>NC_137176.1:9200200-10690200 GCF_951804945.1 Podarcis cretensis | reverse complement strand
CCTCAATCTTTCCCAACATCAGGGTCTTTTCCAGGGAGTCTTCTCTTCTCATGAGGTGGCCAAAGTATTGGAGCCTCAGCTTCAGGATCTGTCCTTCCAGTGAGCACTCAGGGCTTATTTCCTTCAGAATGGAGAGGTTTGATTTTCTTGCAGTCCATGGGATTCTCAAGAGTCTCCTCCAGCACCAGAATTCAAAAGCATCAATTCTTCAGTGATCAGTCTTCTTTATGGTCCAGCTCTCACTTCCATACATCACTACTGGGGAAACCATAGCTTTAACTATACGGACCTTTGTTGGCAAGGTGATGTCTCTGCTTTTTAAGATGCTGTCTAGGTTTGTCATTGCTTTTCTCCGAAGAAGCAGGCGTCTTTTAATTTCGTGACTGCTGTCACTATCTGCAGTGATCATGGAGCCCAAGAATAATAAATATGGGGGGGCAAATTTTGTCCTACCTTAGCGTGCCATATTACCAAAGTTCACTCCTGGGTCCATTCCGGTTTCTACGTTTCCATATCTGTTTGAGACTATTTTTCAAAGCAACATCCTCTTGAAAATTCATCACCCTTTTAGTGCTGGTTGCTCCTGATACACACCCATTTTGTACGCAATTCCCTTAACAAAACACATTTTTGCACAGCATCTTTCCCTAAGGCAATTGCTTTTGCATGTTATTTTCACACAAAAAATGTATTTACATACGCTACTGAGATGGCCCATTATAAAAGCAACTGTGTCCAAAGGAATTATTGTGAAAATAAGAAATATTTGGGAGGGGGCGCCATATTTTCTCCATGCTCAGTGTGCTCTGTTACCAAAGTCCAGCCCTGTTTGCATCTCTAACTAAAGAAGCTTGTATGTAGCTGGGTTTAGAGAGCCACACTGCCTGTCAGATTAGACAGGATTGGTCTAGATGGAGTTGTGGTCAGGCATTGCCTGAAATGGGCAACTGCATATGCTCATATGTAACACCACAAGCACAAAATGTCCCCTACCACACACCCCTATTCCCATTCTGATCCTTTCAGTTCATAGGGACTAGCTGCTGGTTGCTAGCAGCAAGAAGAATTGTAGACCCCTATGAGTCTACAATTCACATTCTCAGGGGAGAGACTCCATCAAGCAAGGCCTCCTTCCACCTGCCTTGCTCTGCTTCTCAATTTGTGTTGTATTATTTTATGTACTGTGGCTTGCCATTGTTTTATTGATTATAAAGGTAAAGGGAACCCTGACCAGTAGGTCCAGTCGTAACCGACTCTGGGGTTGCGGTGCTCATCTCGCTTTATTGGCCGAGGGAGCCAGCATACAGCTTCCGGATCATGTGGCCAGCATGACTAAGTGGCTTCTGGCGAACCAGAGAAGCACACGGAAATGCTGTTTACCTTCCCACCGGAGCTGTACCTATTTATCTACTTGCACTTTGACATGTATTCGAACTGCTAGGTTGGCAGGAGCTGGGACAGAGCAACGGGAGCTCACCCCATCGCAGCGATTCAAACCACCAACCTTCTGATCGGCAAGCCCTAGGCTCTGTGGTTTAGACCACAGCGCCACCCGCGTCCCTTTATTGATTATAGTTTAGAAATTATTTACAGTGGTGCCCCGCAAGATGATTGCCTCGCAAGACGGAAAACCCGCTAGACGAAAGGCTTTTCCGTTTTGGAGGTGCTTCGCAAAACAAATTTCCTATGGGCTTGCTTCGCAAGACGAAAATGTCTTGTGAGTTCCTGCGGGTTTTTTTTCCTTTTTCCCCCCTTTTTCTAAGCCGCTAAGCCGCTTATCTGCTTATCCGATAAGCCGCTAAAAGCCGCTAAAAGCCGCTAATAGCGCTAATCCGCTAAGCCGTCAATGGGCTTGCTTCGCAAGACGAAAAAACCGCTAGACGAAGAGACTCATGGAATAGATTAATTTCCTCTTGCGAGGCACCACTGTATTGTAACTGTTGAGTGGATTTCTGTTTAACTTTTATATGTTATTATAATTTAATAACATTCTAATGATTGTTGAATGTTACTTTTTGATGTAGGTTGCCTATTTTAAAGTTATGTTTTATTATCACATTTTTGTATTGCATTAGATTGTTATAAGATGTACATTTTTTGTTTCTTCAGCTTGTGAACTGCCTTGAGTATTGTAAGATAGAAAGACGGTATACAAATTAAAAATGATGATGATGATGATGGGAATTGTAGCTCTGTGTGGGCACTAAAGATCCTAACAGCTCTCCAACACCTTTAACAAACTACAGTCCCCAGGATGCTTTGGGGGGAAGCAGGACTGTTTAATGTGGTATAATACTGCTTTGAATAGATAGTGCAGACAGAACCTTAATGTGTGGTTTATGGGTGACTGACCTTTTGATTTGAGTGTTTAGCACCACCGCAGATTGCAAGGTGTGAAGACACCTTTGCCGCTATTATTATAGTAGTGTTAGCTTTTTTATAATAAAAAAAGGTTGTTGATATTTTTAAATTATTATTCATACCCCACCCAATGTGGCTTCACAAAGTCCTTAAGGCACCTAGCAGCAGAATACATATAACAAAGAAAATATAGAAACAGCATAAATTTAAAACACACAAACTACAACAAAAAGCTACGTCAGAGCAAAATAACTGAAAAACCTGGCCAGCAATTTTCTTATTTAAAAAAAATAATGCCAGCTTTTGCATCAAGGTCATTTAAGAGATTAGATAAAAATATGCAGAAATATGTGTTACTGGTCTTGGGAGAAGGGTGGCAAAGAGGTGGCAAAATTCAAGATGAGAAAATAACTCGGGTTAGTCGAGGCCCCAGGAAGCTGTGTTGAATGCCAGAGAAGTCAACAGGGAGACGTGACAGGAGAAGCTGGTGACAGGTAGCGTTTCAATATTAACGCATGCAAAGCAGAGCACAGTGGAGGGAATAAATATATTTAACTTCTCAGATGCTCTAAGCTGCCGTCCAAAGAATTTTCAGAAGTTATATGGAACCCAGAATGGAACTCCAAATTGTAGGACTTGGGAGCAGAAAACACGCTCTCTTCACAGGTAGATACAAATTTTTTTGGCCTGGGTGGGCTAAAAACCTAGTTTTCCATATAATACCAAATAAATTACCAGCGCTAAGTGATTAAACAGAATCAGAAAGGGTACAAGACAAAGAAATAAAGGCATCATAAGTTGTATAATGAAGTTATCCATCGTGCTGCCTCAATAGGAACCTTACAATAAAAGTTGGCTGGCATTGGGGATATGACTTTACCTGCAGGTGTAACTCTTTTCCAGAAGGGAAACTGCATCCTGGTAATTCATTCTTCCATCCTTTTCTCCTCCCACCTGATTATTAATATAGTGGTAAAGGTAAAGGTACCCCTGCCCGTACGGGCCAGTCGTGTCCGACTCTGGGGTTGCGCGCCCATCTTGCCGGGGGCCAGCGCTGTCCGGAGACACTTCCGGGTCACGTGGCCAGCGTGACGAAGCTGCTCTGGCGAGCCAGCACAAGCGCAGCACACGGAAACGCCGTTTACCTTCCCACTAGAAAGCGGTCCCTATTTATCTACTTGCACTTAGGGGTGCTTTCGAACTGCTAGGTGGGCTGGAGCTGGGACCGAACGACGGGAGCTCACCCCGCCACGGGGATTCGAACCGCCGACCATGCGATTGGCAAGTCCTAGGCGCTGAGGTTTTACCCACAGCGCCACCCGCATCCCGTAATATAGTGGTACCTCGGGTTAAGAACTTAATTCATTCTGAAGGTCCGTTCTTTACCTGAAACTGTTCTTAACCTGAGGTACCACTTTAGCTAATGGGGCCTCCTGCTGCCGCCGCTGCAAAATTTCTGTTCTCATCCTGAAGCAAAGTTCTTAACCCAAGGTACTACTTCCGGGTTAGCGGAGTCTGTAACCTGAAGCGTCTGTAACCCGAGGTACCACTGTATATCCCTTACCCTTTGGAGACAAGAATCACTATCATTCCCCCAAATTAATCTCCAGTTGAGCCCTATCTATCCACCATATGCAAACCCACGATTCCTAAAGTCAGTAGATTTCTTTTAAAAACAAAAACAAAAAAAGGATGGAAAAAAGGAAGTTTGCGTAGGAACAAATTACACCACTCCAAGAGTAATTCTGCAATTCAAATATCGCTCCTCCTTCAAACACTACAAACAGATGTCTCACTTTATGCTAATATGATGAGTGGGATTCCCTCCCCTCCCCTAACAATAACCACCACAGCAACAATGCTCAAAGGGTAAGATCCTGCATATAATAAGACTGCTTAGAATCCATTGAGGGTTGTTAAGCAATTGGGGGGGGGTGTTGCATGGAGAAGACAGTTAGATATTTTTTTCAGTAGCAGCCAGAATAGCTTTTGCTACAACGTGGAAAAGCAGCTGGAGTCGTGATAGAAAAAGATTACTGTGTAAACTATGGGAACAAATTAAATAAACCAAGTGCAGTGTTAAGAACTGCTAAGAATTACAAAAGAATATTAAACAGCTGTGATCCTGTGTTGCAATTTATAAAATCAACATTAGCTGAATAAGACAGAGATGGATCGTGACCATTGTGAAAATATGCAGGTGTTGGTGCAATAGCAAAGAATTAATATGGAACAGGTTTTTTATAGCTAATATGGATTACAATGTTATTAATAGAGCATGGGAAATCTGATGTTAATGATATCTATTTGATTGTTTGTCTTGTCATAGGTTTCTGAATTAAAAAAAAAATGGGAGAAGGGGAGTCTATGTGTGGAACGAAAGCCAATTTTAGTGAGAAATATGCAATATTAAAGACAAACAAGCCTTTCTGATGTCTCCAGTAGCTATCTACAGCAACGTTGCCCAAAATTCTGATAGCAGACACCCTTCTAAAAAAAATGGAGGCACATTTCGCTCTGAAAGGGGTTTGTAAAGGGTATTTAACCCTTGGCCTGGGGACTTGACGTGCCCGATTCAAGCAACTATTTCCACCCCCCCTCCAAACACACACAAACAGCCATTTGATTAATCACCTGAAGAGCAGTGAGGGGGCAGTGAACCCCCTTCCTTTGCAGATCTGCACCGATCAGCTCATAAGGGGGAGCTGAGTGCCTATGTGTGAGCATGGAAGAGTGTGGGGTGACACCAGACACTTTTTGGCGCATGCACCCTGGCATGTGACCCCTCAAAGAGCTGGCAAATGGTCCTGGAGCCATAGGTGTCTGTCTGTGGGGGCAGGGGAACTTGCTCCCCTTGGAATCTGAAGTGTATTTCTTTTCATGCACGCAGATACACACACCCAGGACTGTAATGTCATGAAGCAATGCTAGATAGCTCAGTTGGTAGAGCATGAGACTCTTAAATCTCAGGGCTGTGGGTTTGAGCCCTGTGGTGGGCAAAAGATTCCTGCATTGCCCCCGGTTGGAATAGACAACCCTCCTGGTCCCTTCCAACTCTACAGTTTTTTATTCTAACAAGAGGTTTAGAGTCATCTCTAAGACTATTCCTATTGATATTAGCTGCCCAACTCAGCTTTTCTGCACCTCCCTGGGGCAGCAGGCAGCTCTGATGAATGCAGCTTGTTCTGATCTAATGATGTTGCTTCTGCAAATGTTACAAGCTTCGAAAACCTAGGAAATGCAATGATCATATAAACAAAGGAGCACTGGTGCCTTTCTATGATGGGGTGGAGTTTCAGAGTGCTGCTGAACTCAGCTCTGCTTTTTGAGGGGCAGGTGGGGTGCTTATGACTCAGAACAGAAACCAAAAGTAAATGCAAAAGAGACAGAAAAGATCCAGGTACAGACAGGGGCAGGGCATGAGAACATCCCAACTGAAAATACTGAGAAAGCTACCCGTACTGTACAACTCGAACAACAGGAAGAGGTGGATAAAGGGAACTATGTAATGAAAGCAAATCCTCCATCAGATGTGTTAAAATTTGAGTTGCTTACACAATGCTGGACCCCTCCAGAAAGTTATGACTTCAGACCAAGAGAATTTCACCATTAATGGCTAATATCTTCTGGTGTTTTGAAAGGACTTGTATGTCCTCCTTTCATTCATATTGGCAAAGTATGACTTTTCAACTTTCCAAAGGGCATGAATTGTTGATATTTTTGTTTGGCGACCATTTCTTTTCCCCACCGAATCCTCTTGGGTAGGGCATCAGCTGAAATGAAGAACTAGATTAGCTTCTCACTGAGGAGATGGTTAGCTTCTAGACTGGAAGTGCTGTTGAAGGAGGTAATAATAATCATAATAAGGCAGCTCTGTCTCTTAGACACTAGCTCTTTGTAGCATCGTCAACAACTTGCATTACCATCAGCCTAAAAGCAGGTTTTAAGTTGGACAGCATTACAAACTGAAACGATTGCAGGGCTTGCATTATATTTTGATTGTGAGCACATTCTTATCATCTTGTATACACATTGCATTACAATTCCATACAGGAAATTGTTTTGCAAGATGGTGATCCATATATTTTATAGGTCACTGTCACGAACTTTCGTTGCTCTGTTCGACTGTCTGTTGGGAATCAACTTTCTTTCTTATTGTTATTCTGGTTTCTGGAGAATAAACCATCATAAGACACCTTAGCACAATTGACTTTGTGATTGTAATCCACTGTGAATTTTCTCATTGCTCAGTGACCCACAGCGCTCCCCTTTGCCAGCACAGTAGGTGGGGGGGGTAGTCCACAGAGTTATCAAAAATGTGTCATAATAACTTTTAGTTCAAAGGAGTTCTCTGGGATGCATGCACTTCTGAGCAGGGGTTCATAACTTATCCTCCTGACAACAAGTTGCAATTCCTTCCATCCCACTCTCTTCTTTTACACCAAGTTCCTGCAAACAACAGGTGACAGCAAACTTGTTTCTGGACCATAGAACTTCTGGTTGCAAATGAGGACTCAGCCATTTATATGGAGTATTCAGTCATAAAGAATTAAGCCTTGTTCTCTGTTACTGGCTGTTGGAATATGATGCCATGAAGCAATCAATTCATTTTCATAATTTATTGTAATGTTAATAGTTGAACCAGTGAAATTTTGCCACTTCAAGCTGCAGGAGAGGGTTGTTTTTTTAATTGCTATTTCACATGAAAACCTACATACCAGGGACACTGCTATGAGACTGTATCCAGAGGTCACAAAGTGCTCTCTCAGGCTTCTGGTGCCAACACAGGTTCTGAACTACCACCAACAACAACATTCATTTGGGCACAGGGTGGTTACCTTTTTCTCCCTTGAAAACTACAAGGAGGAAGTTGGAAGAGCGGCGCTCCTTGCCACTTCCTGTTTCAGCTCTATGTGCTTTTCAAGGCTCAGATTAATTCCACTGGATCCAACTTTTACCCAGATCCCTTGAAAAGTGAAACACCTGCATGTGTTCAATTTCCCTTTTTGTCCTGGTGGGATGAGGGTCCAGAGGAGCCAACAGAGATGTGGCAAGAAGCGTGGCACCCACAGAACTCACTCAAAAGTCTAAATGTGCCCACGAGCGTTAAAAGGTTGGCATGCACATATACACATATCATGTGGTCTTATTATACAGTACCTGTCCTGGCTTTCACAGCAGGGCAAAGGATAGTAGGAACTCTTGACATTGTTTCCACCAAAGGCTTAAATGCATAAATCAGAGTGCTACATGTGTCAGGTTACATCATGTGTAATGAGATATGTGGCTAAGCCCAAACTGGGGCATTAATTCAACAAGCATCACACACCCTGTATCTTCTATTTGAAGAGTAGGATGGGCCCAGCTATTTGTGAAGCGAGCAGCCCAAGTTCTGGGACTGGGCAAGCAAATGAGCACTTTTTCAATTAGACTGACTTGGGGACAGGGGCACAGCCAGCTCAGTCTTGACAATAAATGGAGCAATCATGTGACTTGGTATAAGGCGGTTCCCCGTGTCCCTAAATACCTCCTTGTTCCAGGATAATAGTGTCCCCAGGACTGGCCCTACCATTATGCAGAGTAGAGCAGCTGCCTCAGGTGGCAGCAACCAGGAAGGCAGGGAGCTGTGCTAAGGAGCTGGAGGTTAGAGCTGTAGGGTTTGTAGCCAAAACACAAATGCATGTTTTGCTAGACAAGAACAGGGCTAGCACACAGAGAGTTCTTAAACTTCCTAGAGAGGACCCTCTGTGTGCTTACTTCCCCTGGCTACTCTGGGTGGGAATTCTGTAACAAACCTTTTATGCTTCCTCCTGCCTTTGAGGAGACTCTCTCTGTACCATGCTTCCAAACTAATCAGACATGTGTCTGGGAGCTCCAAACACACACAGCCTTTTTTGGGGGGGAGGGGGGGTGACCCACAGCCTATACTGAAGCCAACTTTTTTATTTTGTACCTAAGAAGTTTATCTTACCTGTCTTGTATTTGCTGCCTGCATTGAAAGGTAAGTAAACATTTTTGTTTACCTTACTAAAAAGTGTGGTTCATTCTCTGCAATTGGGGTGAAGACAGGAAGGTCAATAGACCACAAATAAAAGGGATGGGAAAGGGTATAACTGCCCAATTCCTAAGTTTTTGTAAGCTGCAAAACCTATAAGGGCTTCACAGTCTGCTTACTTTTTGGAATTTCTCCCACACACACGGAATGGGAGGTTTAAATTTTAATGTATATATTGAATCCTCAAACCATCTCCCACATAAGAGTTATGTGTGCCATGAAACTTGTCCTGTTTTCTCTGCTGCCCTTAAGCACAGTAGAGGACACTGCCCCATCCCTGGCACTGAAGACAGAATCTACTTCTGGGGAGGAACACCATCTTCTCCTTCACAGCAGACAGAAAAATGTCTTAGGCCAGCCCCGTACCTCCCCAAAGCAGCCCATCAACCTTCATAAGTCAAGAACTCTACTCTTTAAGCATGGACCAATGGTACCAAATCGTATGGGAAACAGCCCTACTAGAAAAATTAACCAATCAACTGAAACTGACACAGGGACAAACAGAAGAAGACGCCTTTACCCCAGTATGGCTCCCCTTTATCACATACACAGCCCAACAAGCCCAATGACAATAATCCACCAACAGCATACAAATCAATATGGCTAACCTGATCCAAAACACCCACTCACACATGAAAACAAAGATCACCACAGCCAGTCACAAACAAACAACCACACCCTAGGCCAACCCCAACCTCTCTCACTACCAAAGGAACACAAATGAACAGCACAAGCAACGCTGACACCAAACCCTACATACATTAAGCAAAATAGAAACATTTTGTGAAATTATACATCATGATGGTGGGTTGGGGGAATGGTACAATATGGTCGTTGGTGAGTGGAAGCTCTCATGTCAGTGGAAAAGCCAACACTGGGTGCACCTCAAATGGTTCAGGAAATATGTATTTACACAACCCTGTGAAATGTGAGTATAATGTCTGCAAATGTAGGTCTCATCAAGCCACTTTTATGTTTCCCTGGCCTCTTTATCATGTGTCAACTGGAAATCCATAATATCAATTTTTGACTGAAGGCTGGCTTTAATTACAATTTCTTTTACAGGTTTCAACAGACTTTTTTTTTTTTTTTGTATCACAGGAAATGAGAGCACTTCTGCCTCTCCAGCTCAAAAAGAGAAAATGAAAAGGCTCTTAAATGTATAAGTAATTTTAACTGATTCATTGATCTGAATACTTTTTAAAGTAATACTGTAAGTATTTCTGTCACACTTTGAAGTTGAGCTGAGAGCTCGCTTCCATCCCTTAGGGTTCCTTTACAACCATTAAGAACTTGTACCTTTTATCTGGTGCCTTCAATTAATTGAATTTCAGAAATATTCCAAGATGTTGGGCTTTTCTTTTTAAAAAAAAGAAAATTATTTCACTCCTGGAGGACATTCCTCTGTGATTTATTGTTACAGTAATTAAAAATACTCAGTATTACAGTGGTCACTGCTGAAACTCCTGTCTGCCCCTGGCTATATTTTGGTTTAACTTAAAACATATATGGGTAATGTGAAAGACTTGTCAAGCCAAGCAAAATTGTCTCATTCTCTTTATGTATCTTTTTTTTCCAGAATCCTAGCACCATTTTAGGCTGAGGTTCAGTGATATTATTTACATGACAGTGATATGCAAACACAATTAGACTCCATGTCAGAAACATTTGAATAACAAATGTTTGTTACAGTAAATTGTGCTTCCCTCATTTCTCTCTCTCTCTCTCTCTCTCTCTCTCTCTCTCTCTCCCTCTCCCCATCTCTCTCTCTCTGTATTTATAATCAGTGAAATATATATATATGTTATTCTGCAGCAATGATAGTTGTGAGTGTTCAGTAGAAGTCTTTTTAAAATGCTAATTTAAATCATTAGCAGACAGTTTTGTTCAAGCAGTTCCTAACAGGAAAATGTAAATGTTGCGTTAATTGTTGTATAATAGCATAATTGTCACTACCTTGTTAACTCTCACATGCTATCAACCCCATTTAAAGATAATGAACTCGGGTCAAGCCAGTGGTGAACCCTTATGGAGAATAGACTGTTTTATGTCACCTAAGATGTGTTAAGTCACTGCCTAAAAATGTACAGTGTAAATGCAGCAACGTGTTTGGAAACTTGCATGATATCCCAGCACATCCAGCTATCTGTGAGCTCTTCATTGGCTGCATCCACCAAACCTGGGTTTGTTTCTGTGTAATGGCTGAATGCAGGTAGCGCTGTGGTCTAAACCACTGAGGCTCTTGGGTTTGCCGATCAGAAGGTCAGCAGTTCGAATCCCCACGATGGGGTGAGCTCCCATTGCTCTGTCCCAGCTTCTGCCAACCTAGCAGTTCAAAAGCAAGCCAGTGTGGGAAAATAAATGGCGTTTCCATGCGCTCTGGCTGCCGTCACAGTGTCCCGTTGTGCCAGAAGCGGTTTAGTCATGCTGGTCACATGACCCGGAAAGCTGTCTGTGGGCAAACGCCAGCTCCCTTGGCCTGAAAGCGAGATAGGTGCCGCAACCCCATAGTTGCCTTTGACGGACTTAACTTTCCAGGGGTCCTTTACCTTAGGGACACTTGTGAACTTGTCATGCCCATGTTATCCCCGCAACAAGGCTCAATTTCTGAGTGACCTCCTCAATAATACACAACTGCTCTACTCTGTTGACTAGGCGTCGTGTTAATTCACCCTAGAATGGCCTGCCTCACACTGGATTCAGAAGCAAGAGGGTGTTTGCAACGGTCCTACTTAAAACTTAATAATAATAATAACAACAACAACAACAACAATTCATTATTTATACCCCGCCCATCAGGCTGGGTTTCCCCAGCCACTCTCGGTGACTTCCAACAAAAGATTAAAAATACATTAAAACATCAGTTTTAATGAATGAATGCTTTGCAGCCTGACCATATGTATGTTTATTCAGGAATAAGTATACAGATGGCTGTGGGCTTCTGGCTAAGGCAGAGGTGGTGGTGTGTGTTTCTTTCATCAGGCTATGCAACTAGGATGGATCCATACTTAGCCATACTGAGAGGAGATCCCATTGACTCCATGGATTGATTTCTCAAGTTCTTGTTGCAGTGGATAAGCTACAGCCTCACAGTTCCATATGAACCGCATCACTCAGTTGAAGAGCACATGGCTTGTGCGCCTAATATCCCAGGTTCAGTTCCCACCATCTTATGGCTACGTAAGGATCTACACTTGGATAAATGAGTTTCATTCATTTATATGACTGGTTACATTCCAAACAAAGTAATTCACCCAGAATTACTAAGGCTGTGTACACACTAAACCTTTAAAGCACGTTCTTTCCCTTCAATGAGTTATGGGCACTGCCGATTGTTAAGGGCTGCTGGGAATTGTAACTTGGGGGGGGGGGTGAACTATAGTGCCCAGAATTATCTGAGGTAAAGAACGTGTTTTGAATGTGCTGTAAAGATACAATGTGTATACAGTGGTACCTCGGGTTACATACGCTTCAGGTTACATACTCTTCAGGTTACAGACTCCGCTAACCCAGAAATAGTACCTCTGGTTAAGAACTTTGCTTCAGGATGAGAACAGAAATCATGCTGCGGTGGCACAGCGGCAGCAGGAGGCCCCATTAGCTAAAGTGGTGCTTCAGGTTAAGAACTTTTTCAGCTTAAGAACAGACCTCCGGAACGAATTAAGTACTTAAACCGAGGTACCACTGTACAGCCTTAGAGTAGACCCATTGAAATCAATTGGGATTGTCAGTCTTGAGGACTATCTTAATTCCTACAGACTTTAGCGGGTTTACTCTATGTATGACTAATTCCAGATTCAACACAGAGCTTTCTTTAGAAAACAATAGGGAGACTGGTTGCCATTCAGGTAGGTTTGAGAAATCCTTACAAACTGCTGGTACATGTGATTGCCCAGATTGACCACCAATTATTTTGGAGAAACATTTAACCCACTCAGAGGCAAGAACTGAGTCTTCCTGTGATGATCTCTCTGAATTAATACCCCAGGTCACCAGTTCCCAGAATTTGTCTTCTCTCTGTTCCATTACTGCTAGTCCCAATTCTTGCCACTGGGGTTTCATATATTCAGCTTTCTTGTTTTTCTGCAGTGTCAACCTATATTTAATCAAGTTTTCCATGAATTCATCTTACAGGAATCCCTAATTGTCTTAGCCAGAACTTTCTGGGCCTCTTTGCACTGACTGTCAAACCAGCTTAGGTGTACTGATTGTGTGTAGTTTATAATTGTGGAAGTTATGGAACAGGGCCTGAGTTCTGTGACAATTTACTGGAAGACATCAGCAAGATTTGGATATCTGCTCATAAAAAGTTGACACAAGATCATCAGATGATTACTATATAGTGTTTCTTGAATATCACTGCTCAGTCTGTGAGACCATTTCATACTTTCCAAGCTCACATTCTGCATTATATTAGAGGACCTGTGGAGACTGATATAGGGATACCTCAGGTTACAGACGCTTCAGGTTACAGACTCCGCTAACCCAGAAATAGTACCTTGGGTTAAGAACTTTGCTTCAGGATGAGAACAGAAATCGTGCTCCAGCAGTGCGGCGGCAGTGGGAGGCCCCATTAGCTAAAGGTTAAGAACAGTTTCAGGTTAAGATCGGACCTTCAGAACGAATTAAGTTCTTAACTTGAGGTACCACTGTACTGGAAAGTGGTCTCTTTCTATTCTTTCTAACACTTCACAGGTGTTCACAAAGGTGGACAATGACACTATAATGTGGTTGACAGCACTTCTACCATGTTTGTTCAAATACGTACACCACCCCTTCAAAACATCTGCAGGGCTCCCACGAAGGATATATAAATTATTCTGGAATACAAATTCCAACCGTTTCAGGCCCTGAGCATCATATTTCTTGTCCAAAGAACAATGAGAGATTAGGGGAAAGGGTTAGGTGCCCTTTTCTCACTGGGAGAGAAAGGCGGAATATAAAGTAAATGCAATAACTAATAGACCTTGGCAGGCAGTTCTTTGAGAAAAATCAAGCATCAAGAGGTGGCAATATAAAACAAAGAGCATCGATTCAGGTTCTAATCCTGCCCTGGCTTCCTGTGTTGCTGCTTTCCAAGCTACTCCTCCCTGCTTGAGGTTTCACAAATTAAACACCCATTTTCCCCGTCATTTCTCTGCTCCAAACTGCCCCCTCGCCATGTTGCTTTGAAGAGTTTGGATTTGATATCCCGCTTTATCACTACCCTAAGGAGTCTCAAAGCAGCTCACAACCTCCTTTCCCTTCCTCCCCACAACAAACACTCTGTGAGGTAAGTGAGGCTGAGAGACTTCAGAGAAGTGTGACTGGCCCAAGGTCACCCAGCAGCTGCAGGTGGAGGAGCAGAGATGCGAACCCGGTTCACCAGATTACGAGTCCACCGCTCTTAACCACTACGCCACACTGGCTCTCTCTGCAGTGAGGTAAGAAGCCACGAGCTTTTTCTCACACGTGGTTGCTTCTAATCTAAGATATATTCCATGTGTGTGAACTGGCATTTCCTGTTCAAAAACCACAGCCCAAAACTTTCTGAAGCTGAAGGATCTATATGCTGAATTTCCATCTCAAAATCTTTCGAATGGCTGCATTAAAGAAAGGGAGCTCTAGTCTCAGTGGGAAAGTGGCCAGAACAGGCGATCCTCTGTGTTTCCCTCTTCCCATTTTTAAAAGCTCTGCACCAGTTCTGTACAACTGCAGGTTTGGATGAATGCAGGTCAGTGCCAGGTAAATAGTTAATATTTAAATATATGCACTGCCATAATTCAAATTAATAACTTTCCTTTCACTCTGAAAGCCCTGAAGGGCTTTCTAATGTATTTCAGTCCTTGCAACATCACGTCATGAATTCAGCGTGAGGAAAAAGAAATGTCCCCCATTGCAGGTCCTTGTACATTAGGCTCAGTGTTGCTATTTGGAGATGAGCAAGAAGCAGTGTACCAAAACCACAAGGGAACTCAAATAGATGCAATGGAAATTTGATGACTTATTTCAGCCTTCGCCATCCTGAAAGCACTCCAGATGTGCAGCTGCTGGGAGTTGTAGTCTAAATCATCTGGAGGGTGCAAGGGTGATGAAGATTGGCTTACTCACTTACTCCTCATGCCCTAAACAAGCTCAACTTCACTCCTTCTGTTTAAGCAATTGCACTATTTGAGGGCTAGATATTTTTGTTCTTGAACTGTCCTCCTTCTTCCCCTCCCCATCACACACATTTTGTATGAGTTACAAGGCTTCTGTGTTTAAAATAGGAAGATAGATGAGCTAACAGAGCTAGCCTTTTTTGTCACGATACAACTTTGTAAACCGTGTGAATTTTTCATTTGGGATTCTTGTTTAAGTTTCTGATTCTGAATTTCTAACATTTTATCTTCAGATTTCACAGTGAAACTCCTGGATTTGATTTAGCACAAAACTTGGAGGTTTGCCTTACTTGTGGGCAGATGGTGATTAAACTCCAGTGTCAGTGCTAGAATACAGTCTGCAGAATGTCAAGTCGGAGTTCAGGAACAGGAATTAAAGTTTCAAAATATGAAGTGTCTGCTCCTTCATTCTTCAAGCAGAAAAGGGAGAGAAGTCTCACCCATGTTGCAATATGGAAATACTGTAATTCTACTGGCCTACATGAAAGGATTCTTTGTAAGGATTACAGAGATTTTGTCCGTGAAGCACTTTGGAAATCTTAAAGTGCTATATAAATATAAAGGTGGTTTTTTTCATATTTCCTATACCATAATGTGCAATGATACAAACTGTAACTACTTTTTTTCCTTCTGAAAAGTTCCAGTCCACACTTCTGACTGTAATAGGCCTTTGAGTGAGTTCACAACTCTGAATATCACCAGTCCAAACAACTGATATCCCTGACTCTTGCTCCTCCATCTTTAAATGTAACAGACAACAAGAAAGGCAAAGCAACTTGATCCTTGGAAGTAAGGTTTGCAGAAGGCCAGAGAGCTTATTTCCAAGTAAATGTTTTTCGGATCAGCCTGTAAAAAGTTGTTTGCCCTTCTACTCAGAAATATACACCAGCAACAGCTTTAAAGACTTTAGCAGGTTGCAGGGATTACAGCGATACGAAGGCTCAATTCCACAATAAAGGCGGCCGTTCTAAGCCGATTTATTTAAAAGTAAATTCATTATGGCATAAGCTTTTGTGGAGTGCAGTCCACTTCGTCATATGCACAAAGTGTTATCCTGAGTTGCAGGTGCATATATCCAGCGGGGTGGGAAATGGGCCGGATTCCATGAAAGCTTATCCCATAATCAATGTGTTAGTCTTGAAGGTGCTACAAGACTCTCTGTGGTTTTTGCTTCAAGAGCCTCTTGCAAAAGACCGGTCTTTGGGAATTCTCAAAAGTGAGTGTGATTGAAATAAGTAGTGCTCCCTTCAAGCACAGTGGTACCTCGGGTTACATACGCTTCAGGTTACATATGCTTCAGGTTACACACTCCGCTAACCCAGAAATAGTGCTTCAGGTTAAGAACTTTGCTTCAGGGATTTTATGGGACTGGCAGAAATGACCGGCAGAATCCGCGACCAAGAGAAAGAGACTGTGGAAGAAGATTGGAAGAAGTTTAAGACGTATCTCAAGAATTATTATAAAACTGAGGAGTGCTAAAATGCTGAGGGAAAGGAAGACGTAGAATTGCAGCGGTAAATTGTGTTTGATTTTAGGGTGGAATTGAAAAGGAGAATGAACTTATATTTAATTGGCTAAAAAGGGTTGCTGAACAATTGTTTAAAATTAAGGATGCAAAAAGGGGAAGGTATGGGGAAGTCCGGGAAAAGAGGTCTATGGAAATAAGGTAAAGAAAATATGACTTTTTGTGTTTGTTTTTATGTTGTTTTTGTGTATGTTAAAAATTTGGAAATCAATAAAAATTATTAAAAAAAAAAAAGAACTTTGCTTCAGGATGAGAACAGAAATTGTGCTCCAGCGGCGTGGCAGCAGCAGGAGTCCCCATTAGCTAAAGTGGTGCTTCAGGTTAAGAACAGTTTCAGGTTAAGTACGGACCTCCGGAATGAATTAAGTACTTAACCCGAAGTATCACTGTAAAGTTAAGCTGGGCCATTAATTCAGAGGTAGCCATTCACAAGGTCATTTGGCTTGTAGCTGCCTTGCTTTCTGTTGAATTCAGCCCTGATAGGTGGCTTTGGCAATCATGGCCTTGATTATGGCAAACCCCTTAAAATCAGGGAACTGTTATTAGCTGGCCAGCACATACTTCACTCCTGTTTATAGTTTCAGCAGGCAGAATCACGTGGGCAAAGCTTTCGTTCCCTTTGGATTGAACTACTTTGTTAAGCATTGCAATTTTCAAAGGCAGCAGTGGGGAGTGCGCTTGAGGAAGACTCCTAGGCTTCATTCTTCTCCCTCGTCTGCTTGTTTTGAATCTGGAAGGAGGTTCTTTCTTCCTAAGATGGAGTTTCCTTTGCAGTGATACAGGCCAGGAAGAGCTTTGCCATTTAATTCTACAGAATGCATCAACTGGACCGCAGTGTGTTTCAGGTTGGGAACCTATATTTCAACCGCGTGAACCGCCCAAGCACAAATAAAGAACAGCATTCAGATCCCAGGGGTAATTTCTTATCTTCCTCCCACGATATAAAGGCATTAGATATAAGGTCTTTATTTCCAGGCCTCCTCCTGCCCCTGTGGATCTGTTTTTAGTGTTCCCTCTTTCTGCTCCTCAGCATAGGCTTTTCTGGGTCTAATCAGCTTTCTGCCTGTTCCTTCCAAAGCTGAGGAACTTCCCATGTAAGTGGGATCTGGACCCTGAATGAAATATTCCTTCTGGATAGATTTAAAATTGCAGATTCTACATCCACCTGGTGTGCCAGGAGAAGGGACTTTGACAACTTCAGACTGGGTGATATGGGTTGTATGGCCCAACCTAACTGCCCATTAGGAGGAAAGGAAGTAAATAAAATCTGGACAGTGCTCGGAGGGTTGGAATAAGATTAAGGGTGCAGTCCTGTGCTAATATAAAGGTAAAGGTAAAGGGACCCCTGACCATTAGGTCCAGTCGTGACTGACTCTGGGGTTGCAGCGCTCATCTCACTTTATTGGCCAAGGGAGCCGGGGTACAGCTTCCGGGTCATGTGGCCAGCATGACTAAGCCGCTTCTGACAAACCAGAGCAGCACACGGAAACGCTGTTTACCTTCCCGCCAGAGCGGTACCTATTTATCTACTTGCACTTTGACGTGCTTTCAAACTGCTAGGTTGGCAGGAGCAGGGACGGAGCAACGGGAGCTCACCCCGTCGCAGGGATTCAAACCGCCAACCTTCTGATTGGCAAGTCCTAGGCTCTGTGGTTTAACCCACAGCGCCACCCGCATCCCTGTGCTAATATACCTGGAAGTAAATCGCATTAACTCAGTGGGACTTGCTTCTGAGTAGACAGCATAGAGAATCCCACTATAAATCTGCAATCCTAGGCACACATATCTAGGAGTAAGCACCACTGAACACAGTGAGGCTTACTTCTGAGTAAAGATACCTAGGCCTATGTTGCAAGGTTGCAATTCAGTGGGCATTTACTAAATTGCATTTAAATCCTATTGAACTCAGTAGAACTGACCTAATAGATTTGCATGGGATTGCACTATAAGGCTAAATGGTTTTCACAAATTTTGATATTGTTGTCAGCTTCTTGGTTGCTAGGGGCACAGGGTCTGAGCATCTTTCCCAGTCGTGGCTCCCTGTGGAAATGGGTCCCAAATAATGCTAAGCTGGAAATGGGTCAGAAATAGCTTTGGACAATGAAAGTGCTGCAGAAATGACCCAATGAGCAGTTATAGCATAGTTGCTAAGAGAGTGGGCAGTGATCTAGGAAGCCCGGGATTCAGATCTCATCTCAACCCCCAACTAGTGTTTGATAAGAAGCCTCGGTGCTTTCTCTCTTCCCCCTCCCCCACCTCCCCTACCTCCATCAGCAGGTAATCGACCTACCTTCCAGGGTTGTTGTAGGGGGGTAGCTACTACGACGACGGTTCTGAAGAACTTGGAAGATAATCTAAAGAGCTATAGAAATGTGGCGCCTGGTTTTTAAAGAGCGCGTTTGCTGGTCTTAGGGATGCAAGAGGACTGCCCTCCCTCCGGACTCGAACCGGCGGAGCTGTGACCTGCGCAGGCAGCGGCCAGCAGCGCAAGTTGCGAGCGGGGGGGGGGGCGGGTAGCAGCAGCAGCAGCAGCAGCAGCGCGCGAGCGAGCAAGCGAGCGAGCGAGGGCAGCGTTGGAAAGTGTTAATCAGGAGGAGGAAAAGGCGCGCGGTAAGCGCAGCTCTGCACTCGAACGTCACTCCGGTGCAGGGGGTTAGTGAAGTGACTGTGGCGCCTGGGGACTGGAGGCACTCACTCGTCGGACTGACTCCAGTCAGGTATTCCATACACTGAGCAATGTCTCCATTAGCGCGCTGCTGTGGCTGCTGCTCTCTCCAAAGCGAGCCGCTGCGAGCGAGGCGGAAAGACGCGGCCACCCTTTGCCATGAACAAGCTCTCGCCAGGAGATCCTAGGCGCAGCCCGGCGTGACTGCAGGTAACAAGAAAGAGAGGCACTTCCTTGCTGGCGGTGCATTTGCACCCCGGCTTCCTTTCCGCCCATCTATCCATCCATCCATCCACGCGCACCCCAACAATAGCCTGCCTTCTGCAGCCAGCCGGCTGGGAAATCTCGGGCTGCCTATGGAAGAGAAACTACGGGCGATCCATCATGCGGCTTGGGCAGTGTTTACCTAGGGCTGAAGAGAAAGCCGCCTTACCCACATGCTTTTTCTCTTCTCGGCGCGGGGATGGGGAAAGGGAAAGGGTTTCGCGGTCATGCACAGAGTGCAACTTTGGTTGGTTGCTCTAGGAGACTTTGGGCAGGGAGGCTGCGTTGGCCAAGAAAGTTTGGTGGACGTGGAAAAGGAGCCCAAGCTTGGAGGACCGTGAAGGCGTGGGGAGGGCACCCCTATGAGGGAACTGCGGGTGTAAAGTTCCTCTGTTTGGCGGGGGGGTGCTTTAAATCGCTTCTGTAAACTCGCGCTGGTCGGTGCAATTCTGTATTTGTTTACTGCGTAGGAAGTCCCACGGAGTTCAACGCGGCGGACTCACAGCCAAGTGGGTATAGGATTTCAGACACAGTTTCTAGCCTGAGAAGTGGGGCTGCTTAGAAATCGAGCCCGAAAACTCTGTCACCTCCCCCCGCCCATCCCAATCGTGTTGTTGTGCATGGTTCGGGAGTGTCTGCAAGGCACTCTGCACATGTTCGACGACACACTTTTAAAATCTCCGGTTTCACAGCTTTGGGCTACGACTGCAAAGATTTCGGCGCTGACAAGAACTGGGTGGGTCCTCCTTCTAACCTGGTCCTCTCTGGGGAGGTGTTTTTTGGAGAAGCGCCACAGATTCCTTACTGTAAGTCGAAGAAAAGGGGGGGGCGATTTAATGGGGGGAGCCAAACACATTGGCAAATGAATCCCATTGATTTGTTGTTGTTGGTTACAGGAGTAAATTCGCCTTGGTTATTAGCCAGGCCGGGAGAATAAAACGACAAAAAACGTCAGTGCGGATATTTGCGTGAAAATAGGGGGTTGGGGCTTCTGTGTTAGGTCTGGCCAGGCGCCTGTCTAAAACCAGTTTGTCCACACACACTGGTTGATCCTAGACCCTCTGCGGGTCTCTGGCTAGTTCAAGTCCAGTGTCAGGTTTGGTGAGGTCGCCGGCAAGGAGATACCCTCAATTTTCTAGTTTAGGCTTTTTCATCCATTTTACAAACAGGAAAGCTGGAGAAGCGCCGCTAGCTCCAAGTCCAAAGCGTTGGGAAAGGTTTTTCCAAGGTCGCGGGCTCCAGATTCTTTTAACACCCTTCTGGCCCGATCCAAATCCTGTTTACGGGATGAAGTCCCACTCCTTTTATTTGGGATTCGCCTCCAAGTTAATATGCGCAGGAGTGCAACTTAGATTATTCGCCTTTTGGGTGCTGGTTGAGGGGGGGGGTGTTTGTAGGGGTTGGGGGCGAAGATGCGGCGGTATCTTTCCTTATCAGGGGTGTCTTGAGAAATTGTAAATTCGGAACCAGAGGAAGTGGTTAGTCCTGGGCCATTCAGGCAGAGAAATTTAGGGCAAAAATAACCCGATGGTTATGTTCAGATCAATTTCCTGCCGACCTCAATCAGAGCAGCTACCTAACCTGCTAGGGCCTGCTCCTGCACTTCTCTTTCTTTCAAGTTTTCTTGGGGAGGATTAAACAAACAGACCAACCAGACATTGGCTTTAGTTTCTTGGAGAAGAACGATGAAAAAATCTGCAGAGATTTAAACCCTGAAGACGCTGCACCCTTCGCTCTGCTACGCTGCGTATTTGTTGCTTCTGCTGCTGTTGTTTTTCAAGAAATAGCACCCACTCGTTCTGATTTTGGGAGATGTTTTATGAGAATTGCGCTGGGTGGTCTCTTTGGCAAAAGAAGGGCTTCGCTCTGGCTGCTCCCTGTTACGTGTAGAAGTCAGCTTCTTGCCTTATGCGCAAAAGTTGTTGTTTTCCACAGGATAGCGCTCAGACTCCTGTCCCTGGGTCTCTCCGTGAGCGAGGTACGCTGCTAAACGCAGGGACTGTCTTTAGGACACTGTTACTTTCTAGCTTTGCTGCTGAGTGGGGAAATAATGAAATTCATCAGAATGCCTTTCCTCCTAAAGTGGGGCGTTTGCGAGGAAACTCACCTCCCTCACAGAGATTTATGAGGAGCCTGGAAACAGGGCAGCGCTTGGCGTGGTGTTTGCTGGAGGAGAGGGGAACTTAGACTGTATGGGGGAGAACTATTTCAGGGACTCGAGGGAATCATGATCCCACTTTGTTCTTGGGGGGCTGACTTCCGATTGAGTGTGTGGAGCTGGAGCCGCGCACCCTGCTATTAGGCGCGTTGAAGCCAGTCAGTGCCGATCTTGCGCGTGTTTATTCCGGCACGAGACTCGTTCATTGCAACGCCTGGACTTCCAAGGAAGCGTGCTTCAGGATACAAACCTAAAGTTGAAATCCTAAAGTTGGATACTTACCGGGGGCGGGGTGGGGTGCGCCACTGCACCTAATTAGACACATTCCCAAGTCAATCAGCACGGATCGTGCTGTCACTCCGAAGTCAAGGGTGAGGGCGAGTAGTTAGCAACCCACCATGACTTTGTAGTAGAACGCTATGGAAGTCCCTAGCCAAAAAAGAAGGAAAAAACGCATTGATTTCTACTGAGCACCTAACCAACAGCGCGATCCTAGACTTGCTGCGTTTATCGTGGATAAAGGATTGCAGTTCAAAGGGTCCCAGGGAGGAAATTTCGTCTAGAAGCTAGATAGGATGGCATGGATCATGGTGGAGACGCTATGTTATGGATCCAGAAACGGGCGAAAAACTTCTTTGCTCCGTCTGCCAGTGCGGGGTGATCCCGGTGGAATTGTTTGAGTATTTGAAATAGGCGTGTGTGTGTGTGTGTGTGTGTGTGTGTGTGTGTGTGTGTGAGAAGATGGATTTGCAACGTTGCGGTTTGGCGGAAGAGGGGGGAGGAGAAAAAAAATTGCACCATCCTCTGTAAAAGTTGTCTGCTTCAGTCAGCTAATTGCAACGTTTAACGCTGAACTCCTTTGGAGATCTGGGAGGCTGCACCCCGCCCCCGTCTCCTGGAGGGCGACGCGCCTGCGTGTTGCAGTAAACACCCCCCGCCCCACCTCCTGGTATTGTATACCTGCAATGTATAGGCTGCGTGGCTCTCGGGTTTCCCTTTATCTTCAGAGATGGTCCTCGTGCAATCATTTATTTATTTTTAAAAAGCGGGTCTACTCGAAAGTAAGTCCCACTGAGTTTCGGTAAGTCTTATTCCCAGGTAAACGAGCACAGAATTGCATCCTGTTTAGGACCACGGCCTCTAAAGATGATTTCCTTAGGAGTTACTTTCATCGACTGGGTTGTGCCTTCTGGGTTGTGCTTACGCCTGGCTAGACCTGCAGCTGCCACCATCCCCAGTCTCCATGAAGTACTTGCAAACTTTGGCTTTCGTTTCTGAAAGAGGTTCCTCCATCCAGTTGGCTGGTTGGCTGGCTCCTTCATCAACTACAGGCAGGCTACGAGGAGGAGAAAGAGTTTTAGAAATGCAGCCGGTGGGGGGAAGAAATTAATGTCACAGCCTGCCCATGAAGCAGCCCCCCCCCCCGCGCCCCCAATGCATTTATTTGTAAAGCGTCTGCGATCCCTAAACTACTGGAGCTGCCGCCATGAACCGCTCAGTCGCTTTAAGTGATCTGCGTGCCGGAGATTCCTGGGGTCTGATACGCTTATACGCCCTGCAAATATTATACAACCGCTGCACTCTTATGCTTCCTTCCGCGAAAGTTCCACCAATGTGTGTTGCGACCTCCAGATCTACCCAAATAAACTTTACAGTGCAACTCTGGTCATAGCTTCCCAGAAGTGGACTTGACTCCGTGACAAGCGTGCGCAGGATCACAACCCTGTTTGCGGACTAGAATGTGGGACACCCCACATATTGCGCGCGATACATCTGTGTTTGGACATGTGCTAGACGTATTTATTTTCATTTAAAAGCCGCAGGCGGAGCGGAGAGAGATAGCAGAAGCCTTGGGGGGGGGGGTGAGAGGGTGTTAACTCTTTCCTCCCCAGTTTGGTCTCAGTTCCTGACGAACCATAGTGGGACTTGCTTTAAAGTTTAAAAAACCACGCACGTGGAATTGGGCTGTTCCTTGGAAGTAGGGCCTATTCATTTGAGTAAACATACAATGCGGTTGGAAAGGGGTGATCGTCCGCACTGTCGTTTAATGTGACTGGTTAAGTTTCCAACCCATTCATTCTCCACTGTCCATATGACGCTCTCCTCAAAATCACTGCTTTCCCAGACTTTCCTTTCCCTCATACTATCCACATTAAAGGACAGGATGGATGAGCCCAGTGTCTCACCAAAGTTCCAGTGAACTAGCACAGGTAATCTGTGCCTCTTACTCCCAGGTAAACGCGCTTAAACTAGGTTCAGGGTGGCCCTCTCTTTTGAAGGGGCTGCTGAGCTCCTTTGCTGCCTTTTAACGCGCTCGTCCTAGAGCCAAGGCTTTGCCTCGGTAAATTATAGCAATTACGCAGCAGATATGATTATATTAGGTGTACTGCGGTCTCCAGATAGTCATCCATCACCCTCAATCGAGCTGTCAGAGCGGGCAGATTCGTCCCTGGGAGGCATCAAGTCTTCCAGCTGGGGAGAAGAAGGGAACATCATCATTAATTAGAGTGTGACCCTGAGGCTATTCACATGTCTGAACCCGGGCAGCTCTCCGAGCAAGTCTGCACTCCTTTCATCCCTCCCTCCCCCGCCACAGCTGCCCTCCCCTCTCCACGCGCGCAAATGCGCACAGAAACTCGCCCGCCCTGGGTCTGGCTAACTTCCCCACTGCAAGTTCCTCTCTAGGCAGAGTATCCCGATTTTCAGAGGTTTTTCTAGATCCCCTCCCCTCCCCACTCCCCAACACAAACACATACACAAGAGGAAAATTATATGTACTGGACTTTCCAGGAGAGGCCTAGATAAAGGTGACAAGGTGATAGGGGTCGTGAAACCAGTAGTAATGGTATGCCGACTTATTAATAAGAACTTCTCTCTTTTAACCCAAAGTAAAAGCTCCTCTGAATTTAGCGGGAGTTACTAAGGAGGGTAACAGTCCACTCTCACCTTCAAAAAAAATGATTAAAAATAATCTTTTTGCTCATCCCCCTGAAATCACTTACTTTCAAAAAATAGATTTCCTGGGTATATCCAATGGCAGTCATATTGTAGATCCATTAAAGTCAGTGGACTTTACCCTGAGTATGACTGCTGCTGGATATCCCCTGCTGTTCTGTTTTATGGTCAGAACTAGAATTTAAGTAGAGTGATACTGTAAGTAAATTAATCCTTTAGGATTAATAAACATGCCAGAAGTAAATCACACTGGAACTGTCTTCAAAGCGAACATTTTTGCTAAATTTATATCCTGGCCTACCCTGTAAATGGGACAGATGGTAAATATCCTGGGGAGATAAAGAGAGAGACCTTCAGCCTAGCCAAACCCTCAAGAGTTTGCATAGGGTCCTATACTTTTCATAGGTTTCGCATAGGGCTTCCTTGACCCTCCATGCAACTGACTTCCATAAATGGGAAGCGAGTTCAAACAAAACGCATTTGCCTTTTGAATGCAGTCTTCATCGTTGTGATGAACCTTCTAAAGTACCAAATTCTTTCTGATTTTACCTTGTTCCTTCATCCAGAATATTGTATTCTGTAATCCCACTTTACTGATGGCAGTATCTGAAACCATCCTACTGAGCATTTAGCTCTTTCCAGCTAAGGCCAGTAAGTTCACTTAAAAGGAAGGCTACAGAAAAGTCTTGAAGGATCCAAATGTTTAGGATCACACGCTGAGAATGAGAGATCCGACTTGCCTGAAGAATTGAGGGTGGGCCTTTGAGCCCTAGACAGCACTCAGCATTGCAGAAATTCCAGCTCCATTAAAATTAATTGGCGTTTTGCTACTAGCATCAATGAAATGTGCTTTGCTCCTTCCAGCGATGGTGCTGGCGACTTGGGCTAACAACGAGAGACAGAAATCAAGAAAGACCAAATATCATTCTCATTAAACATTTAAAGCACCACTCCCATTAAACACTTAAACTTCCCTAGTAGAATAAAAAGGTCTAACAAGAGGCTTTGGCAGAAATCTGAGATCTACAGTTTAATAAGTCTCCAAGAAAACGACTTTCTGATGTAGTCTTATATTTGTAGTCATAAAATGAAATAAGAGTGTATACACAGATCACATAGTAAATTAGCCACCTCTTAAACACTTTACGCATACTTTCAGGAAAGGTTGATTTTTCTCCCTCCCCTCTCTTCCAGTTCAAAAGTGGGAGTGATGACTATTCTTGACCAATTCATGTGAAGTTTAAATGGCTTGTTGTGAATGTATCTTGGACAAGAGGCCAGAGATAATCCAAAGGTGTGAAAAGGGAGGTACAAAAGAAAGGCCTAGCTCTGCCTTCTGCTCTCATACAGAATCTCTGGTCAAATATCAGAGTTTGTTTTAAAGAGAGGTAGTGCTGTTCTATGATTTCATGTTATAATATAAACTAGCGACTCTTGGACATTGGGATTCTGGGGAGCTAATGGATACCAGCTGGACATTGAGAGAAAGGGGCACAGTTTGATAAAACTGTATGGAAGTTGGATGGTCACAGGTAGTGAATCTGTATGATACAGATAGGGAACCATGTTTAGTTCATCTATTTCTGTGCTGCCACTCAGGAAAATGTGGCTTAAATTAAGGACTGAAAGCCAGGTGGGACAAAGCTGATTTATTGTTTCTCTGTCAGAGATCTGAGGGGATCATTGGACATGTGAGAGAGGGCACACCAGAGGAAGCGTAGAGTGCTTGACAATATGGGAAGCCATATTTATTCCAGGAAATCACAACTACAATTGGGGTGGTATTCTTTGATCAGTCTCCTGATTAAAAAAATATGAACTAGTTTTCATATTCTACCTACCTAGAAAACTTGTATATTCCCACACAACAAAAAATCAAAACCATTAAGAGAGAGTTTGAGAGTTACCTTAGCACAGGTGGGGGGGGGGGACAGACTGTGAACCAAAAAATTCCCTCCCCTATGAACTTGCTAAGAGGTTTTAGGCCAATCACCCTCTCAGCAACTGTCCCGCACTGCAAGACCAGGATACTAACCAGGCTGTAGCTAGTGGTGAGCCTAAGTATCTCAGATCCCAGATCTTTTTCTCCATGCCCCAAGTGTTTCCAGTGGATAATAAATTCAGGGGGAAATGAAAGGGTTGGTCTTAATTGACATTAATTCGAGGTATAAGAGTGTAAATTTGGGGAACTACATCAGTTGAAGATGACTTTCTCTTAAGATGAGTTGGAAGTAATGAAATGGGATAATTGAAGGGGCGCTTAATTGATTTGAAGCAGGATCTGTTGGGAAATTCACTTTACTACTGTTTAAATGAATTAAAGAGGAACACATCTGAAATGGGTACCAGTTAACTGGATTTTTAAACTAGAGTGGCTTGGATGAGAAATTAGTTGACTTTGCTGTCTATAGCTGCACATAGACATTTAAGTTAGCATATGCAATTTTTAATGTAAGTTTGGACCTGTGCCCCAATTATTTTATATATGTGTGTGTGTGTGTGTGTGTGTGTGTGTGTGTACCTGGAAACACTCAGTTTTGCATTGCTCTTGTAAGGATTCCTGAGATAATGCATGCGAAGTAGTTTGAAGATTGTACAATGCTGTATGAATGTCAGCTGTTGTTTTGAGTATGGAGAGATGCTCTCGCTTTGCAAATCAGATCTGGCCTGAGTTTGAAGATCACTCTCCCCCTGCCACTGATTGGCCTGAAGTTGTGGCCTCTCCTCACTTTGGTTTTCCATATCTCCCCACCCCAAAAAGTTTCTTAAAGCCTAAAACGTCTAACATAATGTCCGTTCAGCGCAAATGCCCATTCCTTGCCCTTTCCTAACGTGCAGTTTGGTGCAGTGGCGTAGCGTGTGGGGTGCAGGGGGGGCCGGCCGCACCGGGCGCAACATCTGGGGGTTAGGGTTAGGGGGCGCAAATCCACGGGTTAGGGGGCGCAAATTACTTGCCTTGCCCCGGGTGCTGACAACCCACGCTACGCCACTGCTTTAGTGGCGGGGCTTCGTCCTTCTCCACGTGCTTTGACTGTCAGCTCCGGAGCTCGTTTCAACTGTTGATTTAAAAGCCTCGCTTGCGCGCCTGCCCTTCCAGCGGCCTCGTTTGTAAGTGGGACTGATGACTGCAGGGCAGGGAGGAGTGGAAGGAAGCAGCAGGCAGCTGCTCATTAATTAATTTCTAATTAAAAGTGCTGACCACCCTTCAGTGATTCGGGGGGGGGGGGGGAGGAGAGAGAGAGACGACACTGATTTCTCCTCTCCAAACTATTGATATCTGAGATGCAGTTATGAACAACTCAGGGTTTTGCCATTTTGTACGTTTGGGGTTCGCTTTCCTTATCAGCGCAGGAGAACTCCCTGAAATAGCGATCAGCCAGCGTGCTCTGAGGCGTTTGAAAACAAACTTTCATCCTGGGTATTTGGTTTAAATTCCAGGCCGTGGTCTACCACAAAGGTGCACACAAATATGCGAGCGAGAGGCAGTTTCTGTAGGGTTTGTTTTTTCTTCTTCTTGACGTCAGATGTTTGATTTGACATGTGTGTTTGAGCTAGAAGTGGTTCTCTTCCCCTCCCTCCGCCGCTGCCTGTGTGTGGGCAAAATATGTATTTCCCCCCATGAAACCTCAGAGCAACCGTGCCTTTTATGTTGTTCGTGTTGAAGAAGCGCCACGCTGCCTAGGCAGATCTTTTTAAGATCGCGAGTTGTGTGCGTGTGTGTGTTGTGCGGGGGAGGGAAGACAAACTCCCCCCCCCCCAACACACACACACACTAAAAAATAGTTTCAGGTTCAAGGCAGATGAATTCAAGATGGTTTTATGCTTGGTCCTCTAAGCCCCTAGGAAGCTCGGATTATCCATCACTCGGGGCCACACGGCACAGCGAGGCAGCTTGCGGAGCCCGCGGATCCAGCGCCTCTCCTGGTTGTTCCTGGAGCCTGGGAGCCCCCCGTGGCCATGTCCTACCCCCAGTTCGGATACCCCTACTCGTCTGCACCCCAGGTAAGTCCTGCCGGACTCCCATCGCATCTACGCCCTTTCCTTTCACTGCCCTCCCCTGTGAAGGAGCGCGGGAGAATTCCCATCTCCTGGGAGGCGCTTTTGTAGGGACCTAATCTGCTTCAGATCAACTGGGGGCTGGGGGAAGGGATGACCCCCCCCTTCCCCAAGAGCAGTGACTGCCATCTTTACGCGGAAGTAAGGCCCCGTGAAACCAAAGGCACTTACTTCCAGGTAAAAGGGAGACTGTCGCCTTGGTATCCTAATTCTGTGGTGCTCTAACCACGAACTGGTTTAGAAAGTCCACCTGTCCTGGATTCGTCGAGGCTTACTTCGGAGGAACCTTGACCTAGAGTGAGAATGTTAACAGTGAGGGGTGGGGAGTTAAATTGGAGTCAAGGGGCGGGGTATCGTTTAGGAGCCCCGTCCTGAGATTAGGAAGGTCTCTAGTTTCAGAGGGGTGCTAGTTGGCCTGCAACAAATTACTCCCGCAGCGCGCTAAAGACGGAAAGATCTCAGGTGTTCATTGATCTCAGAGGGTTTCACTTACTGCCCAGAGGTGAACTGGGGCAAGGGATAAGAAGGAAGCAGCTCGTTCCCCCTGGTCCGCGGACCTACTCTGAAGTAAGCGGGTGGATGGAAGCCGATTCAACAACCACAACAACTGGCCGGTTCAAGCCAGATTCACGGGCCACTTCGTTTACCAGGAATTTGGGTGGGGTGCGAGGTCGCTGCAGTCAGGGGCCCTGTATCAGCTGAGGCCTCGGCTCAACTCCTTTCTGGATCGTACCCTTAAAAGAGAGCAGGACCGAACTTCTGGAACAGAAGTGGGTTTTGGAATCTGCAGTTAAAACAAATGTTCAATTAGCTCTCGCGAAGGATCTGGGATTAAACTTCATTAACATTCTCAGTACTTTTACTCGGAAATAAACGTGTTCTAGAACCGAGACGGATGTATGTATTAATGTTAATGTGAGCGGTCTAGCTCGCCGGAAGAATGCATTAAAAACTGAAAAGTATTTTCTTTCTCTCTTTCTCTTTCTCCTTAGTTGACAAGTGTGAACTGGAACTAGGTTCCCCCCCTCCCCAACCGATCTTTAAATTTCTCCCCGATCCACAAACCAGTTAAGCCACTGGGTTTAACATAATATATAAGGTACTTATTTAAGATCACTAACATTGCAATCCCATGCAGGTCTATTCGGAAGTCAGCCCCATTGAGCACAATGGGACTTGCTCCCAGGTAAACGTGTATAGGATTGCAGCCACTTCCTTCCACTGCTTTTCCCTTCCGCTATTCGGCCTGGGTGCCCCCCCCCCTCCATCTTGGGAGCTGAGGATTCTGCAAGTGACTGGGCGGTTGCAGACGACCGTTTCGTCGCGCGTTTCTGTGTGATAACGCGGATGCACCGCGCTGTCCCGAGTTTGTGCCCTTTGTGAGGTCGGATAGAGGGGGTGGCGGTTGTTCCGGATTAATTAACGTGAAGAAGAGATGCTCATTAAAACCAATGGACACGGGAGTCAGTGGGTTGTGTGAAAGCTCACTGATTTGGGACCAAAAATGACCCTCGCTAGAACTGGTTGGTAGATCGGCCTGTTGGTTGCCATGGCTGTCAGCCGCCCCTTCTAAGATCACTGCCCTGTCTTCTCTCGTCCTAGTTCCTGATGACCACCAACTCCTTGACTACTTGCTGTGAGACCTCCGGCAGGACCCTCACGGACTCTGGGGCCGCAGCCTCGGCTCAGACCCCCGTCTATTGCCCCGTGTACGAGAGCAGGCTGCTAGCCACGGCCAGGCACGAGCTCAACTCGGCAGCTGCCCTGGGAGTCTATGGGAGTCCCTACACGAACACGCAAGGCTATGGAAACTACGTGACCTACGGGACGGAGGCGTCGGCTTTCTACTCCTTGGTAAGTCTTCTGCGCAGCAAGCACGACTTCCACCTCAGCGCATTGACTGGGCAAGAACGAAACCCCATTGCCCCATTGCCAAGGGGCTTTTGCTCTTCCAAGTCAGCAAACTGAGAGAGTCGCAGCTTAGCTAGAAGCTTCACAGCAGGCTGAGACCCTAAGAGAGTGAACCTCATCAAGTTAAGCGGGACTTAATTTCTAGTTATGCACTTTTAAACAGCAACGTGTGTGTGTTGTGCATCCCCACGTGTGTGGAGAGTTAGAGATGTATCACTAGTACAAGTAAACCTGGAGGGATTACAAAATGTTTCCGATTTATTTTATTTATTAAATTTCTATGCCGCCTTTCATCCGAGGAGCACAGGGCGGCTTACAATATAAAAACACAAAACGTAGTACCAAACAATAAAAATAATCCACAGAGAGTTTAAAAGGCCATGGGTTGTTTAATTAGCCAACGGCTATGTAACCTGTCTATGTGCCATGGGCTAATCCAAAGTGAATATGAATCGGGGCTGTGAGAAACTTCAGTCAATCATAGGCGTTGCTAATTCAGGTGTCTAACAACACGGAGATCAGCCTACAACTATGTAATTAGAGATAGACGGTAATAAGCGCTGAGAAACTATTGTCTGGTGATCTCTGCGATCCAACTACTTAATTAGAGATAAATGATAAACGCTAAGACATCGTGGCATTGCTGATCTCTGTCTGTGTACTGAAACTGACCCAAGAAAACGAGTCTGGAGTTGTCACTGGAACAGGAACTCGAGTTTGCTCACCGAATGTTTAAATGTAAAATTATGCATAAAATGTCTGCGTCAAGAAATTAACTCTTGGTATACTTCCCTGTGTGGCAAACAGGTCGCGTCCCATCGTCCCAATTGCCCCCCTCTTTCCCCCCCTTTTTTGGGAAAGTATGTTTATTGAGTCGCACCTCAATAACTCCAATCCTAAAAAAAACGCTCTACAACTTCAATCCTAAAGGTTAACAACTTCCGTCGGCCCTTTGGTCGGCTTTCACGGCCCTTCACTTCATCAAATCTGGCCCTGTTTGAAAAAAAGTTTGGACATCCCTGCTCTAGGTGATATTTGGCCCTTGCTTATCCCTAGTCACTTGTTCTTGGAGCCCAGTGTGCATAAAATACCATTCTTAGTCGGATGAAGGAAAGCACTGGACTCCAGTGGATTGCAGAGGCTAAACCAGCTTTCCTGTGAGTAAATTCCATGACAGGAAAATAAGGTTTCCTCTGAGTAAACGCGCATCAAATCGGGCCAAGAGAGGCTAACACTGAGTCAGTGGACAAGAGTACAAGGAACTTTGTGTTCCTCTCCAACTAAGCGCAAGTCCAGTATACAGGAATTGAAGAAATGTAAGCACTTGCTGAAATACAATCGATGTCAGTCTACTCGGAAGTAAGCTGTGCTGACTTCAGTGGAACTTGTGCCCAAGTTTGCAGCCTAAACAGTTTAACCCCCTAATAGGGTCCCGGGAGTCATCTATTCTAACCCCCTACGATGCAGGAATCTCAACACGTGGCCTCCCATCCCATTTGAAATCAAGCCGGATCCTGTTTAGCTTTGAAAATGTGCTAGAGGATTTTTTGCTCCTCGGTGTGTTTCTCCATTGTAAAAATAAATAAAAACGTGTCCATTTGCGCGTGTCTCCCCTCCTGCCCCCCACCCCCACCCGCACCCGCACTGCCCGTGGGGGAGGGGAACGCTGATAAGACGACGCCTTTGCTTTTCATGTTCCAGAACAGCTTTGATTCGAAGGATGGGAGCGGATCTGCGCATGCCGGAATCACCCAGGCGGCTGCTTACTATCCATACGACCACACGCTCAGTCAGTATCAATATGACAGGTAAGAAACAAACCATCAGCCATTCATTGAGGGGCAGGAAAAGGCGGTGGGGGCCAGGGGGGGGGAGAGAGAGGAGAGGAGGTTAGTTGCGCTTCTTAATCAGGAAACGTCTTCAGCTTGTGCTTTTCTCAAAGGACCAGTAGCAAACGAGTGTGGCCAGAATAAGCCGCCCTTGTATCAGAGTCAGATGATCTCTGATCTCACCAATGGAGCGCTTGCAAGACGGGATCCTGAACGCATCCGAAGCAAGCATCGAAGCGCGCCTCCTTGAGAACGGGCGTGCTTTTCAGCAGAGGCTGCTCCCCAAATCAGGCACGAGGAATCGGTGTAGCGTGCACGTGTGAACCTGCCCTGAAGCGGCTCAGACCCCATTGACTCCAGCGAGAAACCAAGGCGCCTAAAAGCCAGCGCATTCCCGAAAGAAAGAAATGGGTTTAAATGGAGCTTTAATGGCGTCCGCTCTTTATCTCTATAAATGCCAATAACAAGTTACGTTTCCGTGTTGTCTGCACGAAACGAACCTGTTCTTCGTTCTTCTGCACTGATCCGGAGCTAGTTTTACACCTCTAATCTCCGATTCGTTTTGGAGGAGCCCACAGCGAATGCAAAAGCTTTCCTTTTGACCTCTTTCATTCGTCTGCCAGCCCGATCTTAATCTGAATGAGTGACACCCCTCCTCTCCTCGCTATACTTCTTCGGAAGCAAGTCCTCATTGAGTAATGGAGACCGGTACTGTGACCCGATCCGTTTTACGAAGGAGTAAGCGGATTTGCCTGCGGCACTCCACTCTGTTGAACTCCAATTCCCATCAGCGTCAGCCAGCCCGGCCAACTCGATAATGGGAGTTGTAGTTCAGCAACAACTATAGGTCATCCGGTTGGGGAAAGCCTCTTCTCCATCCTTGATCTTAATCAGGTGTGGAGAACTTTTGGTCCTCCAGATCAGGGTTTCCCAAAGTTAGGGCGCCAGCTGCTTTGGGACTACAACTCCCATCATCCCTAGCTAGCAGGATCAATGGTCAGGAATGATGGGACTTGTAGTCCAAAAAAACAGCTGGGGACCCAACTTTGGGAAACTCTGCTTCAGATGTTGCTAAACTCCCATCATCGCTGGTCAGTGGCTATGCTTGCCTGAGCTGATGGGAGTTGTAGTCAGGCGCGGGGAGGGGGTTGGAGAGGTTTCCCTACACCTGATGAAAGAGTTCACGGAGTCGATCTCAATTAGCTCCCATGTGCCATTTCATTCGCACGCCTCCGCTTTCCACAGGATACAGTCTAGTTCTGCACATACGGAAGTCCAATGGTGGGCTTTGGTACCCAAAATACAAAGTGAGAAAGGAAGACACGCGCCTTCACTGGCGGAAAACAATAAATCTGAAGGCAAGGCGAAGTCACACGAGCGACTTACTCCTATCATTGGCGTTTTATCCTCTAGCGTTTTCAAGTATAGCATCCCTATAAGCTGGTGGATATTGTCCAGGGATAGGAGGAAAGCGCTGTGGTTGACTTAGCGCTCGATCTATGCGATAGGATCTGCGCTATCACAGAAATAGATCCGTATGGATTTAATCACAAATACTCTCTTCCCGACTGGCTTCCACGGGCTACATCACACGTGCACGCGCATCCTTTCTCTCTGCTTGAGTAGGGCACACTTCATTAACTGGGATCTGAATGCATGAAACCGACTCTGCTGAAAAACACTGTGAAGATGATAGGAAAGTCCTTTCCGAGACTTCTATTTTTGACGACTCTTTAACCCCTGACGTAGCCAACCTCAGATGATCCAGCCTTTGTTATAAGTATAAATTGGACCCGTTTAACAACACGGCGTTTAAGGTGCCAGGAAGTCCTGCCTCTGTTGAGCTCGCGATGGTTCGTTCACACGAGCAAGACGTCACGTTGGCCTTTCACTCATCGTTTGGCACGTGTGAACCAAAATGTTCGCTCATCTCCTACTGGCTTCTCTTTTTACTTTTACATGGGCAGGTTGGGGGCCGCTTTTTGTCACTCCCCCACCACGTTTACAAATGTGCCGAACAATTTTATATTTCTTCTTCTTCTTTTAAACCTTTGGTGCGGTTATTGCTTTAAAACATACACACTAAGATTCCTCCTTACGCTGTTCCAACCTTTTAAGCCCACTGGGTGCTGATGACCTTTCCTTAGATGATGTGCATTAAATATTCAGGTATAGCCCAGTGTCTTGTGCAGCAATGGGTAGGAGAGAAATTTACTAATAATAAAATAAATACTTTTATTAATAACTGCCCCCTGAGGTTACTTCGGTGGACTCTCTCAGAGCGCTGGAGCAAGAGTAGACTTTAAAAAAAATATTATTATTTTAGCATATCCATTTTGCAGGAGTTGAATTTTGGATGCCTCTCAAGGGCGGCTGTTTGCCTTCTGAAGTAGACATGCTTTCAGGCTGCAATCCGGTGCAAACTCAGAAGTCACCGGGACTCACTTCAGAGTAAGCGTGTACAAGATCCACAGCACGCTTTTCACCAGCCCGAGTGTCGTTGTTTTGAGGCGCTCTATACTCCCGATTTAGATCAGGTGTACATTGGTCTTGCCCCGAGTAAGTTATTTGCGAGGCAAGTCCCAAAGACTCCATCCATGATCGAGGTGATCATCCCAAGATTAACTGTACGACCTCATTTTCAAGGGGGATTTACTCCCAAGTAAGTATAGGCAGAATAGCAAGCTGGTTAAGGTCCTGTTGATCACCAATTGTGTATCCAAACGCTCCGTCTTTCTAGCTGCTTGGCTTAACCAAGTTGAACCGTTTTCCTGCTAAGACCAGCGCGTTCTGGGTTTTGTAGAAAGAGGGGACATCTTTAAAGGTGAACCTCGGATACCAGGATCCCTTTCTCGCGGGAAATAGAATTGCGTCGGTGAATCAGACCAATGTGGGTGGTGCTTTCTTCCGGCTCCTTGGCGCTGCATTTTCACTGACACTCTTCCCCCCGCCCTAGATACGGTACCATGGATGGAGGGACGCGGAGGAAAAACGCCACACGGGAAACCACTAGCACGCTGAAGGCCTGGCTGCAGGAGCACCGCAAGAACCCCTACCCCACCAAGGGCGAGAAGATCATGCTGGCCATCATCACCAAGATGACCCTCACGCAGGTCTCCACCTGGTTCGCCAACGCCAGGAGGAGGCTCAAGAAGGAAAACAAGATGACCTGGCCCCCCAGGAACAAGTGTGCGGACGAAAAGAGACCCTACGAAGACGAGGACGAGGGAGAGGGTCAAGGGGAGAGCTTGAAGAATGAGAAACTCGAGGGTATCTTCCAAGTCTCTTAGCCGTATACTGGAGGCAGGAGCTATCTTAGGCCTGTCGCCCTTCTCTGGGAGAAGGATACACGGGGAGGGTGATGGGTGTTGGGAGTCCAGGAGACAAAAAGTATGGGTGTGTTGCCTTTAATGCAATAAAGAGGCTTCTGGATTTGCAGTTGAGCTGCGCTGGGGATTTCGAGAGAATGTCTTGAGGCGGCCAGTGTCCCTTCTGAGTCTGCTCTGCTTTGACAGGGGAAGGGGGCTGTCAAATGAGGGGTGCGCCTGCTGGGCTTTGCAACGGTTTCCCACCCGACCAAAACCTTAGAAAGGTTTGCTTCCTCGTCTAGAAAAGCGCGTCGCTTGTTTTGCTAGGCCTGAGCGCAACACCGGCATTTCATTTGGGTTTCGAAACCTTTGGAAGCCATGCAATGCTTGGGTTGCGTTGGGTAAGTTGAGGGACGTTTACGACGCAGTCCAACCCACAATGCGTTCTTGCTAGAAAGGCACACACAGGGGAAGTTGGATCTCACAGGGTCTACAGGAAATCCTCCCTGTGAGAGCCACGCCCACTGTGTCCAGCAAGACAGGTAAAGGGGCGCAGCCTATATAAACTGGTCACGTCCCCCTATACACATCCCAACACAAGTGACTGCCCATTTCTGGTTCCGATTAGTAAAATGTTAACCGCGCATCCTACAGAGCTGTTGTGAAGAGTGAGGGGAAGCAAAATACAGACAGAGAATGGGTGGAGGAGTCCTAGCCTTAAAGCCATTGCACAGAATCGTAAGCCCCGTGGGTTATCTAGATCAATTCCCTGCAGTGCAGGAACCTCAACTAGCCAAGAACGATCCTCAACTGCAAATGTATCTGCCGCGCCCTGCCCGTCTCGTTTGTAACGTGTCCTCCTTTCCCTCCTTTGCCCAGAGCCGGCCAGCAAGGAGGACAAAGAGTTGGGCCTCAGCGACCTGGACGACTACGACCCGCTGGAGTCGGAGAGCTCCGAAGGCGAGCTGAAGGCTGCGGCTTTCGGCCACGCGGAGGGGGAAGCGTGCGCCACCGAGGCCTGCAAGGATCCCTCTGCCTTGGGCGCCGGCGCCGCCCCGCTGGAAAGCCCCCTCGAGCGGGCAAAGAGCTGCCTCAAGGACCCGACTGCGGGCGCGGAGGGCTGCGAGGCGGCGGAGCTGCTGAGCGCGCGGCAGAGGAGCTGCGAGGCCAAGCCGTGTTACCAGCAGCAGCAGCTCCTAGAGGCGTCCAGCAAGCCGAGGATTTGGTCCCTGGCGCACACGGCCACCTCGCTCAACCAGGCCGAGTACCCGTCGTGCATGCTGAAGCGCCAGCAGGGGGCGTCCAGTGCCTCTAGCGCCGCGCCGGCCCCGACGGCTGGGGGCGTCTTGGAGAGGCACCCGAAGGATTCCCCCGTCACCAACCTCAGGAACTGGGTTGACGGCGTGTTCCACGACCCGCTCTTCCGGCACAGTACTTTGAACCAGGCCTTGAGCAGCACCGCAGTGTCTTGGGCTACCACCAAAGGCTCCCTCTTGGAGACGGGGGCCCTGGGGCGCTCGCTGGGCGGCGGCGCCACCGCCGTGCTCAAAGGGCAGCTGGCAGGCCTGGCTGCGCCCCAAGACTCCGGCAAAGACTTTCTGGCTTTCCCCAAAGCAGGCAGCAAAATGTTCTGCTCCTAACGACCGACGCCCGCCCCGTCCGTCTCCCTGGGACAGGCCGGGGGAGGGAGGCAAGACGATGGAATGGGGGGGCAGACAAGCTGGGCCCCGAGGGACTGAGCGGCGGGAGGTGGAGAGACACACGCAGAGAGAGAGACTTGGAGAGAGTTTCCGTTCCAAACCAGAGACGTTTTTTCCGTCGCAAAAACCGAGCAAGGATTTTAAAAGTTGCTGGTATAAGGAGAGAGAACGAAAAGACTGTCATTTGGCTGCAGCCTTAAGGGATCAATGTCTTCACGGTTATTTAAGTCCATAGCACGTTCCACTAGTTTATAGAGGCATCCTTCTGCGTTTACCTTGCAAAGTTTACCAGGCGCGAGATTCGAATTCAGCTTCTTGGGGAGGGAGTTGTTTGTCTATTCTGTTTCCCCCCTCCCTTTTTTTCCTTTTTCTAAAAAACAAAAAAATTGATTTGTGGCATGCCAATTTTAGTTTCTTCTTCGAACTTCCCTACCCACCCACCCGCCCTCCCCTTCTCATCGTTAGCATCTCACCCACAAAAAAACAGCACTTCTTCCACCAAGTTGACACCATTGCCCGCACACGCGCACACACCGAATTTGAACTTGACAAACAAGCTATGTCGAAAAGGTATGTTCACTCCAAATAAATTGTCTGTCTCTCAGAGGTACCCTATGATTTGTGGTCTGTTTGCGTTGCCTGCGTAGGAAGTGGAGCTTCGACGCCTGGGTCCCAAACGCGCTGGAAGACGCGTGTCTATTTCACGTCCCGTGGAGATGTACGGAATTCCCCAGTCAATAAATGTAGGGCGGAGCGCACTCTTGGAAATCAAAGTCTTGCGCACCTGGGTGGCATTCTTTTCCACGCGCAAGTGCGTTTGCAGCACGTCCCTTTCGACACCCGGGACATACTCCCGAGTGGTAGAGACCTCAGTAGGAACCCACGAGAGGAAAACGGCCCCCTCTAAAATCAACTGTGCATTTGGCGCTGATGTGGTTCTGGACCTTAAACCAGCTTGAGACCCGGCCACCTTGACTTCACCTGGTTCAGCTGCATCACTAGCAGCCGAAACCGAGAATCTCTAAGAGGCTGGCGACTTCTCATTACGCCTTAAAATGTATATGTTCATTTTCACCTGTCTGACTGTAATCTTAGTTTTTAATGGGGGGGGGGACTCCAAAAGAATCCTCTCCTGGCTTTTTAATCAAGCGATCATCCTCCCTCGCACCTACCCAGTGAATGCCGGTTCAGCGCCTCCTGTCCCCTCGGTGTTTCCATTTGCACAGCTGCAGGCGTTGGTGCAGTTTGGCCACATCCACAACAAGGGCCCAAAGCTCGCTCAGGGACATAAGGGCAGGCAGGAAATGGGTGGGGAAAGAATTCCATTATTCTGTTCTTTTTGAATCTACCCACTGTACTATCAAAGCAGAGATGGCACAATCTTTTAAGCAAAAAAGACACAAGCCAGTCTAATTGTTTCTTATTGCAACAGTTATTCCGTGCGTAGAAGAAGCACGTGTGGTCTGAAATAGGGGGAGGGGCGAGGCACCCTAAGAGGTTCTTTTACCCTGATATACAGTATGTGTGTATGCAAACCCGGTGGACCTTAATTTTCAAAGCAGAGTTCCGATCCTTAGTCCAGCTTAAGCGGGGACTGCTGTGATGTAAACTGGGGTTCGTTCCGCGTCTTTGTTTTCTTTCCGACTAAGGGTGAGAACCTTTGCAGGGTTGCTTTTCACCGAAGCCAAGGAGACTTGCTTCCAAGTAAACATGCACAGGATTGAGTTGCAAGAGAATTTAAGGGAATTCGGTTTCCCCAGGAAACTGCAAGGCTATATACAAGTGGTGTGGATTAAGTGGTTAGTGGATGAAGTCGCCTATTAATTTTCAGAAGGGGTGTGTGTTAATATGCTAAAACTTTGTGAAAAGTTAGAATGGATCTCGATAAATGGTTTTGTATAAAAATTGGGCTATAGGGATGCGAAGTCACCGGTGGAGTAGAGATCCCATTTACTAAGGCTGGTCCTTTTCTTTTTTAATGTGCGCGAAGCAATTGATTCACATGGAACATTTGATGATTTAAACTACTGTTTTAACTTGAAGCTTCTTCGCTGGTACGGGGAGAAAGAATCGTTGGATTCTCTATGAATATTTCAGCACTTCAGGACGGATGGTTTACCGTTTTGACATTAAATAGAAGCTCAGCCAAGAGAAAGAGCGAGCGCTTCTCTCCCTCCGCCCGCCCGCCCCCCGCCCGCGATTCAGGAGAAGGCTCGGGCGATTTACCATTTAGCTAGAAGAAAGCAGACAGGGCTTTGAAGATCTCGCCTCTCTTCGCAAGTCCGGGGGTGTAAACTTTTCTGCAGGATGAGGGGGGAGAGCCACCAACAGAACTCGCCTGAGATCTGTACCCACAATCCAGAGAAGTTTAAGGGGTTGAAGGAGTTGGAGATGGGAGGAGAGAAAGTGTTTTTAAACCAGTCTTTCATCACCTCTCTCGAAGTCCCCAAAAGCCAAGGTGAAAAGGCAATGATTTGTGCCCCCCAACCAGGCTCCAATGGACACCTACCGTATTTAAAATAGAAATAATTAAAAATTATGCGCAAATGCCACCCTATCCACAAGTTGCCCGGTTAGGTCTAAGTGATGAGATTAGAACCAAGGGTGCCATTTAAGGCTTCTCTAGAGGACACCCTCCTCCTCTTCCTCCTCCAGACCACATGTGATTCTTTCTCTAGATATAGCCCCCGTCTCTGGCCAGCTCACTTCTGCGCCTGGTGCTTTTACGCACCCAGCAACCTTGTTCTGAGCAATTAAATAGGCCTCTGAATGCCAAGGGCGCAAATCCCTTTGCTTCTCTCCGCCCCGCACGGCAACTGACTCTTTGACCTTGCGACGGTTCTGTACGGTGGGGGTGTCCAAGAATAAATGGCAACGCACGCGCGCGCGCTGCCAGTGCATTTTTGTTGTTCTTATGGCCGAGCTGCCTAATGCCGTCCGCCACAACACAGATCTCCAAAACGCCCCGTTAGGGGTGGAGGGTGGCGCAAATACTCTGCTAGGGCGCATTTACTGGGAGCAGGTCCCACCGACACAACAACAGAACATACCCCTTAGTACAAACGGTGGAGATGGTTCTGTTTTCTCACTATCCAAAACAAAGAAACGAACGTACAAAACAAAACCATCCAACATCACCACCTCCGACCCTGCAGTGCAGGATAAATCCGAAAGGGCACCCTAGATTTCTCCAACGGATCGCGCCAGGAAGGGATTAGAAACTGCCACATCCTCTGTTACTGACAGGAGTCAAATAGAGAAGAAAAACACAAGCGCTTAGTGCTTGAGCGGGTGGCGGATCTGGGCTGGGTTTGGTGCGCCAAAGGGCGCCCAGGTGGAAGGAGACGCGCTGGGGCTGGAACTGAACCGAGAGGCGCTCGGACCGAGGCAGCGGAAAGGCGGTGGCTGTGCTGCTGGTGTGGCCGCCGTCCCTTCCCTTCTCTCTCTTTTTTTCCTTGCAAGCGTCTGTAATTGGACTGCAACTCCCCCCCACGCACTCTACCCGCCCCCCCTTTTCCTCCTCCTTAAATTCCCCCCTGTCATTATATTGACTTTCGCTCCCTCGGATGATATTATCGAAATGAGTGAACCTCTCTGCTGATGGGGGCTGTCAAAAGGCTGAGACAAGAGGCCCCCAGCCTGGGGAAAGGAAAGAGGGGAGAGCGGGGGTGTGAGAAGAAGGGGAAGGAAGGAAGGAAGGGGGGCGAGGAAACCCGTTGCATCAGCCAAGATAATTTGAAGTGAAATTTTCATTTTGACAGTAAAAGGGGGAGAGGAGAGGGAACGCGGGGGGGGGGTGCAGCCTCTTCAATTTCGAGAAGGCTTTGCACCCGGGGGGGCGGGGCGGGGAGAGGATGGAGTGGGGAGAAAGGAGGGGAGGGGGGCATCTTACGGAAAGGCACGTCTTGGAGCTGAAAAGGGCAGAAGAACTCGAATTAGTTGTAATAGATAAAAAGGGCACAAAATAAAGAGTCAAGGGTACTTGACAGTAATAGCGAAAAGTGGAGCCTCGGGGGAGATGGCTTTGCAGCCAGAGGCTGGGCCAGGAGGAATTTTAATGCCGTCTGGGCGGGCGGCTGCAGGGAAACGGACCCCGCGGACAGACAAAGCACACCGTCTTGGCAGTCCGACGCAGGGAGGAGCTGGGGGGCAGCGGCTCTGGGTTCGGGGAAAAAGCAAAGCGGGCAAGGGACCTCAAAAGATGGAGGGCTGGTGGGTGCGCAGGGGAGACGGAGGGAAAGCAGCTTCCTTCGCGCACTAAACTGTGGCTCTAGATGTGCCCGCGCAGAGTAAGCCCGCGTGAGACTTTGAAACACATCCCGCGAGAATTATTTCCTGTTATTAAGAAATCGCGTTTTGTGTTTTGTCAGGACATATTTAGTTCCTCCCTCCTCACCAACCCCAGCCATTTAATTTTCCAGCACTCCTCCAGCCAGGCAATAATAGACAAGGACGTTAAAAAGAGTTTCGAAACGTCAAAGGTGGAGAGAATCAGCTAACTTCAAATATCTCAGGATTATTATTTTTTTGTTGTCTTTCTTTGAAAAAAAAAATGATTTGATGGCAACGTTTCTCAGCCACTTTTATAGCTTCCCTCCTCCCCAGGTTCCTTTATTTTTACGCGCGGAATTTTGGAATGGGCGATTAAATAGAGACTTGCTGTTATTACTTTGTGGGTTTGATTGTTTTATCCTTAAAAACAATGCGAGCAAATAGGTGAAGAAAGGCTGGAGCCCTCTTCTCCAGTCCCGTGAATTTCAAGAGAGTGAAAGCTGTTCTGAAACGAACTGAAACGAACAGGACAACTTTCCCTCCCCGTCACCAACAATATGAAAAGGCTCGAGGTTTCCGGGTGGATAATTTATCCGCACAGAGCAACAGAGGATAGGAATCCACACACACACCCCGCCGCCAGTGTACAGAATAAATCCTATGGAGCAATACATAATTTTTAATTTTGCCCTCCCTGTAAATAAAACAACTTATAATAAACGGGGATAGAGTACGCGGGAAGTTCTCTTGCGCAAACCGCGTCGAAGTGAGCAGGATCTGCGACCCAACGAAACTGACTGCGGGGGGCCTTTCTCCCAAGCGGCAATCCTCTGGGGGGCAAGCCTGGCGCGCAATCTTGCGCTTGCCTGGCGCGCAGGAGAACTTCCTCGCGGATTGCGTTCAGATCACCCAGCGCCGTGCGCTCCCCTCCCCGCAGCCCCCAGCAAATCCGCATCAGGCTCTGCGAGAAATTAATCTCGAGCGAGCCTGGATCAATACATCTCGTACATACCGACAGCGTTACATACAAATGAAAGCCCAACACCCAGCATCTACCTGGAGGCGATGGCGGAAAAAGCCACCGGAAATTGGGGACTCTCTCTTTCCAAACACACACACACACACACACGGCACTGGGGAGAAGGATCGGGGCGGGAAGGGCGCGCGGGGGGGGTGTGTGGCATTTCTGGGCTTGCAAGGCAGCGCCTGGGTCGCGCACTGGGCCGTGGCAAATTCCCAGCCTCCGCGGAGAGGAGGGGAAATTAACATGGCCTTTTTACATAGGGCCCAAATAAAACTGTAATCAGCGGCGCGTTACATTTCATTAAGAGACTTTGACAGCAGCAGCAGCGGCGGCGGCGGCTGGAGCTTCAGTCTCGACAAGGGAGCCGGAGAAAGGGAAAAGGCGAGGGGGAGGGAAGGAGAGAGAGAGAGAGAGAGAGAGAGAGAGAGAGAGAGAGAGAGAGAGAGACTGGGGGCTCTCCGGGTCGGAGTCATAAGATAATTCCTTAAGCTCCATTAACAACTCTTAGCCGCAGGAAATGGGCTCCCTGAAAACATCTTCAAATCTAAAAGCTTTATCGACCTCGCAAACCTCGGCTGATGATGGGTCTATTTCTTTCTCTCTTGTCTTTTCTCCTTTTTTTTGGGGGGGGGGGGAGAGACTTAAGAGGCGAGAGAGCCGTCCAGGAAAGCAAATAGGCTTTGACACAACGCCTTCTTAACTGGAAGGGGGTGGGGGGAGCGGGCCAAACGAGACCTTAAATGATATTTAAAAGGCAGCCAATTAAGATTTCAAATGATTGTCTCCTGAGATCATGCATGCGATTAATGTCACCTGCTCCTTTCTTCTCGGCCTCGTCTTTTCCCCACGCATGCATGCAAAATCGCGAGTCGGGGCAGAGCGCTGCCTCTTTCGCCTCGCCACGTCCAGGCAGGGGCTGCTGCGCCCGCGTTGCGCTGGCGAAGAAAGCAGAGCTATGAAAGGCTTCAAGCAAAACGCTCCCGCTTCTGTTCTGCTCTAAGTCACCAATCCCTCTGTTTTCTTAGTCACTTTAATAAATGGGTCTTTAAGTGGTTGAGTGGGGCCGTCCACGATTCAGGGCAATTTTGTCTGAAGTCCCTCTTACACACACACAGGCAGATCTTTAAATATAAATATGTGTGTACATTAACCAGAGAGAAAAAGGGTTGTAGCTGTTATAACTAGTTACAGGTATCTGTTATCAGCAATGACCTAAGTACAAAAATCGTAAATAATAATAATAATAATAATAATAATAATAATTTACTTGTACCCTGCCCATCTGACTGGACTGCCTCAGCCAGTGGCGTAGCGTGGGTTGTCAGCACCCCGGGCAAGGCAAGTAATTTGCACCCCCTAACCCGTGGATTTGCGCCCCCTAACCCATGGATTTGCGCCCCCTAACCCTAACCCCCAGATGTTGCGCCCGGTGCAGCCGGGCCCCCCCTGCACCCCCATGCTACGCCACTGGCCTCAGCCACTCTGGGGGGGCTTCCAACATATATAAAAACATCATGAAACATAAAACATTAAAAAGCTACGAACTATGATGAAGAAAAAGCTCTTTTGCGGCAGTCAGTCGTTTATGTTGCTAATGAAAAGACAGCTTAAAGAAAGCATCAAGGTGGTTGGGGGAAGAACCTCATAGTGCTCCCACCCCAGTCTCTCTCTGGAAAAAAATGCTTGGTGTCTGTCTATCATTCACCTTCCTTTTTTTAACCGATTCCAGTGCATGGGGCCTCATCAGATCCTCTCCCTGTAGACCAACGGGGAAAGACAAGAAACCGGACTATCCAAAACTTGGTGCAGAAAAGCTTAAAATGCTTGGGAGCCCCAGATAACAGCGAGAACTTAAAGGTAAAGGGACCCCTGAGCATTAGGTCCAGTCGTGGCCGACTCTGGGGTTGCGGCGCTCATTTCGCTTTATTGGCCGAGGGAGCCGGCGTACAGCTTCCGGGTCATGTGGCCAGCATGATTAAGCCACTTCTGGAGAACCAGAGCAGCGCACGGAAATGCCGTTTACCTTCCCATCGGAGTGGTACCTATTTATCTACTTGCACTTTGATGTGCTTTCGAACTGCTAGGTTGGCAGGAGCTGGGACCGAGCAACAGGAACTCACCCCGTCGTGGGGATTCGAACCGCCAACCTTCTGATCGGCAAAAACCTAGGCTCTGTGGTTTAACCCACAGCACCACCCGCGTCCCTTCAGCGAGAACTTACTTTCAAGTTAATGGCCACAGCCCAAGACAGAGTCATGTGCTGAAGTCCCACTGATTTCAATGGGATATGGGCACCCAACTGTGCCCAAATGTACATGTCTATCAATAATCCAGGTGTCAGAGATATGGATAGTTTTTGGCAGGTTTTGGACGGGTCCTTCTTGCATGCTTCTCATAGGCATCTGGTTGGCCACTGTGAGAACAAGATGTTGGACATGTTGAGTCTTCAGCCTGATCTAAAAGGGCTTTTCTTATGTTCTTAGATTCACTATACAGAGATTTTTCTAATTCTTAAAAGAAGAAGAAAATTAAATATCCACTGTGTGAAGAAGTATTTCCTCTGGTCAGTCCTGAACCAGCTGCCAATGAGCTTCGTAGAGTGACATCTCTCCCACCCCCAAAAAGGTTCTAAGGCTGGGAGAGAGGGAGAGAGAAAAATGACCTGCTACTCAGTACCAAATAATCTTCTTTAACAATCCTAATTCATGTAACCTTCACAGATATTTTAATAATCAGATACACGGGCGCACAGAACGGCCAGCATCCCATTTCCATGAATTGCTACGAAAAATGCATTTGAACAGGTGTGTTGTTTTGTAAATGCTTTTATTGAAATTCTTTGCAAGATATGTAAACAAGTAGAGCAATGTAAAACAAACCACCACCACACTGCAGTATCTAAAACATATACTCATTAAAAAACAATTGCTTCAGTGAGTAGGTCAAGAGATCATTATCAGGACTTTCAACTAAAATAAATACAGTGTACTAAGTGTTTCCCCTTTTTTGCCTTTTTAATTTTGTTCGCTAAGCCAAAGACCAACAGTGCTTTGAAACTGAATCAAGCCAGATAGATCTATAGGAAACAGGTGAAAGGATTAGACCAGGCATCCCTGAACTCGGCCCTCCAGCTGTTTGGAGACTACAGCTCCCATCATCCCTGACCACTGGTCCTGTTAGCTAGGGATGATGGGAGTTGTAGTCCTAAAAACATCTGGAGGGCCTAGTTTGGGGATGCCTGGATTAGACTGTTTTTGTTGGGCCACATAGCTTATAAATGGGGACCAGTAAATGAACTCTTTGCTTTCATTCCCCTCAGCACTGAGGTCCCAGTGAATTGCTGGGGTGACGCCCCCAATATTGGCACTCCCAAAACTGTCCATCTAAAAGTTTTTATTCCGATGCTGTAGTCCTGATTCATGTTTCTCTTCATTCATGGGCGTAGCCAGGATTTTTGTTGGGGGGGGCAAGACTTTTGTTAGGGGAGCAGAACCAACATGATTGGTCACTTAGTTAAGTATTTCTATTGTTTTACTTTATCAGGGGGCAGCTACCCCACCTGCCCCCCCCCTCAGGTCATTGAGGAAACTGCCAAGGCATCTGAGGCAGTTTGCAATTTAAAACATTTTAGTAAAGAAATGGTACAAAATATTTTCAGGCAGACTCGGCCAGCTGATTTTACTCCCCTCCCCCTTTGGCCTGGTCTTCCTTTTTTCTTTAAACCAAATGTTTTAAAGGCCTTTATTCTCAAAATATGAAGAGAAGAAAGATGCCTGGCTGATCTGAGCTAGTCAATGTTACTCATGAAGCCTGAAACAGTCCCAACCTTGGCATAAGATCCCCCCACCCCACATAAATATATAGATAGTTGTATGTGGAAGTGAAGCAGGCTGTAAAAGGTGTACATGTCCAGTAGAATATATATTAGCTTGCCAACAAAGGTCCATATAGTTAAAGCTATGGTTTTCCCAGTAGTGATGTATGCAAGTGAGAGCTGGACCATAAAGAAGGCTGATCGCCGAAGAACTGATGCTTTTGAATTATGGTGCTGGAGGAGACTCTTGAGAGTCCCATGGACTGCAAGAAGATCAAACCTATCCATTCTGAAGGAAATCAGCCCCGAGTGCTCACTGGAAGGACAGATCTTGAAGCTGAGGCTCCAATACTTTGGCCACCTCATGAGAAGAGAAGACTCCCTGGAAAAGACCCTGATGTTGGGAAAGATGGAGGGCACAAGGAGAAGGGGATGACAGAGGATGAGTTGGTTGGACAGTGTTCTCGAAGTTACGAACATGAGTTTGACCAAATTGTGGGAGGCAGTGGAAGACAGGAGTGCCTGGCGTGCTCTGGTCCATAGGGTCACAAAGAGTCGGACACGACTAAACGACTAAACAACAACAACAACAATATATTAGCTGCTTTTCAGCACAGCAGCATATGAAAACCATGGAAAGTCTGGCCACAGCTCAGTGGTAACAGAACGTTCTTGACATATATATATATATAAGGTCCCACATTCAAACCCCAGCACCTTAAATTTAATGGCATGTGTGGAGCAGAAGGCTGGGAAAGAGCTAGTTTTGGGCTTGGTGGATAAACAGTGGGGTTCAGCATGTCAGCTCGGCCCATTCGTAATCATATGTCAGTGGTGGGAAAGTCAACCCACTGAGATAGGAAAGACCATAGTTGGGTTAAGTAGATGCTGGAAGCAACCCTTAGTTCCAAGAGATATTTTTAGAACCAGGGGATTAACATTTCAAGAGCACACGGGCACATACCAAAATAGTTCTGAAAACAATTTCTCAAAAGCAGTATCACAGGCTTTTTACTACTGGATCCTAAACACAGTTATTTGGAATCCCACTGATCCCAGAGGAACTTCTGTACACACATTTTAGGTTGCAAGCTGCCCTGTGATCTTCGGATGAAGGTCAGTAGGCTATACAGTGGTACCTCAGGTTACAGACGCTTCAGGTTACAGACTCCGCTAACCCAGAAGTAGTACCTCGGGTTAAGAACTTTGCTTCAAGATGAGAACAGAAATCGCACGGCTTAGCTAAAGTGGTACCTCAGTGATACCACTTTATTTAATTTCCTTAAGCTGCCAAATAATTATTGATTTCACTTCAGGGGTCAATAGGTCTACAGCTGAAATCAATTGGAGTTTTGCCAATTAATTTCTCTGAAGCAGAACCAGATACTGTGTCTTTACAATTTGTTTTCTCTGTGAAATATTGATGTTAAACGTGCAGATTTCAAAAGAGATAAACAGCGCATTCTGATGTATATACATTCATGGTAAACCTCATGAGTTCAGTGGGGCTTACTCTCAAGAAACTGGGTATAGGATTACAGTCATGTTGCCTTAAAAAGCCCTAGTTATAACACAAGGCGGATACCTGGATTTGCCCGCAGAATTAGGTTATCTATGGAGGAACGCCCCTGACTTTGGAGAAGAGGCGAATAACAACTGGGAATTTAATCAATATTTTTTTTGTTTATAAAAGTATTTATATACCGCTGTACCATAAAATATACCACAGCGGTTTACAACAGTACAAAAACATAAAAACCAAACAATATCATCATAAAAAAGTTTTAAAGAAGTTAAAAGCAAAAATAAATTGTAAACAGCAAACTCTTAAATGCCTGCATAGGCCTGGCAGAAGAGAAAAGTTTTTAGCAGAAATTTAAAAGTTAGCCCAGAAAGTGCCCCCAAATCTCTATTGGCGGGGTGTTCCACAGGACAGCGCCGATGACAATGAAGACTCGGCTTCTTGTTGTTGTCACATGAGCCTCACCAACTTGGGGAATGACTGAAAATGCTCCTGCAGATTATCTCAGTGATATCAGAGCAGAAACATAAGGGTTCTGGGATTTCTGAGGTATCCTGGACCCAAGTTGTTCAGGGTTTTGTAAATCAATACAAGATAGTCTGTGGAGGGCCCAGAGATGGAACGAAGATAAAGTCCCGACCAGAGATGAATGGCTGATGAAGATGATGGACTATGCCAAAATGGCGAAAATGACCAGGAAAATCAGAAACCAGGAAGAGAGAAACTTTAATAAGGAATGGGAGAGATGTACAAATTATCAAAGAGAACATTGTAAACAACTAAAAACTTTGGCAGGATTTGAGTAACACTTGTAATGTATTATAAACAAAGGTAAAAATGGATTGTTTAAAGAAAAATAGAGAAAATATATGATGCAGTTTAAAAAGATTGAAAATGGAAACCATGGAGGGAAGTCTAAGGATTCAGGGAATCCTAAATATTGATGATTATGTCTAATGTTTGAATCTAAATGTGTAGTGTAAAACTGAATAAAAAAGATTTTTTAAAGAGATTGTGGAAACTCCCAAGGGCCCCTAGGCAGCATCTCTAGTAAACATGTATGAAATAAATATCACAAAAGCCTCAGCTTTGTATTCTACATGCATATTAATGCTGCATATGCAATGTATATTTAAAGCACATTTAAAGCACACAACTTCCCCCCAAAGAATCCCAAGAACTGCAGCTTACCTCTCACAGAACTACAATTCCCAGCATCCTTAACAATCTACAGTTCCCATATTTTGAGGGGGGAGGCAGTCTATAAAGTGTGTGTTCATGTGTAGCTCTACAGTACAAACACGCTAGTTTAACAGGCCTTCTCCCAAAGAACCCTGGGAATGGTAGTTTGGTGGACTGCTAAGAATTCTCTATGAAAAATCCCTTCCCATCAAAGGAAGCTATCCTTGTGAATTTACAATTGGCACAATCTTGCCAGCTTCGCATTTCTAAACCCCCTTTATTCTAATGGAAGGACAATGCACATATAAATCATTTGTACAGAAATTAACGAGGCCCTGGAATGTTTACCTTCGCCTGGATCAAGCCCAGTGAAGATGTTCCAGATCTTAATCAAGTTTCAGGTCCTTGCAGTGATGTTTACTAAGTAGCCTCTATTTTCATCTGGGCTTGTTTGTTGGTTTCATCTTACGGTGCCCTAGGATTCAAAGATCATTGGCTGCTCTGGTTACAATTACACTTATCCACAATTAAAGCATTTGCTTAACTATCTCCTACTGAAATCAATTAAACCTTAAATGCTTAACTTTGGCTGGGTCGTGTCCTTAAATTTGCTTAAGAAATTGCCACCAACACTCTGTATTTATTTTATTTATTGGGCCACCTTCTAGCTATATTCTCAAAGCACCTTAAAACCAACTCTGTTTAGATCTATTGCTATTCCATTGCTGGCACATCTAGAGCGCTCATTTTTTTTCAGATCAGGGAGGTAACAATGGGAAATGCTGTGGAATTATTGATTTAGAGGCACTTACGTTAGTCAAGAGATACTATCTGTTGTTTTGGTAAAAACACAGCTGGGAGGAATTACTGGTACTACAAGCATAAACATGAAGAAAATGACATACTTTCCCAACTAAGTTCCAACCTCGAGGAAAAGGGCTTGACTGCCACAGCCAGGAAGTGACAGAAACGAAACACGAAGAATGCATAATGACAGGTCTCTGAAGATCACTCCCTCCAAGGTTCTGCCCAGAGCTATGTGTACCCTGACCTAAAAAAAAATTAAAATAAATCCTGCACCCAGGCAATCCAAATCTTGCACCAATAAAATCTGAATACTGTAACCTCTTGCACAAATGCATCCATTTCATTGTCACAATCTCTGTGGAAATAAATGACAGACTCCATTCTACTCAGTTTGAGACAACACAGAAAGATGGTGATGTGGGATGGAGCCAAGGGGGAAAATGTGATAAATAATTTTAGCTCACAAACCAGCAGCTTCATCTTCTTAAATAATCAGCAAAATGCGACCCAAATCAATAGAATGGGTCCTTATACCTTTTGGGACTTCTGAAACTAAATTCATGCATGCAAGATTTTGGAAAATTTGAGGTCTTACCTGGAAGATATGGAATTGCTGTCACTCGATGCCTTTTGGCCCCTGTTCCTTTATTATTATAACCTTTAAAGCCCTATACGGCCTAGGACCCTCGTACCTACAGGACCGCTTCTCCTAGTATGTCCCACGGAGGACCTTATGGTCTTCAAACAAAAACATCTTGGAGGTCCTGGGCCACAGGGAGGTTAGGCTGGCCTCAACCAGAGCCAGGGCTTTTTCGGCTGTGGCCCCGATCTGGTGGAACGCTCTGTAACAAGAGACTAGGACCCTGTGGGACTTGACATCTTTCCACAAGGCCTGCAAGACAGAGCTGTTCCACCTGGCCTTTGGCCAAGGCACAGTCTGACTCCCTCTCCTTTGGTAACCCTCATAGAACTCTAGCCCAATGGTTGCCAGTAATTTGATTCTGAATTGATTTTAGAATGAATTGATTTTAGAATGTATTTCAATTAATTGATTGTGATTTTATGTAAACTGTGTTACTTTTACTGTTGTTAGCCGCTCTGAGCCCGGCTTCAGCTGGGAAGTATGGTATGTAAAAAAAAAAAATATTATTATTATTATTATTAAATTTATATACCGCCCGTCATCCAAAGATCACAGGGTAGTTCCTCATACCATCTAGTTAAAAGCAACGTGTGATATAATGGCATCATGTTGTGCATCACCCCATCCTTTCAGCTGACAGCCTACAATAAGAAATGAGATTGCACTGATAGCCTTCTCACACTGGATAATGTGGAAGATTATGAAATAGAGCATAATGTCCAGTTAAGACCTCCAGGTTTTGAGTTGGTCTTCAGGAAGTGGGGTTTGGGGAGAATATTTGGGGCAGCGCCTTCACTTAATAAAATCCTCATTATGGTGGAATCAACACACATATTAAAAACACTGTGAAAATGTTTTTCTTTTAAAAAAAAAGCTTTGAAAAATGTCTTGAATTTGGCATAGCTCACTGTTGCCATCTAGTGTCACATTTGTATATTGCGTTTGTTGTTGTTTAGTGATTTAGTCGTGTCCGACTCTTCATGATCCCATGGACCAGAGCATGCCAGGCACTCCTGTCTTCCACTGCCTCCCACAGTTTGGTCAAACTCATGCTGGTAGCTTCGAGAACACTGTCCAACCATCTCGTCCTCTGTCATCCCCTTCTCCTTGTGCCCTCCATCTTTCCCAACATCAGGGTCTTTTCCAGTGAGTCTTCTCTTCTCATGAGGTGGCCAAAGTATTGGAGCCTCAGCTTCAGGATCTGTCCTTCCAGTGAGCACTCAGGGCTGATTTCCTTAAGAATGGAGAGGTTGGATCTTCTTGCAGTCCATGGAACGCTCAAGAGTCTCCTCCAGCACCATAATTCAAAAGCATCAATTCTTCGGTGATCAGCCTTCTTTATGGTCCAGCCCTCACTTCCATACATCACTACTGGGAAAACCATAGCTTTAACTATACGGACCTTATACGGACCTTTATTGCACTTTACCACACATTTAAAACCTTTTATTTGTATAGCTGTATAGCTGAGTCCCATGTGTGTATTTGTTGCATGCCTACATGACATTCTCATGACACTGAATTCAGCCAACTACCTATGTATAAATGTGGCCCACCAGGGTTGTGATCAAGCCTCCTGTTTCTGCAGCCTACAGAGGAAATGCAAAAAATAAGAGCTTGCCAGGCACTCAGAAAGTCATAAGGCATGACAGGTGAGGATGTCACTGCCTTGTGCTGAGCTATGCAACCCTGATAAAAGGGGAGCCTTAAGTAGATTCTATGGTGTTCCTAGGGTGCACTTTCAGCTCGTGCAAGCCCAACAGGCCTAACATAACATTCCATAAATGAGCTGAAGATACTTGCTAGAATCCTCTGTGCAGTTCAGGGGTTCCCTGGCAAATATATAAGCATAGCAGGCAAGGCTCTGTGGTCAAGTTCCACTGAAGGCAGAAAATCCTGAAAGGGCTGCTTTGTAGAAGAGAGCAGTCATATAGTTGCTTCTCATTGCTTCAAATCCAATGTGTGATTCTCCTTGAAACAGCCCATCTTGATGTCCTCTTCTTCCCCACTCACTGACCAGACCACTCACTATGCGTTCAATGTCAGTATTTCCTTCACTGGCCCACCCTGCTGGTTAACTGTTCAGAATAACGTGTACTCGCCCACTCCCAAATATGCTTTTTTTTTTTTTAAGTAAGTTACATTCTTGGGCTCCATGATCACTGCAAATGGTGACAGCAGCCACGAAATTAAAAGACGCCTGCTTATTGGGAGAAAAGCAATGACAAACCTAGACAGCATCTTAAAAAGCAGAGACATCACCTTGCCAACAAAGGTCCATATAGTTAAAGCTATGGTTTTCCCAGTAGTGATTTACGGAAGTGAGAGCTGGACCATAAAGAAGGCTGATCGCCGAAGAATTGATGCTTTTGAATTATGGTGCTGGAGGAGACTCTTGAGAGTCTCATGGACTGCAAGAAGATCAAACCATTCTGAAGGAAATCAGCCCTGAGTGCTCACTGGAAGGACAGATCCTGAAGCTGAGGCTCCAATACTTTGGCCACCTCATGAGAAGAGAAGACTCCCTGGAAAAGACCATGATGTTGGGAAAGATGGAGGACACAAGGAGAAGGGGACAACAGAGGACGAGATGGTTGGACAGTGTTCTCGAAGCTACGAACATGAGTCTGACCAAACTGCGGGAGGCAGTGGAAGACAGGAGTGCCTGGCTTGCTCTGGTCCATGGGGTCACGAAGAGTCGGACACGACTAAACGACTAAACAACAACAACAACAACACATTTTCAGACACAATGAATACTTTCTGCATATGTGCATCTCATTAATACAGCATCACTGATTTACTCTTTTGTTCAAAACAAATATGAAAAGAAGCTACAACTGGACTCCAGGCCTGTTTCACTTGGGATTCTCCTGACAACTTTCACCACCCTCCCTCGGAGGAATGTAGACCTCGCGGTCAACAACTAATGTATTTCTGCTGGTTTCGTTTGCCTCATGCGATTACCTTAAAAGATCCTTTGCCACATGTCATCTTAATCCTTAGAGTACCCTAGAAGAAGATGAGCAGACTACTTAAGCAAGCTTTGTAAATGTATGCGCCTGTCCATATGTATCAAAGTATACAGCTGCGCTCTGGTTTATGTCACATTTAAGTCCATTAAATATACATGCATCCTTCTGAATTTAGTCCGATCCAAAATGTGCTACTTTGCTATCCGATATTGCCTTACACACATACGCACACATCTTGAAACACTCTGAATGGAAGATGGGTATTAAAACAACAGGGAGCTTAGGTGAACAGATAAACACGAATGGCAAACATTCATTATAGAACAGTTTCCTGCTGGGACTGCAGCACAACAACCCAGAATCCTCTGGGGGAACCAGGTGACACTGCAGGACCAATCCTGCCCCACTGACAGATATAAAGTTCATAGATCTGCTACTTCCCCTCCATCTGGACAGGAGGCTACCAAATTCTCCCTCTGTGCCATCATCAGATTGCTGAGTTGTAGTTCCTGATGCCTGATCTAACCCATGATGGCATTTTCTGAATAGTAACAGCTCTCCAGGTCTCCAGCAGTCTTTCACCACCATATGCCGCCTAATCCTTTTAACCAGAGATTCCTGGAAATGGGACACAGCAGCTTTTGCATGGTCTTCTGCTGAGCTATGGCCCTTCCCTGCTTATACTGATAATGTGAACAGGCCTCTTTGGTTTCACTGTTGCTCCACATGAACTAAGAATGCACGCTGTTCCTTTCAATGGGACTTGCATGGGAGAATTTCCTGCTGAATGGTGCTCCTTATTAATCCATTTCTATGTTTAGCGTGGGGTTGTTTTGATTTGAGTTTCTGCTTCCAAGTGGTTGTAGCCAATGGCTGAAAGAAATACATTCCTAACCAAATTGAATGAATATCCCCAAGTGCTTTTTTAAAACACATAGCAACACCTTGTGGCACAGAGTCATATGTTTTACGTAAGCAACATGTTTTATAGGAGTTGTCTTGAATCCAAATAACAAAACCAAACCTGTTCAACAAGACCTAATTTCCATCCATATAGTAACTGTAGAGAAGCAGTAATTAATTTTCCTTTCTTTAAAACTTGATTGATTGAGCCTTGTATCAGATCTTCCACTGGTGGGAAGAAAGATGTGATCAGTATCACAACCTAATTAGCATGTAATCTTCACTTTTTATCTAAAATTTCCACTTGCGTTGCCACCGTATTTGCTTAGTCTTCTCGGATCTATCCAGTATCTCCAGATTAGCGTCAAGATTTTCCCTGGTCAGTTCTGTTGTTACAAGGGCACATATGTAGAGGTGATAATGGATAGGTTGCCTCTTCCTACAGCTCATTTCAGATGTCACGTGATGGTTTCTCAGGAGCACCTACCTTTCCCCACACAAAAAACCAAAAACCATCCACAAGTGAATTTAATGAAAGACATGGACAGTACCTCTTTCATTTTTCCTCTGAAATTAATGCATTACATGGTTTGGGCTATCATTCTGAGAGTTCTTATATATTCTACTTTAGCCAGGAGCTGGTAAGAACATAAGAAAAGCCTGTTGGATCAGGCCAATATCCCAGGATCCTGTTCCCACTGTGGCAAACCAGATACTTATGGGAAACCAACAAGGCAATTCAAGCACAAACCTTCTCTCCCCTTCCATGGTTCCCAGAAATTCAAAAGCATTCCTGCCTTCAGGGACGGCCACAGATTGTAGCCATTGTGGCTAACAGCTATTGATAGCTGAGAACATCTCCTTTCTACTCAGGTAGCATCAAAGTTGCTATAGCAGTAACAAAAACATGCACATTCATTGCATTGTTTTCTGAAACCTTGGGTCCTTTCCAAAGCTCCACACATAGCCTCTCTTTGCTAACGTCTGATCGGTAAGTAACTATGTTTAGGCAAATATCACATTGGCTACCAAAATGCCCGATCCTACAAGCCAGTAGGTCATCTTTGCCTTTCTTCAGGGCAGAATATGGAACGCAGAATTCCAGCTTGTCAACACCTCCCATGCCATCTGCTCTCTTGGCTGCTTCAAGCATACTTGCGTTGCGTTCAGAGAAGTGCTCTCACTTGACTATAAATTGTCTTATAACAAAACCCAGGTACCCTGAGAGAAAGAGAGAGAGAGAGAGAGAGAGAGAGAGAGAGAGAGAAGAGTGTGTTCCTGTGTGTCTGTTTTACTTTCAGACCTGCTTGGGATCAGCTCAGAAGTTGAAGACCAAAAGACTGAAAGTTAAAACGTGTCCTGGGTTGGTTTCACTTCACATAAACCCATCAGCCACAGCTGCCCCATGTAAAGTCTGTGAATACCTCAACTCAATCAACTGTGTAGTTCTTTCCTATCCAATCACTACCCTACTGGTAGGAATGACAACAATTGGGTGGGAAAGATTTGCATAATTGGCCCCGCCCATGCAATTCCACTAATAATACCCGTGCTGTGTCAAAAAGCTTTCCTCTCTTAGTTTGTTTGTTTTGCTTCAGTTGCTGAGGAAAGAAATCAAAGGGGAAATAAATCTTCAGTGAAATTCTTGTGGGTTTGGTAGAAGGTTTTCAATCTGCTTCCCTTACTATTGAGGCAGCTGACAGGTGTTTGTAGAATGAAATGAAAGGATACTTGCCAGTGATGCGAATTCTGAAGCCTTCCCAGGTGACCACACCTCAATTATAGCGTAGGAGAAGACATCATGAGGCAACTCCTCCTATGGAGCTTTTTCACATCGGAATGTGTGGGTAGCAGCCAGGGAGGCTGCAGAGGGACAAAGAATTGCTTACTGGGGGGAAACACAAATAGCATCTCTGAATGGGTGGCACAGCATGGCGCTGCTTGGCTCCAGTGGGGTGAGGGGGTCGCTTTGGCAGCACTGGCGGTGAGGGCTGGGCTGGCGCAGTTGGCTCCACTCACTGCCATCACCCAGCATGCACGGACCCTGGTTGCTGGGTGCCGGCAAACCACGCTAGGCTGCTGCCTGTATTGAATCTAGCAAGGTCCGGCTCTCCAGCAACACTGATGCCGTTCCCCTGCAAGCCAAGACAAGCCGAGAATGCTTCAAGTCCTTTCTGCCACAGAGTGAGTACGAATAGAGTAGTGGTGTCCAAACTTTTTTCAAAAAGGGCCATATCTGATGAAGTGAAGGGCTGTGGGGACTGACCAAAGGACCGACCAAAGTTGTTGCACTTTTTTTAGGATTGAAGTTGTTGAGGTTTCTTTAGGATTTTACCCCAGGAAAGAAACTGCCACGGGGCTAGATTGAACCAACCAGCGGGCCGGATTAGGCCCCTGAAATGGACTTTGGACATGCCTGGAATAGAGGCTTTGGCAGAGAACTTCCCTGACCATTTATCTTGGAGTCAGCAGTTTAAACACATCACGGAGAGCGTTAAGCACATGCTCTGTTCTCAACCGCTGAAACCAGCGGCATTTAAAAGTGCCTAACTCTGTCTGGATCTTGCCCTTTCTTTCCTTCCAGTAGTTTGTGCATTTATTTCAAAGTGTGATGCCAGGAGGGAAAAGCCACTGATAAGGCAGTATCTGGGAGGCTCAACAAGTTATCTGCCTTGACCTTTGGAGAGCAAAAAGGAAAGTGTTGTCACTCCAGGGAGATGTAGAGGTCAGGCGAAGCACGCGGGCAGCCGGTAACTTTTTTTAGAGTGTGTCAGAACCAGGGCAAAGTGAAGACAGACTAGACTTAATCCTTTAACCTAACCTGTCAAGAAAGCATCAAGCCAGCCTGCCAACTGTGCAACCACCTCATAACTCAGAAAGGTATGCATGATTGCATTTATGCATTTACGATTGGTAAAGGGATTTTATGGTGTTGATATTCAAGGCATTGTGAAACCCCGACCACGTCTCTCAGTCAGAAAACAAAAACAAAGGGAGAATGGGAATCGCTCAGCCAAACCCACAGTCCTGTGATATGCTCCACAAATGTAATTATGGCTAAAAGGTGAGAATGTGTAAAGGATTATTTAATGCCAGACACAGCTGTAATATTTTAATAAAGATACAATTATTCATGCCATTAAAAAAATCAAGAACACACACATTTTAATACATTCTTTACACACATAATGATGCTAGGCTAATTTCTCAAACATGTTCACTGCATGCATAAAAGCAAGAAGAATGATTCACCAAATATCAATGGGAGAGAGTTAAATATTTTTTTCAGGACCTATTGTATTATATTCATATGTAACTTTGGCTGCATCACATACCGTAATTGTAAACCCATCAGAATGGTTCGTATTCATTTTTCTCTAAACTCACTTGTATACTTTTGTGAAGGATTGCAATTAATAATCTTTTACTTACTTGGGATTCAACCGAAGTAAAGTACAGTGGTACCACGGGTTACATACGCTTCAGGTTACATACAGACTCCGCTAACCCAGAAATAGTGCTTCAGGTTAAGAACTTTGCTTCAGGGTGAGAACAGAAATCCTGCTCCGGCGGCGCGGCGGCAGCAGGAGGCCCCATTAGCTAAAGTGGTGCTTCAGGTTAAGAACAGTTTCAGGTTAAGAACGGACCTCTGTAACAAATTAAGTACTTAACCTCAGGTACCACTGTACTGTTAAGACCATTGATTTCAAAGGGGGGGGGAGCTTTGAAACACTTCTTTAATTCTCCTGTTGAAATCAAGAAAACTTGAAAAGAGCATCATTTCAGATGGATTCTGTTCTTAATTTATAATCTACTTTGTCAGCTTATATTGGCTTATTTGGTCTACAGGCCATAAATATAAATATGGAGTTGGGTTATCAGGATCCACTAGCATCCCATGTCCCCATCTGTTGGCTTTCCTTGTGGCCACAGTGGTAGGCAAGCCATTTCAATCTCCCACACCCTCAAGGGTTTGGATGTTGCAGACAGAGATAAAATTCTACTTCCCAAGTGAAAGCAATTGTGCTCATAAAATATTTGGATCCAAGCCATAATCTTTTGTTAATTTTATGATAGCAAATATTCCCTGGATGTTTGAATATTCCATAAATGTTCCATGTTTCTTGTCTGCATTTTGGCATCCAACAATTTTACCAAGGCAGCCAGCATTTGGCAGTAAGCAACTGACGTGAAATAGCATTTAATAAATGTTGTAGTAGGTCCCTTCATAGCAGGGGGAACCAAAGTCAGCAATTTTGAAAATTTTGAGGCTGACAACAGAATGTAAAAAGGCATGATTTTAATTTGCTGAATTTCAATGGTTTTTGTTTGTTGGTTTCCCAAACAAACGATTTGCCCCATTGCTTGGATAACTCTTCCAGCTTTGACTTTGCTCAGCAGTGATGAAACTGTCTCATTCTGATGATGCGTAGAAGACTCAGCAGATGCAAATTCCCGGGAGGGAAAATATTTAATTCCACCCCTTCTGAGACCTAGAGATATTCATCACACCCAATGTCGCACTGAGATGGGAAGGAAATGTCTTTTGGTTGCTCTGATGAATGTAGCTGGGTGGCCCAAGGTACAGGCAAAATTGTCCACGGAAAACAGGTCCTACAAGGACACACAATGTATGTCATTCCTCCTGTTTCTAGAATGGCTTCCTTCACAGGAGCACCATTTCAGAGGCAATGAGGGGAGCAATGAAAATTCAAGGGCAGGAAGGGAAGGATCCATAGGTCTTGGATATATTCAAGGTTGGGAAGGAAGGGAGTGGAGGCGGGTTATTAGGGCAAATGATACACTGCCCCACCAGCCTCAGCCAGACCCCATCTACCTACGTTCTTGTGTTATGTCAGGGAACTGCCATCGGAGCCAGAGGGAGAGGGAGGGCTCCAGAGGTATTCCGGAGAGCGTCCCAGGAGGGAAAGAGGCAGCCCATCTTCTGGGGAAGGAAATCAGCGTAGCACCAGTGGAGAAGGGGGGCAGATGGGGGAATCGGCGAGGTGGCTCCATGACTCCTCGCCAGAGACCAGCGGGGAGAGCATGGGTCCTCTGCTGCCCACACCCTCCCTGCGCAGAAGGCTTCCGCGAAGGGAGAGTAGGCGGAGACTAGGCGTCAAAGAGCTTCTTTGCTGGAAGAAGTTCAAGAAACGCCCACTGATGGATTCTGCCAGCGATTGTGACAGCCACGGATGGGTGGCTGTCCGGACAGAAAGGGTTCACCCAGGTAACCCAGCCAAGCGTGGCGCCGATTTACGCACAAGCAACCCCTAGAACCATTACATGTTATGTACTGAAGTTCTCACCCTGGGCCAGCAGGGGAATACTGTAGATAGTTATGCAAATAAAGGATCGAAAGTGACGTTCAGTGATTGGATAGTTTTAGAAAGTTGTTACAGTTACGTTGTACTGGAGCTCTATATAAGCAGGCTGACTGAGCCCTTCAGCTCAGTTCTGTTCTGGCCTCTGAATAAACAAGAGCTGTTTGAAGAATCGCTGTGTCATCTGATATGTTCACCCACAACTTAACATCTTACTTACAGTTGGAGAAGATGGCAGCATTTTTTGTCAGCCTTACCTGTTGCCTTGCGCTTTCTAGGCACACGTCTGCACTATAAAGCTCCATGTCTGAGCACTTTTTTTTTTCACTGCCACTTTTCCCAGGAAAAATGCACTTTTCAGGGGCAAAACCAGGGGATGGTTAGGTTGGCCCTTACTACTACTACTAATAATAATAATAATAATAATAATTTATACCCCGCCCTCCGCAGCCAAGGCCGGGCCCAGGGCGGCTAACAAGCAATAATAAAAACAAGTTGAATGAATACAACTCAAAAACAAGATTGAAATACAACAATTAAAATATTGAAACATTAAAATATTAAAATGCAGCCTCATCACAGGAGGAGAAAGGAAAAAGGAAAAAGAAAGAGGGGGAGGGAATCAAATTGGCTCCAAGCCAAAGGCCAGGTGGAACAACTCTGTCTTACAGGCCCTGCGGAAAGAAATCAGATCCTACAGGGCCCTGGTCTCATGAGGCAGAGCGTTCCACCAGTGTTGAAAAGGCCCTGGCTCTGGTTGAGGCTAATCTAACTTCCTTAGGGCCTGGGACCAGTAAGGTGTTGCAATTTATGGACCTTGAGGCTCTCCGTGAGGCATATTGGGAGAGGCGGTCCCGTAGGTATGCAGGCTCAGGGTGATGCAAAAATTGAGCATCTCTGCTCTTGTTCAGAGTGGCCAGGAACCCACATACCTATATGCACACTCCCTGGGCTGCTCCTCCGCTGCTTTGGGCAGCCGGGCTCCTCTGGGAGCCTTGGCAGAGGAATCTGGTCATGCAACTCCTTGCCCAGGGCTCAAGGGAGCCTAGGTAAGCTCTGCCACCCTTTAACACTGAATCAAAACAAACAGCAATTTGAGTTTCTTGTGGATTGCTGTTTGCTCTGGGGCAAAAACAACAACAACACTTGGACGCAGAGCTTTAAAGCATGGACCTGTGGCTAGGACCTGTGGCTAGAAATTCAGCACAAAAGGAAGTTTGGGGGAATGTTGACCCTGCAGAACTCAGCAGGTAGGATGGAGCCCGAACTAGAATCAGTTGGCTCTGCCTGTCACTGGCTATGGCGCCACCTACTGTTATCCTCCCTGCCCTCTGCTCAATGACACCACTGGAACAAAGGATCCATCGAAAGTATTTATTGTGATAACTTTGTATGCCTCCTAATAACCAGTTTTATATTGAGGTCCGACCACAAATGGTCCAAAACACAAAGGGTTTGTTTGGGCTTCCCATCCACATCCTACTTCCCGTAAACGGCTTGCAACGACCCACCCGCCACTGCCATTTTAAGCCCAGCTATTCATTCACAACACTTACAATTTGTAACAGTTGTTATGAAGTGTAGGGTGTGAACCAGACAATGGTTCAACAAGGGGATGGAAGTGAATTTCTTGTTTCAACATTAGAGCTGGTAAAGAAGATCATGTGTTAATTAAATAAAAGACTAAACGGGACAAACCTTTGAAACAGCAGGCATAACATTTAAGAACAAAGCCAACATGGCAGGGGAAAGGTCAGAGAAGATCAAGTTAAAAGCTAATAGTTGTGCTTTTTCCATTTTATTATTGATCAATAGGACGCCGGGTTTTTTCTTCCCAGCGAAAATGCAACCGCAGAGTTATTACTGACCTTTTCCTCACCCTTCCATTGTGTATAAAATCACAGCAAAAAAACAACAGCTTCATAAGCCCCATAGTTTTTCTAACAGAAAGAATGCGTGTGTCCAGAAAAATAATGTAAGATGTTTATATCTTCGGAAAATAGGTCTTTTCAACAAACCCGCTTCCCTTTTAATTATAGATGCGAGAGACTCTGGTTCAAGGAGGCTTCCGCTCAAAATCACAAATTGCATGCAGAAAACTCAGCAGTCTCTGCTTTTGGCATTTAAATGAGTAATTTGACAGCTCAATCCTGAACACAGAAAATGAACACCAAAAAAAATAAAAATGTTTTCTCCACAATGGTGATGGGCCCCTTTAAAACATAGAAATAGTCTAACCTTTCCTTTCCATGGATCAGTTTTATGCATCAGCTTTATCTCGAGGTCTAACTGAAGAAAATGAGTGCATTTCAGATTAAGATTACCTAACCACTTAAATTGCATCCCCCCTCCCCCGCTTGATTCCCCTCGGGATGAGACTCCTTCCTAGCCCACGTAAATTGAGCATTTCCATTTCTTCCTGCAAATCAGTCCTCGAAACCTACTTAATGCTAATCACAAACTGAAATTAAGTCTAAATGTGTGTAGCTACATGAGTTCTCATGCATCTTTTATCATCCTGGTTTTTCCGATCCTTCTCCACGGTCCCAAAATGAGACCTGGTTTACAGGAAACTGTTTTCGCTTTGGGGATTTGCATCTGGCGCTGAGTTTCCCATCTCTCCCTACCTGTACAGCAGGGATGGAGAAACCATGAGTTTCCAGCTGTTGCTTGTCTTTCCTGGCCATTTGCCATGATGGCTGGTGCTGGTAGGAGCTGGAACCCATAACATCTGGACGCCTACAATTTCCCCATCGTTGGCATCATAGAGCCATCATACAAAGAGTTTCTCCACTTACATCCGGGATGGTGAACTTGAGGCTTGCCAGATGGTGTTGAATTCCAACTCCCATCAACCCCAGCCAGTGTTGCCAGGGGTCAAGGATGATGGGAAATGTAGTTAAATCACATCTGGAAGGTCACAGGTTCCAACACCCTTGCTTTTACATTCATGGCAGCTGCTGATTAGCCTTTGGGGCAGCGACATGTGGATGTCCCAATTCACAGAGTGAATTCAAGACTAAGGCATCTAGGAGAAGATACATATCTGCCCTGAAGACTTCCCAAACTTGCTGCCCTCCATATGTTTTGGACTACAACTCCCATCATCCCTGATGGGGGGTAGGTGAGGTTGATGATGAGAGCTGTAGCCCAAGGCATCTCTGCAAGGCACTAGAATGGGAGATGCTGAAATGGACATTAAGTTTGCATGTCCAGTCCTTTGTAGCATCTGTTTCCCATGCCCCAGATATGGCTAGACTAGAGGGCTCTCCATGCTGGCTTAACAAAATACTGTGCAGTTTGCAGCAAAAAATAATAATAACTAAATCAGGGGAAAGGGGACTGGTCATTTGTGAAGCCACAATACTCCTCTCCACCTCGTGAGACCTGACTAATATACCATATTTTTCGCTCTATAAGATGCACCAGACCACAAGGCGCACCTAGTTTTTGGAGGACGAAAACAAGAAAAAAAATATTCTGAATCTCAGAAGCCAGAACAGCAAGAGGGATCGCTGCGCAGTGAAAGCAGCAATCCCTTTTGCTGTTCTGGCTTCTGTGATAGCTGCGCAGCCTGCATTCGCTCCATAAGACGCACGCACATTTCCCCTTACTTTTTAGGAGGGAAAAAGTGAGTCTTATAGAGCAGAAAATATGGTAATTAGCACATTATGCTTATGAGGCACACTGGTACGCGCATGAGGCATGTTCAGTGAGCATGACAAACCTGGGTAGTTCCCAGCCACCCGCTACCCAAACAGGTGCTTCATCAAGTACCAGAGACAACAGGGAAGTTCACAGCAGAAGGTCTCCTTATACTGGTACTTACTTACTACCCATAAGAGAGAGGGAACTTTTGACAGCAGCTCTGCATTGGATTTCAAGAAGACACAGCTGTGCATTGCAGAGATGGAGATGGATGCTACCTCCCCCAAACGCCTCACCAAATAGCACATTATGGAAATATAAACTACTGAGGGACAACGTCCGTAAGTGAAGACGAAACCCACAAATGGAGCAAGAGAAGTGGACCAGCTGACCGCCGGGATCATTGATTCTGTTAGGGGGGTAAAGAGGTTCCGACTTCTACAGAGGACAGTCCTCTATTTGAAGGAGTTTGAACTTGATTGGCTGACTTCTGAGTAAACATATATGGGATTCCACTGCTAAGCAACTGTACTTTGTGGAATTGCATGGGAGATTGGGAGAGGGCATTATGGCCCCGCTGGGGGGGGGGTAATAGAATAATGCTTTGGGGGCAGTTTATACTATTAACAGAATCAATTGTTCATTCGCCACCCCACAATGTACCACTTTCACAGAGGCTAAAGGGAGGGGGCTGCATTTGAATGAAATCCCTCAGCATAGAAAAATACAGTGGTACCTCAGATTACATACACTTCAGGTTACATACGCTTCAGGTTACAGACTCTGCTAACCCAGAAATAGTACCTCGGGTTGCTTCAGGATGAGAACAGAAATCATGCTTTGGCAGTGCAGTGGCAGCGGGAGGCCCCATTAGCTAAAGTGGTGCTTCAGGTTAAGAACAGTTTCAGGTTAAGAACAGACCTCCAGAACGAATTAAGTTCTTAACCCAAGGTACCACTGTAGCATGTTAGGAAAAGATTTGGCTGAATCCTTCTTCCTGTCGTGTTAGTTTTTTGCACATAGGAAAGTTGGGTTTTTTCCTCAGTAAATCATTCAAACACACAAGCACCCCATACATACCTGTGGTCTAAAGTGTCTGAAGTGTTGTCTGAGGTGGTACAGTCCTGCCTGGAAAAGCTTGACTATATGGTTCTGGTGATTGTAGAAACAAGCTCTAGACCAGGGGTCAGCAAACCTTTTCAGCAGAGGGCTGGTCCACTGTCCCTCAGACCTTGTGGGGGGCCGGACTATATTTGGGGGGGGGGGGGGAATGAACGAATTCCTATGCCCCACAAATAACCCAGAGATGTATTTTAAATAAAAGGACACATTCTACTCATGTAAAAACACCAGGCAGGCCCCACAAATAACCCAGAGATGCATTTTAAATAAAAGCACACATTCTTCTCATGTAAAAACACGCTGATTCCTGGACCGCCCGTGGACCGGATTGAGAAGGCGATTGGGCCGGATCTGGCCCCCGGGCCTTAGTTTGCCTACCCCTGCTCTAGACTGAGACAAATAGCTTCACCCCAAGCTGTTCTGTCATAGCAAATGGGTGCTTAGGGGCATTTTTACAGCGACACCAGCACATCCTCACACAACATGATGCTCCATAGGCAGGGCAAGGATGTATGTCAGTGTAAATTTTTAGGAATTAGGTGCAGAGCCCTGCTTCGCCAATGTAAAATGGAAAGAGAGAGAGAGAGAGACAATATTCGGTGTGGATAATTGTTTATAAGGAAGGAAATGAGTCTGGGAACAATGTACCTATCAATCAGTGCCTGTGGTGAACCGATTTGTTAAAGTTAATAGAGCAATCTATAATGTAAGACAAATTAGTGTTATTAGTCTAGGTTTTATGGTCCAGTGCAAGTAATAATATGCAGTAAAGCAATAAGAATAATTAGTTATTATGATAAAATGTACATTTTAATGTGGAAAAAAGTATGCATGCATTTTATTTGGTGGTGTTGACTCTCCAGCAATTCCCTCCATAGCTGCCTCAGGGCATCCAGCAACAACCCCCCACCCCAAGTGAGATTCAAGACTGAAAATTACTTCGTCCAAAGAAAGAGAGAAGAAGAAGCAGAATAAAATGTGTAGCAAAACTTATCACGAAGGAGCAAAGGAAGCGTTATCTCATTATTAAGCAAACAAAATAGGTTGTGTTACATAGGATTTTAATTAATTTCAGAATTTCACCTAATTTATCTATAAGACAGAAGGACCATAAACCAGGGAATGGACTACCTGGGACAAGTTAACTTTCCAAAATTATGAAGGAGAGCCAAAAAGCAGCAGCATGTTCAATGTCTCAGGCACACTCAGCAAGAATTGTTACTCTCCCCTCCCTCAACGTTTGTTTGGTTTTTTGAAAGGTAAATTACAAACTGCTTTTTGCAACATCCCTTAATTTCAAAAGTGGCCTTCACACAAAAAAAGTCAAAGGGGTATTAGGGCATGCCATTTTAGGGGGCGAAACTTAATTTTTGCAAATTTCTTCAGTGAGGGGGCCTAAAATCACATTTTGGGGTGCGAGGAATTCAAATCTGCAGCTATTGCTATGATTGGACAACATTTAGTTAGCTTAGGAAGTCTACATTTGATGAAGCACATAAACTGCTTTCAGAAAACCAAATTATTTCTGTCTTACCTTCTGAAAATTTCAGGTAATGCTAAATAATGAAAATAGCAAATGATATTAATAGCTAACATTAACTGTAAGTACTTGGCAATCATTTTAAATGATTTCCATGCAATTTTGCATTTAGCTTTTACTTAACAAGCAAAAGTAAATCATATTAATTTAACCAAACTATCTTTTGTATTTTTTTAAATATAATTTTCATTAAATTGTCTGTTTTACAATTTCAAATAAACATTTTACATCCTTAAGATATCAATGACTTCCCATCTTCTCTTTCCATGGTTCATTTTACATATCTTAAATCCCTGCATACTTTACAAAAACTATACCAATCGGTTTTCCATTATTGCAATCATCAAAACTTTAATGCTGAATTCATTTTAATGCTGCCAGTGTTTTCAACTGTACACAATTATTTTCCATATATTTGATAAACGTTTTCCAATCTTTAATAATAATAATAATAATAATAATAATAATAATAATAATAATAATAATAATTTATTATTTGTACCCCGCCCATCTGGCTGGGTCTCCCCAGCCACTCTGGGCGGCTTCCATAAAAACCAAAAATACACTAAAATATCACAGATTAAAAACTTCCCTGAACAGGGCTGCCTTAAGATGTCTTCTGAATGTCAGGTAGTTATTTATTGCTTTGACATCTGATGGGAGGGCGTTCCACAGGGCAGGTGCCACGACCGAGAAGGCCCTCTGCCTGGTTCCCTGTAGCTTTGCTTCTCGCAATGAAGGAACCGCCAGAAGGCCCTCGGCGCTGGACCTCAGCGTCCGGGCAGAACGATGGGGGTGGAGACGCTCCTTCAGGTATACTGGGCCGAGGCCGTTTAGGGCTTTAAAGGTCAACACCAGCACTTTGAATTGTGCTCGGAAACGTACTGGGAGCCAATGTAGGTCTTTCAAGACCGGTGTTATGTGGTCTCGGCGGCCGCCCCCAGTCACCAGTCTAGCTGCCGCATTCTGGATTAGTTGTAGTTTCCGAGTCACCTTCAAAGGTAGCCCCACGTAGAGTGCATTGCAGTAGTCCAAGCGGGAGATAACTAGAGCATGCACCACTCTGGCGAGACAGTCCGCAGGCAGGTAGGGTCTCAGCCTGCGTACCAGGTGGAGTTGGTAGACAGCTGCCCTGGATACAGAATTGACCTGCGCCTCCATGGACAGCTGTGAGTCCAAAATGACTCCCAGGCTGCGCACCTGGTCCTTTTAAACGTATGTTCTTCTTGTTCTCTTATTCTTATATGTCTGCAAGTCGTGCATAGTCTGTCAACTTAACCAAACTATCTTTTGAATTCCCCAGTCATGTTACAACTTCTTAGCACTCCTCATTTTTGGAATTTAAAAGCTGAAAAATTCAACACACAAGTGAGCAAAACTAGCTGCCTAGTTATTTCTCCCTATCAACCCAGGCTTCCGATGAATTGAATTCTAGTCCATGAAAGCTTATGCCACAATAAATTTGATAATTCTTTAAGGTGCTACATAACTCTTTGTTGTTTATGGAGGAGAAAGTTATTTGTATTTTCCTTTGTTTTATTTTATATTATGCCAAAACTAAATGTTGCAACTAATGGGCATAATTCACCTGCAAGTTTTGCTATGCAAGCGCCATTAAATTGAACGGGCATTGTGTGGTGGTTGCACAGAATTTCCCAATTTATTCTGCTCAACAAGTAAAATGTTGTGTGTGCATATGTGCGTGTATGTAGAAACAATAAAAACTGAAAATGAAATTTAGGGACCCTTGCAATTAACTCACTTTCTTTCCTTCCCCAAAGATCTTGCTGGGTGAGCAAATCCTTACAATCAGTTTATACAAATTGAACATCCCCCCCCCCTTCTACTTAAAAACTAGTCCTTAATTAACTGAATTCCAAAGCTTTCTGCTTCCTTAAATGTAAGGCCGCGCTTATTTCATTTGACAGTTTATTCCAGAGAAAATTAAAACAATAGAAGCTCCCGACTTTCGTTCCCTTTTAGATTAGTATTTTACAATATACACTCCGTTCCTTTACTTTTTGAAGGCCATAACGGAATTTCATTTTAATTACCTGAACTAAAAGGTTTCAAGCCCATCAGATTGCTTTTCAAGGTATTAGCCGATCCCCTAACCAATTACTCACTTTCTCCTTTACTTATTGCAAATGTGACCTTTCGTTTGAATTTGATTGCAAGTTTCCTGCTGAGGGTGTGTAACTATCTCTGTGTCTAAGTATGGCTATTGTCTTCTCATGTGATGACTGCGGTTAATTTTAATACACTTTGATGGCCGGAGAACAAATAAGTGTCGGTGACAATGTGCAGAGACATTTGAAGGAGGATAAGCTACCACTTTAATGAGTGGGGATCAGCAAGCTAAGAGGCCTGCTAGTGACAAACCCAAAGGCCCGCTGCAACTCAGACAAAGAGGAATGTTTGCCTATCTGCAGGTAATAAGAAACTTCCACACCAGAAGCAAAAAAGAAGACAAACAAGACGGGTGGAGATACAGTGGTACCTCGGGTTAAGTACTTAATTCGTTCCGGAGGTCCCTACTTAACCTGAAACTGTTCTTAACCTGAAGCATCACTTTAGCTAATGGGGCCTCCTGCTGCCGCCGCGCCGGCGGAGCCCGATTTCTGTTCTTATCCTGAAGCAAAGTTCTTAACCTGAAGCACTATTTCTGGGTTAGCGGAGTCTGTAACCTGAAGCGTATGTAACCTGAGGTACCAGGTATGTAACCTGAGGTACCTGAGGGAGAGCCAGTGTGGTGTAGTGGTTAAGAGCGGTAGTCTCGTAATCTGGGGAACCGGGTTCGCGTCTCCGCTCCTCCACATGCAGCTGCTGGGTGACCTTGGGCCAGTCACACTTCTTTGAAGTCTCTCAGCTCCACTCACCTCACAGAGTGTTTGTTGTGGGGGAGGAAGAGAAAGGAGAATGTTAGCCGCTTTGAGACTCCTTAAAGGGAGTGAAAGGCAGGATATCAAATCCAAACTATTCTTCTTCTTACCACTGTATATATATTTATACATGCAACCATCAGTTCACAACAACCAAGGGTGGAGCATCCTCAGCTGTCCAGATGTTGGTGAACTACATTTGCCATCATCTCTGACTGCTATGCCTTCTGGCTCAGGCTGATAGGAACTGGCATCCCAAACATACACAAAAGGTTCCAATCAATCAATCAATCAATCTGTCAATCAAGCTTTATTGGCATACAGAGAAGACGAATGGAAACACAGAACTGGCATCTGTTCGCAGGAGGAGACACCGCGAAACAAAACCACACAGGCCTAATAAGGTTAAAAAAAAAAATACGCTCAAGTCTGATGGCGACGTGATTTCATGGCGTCGCTCAGATATTCTGCTGCTTTCTCCGTGCTATCAATGCCTGCAGCTATTCAGTGAAAAGGAAACCCTGCAGGAGGCAGAACAATTTAACCTCTCCTTCAGCTTGAGGCTCAAACATTTGTGGCAGATTACTGCATAAAATGGACAGTAGAGCAAGGTGTGAGCAATGGTCTCGACCTGTCCTGCACTGCAGGGACAATACTTCTCTGAATATGGACACTTCAAGAATGAAAGGTTGAAATGAGGCTTTTCCCAGCTTTGCCAAAAGCAAAACCATTTGATGTAGAATCTTCATTCATTTACTTTCGCTTTATTCATTGATTAAAACCCTTTGTTTTTAACTACCGTATTTTTCGCTCTATAAGACGCACCAGACCATAAGACACACCTAGTTTTTGGAGGAGGAAAACAAAATTCTGAATCCCAGAAGCCAGAACAGCAAGAGGAATCGCTGCACAGCAAAACCAGCGCCCCCTCTTGCTGTTCTGGCTTCTGGGATAGCTGCACAGCCTGCATTCGCTCCATAAGACGCACACACATTTCACCTTACTTTTTAGGAGGGAAAAAGTGAGTCTTATAGAGCAAAAAATACGGTAATCTATGGGGGGGTTGTTGTTGTTTTGGGTTGCCTTAGACAAAATAAATCAGCTAACAATAATTTGTTGCCTAGTGATGATAATGATGATGATGATGATGATGATGATGATGATATCTGTTGGGAGAGGATGCTGGAGTAAATGGGGCTTTAAAAGACTCCAACTAGATCACGTCTATGTTCTTATGTCAGGGGACAGATCCTGATGATACCTGACCATTGATAGACATGGGAATACACCTAGGAGGAAATAGACTAGCCTTCTTTGGTTTTTTGGCCCTCACCCTGAGATTTTACTCTTTCTGGAGAGCTGTGATCCTTAGGCCCAAACCTTAACACTTCAGGCGGAGACCTGGTGATTGCAGCCAGGCATCTGGGCAGCTTAAAGCACAAGTGTCAGCAAGGTGGGAGACGGAAGTTGGATGGAGTGATTGCACAGACCCACACAAGAGTCAATAGGGCAGCCGGGCCAATCGCAGGCTAGTCTCTGAGCTGAGAATATCACCCAAAGGGGTGAGCAGAGAAGCTGGAACAATCATACAGACTGGCAAGAAGGCAGGCAAATGGATAGGGAAGTGATCAGTCAGGCTGACAAGCAGCTACACTGAGGGCAGAGATGATACTCTGCAATCCATTTTCGTGGCCACTCTTCCTTCAATACACATTCCCATCAATTGGTGGTCATCACACTTCGTTGCTGTTGTTGTTTAGTCATTTAGTCGTGTCCAACTCTTCATGATCCCATGGACCAGAGCATGCCGAGCACTCCTGTCTTCCACTGCCTCCCGCAGTTTGGTCAAACTCATGCAGGTAGCTTCGAGAACACTATCCAACCATCTTGTCCTCTGTCGTCCCCTTCTCCTTGTGCCCTCCATCTTTCCCAACCTCAGGGTCTTTTCCAGGGAGTCTTCTCTTCTTATGAGGTGGCCAAATTATTGGAGTCTCAGCTTCAGGATCTGTCCTTCCAGTGAGCACTCAGGGCTGATTTCCTTAAGAATGGAGAGGTTTGATCTTCTTGCAGTCCATGGGACTCTCAAGAGTCTCCTCCAGCACCATAATTCAAAAGCATCAATTCTTTGGCGATCAGCCTTCTTTATGGTCAAGCTCTCACTTCCATACATCACTACTGGGAAAACCATAGCTTTAACTATACAGACCTTTGTTGGCAAGGTGATGTCTCTACTTTTTAAGATGCTGTCTAGGTTTGTCATCGCTCTTCTCCCAAGAAGCAGGCGTCTTTTAATTTCGTGGCTGCTGTCACCATCTGCAGTGATCATGGAGCCCAAGAAAGTAAAATCTCTCACTGCCTCCATTTCTTCCCCTTCTATTTGCCAGGAGGTGATGGGACCAGTGGCCATGATCTTCATTTTTTGATGTTGTCAGACATATTAATTCTAAATATAAAATCTGTGCTGCATTTCGTGAAACTCAGAGAAAACCTCTTTGCCAATGTCATTGATACATTGCTGAATCTCTAGCGAATCTTATCTGGATTACTTTGTTGCCTAAGGATGTTTTAATCATCAGTTAAGTGCTAAAAATAAGCTTTCACACAGCTTCCTAACTTGAGAAGCTACATTTCTCAGGGGAGGGGAGGGGGGAATCCATATTTCATATGATTAATAAAATACACGACCATGAAAATTACAAACAAGCAAACTCAGTTGAGAATAAGTTTGCTAAGACCTATTTTAGGGTTACATCTGTCCTGGAGCCACAGCTCAGGGAGGAGAGAACTCAGTGTTGTCGGCAATCTCTCATGTGACATGACAATTTTAAAATCTCATCAACTCGACAAAAATTAAATTGCTCAAAAAGTGTCTGTCACTCCCTTTTTTAATTTTACAGGGTTTCTAAGGGGGTGGAGAGGGGGAGAGAATATGAGTCAATGGAATGTAATTAGTTTAAACCTTATCGTTTCTTATAATGGCACAAAAAATATGAAATTGTAAATCTAACCATGTCTAATAAATTAGTACTGTTACACTGAGATTAGCCTCTCAGGAATCAAACTCAGTTTAGCATGACTAAAGAGGTCCTATCAAATATGAATGCTCTAGCTATCTGTCATCACTTGAGTCCGTCATCTTTGGGAAGTTGCTCATCGCACCAAAGTTATGAACTTAATTGCTCAAGATGATATGTCCAATGTGCTTGTAGTCATGAACATCTAAGTGTACCAGACAGGAATCACATTGCTTTATCATAGGTTCACAGTAGCTTTGAGGGGGAGACCACTTCCTCAACAGAAAAGTTCTTTGCTTGGTTAGTTTCACCATGTAAAGTTTTTGAGAGGTTCAATCACTTGCACTCGAGACATCCTACCCTAGCTGCAGTTTTCTTGGTGGAAGTAATTTATTCCACCACGAGAACGCTCTCATCTGCTCAAACATGTTATTCCTGGGAGGTTGCACAATGGTTTATGCTAGATGTCATCTGCCAACATTTCCCCCATGAAATCTCTTTCTTATCCCACATGCCACCCCCTTTTTCACTTCCCTTCTCCTACAAGCTTGTTAGCAGGAGTGCAAAACTGCCATCTCCCAATAGCCACCGGTGCCCAAGTTATGGTGCCAAGCAATCCACGTAGGTGTTTGAAGAATCCATGATTAATGTATCTCTCCCTCTGCGTGTGTCTCTCCGCTCCTCCACATCGTCTTACTCCATTTAAGCACTACTGCTTAATATACAGTACTCAAGTTGGAAATGTGCTAGCATCGCAGGCAAAGGCCCAGTGCTTCTCCAGTGAGGAATGGTTGTTTGGGGTGGGTGCACCACAGAGAAAAGGATCCCTCTTCTCACTGGCGAGCTCAGATCTTCTACTCTCCTTACAATCTGGTCAAAATGCTCAGGGTACCATGGTACCAACATCTCATGTAGACCCCTTGCCAATTTGGGCAGGGGAGTGGGGAGAGGAATTAAGCACCTGACCTATTGCAGATGAAGCTGAGCGTGCCCATCCCCACCAAGCAACAGGGCCACAGCTTACCAGGCAAAAACATTCTTACCAATGCAAACCTTTGGACCTGTTATTTGTGTGGGGGGGGGGGTCTGCTTATATATCTTATTTGTGTTTTTAAGGCTGTTTTTATTGTTACTTTGAGTTCTTTTGGGGGGAAGCAACTAAGAAAGAGAAGAAGAGGAGGAGGAAGAGGAGGAGGAGATGAAGAAGAAGAAGAAGAAGAAGAAGAAGAAGAAGAAGAAGACAAAGAAGAGGAGGAGGAGGAGAAAAAGAGGCGGAGATGAAGAAGAGGAGGAGGAGGAGGAGATGATGATGAAGAAGAAGAAGAGGAGGAGGAGATGAAGAGGAGGAGGAGGAGGAGATGATGAAGAAGAAGAGGAGGAGGAGGAAGAAGAGGAGGAGGAGGAGGAGATGATGAAGAAGAAGAGGAGGAGGAGGAAGAAGAGGAGGAAGAGGAGGAGGAGGAGGAGATGATGATGGAGAAGAAGGAGGAGGAGGAGGAATCTTTATTTGAAATAAAGGGAAGCTGGACAGATATACCACATCTCATACAACTCTCCTGAATTTTAAAGACTTTCCAGTGGAGAATGCCCCCATGTTAATTACCAAAAGGTGAAAGCATTGCTTGAATTTTCTATCTGAAGCTCCATATAACAGGAGTGCCTAACCGTCTGACGTTGGACTGCAGCTTGTATAATCCCATTTCCTGATCACTGGCTGGAGCTGATGGGAGATTGACTCAAACACCTGCAGGGCCACAGGTTAGCCACTCCTGCCACAATGACTTCAATCAGCCCTGCACAAGTCAGTCTACACTCAATGCGCTTGTGAAAAGACAGTTTCTAAGGCCCCTAAACTAATGGCATCAGGCCACTTCCAAGTTCTCTAGAATGTTAAAATAAATTGTATTTTGAACTTAGTATAATGTGATGTGCTACTAACATAAATGTATAGTTTGGTCATTTCAAGTTAGGAATGTTAAGGATAAGAGCACTTACGTTTATAACTTGGCAAGTGAAGTCAAACTTGGCAAAATTATTTGCCAGGCTCATCTTCTAGCATGAAGTTGTCTCTTCTGCAGCGTAAGTCATACATGAGATTGGCATTTTCCATAGTGCTGTACTTGCATTTGGAGTCATGGTGTCCAATGACTTTATGCCCTGCCCCCCCCAGTCAATGAAAAGCCACACAGAAGTAAATAATAAACAACAACAACAACAACAATTTATTATTTGTACCCCGCCCATCTGGCTGGGTTTCCCCAGCCACTCTGGGCGGCTTCCAACAAAGATTAAAATACAATAAAACATCAGTCATTAAAAACTTCCTTAAACAGGGCTGCCTTCAGATGTCTTCTAAAAGTCTGGTAGTAGTTTATCTCTTTGACATCTGATGGGAGGGCGTTCCACAGGGCGGGCACCACTACCGAGAAGGCGCTCTGCCTGGTTCCCCGTAACTTGGCTTCTCACAGTGAGGGAACCACCAGAAGGCCCTCGGCGCTGGACCTTAGTGTCCAGGCTGAACAATGGGGGTGGAGACGCTCCTTCAGGTATACAGGACCAAGGCAGTTTAGGGCTTTAAAGGTCAGCACTAACACTTTGAATTGTGCTCGGAAACGTACTGGGAGCCAATGCAGAATCTCTCAGGACCAGTGTTATGTGGTCCTGGCAGCCGCTCTCAGTCACCAGTCTAGCTGCCGCATTCTGGATTAGTTGTAGTTTCCAGGTCACCTTCAAAGGTAGCCCCAGGTAGAGCACATTGCAGTAGTCTAAGCGGGAGATAACTAGAGCATGCACCACTCTGGCAAGACAGTCCGCAGGCAGGTAGGGTCTCAGCCTGCATACCAGATGGAGCTGATAAACAGCTGCCCTGGACACAGATTTGACCTGCGCTTCCATGGACAGCTGTGAGTCCAAAATGACTCCCAGGCTGCGCACCACATCCTTCAGGGGCATAGTTACCCCATTCAGGACCAGAGAGTCCTCCACACCAGCCCACTCCCTGTCCCCCAAGAACAGTACTTCTGTCTTGACAGGATTCAACCTCAATCCATTAGCCGCCATCCATCCTCCAACCACCTCCACAAGTAGAGTTGTGATTGTACAACTAAAGCTGTGCTGCAATTGTGGCAGGTGACCATTCAGTTGTTTTTAGAACTAGGGTGCCCTCTAGGAGAGAGATAATCAGCAGCAGTGGCAGAACTAGCTATTTCCCACTTGTCTGAGTTGAGCAAAAATTCCTGTAGAGAGGGAGAAAAATCAGGAAAGGAGATCCCTTTGGGACCCATTATGAGATACGTTTCCCTAGTGATTTGCTTCAGGGAATTAAAAACACACACACACACACAAACCCTCCACTGACCAGAGATTTCCTCTAAAGGATTTACTACTATGAAAACCAAATACTGAGATTATTGTGAAGCTAATTGATTTTTGGGGTGCAGGGGCTGCTAGGGGATAGTACACCTGGTGGGGGACACAAGATGCTCCTTCTGGGGTAGTTTCTGTCAGAGCTTCCGTACGACTGAGCTGTAATGGCTCTCCTCCTCTTCGTATCTTCGGAATCCATCGACCTCTGTTCCAACTGTGATTAACGACCTAAGCCTTTAATGAGGCTTCAGGCACGCTCCCATTACGCAGAGTACCCAAACAGCAGCAGAAGAGCCAGAAATGTGTGCTACATTGCTACGTTTATTTCTAACTACGCAGGACAGAAAAGAATATGCGTCTGCTCTCTGTGAGAGACAGAGAAACAACAGGAACTGGAAACCAGTAACATCAACATCCGTCTCCCATCTCCCATGAGACTTCCAACAATCTGGAATGTCAACAGAGTCTTGTGACTCCAAAAACTGCACAGTGGCATAACAGAAATCTAACAGTTTCTCCACCTTTGGGCTCGACCCTGCACTCAGCTCTCAGCTGTGGCTCCTAGAAGCTATCAGAACACAACAGCAACCACACCACGGCTTCGACTGGCTGACTAAACCAGGTGAAGGTAGCCAGTGGGTCTCAAACCCTTAGTGAGTTAGGGACTTCCTCTGCTCACAAAGACAGGTTCTGGCAGATTGAGAGGACAAGACTAACAGAGGATCCAACATTCAAAAAGAGAGTTTCTGAACGTGCTGTGGAGGGAAGTGAGGGGCAGATGGGGCTTATCCACCTGGAGAGGAAGCCCATCTAGGAGAAGGAAAACTGTGATCCTAAAACTCCGCTGCCTTGTGGGATAACTTTGGGAGAAGGAAAGGCTAAGGAGTAAACCCTACACAAATCTGGAATGGAGTCCCTAAGATAGTTGAAACACCACCTTGGATGTGCGCCACCTTCCAGCAACTCCTGCCATCAAGAAAGTGACATTGCCTAAGCTTGCATCCCAGGATCGCTGTTTGACTTCACCTTTGGAGGCGCACTCCATTGCTGACAAGAAGAAGATTGATTTAATATATAGACAGTACACTGTTCATCTGTTCCTTTCCTAAGCCAGCTTTGAAGCGAGTGAAAAGAAGGCACAGTGAAAGAATCATGTCTGTGTTGGCAAACAAAGTCCCTACTCACTTAAGCAGCTGTGGCACAAAACTGTAGTCGCTGTGACAAAGTTGCATTGAACACAATGGAACTGAAGTTAGTCTAAGGTTACCAGACGTCCCCATTTCCTGGGGACAGTCCCCAGATTTACAAATCAGTCCCCAGACAAAATCCATTGAAACTGAAAAGTGTCCCGACTCATTGAAAAATATCTGGTAACCTTAAGTTAGTTCTTTGCAAAGGCCATTTATATAGATGGCTCTGCCTAAATAATCATTGTAACTCGCTTCTACCACTGCACTGAATGAGACTTAGCCATAGTTAACCTTAATGGTGGCAAGCATCTCATCCGTAATTCATCTGCCATAGAACAGCCTGAAAACTGTCATTTGCTAATTAAAAGACGCCCTTAATAGTTACCTGTCTCGAGTTGGAAATGTCCTACTTGTGGAAAACCAACAAGCTTAATGATGCAGGTGCCACTCCTGGCTAAGAAATGCATAAACAGCTTGCTGCAGAATTATTAGCATCAACCTTGCTATGAACAGAACCGCTTTCATTCAGTCCTGAGCCAATGTTTGTGTCAAAAGTCTGCATAGTGAGAACGCAACCTATCAGGACCTTCTCATTGAACAGATATGCAAACGTCTTGAGAGGTGTTTTGAGCATTTCCCCCAAGAACTGTGCAAATACCTCCAAAGTCAGTTTGCCTAAGGTGCTGGAAAACCAGGTGGTGGGCTACTTCAGGGACGGCACAGCTCTCCAAAGCTGCAAAACACCTGCCCTTGGGGGCTTTGTACAGAACATAAGGGGGGGAAAGAGATCATTTCAAGGGAGCACTCGGAAAGCATACTGAAAATGGAGGGTTTTTCCGGTAAGAGCAAAAGCCAGTTAAATAGCTTGACATAGCTGTATTTCGCATCAGAATCTAGTGGATGAGAGATGATGTTTGTTTTTAAAATGCGCAGTTTTAAAAAATTGGTCCTTCGCTATCCGAGGCTTTCAAAATCATAGCCAGCACTTGGAATTAATTCCAAACTGCTAACGACTATAGATGATGCAATATCAAAAATGATATGTTCCAATTGTTAACACCCTGCCAACCCCATTTTGGACAAACCAAAGTTTCCAAAAGTTTATTTAAAAGGCAGCCTCATACATTATAATCGAATAACAAAAGATGCACAAGGTAAGGCATCGCCGCAAAATCTGCTCCAGGCTTTGTGGACTTCTCCTTCATTGGGAGTTTTTATTATTATTATTTTCCCATAATATTTATTCAAATTTTAAAAGGTTACAAAAAAGAACACAATATGCAAAAACAAAACATATCCAAGAAAGAAAAAGGTAGAAAAATAGCAAAAGCAAAGAAAAAAAATACAATCAAAAAAAACCAACAACCAAAAGAACAAGTTAAACCTTAATCTAACTCCCTTTCTTAACTTATCTCCTTGACCTCCTCACACCTCCCCTCTTTGTATTCTAATCCATATAGATATTTCAGCAAATCCTTCATCTTATTTTTATCCTTATATCTTAATATACTGTAATTTTCCATTCTTTCTTTCACCAATTAACCATCCACTTTTACTTTATTTAATCTTATTTCTCATTAAAACTTATATATCTGAACTTATTATTGAGACGTTTCCCCTAGGGTCAAAAAAAGATTCCATTCCACGACTTTCCCATCTCTCATTAAAAGAAAAAAAAAATTATAATATATACACTTTAAATTCCCAATTTTCTTTAACCAGCTCCCCTCCCCGGTTTCGGCCCCTGGCATTAGTTCCATCGATCTCGAAAAACCATCAACCCGGAGATCTTAAGTCCGAGGCTCCTTCATTGGGAGTTTTTAAAGCAGAGATTGGATGGCTATCTGTCATGGATGCTTTAAGATTCCTGCACTGCAGGGGGTTGGACCAGATAACCCTGAAGGGCCCTTCCAGCTCTACAATTCTAGGTGGTCACTAGAGACAACTGGTTCCCCATATTCACAATTCTATCACAACTAGCATCACTTACCCTTATGTTAGCTAAGTGAAGAGCCCTCAGTTTACACACACACTTTCTTGCTTATAGTCACAGGCTACCAGAGTCCAGCCTTTTAGCTGAATTTGCCTATTCCGCATTCTTTCTCACTAGGTATTTTTTGGTAACATACTACAGTGGTACCTTGGGTTACATACGCTTCAGGTTACAGACTCTGCTAACCCAGAAATATTACCTCGGGTTAAGAACTTTGCTTCAGGATGAGAACAGAAATTGTGCAGCAGCGGCGCGACGGCAGGAGGCCCCATTAGCTAAAGTGGTGCTTCAGGTTAAGAACAAACCTCCAGAACGAATTAAGTACTTAACCTGAGGTACCACTGTATACCAACTTTGAGCACTGAAGCATCTAAATGTAATGCATGTACAGGACACAAATCTACAGTTCCAAGTTTAAATACACGTTTACTACACATGATCCCAAGAGGCAGAAGAAATATGTAAGGCACACCCTTGTATATTATCTCCCCTGAGCACTAAGTTGTTAACAGTGAAACTTGGTATGTATATTGCCAATATGTTTGTAACAAGGGAAGGACTATTCAGAACACACTGCAATGCAAAATCTGAACTGAGGTCCTTATTGCGATTTACTAATCATACAGTGGTGCCTCGCAAGACGAAATTAATCCGTTCCGCGAGTCTCTTCGTCTTGCGGTTTTTTCGTCTTGCGAAGCACAGCTATTAGCGGCTTAGCGCTATTAGCAGCTATTAGCGGCTTAGAAAAAGGGGGGGGGAAGGGAAAAAACTCGGAAGAACTCGCAAGATGTTTCGTCTTGTGAAGCAAGACCATAGGGAAATTCGTCTTGCGAAGCACCACAAAAAAACGGAAAACTCTTTCGTCTAGCGAGTTTTTCGGCTTGCGAGTTTTTCGTCTTGTGGGGCACCACTGTACTAAGATGGAGGAATTTACTCCCAAGTGTTGCGTTGCTGGGGGAATTCCCTTCCCACTAACGATGGTACTTCTCTCGTTTATACAAAGCCAGCTCCCCCCGACACATATACAGCAAGAAGCTAAACTGAACATTGGTTGCTGTGTGACTGCATGTATCATTCCTAGATTGCAGGTGCTGTAACCATGCAACTGAAATAGTAATATTTTGGATCGGTGTGGTAAGATTAAGATAAAATTCTTATTTCTGTTATGTTGTAGAGAGCGGCAAGGGCTAATCAAGAATGCTGTAAAGTACTCTAAAAAATCTAATTCTATAAAATATTTAAAATCTCCTATGCCTCAAACGAGCAGAGAGCAGCAGAGAATGGACAATAACTGTTTGCAACAACTCTTCTAGAGGAAGGTTATGACCAATATCTTCCAAAGTTACCAATATGCCAACACTGCTTTTTTAAAATATTTGTATACTATACTCATTAGTACAATGGTTTTCAAATTATGTTCCTATACACCAAAAGAACATTAATAGTTATTCAATAAGACGGTAAACAGATCTCCTGAAAATAGAGCCATAGGGGATTGTTGTTTCTATGCTAAGCCTGACTGGGTATCTTAAGAAAACTGTGTGTGAACCTATAATGTACCCCAGAATCCTCTACACCCTGCAGGATTTCTGTGGCAGATGAGTAAGAGTTCATTGGTGCCAAAGTCGACAGGAAAGGGCTGTGTGTAGGTTGGAAGTTTAAAGCAGACCTTAAGTAGTTTACATTCAAACCGCTAGGGGCATCACAAGACGAACAAAAGCTTAAGAATCTGGAACATGCAATTTACAGCACAATCCTAATCATGTTTGTTCAGAAGTCCAACCGAATGGGGCTTAAGTAAATGGGTTAGGATTGCAGCCTTAATGAACTTGTTCAGATGATAGCAGTAATCTGTTAGGCCCTGTGGAAACATTTCAAATTCTAAGTGTTATGGGTATCATCTTGTTTGTTTCTCTTCCCTTTCCCCAGGGGTCACCTCACCCCTGATAGACAGAAATTGTGTATCTGTGCATGCAAATACACATACTTTACTTTTCCGTGATGCCTGGGTAAAATTTGGATCCAGTAAAATTATCTTGCATTTATATAATTATACATGAACCCAACACCATCAAGCATGCTATGATTTTATGGTGGTTTTGATAGAACCCTTTGTTAAAAACATTATAAGGTATATATGCTATATGTAGAAAGCTGGGAAAGAACAAAGTATTTTGCAGTATAGTTGTGGGCATTCCATTCTAAGAATAACACTGGATTTTTTTTTATAAAAAAGATATCACTCACGACAGTCTTTTAAATATATATTTAATACTATAACATAGTATAATAAAGACAATTTTCAGTGATGGTGCTGCTGCTTAAACTGGAGTCCACAGTAGCCACATGTTCCCGTTTTTGTATCTTTGTCCTGCAAATGGGAAAATTGAGGGATGGGGTGGAATAAAATTATAATTTTACCTTAGTGCTGTAAATACAGTTCCACATAAAATAGCTCTAGTGCAAACACTTCTATTTAAAACAATTCTGCTCACATACCTCCCCAATGCAGTTCTACTCTAAAGGTTGGAATTCAGTTTAATCCTATTCATATTGATTCAAAAGTAAGCTTCTAAGCATGTACGGATGCATTTTACAAAATGGATTTCATGAGCAACTCACACATCATTTTAGTTACAAATCTTAATAGTTACTGCCCTCTCTTCATAATTTGGTGCTTACAAATTCAACAAGTATCTGACTGCCAGATGGGGATGGGTGGGTAAGATTATTCAAATCATCACAATGATGAATAAATACTCCTGAAAGTTTAGCTAGGGAAAGAATCCACCTTCATCTGAAATATACAGTTTTCTATGTGAGCTAAAATAATTTTGATTTTCCTCTACAAAGGGGCTGATATGACTGAGGCACAGCTATAACAATTGCCCATCTCAGCCCCCTCAACTATCAATTTCAAAATATTTTTATCTGTTTGCCTACACTTCCTTCCTTCCTTCCTTACCCATTTTGAAGAATGCAATTAAACCATAAAAACTGACAAAGGCTTCAGATTAGCAAAGCCTTTCCTTCTTCTATCTTAGGCAGCTAACAAGATATAAGCTATTAAAATGAAGCAATCTACTCAAGAATACATCTGAACTTACTGGCAAGCTGTTTTAATAAGCAATAATTAAAATGAAACAATCAGAAGAGAGATTGACATTAATGGTTGCTGCAACATGGAGAATGAACGAAGGACAGGAAAAGACAATCTTTAGAATACACACATAACTATACCTTGAAAATACCCATAAAAATTGCAACGGAGGGAATCATTAACATTTATCCCTTAAACGAGGCCTGCACAACTGGCGAGTCATAAAACTGAATGCAACCTATCAGCTCTTAATTGTGGCCTGCCCTGTAGTAGGCAGTTCTCAACGTTGCAGTTCGCAATAGGAAACAAGCAAAGTAGATATACCAAGGATCATTCTAGACTGCCACACAGCTGATGAGATACACTGGTCAGTCTCAGTTGTACACATAACTTCCTCTAATAATAATAATAACAATAACAATAATAATAGTGGAAAACAGTGGATGGGATCACAAAGGAAAGGTTAGATTACATTACCAAGTTTATATACACTTTAGGGTGTCCCAGAGCTCCACCACCACCATCGCAGGATATCACTCTGGTTTCAACTTCACTCACAGGCTGCTGAGCGATCAAATCGATTGCAAAGCTTTCATTCACCTATTATAGCGAAGCAAAGGTTTTCAGTGCCAGACAGCTCCAACTATACATTTGCTTTAGTGGCATGGGCACACAGGCTGTGGCTTTTGCTACCATAGGTACTGCAAAGTCCTGTGTCTGAAACAGGGCAGAACTAATTGGCTGTCTCTTCTTCTTCATCGGTGTATTTATGGCGAGCTGAGAGTTCCTTTTTGAACCTTCTCCTCCTCCCTGCCCTCATGAACATTTTGTGTAACTTTTTAGCCACAATCAGGGCTGCTGCACTATCAGCAGTGCGGTAAGATCCTGGCCACATCCTAAAAGTAATGATTAAGCCACAAGCTACTTGTTCCATTACGGTAAGCTGCTTTGCAAAGACTTGCCTTAAAAAGCAGAATATAAATAGGCAAATGAATAAATGCACACAACCAGATTCTGTACTTTAAAACAGATATGAAATACAAACATAAACAGTGCCAGGACTGAATGGATCTAGTGCCTGCTGAAGATGGAAGTCCCGTGTTCACGTCAACCACTGTATAGTGGAACCTTGGTTCTCGAATTTAATCTGTTCCGGGAGTCCGTAAGACTCCTGAAACTGCTTGAAAACCAAGGCGCGGCTTCCGATTGGCTGCAGGACCTTCCTGCACTCAAGTGGAAGCTGCACTGGACATTCAGCTTCCGAAAAGCGTTCGCAAACCGGAACACTTACTTTCAGGTTTGCGGCGTTTGGGAGCCGATTTGTTTGGGAGCCAAGCTGTTTTGGAACCAAGGTACCACTGTATTATCACTGCATCTAGTTCATCTGCTATGGAATCTTTTCCACCATGGCAACAAATAAAAGGGTATGCTATTATTGTACCAGCCAGGTAAAAGGGTATGCTATTACTGTAACAGCCAGGTAAAGTCAAAAGCGTTAAAAGCAGTGACTAATGGGAGGCTGGCATTCTACTCAGTGCTCACTACATTTTTAAGGAAGTCACCTTAAAAAATGTTGAGCAGCTTTTAGATTCTGTTGCAGCAGAAACGATGTTTGCCCATTTGCACCTGATGCTCCACTCCCAGTGCGGTCCACTGCCCCAAATCCCAGGCCTTTCCAAACCCAGAGGCTTATCAGACGGCTGCAATTGGGAGGAAGGCATGGGCAATTTCCCTTATGCAGGTGCAACACTAAACATTACCCTATTTTCATATATAGAATAGCCCCCTTTTAAACAGGATGCCTAAAACACAAGAAACATTTATACGTCTAGCATTTAATGTACAGTGGTGCCTCGCAAGATGAAATTAATTCATTCCGCGAATTTTTTCGTCTCGCGAATTTTTCGTCTTGCGAAGCACGTACTTTGGAAAAGCTTCAAAAATCACCAAAGTCTTCAAAAACCTCAAAAAAGGCTACCACACCGCATGCTATAAGTTGCTCCCCGAAGTGAATGCACGGTTTTAAGACAAAGGAAACAAACTTGCAAGACGTTTTCGTCTTGCAAAGCAAGCCCATAGGGAAATCCGTCTTGCAAAGCAACTCAAAAAACGAAAAACTCTTTCGTTTGCGAGTTTTTCGTCTTACAAGGCATTCGTCTTGCGAGGTACCACTGTAACTGCTTCGCACATCAACATAACACAGCACCTGTCTGGACTGTGGATCTTTGGCCACACTAATACTACACATATAGCCAAGGAACCCTGCTTTAAAATGGGACACTTATGGGACAAATGTCACACAGGTAAGAGTTTGGGGGGGGGGGTTAAAAGAACACGTTCAATGCTGCATTTAACTGGGCCTTAGTGCAGAAACTACACGTTTCCAACACCCAAGCAACATCAGGATGTTCTCCAAAGTTTCCAAGTAAGTTTCAACCCACAACCAATAAAAGATTTTAGCTGAGGTATGTGACTTAAGTTCTATAAATCTATTTTAATTTGGTGGAAGTTGAAACAGTCCAAGCTGTTAAACTGGATTGTTCTTTCACAGCTGAAGTCAATGAACATTGTGTCGGTAAACGTGTAAAAGCACAGAATCAAGGCAAACACTTCCTAACATGAATTTTACCTCTTTCTGTCGACCAGAAAACCGAGCCCGCCTGTAGTCAGCTTCCTCAAAAACCTGAAATAAGATAGGAATATAATAAATACGTAAGGAGAAGACTTAGAATTCTAAACTCAAGGAATTTGCAGTGTGGTTGAAAAGGGATTAACAATAAGGAACAATAAGTATGGAAACAAAGTTTCCATACATTTTGATGTTGCTGGTGACTATGGGGAGTGTCTAACATTTGCCGGGAAATGAAATATATTCAATACTAGATAGGAGAGATTCTTCACTTATTATCTTCTATGGAATAATGAGCAACATCCAATGTTGAATGCAGTGGGATTTCCCCTCATCTCAACAGTCTTCTGTGTTCCCCCAAATCTGCTTCAGATGGAGATTTTCTGGGGGGGGGGAGGTTTAGAGGAGAAGGGAAATCCATTCTATCAATGGTGTCTGTTCTGCTATTGGACAATGGATTTCAGCCAATAGTGCTGGATTTGGAAGAGTGTTTCAGCTGAATCAATTCTAGTTGATAATGAAAATTTCCATAAAATTAATTATCACTGGCAACTTCCTTCTCATAGATTAAGCCAAATTTACAGCTCAAAACAAGACTTTTTGTTGGCATTTCTCTGCTTTGCCTAGAGCATTTTTCCAACTCGCCCACGGAGGTTTATCATATCCTTTTGGCTTGCCTGCTTATTAGAGGATTTGGGAAGCTGATTGTTGGCACAAATGAAGAAAACACAGGGTACTGCTTATCCAATGATTCTAAAGTACCGGTAATTTTTAATGCTTTTTGAAGGACCTAGTGTTAGTCCCAAAATTGGGGCCTCTAATGACAGCAAGTTTCAAGTTATTGGTAAAAGACTGATGCTTCTTTACTTTCTGATTGGTAACACGGAGCATTGCTGTTATGTGAAATTAACATATTTCTTACACAATTCTAATTATGAAAATACAAATAGCTGTGTGGAGAAATGGGGGGGGGCACTTTAGAATGGGGGGGAAAGCATGGTTTCATGTCCAGGAAGCCAGTGTTAGAAACTAAGATACATAAGCTAGGTACCAAATGGCTCCTTAAACCAAAGTTGCATTCGCCAAAACAGAGTATCTAGTTGCCATTTTGAGGCAAGATGGCTCTAAAATCTAATTTTCCAAATGATGAACTGACTGACTGATTGATTACGAGTTAAACATATGGCTAGTTCAGATGACTACCTTGAACTAGGTTAAGAACTTTGGAAACTAAAAAAAAAAGTCACTTTAACCAGGGACAGTCTATATATATATTGGCCTATTCTGATCTGTTTTTCTTAATGGTGACATGGACCATTTATAACGTAGGAATATTATTCACAACTGTGAGCAGGGCGATGGGGTAAGTGAAAACAAGCTACAACAACTACCTATAACGCTGTTCACTGCTCCTGCTCAGGCTGCACAGAAAAAGGATTTTGGTTCCTGAAATTCATTCTGATTGTGCAGATAAAATGTAACTGATAGAATTCTCTAGGATGTGGTAGTATGTGTGTGGAAACAGTTAAGATCCAATGATCCCCAGGCATGCACTTCCAGCTGGTGGAGATGTCAGGACCATAGCTGTCAACGTTTCCCTTTTTTTAAGGGAAATTCCCTTATTCCGAATAGGATTCCTCGCAAGAAAAGGGAAAGGTTGACTGCTGTGGTCAGGACCCATCCTGGTGCCCAGGCATTTTCACTTGGTTGCAAGAGGCTGATAATTTCAAAACCCCGGGGAAGGCTCCTAAACCCATTTGCTGATAGCCAAACACTCAGAAGTAATTTCCATTCAGTTCAACAGGGCTTACATCTAGGTAACAGAGCACAGGATTGAAGCATGAGTTCAGTAGGGCTTCCTTGCTAGTAAATGTGCAATTGCCTTCCTTTGACACCTCCAACCTTCTGAAGCCAGGCAGGTGGTGACTGTTGAAAGGGCTTTCTTAGCTGCTGCATCCCATATCAGAATGCCCTCTTAAGGAAGAATTGCCTGGCACTAAATCTCATGTCTTGTCTTTTCATTTACCCAGCCAATTCATCTAGCCAGCTTATACAATAACGTTAAAATGTATTTATTTTTAAATGCCCATTTTTCTACAGCTGTTTTACCTTTACTTGTTAGCCACCTAGAGAATATTGCAAACTGGAGTGGCATAAGTCCTTGAACACCTAAATAAAAAAGGTTAAAGTACAACTGATGCAATCTAAACAAAATAAAATAAAATAAAAATTAAAAATCTTTCTAGTAGCACCTTAGAGACCAACTAAGTTAATCTAATCAAAGTTAAGCACCTCTGACTTCCCACTGGAAATGTTCAAGCATGTGCAAAGAAAAGGGAATAATGCCGGTCCATAAGAAAAACTCTTAAATCCGGAGCACAGCAAAGTGGATGCAAGCAACTGTGTTAATTTTACCACTGCACAAAATGAGGCTTTCAAATGTTTTAACACTTAAGGGCATGATCAAGATAGTTATAAACAAAATACATTTTATAAAATAGATACAGCAGCAAATATAACAAAAACAAGAGAGGAAAGCCTAGGCCACAGGGGGAATTCATGCCATAAGCTCCTGCAGGAACCAACAACCTGAGAGAGATACGCCTTTTTTTGGCTTCTGTATCTTTTATTTGTTATTATTAATTAAATTTACATACTGTCCGAAGGTCTCAAGGCAGTTTACAGAATAAAAAATACAAACACAAAACCCCTATCAAAAAATCAAAATGAAACAAAACCCCAATGACCCCTGCCCACAAACACAGTTAAAATGCCAGATTGTTCAAGCTCTGGTTGAAAAGGAAGGCTTTCGCCTGCAATGAAGGCGCCAGGTGAGCCTCTTTGGGGAGTGCATCCTGCATGCAGGGAGCCACTACAGAAAAGGCTCTTTTTGTTTCGGGAGAGGCAGCCCTCGAAGTATTGCATTTCCTGAGCCACTTAAGGATTTTTTTAGGTCAAAATCAGGACTACTTCTTGTTTTGATGCCTGAGGCCTTCGGGTGAAGGGCAGTATACCATTTATACCAGATGGGCAGGGTATAAATAAATTATTATTATTATTATTATTATACGCAAAACCAACGAATACTTAAAATAAATAAAAGCTTAATTTAAAGTTAGTAATAGGGACACATTTCACCCTTTTAAAAAATCGTTACGTTCATGATATCTTTGAGAGCAATGAAAATAGTAAATCTCCAAATTGCTGAATGATTAGTTGTCTGAATTTTTAAATATTATATAAACACATAAATAAATCAAAAAACATAAATAAATCAAAACTATAATAAATTTAACCACCCGCCCTGTGGAACGCCCTCCCACCAGATGTAAAAAGAGAAAAACAACTACCAGACTTTTAGAAGACATCTGAAGGCAGCCCTGTTTAGGGAAGCTTTCAATGTTTGATGGATTACTGAATTTTAATATTTTGTTGGAAGCCGCCCAGAGTGGCTGGGGATATATAATAATAATATTAAATAATAAATTATTATTATTAAATAAATAAGTTTATTCTGAGCCTCTTTGGATAGAGAAGGCAGGGACTGGGGGCTTATAAATGCTGCTGCTGCTGCTGCACCAGCAGAGCACCCACTGCAAGGGAGCCGAGTGGAGCCTCCAGCCTCGGAGGCACTCTATCTGAACACTCACCTGACCCGTGTGCGTCACTTTCTCGCCGGTCGGGGACGTCCCCGCGCCGTAGCTTCTCCCAAAGGCGGGTCGCAGGGAGGGGAGAGCCGCGACGCCCCTCGCCAAAGCCAAGCCCGCCCGGGACGCTCCTCCCAAGGACACAGACAGACCCGCCATTTCGGCGACGCCCCTCCTCCTCCTCCTCCGCCTCACGCACAGAGCGCGCACTGCGCACGCGCGGCGCCCGGCGAAGCCGAAGCCACGCCCCCCCCGGAGGCTCGCGAGCGTCTGACGTAACACCCCTGCGCGAGGCGGAGGGAAACGTAAGGACGTAAAAAAAAAAGGGGGCGGGGAGAGAAGGAGTCACGTGCGCCTTCGTCATTTTTCGTCCTCTTCCCGGAAGGTCAGAGGCCGGCGGCGTCGCTCTTCGTCCGGTACGTAGTGCGGACCGTCTCCGCCCCCGGGTAAAGGGTTCTTGGATGGCAGGGTGGAGTGTTAGCTTTTACGGAGAATGAAGCTTTAAATATTTTTTTTTTTACCCGGCCTGACTGAAAGCGGAGGCTCCGGTTCGCGCATGCGCTGTGGGCTTCCAAGGAGCTGAAGGAGAAAGGGAGCTCTGCGCGTGCGCAGCAGGTTCGCGGGAGGGGGGGAAGAGGGCGCGGGAGGCTGCGCATGCGCGGGAAGGGTCTTGTGTACTCTCGCCTTTCGTTATCGCGCAGTGAAGTCCCAGCCAGTTTGGACTCCCAAGTGGTTGCTGGGTCGCCCTTTTTCCAAGGTAGATGCAAAGCGACGAGTGAGGTTTGCAGATCTACCCTGTGCGTTGTGTGTAGGGGAGGAAGAACCTTTGGCTTCATTTCCTCCCACTTTGGGGGGTGCACAGCGTTGCTGCAATACTACCTGCAGTGGTGTCAAGGTTGGTGGTTCGAGCCCGCCCAGGGACGGCTGCGGGCAGGATTCCCTGGGGGGGGGGGGTCCCTTCCAACTCTACTATTCCACGATATGTAATCCTATTTACGTTTAATAATAATAATATTTTTTTATTTATACCCCGCCCTCCCCAGCCAAGACCGGGCTCAGGGCGGCTAACAACCAATAATAAAAACAAGTTGATTAAAATACAATTTAAAAAAGATTAAAATACAACATTAAAACTTTAGGATGCAGCCTCTTCACAGGAGGAGAAAGGAAAAGGAAATCGGGGGAGGGAATCAAACTGATTCTAAGCCAAAGGCCAGGCGGAACAACTCTGTCTTACAGGCCCTGCGGAAAGAAATCAGATCCCGCAGGGCCCTGGTCTCATGAGACAGAGCGTTCCACCAGGCCAGAGCCAGTGTTGAGAAGGCCCTGGCTCTGGTTGAGGCTAATCTAATTTCCTTAGGGACTGGGACCTCTAGGGTGTTGCTATATATGGACCTTAACGTCCTTTCTTCAAAAGTAAACCACGTTGAGACTTTACTCCCAGGCAAGAATGCAAAGGACTTGGATTGCATCTTTTAGTTGATGGATGTGTTGTTGACGTTTTAATTCCTCCCTTTTTTTCCTAAGCTTGGGCACAATGGCCTCCTTGCTCTTGCGGAATTTGATGGCTGCTTCGGTGACTTCTGCCAGATTCCTGAGCTGCGGCACAGCCTCCCGCTTATTCTCCTCCTGGCTGGTGGGACGCTCAAAGACTGCCAGCCCGTTGCAGACCTTACCTGCCGCCGGACCATGTCATGTGGATCTGCTGCCCTTTCTCACCAGTTGCCAGCCCCTCAGCTTGCAGCCAGTCGCTGGCATAAAGTGCAAGGCAGTCCTCAGAAGGCGTTGCAAGGACTGTTTCATTGTCCGCAGGCGCGGCCATTTGTATGTGTACTGTAAAACGCATCCGAGGCACAAGCAGAGAAAGTTGTAAGACCACTAGCGGATGGAAGAAATTTGTGAGCACAAGTCTTCACTGGACAATTCTGATTATCCTGCATACAAAAAACATTGTCTTTTATAGGAAACCTGGTCCAGTTGTAAGCCATAGCGGTTTTAAGCCAACCAGCTTTGACGAATAAAATCACTTAAAAGTGTTGCTTACTTCAAAAACTATTTCAAAATTATAGTATAATTATAATTAAACTGTGTCAAAGATGTCTTAGTTCAACAAACTATAAAGTAGTTACCATCCTATATTGAAGTTAAGTCTTATTGATCACAGTGATGCTTATTTCAAGAATTCAGTACATCCTAACAGAGGTCACAAATCAGACAAAGCTAGGAGAGTTTTCACTTGGTGTGTTTTTTTAATCTACCCCATGGCAGGATTATAATCAGCCATGGCAGGATTATAATCTTACGTTCTGCTTTCTGTTTCTCTCTTTAAAATAATGTATCTGTGGTTAGAACAGGGATGACAGCTGACCACACAGTCAATCTGGGCATGCACTTTAAATTGTGGCCATGGGCTCAGCCGGTGAAAGCAAGTAAACCAGCCATCATACCAGCAGATGTCACAAATGCCGAAGTCAGAGCTACCAGTCTGTTTCATTTGCCTTTCCCCCATATCTGAGTGCATGTCTCCTCAGAATTAATCTCCATTATATCCACTTAGAATTAGTTTCCATTATGTTTAATCAGGCTTGGGGAAGTGTGTACAGGATTACAACCTCAGTTGTTTTTGACACCTAATGGTCTAAAAAGGGAACAGTTCTCTGGAACTGTGTCAAAGACTTTAGTGTCTGAAGTCCGTTCTTGTCATAAGCAACCAAGATTGTGGCAATCTACAACTTGATCTAACTGATTTATATAAAGTCTAGCTAGATCTTGTATCTCTTGACTACTTTAACCTAGCTATTCTGCTTCATATGGGTGAAAGTTAACGTTGCTCTATAAATGCAATGAGGCTGATACACAGACAAATATCTAGCAAGGTACGATATATCAGAAGATTATTATTTTTTTGTAATGACCTATTTTTGAAAGGCCTCTAAATACATGTTGAGATTTGACAAATAACTTCTGTGATGCTTAAACTTGTAATCCCTGTTGGAAGTGTTTGTTTCTTTGTGTAGTAAAGGTGGTCACTTTTAAAGCGGGGGGCGGGCCTAGCCTGTGGCACTCTAGGTTTCTATTTTCCCATCAGCCAGCATTGTCAATGGTCAGGGATAATGGCGCTTGTAATTCAACAAGCGATAGTGGGAACACAAGTTTTCCAGGTACCAGAGTATTTACAGTGGATATAAGGCACCATAGAGACTACGCATCCCTTGATTTCTTGCAGCCTGGGACACAATTGTGAACATGGTTAGCATTCCAAGCCCAAGTTGCTCTGGGAGAAAGGAGTTTTCTGGGTGCCTCACAGCCCTGGAAAACCACACACCAATGATAATTAAGGCCAGGGAAGGAGCAGAGGCCCCTCATCAGTATCTAAAATGCAATAATCTGACCACCAAGTAAATGGAAAGGTATGGTTCAATGATTCATAGGCATGCTGGTATTGGAAGAGGCATTCTGAGTTCAACGTACAGTGGTGCCTCGCAAGACGAAAAGAATCCGTTCCGTGAGTCTCTTCGTCTTGCGGTTTTTTCGTCTTGCAAAGCAAGCCCATTAGCGCCTTAGCGGATTAGCTAGGGGTTTAGCGGATCAGCTGATAAGCGGCTTAGCGGATCAGCCGATAAGCTGCTTAACGGATCAGCCGTTAAGCGGCTTAGCGGATAAGCCGATAAGCGGCTTAGCGGATCAGCTGTTAAGCGGCTTAGCGGATCAGCTGATTAGCGGCTTAGAAAAGGGGGGGGGAACCCGCAGGAACTCTCAAGACAATTCGTTTTGCGAAGCACCTCCAAAACGGAAAACCCTTTCGTCTAGCGGGTTTTCCGTCTTGCGAGGCATTTGTCTTGCGGGGCACCACTGTACTCCTGATATCACTGGGAGTCTCTGAAATCTGGGACTATGACCAGCGGGTGGGGGAGAGCAGAGAATAATTCTCTGGGGTTTTGTGTGTGTAAAAAACAGCTTGAGACAAAGTCGAACAGAAACTGCCCGAAACTATTTTAGCTTTCAGTTTTGCAGCTAGTGCTTTAAAAACGGTAATGTAAATAATTATACAGTGGTACCTTGGGTTACAGACACTTAAGGTTACAGATGCTTCAGGTTACAGACTCTGCTAACCAGAAACAGTACCTCAGGTTAAGAACTTTACCTCAGGATGAGAACAGAAATCGTGCGGCGGCAGCGGCAGCGAGAGGCCCCATTAGCTAAAGTGGTACCTCAGGTTAAGAACAGTTTCAGGTTAAGAATGGACCTCCAGAACGAATAAAGTTCTTAACCCGAGGTACCACTGTAATGCTATGTATTGCAAACTTGAAACAAATAGATAGTCTTTCTTGGCCTGTGTAGTATAATTATGCAGAAACTCAGATAAAATAGGTGGTTAAGAAAGGAAGGAAAGAAAGCTCCCCCCCCCCCCCCAACTTTCTGCCCTTCAACAGGTGGATATGTAACTAGGTCAACTGAAAGAATCTTGCAGCTTATGTATATTAATGAGTATAAGGCTTAGACTGCAGCAGAGTGCATAAGAAACACCGCTCTAGTTGCTGAAGTAAGAACAATGTCTTTTTAATAATGACAGGTGAGGGGAAAATCTGTCTGAACCTTACTGCTTGGGGAGCTCTGTCTGACTGGATCAGCGGGGGATACACTGAGGTTAGCTAACTGACAGATGACGTCTTTCTAGACACCTGGCCCCAGCCATTGCTATGCATTGCAAAGTGTTTAGTTCCTTCCCTTTGTTTAGCATGTTAAAATCAAGCAGGGCTAGAAAGATAATTTCTAGGGAGGGTATGCATGCCTTTTGTACAATGCTTTTTAGATGCATGTAAAAGTAGTCTTGTTGCTCAGTGATGGAGAATACAATTGCTCCAACATGGATGTGCATGCGATGGCTGGCCTCAGGTTACTAAAGCTACCCAAATCTACATCTGATCAGTACTAGCATGGAAGAATGACTGGCGCTCTCATATATGCCCAGTGGAGGAAAGATAGCATATAAATGGATTAATATTCTACATACACACACACAAATGGAGACCCACATCTAGGGCCACAGGCTTTTGCAGGTGACTAGTTGCCCCAATCTGTGGCAAGATCCAAACCAATCTTTCCCAAAGTATTGTTTTATAAAGAAGTGGGGTGGAGGACAGCAGGCAAAGTAAGATGCATTTTTAAAAAATGCATCTCACGTACACTTGACTAGGGTATCCAAATTAGTCTTCAAATCTTCCGTCTTCAAATACAGATGAGCTGCAGCTCTACCTATAGCTCAGTAATGATTCATCCTCTGTTCATTTGTAAAACTTGGGTTTCTTGCCAAATAGGCTTCTGCTGCATAACCTGCAGTTATTCATGGCAGACTCGAGGTGTTTTAGCATAACACATTGATGCTTCATGGAAAAAACTATAACGGCGAAACTAAGCTACACTGTGCCACTAATGCAACAGATTTTTAAAGAAAAAACTTGCCACATTTAAACTGGTATAAAGCTGATATGTCAGTAGGTTAGATCCACCAGTGCACTAAACAGTTCAACATAACTTAGAGCAGTTTCGCCAAACTCTTGCCCTCCAGAAGTTTTGGATGAGCCCCATCCAGCCATGTTGCAGGGAGCTTGTGTGTGCAAAACATTTTAAATGCTCAAAAGGGACCATATGGTGATAATTAAGAAGGCAACAATCTGAAAAATAATTCAATAATTCAATGCCAGTCCCTGATATCTTTGCTCAAGACCTTGGAGAAGTATTACCAATGGTCTGACTCAGTTCAAAGCTGTTTATTGTATCCCTATAGCTGCATGTTCCTTTTCTATTTTATTTTTATAAATTTATCCCCAGTAGAAAGTGGGGGGGGGGGAGAAATGGAGGGGGGAAAGACCAAAACTCATAAGAAGGAAACAAGCTGTGCAAATGCCTTGTCTGCTGTGTTCCCTTTGGAAAGAGACAAAATACTTTCATAAATGCTGAGTCATATGATGGTTCCACAGTTGTTGAAATTAGGGCTGCAGTGCTATGCACACTTCCTCTGGTGTAACTCTGAACAAACACGTGTAAAATCATGTTGTTAGGGAGTCTGTTGCACATGTTCTTTGAGTGCAAGTTTATAATTGGGCCCCAAGTAAAAGAAATGGTGACACACTTTGCAGAAAGATGAATAGTGGTGGCAAGAATTAATGATGAATGACTTTGCCCCATAGAGCCATTTTAAGGAAGTTTAATTAGCTATTAAATATATTAAATAACCTAGTTTTCAGTGATAGTTAATTTTTCCTAGTTCTCTGTGTATATATGTGTGTATGTGTATGTATAAGTGCCTGGTATGACAAAACTCAACATTCATATATATATATATGTAGAATATATTTACATAATGCAATGATCCATGAAGGTTACCATAACATCAAGGGACCATATTAACCGGTTGAATGGAATTCATTAGAAATTAACTACCACTTAAATTAATTTTCCCACATTCACAAGGCTATAATGGCAGAAAAAGGAACCGTCCATCAGTGTGTACTGACAGGAGAGCTGTCACTGCTTTTATTTATAGGTGGATGTATTAACCCACCAGGCTGCTTTTCTACACACAAAGCTGTGCCTAGGCACTCATAAATTGCTACCTTCAGAGCCCTTTCTATTAATAAGTAAGCTGAATCTGGTAAAGCAGGAACTCATCTTTTCGGAGCGCATTCATTCCCTGCTAGGTGAAGCTCAAGACGTTTTATTTTCTGCAACAAATAGGTACATATTTTTTAAACATTGCTCATTAAATAAAACCCCAAATGTCATAGTTCAATCTAGTTCTGGAATGTCTTGTGCGCAAAAATGATCAGGCAAAAAAGGTTTGCGCACAACCATCATCTCAAAATAACTGGTTTGGAGATTTCAGTGTTGAGGTCCTTTCTATGCCTGGAACTCCATGTGATTAATGTGTGAAGAGGGCTTATGTCATCCTAGATTGGGTGGGATCGCATTTGTGATTGATCCTGGAAGCAGGAAGAAGTTGGAGCCAGGGAACAGTATTTTAAAAGTATAAACATTTGCACAGACTAAGTGTTCTCAAGAAGAAGGAAAAATCTACCCCACCAATATGTTTAGCACATCTCTGGTCAGAATATCCCAGTGGCATCTTGGAAACAATAATTTATTGGCTAAAGGCATGCCCTTTATTGCAGGAATGATGTCTGAATAGTCAGGAGTAGTTTCAGGCTAAATTACTCTAGAAGACTCAACAGTAACTGACTGCTGTTTCCCAATACTTGATTAAAAGAGATTATATGAATAATTTGGAAATGCAGTACAATTGTGATTGTGCTCTTAAACAAAAATAACTGAGTGCCCTTTTCAAAGGCAGCGTCACCTGTGCATGAGCTAACCTGTGCTTTTCTTCTTGACCTGGGGACAAAAGCAGAGAGGAGCAGCTGTAGTTTATTCCCCAGTGAATTGGAAGGGCAAACACTGGAGAGGTGTTGCTAAGCATCTGCTGTGATTTTGCCAAGGTTAGTGTGAAAGCAAATGCATTCATTGCATGTATATGTATTCTTGGGCTCATCACACTCTAATATGATAAATAAACAGTATACAGGACAGGGCTATGCAATTTTGGGTCTCCTCCAAATTCCAGGAGGAAAGAAGGTAACAAAAGAATGAAATCAGCCAGGGACTCCATTAGAAGGCAATTCAATATTATTACTGAATTAGTGGTGATGGATCAGAGTGTTGAAGCCTCCAGTTACAATTCTAGTTGATGGAGCTGTCATGGTTGAGAGCATGAGCTGCAAACTAGAAAATCCACAGCTTAAATCTCAGCTCATTCACAAACTCAAAGGGAGGCCTAAGGAAGCAACCCTCAACTTGAACTCACATCTGAAATCTATGGATCATCATATAGGTCATCCTTGCAGGATATGTTTGGGAGGAGAAAAGACTAAGGAGTAAACTCTACACAGATCTGGAGTGGAGTCCCTTAGACAGTTGGATGGTGCCTTCAACATCTACTTCCGGCAATTCCTGCAGCCAAGCTGGTGCCAGACATATTGCTCTGCTTTCCCTTGGACCACATCAACAAGGCTAAGAAGGGGATCTTGTCATCTGGGCAGCTGAGGACTTCCATATACAGTGCCCAGACTTGTGCCCTGGAGAGGTCACTCCTGTGCTGCTAACATAGCGGATGGACTTCACCCACAGAGGCATACTGCATTGTTTCTCAAGACACATGGTTACCAACAACAACATTCATACAAGTGTACTTTATAAGATTGTGGAAGGATTACTAGGTATTTTGAAGTAGATTTGAGCAATGTAGGCTATACACATGAAGATGTATTATTGTTGTTGTTGTTGTTTAGTCGTGTCCAGCTCTTCATGACCCCATGGACCAGAGCACACCAGGCACTCCTGTCTTCCACTGCCTCCTGCAGTTTGGTCAAACTCATGCTGGTAGCTTCGAGAACACTATCCAACCATCTCATCCTCTGTCATCCCCTTCTCCTTGTGCCCTCCATTTTTCCCAACATCAGGGTCTTTTCCAGGGAGTCTTCTCTTCTCATGAGGTGGCCAAAGTATTGGAGCCTCAGCTTCAGGGTCTGTCCTTCCAGTGAGCACTCAGGGCTGATTTCCTTCAGAATGGATCGGTTTGATCTTCTTGCAGTCCATGGGACTCTCAAAAGTCTCCTCCAGCACCATAATTCAAAAACATCTATTCTTTAGCGATCAAGCTTCTTTATGTATTATGGTTTTGTGCAACTGTTTTGGGCTTAGATTGAGGCTTTGAAGTGTCCACAACTCATGGGTTCAACAGTAGTGATTGGTTGATACTAGTAATAGGCAGCACCTATAAAAGCTTCAGATAACTATTTAGGTGTTATAGTGAATAAGACACTGAACATGAACTGACAATGTGATGCTGTGGCACAAAAAGTAAATTTATTCTTGGGCTGTAATGACAGAATCCACCATTTCTAAGGCCAGGTAGACAATGATACCACCCTGCTCAGTGGAGATAAGACCCACTTTGACATGCGTCGTAATTTAAATGACAGTCCAGAGAATACACAAACCTTAGTAAAGTCTAGAGTACTGAAGACCACGCCATCATTCTGCAACAGAACAGATTTCTCCCTCATATTTCAGTTGTATGTTTTGTTTCGTGAAGCATTTGCTTCAAAAAGGCAGAACAGAATAGACAGAATAGAAATACCTCCATAAACAAATAAATACTGTTCAAAACAAGAACTTAACATATTGATAATACTAAATTTGTTCAGAAGGGCAGAGTAGCATAGGAAGGGAATCCCAGCAGGGATCTTCTTAGCAGAGTAAGGTCTGAGGTTGCATGAGCAAATTTTCAACCTTTGACACCTTTAAGGTTGCAGTGAAGAGACTAATTGACTAATGAATGGGTACCCAAGCAGTAGAAGATCTGCACCATACTGCTCTCTGTATTTTGAACAGAAAGCTAAGTTTAACCTTGATTTATACCTGCTGCAGATGATAATGTGAAAATTATTTTCTGCCTTTAACTGGTTTCCTTTTTAAAACTTAAACATCTTCAGTTTCACTTCCAGCCCCAATTAGTGGATCTCTTGATTAAGAAATGCTGAAATTCACTTTTCAGTCAGTGGGATTATTACAAGTGTTTTCTGTTGTCAACAGTAGTAAAAAAAACTTCCTTATACAGCCACTTCAGTGATTCACGGAGAAGTGTATGTCTGAATACAACAGAGATATTAGCATCCCACAGCTTCCCTCACCAACATCTTTCTATTTTATTTTATTTTTTGCTCCCTGGCTGTTCATGCTCCATTCTTCCGTTGGCAACATTTTGATTTCTGCATGGTATGATTAACCTGTGCACTGTGTTCCTCTTAATGTGAAGCTGTTTTCTTACCCCCTTCAATTCTACAAACCAGGAAAGAAAAGCACATAGCCGGAGGCCACGCAGAATAATACCAGTGTCAAGCTTTATAAAACATATTTGTTTCGTGTCCTCTAAGGACAAATGATAGACATGTAAAAATGTTTTCTCTGTTCCTGTTTCAGGGAATACTTAGTTTAGAATTAACTTCTGTCACGAGAAACAATTTGCTGAGCCCACTGTATACTATTTCCTTACCGTTCCTGCCGCGAAGAAAAGAAGAAATGGTACATTGTGTCTGACGAGTGTGATTACAAGTCTGTGGCATCTATTTTCTCTTGCCACTGCAGTTCCCCCTTTAAGAAAAGCTTGTCATTCACAACAGAAACATCCTCCTTGCTCCAGGACGAACGAAGAAATGCACTCAATTAGCAGCACACATTTCGTTCATTTAATTTTTAATTGTTTTTTATAGAATACTCTGCATTTCAGTGACTTGAAAACACTTTATTTCATCATGTGTCCTAATTTTGTCTTCTTTCTGAAAACCTTCAGACAGAACATGGGGATGGCTTCGCTCTCTGGGATGGCACTTGCTTTAAATAGGCCGAAAGAGTTCCAAACATCTGAAGCCCAGATCTTGCATTCTCTCCCTACGGAACCCCGTATTTGGTGGTTCTGCATAAGTCCTGGCTTATTTGAAAAGCCTGAGGACAAGACATCCTTGATATAAAGAAGCTGTGGAAGCAAAGAAAGACCTTTTACATGCCCCCTCTTCCATTTTTTGGGTGCTTCGTGCTAAAGGACGGAGGGAGGTCTTAGGGCATGGGTTCCAAGTCAGCTTAAATTTTGCTTTAAACAAATACTGCTGCATTTCCCTACAGGATTCCAGTTCTCCATGCCAAACTAGAGAAGACACAACACCACACGTATTTTACCATTCCTACTCCAAATAAATAAATAAATAAATGGATGCGGGTGGTGCTGTGGTCTCAACCACAGAGCCTAGGGCTTGCCGATCGGAAGGTCGGCGGTTCGAATCCCCACGACGGGGTGAGCTCCCGTTGCTCGGTCCCACCTCCTGCCCACCTAGCAGTTCGAAAGCACCCCTAAGTGTAAGTAGATAAATAGGTACCGCTTTATAGTGGGAAGGTGAAAGATGAAAACACGCTCCTGTCTTGTTACTGCACTCCAGTCTCTATGTAGTTTACTCCCAGGTGTCTTGCTTCCATATTAGAGCCGAGTTGAGAGAAAACTGCTTAAACCAAGGAAGCACAGCAGTGGTAAGTTGGGGAACAGAACAGATTTCACACCCTCCCTTCACTCCCTTCCCTCTTGTTTGCCTTAGTGTCTTTTCCTTAGCTGGAGCAGTTTTTTGCTCCTCCTTTTCTTCTAATTTCTCTCCTTATTGCTTTAGTCTTCCTGTTTACCCCCTTTGCAAGTTTGCTGTCTTTACCTCCCCCCTCCCAGGCAGCCTCCTTTATCTCTAGCGTCCCTTATCTCTCTCCCCGATCGGCAAACGATCAGTGGCTTTGTTTCAACACCCACTTCCCTCTTTCAAAAAAAAAAAGCATGATCTGCTTTTTGCCCCTGGGAAATTCAGCTCCAGGGACCACGCATTCGCTCCATAAGATGCACAGGCATTTCCCCTTACTTTTTAGGAAGAAAAAAGTGTGTCTTATGGAGCGAAAAATAAGGTATTTCTATTCCGTACTTGTTCCTGATGTAGATCTTCACTCCCTACTTCTCTGATAGGAGAAGGGCACCATATTGGGGCAAAATGTCTTGGGCTGGCCCTGGCCCTGTTCACGTCGACCTCCCCACCAACTACAGACTGCAGGTGGTATCTCACCATGAAATGCTTCTCCGTGTGGAAAACTAAATGCCAGGGAGAAGGGTCTAGTGTAGCCTTTACCTTGGCATGCTAAGTTTTCTAGCAGGGATTTATGGGGGTGGGGTATAGGGGAGCAGGTGGCTGTTTGGCAGAGAACTGAATTACCTGAATTACCAGTCAGCAAAATTCAGTCACAAATCTGCCACTTCAGACTGCACTGGTTGGTCACTAGCGAGGGAATTAAAAGGTTACTAGCAGTGAGAGCAAGATCTGGCACAACTCAACTTTCAAATAGTTGAGCTTTACAACTCAAATCAAATTCATGCACACTCGATGTGTGTGCATCTTTATTCTCTTCCTCTGACATGTTTTCCTATCACTGCATTCATTTCTATGTTTTCAAAGATGTCCCTCAAGCTCAGCTTAATGCTTCTGACTGTTTCTGTGGTGGCATCCAGCATATTTCATTTCATGCCTCATTGTCCAGGTTTCCAACTTTTTCCTCTACTATTTTAAGTTCAATGTGTCTGTGTTTTATCTGTGTTTAATTTTTATATTTTGAAAGTTAAACGCTTCCTTTGAAGAATAAAATGCTCCATTTTCAGAAATCAAAACGTTCCCAGAACAGACATATATACATATATTCCTATGGTACATTTGAAGGCTTAATAAGCACATGGCTTTCTAAGGTCATATTTGCATTTCCAGAGTAGTGCTTTGTGCTAAACTAGAACCCATGTGAAGACCACATGGCCCATAGGTAAAGGTAAAGGGACCCCTGGCCGTTAGGTCCAGTCGTGGCCGACTCTGGGGTTGTGGCGCTCATCTCGCTTTATTGGCCGAGGGAGCCGGCGTACAGCTTCCAGGTCATGTGGCCAGCATGACTAAGCCGCTTCTGGCGAACCAGAGCAGCGCACAAAAACGCCGTTTACCTTCCCACCGGAGCGGTACCTATTTATCTACTTGCGCTTTGATGTGCTTTCGAACTGCTAGGTTGGCAGGAGCAGGGACCGAGCAACGGGAGCTCACCCCGTCGCGGAGATTCGAATCGCCAACCTTCTGATCGGCAAGACCTAGGCTCTGTGGTTTAACCCACAGCGCCACCCGTGTCCCATAGATAGCACATTATTACAGCCCCCTCTGTCTTTCCCTTGTCACCTCTCTGACTTGTATCGAAAATCATTCAGAACTCAGACAATATGACACTTCTTGTCAAACATCATACCCCACATCCAACACAAACTCTGTATCTCAACATTTGAAGTTGTGTCTACGTTAGTCCATTTCTTCTGGAATACATGCTTGCCTCCAGGAAAAATATCTTCCATTGGATTTTAGGACACATTTCTTGGTTTATTTATCTTTCCATTCACTCCTTTTCTGTTTCTGTTTGTCTCTCTTCTCAGTTTTCATTGTTTGAGAGGCCCATTTCCTTTGAATATTCCTTTGCTTGTCCATCTGATTCACTCCTTTGGTTTGAATTACCATATTTATGCTGATGATATTCAAATTTATTTTTTTCTGCTCCAGTGATAGCTTCTTCTATTCTTGGCAATATTACTACTAACTGACTAACAGCAATCTTATCTTAGATGTCACAACACAATTGGAAGCTGAAATGTACAAAACTCAATTTATCACATTTCCTGCAAAATCTTTTACTGGTATTCTACTGCTGTTTATTGTCAATATTACTTCTTTTGCTGCTTCCTCTACTGTTCAAATTGATATCTCAAAGATTCATCTGGTAAGACTCCAGTTAAAGTTTTGATTATGCTAATATTCTCTTTATTGGTCTCCCAGTTTCCCACCTTTCTCCTCTTATTGCTGTGCTCGGTTCTGTTGCTTAACTTCTTTCCTTCTCTCATTCTTCTGAACATATACCACATCTTTATTGTTCTCTCCTGTGATTACCTATTCCTTTCTGTGGTCATTTCAAATTTATTCCTCTTCATGTTCTTTTTCCTTCCTAACTCTGCTCCCTCTTGATTTCTCCTCTCATCCTTTTTCTCTTACATTGTCTTCTTTTCAGGCATTTACCTTGCCTTTTCCCTCTCATGACCTTGACCACCATCTGCAACCTGGACCGAGAAGGTGAGAAACTGGTGGCCTACACTGAGGAAGAGAACCAAACCCAAACCCAAGCCCAACAACCAGAGACCCTTAAACCTGGTCTCCTGAACTGAGACTCCCAAGTCTGGGCTCTCAGAGACTGTACCCCTCAAGCCCAATTCCACTGAGAGGCTGACATGCTCAGTGCATGAGCCTTCTGGCCATGTCACGGTCCGGTTCACGGGCAATCAAAGTCCCAGCTGGGGACACTGGGACCGGGGGCAAGATGGCAGGGTGGGAGCAGGAACGGGGGCCCAGAAGCCAGAAGAAGAAGAAGAAGAAGAAGAAGAAGAGTTTGGACTTGATATCCCGCCTTTCACTCCCCTTAAGGAGTCTCAAAGCGGCTAACATTCTCCTTTCCCTTCCTCCCCCACAACAAACACTCTGTGAGGTGAGTGGGGCTGAGAGACTTCAAAGAAGTGTGACTGGCCCAAGGTCACCCAGCAGCTGCATGTGGAGGAGCAGAGACGCGAACCCGGTTCCCCATATCGGGTGATGAAACAGGATGGCACTGTCCTTGCCCAGCCCTCAAAAATACCATCTAAGAGGAAAGGAATTCCTGCAGCAGGGCATTTCCCCTCCCCTCCCCTTCTTGAATGTACACTCTGTAAAATGGAAGACCCTGCAGTATGAGAAGACCAGTCTTATAGCACACAATCAACCCAAGTGGATGTGATGATCTTCTTGTCATTGCCCCATCCTTGAAGTCACAGTCTGTTAAGAGGAAAGAAGGAGACACTCTAAGCAGAACAGGAGGAGAGAACTGCCTTCTACTGAGCTCATTCACAGGGCCGTCTTAAGCATATGTGGCGCTGGGGTGCAAAGATCCACCCGGCGCCCCTAGGTTGCCCAGAGTTGTCAACCTTTTTTTACGGGGGGGACCCCAAAGTTGGCTTTTTTTAAAGGAAATAGTTGTTTACCTTTAGAATGGTTGTGGGACACAGGGACCCACAGCGCCAACCAAAAGGGGTGCCAGTGCGCCCCGCACAGGGGCGTACGAAGGGGGTGCGGGTTCCATGCTGAGGGGGACAAAATGTTGGGCAGCGCACACAATCACCGCGCTGTCCACCCACTGCCTCTCCCCGCATGGCGGTTAACTGTTTCAGCTGTGTGTGCAGCACCCAGAGCGCCGTGTAATGTTGTGGGCACTGTGCGATGCATCCTGTTGCGTGCGCAGACTTTGCAGACTTTTCCGCTGTCGGCGCACACTCCCAGCGCCATCCAACGTGGGGTGCCAGTTCAGAACGATCGGGAATGCAAGCGGCATCAGAGGCAACATTTCCGGACAGGATCCGTGTGCTCCTATTCGTCGGTTTTTGTTTTTGTTTTTTTAATTATTACTTTTAAAACTTACAAAAAAGAAAAGGAAGACAGAAGACGAAAGAAAAAAAAGAACAAAAAAGAGAAAAAACAATACAATACATAAACAATACAAAACACAACCTTAACACAATAAACTAAACCAAATAAAACAAAAACAATTTAAAAACATACATCATACCTTTTCCATATTCTATCTTTCATTCCCTTGTATCATTGTAAATAGACTGAAGCAAAGAGCTTACAAGTTAAGGTCTCGGAAAGCCTTATGTAAAGAATTAAACTTCCATCGATTGAAATTATTAGACCCCCGTCGGGTTTTGTTGCTGCCTTTGGTGCTGTCGGCGCGCAGCGGATCCCACCACAACATTACACAGCGCTCTGGGCACAGCGCCAAAACAGTTAGCTGCCATGCAGCTGGGGCAAGAACCAACAGCCGAGAGGAGCCAAGCCTGTTGGAGCACCACGGGCTCTTCTGCTGCGGCGGCTCAGCGCAAGTTCGGGGGCGAGCATTGGAATCCGGGGAAGAGCCACTTGCAGCAGAAGAGCAGGCGGCACTCTGACGGGCTCTGCTCCGCTTGACTGTCAGCGGCTCTTCCCCGGACTCCAACGCTCGGCCACGGACTTGCGGCCTGGTGTCCCTGAGAGCCCGGCGCCCTGGTGCTGTGCACCCCTAGTGCCAACGGTTAAGACGGTTTGCAGCTCATCAGAACTACAGTGGTGCCCCGCAAGACGAACGCCTCGCAAGACGGAAAACCCGCTAGACGAAAGGGTTTTCCGTTTTGGAGGCGCTTCGCAAAACGAATTTCCCTATGGGCTTTCCCCTTTTTTTCCCCTTTCCCTAAGCCGCTAAGCCGCTTATCAGCTGATCAGCTGATCCGCTTAACAGCTGATCGCTAAAAGCCGCTAAACCGCTAATAGCGCTAATCCGCTAAACTGTCAATGGGCTTGCTTCGCAAGACGAAAAAACCGCTATACGAAGAGCCTCACAGAATGGATTAATTTCGTCTTGCGAGGCACCACTGTATCCAGCAATATCAAGTTATAGGAAAACTGGTGCTATTAACAGTAGCCCTAGTTGGTTAATTGATTTGGCAACTTCCATGCACATGACATCCGATTCTATTCCCCCCCAAAGAGTTAAATGAGATTCAGGTGAGGGTCATATGCCTTGTCAATCCCAACAGGTATATAACAGGAAGACCCAGCCTGCCCAGGCCGAGAAGGAGAAGCTATTTTGGCAGCAGAATCTTGCTGCCAATTGCTCTGCAAAAAGTCAACAAGTCTACCTGGCCTCTTCTAGAAAACCTTTCAGATCAGGATTATAGGGATATGTAATTTGGATTGTTATAATTCTATATTTGTAAAATCAAATACAAAATATTATATATGTAAAAAAAAAAGGCGAAACGGTGAAATCAGCTATGATTAAATGGGCACAAGATGTTGGATATAATATTATGATGGCTGACTGGGAACAGTTATGGACCACAGGTATGAAGTTCACAGCATGCAATGCCTTAAGAGAGAATATAATGAAAATGATATACAGGTGGTACATGACCCCAGTCAAGCTTGCAAAAATCTACCATTTGCCCGATAATAAATGTTGGAAATGTAAAGAAACTGAAGGTACATTCTTTCACCTTTGGTGGACGTGCCCAAGGATTAAGGCTTTCTGGGAGATGATTTATAATGAAATGAAAAAGGTATTTAAATACACTCTCCTAAAGAAACCAGAGGCCTTTCTCCTGGGCATGGTCGGCCAATTGGTGCTAAAGAAGGATAGAACCTTTTTTATGTATGCTACTGCAGCAGCAAGAATACTCATCGCAAAACACTGGAAGACACAAGACCTACCCACCCTGGAAGAATGGCAGATACAAGTAATAGACTATATGGAATTGGCAGAAATGACCGGCAGAATCCAAGATCAAGGAGAAGAGTTGGTGGAAGAAGATTGGAAGAAGTTCAAAGTTTATCTACAAAATCATTGTAAAATCTATGAGTGCTAAGGGCAGTGTAAATGAAATGATGGGGTTCTAGTGATTAAGATAAGGAAGAGTATAAAGGGAAAGATAAAGGATGAAAACGAATATGAATGAGCTTGCTGAAAAAACTTTTAAAGTGGAATACAAGAAGGGAAGGTGGGAGGAAGCAAGGAAAATAAGGTTTTGAAGACTATTAGAATGGACCAGAGCTTTCTTTTAATTTTTCTTTTATTACAATGTTGAATTCTTTTTATGTTTCTTCTTTTTTCTTTTTATGATTCTGGATATTGTTTGTATTTCTGATGTTTGTTGTTTGTTGTTTCGAAGTTTGTTATATTTTGTAAAACTTAATAAATATCATTTTAAAAAAAACAAAAACAAAAACAAAATATTATATATGTAAAAAGGGAGGCTTGGGCGGTGGTGAGTTGGGGCGGCACCTTACCATTTCATATCAAGTGATGAAACAGGATGGCACTGTCCTTGCCTGTCCCTCAAAAATGCCGTCTAAGAAGAGGAAAGGAATTCTTGCAGCAGGGCACCTCCCCTCCCCTCCCCTTCTCGAATGTACCAAAAAATGCACCAAAAAATCACGCATCCATTGTTTTGTGGTGCGGCAATGGTGCAAAAACATCCTTCTGTGCCCATCACAGAGGAGAGACCCTAAGCATTTCTGCCAGTGCTTTGCTAGTGACATTATCCCAGGAGATAATGACGCAGATTGCTGTGTGTGAATCTGAGAAGCATCACTGTAAGGCAACTGAAATCATCATCTTCTGACCACCACAGCCAAGCATAACAGTTCCATCCCTGAACTTTTAACTGTTTGGACAAAGAGACGATACTCTTCTAGGAGCAATGCTAACTAAGGTCTCCTGTAGTTGTAAAGGGAAAGCCTTTAGAAATGTTTTCTTTTCAAATGATTAAGATAAAGGGGTGGTGTGGTGGTGGTTGTTAACTTTGCTGCATTAAATGTGCATTCTGTAGTTGACCTCCCTTGCAATGTTTCATTACGAAATTATTAATATTTTAGCTTCCTGTTAATCATGTTGCTTTGAATGTATACTTTATATTTGACTTAACCCCCCTCCCCGGATGCTTTTATTTGATGATTTAACGTAGTTTGCAAGCCACTTTGAGATCCCCCCCCCCTTAAAAATATAAATATTTTTATTTTATTTTATTTTATTTCATATAGAAATGAAATGAATAAGAATGATTATGATAATAACTTTGTTCTCGCCAGGTACATGGCTCGCTGTGGCAGCCAATATTATCCCGGAGGCTAGGCAATATGGTGACAATCGCGTCCAGATCCAGAGAATTGTAAGAAATTTGTTTCATCGCTGAATTCCTTGGTGCGGAAAATGGCTTGTAGAGGACCCTTGCTTAGCCAAGCAACCCAAGCTACATTTTCAAACTTAATTTTATGGGATGTTAGATGGGATTAGTTACCTGCTAAAAGGGCCAGGGTGCAAAGTTAAAACAAAGCTTATTAAAAGTTGCCGGTTCATCATATGGGGTGGGGGGTCGGTGAGAGAGTTAGGGAGGGGGCTACAGATGCTCAAGGGCCTCCAGTTTGATTCTGCCTGCTTCTCTACACACCAATTCCCCTGAGCTTTTTTTTTTGAGCAAATGTGTGGTCCTGCAGACAGCAATCACCACAGCAGACTCACGAGTAATAAATTGTGAAGGAGTGTCTGGCTTTCCTCCATCTACAACTCAAGAGAATTAGGTTATCTTGCACCTCTGTCTCAAGAGAGAGAGAAATTATTCTCGGTTGAAAAGGTCTTAACTGCCAGCATGGTCAGCAATATTCCCTTAGTTAATCTTCAGATGGCGCAATGTTTCTTGGTTAATGTTTGCTATTTGTATACTTTAGTATGGCGTTTAGTATTTAAAACCCCACACCTTTCCTTCCATTTATGATACATGCCAGGTATAATGAGAAGTGGGAGTAGGCCACTGCTGATTAGTTTCGGATAACTGTTAAGCAACGGCCATCTTGTTTATTCCATAACATTACTAATAAGCAATGTGCAATCACAGTCTTACCTTATGTGAAAAGAGTGTTGCATATCAAGAGCCCAACTTAACTTTCTTATCTGAAGGGCACTGCAAGAGTCTAAAGCCGACAAGGAATATGTTGTTGTTTAGTCGTTTAGTCGTGTCTGACTCTTCGTGACCCCATGGACCAGAGCACGCCAGGCACTTCTGTCTTCCACTTCCTCCCGCAGTTTGGTCAGACTCATGCTGGTAGTTTCGAGAACACTGTCCAACCATCTCGTCCTCTGTCGTCCCCTTCTCCTTGTTCCCTCCATCTTTCCCAACATCAGGGTCTTTCCAGGGAATATGCTCCTTATGTTTCCCCACCATGGGTGAAAAAACAGCTTGTCATGGGTGATTTTCAGCAGGAAAATGACTGAAAGGGATATGGTTGAACTGCCTTTTCCCCATCTCCCTCTTTAAGAGACAGGAGAAAAATGGTTAAAGGAAAAGTACACTATTACAGAACAGTTAGAGGAAAGTACACTATTACAGAACTCCTGTTAATGTGTTCTTAAGTCTTGGCTGCGTAGCATCCCCATGTGTTTTGCCCATTTCTCCTTTTGAGAGGAATAAGTACATAACCCATGTTCCTCGGCATCATTTCCAGGGTATATATTTCCCCACTTCCGATAAATACAGTTTTGTGGTCTTAACTCAGGCTTCCTCAACCTCGGCCCTCCAGATGTTTTTGGCCTACAACTCCCATGATCCCTAGCTAGCAGGACCAGTGGTCAGGGATGATGGGAATTGTGGTCTCAAAACATACGGAGGGCCAAGGTTGAGGAAGCTTGTCTTAACCTCTTCATACATTAGCTAGCCCTAAGCTTGCTAGTTATAGGTAAAGGTAAAGGAACCCCTGACCATTACGTCCAGTCGTGACCGACTCTGGGGTTGCAGCGCTCATTTCGCTTTATTGGCCAGGGGAGCCGGCGTACGGCTTCCGGGTCATGTGGCCAGCATGACTAAGCCGCTTCTGGCGAACCAGAGCAGCACAAGAAAATGCTGTTTACCTTCCCACCGGAGCAGTACCTATTTATCTACTTGCACTTTGATGTGCTTTTGAACTGCTAGGTTGGCAGGAGTAGGGACTGAGCAACGGGAGCTCACCCCATCGCGGGGATTTGAACCGCCAACCTTCTGATCGGCAAGTCCTAGGTTCTGAGGTTTAACCCAAAGTTTCCCACACAGAAGAAAATTAGATAAGAAGAAAAAGCCTTGATGCCGGAGACTCATTTGCAGTATCTCAATAACCCATTTGCAAATTCAGCCTCCCTCAGAAAGCATCATTAATTTTCCAAGGCATATTTCAGCCACCATGTTCCAGCCCCTGTCTAGAAGCGCCCGTGACAGCCGTTCCATGCGTTTAAAAGCAGGTCTACTCCAGTCACACTGAAAGGGGAGACAAAAGGGGTCAAATGCTAACATTAAAAGGGATGTGCACAACACTGTATCCCAGCTCCATGACTTATCTCCCTAAAACTTCCTTCCCAGCAGCGTCAGCCCTGCTGGATGGTATGAAAGGACAGCAAAACGTTAATTCTTTAATACTATGGTTGTATCTCTCCTACCATCACCTCCTGGCAAATAGAAGGGGAAGAAATGGAGGCAGTGAGAGATTTTACTTTCTTGGGCTCCATGATCACTGCAGATGGTGACAGCAGCCCCGAAATTAAAAGACGCCTGCTTCTTGGGAGAAAGGCGATGGCAAACCTAGACAGCATCTTAAAAAGCAGAGACATCGCCTTGCCAACAAAGGTCCGTATAGTTAAAGCCATAGTTTTCCCAGTAGTGAAGTATGGAAGTGAAAGCTGGACCATCAAGAAGGCTGATCACCGAAGAATTGATGTTTTTGAATTATGGTGCTGGAGGAGACTCTTGAGAGTCCCATGGACTGCAAGAAGACCAAACCTTTCCATTCTGAAGGAAATCAGCCCTGAGTGCTCACTGGAAGGACAGATCCTGAAGCTGAGGCTCCAGTACTTTGGCCACCTCACGAGAAGAGAAGACTCCCTAGAAAAGACCCTGATGTTGGGAAAGATGGAGGGAACAAGGAGAAGGGGACGACAGAGGACGAGATGGTTGGATAGTGTTCTCGAAGCTACCCGCATGAGTTTGACCAAACTGCGGGAGGCAGTGGAAGACAGGAGTGCCTGGCGTGCTCTGGTCCAGGGGGTCACGAAGAGTCGGACACGATTAAACGACTAAACAACAACAACAATCTCTCCTACCAGGGAGAGGTGCTTGTGGAATTTTCTGCCTCGGGTGCCAAAATAACTTGGCCAGCCTCAGATACGATGTAACCTTTGACACGGTGGGGCACCGCTTGCTGTTTCCGCTTCAGGCATCAAAATGTCTTGGGTTTCCCCTGTCTCTCAGAGCTGAGCTTCAATATGTGAAATTACCATAGCCGGGTGAAATGCAATGTTTGGGGTGGGGATGTTTGCTGTGGTGAGGTAAGCAGTGGGCTCAAAAATGGTTCATTCACACTTCTCGCTACGTAATTGGGGTGTTCCTACGCTTAAGCACACACCATCACAGGTAGTTTGGCCCTCAAAGTTGTGTGCGTTCTGTGCAAGTTCAAGAAAAGCACATAAAGTTGTAGCGGGCACAGAATGCATCTTCTTGACATCCAAAGCTTTTCTTTCTTAAAACACCTATACTTTCTTGTTAGAAGTGAGGATCGGCGTAGGAACCTTCTTTGCATTCACAGCAAACCACTCACTGTAGTTTACTTTGATGTGTGAACTATAGTCAGCAAACTTTTTCAGCAGGAGGCCGGTCCACTGTCCCTCAGACCTTGTGGGGGGCCAGACTATATTTTTTGGGGGGAATGAACGAATTCCTATTCCCCACAAATAACCCAGAGATGCATTTTAAATAAAAGGACACATTCTACTCATGTAAAAACACGCTGATTCCTGGACCGTTCACAGGCCGGATTTAGAAAGCGATTGGGCCAGATCCATCCTCCGGGCCTTAGTTTGCCTACCCATGGTTTATTGTGTCGTGCAAACACTGCCGATGATGATTTGACCCAGTTAACTTGTTATTTAAAAGACCTGCTGCTCCAATTAATTCTGAAGATAAAACGAACACACTGATTTTATGTCTCTCTAACCATACCACAATAATTTAATTAATACTGAAATTGTCAACATTCCCTTGTAGCTTTCATAAATAAAAGTGGTAGAACTTCTAGTGATGTTCAGAAGCTAAAGGAGGGGGGGAAAGGTTGTATGTTTCAAAAGTGGGCACAGTAAGTAGTTACAAGCAACACATTGTTTTTCATTAGCAATGATTTGTTTCTTTGCAGAACAACATCCTGTAAAATATTAAACACAGTCAAAGTGACTAATGCACTTTTTGAATCTAAATATTGCTCAATTAAAAATTAACAAGTCACATAGTTTTGATTTCTGCCTACAATTGTAAAAACTTGTGCATAAAGATTAATTACTTATAAGTAAAACACATATTTTTTCCAAACTGGCATTAAATTTGCATCTGCAGCGTTAAGTTGGACTTCATTTAGACTACTGTATATAGGAAAAGAGAATGATTTTTTTAGACTCAGAGGACTCTAAAGTTACAAATGGAAATGGGGTATGAGGAAATGTCTTGCTACTTCGCAATGTCCATTGGAGGTGTGCTTTCTGGTAAGTTTGCTTCTAATTGACCCAAGTTGCAATTCAGGAAATCGTTAGCAGTGGAGCGAGAGGGGAAGATGTAATTATTCCCATTTCCTTTGAACATAAAAGAGAAATGTTGCATATGTTTTGTTGCAAATGGAAAACCAATAAATATTGCACGTACCTGATGTTGTCTGAACACAACGCCAGTTGGATCTTAAAGGGGGAAGGGACGTGCTTCTTTCAAATTAAGAGCACACTCACCACGCACAAATACACATTGGAGAAATTTGTCTTTGTGACAAAAGCCCTAAGCTGATGTTTGGAACGAATGTGCAACCGTGGATCTGCCCCACCCCTGCCTGGCATCAGTCACCTTTCAAATGTTGGATTTCTCCTTTGCGAAGCAGCCTGTATGCGTGTAAGTACCATGTGAAATAGGGCACAATTGTGATTCCCTGTCACACATAAATTTCAAACTTCTGCACCTGCATACCATTAGCAGAGAAGCTGCTGGCTTGATTTTATTGTGGGTAAAAAGGCAAAGGGACCCCTGACTGTTAGGTCCAGTCGCGGACGACTCTGGGGTTGTGGCGCTCATCTCGCTTTATTGGCCGAGGGAGCTGGCGTACAGCTTCCGGGTCATGCGGCCAACATGACTAAGCCGCTTCTGGCGAACCAGAGCAGCGCACAGAAACGCCATTTACCTTCCCGGCCGGAGCAGTACCTATTTATCTACTTGCACTTTGACGTGCTTTCAAACTGCTAGGTTGGCAGAAGCAGGGATAGATCAATGGGAGCTCACCCTGTCGTGGGGATTCGAACCGTTGACCTTCTGATCGGCAAGTCCTAGGCTCTGTGGTTTAACCCACAGCGCCACCCGCGTCCCTTATTGTGGGTACAGTCAGTCAAATATTGGGTAATGTCAAAAGTTTAGTGGGGCACTACCAAAAGGTTTTATCCTCATACATGATGTTTGGATGGTGGCCCCGGAATGTTGTCATAGGGAGACCCCAATATCTAAATAGAGAGATGACTTTCTTCAAGGGTAAGGACAGTTTGCTGCAGTCTATGAGGGGAAGGTGCTCTGTACATGCTCAGCGTCATCTTTGTTTTATTGCTTATTACTGTTGTGACGTGGGGTTTGTGATTTCAGCTCTCTTGACGTAATATGCTGGAGACAGTTCTCTAGTAACACTTCTTTATTAAAGCAACAAGACTAAGACTTGAGGAGGGGAGAGCTACATTTATAGGGACAGGGAACTAGCTAGAAAGGATACATTTTGGAGGGAACAATATCAGGCAATCACAGTCCTGCCTTTTGGAGGCAACCAATAAGACAGAGGATCCAAATACAGCAGCTTAAATGAACCAATAGTAGCTGTACCCTCTGGAACCAAAAGGCAGTTACTTTACCCTAATGCAATTACAGACAATAATAATACAGATATAAAATCCTTTGACTCAATACACAACACCCCTCCCCCCTTAGTGAGCACAGCAGACGTAATCTCTCAGGTACTGTGGGGTCCTGCAACTTCTACTTGATCTCCTGACAACAGGTGTTGCCGGTTCTGGATTGGGTGTCACCTGTGGTAGGGGGGCTGCTATAGGGGTTTCGTCAGGAACAGATGGAGTCCCAGACATCTCAGGGTCCCCTACCTGTACCTCGTCATCCTGAGGACTAGCAGACCCTGGTTCATTTGCTGAAGCCCCTGGTGATTGCATCTCTGGGACATTTTCACTCTGGTCTTACAACTCTGCGTCGTTAGCCAGGGATGAATTATCAGACTCCTCCCTGCTGAGCGCCCGGCGCCTCAGCTGATCTATATGTCTCTTCCAAACTTGCCCATTTTCCAAGGTCACATAATAGGACACAGGTCCACTAGCCCGGGTGACCACACCAGCCACCCACCGCGAACCTCGTGAATAGTTCCTCACCCAGACCAGATCTTCAGGGGCGAAATACCTTGTTGTGTCAGTCTCAGCCTGGGGGTTTTCTCTTGAATTACGGTTTGGCATTTTATCCGGGTGGACATAATCCAGCACCGTTACCAATCTTCTACCCAAGAGCAGCTCAGCTGGCGACTTGCCCGTCGCAGTACACGGCGTCACATGCTGCAAAAATAACATTCGCACGATGCGAGCTGACCAGTTACCCTCCATTAAGCGCGCAATGGATTCTTTGGCTGTTCTTACCATGCGCTCCGCCTGCCCATTGGAGGATGGGTGGAAGGGCGCGGATGTGACCCCTCTTATGAATTATCAGCCAAGAATGCCCTGAATTCTTGGGATACAAAAGCTGCCCCATTATCTGATACAATGGTCTCAGGTAACCCATGGGTTGCAAACAGCCGCCTCAACACCTTGATTACGGCAGCTGATGCCATGCTAGGGACCATCACCACTTCTAACCATTTGGAATATGCATCGACGATAACCAAAAAGACCTTCCCCTGGAATGGCCCAGCAAAATCTAAGTGCAGCCGGCTCCAGGGAGATCTGGATTGCTCCCACCAGTGAACTGGTGCTCTGGCCACCTCTGGCCGCACCTCTTGGCATGCCTTGCATGTTTGTACCCATTGTTCTATGTTCTGGTCCATTCCAGGCCACCACACATAACATCGGCCTAGCGACTTCATCCTGACCATTCCCGGGTGTCCCATGTGAAGCGTCTCAAGAACTCTGTTTCTCAGTGGTGCTGGGATGATCACCCTATCTCCCCACAGGAGACAACCCTTATGCATGGATAACTCGTGCTGCCTTGTCGCATAAGGCCTGAATTTGTCTTCATGCGGACCACCTTGCCACCCCCTCCCCACCCAAGTGAGCACACAGGAGAGAACAGCATCTTTCCTCGTTTTCTCAGCAATATCAGTAGCCGTCACAGGAGCCCCCGGAAGTGTTTCCAGCATCATTATGTGCTCCGCTGGAGCAGGATCCTCATTGCTCCCACCAGGAAGGGGTAATCGACTCAGCGCATCAGCGTGGCACAACCGTTTCCCCGGCACATGGGTCAAGGTGTACTGGAACCCGTTCAGGAATATAGACCAACGCAACATTCTGGGGGAGAGAATTTGTGGCGTTTGTTTGTTCGGGTTGAACAACCCCAACAGTGGTTTGTGGTCCGTTTCAATGGAGAAATGACGACCGTACACATAATCATGGAACTTTTTGATTCCTGCCACAATTGCAAGCGCCTCTTTGTCAATTTGAGCATAGTTGCGCTCCGTGGGCGACAACGTACGGGAATAGAAAGAGATGGGCTTTTCCGACCCATCCGGTTCCCTATGACTCAGCACCGCCCCCAGGCCGTATTGAGAGGCATCACATGCCAGGACCAGCGGCTTCGATTCATCATAATGAGCCAGGACGCTCTTGCTACTCAGCATTCCTCGCAAGGAGTCAAAAGCCTTCTGCTGCTCCTGCCCCCATCGCCACACATTCTTTTTCTGCAACAGTCTATGTAATGGTTCAGCTACCAAAGCTTTCTGGGGTAAGAACGAATGATAAAAGTTAATAAGTCCCAGGAATGACTGCAACTCCGTCTTGTTCTGTGGTCGTGGTGCCTCGATGATGGCCTTTACCTTAGCATCTGTGGGGTGGATGCCTGATGCATCAATTTTAAACCCCAAGAATTCCACAGTTGGCACCCCAAAACTGCATTTTTCCTTTTTTAGTTGCAACCTCGCCTCCTTGAACTTGAGCAACACTGCACGGACACGCGCAACCAGTTCCTGTGGGTCTTTTCCAGCAATCAAAACGTCATCAAAAAATGGCAAGACCCCCGGCAGACCTCTTAACAGGCGTTCCATGAGCCCTTGAAAAATTCCTGGGGCCACACAAACTCCAAATTGTAATCTGTTAACTCTGAACGCCCCTTTATGTGTGACAATAGTCTGTGCTTCCGCTGATTGTGGGGTTACTGGCAGCTGTTGGTAAGCTTGTGCCAGGTCAATTTTGGCGAACACCTTGCCCCCAGCCAGTTTAGCCAACAGATGTGATACGACTGGAATGGGGTATGAGTTTCCCCTGAGTGCCTTATTGATAGTACATTTGTAATCAGCACAGATCCTGACTTCCCCAATTGCTTTAAGGGGCGTGACGATTGGAGTCTCCCACTTAGCGGAGTCCACGGGTGAGAGAACTCCCTGCAAATATTTAACTAAGCAGTTGTTTTCGTGAATGGTTTGATCCACAGCTTCAGCCCTTGAGTGAGTTACTCTCGAGTATTCCCATTCAAATGACTCAAGGACTACAAAGTAAATGGCTTCAGGCTGGCAGGAAGCCAGGCTTCATAATGCACGACAGACGTTTTGGCATGCATTCTGTTCCCACATGTCTTTGTGATGAAGTATCACATACCGTTGGCTAACCACCACTTACCTGGACTCGGAAACAAAAGACTTCCATTTATTTCTGAAGCTTTTAAAACAGCACTATTCATTACGAGAGCGGTTAACACGCTGGAGATGATGATTGCCGTGATTATCCCAAATGGGGTGATATCTTTCCTTGATATACTGTAGATAGTGGACATAATGCCATGCCTACGGCTTTGACATTCATGGTCAGTCCAGATTTATGAGAAATCCATTACAGGCCACAAGGCTCTATTGCTACATTAACGTAGATTTCCAAGATCCATAGCCAGAGAAATTCTGTAGCGAGAGAGCCTAAAGGTGCATGCTGTGTGCTTGTTGGAACCAAAAGCAAATGCATTCATTTTGCATATTTATTCGTATTATTAATTATATTAACATTTTAAAAAATAGTGTCTAGTTTTTGTCGATTATCCTGGTGCCTTTGCATTCATTGGCCAGACTGTTGGAGAAGAAAAGTAGGTTTACTGAGCGATGCAGATATGTACAGATGTTCCTTTACCTGCAAAGGTTTGAGGCTGGTTGTATCACTTCATTTCCAGTTAGTGCCTATCCTATAGCTTCCTGCTGAAATCCTGTAACTTGTCTCACCACAAATATCTAGCGTTCAGGTTGTCCCACTTTCATTGACCTATAATAATAATAATAATAATAATAATAATAATAATAATAATAATTTCTACCCCCACTCTGGGCACCTCCCAACAGAATATTATTAGTAATAATAATAAAATGATAAAACATCAGACATTAAAAACTTCCCTAAATGAGGCTGCTAGGACCCCTCTGGACAGCTATAATCTGGGAGCCTTGGGGAAAGACTGCAGAACAATTAATAAAGCAGAATAAACCCACCATTAACGCACTTTTATTGCGTCCATGGAATACAGCCACAGTAAACCCAATTGGCGGTTCACATCCCCGTGACGGGGTGAGCTCCCGTTGCTCGGTCCCTGCTCCTGCCAACCTAGCAGTTCGAAAGCAGGTCAAAGTGCAAGTAGATAAATAGGTACTGCTCTGGTGGGAAGGTAAACAGCGTTTTCGTGCGCTGCTCTGGTTCGCCAGAAGCGGCTTAGTCATGCTGGTCACACGACCTGGAAGCTGTACGCCGGCTCCCTCGGCCAGTAAAGCGAGATGAGCACCGCAACCCCAGAGTTGGCCACGACTGGACCTAATGGTCAGGGGTCCCTTTACCTTTACCTTAATGTCCATGACATGAAAGGATGGCTTATACATTCAAGGGATAAATTCAGAAAACACAGGCCATGCTAGACTCTGGTATAATGTGTGACTTGGCAGGCCTACCCTATTCAGATGACAAAGCAGCTTATATTCGTGGAGGGTCAGGATCTTGCCTTCTGACTCTGACTCCAATCCCTGCATGTTCATCAGAACTACGGAAACAGAAGTACAAATCACAAGAGACTACGTGTGAATGTTGTTTAGGCACATAGAAGCCACACAGAAATTCTGATGGATGCGCTGAGGTGCTGGTGAGCATGACCCTGACTCCTGCTGCACATGTTCATTCTTCACTTTTGTTTCTGAAGTGTGTTCGAGTCGAGATACACACAAAGCCACAGTCTGTTGTTCCCTTTCTTCAGGTACCACTAATGAGTTCATCCTGAGAAAGATAGCATCACTGTGGTTCTTGACAGGTGATTTACCTGCATAAAGGAAAAATACTGTGACAGGAGTCACTGGTGAATGTGAGCTGAAATTAATATTGCAGCATCAGATGTCTGCTTGGCTGAATTTATAATTGCTTTGCAGGGAAAGCATATGATCACAGTTGTCACTGAGTCAGCTCTGCTTAACTTCCATTCTTGCCCTGTCCATCGTTCACAACCCACAATTTACCCAAGACGGCTTGGAATACTGAAACCTAAATGAATGTCTTTTTTTAAAAAAAAAAACACAGCTCATTGTTGGGAGGGGGGCTTTGCCAATTATTATCACAGCCCACCAGCTTTCAGACAATGCCTTTCTGAGGAACCACAGCATTCCTTGGACGTTTTCTTGGGTATACTTGCAATTCATCGTGAGGCTCATGAAGGCATGCACATGACTAGCGCATACCCTCCAAGGGTCCCGATTTTCCAGGGACAGTCCTGGAATTATGGAAGTCATCCTGGCTTCTGATTTGATCCCAGAATGTCCCCATTTTCCCCACCAATGCTGCTGCCAATTATTTATTTATTTATTTATTTATTTATTTATTTATTTATTTATTTCCCACCCATCTGACCGGGTCTCCCCAGCCACTCTGGGCGGCTTCCAACAGAATATTAAAATACAATAATCTATTAAACAAAATAAAAGCTTCCCTAAACAGGGCTGCCTTCAGATGTCTTTTAAAATCTGGTAGTTGTTTTTCTCTTTGACATCTGGTGGGAGGGCGTTCCACAGGGCAGGTGCCACTACCGTGAAGGCCCTTTGCCTAGTTCCCTGTAACTTTGCTTCTCGCAAGGGAGGGAACCACCAGAAGGCTCTCGGAGCTGGACCTCAGTGTCCGGGCAGAACGATGGAGGTGGAGACGCTCCTTCAGGTATACTGGACCGAGGTCGTTTGGGGCTTTAAAGGTCAGCACCAACACTTTGAATTGTGCTCAGAAACGTACTGGGAGCCAGTGTAGGCCTTTCAAGACTGGTGTTATGTGGTCTCGGTGGCCGCTCCCAGTCACCTGTCTAGCTGTCGCATTCTGGATTAGCTTAAGAAGGAGGATAAGCCAGTTTTCCCCGAGGGAACATCTTGTTGCCTTTCTGTGGCCTTTCCATGGGCTCCACTGCCAGCCTCCCCACTTGGGAAGCTTGTAGCAGTTGCTGGACAGCACCCAGCCCTGGGGACCCAGCCCTGTGAGACATGTCAGCTCTGAGAGGCAGGCATGGGGCAGGGTTGCCCTGGGCGGAAAGAAACGGGGAGCAGAGTGGAGCACAATTGGTGTGCATTTTTTGTGTGTAAAATAAAATAAGGATTCAGGGGTTTTCTCAGGATGGTGGAGGGCATGTGTGCTGGTGGTGTGGTGGGGGGAGCACTCACCCTCCTCCTGATAGGGCATCCTCTGCAGAGGGGTGGGGAATGGGGGGGGGGGGGTAAAGGAGCATCAATTGGCCAGAGGGGAGTGTGTGAGAAATGTCCCCATTTTCATCTGAGGAATGTTAGAGGGCATGCTAGAGTTTGTACTATACAACTGTTGAATGGTTTCTTTAAATTTTAGGTTTCATTATTGTTCCACACGATGTGTATGTCTTTAAGGGCCAGAGCAAATAACATGACCTAGTTTTACAGCTGTGAAGCAGTATAGCAGGTGCTGTTGAGTTATGTTGATTAAGCTGTTGGGTATAGTATATAAAGAGCAGCAAGTAACTCTCTCAGTACCCTGGTGGATGGGTTGCACTCATTGATATAATGTAATTTAGTGTAAAAGGAGTTTTTGTTATTTGTTATTAAACCAAGCAAAAGTTACTTTTGCGTTTCTTGAATGGTCTCCCCAGCACGCCTTCTGCAGCCCAGCTAATCTGCAAATAACCAACAAGATGTCCCAGAATCCTCTGCAGTGTGCAAGAATTTGGTGGTGACAGCAGCTTCGAGGTTCTTCCACAGGCAAGTATGGAACTGAAATTCTACTCAGCATTGATCCAGACTAGATTCCAATGTATAGTTAGCAGAGTAACAACTTTAACACGTTGCTGGACTCACCAAAAAATAGACCAGAGGCAATTGTATTGCATTCAGCAGAGCTTTTCTGCTACTGAAGACAAATGAGCATAATGGTCACAAATCCAGCACATTCAGGATTGGCACTGTCCATAAGAAATCCAGTTGCAGCAGACTTAACTTAAACTTACAATAACTTATAATAAGACCAGTGCTTTTTCTGGGGGGACACAGGGGGACGCATACCCCTAAACATTTTGTGAATTTAAATTTGGCCTCATTGAGGGGCAGTACTTCAATATGTGTAGGAAAATGAGAGTACCCCTAAACATTTTTTTAAAAAAAGCAATGAATAAAACTAAACCTTAACATTATATACAGAACACCACACCAGGAGGAAAAGAGAAAGGAGAAAGTGGGAGACCCAGGCTCCTTCTGGCCTCTTATTATAGCATGACCTTGAATAAGAGATAACAGAACCAGTTTAAACTAGCTGTACTCAGCTTCTCTGAAGGAATAACCCAAACATCATGAAGTTTCTTTCACACAGAGAAGCTTCCAGAACCCTCTTGAATTAAGTAGAATAGGAAAGATCTCTATGCATCAGATCAATACTTTATGCACTAAGAAATGCAAACTGACAAAGTAAACATGAAAAAGTGTTTCCCATAAAAAGCCGAAAATTTGAATATTATTGCCATAGAACACAGTGTGATTAAGTTGGTGTTGTGCCTGAGTTTCTAACTAGCCAGAAAATAAATGGTCTGGCCCTCCACTGTTGCTTTTGGGCCAGCTCAAAGAAACACAAGAGGCAAGGCCATTTCGTCCACAAGTACCCCACCACCATCTTATTATTATTATGCCATACACCATGAATAGATGGGCTTTGTGCTGGGTTCCTCTCCAGATGCACCCAAAATGGCCTCACCCAAACAAGAGGGGTGCACTGTTGGCACTCCCTCCCAAACATGCTGCGCCCCAGGATCAGAAAGGTCCCCAAGTTCCAGTCAGATTCTTGAATATTTGGATTCAGGATTGGCAATCCTATAGTCTCCATCGTAACCACAGCATTCCATATTAGCAGATAAGCCTAACCATGGGATCATGAAAAGTGACCAAGTCATACTCTTACTCTGGAGTAAGAATAAACATTCCTTCCTATGTGGACCACAATGAGGATTAGAAAAGGGAGATGTTTTGAGAGGCCCCATCACTGAAATAACTAGGCAGACTACTTCTTTACTATCCGTTCAGGAAATCTCAGAACCATCATGGTGGGGTTTGTGGGGGGGGGGGGTTGCTGATTCATTTTTTGTGTGCTTCCAGACAAAGTAACATAAGTTTCCTGGTATTTAACCGCAAAGTATAAGTAACTAATAAATGCAAGCTGTGTAGGCCAGGTACCCTGGGATGCATAATATTACTTATACATACCTTGTTGGTAACAGAACATAAATACTGCAATAAAGCCTCCATTTGTAATTTGTGTGGAACGTTTCTGAACGTATGAAATATGAATCACATTTTGTAATGGCCCTTTGTGTTGAGGTCTGCTGGGAAAATATTGTTCTCTGTGAGACTACAGTAAATTGCAAAGGTTACTGAAGGGACTTCACTCCTGTACAAGAAAATACATTTAATCTGACATAGCTGCTCTAATGATCTCTCGTGTTATCTTTTATTGAACACAAAATTTGGTACAGCCATCAAAGTTCCGTAAACTGCCAAGTGCAGATTACTGATATGGGACTAAAGGGAATTATACCAACAAAATTTACTTAGTCCAACCAACACTCTGTGGGGATGTTTATAAGTTTAATGGGAGGAAATCTATGCCACCCATTATAAGAATCATGAATGGTGTTGTGATATGCCTGTATTCACACACACACACACACACACACACACACACACAATTTCTGTATCAAGAATCTAAGACCTCAAGAATGTAAGGGTTGTCTTGCTGGATCAGAGCTACTTCCATCGAGTCGATTGTTCCATTTTCAGCAGTGACAAGCATATATGCATCTAACATTTATCTTCAACCTCACCTTCATTCCTCGTCTCATATTAAATTGAGATATGCTCTCCATAGCTAGCTGAGCCTAAAATGTCAGGTTATCCAATCAGGGAACTTTCAGATGTTGAGTCTTGGCTCAAGGAGCTTTCTGTTAGCTATTGCTTACTTGGTGGCCACGTGTCCTACTTGCCATAGGCTCAGTCTTGCATCTGAAGGGCTGTCTGGTTTAAGTGTAATTTAAAGATAACCGTAAGAAGGGAAAGCAGAAGGGTCTCGAAATTCCCACTCAACAGTGCCTGAGCACACACTCTTAAGCAGGTGCGTTGCATTTCTGTAATAGCATATAAGTTTGCATCTACATGTACAAAGCAGCATGTGCAAATCTCTTTTGTTCTTTTTTATGATGCGTGTCCTCTCTTTTTTTTTTACAATTAAAATGGCTGCCCTAGTTGGGTGACTCCCTTCCTGAAAGGGAATAAGATGGCTGCCACTTCCCAAGTCACATACAATCACATGCAAACTATAGGATGTGATCCATGAGAGGCAGTCAAATACAACATTCCTTGCTTTCCTAGAGTGGACATGCAAGGAGATGTTTGGTCCAGCCAGTCGAAACTTCCTGTTCCTCCTGGGCTGGAGCATCCTTCCTTTGCATGTGACTAGAGGTGGGTGTGACCTTACCTGTCCAGGTAACAAAAGGACAAGTCACAAAGCACTCTCTCTCTCTTTTTGACTTCCTTCTTCATTTGACCTGTTTTTTAGCTAGGAATACTCTGCTAGCTTCTAGCAGAAGCACTGGGATTATTCCCCCATATGGGGTAGAGCCACATGTACATATTTGTAACTAAGTCTGCCTTCAGGAATCCAACTGTGAACTGATGTGAGTAAACTTTTTTTATTGACTTTGAATAAGATTGTGGCGTCTTCATTTTTTTAAGAGGGATTCAAGGGAACTTACCAGGAATGTACAATTCAATCTGAGACAGACTGAATTGTATAATAGCGAGAAGCTCACACGAGCCTGCAACCAGCTATCTGCTGTGCATATATAAAGGGGAATGTAAACTCTGCTAAGTAAAGTAACTTTCTAGCACAAGTTAGGAAGAATATTAATAAACAATATATCCTCTCTTGCCACCCTGAACTTTCCCACACAAACCAGATTCTGCCTCCCGGGGCTACCTCTGCCATGTCACAGTGATAAATAATATTCGTAACTGTCCCAGGTCTTGATACACAGGAAGTGTTTTGCCTCGTGTCACATATCCACATTTATATGGATGCTGCCGATATGGGACTGAGAGCCATTTAAAAATCAGCTGTGCATTCTAACCATTGAAGCTCTGGCTTGTGTCTTACCGAGAGAAGGATTTGAAGGCACATAATCATGCACAACTGCCCATGCTAAGCAGGGCTGGAAACCACAGATGAGCTACTCTGAGGTCCTTGGAGGTAAAGGGATGTAGTTCCATAGTCTAGGGTTACCAGAGGTCCCCGGTTAGTTCCCAGACTTGCAAATCTGTCCCCAGACAAATTCTGTCCCCGGAATGTCCCCAGATTTGCAAATCTGTCCCTGGGAAACGTGGCAGCGGCAGCCTCAGCAGCCCGGAGCCAGCCTATTAGTGCAGTTGGTTCTGGGTGGCTTCAGGAGCTGTTTGCTGCCATGGCACCTGCCATTTTTCCTGTGTCGTGGCAGCGAGCAGCTCCTGAAGCCAGCCAGAGCCAACTGCACTACCAGGCTGGCCCCTCCTGGGCAACGGCCGCCTGCCTGTGACTCCCGAGCCTTCCCTGATCTGTCAAAACAAAGGGGGAAAGGGAAAGGAGGTCAGGGAAGCCTTGGGAGTCACAGGCAGGCTGTGCGCCATTGCCCAGTTTTTTTTAAAAGCTGCATTTATGTTTCACAGGGTGCGAAAGAAGGTCTTTGCACCTTTATACGATATGCATGTGTGCTTGGGCCCAGGGTCTTTTGCCTCACCATCCCCACTACTGACTCCCTGTTGCTACTCTGCTTCAACAAAACAAAACAAAAGTGTCCCCGGATTCATTGAAAAAAATCTGGTAACCATACCATAGTCTGATCCAGTATAAGACAGCTTTATGTGGGAAAATGGCGCAGAAACATAAATAAATAAATAAAGCAAAAGGGGGTGGGGGTGGAATCTGTCATGAGCAAAAACACCCTTGTAATGACCCAGCGAGGCCACAGCAAAAGTAGTTGGCTGGGAGTTTTCAATAAGCCAGATAATGGGATTTCTATTGTTTTGCGATTTTTTCGTTTCCAAAATAAAAGTTTCCTGTTGTGGAAAAATGCATTTCAGGCAGTTTACTAATAGCAGCAGCGCTGAAGGATATCGTGACTTTCAGACCGGTGGCAATGTTCCTCTTAATGGCCCGCTCACTTTTCCATTAGGGTAGGCTTTGGAGTTCAGAAGTCTCTGTCATCGCTTTCTTTGACACCCTGTTTGAATCTGAAAACTTTCTCTCTCTCTCCTCCCCAATCTTGAGAACTGGTTAAGAGTGCAAGTTGACCCTAAGCGTCAGGCTCCCGTTGTCCGAGCACAGGAAATTCCTGCTATCTTTACACAGGGAGATTATACTGAATGTTTAGGTCAGGTTTGCAGTTCAAGAACAAGAAGCAGTGGGCTGAATGATAATGATACTTACCCTGAGTGATAAGTAGAGAATGAACCTGTGTATCCTGAATCAAAGCTGTCTGACAAAACACACGCGGGATGGATAACGCTGCACTTAAATGCCTAATGACAAGGGCCAGGATTAATGTGTCCCCACCTTTTTAGTACGATATATCGGCTTGATGGATATTCTGCTAATAGATCAAAAGAAGAATTGTACCAGAACAGGAAGTTACAGCAGAGGTTAATACATCTTGTAGAGAAACGGAAGATCCCAATCTCTTAACAACCTGCTCACTTACATCAGTCTTTTCCATGGCCGGGGGGGGAGCCTTCTTGGACTGAAGGTTGCTATAGGACTGATACCTAAATGTCAGGCAGTAGCTTTTATTCTGGGCAGTATCAAAGGAAGCTGATGGCAACCTACAATGGTCAGCTGCTTACAGTATTTGTTGCGTGTTCAGACCCAGAGACCTCCCCCCTAAATAAACTCACACTTGACTCAAATTTTAATTTTGGTTTTTGGCAGAATTTAGGCCACAAGTTTATTGATTACAGAAAGTGAGTGGTTGCATAGGCTCTGGTTCGACTAGCTCCCTGCACCCTTTCAGACAGCACTGACCCAGAGGTCAGCCAATTGTGAACACCTGATATAGATGGAAAGCCTGGGAACAGACTATGTCCACTCCCCACATGCTCCCCTGGACTCAGGCACGGGCACAACCCCCTCTCAGGGATTGACCAAACCAAGTTGAGTCCCTGGATTCCTTTAACAGAATACCCTTCACATAGGGATGGCGAGACCGTTCTCCCATCCCTATCACCTAAACCAGTGCCTATCCGCAACCTTACAAGTTGTGATGATTTGCTACATGGCAGGCGAAACCCAAATGGCAACAGCCAATCCGCCAAGTGGGGAAAATTCCTGCCGTGCCCCTGTCCCAATGACAGACGACACGTGACGGCATAGCAAGGTCAATCACAAAATGCTCTAAATATAGGGAGAGGTGGGTGGGTGTTCTGATGCATGAGCCGAAAGAGGACACTTTGGCTCATGTGCCTGGGTATATATAGGTCCCTCAATCTGTTTAGACTGCACCCCATTGGCCAGATTAAACCCAGCAATGAGGGACCTACCAATTGCGTGTTGTGGCTGTCCAGTATACCCACCCACAACCAGGAGGTCAGTCTCCAGGTCTCACCACAACATGTGCCCTCTTTGAGGGACGACACGCTTTACCAAAGGCCATCCCATGTTGATGCCTGTTAAACCGTTTTTAAAAAATGCATACTTCTAGAAAAATGTCCCAGATCTCTGCAAATCTTCCTATACTCTTTTCAAATAATGCATCAGTACCATTGTGACATCAGCAGTCAATATCCAATCCTCCTTGTCATCTCACACCTATTTGCATGCCAGCAGTCAATAAATCTTGCACTCCGGAAAGGAGCAAACACAGGCACGGCCGTGCTTGGTTTGAAATCAAATGGTTTAGACTGACCGTGTGCATTCAAAGGTGAACAACAACCAGCAGTTTCTGGAAATATAATTGCATCTCATCGCAGGCAAGGATCCCAAAAGATGAAAAAAAGAAAAAAAATACAGGAAGCAGGGTCCAAGAGAAGGGAAGCCAGGGCACTCATCTTCCCCAACAGCTATAATTCACCTTTACAGCCAGGTTTCCATGCACCTTCCAACCACCAAGATCTCACGGGTTAATTTGCAATGTGATTTATTTATTCTTACCAATCTATTATGCTTAATGGGTTTTCTGTGCTTTATTTACAAACACCTAACTGTGATTGAGAAAAGACAGAGAGAATAAACGAGAGAGAGAGAGAGAGAGAGAGAGAGAGAGAGAGCACTATCTGTTCTATCAAGCATTGATTTTTCAGACAATTAAGGCTGGAGCGCATGTTACTATGCTCCACCCTTACAACCTGGGAAAAAAATCAATGCAACGTTTGCCACAGGGATTCTGCCAAAAGGGATCCTTTCCTGGCCATCAACATTTAAAAGCACTTATTGTGCAGATCCAAGCTATCGCTCCGAGAGCCTCCGGACCCCAGCACCACATCCCTGATGCAGAGCGGACCCAAAATACTTTGGCTGGCTGTGCCACTCTTTATGAATAACTCAGTCTAGAGGATCTTCCTGTTTAATTGATGACTCTATTTATGCTACTGGTAAAGGAGCTAAATTCCTTTTAACTTCAACACAAACTGGGAAGCCGATGGAAAAGGAAAGGCTGTCTTTTGGTGCTTCTGGGAATTTATTTATCTGCATTCTTTTACATATATTATCACATTCTATCAGTCTGTGATCGCAATAAATGGGTTAATTCAATGACAGAAATAAAGCAAACTACCTAACTGATGGTTTGGTGTCCTTTAACTGTGCTCCCATTAAAGGACACCAAACCATCAGTTATGTAGCTTGCTTTATTGCGCTCCAATGAGGGTGAAAGAGGAGAGCGCAAAATATGGTCTGAAGCTCAACATCAAAAAAACGAAGATCATGGCCACTGGGCTCATCACCTCCTGGCAAATAGAAGGGAAAGAAATGGAGGCAGTGAGAGATTTTACTTTCTTGGGCTCCATGATCACTGCAGATGGTGACAGCAGTCACAAAATTAAAAGATGCCTGCTTCTTGGGAGAAAAGCAATGACAAACCTAGACAGCATCTTAAAAAGCAGAGACATCGCCTTGCCAACAAAGGTCCGTATAGTTAAAGCCATGGTTTTCCCAGTAGTGATGTATGGAAGTGAGAGCTGGACCATAAAGAAGGCTGATTGCTGAAGAATTGATGCTTTTGAATTATGGTGCTGGAGGAGACTCTTGAGAGTCCCATGAACTGCAAGAAGATTAAACCTATCCATTCTTAAAGAAATCAGGCCTGAGTGCTCACTGGAAGGACAGATCCTGAAGCTGAGGCTCCAATACTTTGGCCACCTCATGAGAAGAGAAGACTCCCTGGAAAAGACCCTGATGTTGGGAAAGATGGAGGGCACAAGGAGAAGGGGACGACAGAGGATGACAGAGGATAAGATGGTTGGATAGTGTTCTCGAAGCTACCAGCATGAGTTTGACCAAACTGCGGGAGGCAGTGGAAGACAGGAGTGCCTGGCGTGCTCTGGTCCATGGGGTCACGAAGAGTCGGACACGACTAAACGACCAAACAACACAACAAATTGTGCTCCAAACTACTTCCTAAGGACCAAACCAGGTGTGATGCAAATCCCATGAATGGTCTTTGTGTGCTTGCATTTTTTCCTTTACTAGAGAGTCGGCTTGCAGGGACCAAGATAGATGGGGACTACTAGGTGGTTAAAGGGGGAGGGAGAGATGTTGCTCTTGGAATAGTGAATAAATGGCAGCCATTGAGAAGGCAGGGGGATTTTTTTGAAGAACATCATTCTCTAGTAAACAAATAAAGATGGCAGTTTACCGCATTTCCATGCCAGTGATGTAGAAATAGGTTATCTATTTGAAACCGAACAAGACTGCAGCATTCTTTTGGTAGAAGTCCTGTAGAATACTCCGCCAGCAGAGATTCAGCAAGCATCTTTTGTCTCAACCTATAAACCCCCATCAAAAACATTCCTTGACAGGCTTAAGCAGGCACTTAAGAATACATCTTTACATAATAGTTAGTTGATGGTCTCTGCTTTTAAAATTTTATTTGTTTTTGTTTTTAATTAAATGGAGATGTTATTGCAAACTGCGTTAATATATTTAATGATATAGCAGTATATAATTATTTTTTTTATAAATAAAAATATATTCCATTGCCTCTGGCAGGCAATGCTCTTTGGAACGACTGGATATACATCTGGAAAACCATTGACTGGTCCAGGAGCTCAGCTCTGAAATCACAGCAGTATCCTAGCTTTACCAAGCAGTGGCCAATTCTTTTTGTTAGGCTACTCTTTAAAGAGCCGTTAACATTAGTAGACTTTTCTCCCTCCGCCTCTTATACATGTATTAAAAAGTAAAAAGTAAAAAAAAAAGTGAAGGACCCCTGGACGGTTAAGTCCAGTCAAAGGCGACTATGGGGTTGTGGTGCTCATCTCGCTTTCAGGCTAAGGGAGCCGGCATTTGTCCACAGACAGCTTTCCAAGTCATGTGGCTAGTATGACTAAGCTGCTTCTGGCACAACGGAACACTGTGATGGAAACCAGAGCGCATGGAAAGACAATTTACCTTCCCGCCGCAGCAGTACCTGTTTATCTACTTGCACTGGCGTGCTTTCGAACTGCTAAGTTGGCAGGAGCAGGGACCGAGCAAAAGGAGCTCACCCTGTCGCAGAGCGCCACCCGCATAGCTGTATTGTGTAGCCAGTTCACTCTTATTAAAATCCCTTTCTTTCTTTCTTTCTTTCTTTCTTTCTTTCTTTCTTTTCCTCCTATTTAAAAAAATCAAGGTAGCCTACAAAAATCTAAATTGCAGCATCCAGAGAACCAAACTAAAATAGAGCTAACTAACATTAATGCACCTCAAAGTTCTGAGAGACCAGATGAATATTTTCAGTTTCCTTAAAATCAGTCACAGTTCTTCCCTACTCCCTTTCTCAACCCTTGTACGTGTGTAAAAAAAATTTAAAAGATTGTAAAGCTACAGACAAAGTCCTTTCTTATCCACTTACCTGGAAGGGGGGGGGAGTCCCACTCAGCTTCCTGGGGCTTAATTGAGTAGGCATGTATAGAATTGCCGTATTTTTTGCTCTATAAGACGCACCAGACCACAAGACGCACCTAGTTTTTGGAGGAAGAAAACAAGAAAAAAAATATTCTGAATCTCAGATGCCAGAACAGCAAGAGGGATCGCTGCGCAGTGAAAGCAGCAATCCCTCTTGCTGTTCTGGCTTCTGGGATAGCTGTGCAGCCTGCATTCGCTCCATAAGACGCACACACATTTCCCCTTACTTTTTAGGAGGGGAAAAGTGAGTCTTATAGAGCAAAAAATACAGTAGGTACATTTACAGATAGGTAGCCGTGTTGGTCTGCCATAGTCAAAACAAAATAAAAAAATTCCTTCCAGTAGCACCTTAAAGACCAACTAAGTTAGTTCTTGGTATGAGCTTTTGTGTGCATGCACACTTCTTCAGATATCTGAAGAAGTGTGCATGCACACGAAAGCTCATACCAAGAACTAACTTAGTTGGTCTTTAAGGTGCTACTGGAAGGAGGTACATTGTTAGTCAATTCCAAACAGAGCAATCCTAATCCTAATTGGCTCAGTAAAGGAGAAAGGTGTAACTAGTTTTTTTTCCACAGCTGAGGGGCCTCAAATGGGCCATTTTAAGTTTCAGTAGAAACTTGGACAGTCCTACTCTGTTTCTACCCCCAACACCCATTTTAGGGCACATTGGATACCGCCAGGAGAAACAGACAGAAGAGCGCTAGCAAGCAGATCTAAGCAGAAGGACACCTTTTCTTATTTCTAATCCCTTCCAGGACCACAAATCAAATATTAGGATTGTGACTTTATATTTTACGATAAACCCAGATGCTTAGATTGTTCATGGATCAGGAGGTTAGTTATTCCTCTGCCATGTTCACCACCTTTACTAAATTTGCTCTTCCTGAACCAAAAATAGGAGCTGAAACACAGCTTTCCTTTGAAATTCCTACTTTTCTGAATGTTGCAAAAACAACGTGCAGAAACACATTAACTTGTGAAAATTGCTTCACTTATGCAAAATTATATAAACCAAAATGTACGTATTAGGAGAAATGTGCATTGAAACGTATATTTAATTTTTCAATCAAAAACTGATGTGGAAGTGGGACAAAACAAATTTAAGGCGGGGAAAACGAAAAAATGAGAAATCCAAGCTGCCAAATTTATCCATCCCTGTATGTTCCAGATCTTTTTGTATAGGCATGATAAGAATCTCCCCACTAGGGGGCAGCACCAAAACAGAACTGCTGAAGCAAGCTGAAGGAATTCCAGAGAACTCCTTGATAACAAAGGAGTAAATAAATAGCTTGTTTAATTTCCAAGTTAGAATTCGAACTGCCGACCTTCTGATTCGAACTGCCGACCTTCTGATCGGCAAGTCCTAGGCTCTGTGGTTTATCCCACAGCACCACCCGTGTTCCATGCTAATCATAAATGAGCTAAATTTCAGGGGAGCTGCTGCAATCTAGAAGAAGAGGAGGAGGAGGAGGAGGAGGAGGAGTTTGGACTTGATATCCCACCTTTCACTCCCCTTAAGGAGTCTCAAAGCGGCTAACAATCTCCTTTCCCTTCCTTCCCCACAACAAACACTCTGTGATGTGAGAGAGGCTGAGAGACCGAGAGAAGTGTGACTAGCCCAAGGTCACCCAGCAGCTGCATGTGGAGGAAGCGAACCTGATTCACCAGATTACGAGTCCACCACTCTTAACCACTACACCACCCTGGCTCTAATGAGAAAAACAAGGCAGAATCTTCTAAAAGGTGTGTGGGGGGGTAAAGCCAGCTTAACAAAGCTTTAGGGGTTTGATATTTTAAGATTTGAAACAATGCACATGCTCTTAAATGCATTTTTTTTCTATAACCACTTTCAGTATGTTAGGAGTGACTGTGTATCATTTAAAATAATGTGAAGAGGTGGGGTAAATCCCAGCTAAGATCCCAGGAAAATGAGGGTAAACCTCAGTATCTTGAAGAGGAAGCCAAGGGCACGTAATTGCTGCTGGTCCCTGGTAGTTTTGCCATTTCATGATTTTTATGAAGAATTGTATTGCCAGTGAAATATCCTTTTCAGTGCATTGTTTTGTTTTATGTATTCTCCGCTCTGGGAGCTTAAGGGCCGATTTAAAAGTTTGAAATAAATAGATTGATAAATCCACTTTGCTGGGTTGAGGATGGGTGATGAGAGGGAAGTGCGATAAAATGCTGCCCTGAACTCCTTCGGAGAAAATGTAGAATATACACATAATTAACAAATTACCAAAAGAAAAGAAAAGAACTACAGGAAACCTGCAGTTTGGCATATTGGAATTGTATGCTTTAAGTAACACATAGTTTGGAAAGCCTGGTATATATAGAGGAATTATTGGGCTGATTGGAAATTTCTCAGAAAAAATATATTCTGAGAAATTATCGGAGGATTTTCTTTTGAGAAGCTTCCAGAGAGGAAGGAGAGCATTTTTCCTACTCCACCTCTAGGCTATTTAACTGGGAAAGAGAATAACTTTGGATTCAGTAGATTCATCACCCCTCACCCAGACATATCACACGCCCAACATCCTGATAATTGGGGGCTCTTGAACCAGGTAGTACCAGTGAGAGATCTGGCAGCGGCAGTTTCCTAACCACCTGGGCCTCGGACCAGTATACCTGAAGGAGCATCTCCACCCCCATCATTCAGCCCGGACACCGAGGTCCAGCTCTGAGGGCCTTCTGGCAGTTCCCTCACTACGAGAAGCTCCCATAAGATGTCAAGGAAATAAGCAACTATCTGACTTTTAGAAGACATCTGAAGGCAGCCCTGTTTAGGGAAGTTTTTAATAACCGATATTTTAATGTATTTTAAATCTTTTGTTGGAAGCCGCCCAGAGTTCCTGGGGAAACTCAGCCAGATGGGCGGGGTATAAATAATAAATTATTATTATTATTCTAAATTATTACTATTGCAGTGGTTCTCAAAGGGTGCGGTGCACCACACTGCTGTGGCAGGAGAGGATGGCAAGTGTGGCAGGAAGATTCAAAGACAATCAAAGAAACATTTAACTATTTCAGAAGATTACTAGTCTTCTGAAGTTCCCCATGACATTGTCGTGAACAGGGATTTTCAACTCTGGCACATCTGAAAAGAGAAAGGCTACTTTGTGTTGATGTCTCAAATTAGACCTAATATAAATTAGATTACCCAGCAAACGCAAGCTCACACACTATTAAGGCACATATGTAAGAGGTACATTCATAATTATATTTTGGGAATGATTCATGTTGCTTTAAAAAAATTATTGGCTTTACAAAATAAATCACACATTTAACACAAATAAATTTCAAAATAAAACAAGATTCTTCCGAATCTTACGACTTCCCTCCTCCACTCCATGGGTCATTTAAATATCTTAATCAACTGCATATTGCAGTTCATCCAAATTATTGTCATCCAAAATATCCAAAGTCTTGGCAACGTTGCAAAAGTTATTCAAAGCCTGCCAAAGATTTCAACTGCATTGTAATATTTGGGAAGTGGAAAAACCAAGGGTTAACTAGGTTCTAGCTGGAGGTATAGATCAGGTCACTTCATAACAGATTTGGAAAAGTCCATTTCTTCAAATACGACATCCCTGTTGCATATTGGATATTGTTGGATATTGCCAGTTTTTTATTTGTTTTAAAACCTATGATTTTAAACAAATATGTTGCATTGTACTGGTACCTTTCTGAAGCTAAGCATGTCTGATATTCTGAGAATGGATGAACACTTGGGAAACACATATACACTGATAGGAAAAATGCAAGGTATTAATGTTAATGAATTATGATTCTGGAGGAGACTCTTGATCAAACCTATCCAATTATTATTATTATTATTATTATTATTATTTATACCCCGCCCATCTGGCTGGGCTTCCCCAGCCACTCTGGGCGGCTTCCAACCAGATATTAAAATACACTAATATATCAAACATTAAAAGCTTCCCTAAACAGGGCTGCCTTCAGATGTCTTCTAAAAGTTTGGTAGTTGTTGTTCTCTTTGACATCTGGTGGGAGGGCGTTCCACAGGGTAGATGCCACTACCAAGAAGGCCCTCTGCCTGGTTCCCTGTAATTTGTCTTCTCGCAGTGAAGGACCCGCCAGAAGGCCCTCTGCACTGGACCTCAGTGTCCGGGTAGAACGAAGGGGGTGGAGACGCTCCTGGAGATATACTGGACCGAGGCCATTTAGGGCTTTAAAGGTCAGCACCAACACTTTGAATTGTGCTCGGAAATGTACTGATTTCTTAAGGAAACCAGCCTTGAGTGCTCACTGGAAGGACAGATCCTGAAGCTGAGGCTCCGATACTTTGGTCACCTCATGAGAAGAGAAGACTCCCTGGAAAAGACCCTGATGTTGGGAAAGATGGAGGGTACAAGGAGAAGGGGACGACAGGACGAGATGTTTGGACAGTGTTCTCGAAGCTACAAACATGGGTTTTACCGAACTGTGGGAGGCAGTGGAAGACAGGAATGCCTGGCGTGCTCTGGTCCAGGGGGTCACGAAGAGTCGGACACGACTAAACAATTAAACAACAACAACAAATTAATGTGATACACACATATACACACACACACACACACACACACACACACACACACACATCCCAAAGCAATTTTTTACATCGGGGCTCTTTCAATTGCAAAGCTAAGTGCAATAATTTTAACAAATACAGATTGAGAAAGTAGAATTAAACAGGAAGCTAAGGGTCGACTCTGTGAATGTTCCTTCCTGTCTTGAAAGTATTTTGTGCCCCTGCCAAAATGAGACCCCCTTTCCCCTTGCTTAAGGTAATGGGAAGTGCAGCCCCATAAGCAGGGCTTGCAAATGAAAAATGTTTATCATTCATGCTTCGGAGCCTTCATTATGTACCCAGGCCCAGTCGTTTTCAAGCGAGGAGAGCGTTCCTCATCCGCGCTGCATGCCATTTATAATGCGGCCCTGCTGAAATATCCACACCACTAACATCTGTCTTCCACTGCAAGAGAAAGGGGAGAGATTCCCATAGATAAAAATGCACATGAGGGCAACAAAAGAAAGGAAAACCTATGACATAGTCAAATTTTATTAATGGATCAACTATATGCATCCAGGGAATAATTAACTATTCACAGGTGAAATTAACTGATAGGAGTGTCTGTCGCGAGCAAATCGAATGAGCTCTGATTATATCAATAGTTTTCAACCAGTGTCCCCTGGTTATCAAACTATCAAATAAATTTGTCCACTCTCTTCCTTTGGGGTGTAAAAAGGAAAAAAAAGAACTTTAATTATCCGGCCGCGGTGTATGGCAGGTCATTAATAAAAGCTAGTTATCTAGCTGCCGGTTTTAGAGTTTTTACTGTTATCAATCTTTTATCTAAATAAATGTTTGGGAAATGTCCTTAAAATTAGTTCCGCTACTTTGCCCCAATGGCTAAACAGATATTTGAAAATAATAATAGTTTTTTTTAAAAAAAAAAACTTTGCAAGATTTTACAGTACAGTATACAGGATGTCACCTCCAAGCTGCCTTCCACCAAAGGAATTGAATTATGGAGTTTGGCTGCACATACATTGATGAATCTAACCAACCTGCAAATGCAGATAAGAGTAAAATCACTTGATGGCTTAGTCCTCCTTAATGTATATTTACTCAGCCTTTATGTAATGTTTGCATTTTTTTTTACTTTTGCGCCACATATATCAATGACAAATGGAAAAATGGAAAAAGGAGTAATAATATAAAAGAAGCAAATGCTTCCTCCCTGCGCCCCAGCCCCCACCCACGCACAAAAGCGGAGCATTCCCAGAGACGGTATCTTTTCATTTGAATAAAGGGCGCATGCTAATGCTGAAAGGCCCTGATCTTCTACCAAGGAAAGTCAGCTTCAAGCAAACCATGCTTGAAGACATTTCAGGCTAGTTATAGCACAACAGTAATTGGCACCACCCAACCAAATATTTAATCTGTTAAATATTTAATCTGTTAAATTGTGGGTTGACATAGCAGACGACACAGCGATTTCTCCAAGTAGCTCTTTATTTTGTAAGCTGGAATAGAACTGACTGCAAACAGCTCAGCCGGCCTGCTTTTATAGGCAGCCGGCTGTCAACATTGTAGCAACAACAGCCCAGAGTTCCCGCCTAAAATAACTGACGTGGACCTGAGTGAAAACTATCTACAGACCTGAGTGAAAACTATATACAGTATCCCCCTGCTGGCCCAGGGTGAAACTTCACTACATAACACCCCTCCCCACCGAGATAAGGCGTTAGTTACAATCGTAATGGTTTCCTTATATACAGCACTACGCGTAATGGTTCAATTAGGCACAAAAGCATATCGGTTACATCTCCCATACTTAGACCAACAGTGATACATGTCCAACAACATAGTCCTTTAAATAAGTTGGGTGCTTGGGAACTCTGCCAGACCGCCGGGGACTGGTAGCCAAGTCCGGAGGGCCACACAGTTCTTGCTGAGGCTGTGGTGCGACCCTAGGTGGCGTTGGAACCAACTCCCCTGGATCCGCTGCTGTGGGTGGAGCCTCCACAAGTGGAGTGGTCTGAGTCTGTGGTAAGTCTGGCAGACCCTCTGAAGCGACTTGGTTTGGCTCCACGCTGGCAGTTTGCGAGGGAGGTGTAGGTGGGGCCTCGCCATCTGTACGTGTCTCTTCTGGAGCCGCAAGCGCAGTTGGGGGCACCTCGGTAGTGTCCAAGTCCCCAACCCTGCGCCTAAGCTGGTCTATGTGCCGTCGCCACAAGCGTCCGTCTTCGAGTGCCACCTGGTACGAGCGAGGTCCAGTGACTCCCACTACTGTGGCTGGCACCCAAGGAATGTCCCCCACATAGTTCCGGGCAAAGACCTGGTTTCCTGGGACAAATGACCGTGGCGCGTTGGCACAGCCTGGGGGTTCAGCCACGGCAAAGTCCGGGTGTAGCCGGTCGAGCGGTGACCTGAGGCGGCGGCCCATAAGCAGTTCAGCAGGACTCCGCCCTGTGGCCGCATGAGGGGTGATGAGTTGCACGAACAAGTATTCGGCGACCCGCTCATGCCAGTCTCCCTGGTCCAGGCGCGCCAGTGCCTCTTTTGCCGAGCGCACCATTCTTTCCGCTTGCCCGTTGCTGGATGGATGAAAGGGTGCCGTTAGGGCATGGCGGATGCCCAGTCCCAAAAGATACCGCTCAAACGTGCCTGACGTGAACTGCGGTCCGTTGTCAGAGACAAGGACATCAGGACACCCATGCATTGCAAACAGGCCTCGCAGCACCCGGATGACAGCTTCGGTAGTGGTGGAGGGCATCAGGGCGACCTCCAGCCATTTGGAATAGGCGTCCACCACTACCATAAAGGTCCGGCCGTGAAAGGGGCCAGCCAGATCGATGTGCACCCTCGACCAGGGTGTCTTTGGCGTCTCCCAGGTGTGTCCCTTAGCTGCCGGTGGTGCAGGCCTCGACTCTTGGCACGCTTGACAGGCGGACACCCAGGCAGTGATGGCATCGTCCATATTAGGCCACCAGACGTAACACCGAGCCAACGCCTTCATTTTGACAATTCCCAGGTGGCCAACGTGCAGAGCCTTCAGAACGCGCTGATGGAGTCCCTGGGGAATCACGACGCGGTCTCCCCACAGCAGACAGCCGCAATGAGCTGAGAGTTCATATTGTCTGGTTGCGAAGGGCTGGAACTCCGATGCAAAAGGCCCTTGTGGCCACCCCCTCCACACCCAGTTGAGCACCCGGCTGATGGTGCGATCCTGGGCAGACGCGGAGGCCACAGTGGCAGCCGATACAGGCGCTGCCGGAAGATCCTCAATCAGAAGGAGCGATGAAGCTGGAGCCGGGTCTTCCACAAATGCTGGAAGAGGGCAACGGCTGAGGGCGTCGGCATGGCCCATCGATTTCCCCGGGCGATGGATGAGCCGGTAGTGGTAGGCAGCCAGGAAAACAGTCCATCGCAGCATGCGTGGCGAGAGGACCGGTGGAGTTGGACGATCACCGGCGAGGAGGCCCAGGAGTGGCTTGTGGTCAGTGATGAGGTCAAAAGTCCTGCCATAGAGGTATTCATGGAACCTCTTCACTCCAGCCACAAGTGCCAGTGCCTCCTTGTCGAGCGGGCTGTAATTCCGTTCCGTCGGAGATAGCGTCCTGGAAAAGTAGGCGAGCGGCGCTTCTCTTCCGTCTGGAAAACGGTGACTAAGGACAGCACCGATGCCAAAAGGTGAGGCGTCGCAGGCAAGGACCAGCGGCCTGGATTCACTGTACTGTACCAGCACACTGTCTGATGAAAGGAGAGCCTTGACCGCGTTGAAGGCCGCCGTCTCCCGATGACCCCAGGCCCAAGGCGTCTTAGTGCTAAGGAGTCGGTGAAGAGGCTCAGCCACTGTGGCTTTGTGGGGCAGGAACATGTTTTAAAAGTTCAGCAGCCCCAGGAACGCCTGCAACTCCGTCTTGTTCTTTGGGGTGGGGGCCTGCTGGATAGCATGGATCTTGGATGTGGTCGGGTGAAGGCCGGAGGCATCGATAAGCTAGCCCAGGAACTCTACCTGTGGAACGGCGATCTGGCACTTCTCCCTCTTTACCTTGAGCCCGGCCTCTTGGAACCTGGTCAGCACGGCACAGAGGCACTCGAACAGCTGCTGGTGTGAGTCTGCTGACACCAAGACGTCATCAAAATATGGTACCACGCCCGGAAGCCCTTGCAGGAGACTCTCCATAAGGCTTTGGAAGATGCCAGGAGCCACACTCACCCCGAACTGCAACCGGCGGCAACGGAATGCCCCCCGGTGGGTGACGATCGTGTGGGCTTCAGCAGTGGCATCATCGACTGGCAGTTGTTGATAGGCTTGGGCAAGGTCCAGCTTAGCGAAGACCTTACCCTCACCCAGGGAATGCAGCAGGTGTTGGACAACAGGAACCGGATAAGCGTGCTGCTGAAGTGCCTTGTTGATCATGCACTTGTAGTCAGCACAGATTCTCACCGACCCATCTGGCTTGACAGGCGTGACGATGGTGCCGTCAAAAACCTCGGCAAAGTCTTTGACCAGACCCTCAGTCTCTGCGTTAGAGATGCAGTTGATGCCGGTGACTTCCAGGCCGAGGGCATCAAACCAGTCTAGCCCTAGGAGGCTTGGCCGCTGACCTTCGAACACCACCAACCGGAGCTGGCCCGAAAAATCCTTGAAGGCAATCCGGAACCGGCCAACGCCTACCACGGGAATGTCGTTTCCCTGGTAGTCTCTCAGGTGTACGCGGTGAGAGTCGAGTTGCCTTTTGGACACTCTGGGTACCAGTCTTTTGATGGTGCTCCATGACACGATGGACAGGGCAGACCCGGTGTCGATCTCCATGTCACATGGAGCTCCTTCAATGAGCACCGTGACGTTCAGCTTGCGTCGCGTAGGCGAGCCGGTTTGGCCAATCGTGGTTCCAGACGGGCAGCGGCAGTTGGTGAGAGCGAAACAACTTTCCTTGGCAGACTGGAGTGAAGACTTGGACTTGCGAGTCGATGAAGGGGGGGTGTCAGACGGAGCCGATCGGCAGACCTTAGCGATGTGGCCCCTTCTGGAACACTTCCTACAGATGGCGTCTCTGAATCGACACTTGGCACGGGAATGGTTGCCTCCGCAGCCGGCACATTCCGGTTGGCCCTTGGACTTCTGTTGGAACTTCCTGCGCTCCCGCTTTGTCTGGTGCACGTCATCGTCTTCACTGGAGGATGCCTCATCACTGCTGGCCTCTTCATGATGCACCGAAACTGGCTCCCTAGCAAGACGCGAGCTGCTGGACTTGCGGATCTCCTGGGCGGAGCGTTCAGCAGCTTCTGAGGCCACAGCCTCCTCAATGGCTTTCTGTAGTGTGAGGTCTGGCTTGGCAGATGGATGTTCCGAACCCCGCAGACGATTCGATCCATCAGGGCATCATCTAAGTCTCGGAACTCACAGTGCATTGCAGCCTGTCGCAGGGCGGTGGTGTAGTTGTTGATTGACTCCCCCTCTGCCTGGTTCCGGTGGTAGAACGCATGGCGGGCAGCAATCTTGGACGGCTTTGGTGCGTAGTGGTTGCGGAGCTTCTCTTGGATCGTGTCCCATGGTGTTGCCTGGACTGCTTCAGGCGCAACCAATGCTCGGGCCGTCTCAAACACCTCAGGCCCACAGAGGCTGAGGAATAGGCCCCGCTTCCGATCCTTTGATACTGCTGTCAGCTCGTTGGCTTGGAGGTAGCAGTCGAACCGAGCGAGGTAGGAGTCCCACGATTCAGAGGCTGGCGCAAACGGCAGTAGAGGCACAAGTGAAGCCATGATTCCGATGCCGGCGTGAAGGGCGATGGATGGAACACAGTGCTCTTAGCCAGAACAGTAGCAACAACAGCCCAGAGTTCCCGCCTAAAATAACTGACGTGGACCTGAGTGAAAACTATCTACAGACCTGAGTGAAAACTATATACAGTATCCCCCTGCTGGCCCAGGGTGAAACTTCACTACATAACATAATCACTGATGACCCATTGATTTCAAAGAAGAAATCAAGGCTGAAATCCAATGTATGCTTAAGTTTCAGTACAGTAAGCCTGCAGCTAACATGCATTTAACTTGTGTGCGTTCAGCTTTATGTGCTTGGCAAAAATAAAAAAATAAAAGGCGGAAGAGAGGGGACAGGTGTCTGGGGGGAAAGTATTTGGTAATCCCACCTGCCATTGCACCTCATGTGTTTTGATTGTTCGAAATTTTGGCTTTAGGCGCAATCCCCATAACATAACCCCCAGGTAAGTTGTAGGCTTACTGTAAGCTCAACTGAGAGCAGAGAGCTTTACAGTGGCGTAGCGTGGGGGGTGCAGGAGGGGCCGGTCGCACCGGGTGCAACATCTGGGGGTTAGGGTTAGGGGGCACAAATCCACGGGTTAGGGGGCACAAATCCATGGGTTAGGAGGCGCAAATTACTTGCCTTGCCCCGGGTGCTGACAACCCACGCTACGCCACTGGAGCTTTAGCCTGCAGGCTTTCTTCTCTAGCAGGTTAGGGATCAGTTTGGATCAATACCGTGGTGTGCGGCAAAGGGTTGCACCAAGAGGCCTGTTGGTTTCAATGGGAGGAATGAGCACATCCCTCTCTCTCTTGCAGACACATCTCTTTGGGCTTCCAAAGACCCAACTGTCCAAGACATAGCTGTCAACTTTCAGATTTGAAAATAAGGGATCAGCAGCCAAAATAAGGGATCAGCAGCCTCACCTCTCCCAGGCACTCCTGTCTTCCACTGCCTTCCGCAGTTGGGTCAAACTCATGCTGGTAGCTTCGAGAACACTATCCAACCATCTCGTCCTCATGGTTCAAGGTTACTAGTGAGCAAAGTTACCCAGTCAGGATTTGAATCTTGGGCCTAAGTTTTGGGGTTAAGTTTCTATTTAGCAGTCCATTAATACTGACAAACCATATCTCCCATTCATCTCTCAGATCCCCTTGCAAATCTAAAGTACTGACCTCACCACATCCTGCGGTAAAAAAATTCCCCAAATTAATTACACATTGTGTGAAGGTAAGTGTGTGAAGCTACAATATTCCTACTATCAGCTTAAGTGACACATTCACACTCTCTCTCACTCACACACACAGTAGAGCCCCTCCGAGCCAAAGGCAGAAAGCCCAGCCAGCAGCCAAACTGTTATGTACTGAGTTGAATAGGATCCAAAATGCAACAGTCTGATTGGTCCTAGAACAATAGGATCCAAAATGCAGCAGTCTGATTGGTCCTAGAACAATGCAGCAGTATGATTGGTCCGCAGGAGCCACCCAATCCAGCTCCAGATGGAAGTGAATCCACAACCTGATTGGCCTACAGGAGAATCCCGGAATTAAACAATCACGTGCAGCCCATTGTGTAAATAATGTATATAAAGCAGATACTGTGGGGGAACTTCCATTCCTCCTCACCACTATGAGCTGAATAAAGAGCATGAAATCCACTCTTGACTCTGAGTATATTTCACAAACGAAGCCTCAAGCAGTGGTTCCCACAGTGCAGCAACCCGGCAAAGGGATACAGCAGCAAGGAAAACCACACCATCACCTCTCCGCTGGGAAGCACTGAAGCAAAGGCGAGTCCCCAGGCAACGCGGCCGATTTGATCGGCATAAGGCATGCAAACTCCGGGAAATTTACGGGATATCAACAATCCGGGATAGCAGCGGGAAACGGCACTGGAATAAGGGAGTTTCCCGCCAAATAAGGGAAGGTTGACAGTTATGGAGAGTGTACAGCTTCACAAAAGCCTGCCTCAGTTTACACTCTTTTAAACGTTCAGTTGAATTTTTGAAACTGTGTTGAAACTACAGTACAGTGGTACCTCAGGTTAAGAACTTAATTCGTTCCGGAGGTCTGTTCTTAACCTGAAACTGTTCTTAACCTGAAGCACCACTTTAGCTAATGGGGCCTCCTGCTGCCACTGCACCACCGCCGTGCAATTTCTGTTCCCATCCTGAAGCAAAGTTCTTAACCTGAGGTACTATTTCTGGGTTAGTGGAGTCTGTAACCTGAAGCGTCTGTAACCCGAGGTACTACTGTACTGCATTGCCTCCCCATTTGTCTTAAAATGCTGGTGATGGCCTTTCCTGCTGTATATGTTTTAGGACCAGAATAGCCTCAGGACTTCCTTCTCCCATCTAATCCCCTTCTTTGACGGCCTCTCCCTTTCTCTATGGGAGAGCGGAGGCTCTTTGCTCATACAAGCTGTTACAGTCTTCTTACTGATTTTTATGCATACATTTTGCGCTGCGTGAAAATTTAAAATCTGCAGGGTTTCTCCCCCTCCCCCACCCCATATTTCTGTGTTTTTTACTGTAGTATGGCACCATTGCTTTTATTACTGTTTGCAACTTGTTTTATTGCTCACAGGTTTTCTAAGCCACCTGTTATGTTTTGGTGGGGAAACAGTCGATAGATCCCTTCAATAAACGAGTTGCACAATTCTGCTTACTGCATTTGCCATGCTAAGCATGTCACCACTGCAAACAAATCCAGTTCTCATAAACTGTGTTTCAACTGACATTGTGTATTCTGCCATTTGTATTATAATGTACATTGTGGGATGCTGGTGGTGCTGTGGTCTAAACCACTGAGCCTCTTGGGCTTGCCGATCAGAAGGTTAGCAGTTCGAATCCCTGTGATGGGGTGAGCTCCCATTGCTCTGTTCCAGCTCCTGCCAGCCTAGCAGTTCGAAAGCATGCCAGCGCAAGTAGATAAATAGGTACTGCTGCGGCGGGAAGGTAAACGGCCTTTCCATGCACTCTGGCTTCTGTCACGGTTGCACCAGAAGCGGTTTAGTCATGCTAGCCACATGACCTGGAAAGCTGTCTGTGGACCAATGCCGGCTCCCTTGGCCTGAAAGCGAGATGAGCGCCGCAACCCCATAGTCGCCTTTGACTGGACTTAACTGTCCAGGAGTCCTTTACCTTTTAACTTAATGTACACTGTAAGTGTTTGGTGTGGGAAGTCTTCTGTTTGGTCCAGTGAAAGTTGGTTCAACTTTCACTGGAGGAACTTAACTGATAGTTGAGGAGGGGTTTTATGCACAACTCTGATTGGTGGCTGCAGGTTTAGAATTCTTAGACACTGTGATTGACTGATGGGGGCTGGTCAGTCAGCATCAGCATGCATTGGTTGGTGTTTGTGCTATAGAGCCAGAAGAAGACGACCATGGGAGAAAAGGATTGTGGAAGAAGAAAGAAGATGCTCACTGAGAGGAAATGCTTCAGAGTGGCTTGTTGACTGAGGTATTCCTAGCTCAGGCTGAAGAGTCAAGGAGAGAACCAGTCTACATCACTGAGGAGGAAAAAGTGAGAGGTGGTTTGCATAATGCTAGGCTCTGGCACCCGGTAGGAGGAAGATTCCAGGACAGGACATCAAACAGAGACCTTCAATAAGTCAACAGGGGCTGAAACAGAGGCTTCAAAAGAAGATTGGGAAAAAAATTAAAGTCTGTCTACAGAAACATTGTAAAATTAAGGAATGTTAGAAGGTTGTTGGAATGAAGTAATGTGGTTTTAGCAGAAATGATATAAGGATTAGGTTAAAATTGACTTCTTAATTTGTGAAAGACGTGAATAACAGTATATCAAGATAAATTATTAGGATAAAAACAAAGTTGGAAAGGATTTGCTGAAACATCTAATTGAACTAGAATACAAAAAAGGGAGGTGTGAGGAAGTCAAGGAAATAAGCTGATGAAAAATAAGTTATGGGAAGGTTTGTTTTGTTTTTTGTTCGCATTTTTATGTGTTGTTGTTTTTTTTCTCTCTCTATTTTTTGTCTGTTTGTATCAATTGTGATGTATTGCTTTGTTTTTTCATGCCTAATTTAGTGTTTTCTTTTTGTAACCTCTAAAACTGGAATAAATATTATTAAAAAAAGAAAGAAAGAAACAGAGGCTTCAACAAAAGTCCCTGGTTATAGTGTTGGTGAGGCTTAACTGGAGTCAATACAAGGCCAGTGTGCACAAATTAATCTTGTAATAAATAAATATATTTGATAAATGTAGTAATGACATCTGCCCAGCTTTGGACCATGTCTGTATTCCACAGTTACCAGAGTTATTGGTAAGTTAAGGATGCAAAGGATATGGCGGCCGTGATATGGGTTTAGGAAAACCATTGGAGTGGAAGTTAAGTTTCGTTAATATGAGAAGTAAGGAAATACCTAATTCCCTCCCTCTGAAAAGTGTTATGAGATCAGCCCTAGTCTTCCTTCCAACCTTGGGGGCACTTTGTATTCATTCCCCCCTCTAGCCCACTGTGCTCTCTAGCAAGAAAGGTTTAGTAGGGTTTTGCTCTAATTCAGAAATCTACAGAATAATTCAGCTAGAAATCACAGCAGGATAGAAAACAAAGAATATCAGTAGTGCCATAGGCTCGAAGGTATCATCCAAATGCCAATTTCATGTCAGTTTCATTACAGAGACAGTAGCAGGGCATCCGGTTTTCCTGAACCCATTCCATATAGGGAATTTTGACAAAAAAATTGACATGCTTCTAACTACTGAAATGTCATATTGCCATGGACTGATTTCGAGATTTGTGTCATGAGGAAAGAAAATCAGAAGCAGCTATAGCCACTCACAGGTTTCCTTCTGCCACATACATGGATTAGGAAAGGTGTCAATGATATTGGAATTAATCAGAAGTGTGGATTTGTGTCATACTTGTCATGTCTGAGTTTTGCTCTACAAATGATACTTTTAGAACAAGCAGAGAAAGCAGCAGAGACAGGCTGGCAAAATCAGTGTAGAGTTTAGTACAGGAATAGAGACAATTATTAATCAGCTATGGTTTGGCCACAAGGGATGGGGAACCTCTGATCCTCCAGATGTTACAAGACTACATCTTTCACCATGCCTGCCCATTCACCATGCTGGCTGAGGCTGATGGAAATTGTGGTCAGCGCCACAGATGGAGCGCCACAGGTTCCCCATCCCTAGTCTAGGGTAAGGGATCAATGGATCTGAGGTTGGGACTGGATTCACAAATTAATGATTTGCGTTTAAGTGGTAGAAAACCACAAGGTGCAAAAGAGAAACATTACAGTGATGCAAAGTCTTTGTCCACACTTTGCATTTGGAAACCAACAAGGTGATCTCAGATATAGAGAAGGGAAGTATAATAGGAGTAAGATTAATGGGCATAGAATATTTTGGGGGAGAAGGAATGGCATAAGAGATGCTTCTTAGGAAATGGCGACTGGGGAAACTTGCTGCTGGATGGAGGCATTGAGCAGACATTGCTGGACTCGGTCTCCCATCTGCCTCATCCACCATGGCCAATGATCAGGAATGATGGGAGTGATTGTGCGACATCAGCTGGAGTGTCATAGGTTTCAGTTAGACAAAGTCCCCCATGATATTCTTGCCGAGAAGTTGGTAAATGTGGGCTGGATGAGGTAAATGTGGACTTGTAGCAGGTTGACTGACTGAGCCCATAGACTGAGCCTCACTAATGGTTCTTGATCAGGGGTAGGCAACCTAAGGCCGGATGCGGCCCAATCACCTTCTCAATCCGGCCCGCGGACGGTGCAGGAATCAGCGTGTTTTTACATGAGTAGAATGTGTCCTTTTATTTAAAATGCATCTCTGGGTTATTTGTGGGGCATAGGAATTTGTTCATTTTTTCCCCCTTCAAAATATAGTCTGGCCCACCACATGGTCTGCAGGACGGTGGACCGGCCCATGGCTGAAAAAGTTTGCTGACCCTATTCTTGATCATCCTGGAAAAAAAGTGACCAGTAAGGTGTTGCAGACTTCTGTCCTGGGATCATTGTTAGTCAACATCTTTATAAACAACGTGGGCAAAGGAATTGAGGGGATGTTCATCAAATCTGCAGATGACACCAAACTGGGAGGGGTAGCCAATGCTGCAAAAGACCAAGTTGGGATTCAAAGTGACCATAACAGATTGGAGAACTGGGCCAAAAGTAACAAAATGAATTTCAGTATGGACAAATGTAAGGATCTGCACTTACGCGGGAAGAACCAGCTGCACAAATATAAGATGGGGGACACCTGGATTGCCCGTTGTACGTGTGAAAAGGATCTACGGCAGGCATAGGCAAAGTCGGCCCTCCAGATGTTTTGAGACTACAACTCCCACCATCCCTAGCTAACAGGACCAGTGGTCATGGATGATGGGAATTGTAGTCTCAAAACATCTGGAGGGCCGAGTTTGCCTATGCCTGATCTACTGGGTCTTAGTAGACCACAAGCTTAACATGAATCAACAGTGTGACGCGCTGACAAAGAAAAAGGGAAGCTAATGCTGTTCTAGGCTGCATCAACAGACGTCTATCGTCCAGCTCAAGGGAAGTAATAGTCCCACTCTATTCTGCCTTGGTCAAACCACACTTAGAGTACTGTGTCCAGTCCTGAGCACCACAATATAAGAAGGATAGTAATAAGCTGGCATGTGTACAGAGGAGGGCGACCAAGATGATAAAGGGTGTGGAAACCAAGCCTTATGAGGAATGGTTGAGGGACTTGGGTATGTTTAGCCTGGATAAGAGGATGATTGATAGCCATATTCAAATATTTAAAGGGCTGTCACAAGGAAGATGGAACAAGCTTGTTGTCTCCTGCTCCAGAGGGTAGGACTCAAACCAGTGGATTCTAGTTACAAGAAAGGAGATTCCGACTAAACATCAGGAAAAACTTTCTCAGTAAGAGCTGTTCAACAGTGGAATGGACTCCTCAGAACGTGATAACTTTCTTCCCATGGAGGTTTTTAAGCAGAGGATGGATGGCCATCTGCCATGGATGCTTTAGTTGAGATTTCTGCATTACAGGGGGTTGGACTAGATGACCCTCAGGACCCCTTCCAACTCTACGATTCTGATAGTTTTCCCCAGTCCTGCTCTAGAGAAATAGTATCCTCAGCTATTTCACATCCACCTATTTACTTTCTATCACTCTACCTTCTCTTTGTTTCAATACTGAACTGAGGGGTTATCTTTGTGATATTTGTTATCACATATTCTATAGATCCATGTCTAAATGGAATAAATGCTTGAGAAGGGAACATGCCCAGTGAAAGAACTGAGCAAATATTCATTTATTTAATTGGATATAGTGATCAGGTTTGATTATCTGCTTCTAATCCCCATATTTGATTGTTACATTCCTGGTTAGTCACATTAAGATCCCAAGTCCACTGTGTTTATCTGCAGGGTGAAGGGTTAATTTTTTATTTTTATTTTTTTAAAAAAAATCATTTCTCATAGATACTTAGCCTGTAAAATGATGTACAGATTCCTGCAGATCTCTTTGCTCAGGCCCAGGCACTCATTTATGAATCCTTTTTCACTTTCTTGCTATAGGGTACACAATCACTTCTTGTTCAGCATCTGATTATCTTAATCCATGGGTAGGCAAACTAAGGCCCGGGGGCTGGATCCGGCCCAATCGGCTTCTAAATCCAGCCCGCAGATGGTCCAGGAATCAGCATGTTTTTACATGAGTAGAATCTATCCTTTTATTTAAAATGCATCTCTGGGTTATTTGTGGGGCCTGCCTGGTGTTTTTATATGAGAAGAATGTGTGCTTTTATTTAAAATGCATCTCTGGGTTATTTCGTTCATTATTATTTTTTTCAAAATATAGTCCAGCCCCCCCACAAGGTCTGAGGGACAGTGGACCGGCCCCCTGCTGGAAAAGTTTGCTGCCCCTGTATAATCCATTGACAGCCATTAGTACAGAAGGTGTTTTTAGAAGGAATAGATCAATTCATGGTGGATGAGCTATCAGTAGGTAATAGTCATGCTAGCTAAAAATGACATTTTAGGGTACAGAGGTAGTATACAGTGGTACCTTGGGTTAAGTACTTAATTCGTTCCGGAGGTCTGTTCTTAACCTGAAACTGTTCTTAACCTGAAGCACCACTTTAGCTAATGGGGCCTCCCACTGCTGCTGCGCCGCCGGAGCACAATTTCTGTTCTCATCCTGAAGCAAAGTTCTTAACCCGAGGTAATATTTCTGGGTTAGCAGAGTCTGTAACCTGAAGCGTATGTAACCTGAAGCGTATGTAACCCGAGGTACCACTGTATTTTTAATTACAAAATGTTGGAAACAAATAATTGAATGTGACCCCTTCAGTGAACATCTGACTGGGACACAGGGTTCTAGGTGAGACGTGGGATTCTAGGTGGACCTTTGGTTTGGCTCAGCAAGCCGGTTCTTACGTTCTTTACCAGCCAGATGTGAATTATAAAATTGGATTCTGGTTCAGCTGGAATAAGGTTATTGATTTTTTTCATACACAAAGAGGAAATCAGAACACTCAGCCATAAAAATTTGACCAACTATGCAAGTTTTTATATGCAGAATTCATCATACGAAAGGCTGGGCTGGATGAATCCCTAGCCGGAATTAAGATTGCCGGAAGAAATATCAACAACCTCAGATATGCAGATGACACAACCTTGATGGCAGAAAGTGAGGAGGAATTAAAGAACCTTTTATTGAGGGTGAAAGAGGAGAGTGCAAAATATGGTCTGAAGCTCAACATCAAAAAAACGAAGATCATGGCTACTGGTCCCATCACCTCCTGGCAAATAGAAGGGGAAGAAATGGAGGCAGTGAGAGATTTTGCTTTCTTGGGCTCCATGATCACTGCAGATGGTGACAGCAGCCACGAAATTAAAAGACGCCTGCTTCTTGGGAGAAGGGCAATGACAGGCCTAGACAGCATCTTGAGAAGTAGAGACATCACCTTGCCAACAAAGGTCCGTATAGTTAAAGCTATGGTTTTCCCAGTAGTGATGTATGGAAGTGAGAGCTGGACCATAAAGAAGGCTGATCGCCGAAGAATTGATGCTTTTGAATTATGGTGCTGGAGGAGACTCTTGAGAGTCCCATGGACTGCAAGAAGATCAAACCTCTCCATTCTGAAGGAAATCAGCCCTGAGTGCTCACTGGAAGGCCAGATTGTGAAGCTGAGGCTCCAGTACTTTGGCCACCTCATGAGAAGAGAAGACTCCCTGGAGAAGACCCTGATGTTGGGAAAGATGGAGGGCACAAGGAGAAGGGGGCGACAGAGGACGAGATGGTTGGATAGTGTTTTCGAGGTTACCAGCATGAGTCTGACCAAGCTGCGGGGGGCAGTGGAGGACAGAGGTGCCTGGCGTGCTCTGGTCCATGGGGTCACGAAGAGTCGGACACGACTAAACGACTAAACAACAACAACAACATGCAAGTTTATAATTTGATGTGTCTTACACATTTTGGGGGGATGAAATCCATCATTATTCTCATGTACCTTATTCAGCAGTTTACCTTTCTGAATGATCAACCTATGTGTTTTTGTCCAGCTCATTGCAAATTGTCGCTCCATGTTATTTAGATATTTTCTAGATTTACTGCAAGTTGCAAACAAATCATTTCTCATTTTACTATTATAATCACTCAATTCTCCATCCCTTGGCTGTGGTGTCTCTGTAATTAAAGTGTGGGGCTTTCTACGGGATGCATCGCACCAAGTGAAAAATGTTAGCTATTTCCACACTTCAGAGACCCAGCTGCTCGGAGCATTAAAATTTTACTTAAAACATAAATTTATTGCGTTGCGATTACCATGGATTATGTTGTTATAAATGAACTGCACTGTAAATTGCTGTTTTTAATTAAAATACAGGTTATTAGGAAAGGCAAGGGAATAAAGTGGGGAGAAGTTATGTTTCATGTAATTGCCTCCATACACAACAATACCTGCAGAGGTAGCAAAAGACCCATTTAGAGTCCAAAAGCCTCTTAAGACTGCAGAGTACAAGCTTCCATTTCGAAGGCTGTATGCAGACTGAATGCAGATCAATGTCCTGATACCACCGCAACCTATTCACTCAGCGAAAGTAATATGGGAACGACTCTGGACCCATCTCTTCACAGCCAGGACTATCTCTCAGGAACCATAGTTCTCCCACAGTATATTCATATTCTGCCTTTTCTCTTCCAGCCTTTACACTTAACGTTTTTATTTTCCCCTTATTTCAGAGGCAGTGCGGCATAGCTTTTTTGTTGACTGTGGACGCCAACGTGCTTCAAATGGGGGTTCATGGAATGGCCAGGAACTCCCTTCTGTTCCTCTACTTACTGTTCTGGTGGGCGTGGAAGAAACTCCTGCCCAACCACAGCAACACTTGCACCCAGAAGTTCTCCATTGGTTTCTGTAGGCAGTTGTCACTTCCACGCCAGTCAGGGGGAAAGCACTATGGAATTGGCAGTGGAGCAGATTGTGTTTGGATCTGGGTCAGTTAAGCCTGCAGCTGAGCGCAGCTGAGCCATTGAATGTTGAAGGTGGCATTTGGCGAAAAGAGAGAAGTGGGGGGAAAGTAGCATGGGAGGTCTTCTTGAGCCCCATAATGATGTTGTTTAGTCGTTTAGTCGTGTCCGACTCTTTGTGACCCCATGGACCAGAGCGCGCCAGGCACTCCTGTCTTCCACTGCCTCCCGCAGTTTGGTCAAACTCATGCTGGTAGCTTCAAGAACACTGTCCAACCATCTCGTCCTCTGTCGTCCCCTTCTCCTTGTGCCCTCCATAATAGCTTATTATAATGTGCTTGGATGTGAGCATTTGAGTTGAGGAATCTGTGCCATGAGGTTAAATTTTGTTGGATGGATTCTGATGACAAGAGGATATTTTGTTTAGTAGTTATCCTTCCTCTTTCTCACTTGTGTGAGAATGTAAATATTTTTTCCAGCAGAGTTTGAAATCATTAGTGCACAGCTTACAGTATTGCTAGAAGCGATTAGGACAAGGTTGCATAGAACAATAATGGATGCTTTCGGAAGACTTGGATTATCTTCCCCCATTTTAGGTTTCCCTCTTAACAAAGAAATCACCCTCAGACTGCTTAGTAAGCAAGAAAATACAAGCTTTACTCACATCAAAAGTCTTGCCAGGATTCAGCTGATACACTGATGAAGGACATGCAGTCAATCATCCTTAAATGTTACAAATATCTATAGTCCTTTTCAAAATGGAGATTTCCCTCTGGAGGAGAGCAAAAATACATCTTCCCCCATTGCAGGTAGGAAAAAGAGCATGTAGTGACAGGATGAAATGAAGGAAGCTATCTGTAGTTGGTGGGATATTGAAGGAATTGCTCTTAATCCAGCTGGGTTGGATTAAGTTTTAAACAGGCTTTGAGTTACCTCCTTAGTCTCCATCCCCATCTGAAACAAAGTTTATGTATGCACACTGCACATGCTCATAGTCCCCTTTGCCTCTCATCACCCTCTGTTGCACCTCTCCCCTTAGCCCTGTCAAAATTCAGATTGCCTTGGGGCATATAACCTTTTATCCCTTTTCCTTTCCTTTCTTTTATGCCTCTTTAGAGCGTCCTGTACATTGTCTAAATAAGTAGTGGTCTCACGCATAAAGGTAAAGGGTAAAGGGGCCCCTGACCATTAGGTCCAGTTGTGGCCGACTCTGGGGTTGTGGCGCTCATCTCACTTTATTGGCCAAGGGAGCCGGTATACAGCTTCTGGGTCATGTGGCCGGCATTACTAAGTCGCTTCTGGCGAACCAGAGCAGTGCACGGAAACGCCGTTTATCTTCCCACCGGAGTGGTACCTATTTATCAACTTGCACTTTGACGTGCTTTCGAACTGCTAGGTTGGCAGGAGCAGGGACCAAACAACAGGAGCTTCACCCCGTCGCGGGGATTTGAACCGCCGACCTTCGGATCGGCAAGTCCTAGGCTCTGTGGTTTAACCCACAGTGCCACCCGCATCCCTCAGTCTCGGGCATAAAAACCAGCTAATCGGTTTTATAACTTGACACAAAATGCCAGCAATCCAAAGTTCTAAGCATACAAGAGTACGGCTCTGTAGCTTTTGAATATCCCTTGTATTGCTTTCAGTGTTTTTATTTAAAAAGCAAAACACCTGAGCTGTCATGGCTTAAATATCCTATCTATCCTTGGAAGATTCTGATCAGTGTGATTTTGAAAACATGAGCTGTGTCCCAGCATACCTTTCAACTAAAATCTGGTTAACATGGAGCAATGGGTTTCATCTCCCCATAAATTTTCTGAAGTCCTGGGAAGTCTCACTTTGGAATGGCTACATTCTTCCATGAAACCTGAAGATGGTCAAGACTGTCTCTTCTCTGGATAACTGTAGATCTGCTTTAATACCCACCTAATTGTTGCAAGGCTATGCTCAAAGCAACGATTGAGCTCTATGGCAGATACTAATAGGAGCAGCTCCATTCCATTTCTCAAGTCCATTTTAAATTAATAAGTGTTTCCCCTTCTGGGTTTTTTCCTTAATCCACAAAAGAGACCTCTCTGCATATTAATCTAATGTTAAATTGATGGATCAAATTATACCAAGCTCCGATTCCATTCTGCACGTACTCACTAGGATAGACCAAATCCCTTAGCAGGGATAAAGCGCAGAAAATGCATTTAGAGACACTGATAAGTCCAGGTCCATTATATTTCATTTTAAACAAAGGGGGACGGAAGGGAAGTCCCCTCTGAGATGCTCTATCAGCTATTAAACAGAAACGTTGCCTGCGGAGGGAGATTGATGATTAGCAGAGAGACCATCTCAGGATGATTCTCCCCGGGCAGACAAATACACAGTTCACAGGCAACCCCATACACTTCTCTGGTTTTGTGGCTCTTCCACCACAATCAGTTCACAAGTGCAGAATTCCAGGGCTGGTCTTTGGTGCCAGTGAAGTATCAGGCTGTTGTTGTTTAGTCGTTTAGTCGTGCCCAACTCTTCATGACCCCATGGACCAGAGCACGCCAGGCACTCCTGTCTTCCACTGCCTCCCGCAGTTCGGTCAAACTCATGTTAGTAGCTTCGAGAACACTGTCCAGCCATCTTGTCCTCTGTCGTCCCCTTCTCCTTGTGCCTTCCATCTTCCTCAACATCAGGGTATTTTCCAGGGAGTCCTCTCTTCTCATGAGGTGGCCAAAGTATTGGAGCCTCAGCTTCATGATCTGTCCTTCCAGTGAGCACTCAGGGCTGATTTCCTTCAGAATGGATCGGTTTGATCTTCTTGCAGTCCATGGGACTCTCAAGAGTCTCCTCCAGCACCATAATTCAAAAGCATCAATTCTTCGGCGATCAGCCCTCTTTATGGTCCAGCTCTCACTTCCATAAATCACTACTGGGAAAACCATAGCTTTAACTATACGGACCTTTGTTGGCAAGGTGATGTCTCTGCTTTTTAAGATGCTGTATATGCATCTAATTTTAAGAGGCTGTTTATGCATCTAATTCACCGATTGTGCATTTGCAAGGTTTACTAATATAATTAGGCTGATGCTGCAGTGAAGTCCAACTTTCAGATATAGCTCAGTGGGCAGGGTCCATGCTTTCAGGGCCAGCCCACCCATTAGACATAGTGAGGGGACCACTTCAGGCGGCAGGATCCACAGGGGCAGCAGATCCCAATGTAGATTTTTATTCCCCCCTTTGTTCCTGATATAGATCTTCACTCCCCTCCTCCTTCTTCCTGGGGGGGGGGTGTTGCCGTGTTGTGATTTTGCCCCAGGTGCCAAAATTCAATCCCTGGCATATTCAGTTAAAATGATCTTAGGTAACAGGCTTGTGTCTCGAGACCTTACTCAGTAGACAGAACAGAGGTAGATGGGCCAACTTCTTATGTTCGTGGGAAGACAGGTGCAGCTATTGCAGGATTGGTCCAGTGGATGGTCTGGGAATGCCTAATATATTTGCATTGTTGCAGCAAATCATATGTGTTAAGTTGTGGGTGAACATATCAGACAACACAGCAATTCTTCAGACAGCCAACCTGCTTATATAGAGCTCAACTACAAAGCAACAGTAACAACTTTCTGTAACTGTCCAATCACTGAATGTCAATTTCAATTCCTTATTTGGATATGCGGACCTGAGTGAAAACTATCTACAGTATCCCCCTGCTGGCCCAGGGTGAGAACTTCAGTATATAACAATACAGTGGTACCTCGGGTTACATACGCTTCAGGTTACATATGCTTCATGTTACAGACTCGGCTAACCCAGAAATAGTACCTCAGGTTAAGAACTTTGCTTCAGGATGAGAACAGAAATTGTGCTCCGGCGGTGCAGCAGCAGCAGGAGGCCCCATTAGCTAAAGTGGTCTTCAGGTTAAGAACAGTTTCAGGTTAAGAACGGACCTCCGGAATGAATTAAGTCCTTAACCTGAGGTTCCACTGTATGTGCATCTGCCTATCCACGCTTTCAACTGGTGAAGCAAGAAACTGCAGCAGCAGAGCCCAGCACAGTCAGATTGAGCTAAGAGGAGAGATACCCCTGCCTCATTCAAGCCCCCTCTGGTGTCACTGAAAAATAATAATGGGTGTTTTAGAATATATAAAACTCATGGTTTTATTCTGATTTTGGTTGCTTTGAGCTGTTGGAACAGATGAGAGGAAATGCTTTAACTAAAAAAATAAAAATTGCTGTACTGAAAGGACCCACCAGTCTGTAGCTGATAGCTTTCCATGCCATTGCTTCCATTGACAGCCCAGCCTCTCAACCAATGTATACACTGCTCTTGCAAACTGAAGAGTGGCTTGTCTCTTTCTCCCTTGTATGCCGCCTATAGTCATCTGAAGTGCACACAAAAGGCTTTTCGGTTCTTTTTTTGAATCCTACATCAAGGTGAGTTAGGCTGCAATGACTTTCCTGGCCCAAGCTTTGTGGCAGAGCAGGGATTTGAACCTGGAGCTCCTCTGGTCAAATCCAACACTCTTTATTTGGGTTTGTTGTTGTTGTTTAGTCGTGTCCGACTCTTCGTGACCCCATGGACCAGAGAACGCCAGGCACTCCTGTCTTCCACTGCCTCCCGCAGTTTGGTCAAACTCATGCTGGTAGCTTCGAGAACACTGTCCAACCATCTTGTCCTCTGTCGTCCCCTTCTCCTTGTGTCCTCCATCTTTCTCAACATCAGGGTCTTTTCCAGGGAGTCTTCTCTTCTCATGAGGTGGCCAAAGTACTGGAGCCTCAGCTTCAGGATCTGTCCTCCAGTGAGCACTCAGGGCTGATTTCCTTAAGAATGGAGAGTTTTGATCTTCTTGCAGTCCATGGGACGCTCAAGAGTCTCCCCCAGCACCATAATTCAAAAGCATCCATTCTTCGGTGATCAGCCTTCTTTATGGTCCAGCTCTCACTTCCATAAATCACTACTGGGAAAACCATAGCTTTAACTATACGGACCTTTGTTGGCAAGGTGATGTCTCTGCTTTTTAAGATGCTGTCTAGGTTTACACACACACAAACACACACACACTACAAAAAAAAAAATCACTTGTGGGGGTTGGGGGAGAGAAAAGCCTTATGCAGAAGTGCATTCAAGGATGCTGATCTTGAAACCAGCTATTTCTTGAGGGGATACCCTAGGCATGCTACAGGAAGGTTATACTGTCAAATCTAATTAGATGTGCTTCTATAACCCATGGTATACGTTTCGTGGGTCTCTCAGGAACTTGCTGAGATATTCCACATCCTATTTTTTAAAATGTAAATAAAACATATAGGGCTGGCTCTTTACCTGATGTCAGCCAGCTGATAAGCAGCTGCTGGTGGTCTGCCCAACATGCCACAAAGATTAAAAGAATGAAAAATCCAGTAGTCTTTCTATGGCTGTAAACAGCACGATTTTTTTCCTTGGGAAAAGCAGGCAGTGAAAACAACATTTATAGGATTCGCTGAAATGCTTTAAAATGTCTTGAAATAACCCTGGAAGTTCATTCTCAACAACGGGAAGCATTAATATAAGCAAATCTATCACCACCACCCTGGAATGTTTCCAGAGGCTACAAAGGAACAACATTGATTGGGCGCTGCTGTTTTGGATCATACTCGTTGCTGCAGGACTTGAGAGATCTCCCAAGTTCATCTCAAAGAGCCCAGGGTTTAAGTGAGCCATTATATCCCCAAGCAGGACCTGACACTAACCACCAGAATTTGCTGGGGATGTAGCGCTGTGGGTTAAAGCCTCAGCGCCTAGGACTTGCCGATCGAAAGGTCGGCGGTTCGAATCCCTGCGGCGGGGTGCGCTCCCGCTGCTCGGTCCCAGCGCCTGCCAACCTAGCAGTTCGAAAGCACCTCCGGGTGCAAGTAGATAAATAGGGACCGCTTACCAGCAGGAAGGTAAACGGCGTTTCCGTGTGCGGCTCTGGCTCTGGCTCTGGCTCTGGCCAGAGCAGCGATGTCACGCTGGCCACGTGACCCGGAAGTGTCTCCGGACAGCGCTGGCCCCTGGCCTCTTAAGTGAGATGGGCGCACAACCCCAGAGTCTGTCAAGACTGGCCCGTACGGGCAGGGGTACCTTTACCTTTACCTTTAAATGGGTGGTGGTCTAACTTAGGCGTGTGCTTTCCACCTTCTTCGCCAGGTACTCCTCAGATGATAAATGGCCCAGTCTGAACCGGAAAAGGCATGAGCTGTTTCTCATAGTTTCAGAAGCTCATCCTGTAATTCCAGAGAGGCGTTTGACAGGATTTCCTTATTTATTTATTTATTTATTTATTTATTTATTTATTTATTTATTTAACTTGCTTGTAAAACAACAACAACAACAACCCACCTCCCAACAGAATTGTGGTGCCTTTCTATGATCAGGAGATGAGCTTAGGGGGCGATGCTGGACTTATACCTCCTCTTTTGAGGGGCAGGTAAAGGGGTGGTGAAGAATAGAAACCAAAAGTAACCCAGCAGAACAGAAACTGAAAGCGCTAAAAAGGTTCCCTTCAGAAACAAAACCTTAGTACAGTCATACTTCGGGTTACAGATGCTTCAGTTTGTGTTTTTTTCAGGTTGCAGACCTCCGAAACCCAGAAGTACCGGAATGGGTTACTTCCAGGTTTTGCCAGCCGCACATGCACAGAAGCGCTAAATCGCGCTTTGTGCATGCGCAGACACACCGAATCACAACCCGTGCGTGTGCAGACGCGCCGCTGCGAGTTGCGGACACTGCAGGTTGCAAACATGCATCCCGCACGGATCGTGTTCGCAACCCAAGCGCCTACTGTACTAGTGATTTGATTGGTTGAAGACTGAGACAAAGGCACAAAGCTTTTCTGTATAAGCATACCCTAAAACATTTCTCCAATGAAAATAGGGACAACATTGATGATGATGATGATGATGATGATGATGATCATGATGATGATATACCCCATCTGTCTGACTGTGTTGCCCCAGCCACTCTAGGCAGCTTCCAACTTATATAAAAACATAATAAAACATTAAACATTAAAAAAACTTTCCAATACAGGGCTGCCTTCAGATGTTTTCTAATGGTTGTTGTTGTTGCTGCTGCTGCTGTTGTTAGAATTTATATACCGCCCTATACCCGCAGGACTCAGGGCAGTGCACAGGTTGAATAGTTACTTACCTCTTTGCAGTGGCGTAGCGTGGGTTGACAGCACCTGGGGCAAGGCAAGTAATTTGACCCCCTAACCCGTGGATTTGCGCCCCCTAACCCATGGATTTGCGCCCCCTAACCCTAACCCCCAGATGTTGCGCCCGGTGCAGCCGCCCCCCCGCCCCCCCCACGCTACGCCACTGCCTCTTTGTCTTTGAGACCACATAACAAAACTCCATATCCTCCAACATTTCTCCCATGAAAATAGGGACATCCTAAGGAAACATGGGACTTTATTGGATCCAGTCAGAAATTGAGAGGGCTTCTGTTAGTCTGGGACTGTCCCTGGAAAATAGGAACACTTGGAGGGTCTGTATAAGGTTGTCAGAGGGAGAAAGCAAAGAATCAGAGCTGTTTCTATTTGTTTAGCTCTGGTTGTCCACAGCCCCTTCAAAAAGCAGAGAAGAGTTAGTGAGCCCCAGACATACTGTATACTGAAGACACTACTTCATTAGATGTGGTGCCTTCTAACTATTCTCCTTGGTTAGTATTCTCTGCTGCTTTGAAAGGATGTGTATGCCATTATTGTATTTTATTTCTCCAGCCAGTAGCGCTGCAGTTACAAGGGACATTCATTACCAAAGTTGTATCGAGCACAAAGACTTCAAAGAAGCTGCAAGAGAAGCTCTCACAGAGCGGTGAGTTCACAGGACGATGCTTTGAACTTCCTTTATGTCTTGAACAGGAAAAAAGTATCAGTGGAACAGAAGAAGTCATATGCAGGAAAATAAATAAACAAAAACTGTACTCTGTGATATCAACCATTGTGTGGTGTGAGTCGCATGACCTTGTGCTTCATTGACGCCACAGGTAAAATGATAGACCCCTTACAGTTTCACGTTGAGGCAGGGGATGAAATATTGGGGCACACAATGCAAAGTATACCTCTTCAAGAAGGCAGAATGAGTGGATAATGTTGTGTGGCCAAATTTTAAGGGAAGATAATGTTGAAAGCTGATGCCTCCATGAGATTCTCGGATTTAGCAGGTGAAACAGAAGATATTTCCGGCACAGAAAAACTGCTTCTAGGTGTAAGATTTGTGGAAGAAGCTGACGGGTATATGAGGAATTCCTTGGGTTCATTTCAATCTCAGACTAAACTGCCAACACAATTTTATCTGCTTGTTCTGATTTTGGAGTAGATTTCAATAAATCAGTTGGATGAGGATACAATGGTTGTTCAGCTATGGCCAGAAAACAAGGTGGGGTTCAAGTACAAATGAGGGCATTCTATCCTCAGGCAACCTTTGTCTGAGGCTCATCCCATAGATTTAATCTCACTGTAAATGATCCGAACAGTGCAGATGACGTGTGGTGTACAGTTGGCACAATTAAAACCGTCATCCTTTTTTCAATGAGACTGTCCAAACACAACATCTAATATCCAACACGTCAATGCTATGTGGAACATGGTAGACTCAAAAATACAAGGGCATCCATGTGTTTGCAAAAAAAAGTACAGAAGTATCATCTCACAACGGAAGCAATTAGCTGGATCAAGGGAAATGATGACAAAGGCGGCTTTTGGACCACTTGTTGTGTGCATTGCAGATACCAGCTTTTACTGTTTCTCTTGGAATCAGAAGCAAATATTATTTGATGCCAGAGTCAGTCGCCAAAGCTCTGCAAACTGTGATGTGAGATGTAATGGAAATGAAAGCACATACAGTGGTACCTCGGGTTAAGTACTTAATTCGTTCTGGAGGTCCGTTCTTAACCTGAAACTGTTCTTAACCTGAAGCACCACTTTAGCTAATGGGGCCTCCTGCTGTTGCCGCGCCACCGGAGCACAATTTCTGTTCTCATCCTGAAGCAAAGTACTTAACCCGTGGTACTATTTCTGGGTTAGCGGAGTCTGTAACCTGAAGCGCATGTAACCTGAAGCGTATGTAACCCGAGGTACCACTGTATATGAGAGTTGCTGAGAATGCTGGAACAACATGGGGAACTTAGTGAGGAGACCTTTAGCACAATAATAGAAAAATGCAAGAAGCTGGCAGATGAATGATCTAGACACACCATAAGGTAAAGGTAAAGGTACCCCTGCCCGTACGGGCCAGTCGTGTCTGACTCTAGGGTTGTGCACCCATCTCACTTAAGAGGCTGGGGGCCAGTGCTGTCCAGAGACACTTCCGGGTCACGTGGCCAGCATGACGAAGCTGCTCTGGCGAGCCAGCACCAGCGCAGCACACGGAAACGCTGTTTACCTTCCCGCTATAAAGCGGTACCTATTTATCTACTTGCACTTAGGGGTGCTTTTGAACTGCTAGGTGGGCAGGAGCTGGGACCGAAAGACGGGAGCTCACCCCGCCGCGGGGATTCGAACCACCGACCATATGATTGGCAAGTCCTAGGCACTGAGGTTTTACCCACAGCGCCACCTGCGTCCCAGACACACCATACACAACAGAAAATGTGCAAATCATCCCTACCAATCCACAGAAGAGTTATACTGGGGGTCCATCTATGTTCCCTACCTAGATTCACTTATAACCGCACTGAGGATTCATTTCCATTCTGTTTGTTGAAACTACGTCCATGTCAGATGTGCCGCAGTGGAGAAGAAGACTTTCAAGCCCACATCAATTCCATCAAGGAATGTTACTAGTTTCAAAACTTGGGGAATGAATCTGTTGCTTAGTATGAGCTGTGGAGGAAAAGACCTGCCAAAGAAATACACACATCATTGTTGCTCGTAAGGCAACACAGGCCTTAATGAAATATTGGACCACACCAAACTGTTCCCTGCAGTTAAAATGGCTATCCAATTTCCCTCCCAGTTACAATTAGCATTTTGTACAGGGTGAAGACATGATTGTCTGAAGATTGTGTATGTTGAGCGTTCATAGTGAAAAACGGAAGACCTATCCCAAGGAGAAACTTCTAAAAGAAGTTATCAACCGTTTTGCCCAAGATCCCCATATTTTGTTTAAAGAATGACCCAATTTGTACTATATTTTCATAAGAACATACAACGAGCCTACTGGATCAGGCCAGCGGCCCATTTAGTGCAGCATCCCATTCTCACAGTGTTGACCAGATGTCTGTGTGAAGCTAAAAGCAGAACCTGAGCACAACAGCATTTTGCCCTAATAGGTGGATGGTCCTGTAATGGAGATTTAAGAGCAAAAAAGGAGAGGGAATTCTCCTGCTCCTGCTTAACAAAAGAGGAGAGTCTGATTAGCTTTAAAGGTAAAGGTAAAGGGACCCCTGACCATTAGGTCCAGTCGTGGCCGACTCTGGGTTGCGGCACTCATCTCGCTTTATTGGCCGAGGGAGCCGGCGTATAGCTTCCGGGTCATGTGGCCAGCATGACTAAGCTGCTTCTGGCGAACCAGAGCAGCACACGCAAACACCGTTTACCTTCCTGCCAGAAGGTACCTATCTATCTACTTGCATTTTGACATGCTTTCGAACTGCCAGGTTGGCAGGAGCAGGGACCGAGCAACGGGAGCTCACCCCGTTGCGGGGATTCAAACCGCCGACCTTCCGATCGGCAAGTTCTAGGTTCTGTGGTTTAATCCACACCACCACTTCTAGTACAAAACCCTTGAAATCTCAGGGTCAATGGATAGGGGACCCTATTAAGGCATTAGTCTTAAGATATGAGGAGGAGGAATAGGAATGAGTGTGCTTGCTGTGTCTCCCTGTCACTGCTAAGAAAGTGAATGGTGAACTTCTGGAGCAAGGAGCCTCCTAAACTCATGTAAGTTCCTCATCCAATGCAGAACCTGGATTCTACGTTGTGAGCTACTCCTATATAGGTGAGTATGAGAGCTACTCCCAAGGCATTTTTTCCCCCAGCTGGAGCTCACAGGAGCTCAGCTCTGGTACCTCTCTGGTGGGTGCCATTGCCATTCTAAGAGAATGAGGGAGAAGTTTGTGGTGAGCTCCAGCACCTCATTTTCTAAAAAAAAAAGAAAATAGCACTGGTTACTTCTATATACATGAGTATTTAAGGTTACAACCTTATTTGCGAGTAGGCTCCTTAGACATCAGCGCAACTTACTATTGAGCAAGCATACTGCAAGATTCCAATCCTGAACACATTTGCCAAGAAGTTAAGTCCTATTTGCTGAGGCGAGTTTTCTTCTTCAGTATATATGTTCATTCAGCTGAAGGCAGTGGGGAGTGCCGGTGTTGACATTCTCTTAAAATGCTGTTTGTCAGACCCATGAAATGAATCTATGCCACGGAGCTATCATGGGAACGTTTTCAACATTTTTCTATATTCCACAGAGCACATCATTCTCCTTCTAAGACACAATCTAGCAGGAAGTCCTCCAGCACAGGCACCGTTCCAATGAATGGCTGCCACACAAGAGCATTCATGTTCTTGCACTTCTCCCATTGTTTGTAAAGGGGCTTGCAGTGGGATCGACTGCTGATGCGTGCCCAAAGCAGGCTGTATTTTTGTGAAGGCTTTCCAACAGAGCTGTGCTCGCTCTCTGCTCCACAGTATGTGCTCTACTCAGTCTGTCCTTTGCATTGGTTCCACCAGAACGTGCATTACAATCAATTCTCAAAGCAACAGCTCCACCCTTTGTTTGTGAAGAACAATGCAGAATTTACAGTGCATCAAACCACAGAAGAAGAAAGAGCGCACTTCAGAATGACATTTGCTGTTATTTCTATTGATATTCTGCTACTTGCCATGGGCTAAGTTAGTATTATATGCTTCTCTGCTTCCCTAGGTAGTGAGAAATTCAAGGGATAGGACTATTGCATTGGGTGCTGAAAGTGTCTTTGCAACGTTTACTGCTTTTACAGAAGTACAAAAAGGTAAATGGAATGGTGATGTACTTGGATTGTTGGTCGCAATTCAGATACGATATAATAATCTTTATTGTCATTGTCCCATACAGAACAACGAAATTGAAAAAAATCTACATAAGACATTCAAAAACCAACAAGACTGCTATCCCAACTATCCCAACCTGGTTAGCCCCTAAAAACTCTGGTACCCCATTTTTAAATACAATATACTCCCACAGAGACTCCTTACACTGCGTTTGAATTTAAAATCGCATTTGGATAGAAACTGTTTCTCAGGCAGCTAGTTCTAGTCTTTATAACCCTGTACCTTCTTCCAGAAGGCAGAAGCTGAAAGAGATCATTTCCGGGGTGCGCACTATCCTGCGCTATCTCTGCAGCTTTCTTATGGCACCTGGAAGCATAGATTTGATCCAAGGTGGGAAGAGTGCACCCAATTATTCTCTCCGCAGTCTTTACAACCCTGGACAGCATTGTTTTTTCCCTGACCGTTCAGCTTCCAAACCACACACACAGTTAATACACTCTCAACAGTACAATGGTAAAATGCCATCATTATGATTCAAGGGATTGATCACTATTTTTAACTATTTCTGATCTGGTGGTCCTTTAGCTTTTCAAAAATCACAGAAGACCTTTCTGGTGGTAAGAGCTGTTTGACAGTGGAAGGGACTCCCAAGGTGGTGGGCTCTCCATCTTTGGAGGTTTTTAAGCAGAGCTTGGATGGCTATCTGTCATGGGTGCTTTAGTTATGATTACTGCGTTGCAAGGGGTTGGACTAGATGACTCTCATTGTCCCTTCCAACTCAACAATTCTATGATTCTATGAACGTTATTAGGGATGTGGGTGGTGCTGTGGGTTAAACCACAGTGGCCAGGACTTGCCGATCAGAAGGTCGGCAGTTCGAATCCCCGCGACGGGGTGAGCTCCCATTGCTTGGTCCCTGCTCCTGCTAACCTAGCAGTTCGAAAGCACATCAAAGTGCAAGTAGATAAATAGGTACCGCTCCGGCTGGAAGGCAAACAGCGTTTCCGTGCACTGCTCTGGTTTGCCAGAAGCGGCTTAGTCATGCTGGCCACATGACTCGGAAGCTGTACGCTGGCTCCCTCAGCCAATAAAGCGAGATGAGCATCGCAACCCCAGAGTCGGCCACGACTGGACCTAATGGTCAGGGGTCCCTTTACCTTTATGAACTTTAAACGTTATTGTTTACTTTTTTATGATGATTTCGGAACCGGCTGAAAACTCAAGGAGCCGGAAATTGTCAATTGAAGTATGCACCCTGCCTTAGGGTTACTATCTGTTCAAGCTCCACCCTTGGAGCTGCTGCTGTTTGTCATTTTTTTCTTATTAGTAGTCAAGAAAATGAGTGACCCACCACACACCCACACAACCGAGTTCATATGGGATTCAAGGCATGTGCTTATGATTCCGCCCCCCTTCCCAAACACTTTCTCCAGAAAAAAAGGAAAAAAATATGTGTTTTTGCATGGATCAATCAAGAAAAGTAATAAATATGAACAGGGTGATAGGAAAATGAACTGTTTTTTATAATGCAATAAATAATGTAATAGTGTTATTACAAAAATATATGCATCAGCTGCACATTTTAACACTCAAACAGTCCATTTTTCGGTTACATTAATAAATATCATAGATTCACATTAAGTCCCAATGGCTTCACTTTCTGTGCGTTTGGCTAAATCACAGGGAGCAAAAAAGAGAAGACAAAGAGGTCAACAATAAAACAACAATTAAACAATGGGTGTTAATGGTGGTTAATGGCTAATAATCACCTTAACAGCAAATCAATGAAACCAAAGCTAACACCACATTTCAGCAGTACTTAGCAAACAGTTAAGATGAAACATCGATGATGATAGCAACTGACTAAATTTTATCATAACAAATATGTTTTAAAAATAAAAAGACACTCTCAGGGAATTCTGCAGAAAGTCACTGCAGAAAGTCGCTGCAAACAAGACCTTTTTGCAAAGAGGGTGAACAAATACACTACAGACCAAGTCAAAGCTCAGTCCTCTTGTAGAGATTTCTGCCACCATCCTTAAAATGGAGGCAAACAGACACTTCTATAAGTAGCGCAGCTGCTTATCTGTACTAGATCAGCAAAGACAGCAACTGCATCTCAAGAATCCTTCAGCTTCAGGATCACAGCAGGGGTAGAGGAGGGAATTTAATATCCTCCCTGAGGAAGGTCCTAGGGAAAAATCACCTATGAAAGTTGTTTGTATCATAAAGAAGCATCCCACTTGTGCATGCGGCAATTTTGATAATCTGCTCACCTTACTCCCAAGCTGATGCTATTTTCGTTTTCTTTAAAACCTGAAGGTTAAACACAAAGATGCATTTAACACCATGTCTTGCTTGGCCCTCAAAGTCTAGTTCTACAGGCAAATAACCCATTCATTTTGGCCCAGTTCTCCAATCTGTTATGGTCGTTTTGAACCCAAATTCTGCCTTCTGCGGCATTAGCTACACCTCTCAGTTTGGCATCATCTGCAAATTTGATGAACTTCCCTTCAATTCCTTCATCCAAGTCGTTTATAAAGATGTTGAACAACAACAGGCCCAGGACAGAACCCTGTAGCACCCCACTTGCTACTTTTTTCCAGGATGATGAGGAACCATTAGTGAGCACTCCATGGGTTTGGTCAGTCAACCGACGACAAATCTTCCTAGCAGTTACCTTGTCCAGCCCACGTTTTACCGGCTTCTCTGCAAGAAGATCATGGGGGACTTTGTCAAAAGCCTTACTGAAATCAAGATACTCTATGTCCACAGCGTTTCCCTGATCCACCAAACTTGTAACTCTATCAAAAAAAGGGGGGGGGGAGAGAAATGAGATTCCTCTGGCATGACTTCTTTTTGAGAAATCCACACTGGGTCTTAGTAATCACAGCATCCTTTTCTAAGTGCTCACAGACCGACTGTCAAATTATCTGTTCCAGGAGCCTTCCTGATATTGATGTCAACAGAGCCATGCTGCACAACAGCGCTGCCTTTTCAGGGGCGCCCCAGCGAGTGGGGGAGCTGTGCAGCTTTGCCGGCGGCCTCCCCTTTCCCTGCACACCCGGGCTTGCAGCTTGCTTCCCAAGCCTCCTCTGCATGGCAGAAGCGCGGGATGAGAGCTCCGAACCAGTAGCTAAGTTCCTCTATTTGATTTTTTTGTCACCAAAGTATGCTACAGGATCCTGCCCTTGCTGGAAACCCACAAAAATGAGGCGGATTGCTCACCTCTTCTGCCCTTTGGCGGGTGACTGTGCCGTTGGGGTGGCGACGAGATCGCACTGGTCTATCTATTCTGAATGTTCTTATGTGACGCCAATAAAGGTTACTTGACTTGACTTGACTCGAGAGCCCCGAAGAGGCGGGTGGGAACAGTTTCGACAGGGAAGCCAGAGCCTCTCCCAGCAGCTCCCTGTCAAAGTTCCCCACCAGCAAGCGAGGAGAAGGAAACTCCAAAACATTTGCAAAGACTCTGTGTTTTTTTATTATTTTTATTATTAAAGATTTTCTTGTTTTACAGAATTATGTGTAATGTCTCTTCTATTTTTTCCATGTAACATTTTTACAAATCCGTTTCATTTGTTGAGACATTAGGGGGAGAAAAAAGGGGGTGGAGGGGGGAAGATGGGTGGGGGCGGGGTCAGGTGGCGATGTTTCTATTTTGCTTAATGTATGTAGGGTTTGGTGTCAGCGTTGCTTGTGCTGTTCACTTGTGTTCCTTTGGTGGTGAGAGAGGTTGGGGTTGTTTGTTTGTGACTGGCTGTGGTGATCTTTGTTTCCATGTGTGAGTGGGGTGGGTGGGTGTTTTGGATCAGGTTAGCCATATTGATTTGTATGCTGTTGGTGGATTCTTGTTATTGTCTTGCTGAGCTGTGCATGTGATAAAGGGGAGCCATACCGAGGTAAAGGCATCTTCTTCTGTTTGTCCCCGTGTCAGTTTCAGTTTATTGGTTAATTTTTCTAGTAGGGCTGTTTCCCATACTATTTGGTGTCATTGGTCCATGCTTACTCCTGACAGGTCTCTCCAGGACTCTCCTCCTCTTCACTCAGGAGCAGAAAGAGCTGCTTTGGCTGCTGCCCCTGCAACTCAATCCATGCTCATTTCTGGAGACCAAGCTGAACTCTGACTGAAAGAATTATTTCATGGGGTTTGCCCAAGGCGTTTTGCTTCCCCCCTCCCCCACAGACCTGGCCTTAGCTGTGCCCAAATGCACTTTTATTTCTCCCTTTAAGTAGCGTTGCAAAATGCAGTGGGCTGCACACACACACACCCCATACACTGCATGTGTGGTCATGAGTGAGGACAATCTGCTGCTGTCGCACCGCACCCACCCACCCACTCACTCACTTTGAGGGGATCAGGGAAGACTGCGTGGGCGGGAGGAGCGACGCTATTACTGCCCAGCTCAGCTTCCTGACCACCCCCCTCCTCTCTTCTCCGTCGGTGGGTTAAATGCCCTCTCCTTCCTGCTTTCCTCTCTCCCACTTTCTCTCTTTTTATCCAGTAAAGGAAGGGGTAGGTTCCCCCCCACCCCCAGCTCTTGCCTCTCCTTCCCTGTAGTGAAATTTTGTTGAATTCCCAAGTTCAGGTCAACAACTTGGGGTTCCCCACTTAAAAAGGTCAACAACTCTGGGAAACTGGGGGGGGGGGTGCCAGAGGGTTCTTTGCAGCATGGCACCGGATACGCTTAAGACAGCCCTGGATGTCAAGCCGACCGGTTGATAGTTAACTGGATATTCTTTTTTCCTCTTTTTGAAGATGCGAACATTTTCCCATCTCCAGTCTGCGGGGACCTCACCTGTTCTCCACGAATTCTCAAATATTATAGACAGAAGGTCTTATATTACATGTGCAAGCTCCTTTAGTCCCCTTGGGTCCAGCTCATCAGGCCCTGGAGATCTGAATTCATTTAAGGCAGCTAGGTGTTCCCTTACCACATTTCCTATCTTAAGCTGTAGCTCCCTCCTTGCATCATTTATTCTGTTGTCACCAGGTTGGACAATGCTAACTGTAACCCTAATTCTGACTCTAACCTCCCTATGTCACTTGTTTTGGGTTTAGTTTGTTGTACCTGGAGTTCATAAGCATAGCCTATTCCTGAACTCAGCCATAAGATGTTCCACAAAAGTTGCTCAGGCATTTCGAAAGAACTCCCCCTTTTCTCACCTTCTGAGAAATGTTATCAAACTCCATTTTTCAGACACCCCAGACTTTTAAAACTTATGCTAAGCTGATTGACCAAGTATTTCCAAGCAAATACTATGGATTTGGATAGGCATATCTGAAATTCCTGCAGCATTAAGTCTGTTAATGTCCATGGGTTAATGCTGACTAAAACTAAGTTGCCCACAACCCTGGCTTTCTATTTACAAAACACAATAGCTACCTAGGCCTTCTGCAAGGTCAGGTTATTTGTCCAGTTAGGCCAGCATTGTCTAAGCTAGATGATTCTCTAGGGTCTCAGGCAAAGAAAGGCATTTCCCAGCATCTGTAAGCTGATGCTTTTAATTGGTTGCATGTGTTAATTTACTTAGCCCCTGGGCTATGGTTCCTCCACACACACTATGTCTATGTCTTAAATAAGGCACCTATGTTTTCTTGCTTTTGTAGCAGATATTATAACTTTGCTGGCATACGCAGAGTTTGAAATTTCCGAGGGAGTAATCCTATACACAAGAAGCCATCAAAAAATAAGCAGGTGTTAAGTTAAAGTTACACCAGATCCAAACTCTGTTCACAGCAGGGCTACCACTGGCGAAGCCAGCCAAAGATGAAGGATGCCTTTATCTGGTCCTAAACATTTCAGACATTTCAAGTGTGTTGTTATGGGACATTTAGGGAGCAGTCCTGTGCTCAGAGAGCTGGTATAAGTTACACCATCATTTTTGCCAGCTAAATTTACAGCAAGTTGCCAGGTCAGGTGACCGAGCTGGGTGGGTGCTGTTTTGTTTGGAGGGTTGTTTTAAATTCTTCTTAAATGTTGTATGTTCATTTAGATTAATACCATGTTGGCAAATGCTAATGTTGTAGATGTGGGGGCTGAAATGCCAGTTTCTGCATGAAGCTAAAACCATGGATTACCTTTTAAACTGGTCCATAATTGGTCCATAACCCTGTTCTCCGTTTATGTTATGTACTGAAGTTCTCACCCTGGGTCAGCAGGGGGATACTGTAGATAGTTTTCACTCAGGTCCACATATGCAAATAAGGGATTGAAAGTGACTTTCAGTGATTGGATAGTTACAGAAAATGGTTACTGTTGCGTTCTAGTGGAGCTCTATATAAGCAGGCTGGCTGAACCGTTCAGTTCAGTTCTGTTCTGGCCTGTGAATAAACAAGAGCTGTTTGAAGAATTGCTGTGTCGTCTGATATGTTCACCCACAACTTAACAGTTTACCTGAGAATAAGCCCTATTGAACTCATTGGGACCTAATTCTGAGTAGACAGGTGCAGGATTGTGCTGTTAGACATTTACAACCACATGTGGTCAGCTGTAGGAACTCGGGAAACATTTGTGTTCTCCATTGTTTTCTACATCAAAAGGTATGTTATATTCTGCATTAGATCTCATTTCCCAATCCAGGCCCTAAGTGTTACTGTATCCACACATGTGTAGTCCGTGTTCATTTTAGTAGTTATAAGGGAGCTACTGTCTTAACAGCTAAGAGGCATACCAGGAATTAACATGACTGTCACAATGTAGAGTTGTTAATTGGTTATCTAGCTGATCATCTCCCTCATAACTGACTGATCCACTTATTTTTAAGTAAATTCACACATCAATTTAGACATTTCTGAGGCCACTGGAGAGAGTGTGAGATCCTGCAAATTTAATACACAAAAGCTAGCATTCATTACAACAATTTAGGAAATGTCACCTCTAATATTATTCTTTTGTGGTTGCAAAGGCTTCAGATCAAAAGATAAAAGCCACAATCCAGCACAGAAATGGGCATGCTAAAAGCCTGTGAAATAAATTAACTTACAGCCCATGCTTGCCTACTCAAAAGCCCCACTGATTTCAAGAGGGCTTACTCCAAGGTAAATGGATGTGGCATTAAGCAAGACAGGCTCTGGGTCGCTTTGTGTCTTACAATATCACTAAACCTGCACTCCTAAACTCACTCACTAGTGAGTAACACCCATTGAGCATAGTGGGTGGGACTTACTGTATTTCTGAGCAAAGATGCACAATTCTGAACTAACTAGAAGTTCCCAATTCTGAACTAACTAGAAGTGCATTCTGCGCTCAGAATAAATAAAACGCTTCCCCTTGTTAGGATAAACAAACAACCAAATCACCTCTTAACCTCCTTAAGCCCCCCCATCAGAGCCAAGTCCTTGAGCTTTTCTCTCTACAGCTGATTTGATGCTCTCTAACATGCTGCAAACTCCTTTATCAAAAGGCTCGAGGGACGTGGCTTCTTGTCAGATAAAGCAGTGTTTGGTTGATGGAACTGCAGACAGCTGTCAACTGTCATCCTTCAAAGTTCTGCAAGCCCCAACAGCCCTTTATTATACTACAGGCTGCAAGTTTCAACATTTAATCTAACTGCATTTTATAGAGCAGGGAGTGTTTTCTGATTTATATATATATATATATATATATATATATAAAATTTTAAACATAAATGAGGAAATAAAAAACAATGAAACATATATCATAACACATTTTCTTAGCTTCATTGGACTCCCTCACGTCTCCCGCTCCCACTTGCATCATTGTCAATTCTTACCCGCAATTTATCATCTTGTTTACATTCTTATATCCCATTCATTTAAAATATAATCTAATAATCCTCCCAAAGGTTTATGTTTTTTCCTCAATCTCACTTGTCATCCTAATTCCATCTAGTTTAGTGGTGCTCAATTATTTATGATCTAGCATCCTTCTTAACATTCAACCAAATTACAATGCTTTTTTTAAATAAATCTTAAATTTCTTCCAGTCTTCTTCAACCTTCTCTTCTCCCAGGTCTTGTATTCTGCCGGTCATCTCGGCTAGTTCCATATAGTCTATCAGCTGCATCTGCCACTCTTCCAGTGTGGGTAGATCTTGGGTTTTCCAGTGCTTAGCGATAAGTATCCTTGCTGCTGTTGTTGCATACATAAAAAATGTTCGGTCCTTCCTTAACACCTTCTGGCCGACAATACCCAAAAGGAAGGCCTCTGGTTTCTTAGTGAAGGTATACTTAAATACCTTTTTCAGCTCATTATATATCATTTCCCAGAAAGCCTTCACTCTAGGGCAAGTCCACCAGAGGTGAAAGAATGTTCCTTCATTTTCTTTACATTTCCAACATTTATTATCAGACAAATGGTATATTTTGGCAAGTTTAACTGGGGTCATGTACCATCTATATATCATTTTCATTACATTTTCCTTCAAAGCATTACATGCAGTGAAGTTCAACCCAACAGTCCACAACCTTTCCCAGTCCTCAAACATAATGTTGTGCCCAATGTCCTGTGCCCACTTTATCATAGCCGATTTAACCATTTCATCTTGTGTCTGAGTGTTTTCTGATTTAAAAGTGAGTGGAATCCAGCTCAAATAATAGTAATCTTTGAGATTCCCTATTAAAATGTTTGGGTAAAGGTAAAGGTAAAGGTACCCCTGCCCGTACGGGCCAGTCTTGACAGACTCTGGGGTTGTGCGCCCATCTCACTTAAGAGGCCAGGGGCCAGCGCTGTCCGGAGACACTTCCGGGTCACGTGGCCAGCGTGACATCGCTGCTCTGGCGAGCCAGAGCCGCACACGGAAACGCCGTTTACCTTCCCGCTGGTAAGCGGTACCTATTTATCTACTTGCACCCGGAGGTGCTTTCGAACTGCTAGGTTGGCAGGCGCTGGGACCGAGCAGCGGGAGCGCACCCCGCCGCAGGGATTCAAACCGCCGACCTTTCGATCGGCAAGTCCTAGGCGCTGAGGCTTTAACCCACAGCGCCACCTGCGTCCCTAAAATGTTTCGGTAAGGGTTTGAAAAAAAAAAAATGGATGTGTTACACAAGTCAGTCATTCTGATCATTGCCAACTGTAATGTCGTAGTCTGGTCAAGCAAAGCATGATTGCCAGATGGAAAGGAAACGACTTGTACACACCTGCTTTTATCTGGTGGGGGAAATTCCAGGCAAGTTGAAGTCTCAAGCTGCTAGATCTCAACAAGTAAATTTCCCCTCTTCTCTGCATCAGTATTCCTTTACCATTGAGCAAAGACCAGTATTCTCTCATCAACACAACAGTTGTGGGTATACAACTAAGATGTCCGTGTGGTTATGCCCTTCTTCGTTGAACCCAAAGGTTTACAACCTGTGGTTGTGGCAAGCTCAGAAGGACTGAAAAGCAGGTGAGAGAGACACCAACACTCTTCAGATGAAAATAGGGGCATTTCTCATGCCCTGCAAACTGTCCCTTCTCAACTCCCCCCCCATTTTTTGTCCCCGGTCCCCCCTAAAGAGCATTTCCTATCAGAAGAAGAGCGAGTGTCGCCCCCACCTCCATACCAATGGGACACAGCACACCCTTAATTCCAGTTTTATTTCATTTTATTCTTTGGCAAATTTATAAAAAGAAAAACACCCCCAGTAAATAAATTTTAGAAAGGGGCAAGATTAGACATGGACACACAAAGCATTAAAAAGGGGGGAAGGAGACTCCTTTGGTTTTACAAAATCAAATTGCCCAGTCCCAGTTCACAGTCTTGCATCTCTATTCTGGACTAATTGATGTTTCTGAATCATTTCCCTCCTCTGTTTCCCAATTTAATATTTTCATGAATTTCAAAAGTTTTCACATATTAACTTCAACTCCAATATTAATTCCCTTAGACATTCTGATTTCCCACCCTTACCTCCATGGTGTTTTTGTTCCCATGCTTATTCCTACTGTGGGGTGTGATCCATGAGAGGCAGTCAAGTACAACATTCCTTGTAATGCTAGATAAGACATGTGAGGGAATGTTTGGTCCAGCCAGTCAAAACTTCCTGTTCCTCCTGGCTGGAGCATCCTTCCTTTTGCATGTGATGAAAGGTGGGCATGACCTAACCTGTCCAGGTAACAAAAGGAAAAGTCATGCAGCACACTTCCCTCCTTTTGACTTCCTTCTTTGTTGGACCAGCTTTTAGGTAGGACTGCAGAAGTTCTGGGATTATTCCCCCATATGGGGTGGATCCACATGTACACATTTGTAACTATGTCTGCCTTCAGGAATCCAACTGTGAACTGATGTGAGTAAACTTCTTTTATTGACTTTGAATAAGATTGTGGTGCCTTCATTCTTTTAAGAGGGATTCAAGGGAACTTACCAGGAATGTACAATTCAATCTGAGACAGACTGAATTGTATAATAGTGAGAGGCTCACATGAGCCCGCAACCAGCTATCTGCTGTGCATGTAAAAAGGGGAATGTAAACTCTGCTAAGTTTAGGAAGGATATTAATAAACAATATATCCTCTCCTGCCACCCTGAACATTCCCACACCTACTGCATTAGACATCATACATTTATCCAATACATAACCTTTCTTACATTTATCATCATTTTGTTTTGGCTGCTCATACTTCAAATCCTGATCACGACTCCATCTGACTGTGATATTTTCTCAGATAGTTCATAAAGGGTTTCTGCTCTTTGCTTTGATCTCTTAACTGTTGCTGTTACCTTTGCCATTTCTGCAGACTCCATTAGTTTTAATATCCGTTCTTCCTTAGCTGGAACTTCTCTTTCTTTCCATTTCTGTGCATATAAAATTCTAACTGCTGCTTTTGCGTACATAAATGATTTTATTGTCTTCTTTGGGACATCTGTCCCTATTATCCTGAAGGAGCGTCTCCCCTCCATCATCAGTCTGGACACTGAGGTCCAGCTCTGAGGGCCTTCTGGAGGTTTCCTCTCTGTGAAAAGTGAGTTTACAGGGAACCAGGCAAAGGGCCTTATTGGTAGTAGCACCCATCCTGTGGAAAGCCCTCCCATCTGATGTCAAGGAGATAAGAAACTATACAACCTTCAGAAGACATTTGAAGACGACCCTGTATAGGGAAGTTTTTAATGTTTAATATTTTATTATGGTTTTATTATATGTTGGCAGGCCCCAATTATATGTTGGCGGGTGGGGTACAAATAATAAAATTATTATTATTATTATCTCTTTAAAAAAAGGTTTGGGTTTGGGGGGAATAACCAATTTTAACATCTTTTTCATTTCATTATGTATCATTTCCCCAAACCCTTTAGTTTTTCCTTTGAATCATTTTCAGAGGCAGCTTCACATACAAAAGCACATCATACTAATATCTGCAAGTAAGTTCCCAGTGTGTTGTCTCTGTCCCAGTGAGGCAGTGAGGCAGTGGAAGACAGGAGTGTCTGGCGTGCTCTGGTCCATGGGGTCACAAAGAGTCAGACACGACTAAACAACTAAAAAACAACAACAAAATTTAGATAGCACTCACTTGCTCGCTTGATTAGGAGGACAGGTGTATATTGGTGGCAACCCAACTCAACTACCTGAATGCCCTCAATCCAAGTATCAGTGGTTTCAAGTAGATGTTGAAGAGCATGGCGGTCATCCCATCAGGTGCACAAAATGGCCTGTCCCCAACCAATGATGACTGGAAGGAGGCATGGCCAAAGCACTGACTCATGCAGAGACACAACAGAGAGCATCTCTTCTGCACGTCAATACTTTGGGCTCACATTTTGAATAATGTCATCACTTTATTTCCTGAAGCATACTAACAGATCCCTAGTGGCACACTGGGAATTAGCAAGGCAAGTACAAAAGGTGGTTTGATTGTTTGGGGGGGATAAAGATTATTGCTATCTTGCTTTTTTAATATAGAAATAACGACAGGTGCATATGAACTCCCTGTCTTGAAATGCTTAATAGTATTGTGTAAGCATTTCCCATACAGCATTGACATATAACTGTACAGTTTTGATTACACACACACACACACACACACACACACACACACAGCTCAAACAACTCAAGGCAAGCTGTCAGTCAGGTGGATATTAGCCTAAGGGCTTATTTAAGGTATATAGGAAAGAAAACAGGAAGAGGTTTAGGTTTTGGGTTGGGGGGGGGGGTTGATAATCTCTCCTGTTTCTCTTCCGCTAGAACTTGAAGGACTGGTAGGAGTTCAATACATGTTGAAACAAATTGTGGTCCCTTTTGTGAATGATGCCGTTATTTGTACAGGCTGCCCTACATGACCCAATCAATTCGGCAGTGCAATAAACACCAATGGCTTACTAAAGAATTTAACCTGAGAAACACGGCATCTGAAACAAATGTCATTTGACCTAGATTGGATTTCTCTCTCTCTCTCTTTGCGTGTTCATTAAAACCGTTTGTGGAGCTCCATTTCCTGAGGCGACTTAGCGGGGGCAGGCTACAGCCCAAAGAAACAGAAAGCCTATGAAATGTAAACTTTGGGGGATCACACCCTTCATATTTCCACATGCTATTAGAGAGAAGCATTCTGTTCTGTACATTGCAACCTTTCGTCTAAAAATTATAAATCATTAAGGCATCTTTTGTGTAGATCTTGCTTCCTGTCTTTATTTACAGTGCAGCCCAGAAAGCCCGTCCATGAAGTGACCAGCCTGCAAATATATATATATATATAAAGGTAAAGGTAAAGGTACCCCTGCCCATACGGGCCAGTCTTGACAGACTCTGGGGTTGTGCGCCCATCTCACTTAAGAGGCCAGGGGCCAGCGCTGTCCGGAGACACTTCCGGGTCACGTGGCCAGCGTGACATCGCTGCTCTGGCCAGAGCCAGAGCCAGAGCCGCACACGGAAACGCCGTTTACCTTCCCGCTGGTAAGCGGTCCCTATTTATCTACTTGCACCCGGAGGTGCTTTCGAACTGCTAGGTTGGCAGGCGCTGGGACCGAGCAGCGGGAGCGCACCCCGCCGCAGGGATTCGAACCGCCGACCTTTCGATCGGCAAGCCCTAGGTGCTGAGGCTTTAACCCACAGCGCCACCTGCGTCCCATATATATATATATATATATATATATATATATATACACACACAGTATGTTGTTGTTTAGTCATTTAGTCATGTCCGACTCTTCGTGACCCCATGGACCAGAGCACGCCAGGCACTCCTGTCTTCCACTGCCTCCCGCAGTTTGGTCAAACTCGCTGGTAGCTTCGAGAACACTGTCCAACCATCTCATCCTCTGTCGTCCCCTTCTCCTTCTCCTTGTGCCCTCCATCTTTCCCAACATCAGGGTCTTTTCCAGGGAGTCTTCTCTTCTCATGAGGTGGCCAAAGTATTGGAGCCTCAGCTTCACAATCTGTCCTTCCAGTGAGCACTCAGGGCTGATTTCCTTAAGATTGGATAGGTTTGATCTTCTTGCAGTCCATGGGACTCTCAATAGTCTCCTCCAGCACCATAATTCAAAAGCATCAATTCTTTGGTGATCAGCCTTCTTTATGGTCCAGCTCACACACACACACACACACACACACACACACACACACATATGTGTGTGTGTGTGTGTGTGTGTGTGTATTACTAGCCATCTGGGGCTTGGCCTAGGAAGGACAGAGTGTTCTGTTCTTCCTACAGAAGGGCCCATCACCAGTTTGATCCCATTAGCCCATCAAGACTACCCTACAGTACTGGGTGCCCTTGCCACCTTCAAAGTTGCAGCGCGGGTCCCAGTTGAAGACTAGAGTCAGCCCAGATGCAGGCTTACCTCTCAAGCTGTGTACACACCATTCATCCAAAGCATGTGACTTCCGCAAAGAATCATGGGAACACATGCATGCACACAGGGTATGCCCAGCCATACCATAATGTTGCTGTTTTTTTTAAGGGAAGGTCATGACAAGGAGGAGAGAGTATGGAGCAGCACCCTGGCTCCTTCAGCTGCCACAACTCATTGGGAAATGGGGTTGGAGGGAGACAAAGGGAGGAGGTGGAAAGCAGACAGACAGAGAGAGATGCAGGCAGAAGAAAAAGGCTGGCATAGGAATGTAGCTTCTGCCTGCATCTGTTTCTGGAAGTAACATAGACAGAATCAGCAGATCCATTCCAGCCTTTTTCTTCTGCTTGAGTCTTTCTCTGTCTCATGGCTCTTCCTCTGTCCACCATCTTTTGCTCAAATGTGGTGAGGTCTCATTCTCTAGGACAGAAAGATGAAGAAACCTTAATTTGTTCTGGTCAGTTTAGGTTAGGTTAGGTTTTTATTTTCCTTTAAACAACATTTCCAACATTACAGTAACAAACACAAAACAACCTTTTTGCTCTGCCGAGTTTGCGACTTCCCTCCTTCCCTTCAACAGGTATCCCATATCACATCCATTTGCGCAATTTAAGTCTTTGCTATATGTCCACATTGTATGATTTATTTCAATCCTGCTAGTGTCTTCAGATTTTTGCAATTATCATTCAAATATACAAGAAACTCCAGTCTCTTTGGAATTTCTGATCGTTCTGGTCTCGGATCCTGCAAGTCAGTTTGGCCAACTCTGCAAAGTCCATCATCTTCGCCTGCCACTCCGCAATAGTAGGTATTTCTTGTAATTTCCATTTTTGGGCGAGCAAAGTCATCGCTGCAACTGTGGCATACATAAATAGTCTTTGATCCACCTTTGCAATCTCATTTGCCATCAAACCTAGCAAAAACACTTCCGGTTTTTTGGGGAAAGTATATCTAAACAGCTTCTTTAACTCATTGTAGATCATCTCCCAAAATACTTTTACTTTATCACAAGTCCACCACATATGATAGAAGTCACTGTCTGAATCTTTGCACTTCCAGCATGCTTTATCTCTCATCCTATACATTTTGGCTAGCTTTACAGGTGTCAAATACCATCTATACACCATATTCATTACACTTTCTTTCAAAGCCATACATGCTGTAAATTTCATATTTTCATTCCATAATCTTATCCATGAATCAAACTCAATATTATAAATAAGCCCACAAAAGTTACTAGTCTGCTAACACAAAAACAACGAACCTATAGGAGGAAGATGTTATCAGGAGAAGGAATGGCATGCTTCTTTCTTCCTGCAACAATCCACATAATTCCACAACCTGCAGCTGAAGAACTTCATGCATCTGATGAAAGAGATCCTACGCCACAAAAGCTTATGTTATAAAGAATGTGTTCATCTTTAAAGTGCCGCAAGACTGTTAGATTTAAATAATGTTTTCCTTGTTTAAAAAATGGAGGGAATCAAATTAGATTTAATGAATCTAAAGAAATGCTCTCATCACTGGGTTACAGTCACATTTAGGAAACAATCAGTATTAACAGTTCTGTACATAAATGTGATGCTCGGAACACTGTAATAATACATTTGAGAGAGAAAATAGGCATGTAAAACAGAGAAGCAGCGAGGGGAGATCGATGGCATGTAATCATGTGGAAGCACTGGAACGGCTTTGAAAGAGGATCTAATATTTGTTTAACTTCTTAAGAGCCATAATTAAAGTGGGATGTGCCAGTAGGCCTCTGAGAAATGATGCCTAGCTCTCTTGACTGATACACTTTAGAAAGCAGCAATTAATAGGCAGCAAGCAAGTTCTTTAATATCCCTAAAACAAAGTAGGATTAAGCAGGATGAAGCAGGGATGGGAGTTTATCTGATTAGTCTAGAGAAGAAAGGAACCAAATCCCCTGGCAGGCCTGCCGGTGTAAATCTGGAGTAACGTCACCGACTTGCCTGGGATTCTTTAGGCCAGATGACCATCAGATTCCATGCATGGTGGGTCAGATGAGTAATGAGTGCAACAGTCTGGTAGTAAATTACTACTTGCGTTTAGAATTGCCAACTGTAGCACAGCTGCGAGAAACCCTATCTTGACCTCAAAGGCCAGAAGCAGCTGTGTAGAACGAGAGTAGTGAGGGCAGGAGCTACGGGAAAAGGAGATTCAGAAAAGAAGTAACGGACAGAAGGAGCAGCCCAATATCAAGCTGAGCTTCTGCTTATCTCTGGGGAGGCACAAGGTGCCATAGATTTATGTATAAGCTAAACAAGCTATAGGGATGCGGGTGGCGCTGTGGGTTAAACCACAGAGCCTAGGGCTTGCCAATCGGAAGGTTGGCGGTTCGAATCCCCGCGACAGGGTGAGCTCCTGTTGCTCAGTCCCTGCTCCTCCCAAACTAGCAGTTCGAAAGCACGTCAAAGTGCAAGTAGATAAATAGGTACCGCTCCGGCGGGAAGGTAAACAGCATTTCCGTATGCTGCTCTGATTCACCAGAAGCGGCTTAGTCATGTTGGCCACATGACCCGGAAGCTGTACACCAGCTCCCTTGGTCAATAAAGCAAGATGAGCGCCGCAACCCCAGAGTTGGTTACGACTGGACCTAATGGTCAGGGGTCCCTTTACCTTTAGGCTCCTATGATGCAAGTAATGGGCTCCACCTGCTAGCCTGCTCCCTAAACTATCACTGTTTTGCTCATTTCTATATATAGGGTGCCTACATTCTGCATGGACTGGTTTCATGGCAACATGTGCAAATGGCTTTAGATACCTATTAGGTCCATAAATTACCATATAGCATTCAGTGGTACCTCGGTTTACAAACAGTCCTGTTTACGAATTATTCAGTTTACGAACTTTGCAAAACCGGAAGTAGTGTTCTGGTTGGTGAACTTTAGCTCGGTTTATGTACAGAAGCCAAATGGTGGAAGGGCACTGGTGGCAGGAGGCTTCATTAGGGAAAGCGCGCCTCAGTTTAAGAATGGATTTGGTTTAAGAACAGACTTTCAGAACGGATTAAGTTCGTAAACCGAGGTACTACTGTATATTCAACACAAAAACAGTGACAATTTGTTGTTAACAAAGGACAGCTGGACATATAAAGGGCCCCATTCAGCAGCTTAGGGTTTCATCAAACCTAAATCCAGCCCTGCTGTAGACCTTCTAGGTCACCCTGTTCATTGCCTCATGTGTCATCTTTATCAACTTGTGCATTCATTCATTCTTTATGAAATTAATATTGGCTAACAATCAATACATGGAAAGAATTTTAAAACAATGGAACAATAAAAATGGATTGTACTTTAAACCACAAGCCAGGCCACAGCAGCCTTAACAGATCGAAAGCCGTCCTGAGCAAAACACACTCTTGCCGTTCTTCTGAAGAATATGGCTGAATCTGAGGTCTATAAGCAGATTCATATCCAGCTCCCCCTTGCAGTCTGCTGTCTCACGGCCTTCGCAACTCATATCCCTTTGAAGCAGGGAGTGCAATGGGCTTAATTCTGTTAACGTTTGCCCCGACTTCTGTATGTGTTATGGAATAATCTTTTTAAAAGCTTCCACGATTAATTCAAAGCAATGGCGCTGCGTGGATGAATTCTTTACTGCTGCATGCATGTATCTGAAAGCAAAAGAGAATTAAATAAATGGTGGAGCTCATTATGTGAATGAAAGTGAGGTCTGCTGAAGTCAATAGAACTTTAATCCGAAATAGATCTCACCGATGCACATTCACTCTGAACTGTGCGCTTGGACCTTCTTTGTGATGCTCATCTTGGCCCAAGGTGGCTCGATCTGGTTTTTTGATACATGTAGCATTGCGCCTCCTCCTGTCTGAGGCCACCACTTGTCACATGCAACCAGGTGCCCATGACAAAATGTTTAGAGTAGTAGCTTGTTACCTTTCCAGTAACAACCGTTCTGTGCTATTATATTTGAATCTGTGTGTGTTTTGAATGGTTCCTGTATTCTCTTTGCAACTTTAATTTCTCATTAGGCCACCCTCAGCTACACTGAAGAATTTTAAAGTGTGTACATCTGGACACTTACACAGAGCGAGCGTACAATTTGTGCAGCGTATTTCATGTTTGTAAATTATTCTCTTGTTAAAAGGAGGGGAACCTTTTTTGATGTGGGCTGCATTACATTTCCCACTTACTATTAACCTAGAGAGCCCTCAAGGAGCTCCCCTCCCCCCTCTTTCTTACTTAGTTGTATAATAGTGACCTGATGCAATCTGCCTGCAGGGGCAAATACAGTTATCTCTCTCTAAATTAAAATTGTAATTGATTTGGTGCAGTTTACACAAGGCCTCAGCTTTGACACATGCAATTACTATGAACACAGGGCGAACATGATTGCTGGGCGCCACCAGGAATAGAGTTTAATCAGAAAACATGGAGTTGTTCCAACAGATTTATGAGTCCACTACTTGTTATTCTTTTGTGTTCTTGGGGTTCAGATAATTAGATACACTGGTTCTTGCTTCTCAAAAGGCCAGAGAGGGCAAGTCTGATTATTTCTGTGTGTGTGTGTGCATTAAAAATGATTAAATTATATTGCCATCCATCTACAACCTTTTTCTGTTGTTAAAGTGACAAATTCACTCTGTTTATTGCAATGTTTACAAAATATTACAAATCACTCACTTTATAGTATTTGAATATTTCACCCAGTGCGGAAGTGAATTAATTCATTATACAGATCCATAGCCTGAGCCAGGAATATCTGTCATGTGAAAACTGCTAAGTTAGGCATCTATTCCATCCTTTTAATCAGGTTTTCACAAGTAGCCCTTTAAAAAAGAATACAGTTCACAGCTTGCTGGAGTCATATATTTATCAAAGGGTTGGATCCAGACATGGTAAACAGACTCATTAAAAGCAATGAGACTGAAGTCAGTTCTCTCTGTTTCTCATATTTCCAATCTTAAATGGTGTTCTCCGCATTTCTTCAGCAATTTGCTCATTTGTTTTGAACAAATCCTCATGAAAATCCTTCAGCATTTTAGCGTTACAGTAGCTTAATAAAAATATTTCATAAAAATGTGCCCATTTTTGCAATCCATTTCTCCTAGCATAATGCTTTTTTGCAGGTTACGGTATTTTTTTTTTAATGATATTTTATTAAATTTTATAATAAGAAAGATTACAAAGCAAACAATAACGAATCACAAAAGAGAATACATAAACACAAAAATACAAAAATACAAAAAATTCTCACAATTAACATAAAAATGAAAGAAAAAACAAACAAAAAATCCCTCTTTTTTTCCTCTCCTCTTTGATTAACTTATTTTCCTGACTTCCTCACGTCTCCTTTTTTTGTATTCCACTTAAAAATTAGTTCAGCAAGTTCATGAACTTCAAACTTTCTTCTGACATCAGTCCATTCTTACCTAATTTACCTTATTACCGGAACCCCTTCATTTCATTTCAGTGTCATCAACATTCAAAAATTTTTCAATGTTTCTGTAAATAGACTTTAAATTTCCTCCAATCTTCTTCCACCAGCTCTTCTCTCTGATCTCGGATTCTGCCAGTCATTTCCGCCATTTCCATGTAGTCCATTACTTGCATCTGCCATTCTTCCAAGGTGGGTAGATCTTGTGTCTTCCAATGCTTTGCGATGAGTACTCTTGCTGCTGCTGTGGCATACATAAAGAAAGTTCTATCCTTCTTTGACACCAGTTGGCCAACTATGCCCAGGAGAAAGGCCTCTGGTTTCTTCAGGAAAGTATATTTAAATACCTTTTTCATTTCATTATAGATCATCTCCCAGAAAGCCTTAATCCTTGGGCACGTCCACCAAAGGTGAAAGAATGTACCTTCAGTTTCTTTACATTTCCAACATTTATTATCGGGCAAATGGTAGATTTTTGCAAGCTTGACTGGGGTCATGTACCACCTGTATATCATTTTCATTATATTCTCTCTTAAGGCATTGCATGCTGTGAACTTCATACCTGTGGTCCATAACTGTTCCCAGTCAGCCATCATAATATTATATCCAACATCTTGTGCCCATTTAATCATAGCTGATTTCACCGTTTCATCCTGAGTGTTCCATTTCAACAGCAAATTATACATTCTTGATAGTATCTTAGCATTGGGTTCTAGCAGTTCAGTTTCTAATTTTGATTTTGCCACCTGAAAACCAATCTTTTTATCCAAATTGTAGGCCTCTCTTATTTGAAAATAATGTAACCAGTCTCGCACCTTATCTTTAAGCTTCTCATAACTCTGCAATTTCAATTTTCACCAATGTATTCGTTCTTATGCACATTACCCCCAAAATATGAACATTTTTAAAATCATTGTTTGGTTGGAGAATGGCATCATGAATTTCGGATATGTGTGAATTTTGAAGGATGCCTATGTTTTGGTTGCCATATTGTTTTGGAATGCAGCCCAGAAGCCATGTATTCCGGCCTTCCTCAATGTCTATGCACTCTCAGGGCGACTTACATGTTTCACAAACTTTCGTTCAAAACTCCTTATGTATTCCGTGTGATTTATTGCTGGCTGGCTCTATGACAACAGGCTTCTTCTTCCTTTCTTTTATTTGCCGTATTTTTTGCCCCATAGGGCACACTGCCCCATAGGGCGCACCTAGTTTTTTTGGGGGGGAAATGAAGGGAAAAAAATTATTCCCCCCCCACAGGCGCGGGGCTGGCGCAAGGGAAGCCCGAGCTTCCCCCGACCCCAGCCCCCAGAACAGCCTGCTATCCGCAAGCCTAGGGAGCCCGGCGGGAAGTCGCGCCGGTCTCCCCAGGCTTGCGGAGAGCTGTGCGAAGCCCGGGCGCGCTCTTCAGTGCGCCCCAGGCTTTGGAATGCAGACAGCTCTGCGCAACCCTTGGGAGCTGGCGTGACTTCGCGCCGGGCTCCCTAGGGTTGCACAGAGCTGCGTGAAACCAGGGACTGCAGGCAGCTCTGCGCAACCCTAGGGAGACCAGCGCGACTTCGCGCCGGTCTTCCAAGGGTTGCGCAGAGCTTCCTGAAGCCTGGAGAGCGAGAGGGGTCGGTGCGCACCGACCCCTCTCGCTCTCCAGGCTTCAGCGAAAGCCTGCATTCACCCCATAGGATGCTCACACATTTCCCCTTCATTTTTGGAGGGGAAAAAGTGCGGCCTATAGGGCGAAAAATATGGTAAATTTTATTTAGATTTTTTGTCATACAATTCAAAAGAGAAAGAGAAATAATACAGAACAGAAAAGAAACATTAAATCATTATACATTAAATCATTATACAATATCCCAAAAGAAAAAAATAAACAAAATAAATTAACCCACCACCCTGTTTAGCTACTCGTCTTCTCTAGAATCAATTTTACCCTTATCATTGCATTCTGATTGTTTTTATTTTCTCTATATACATATACCATATTTTTCGCTCTATAGGACGCACTTTTCCCCCTCCAAAAATTAAGGGGAAATGTGTCCTATGGAGCAAATGCAGGCTCCTTGGCTTCAGCGATAGCAACGCGAAGCCTCCGAAGCGCAGGGGGAGTGCTCCCTCCATGCTCCGGAGGCTTCATGTTGCTTTCGCTGAAGCCTGGAGAGCAAGAGGGGTCGGTGCGCACTGATCCCTCTCACTCTCCAGGCTTCAGGGATAGCCGCCTGAAGCCTTCGGAGCACAGCACGAGGTCCCACTGCGCTCCGCAGGCTTCAGGTTCCTTTCACTGAAGCCGGGAGGGTCTTGCTCTCCCGGCTTCAGCGAAAGGAATCCGAACTTGCACTGTGCTCTGAAGGCTTCAGGGATAGCCGCCTGAAGCCTCCGGAACACAGTGGGAGGTCCTGCTGCGCTCCGGAGGCTTCGGGTTCCTTTTGCTGAAGCCGGGAGAACAAGACTCTCCTAGCTTCAGCAGAGAGGGAGAGCTGTGCAGCGCCCCTTCAGCCAAGCGGGAGGAGAAATGGAAGGGTCTCCGTTTCTCCTGCCGCTTCGCTGAAGGGGTGCTGAGCAGAGAGGGGGAGATTTTTTTTTCTTGTTCTCCCCCTCTAAAACAAGGTGTGTCCTATGGTCGGGTGCGTCCTATAGAGCAAAAAATACAGTATATCTTTTTGATAGATTATTGTTTTGATGCATTTACATTCTTAGTCTAAGCATATTAGCATGTCTTTTTTAGACCAGTATTTTGTCATATAGTCATCAAAGCATTGCCATTCATTTTTTAGTTTTTGATTTGACTGCTGTCGTATAGATGCTGTTAATTTAGCCGATTATAAATATTCATTTAATTTGAGAATCCATAGGTAGTTCTTTAGCTTTCCATTTAGATGCTGTTACTATCCTAGCTGCGGCGGTTGCATATAAAAAAATTCTTTTTTTCGATTTCGGTATTTCTTTTCCTAATAGGCCCAGTAAGTAAGCCTCTGGTTTTGTCATTAATGGGATTTTAAGCAGTTTTTCAACTCCTCGTGTATTTCTCCCCAGAAGTACTTAATCGGGGTGCAGTTCCACCACATATGCATTGTTGTTCCAGCTTCCTTGTTGCATTTCCAGCAGAGGTTGGATTTCAGTTTATAGATTTTTGCTAGTTTGACTGGTGTTAAATACCACCTGTTGAACATTTTGATGAAATTTTCTTTTATTGTACTACAGGCGGTAAATCTTATATCTTCCTGCCAAAGTTTCTCCCTAAATATATTGTATGGCCGAAGTCTTGCACCCATTTAATCATTGTCTCTTTCACTTCCTCATCAATCATGTCCAGATCTAGCAAAAGGTTATACATTTTAGATAGTAATTTTTGTTGTTTTTTAATAGTGTTTCATACATTAATGAATTCTCTTTAGCGAAGCCCATGACAATAGGCTTCTTGACATTCTCAAACAGGGGTGCCAACTTGAATAACATATTGAGGGGTCCCAGGTAAGCCCTGCCCCACATGTTCGATCACATTACACAGTGCACACACACCATTTGAATGGCAATGCCCATCAACTTTGGGGGGGGGCAGCCCCCTGAAATATTTTATGGGGGGCTGAAGTCCCTACAGCCCCTAGAAGTTGGCTCTTTAATAATGTGTTTTCCAGGAACAGACATTAAGTTAACTAGCCTGTAATTTCCTGAGTCCCTCTTAATCTCTTTTTTTAAAAATGGTGTTACATTGCTGTTACATCCAGTTGTTTGGTACTGACGCCAGTTGTACAATTTCAAACTGCTGTGCAATTTGCTCAGCTTTCATTTCCCAATGTTCATTTGCATCTTTCCCTAGGATACCAATGTAAGTAAGTTCCTGGGCACATGGATGAAGTAACACAAAAAAGAATCCTGATGTGACGGTAACCACAATCACATCAAGATACCTTTATGCAACATCTTTCATCCATATGCACAGAACTTTGTGCACGTTAGAAACCTAGCAGAAAAAAAGAGGTCAGAAGTAACTGAAAGTGGGTCCAACCACATAAACGTTTCCACCTGCATTTAGCTGATTACTGATGCTGCTATTTTACTACTGAGTTTTGGAATGAATTGTTTTTAGTTCAGATCTTTATATTTTACCTCTCGGTGTGCTTTTGTGAAGAACTTATTTTGTGAAGAACATATTTTGTGAACCACTTTCAGAGGGCTGCTGAAAGGCAGTACCTTGGTTCTCGGACAGAATGCGTTCAGGGAGTCCGTTCGACTTCCGGAACTGTTCGAAAACCAAGACGCGGCTTCCATTTGGCTGCAGAAATTTCCTGAAGCCAATCGGAAACCGCAGAAGCCACACCAGACTGTCAGCTTCCAAAATCATTAGAAAACCGGAACACTCACTTCCAGTTTTCAATCGTTCAGGAGCCAAAGCATACGAGTTCCAAGGCGTTCAGCAACCAAGGTACGACTGCATAAAAACCTTAGAATGGAAATGGAAATCCCACATTTAAAGCTGAAGGAAGGCAAGTTAAAATAATGAAGTTGAGCCAACTCACTGATCAATAATGGAACAAAATGGAGCAAATCTGTTCATCCCAGCTTCACCTCTCATCCCTGGATGATGCTATATTTGACTGCTCTTGGCCGAATGAGTGAGCTGGCTCCATTGAAGAGTATTACACATCATACAGTCATGCAGATTGACTCTGAGCAGTCCTTGGGAGCTGCAAAAATTATATCTATGATGAACCTGCAATGACTCAGTCACACAGGCAAGTCAACTGTTGATGCTTCACCAAACAAGCAACGAACAGGCATGTGTCAACCAGTCCTCAGTTGCAGCCAGTTTGATTAGATGCCCAGAACAACTGAAGAGAAGGTGAAGTAGAAGAGTAGGAGAGCTGAAAATAATGCCAGCATATTTCACAGCTGGCAACCAACACATCCCTTTGGTTTCAGATAGTACATGGGTAGACGAGTCTAGTGGCTATGGTGGCTCATTTTCCAGAAGTAATGCATTTAGCATTAACTCTGGAAGTGTATAAGCTAAGCCTCCAGAGTTAAATGAATTACTGAATGAATCTTCCAGTTAATATTGTGTGCATCCATGTTTTATCTCAAGATTTGCCCGTTGTTCCACCAGTTCTTAAAAGCAACATTGATGGCGTGGTGGAACTGGAACTCAGTACTGGCTTCTGTTTGTAAGAGAAAAAGCAATCTCAGAAGAGGATCTGGTAGCAAAGATGAAAGCGATCTAACAAAGGCATCAGCGGTGAAGGCTTAGGAGCCAGTACTGAGTTCAAATTCCACCCCACCATCAATGTTGCTTTTAAGAATTGGTTAGCCTCCTTTCCTAGTTCCATATGAGAGAGCTGCAAGAAGCACAGCTGATGGTACTGTGTAGTTGCTTTCTATTTGTACCCATGGAATATTCACTCTGCCTCTAATGAGAAGTATCAACGATTTAATTCTGAAAGCTGCATAGCATAACCCAAGACTGGGCATTCCTAGCCCTCCTTCATATTCTTGAGGTCTACCAATCTTATACAAGGTGAGTCCTTTAAAAGAGGCCCTGTGGATACAGAGTACACATGTTCCTCAGGGCCTCTTTTAAAAGACTCACCCTGTATAAGCCTTCCATGTGGGGGGGAAATGAGACAATGTTTGTTAAGAATCCTATATTGCCTGTGGTTTGTGTTCCTATTATACTCTGGGTAGTTCCATGTCATTTCCTCTGCTTTCTGTTCTTTTATTCTATTACGAGGAAAATTAGATTTGGGGAAGATGGCAATTTGCAAAGCTCCCTGTGTCCTCATTCTTATTTTTAAAAAATCAATACTACTTTTTCTTTCGTTCATTCTTGTGTTATGTTAGCAATTGTCCATGATTGTCCAAAGAGAATTGCCTGCAATCCTGAAAGTTTATAAACTAATTCCGTAAATAACCCTTTCCAAAATTGTGTGCATTGTACTTTTCCCATTATTTCCATCATTTTTCTAATTAATGTTCTGATTTGTTTACTAAGTTGTCCTTAATAGTCTTTTGGGGGGTTTTCTTCTACATGTGAATATATGTAAGGTAAAGGTAAAGGGACCCCTGACCATTTGGTCCAGTCGTGACCGACTCTGGGGTTGCTGCGCTCATCTTGCTTTATTGTCCAAGGGAGCCGGTGTACAGCTTCTGGGTCACGTGGCCAGCATAACTAAGCCGCTTCTGGTGAACCAGAGCAGCACACGGAAATGCCGTTTACCTTCCTGCGGGAGCGGTACCTATTTATCTACTTGCACTTTGATGTGCTTTCGAACTGCTAGGTTGGCAGGAGCAGGGACTGAGCAACGGGAGCTCACCCGGCAAGTCCTAGGGACTGTGGTTTAACCTACAGCGCCACCCGCGTCCTTGTGAATATATGTACATAGCTATAATTTTCAAACAGTTTTACAAAATTATGAATAGTGCATAATTGTACTATCTCTCATTGTACCAGTTGGTGGGATGTACCGCTCGCTAAACATAGATGGTTCATATGTATTTACCGCACAGAATCACTCTGACAGGGGACATGTCAGGGATGCTCTGGTGGTACCAATGTCTAACATTTCTTCACCCACACCCCACATAAGTCAGTTGTCCTTTCACACTAATTGGCACAATTATTTTCCAAGATAGGAGCAACCAGACTGGTTCATAGAGTTGAGTAGTGACTCATCCTGGAGCAGAACGATAGTGGCTTACTTTCTTGGGTCTCAGACTTAGGGCAGGAATGGTGTGTCAGAAATTAAAAAATAAATCAGGAGAAGGGTTGAGCTCTAAACATGGGCAGGAAATGTAGGTGGAAGAGAGCTATGTTTAGGCCAGTTTCATCACCAATGTATATGGGTGGCATACAGAGCACCACAAGGAAAAAAGACAGGTCTCTTCCTCAGGGACCATAAGATCTAAATGTTGACAGCGAAAGAGACAAATCTGGAAGAATTGAGAAGAGCAAACATTTATTAAAGACTGGAAAACTCTTATAGTCTTTTTGTGTGAAGAAGGTAATGAAATGGTATATGCATTTGGGGACTGAAGATAGTGTTGGTTTATAGAAAGTGGTTTTGTTGGATGTTATATTGGGGTGGATAAAGTAACTATTGTTTAAATATAGTGGGCAGATGAAGAATCATAAGTTCTTTAATTTCTATATTTTATCTTTTATGTTCTTTTCTATCTCTTTTTTCTTGTTGTTTTCTCTCATTTTCTCCCTCTTCTCTTTTCTCCTTTCCTTTTTCTTTTCCTCTTTCTTTATGTTTTTATTTTATTTAGATTAATGGTGAATTAAGAAAAATATATTAATACCAAATCGTTTTGTATCTCTCTTTATAAACTCTAATAAAATTTATTCAAAAAGAAGAAGGACAAAGAGAAAGCGGGAGGAGGAGGAGGAATGGGGGAGATGAGAACAAGTTCTGATGCCCATGGTTTAATCCACTTAGGGTCTCAGCTTGAGACCTGGGTACAATTAGGACCATCTTATTTCATATATTCTTCTCTGCATGTTCCACTCAACATTTGAAGCCTTGCTTGGGTTTGTTGACTCATATGAAGCACAATGACAACCACTAGGGGCAGGGCATTTTCTGGGGTGGCCTTCACCTTCTAGGTGAGATCTAGCATCACTTTACAATATTCTATAATTAAGATGCTGTACGTGTTCCATTTGCCCATAAAGGGGAGCAAAAATAGCCTCCCAGAATTCTGAGGCAGTGAAAATTCGCTTCTTTCTCCCTGTCCTGAGCAAGAACTGTATTGGCAGCCTGGCCACCAACTGCATCTCCTAAAATGACGGAGACCGAGCACTGTTCCAGGCCATTATGGGTTGGGGGGAGAAATGGTTGCTAGCGGCTACCACACACAAAAATGATCCTCTCTTTTCAGAAGGGGTCAAAAATAAAATTTATCAGAAAAATATATTCTTGTTGAACAACAATTTTGGCTTGTTCCTGCATGACAGGAAAAGTTGTACGACAGTCCTGAACCATTCTATACTGTCCCTTTCAAGCAGGTAGGAGTAATAATAGTAATATGACTGTTTGCTAGAGATATGTACAAGAAGCCCTGGGATCTGCCTGTCACTTAAAACCAAAAACTGTGTAAAACCAACACAGTGACATTGCAGCTAATCCATTTAATAATATATAATTCAAACCAGTCATAGAATTTTGTGGAACAATCCTAACAGATTTCCTACACATGTCTGCTCAGCAATAAGTCTTGCTGGTTTCAATGGGGCTGACTTCCAAGAAAGTGTCCATTGGATTGTAACCTTAAAACTTAAATAAATAAGTTTGTGTTTCCAGGAAATCTTGTGCAAGAGCTACCAATCTAGTCAGTTCCTCTAGCACAGTGTTTCCCAACCTTGTGCCTCCAGCTGTTTTTGAACTACAACTCCCATCATCCCTGACTAGCAAGACCAGTGGCAAGGGATGATGGGAATTGTAGTCCAAAAACAGATGGAGGCACAAGGTTGGGAAACACTGCTCTAGCAGCTAGAGTCCAGCTACTTTAAAAAAGAAGAAGGTGCAAGTGGTTAGAAGAAGTAGGAAGTTTTATGTAAGAGAGTCTCTTAGCAAACAGATCTGCAATTAGTAGCTAAAGGAACATACCAAGAGACAGGGAACACACTGTAAGCTCCCTGTAACCAGGGCTGCAGTGGTTAGATGTAAAGCAGGAGAAGGCTACTTGTATACACTTGCTGAAATTTCCTCTTCTGCACAGCAATTAAGGCTTCACATTTTAAGACGTTACAGATCATCCCAGCACACACCCCTTACACAATGCAGGGAGACGGGCGCTTGAGTGAAGGAGTCCACTCAGCTGAGGCAGCCTTCTGGCAGCTGAACTCAACTGCTGAGCCAGTTAGAGGGTGACACAGGAGTCCGACCCAATCGTCCTCCCCACTACCACCTTCTGCTATGGCTGCCATCATTAACCACTGGGCTATGGATGCAGCCATGGCTGTGCTACTCCACGAGGTTTGTATTGCACCTTTCCACTGTGTTGTAAACAAAATCTGCCCCCTTTCCCTTATGGGGTATCCAAGAGCCCGTATAGAGTCCTTACATGGGTTCCCTATTGGTAGGAGAAAATAACAGAGGCAAACCAGAGAATACTGAGAAGCAAAGCAGCTAGTAAGCCTGATCTTTATTGATCTTTATTGAGAAGCAAAGCAGCTAGTAAGCCTGATCTTTATTGATCTGTTGCAACAGGGTGCTCCCCTCACACGCAGGAAAGGAGGAGGTCCCAGAACCAAGGTGTGCCTGCCCTTATATAGACATTTTAAATTCCCTGCCCTAGAGCTCAAGACCACCCTCCATACATCATACATTCATCACAGAAGGGGTGTAACCCAAGACCACCATGCACAAACATCATACCTACATCACAGAAAAGGTGGTCTACAACAGAAATTTGAATGTCAGGTCATCTGATAATGCCTTATCTGATTGCCTTTCCTGGTAGTCTGGCCATTCCTTTGAGATGGTGATTTCCCAATTCCTGAGACAATGGGAAGGTTCCCTCACCCCCTCCCTCCTTGCAGAGAAAACATTTGGTCATTTTGGGAGTTTCAAGATGGTCTTCCTGTGTTGCTCCAGACATGTGGTCCACATATCTATGTATGTGCTTCATTGGTACATTTATGAGCATTTATGATATATATAAGACCTTAATTTTTTTATTTCAGTATGTTTTCATGATGCATGCATTCCTCTGTGTTCTTTCTATGACAAGTACCAATGTGTGTATTCTTCTTTTATGTTCAGTCTTTAATGTCTCCAGTCAGGCTTCTGAGTATAAACTCCGTATTGCATCTGTATAAACTGCCTCTACAATTTTAGCAATTTTGCAGCTTTAGTTTTCTCAGACAAAATGCCCTCAGGGTAATAATATGAGTCACTTGTGAAATGGCATGAGCGAATGGCATTAGCTTAGAAAATAACCTTCTGCTACCAGGAAAGAAGCAACAGGCAATGTTTTCTGGGAATCACAAAATGTGCTGGAAATCGCAAGCTGGGAGAGTGCTGTTGCACTCAGGTTCTTCTTGCAAACTACTCATGAGCCACTATGCTGTTGGCCACTATGAGAACTAGATGGGCCATTGACCTGGTCCAGCAGGGCTCTTCTGATGCCTTCATGGCCAGCATTTCAAAGTCAGATGTGCCTCTTTAGAACTACAAGGAACTGTGCAGGACCTCTGTAAGTGTGTCCTCAGTCTGGAGGGACACCCCAAGATCAACACGGACTCTGTCTTCTGTTTTATAGGATTTAACGTCTATGATATAGGGGGGGGGAATAGGGGTGCTTGGCTTTTGCTGCCCAACTCCCCAAGGGACTGAGTCCACTAAGTCCATGATCGGTCAGAGATGAATGGAGGGACGCAGGATGCAGTGAAAGCAAGGCAGATCTTTATTTTTCTGTTGCAACAGAGTTCCCACCCACCCTAGCAAGAAGGCAAGAGAGATCCCGAACCAAGAAGAAACATCTCTTTTAATGGCTGGCATTTTGGCGGGGAGAAGGAGATCCCCTCTGCAAGCAGTCAGAAATTACATGACACTTAAGGTGGGGTTGCTGTGGCTCAGGCAAGTCAAGGTGTGATATTCCTGGGGATTCAGCAAGTTTCACATAGTTCCAGATACAGTTCACACAAAGAATTAGCATTTGATAAGAGAGTCTCTTAGACTTAGACAATCCAGATGCCCTTCAGACATCCCTCAGTGCAGAGCATCTGGGCAAACAATGACAATTAATACAAAGGAGCTTCGTAGATATAGGAGAGGAATCCCTTCAGGAACTTCCCCTAATTGCTATCTGCCTACCTGTTCTCAGACAAGGGGGGGTTGAGGAGGCAAAGGAAATATTTTAGAGTATTTAGGGGAGCCAAGATGGTTTTTGGATTGCTCTCCTGTACTATTTTAGACATGTGGTCTTTATACTTAGGTATGTGTTTTTACCTTATGCAATTATCAACATTTATTCTATATTTAAGACCTTGCTATGGGTTAAACCACAGAGCCTAGGACTTGCTGATCAGAAGGTCGGGGGTTCGAATCCACGGGACGGGGTGAGCTCCCGTTGCTTGGTCCCTGCTCCTGCCAACCTAGCAGTTTGAAAGCATGTCAAAGTGCAAGTAGATAAATAGGTACCGCTCCAGCGGGAAGGTAAATGGTGTTTCCGTGCGCTGCTCTGGTTCTCCAGAAGCAGCTTAGTCATGCTGGCCACATGACCTGATAGCTGTACGCCGGCTCCCTCGGCCAATAAAGCGAGATGAGCACCGCAACCCCAGAGTCGGCCACGACTGGACCTAATGGTCAGGGGTCCCTTTACCCTTTACCTTAAGACCTTAGAATTCCTATAATATCTACCTACCTGAACATGTGCTGACAGTCTGTGGTCAAGGGTAACAAAGAGTGTGAACGAAGGAGGCTTAAGCAACTGATACCCTAATCACTGGGGGAAAGTGCCTGAGCAGAAGACAGCATCTTTGTGGGACAAGCTAAGGGGTAACGGCTCTGTATCCACCTGAAGTTAAACAAAGACTCTCCTCCTGCAAGAGAGGGGAGTGGTTGTGGTCGGGAGCCAGACTCCGCCTCAAGCAGGGTGCATTAGCCCCCTGCCTCCCACTCACCTGGCTGGCGCCCACGCCCACGGGCAGGCACCCAACCAGGTGCCTGCAAGGGGGCGTGTTTAGCAGCCTAAATTGCTGCGACACCAGCCTTCCGGCCTCACTTTTTGTCGTCCCGTCGCGAGTCACCCATCCTCCACTCCCTTAGAGCTCAGGGTCTCAGTTTTCTTTTGGCCTTGCTATGGACCTTAGGTTGGTCGCCCTGGTTGTCTGGGGGGCCTGGTAGGAATTTTTCCATTTGGCATTAGGCTTTTTGGTTTTTTCGCCTACCTCGTAGCAATCGTCACAACTTTCGTGGTATTGGTGGGTAGGTTAGGCATTGGAATAATGTGTTGTGGTGTGTCGAAGTGCTAGGTGTGGCCATCGCCTATGCCTTCAATTTTGGGTATTCCGTTAAAGGAATCCGGCGGTCGTGTATTCTGTCCGATGCCTGCGTGGCAGGAGGCCATGGCACGACCCTCGGTGACATGAGGGGAGAGCTTATAGTTGGATTAGCATCAACAGGCTCCACCTACTGGTGAATAAACCCCCCTGTTTTAGACTCACCCCTCTCTGAGGGGGTGGAGTAGCTGACGTAATCCAATGCCTAAGCCAATACCTTTTCACTTGCTGTAATCAATAAAGTTGTGGCCTTTTCTTGCCCATTAACCTTATATCACGTGTCCTTGTGTTTTCATTCCACTACGCGGGGATCGGGTCCTTGAACCACAATGACTCTGGTCTCTTTCCTCCTCCTCCTCCTCCTTCAACTCTCCATTTGTAGTCTGGCCATTGAGGAATCAAAGCACCCCTGCAGAGTGTGTGTTAAGGTGTGGGTGGGTGCACTGATTTTCTGAACTGAGTTCAGTAAATGTGGCGGTCTCACCTTTTCCCGCACATAACAGTCTCACTAGGTTTGTTATCATTCTGTTTATATTTTTAAGGTTGGACTTCATGCATAAAATTAAAGGTGCCCTGTTCTCTTTTGCACTTGGTCACCCCAATTGGGCTGTCTAAGACTAGATCAAACCAACCTAATAAATTATTAGAGGAATAGTCGACGTTAGTCATACTCAGATTAGGCCCGTTGAAATAAATTGGTCTGGTATGACTAACATTAGATATATTGAAACCATGAATGTGGAAAAGCTTTTTAATATTCAGATGAATGTGATATATATCCTGTGGGAGGAGAATGTTTGCAGAGCAGAGGAGGAATCTGTTGTTACGGACAGCAGTTTCACCAAGCCAGACATTTACTATACAATTCAAAGCAAGTTAAATGTATTGCTAATGTAATTCAAAGTACAAACCTGTGCCTTACAGACTCCTGTGCCTTACAGACATTGGCTGGAACCACAGGGAGATGAAAAAGGGCAATTGTCAACAATGACTTTTGGAAACAAGGGGCTCCAGGGGCCTTCTTAAAACACCTAATTTGGATCTGTCCAGTTGTTGGCCATTTTGGAGGACAGAAATAATTTCTTCAGTAAATATAGTCCTTAATGCTTTCATTGCAGAGAGGTTAGTAGTCCAACAAACTGAAAGCTGTCCTGGCTTTTGTGGGAATTTCAATTGCTAAATGCATATTTCTCTGCCATTGGAAGTTGTAAACCTGCACCATAATATGATAAATAGGTGGCAAAGATGTAGCTCTTGTGAGACTGAGGAATCCAGATAAATTTAAAAACATAGGTGAGCTTCTGGATCTATAGAGTCCAGGTCATGTTTATAGAATCACTGCTTATTAACACTTGAATGCATGCAGGATTGAGGTACCCATGATTTATTCATTCAAATTATTGAGTAATCAACTTTTAATGTTATTTTTATTAATTTATCAGTGAATAAAATTTAAAAGGAAATTATTTTCTGTCTTTGTTTTCCCTCTTTTATGGAATCTTGACGTAATATTTGGCCCATCTGATATTACCATGACAACTGTGAGTTATTGTTATGTATTATGTACCTGACATTCAGAAGACATCTTAAGGCAGCCCTGTTCAGGGAAGTTTTTAACGTGTGATATTTTACTGTATTTTTGGTTTTTATGTAAGCCGCCCAGAGTGGCTGGGGAGGCCCAGCCAGATGGGCGGGGGTATAAATAATAAATTATTATTATTATTATTATTATTATTATTATTATTATTATTATTATTATTATTAGGTTTGTTGTTTACTTTTAAGACTGGATCTCGGAAGGACCGTGTTTGCAGGAAAGATGGAAAGAGGAGGGTGCTGATGATAGAGGGGAAGGCAGTATGGTGAAATGGAGTATTTCAATTAAATGAATTCTTTTAAAAATAATAATTCCATTCATTAGATTTCTGAAACATTAAGCCGTATATAAATGCTTTTTTTTTTTTTTTTTTACAAATCAATTTTAAAATTGGGACTTGTAGATCTCACGTATCTCCAATGATTTTGGCAGATGAAATCTATATGAGTCCCACACCTGTATTTCTGGTTACTTCTTGGTGACCTTTTAACTGGTTCTCAGATTGTTTCTGATTTCTTCTGGCAAGAATGGGTGCAGCCATATAGATACTGCAGACCTGAGAAGCAAGAACTGCGAAGCTAATAAAATGAGATCAGAATCACCATGCTTTGTTCTTCAGTGATCTATACAGTCTTCCTTATCAGCAGAAAAAAGTCAGACTTATTGAGAACACCTTGGAGCAACAGCAACTAAAGGATATTTAAGTGTGCTAACCACTTTAAGTGTTTACTTTTTCAAATAGCTTTCTTGATTGACTATTAGGACCAAAGAATGAGAGAATCAAGAAGTTTCCAAGTTGACATTTCTTCTCCTTTAATTTACCTGGAAGGGAATTTACTTGATTTGCTGAAGTGTGCTTTCAGAACAGCATTGTCTTCAATGAAATTGTCAGCAGAGGCCCGCTGCAATTTTAGAGGAAAGCATTCATTTTAAGTAACATCACTATGTTTGGGAGGAGGAGACAGTAACAGCCATTCCTCAATATATATTTTATTTTTGGTAGTAATATTTTATTGAAAAGTTTACAATTATAAAGAAAAAAGTGATACAAAGGAAAAAAAGAAGAAAAATACAAAAGGCACAAAAATGTGTAGAGAACACACGCACACAATACGATAAATGCCCTAACCCATACATTCTTTTTAAAGTTTGATTTAACCTTATACATATGTAAAGCCTACTACATTTTGTATAAACCCATTCCAAATATTGTTACATTTATGCAAACAAAGTCTACGTCTGTAAGCAATCCATTCATAAGTTGCGAGCGTTATCACATTGTCAATTTTATTGTGCTATTTTAAGAATGCATGGAACCAGTTTCTATGCCAGTCATGGAAATATCATGAGCAATGGTAAAATTAACAGAAAACAGAATTTTCAGTGAAAATAAGACGATTACTGTGGCTGTCTTTGCTCTGGTGAGTGGGAAGCAACAGCAAAAGTATTCAAATTCACACAGTCATTTGGGTGCCTTATGTACATAAGCAGAATCACTGGGAGGTACATTTGTAGGTTGTTAGTACCACAGTGGTAGTAATACTATTATTTGGTAATAAGCCATGACAAAAAGAATTGGGGCGCCCAGAGTTGAGCCATAAATGTAGCTCTCAATCCCCTGGCCACCAACACCAACATGGAACATACAAGGTAACATAGTTTTCATTTTCAGGCAGCAAAATAACAAAACCGTACAAACTCAGAAAGTGTAACAAAGTAATTTTAGATACTAAACTCAGGCACATATTTTTAGTACCACGTTTGACCCTGTTTCCTGCTTAGTTGGTTTTCTCCTATTCTACAGAAGGAACAAGTCAGCTACTTTTTCGTGGCATTTTGATTGGCTCCAATAAAGCCAACTGTGGACTTTGGAGGGGATTTCCCCCCCGATGCCAACACTAACTACCTTTTGCTTTTTATGTGCTTTGGGGAATACCGGATCCAGACATTCAGAATGCAGTCTACATCCAGAGGAAGATGGTTTCTACATCTGAAGATGGATTTTGTAAATAATGGAGGGTTACATTCCTCTCCAGCCACTAGCATGTGCTACACAACTTGGCTTCTATTGACTCTTTTTTCCACCCACCTACCCTCTTGCTGGGGACACAGGTGGCACTGTGGGTTAAACTACAGAGCCTAGGACTTGCTGATCAGAAGGTTGGCGGTTCAAATCCCTGCGACGCGGTGAGCTCACATTGCTCGGTCCCTGCTCCTGCCAACCTAGCAGTTCGAAAGCACGTCAAAGTGCAAGTAAATAAATAGGTACCGCTCCAGCGGGAAGGTAAACGGCGTTTCCGTGCGCTGCTCTAGTTCACCAGAAGCAGCTTAGTCATGCTGGCTACATGACCTGGAAGCTGTATGCCGGCTCCCAGGCCAATAAAGCGAGATGAGCGCCACAACCTCAGAGTCGGTCATGACTGGACCTAATGGTCAAGGGTCCCTTTACCTTTACCTTACCCTCTTGCTCAGGAGAGGTGCAAAGAGCTCTGTCAGGGAACATCACGGCGGGTAATATAGATGTCTTCTTTCTCATTGATGGCGAACATGCCCACACCATCTTGAGGACCTGTCTCTTTTTTCTGTGGTTAATAGATGTGGCAATCATTTTGTGTTATGCCACACCTTCATGGCAGCTGTATTGGTGACTGGCACCCACAAAGCCTTCTTCCATTGTCCCCAAAAGTTTCCCAACCCCTGCATTAAGGTACAGGGCTGGGCTGGGAAGGTTGGATTGAAATACGCACAGAACTAGTTGTTAGGTCCAGGCACACTCACAATATCTTGGTCAAAGCAACTCAAAACATTGTGTTGAGGATAAAATTGGGGAAATGCAGACATGCCTAAGATTAGACCGTGAATGTCAGAATGTGTAAGTGCCTAACAGCAATGGGAAAAGCAAGATCTAAGGGTAATATGGAAGCCTTTGTACATTCTTTCCATTTTCTATAACCTGTGAGATTTTCAATCGCAGCAGCTCTTCAAATAATCTTTAGCAGAAAGCCATAGAAGAGTGAAGTGGTCATTTGCAATCCCTGTGTTTCTTTCTACTTCTAAAATACTGTATATGCATTGCTTTCCTGCCCGATAGGGCTCCAATGTAGTATACAACTAATACAAAACATGGTACAATATTGATAATAACTATCTGCTACAACAGCGGCAAGAGTCTTGATAGCACAAGGATGGAAGAATGAGGAAACCCCGACAAAAGAACAGTGGCAAGAGAAATTGATGAACTATGCAGAACTGGCGAAACTGACATGCAAACTGTGAGATAAGGACAACTGTGACTTTAAAGAAGAATGGTAACTTTTTACAAATTATTTAAAAAGACAACAAAATGAACTGGACTCCTTGGCAGGTTCTGAATAAACATACACAAATTTATTGAGGGTTAATACAGTAGACAGATAATATTAAGGGTGTATACAATTTTACAATATGCAGAGAATAATAGGAGTTGAGAAATCAGAGAGAGGAGCTGAAGGAAGTCTCGGGGGGGGAGGGAGGGAGGGTTTGTTGGGGAGGTGGGAGGGGGAAATAATGAAGATGATTTGTTTTGATAATTTGTTGTTGAAATTGTTAATATATATTTTTTTAAAAAATATTGATAATAACTATCATTTTCAATAGGCAGTTTTTTTGCTATTCCTATCTACACCATGCTCAAAAATCTCCCTTTGATGTAGGTTTGGGTACAAAGAAGTGTTTCTAGTACACACACAGGGGAGATTTGTCTTTGATTTCTAGCACACCCTGTTCTCTAAGGTAAGTGGTACTTTGCTTCTGGAGTACGGTTCTCACATCCAGAAGAGCGCAGTTTCTGCTTCTCAAGGTTCAAGTGCCATATGTTTCCTTCACCTGTTCTTGAATCATAATTATGATCTGAATGCACAGAAGCAGTTTTCTGACTGTTTGTGTAATAATAATAATAATAATAATAATAATAATAATTTTTATTTATACCCCGCCCTCCCCAGCCAAGGCCGGGCTCAGGGCGGCTAACAAGCAATCATAAAAACAAGCTGAATGAATACAACTTAAAAACAAAATTAAAATACAACATTAAAATATTGAAACATTAAAATATTAAAATGTAGCCTCGTCGCAGGACGAGTAAGGGCACCCTTCCATAATAATTAGATATGGGAAAAGCCTAATAATCTGGCCCTGCACGGTGATATCAGAAGAGCTACTGCCTGACTACCAGTTAAGCTTTAACTTATCCAGTTAATAGGATCTTTGTTTTAAATTACAGTATAATATTTCAAGCTACAGTGTCTTTAAACATGTTAGATAGGCTAGAACAAACTATATACGGGTGGCTAAAACTAAGGTTACATTTTAGAGGTAATCTACACATGCAGAGAAATCACATGGTGTTGAGAGGGACTATAATATCTCAAACTTGTGAGGGATAGATTGAGTGCTGTCCCACAAAACCATCCCTCTTCCAGGGAAAAACTGCCCCCACTCCCGGTTGAATTCCTCTCAGGAACTTGCATGTCATTCCCACGTATGGTATGTGTCAATTCACCCTAAACTAGGATTGCTGTATTTCAAACAGTGAAAATCCAGACAGAAAAGTTGAGCTTTGGGGGCAAAAATGCAAAAAAGAAACAAACTAAAAAACCCCACAATTTTCCAGCTAGTTTTATGGGAAAACAGTAAAAACGGCACTGCCGACATGGGCTGCCATACCCCTGGATTTTCCCAGATATTTGACCGATTTCTGCCCAGACACTGCTGCCGACTGCAGTATTTTGAGTATGTCCAGGAAAATCTGGATGTACGGCAACTGTACCCTAAACTGGGGGAGAGTTACATTTTCTATGTACGCCACCAGAGAACAAGGCATGGTATAAATAAATATATAATATTTATTGCTGGCATCTGCCTGTCTCAGGAGACAATGGAAGAGTGCGCCATTGGGGGTAAAGTCAAACCATTACAGCGCCTGCTGTGGTTGTAGAGACTGATATTGGAGAGACATGTTTTGTTGCAGTTGGGGCAGGTGAAAGCATCCGGTTTCATGGTTACAGCGGTCATTCCTCCTTTGGTGACTGCTGTGGCTACATGACTGTCTGTCTCCCAGCCATCCAGTTGAGGGAACTGCCCGTTAACGGCGCCTGTCTTAATTGAGCTTCAGTTTGTTGACTTTCATTCAGTCCATTACTGAGGCAAGGCATCGATAATTCAAACCTCTTCCTAATTCTAGATTAAGCAATCCAAAGTATCAACCACCACCCTCCTGGGGTTGGCACTCCTATCTCCAATATGAACTGGGAGCAACGGCCACCTCTTTTGGTGCACACTTTTTCAGGAGTAATCCCAATTTAAATATAAGCTAATTTACCTATCCATTATTAAGGAAATCAGCCCTGAGTGCTCACTGGAAGGACAGATCCTGAAGCTGAGGCTCCAATACTTTGGCCACCTCATGAGAAGACTCCCTGGAAAAGACCCTGATGTTGGGAAAGATGGAGGGCACAAGGAGAAGGGGACAACAGAGGACGAGATGGTTGAACAGTGTTCTTGAAGCTACCAGCATGAGTTTGACCAAACTGCGGGAGGCAGTGGAAGACAGGAGTGCCTGGTGTGATCTGGTCCATGGGGTCAAGAAGAGTCAGACACGACTAAATGACTAAACAACAACAAATTTATACTGTGGGTTAAACCACAGAGCCTAGGACGTGCCAATCAGAAGGTCAGCGGTTCGAATCCCCACGACGGGGTGAGCTCCAGTTGCTCGGTCCCTGCTCCTGCCACCTAGCAGTTCTAAACCACATCAAAGTGCAAGTAGATAAATAGGTACCACTCCGGCAGAAAGGTAAACAGCGTTTCCATGCGCTGCTCTGGTGCGCCAGAAGCAGCTTAGTCATGCTGGCCACATGACCCGGAAGCTGTACGCCAGCTCCCTCGCCCAGTAAAGCGAGATGAGCGCCGCAACCCCAGAGTCGTCCTTTTGTTGTTGTTGTTGTTTAGTCGTTTATTCGTGTCCGACTCTTCATGACCCCATGGACCAGAGCACGCCAGGCACTCCTGTCTTCCACTGCCTCCCGCAGTTTGGTCAAACTCATGCTGGTAGCTTCGAGAACACTGTCCAACCATCTCGTCCTCTGCCGTCCCCTTCTCCTTGTGCCCCCCATCTTTCCCAACATCAGGGTCTTTTCCAGGGAGTCTTCTCTTCTCATGAGGTGGCCAAAGTATTGGAGCCTCAGCTTCAGGATCTGTCCTTCCAGTGAGCACTCAGGGCTGATTTCCTTCAGAATGGATAGGTTTGATCTTCTTGCAGTCTATGGGACTCTCAAGAGTCTCCTTACCTTTACCTAATTTACTTGTGGGTAACTAGCTCTGGATTGTGAGCAAATTGCAGGGCCTTTTTTTTGTTTTGGCCACCAGTTGCTGTTTTGACCACCATTTTCATTCCAATTCCACTGAATCCCATCCCTTTGCACGGAGAAGCCAAGGTTTGGGCGAAATCGACACAGAGAGTGGGTGAAGCACCGCTCTGCAAGGTTCACAAGTTCACTGACTCCTGCTCGCAATCCTAACAAAGGTCATAAATGCCAAGTTGGTTGGGCAAAACAAAATAAAAGAAAAAAATTCCTTCCAGTAGCACCTTAAAGACCAACTAAGTTAGTTCTAGGTATGAGCTTTCGTGTGCATGCACACTTCTTCAGATACACCGCAGTGTGCATGCGCACGAAAGCTCATACCTAGAACTAACTTAGTTGGTCTTTAAGGTGCTACTGGAAGGAATTTTTTTTCTTTTCTTTTGTTTTGACTATGGCAGACCAACACGGCTACCTATCTCTAAGTTGGTTGGGGTTACAGTATTCCAAGCAGGTGGCCTTCCTGGGGGAGAGGGAAACCGAGCGCCCAGAGGTCGCCTCACAGCAGCCCACTGGGCCCCGCCGTGGCCTTGCCTTCCCGCGCCCACTCGCCCCTCAGAGTCTCCAAGCGGCGGCGCCGGGGGCTTCCCGCCCTCCGCCCCCATCACTGCGCCCAGGACGCATGCGCGCTCCGGAGGGCGGGGCTGTAGCCGGGAGCTCGGCGCGGCAGCAGCGGCAACAGCAGCGTCTGACACAGCCGCGCATCCGCCTCCTTCCCTCCCTGCCGGCTCAGGGAGACCAAGCGGCCGAGCGCTGCTCCGACACCCTCGCCAGCCCCGGCCCGGCTCGGCCTAGTTGATTAACCGCAGCGCCGAAATTGCCTACCTCTCGCTCCCGGCTCCTTGCTTCAGAGGAGAGGAATTTCCCTCAGCTTCACTTCATCCCTTCCTTCCTTCCTCCTTCCTCCTCATCTCCCCGTTATCCCCTCCCTCCCTCCCTCTTCTGACCCAGCGCGCCCATTTTCTCGCTCGGCTTTTCCTCCATTCGCATCCCTCAACCATGAGGCTGAAGGGCCGGGGATGCTGCGCCCCGGGCGGAGGCAACGGAGGAGGCGGCGGCGGCGGGGAGGAGGAGAAGCAGCCACAGCAGCCGCCCGGGCCGGCCCCTCCGCCGGTGCGGAGCCCCTTCGCGCACCACCTGCGCTTCAGCGCCCTGCAGAAAGCCAAGGTGGGTGTGCGCGCGCTAAGCGGGGCATGTCTTCTTGTCTGGAGGCGAAAGGGGCGAAGGAAACCGCCGCCCGTAGACATAGATAGGGGAGTGTGTGTGTGTGTGTGTGTGCGCGCGCGCGCGCGCGGCTTTTCCTCTCCACCACCCCCCCCCCCCAAAAAAAGCATGTGTGTGTGTGTATATCTGCTCCCGCGCGCGCCCGCGACCCGCTCGTGTGTGCGCGAGACGCACGCGACGAGGGGGGTTGTATTGCACAACGCGTGGAGACGCCGAGTTGCGCGCCCGGCGGAGGGGAAGGAAGGAGGGACTCGCGCTCTTGCGCGCGACGCTGCAACCAAATCGCACCAATTCTAGTCTCCTAACCGCTAACGCAGATGGTCTGGAAGTCGTCCTCCTCTCCATCATCAGGCGTGCGCCTCTAAGGAGGCCTTTCCTTCACCTCTCCGCTTTCTTTCAGCCTCTTACCATCTTCCTGATGCTTCTCAGTACAACAGGTGCCTAATGCACCGAGGCCTGATTTTTTTATTTTTATTTTTTGGCCTGGCCTCCCTGGCAGAGCCAAAAGATTGCAGTGAACTGGCACCCTGAACTCTCTCAGGCATACCTAGCAAGGATGGATCTAGGGTAACGAGACCGGTTCAGTTGCACTGGACAGCGGAGCTTGTGAGGCGCCACAGCAGTTGCCACAACTATGAAGTCCAACAGAAGGGGCGCACGTCGGATTATGGTATCACATGGGGCATCACTGATGTTTGAGGCACTAAGGTCCGCCACTGTACGTAGTGCCCCTTGAACCCTTGGCAAGGAGCTGTATTGGCACACACATATGAGGCGGTCACTTTACCACAATAGCCGTATTAGAAATTACTACGTTTTACAACTACTCCAAGTGTCCGTAGTGAGGGCGGCGAGGCGAGGAGGAAGGGTGAAAAAAAATTTGCACGCCTTTGTGTGAGAAAGATGGGAAGCTTCTGTGTTCGATGACGCCATGACAGCAGCGGCACATCACCACAAACATATACAGCAGTACCTCTGGCTATGTACTTAATTCGTTCTGGAGGTCCGTTCTTGACCTGAAACTGTTCTTAACCTGAAGCACCACTTTAGCTAATGGGGCCTCCCGCTGCTGCCACACCGCCACTGCGCAATTTCTGTTCTCATCCTGAAGCAAAGTTCTTAACCCGAGGTACTGTTTCTGGGTTAGTGGAGTCTGTAACCTGAAGCGTATGTAACCCGAGGTACCACTGTACTGCACATTGTACGCTCCATAGCGTGGCAGGTGATTTCTGCAGCCCCCCCTGGGCCTGGGTCCCAGTGGGACCGGTTTCGCCAACCCCTAGGTACACTTCTGCCCCCTCTATATGCCAGTGCTTCCCATGGCCTTTTCCCAAGGAAGAGCTGGTAGGAAGTGCCTTAAGTTGTGGCTACTTCTTGAAGGTACTCAGAGTGCTTTCTTCCAGTGGCATCCAACCCTTCCTTGTCTGCCTTAATTGGTCTGGAGTGGGAAAGACAGATGGGAAGTTTGCCTGTGTGGCTAGGCAATTCAGGCACCTTGGGCAGTGCGGCTGCTGGTGCCAAATAAAACCCAGACTCCCTCCAAACTTTGGAGCTGAAGAGGTGGGGCAGGGATTGGCATGCAGTTACTAAGACAGTTGCCCACCTTGCCCACAGATTGGCTGCTCACAGTCTCCACAGGACATCACCATGCTTTGTCATAGTGAATGTGGCAAGTGGGAATTGCTGGAGCCTGCTAAAGCCCACTCCTAACCAAGGTTCTCAGAAATAAGGCTCATTCATTTTCAGCACAGCTGATTTGTAAGCATGCTTAGAATTGCAAAGTAGTCCAAAAGCAATCCTGGAGTTGGGACTCAAGAGAGGCTCTGGTGTTCTTCACACCTCCTATTCCTTATTTGTATGATGAGAAAGACCATCTCATGTCTTCTCATTTTTGTCAAGGAAATAAACAACTACCTGCCTTTTAGAAGACATCTGAAGGCAGCCCTGTTCAGGGAAGTTTTTAATGTTTGAAGTTTTATTCTGTTTTTAGTCCTCTGTTGGGAGCTGCCCTGAGTGGCTGGGGAAACCCAGCCAGGTGGGCAGGGTATAAATAGTGTTGTTGTTGTTCTTTGTAATAGTATTAGTGTCCAGCCCCAGCCTCACTTTAGTGCCCTTAATTTTCCTGCACTGTCCAAGAACAGAGACATGAGGTTTGATAAATTCTCCTCTTTTTATTGAGGTGCCCATATCAGAATCTTCCCTGGGCCATATATAGCTTTAAAATGAAACATGATATCTAGCCACCATAAATCATAGTCATATCTGATCTTAAAAGTTTTTGTTACATTGGAACAAATTGGCCTCATTTAGATTCTAGTCCTCTGTCCGTAATACCTAGCACTAAATGTTCATAGAATGTCCAAAATGAGCACAGGAGAAGTTATGGTATTCTACTGTGCCAGAACAATAGTAGAATACCAGTGCTGAAAATAATTGCCCCGTAAGGATAGCCCCCAAACTTACTTTTTCTCACCTCATGGGACCAATATTTTGGCAGTCCTCAGCTGCTAGGCATCTCAAGGACTTGTTGGCATGGGGTTCCTCACCCCTCTTCTAATCAATGTTTGTGCTATGCACACTGATTCCCACTTTCTGCAAGCCAGTTGTGACTGCTGTTTCGACCCATACTCCACTTGCAGAAAGAACAGCAAAGTCCATACAGTTATACTATGCAAATTTTCCTGCAACCTGGTACTTTTTCTTAGGCACTGTTCCCCACACTTCCAGATGAATGATGAAAAAGAAGTGAACATGGAGAGGAAAGAATTGTCCAGTATCACTTCATTCGTAGCTTCTGGCATTTGCCTTCCTCTGACCAGAGGATGCACTTTTAAACTTTGGTAGTATGTTGCATCAGGCATTTTTCATAATCATGTCTAACTATGTTTTAAACACACACACACAGACAGCGCAACCACTTTTTTGGAAATAACCATGAATGACACCTGGAAAGCACTATATAGACTTATTTTTTTATCTCTTGTGGCAGTGAATTTTGTACAGTAACGTTGTATTGCATGAAAATGTAACTTCCCCCCATCTTAACCTGCTTTAAATTTCCATAAGTATTCCTTAGTTTATTGTCGGATGGAGAAAACTTGAGCAATAGCCCTGTATTCACATTTTCCTTGATTCTTGGCTATACTTCTTTCATTAGTGCTTTTTTCCATTGATTTTTTTTTTTTAAAGCTTGCTTGAAAGATACGAAATCTTATCTTTCTGTGTGCCCTTTTCTAATTCTGCTGGAAGGCAACAAGAATTACACATGAAATTAAAAGGTTTGTCACCAGTAGGAATTGCTCTGACAACTTCTCATGTGGGCTAGGAAAGAGGTGACTAACCTGTGTCCCTCCATATATTGCTAGGCTCAGGCTCCCATCAGCTCCAGCCAGCTTGCATGGTCAGGCATAGGGGGAATTGTAGTTCTGCAACATCTGGAAGGCCAGAGATTAGTCACTCCTGAACTAGGGCAAGAAGAGGGTGGCAATTAGCAGACTAAGTCACAACATAAATGAGTGAAGCCTCTCCACCCCCATCCCACACATGTGCTGGAGGGCTGGGCCATGGGTGCAAGCAGCAACAAAAATATCTGGCTAATAAGCCAGGTAAAAACTTATAGACCTCTGTGAATGCCCCAGTTTTGGTTTCAGACAGGCATCCAGTTGGCCACCATGAAACCAACAGGCTGTTCTTATGTTCTTATAGAACCACTATCTTTTCTGTATTACACCATAATCCACGCTAGAGAAGTGTAAGTAGAACTCTACTCATATAGCAGTGCCTTCTCCCGTCTCCACCTCTACTGTAGCCTTCTGAGCCCGCTGAAAAGCTGCTCTTGAGGGTTAGGGGCACTCTCCCAAAATTCATGCAATGATGAGACCACAGGGGCAAGTGGAAATCAGGATCCCATCTTCTGCCCCCTTCTCAGTTGCCTAACCAATGTTTAAGAATGATGCGTTTTGCAAACTATTGTTTAATGTGTATAATGTTTTTTAAACCACCCTGTCTTCAACTGAATTGATTGCCTGTTTGTAGAACAGGAATTCTCAGAATATCTATAGAGGCAGGATGCATTGATATAAACCACTAAGAAGAAGCATGGTTTAAACCAGGTTTCCCATTGCAACTTCATGTGGTTTCTAAAATACTAATTGGTTAATAGATTTTGGTTGGCATCCGTCTGTCTCAGGAGATAATGGAGGAGTGCATCATTGATATTAAAGCACATTTATGTACCACTCCACAAAGTGTTTTTATTATCTGGGAATGTATGTTTTGTATATGTGCGCACACACAAGCAAACGTGGGGCCAGTTTTCTTGCAGCTGCCATAGTCTGAAACAAGCAGTGTAGTGGTGCATGCTGCTCAGTCAAGCCCACTTGGCTGTTCAGTTTCTAGAGCTGGGAAGCTGGTTTAGTATTACAAACTGGAACGTGTCCAGAGGAGGGCAACCAAAATGGTCAAAGGCCTGGAAACGATGCCTTATGAGGAACGGCTAAGGGAGCTGGGCATGTTTAGCCTGGGGAAGAGGAGGTTAAGGGGTGATATGATAGCCATGTTCAAATATATAAAAGGATGTCACATAGAGGAGGGAGAAAGGTTGTTTTCTGCTGCTCCAGAGAAGAAGACATGGAGCAATGGCTCCAAACTACAAGAAAGAAGATTCCACCTAAACATTAGGAAGAACTTCCTGACAGTAAGAGCTGTTCGACAGTGGAATTTGCTGCCAAGGAGTGTGGTGGAGTCTCCTTCTTTGGAGGTCTTTAAGCAGAGGCTTGACAACCATATGTCAGGAGTGCTCTGATGGTGTTTCCTGCTTGGCAGGGGGTTGGACTCGATGGCCCTTGTGGTCTCTTCCAACTCTATGATTCTATGATTCTGCATACAAACTAGCGTTCATGGTTTGTTCCTCTCAAGCAAACCATGAGTAGAGAATCCAGGGTCTAGAAGACAACTTTAAACCATGTTTTTACATTCTGACTTCCTTGGAAGCTATTAACCAGTTTCCCAGTTCAATATAAGCTATGGTTGACTTCTCCCACACTCATTCAAAGTGCACAAAGGTTGTGCACACATTTTATTAAGTCAAGGTTTGATCAAATTCAAACACGATCTCTCCTTACCTAATAGCTACCACCAGCCAAATCCTACCATGGCTTGGCGAGGGTATAGAAGAGAGAGGTTGAGGTGGAGCTGGACACAGGTTCATTGATGGAAGCTAGTGGCCAAGGCATAGAGAAAGTTACTGTAGATTAGACTCAGATTAAGAGGTATGGTCAATGGAACTAGTCTAGATATGAACCTTCTTTGTGTTGATGTAATAAGAATGCATCAGATGGATGGCTATCTCAGATTTCTGTACAGTACTACATTTGCCAAATCTTATTCATCTTAAAAGATCTATTTGTGTTCCCATGGCTGAATCACTTTGGTTCATAGTCATCTTGTGACCAAGACCCAAGTACCATGTTTCTCATCTGTGGTTTCCAGCTGATGAATCCTCAGCAGACAGGAAAAGTAATCATTACCAGCTTCCAAATGCACGTTGGCATCGCTTAAGGGGCATTATCCAGCAACAGTTAAGTATTCCTAAAACCTATACATTATAGTGGAATAGTTGACCTCCTTAATTTTAGGTGGAGTGTACTTGGAAGTTTCCATCTTAGCTTCATTGCTGCACCCTATACACCTATACACATAATGGGTCGGCGGTTCGAATCCCCTCAACGGGGTGAGCTCCCGTTGCTCAGTCCCTGTTCCTGCCAACCTAGCAGTTCAAAAGCACGTCAAAGTGCAAGTAGATAAATAGGGACCGCTCCGGCGGGAAGGTGAACGGCGTTTCCGTGTGCTTTTCTGGTTCGCCAGAAGCGGCTTAGTCATGCTGGCCACATGACCCGGAAGCTGTACGCTGGCTCCCTTGGCCAATAAAGCGAGATGAGCGCCGCAACCCCAGAGTCGGTCACGACTGGACCTAATGGTCAGGGGTTCCTTTACCTTTACCTTTATACACATAATGGTTGGCAATGCTCACAACCTTCTGGTGCACTAACTGGTACCTGTTGGTTTCTGGAATTCTTGCAAAGAATGCTAGATAGCTAGATCTAGGGTCATCCTGTGTGCTTAAGCAAGACTCTACTCCTTCTCATCAAACATGATTCATTACGCCTTAGCTAATAAGAGATCCCAAGCAGGCTGCCTTGATTTGTAAATTTAGAATGCATTAGTGGACGGTGTGCAGTCTAGTGCAGGAAAAAAACAAATCACACATTACTGAAATCCGTTCACCCCTATTGTAAAACTTCAGCCACTAATCCTCCATATTTCTGAAAAATACTGAATATAATGGATCCTAAAACTTGTGCTTGGAAGAGTATTTGTTAAGTCATTTATGTGGGTTATGATTTTTAAAAAAGAGATTTTCCTATCACAATAGTCGCTCCCTCAAATAGTGTGTTCAGCTGCTGAGTGCTGACAAAATGGAGCCAACAGAGGGACGCTGAGAAACAAAAGGAAAGTATTAGGGGGACCGGAAAGTATCAAGAAATAACAACAAACAGAGCAAACTTTTGAAACAGCAGAGTATGGGGCAACCCTCCACCCACTATAAGCCCAATAAGCAGATACTACGTCTCAGATTTTGTTATATTTTGCCTTTTGTATTGATAGCTTCATTTTTATGTACAGCACTCAGGATTCACACTTTGAATGAACATGCGCTTCATAAATTTTCTAAATAAATAAAATGAAAATTAAAAACTGGGAAAGGGCTGCCTGCATCCCTTAACAGGTGGGAGGTGAGAATACATTGCATGTTACATTGCAGAGGCACTACTTCTCCCCATATACCTCTGCAGTGTAACATGCAGTGGATTCTCACCTCCCACCTGGACCTCAATGAGGGTTTGAGATCCGTCAGCTGCCCTCACCTGGTTTAGCTGGCCAGTCAAAGCTGTTCCCATGGTGTGGCCGCTGTCGCATGCTGACAGCTTCCAGGAGCCAGAGGTGAGAGCCGAGTGCAGGGTGAGGAACAAAGGTGGTCTCCTTCTGGGGTGGTTTGTCCAGGACCTCCATACACACTGTCTAGGCTTGTGCCCCAAGTAGGTCGCTAATGCAGCGGTTTGACTTCACCCGCAGAGGAGCACTCCATTGTCTCTGAGACAGACGGATGGCAGCAATACATTGCAGCACTTTGTTGCAAGTTCCACTTGTTCCCTCTTATGGCCAACTAAACCAGTTCATGAGCCCACCCCCCACCCCAAAAAAATCAGGTAGTGTTTTTTTTAACATACTCCTTAGATCTGTAATGGGGTGCTTCTAAGCATCACGGTGCCCTCAGATATGCCCCTTGGCCAAGACCTACTGCCCCTCCCCGTTCTTTTAAAATGAGTTTTCCTGGTTTCTTTTACCATGGGTGCTGCTGAGCTGGCTGGAAAAGAAAGTGCAGGCACTCGTCCACATCCATCGTCTTAACTTCTTTTCTTCCAGAATGCCCCATGTTGGGTCCTAGGTTGGGATGCCTTGCTGCCATTTTTGTTCGTTTTGTAGCAGTTGTTGGCGTTATTATTTTCTTCTTCTTCTTTCCTTTTTTGTGGGTTTGCCTACTTTATTTTTTGAGAGGGAATACATTTCAGCTGCTTTTTCTTTTGCTTGTTTGGAAGACACTTTGCCTGGTTTTTTTTTGTAGGGGAGGGTGGCTCACTTGCCCTTTTTTGACAGTATTTTGTATGTTCTTGGAGTGTAGATGTGTTGCCTGTTTTGGGGGTCTGAGTTTCACCCAGTTGTTTCCTGTTAAATGGGTATCTTGTGGTGCCCATTGCAGTTTCTTAGATTCCCATACACACTCCCAGGTGCAAAATTGACATAGGAGTTCATATATGCATGTAAATTAAAAGAGAAATATATTTGTTTCTCTACTGCCAAATCATAAAATGACCATGGTGGTGTTCAATAGAAGCATTAAAACATTACAAAATCCAGAACAAATGGTTAAGGCTGGATCAAATTAATTCTCTGAAAATACTTGTTGAAACAGAAACCTTTTCAGCAGGTGACAAAATATCAAAATTCTTTCTTAATTCATTAGAAGCAGTGTTCCAAAGTGCAAGTGCCACTATGCTAAAAGCAAGCATTCCCAACCTTCGGCCCTTCAGATGTTTTGAACTACAATTCCCATCATCCCTGACCACTAGTCCTGTTAGCTAGGGATCATGGGAGTTGTAGGTCAAAACATCTGGAGGGCCACAGGTTGGGGGTGCCCATCTAAAAGCCTTAGTTTGCATAGAGACCAAAGAATTATGTGATAACTGTGGAGCAGTTAGGAGGGTTTCTCTGGGTGATCAGTGATCTGGCCAGTGTATAAGGAACAAAGTGGTTCTTCAGGTAACCTGGTCCTAGGTCATTTAAAACCTAACAGTAATATCTTGAACTTAGCTCAGCAATGTATTGGCAGCCAGTGCAATGCAATATGTCTCTATTTCCCAGTTCTCAGATCATTTCTCATAACAGCCTCATATGTGAAGAACTCAGTTTCCCCATATATTTTCTTCTCAGAGGCACACTCAATTGGCATTTATTGGTGCATGTAAAACAAGATCAAAGTATGTTGGTGTTCTGCCTACTTCTTTTCAGTTTTCCCTTTGTACTAGTAGTGGTGAATATCTCTTCCCAGTGCAGGTAATAATTTTTATCATGAAGTATTTGAATCCTAAACTGATTAATCTGGCATTTATTTTGCCCAGAGAGCCAGCTGCCATTTTCAAAGTTATCCAATTAGTCTTGGCACCTTCTACATGTGATGAACCCATGCTGCAGTACAGTCTGTTTGTAATTTCCTGCCACATCATTAATTAATCTTTTCTCTGATATCCATTCCAGGGCCTTGCATACTACCAAAGTTAGCTCAATTGGCCTCTGATCATTTGAATTGGTTCTGTTTTTGTTTTTGTATGAGATTAAAGGTACAGTGTTAGACATTTCTTATTTCGTAAGGTACCGTTGCTGACTTCTCTGAGAACCTGACTTTATGGGCAGGGTCATAATAAAATGTTTCATTCTTTGGTTCCTCCCTCATAAGATGGGCTTTGCCAAGCAGGAAACAGGATATGGCCAATTTCCTTCGGTGTCAAAAGCACAAATAACATTTCTTACCCTTGCCTCTGCTGCATGGTCTCAGTAGATCCAATCTAGGTTATGGCCGTGGTTTCAACATTTAAGAACAGCCCTGCTCAACAAAATTTAATCTACTCTAGCATCTGTTTCCAACAGTGGCCATCCAGACAATGTAAGAACACATGCATCCTCTTCTATAGTAGCATCATAGAGGATCAAGCGCACAGAGCCAAGGGGTGTTGGCACCTTCCTGCACAGTCAACCTTGCTCTTAGCCATTACAGTGGTGCCCTGCAAGACGAACGCCTCGCAAGACGGAAAACTTGCTAGACGAAAGGGTTTTCCATTTTGGAGGTGCTTCGCAAAACAAATTTCCTATGGGCTTGCTTCGCAAGATGAAAATGTCTTGTGAGTTCCTGCGGTTTTTTTCCCCTCCCCCCCCTTTTTCTAAGCTGCTAAGCCGCTTATCCGATAAGCCGCTAAAAGCCGCTAAACCGCTAATAGCGCTAATCCGCTAAGCCGTCAATGGGCTTGCTTCGCAAGACGAAAAAAAACGCTAGACGAAGAGACTCGCGGAACGGATTCTTTTCGTCTTGCGAGGCACCACTGTATTGGATGGCTGTGCTTTGGAAGGACCCCTGTTGAGTGGTGCAAAAGTCTTGTCCAAGGGGAGAAAAGCTTGCTTGAATGAGGTAAGAAGGGAAAGGGTGAGGGTGCTCTTCGTGATTCCTCCCATTGGTTTCTAGCAAAACAGTAGCTCAGAAAGCCACCACAAAAGCGTCAGTGGGCTGGGCCTCTCCTGACTCATTCTCCTTCAGGCACTGGGTAGGATACTAATAGTTTCTTGCGGGAAATTCTAAAAGCACGCCATAATGGCCTTCAGCACATAGTCGTAACTGCACAATCCTATGTCAACTGTGGCAAAGGCAACCCATCTTGGTTCAAGGGAAGCTGGATAAGTCTCCATGACTTGCTCCTTCACAATGTGCTCCTCAAACTGTTGTTCTGTTTAGGACTATTGTGTTTAAGTGTGCAGTTTTTATGAGCCTGGTTTTTTAAAGGTAAAAAAAAGGGGGTGAACATAATTTCTATACCTTCAGTTTTAAATGCTCTAGTATTTCTTCCATTCAGTGGCGTAGCGTGGGTTGTCAGCACCCGGGGCAAGGCAAGTAATTTGCGCCCCCTAACCCGTGGATTTTAGGTAGGGGCAGAGAGCTGCGAGTGCGAGCGCCCCCCCCAGATGTTGCGCCCGGTGCGGCCGGCCCCCCCTGCACCCCCCACGCTACGCCACTGCTTCCATTAGCAGGAATTATTGGTAAAAAGCTGTTTTTTACTGCATTATAGCTATCTAGGAAGATTTAGGCCATTAGACAACTTTAAAACAAGAGTCGTGAAGAAATGTACTCAGAATTTAGGGAATTTCGTTCATTGCACTGAAAAAAAGCTGTACTTTTGGTGAAAGGCTTAGTTTTCTAGTGTGAAAATCAAAGGTTTGTGTCGCAGTATTAGATACAGCAGCTGAGGCATATTCCTGATAGTTCTAAAGGTTCTCTGCAGGTCCCATATATCTTAAAAAACATACTTACTGCTTCAGAGTGAAGATGGTTGATTTATTTTTCTGGTTCCAAGCAACTGGACGTAATCCTATTTTTCACAACTTTCTATTGCTGCTATAAATAACTTCAGCATGCCATGTTACTTTTCTACAGAATATACGCTATACAAATTCTATTTTTTGATGTATTATATGATGTGGTTTTGACAGTGTGCATGCAGAAAGTAGAATTGTTTTGCGTTCCTTTTTTAACCTGCGAGAGCTTACATGCCCTCATCCTTTTGATAGCTGGTTTTGTCTGTTGTTCGACTGAGATAGCATTTTAATGCCACTTAATCAGTCAGGCAAACTGATCCTTCGGGTAGTTCTCTGGCATAAATATTGAAACGAACGGAGTTTGTTAGACAGATTCCTCGACCTTGTTCGTTTCAGGTAACATAATTCTGAAGCCCAAATCAGTTCTGAAAGCTTAGTCAGATAATTCTTGTTAATGATCAGTATCTCATAATCTAAATTCTTTCTTGCATATCTGAATAAGGCTGCAGTCCTGACCTCACTTATCTAAGAGTAAGCCTCATTGAATTAAGTCGGACTTAGACTGGAATAGATGTGGTTAGGATTGCACTGTTAGTGTGATGTTTCTTTAAAGCAATCTTGTGTTGAACCGAGTGCATATTTGTTGCCCAGGCAGTTCATATCAAGGTCCATAATTGCAAAGTTTAATCCGGTGCAGCTGCAACTGCTTTCTTGTTGAATGTGTTTGTAAACATACATGCCATGACATTATTGGTAAGGTGCTTCACCTTTGGCTTTTAGTATCTGGGAACTGGTCTGTGTGAATTTCTTTACATCAACCCACCAGTGCATTTCTCTTGTGCGCTATGTCTTCTCCTATTGCAGAGAGCCAACAACAATGCAAGTGAATGAATGTTGTGCCCTCTGTTGTAAGAAAATAAGGCTGCATACACAATATTCCTTTGAAGCACTTCTCTCTCTCTCTCTCTCCTGAATTCTGGACTCTGTAGTTTGCTAGGAGTTGCTGGGATTTGTAGCTGTGAGGAGTAAGCTATAATACCTAGAATTATTTGAGGGAAAGAATGTGCTTCAAATGTTCTTTAGAGATATACGTGGTGTGTTTGCAGCCTCAAAAACAGTTGACTGCATTTCTGTCACTTTGTCTAAGCTTGCAGCCTTGAATCGGAAGAAGTTAATATTAAAATTAATTGTGCTATCATTATGCAACTATATATGTAAAGCCGTTCAGCTGAATATGCTACAAAAATAGTTTGATGCGTGCCAGGAGCCTCAGCCAGCAATCTTCTTCTGTTTGTTCTTTAATGGCCTATTGTCTTGGGTATTAACAGTCTTACAACTGGAGTGTACAGTTCTGTGCTCAGCCTTTTACCACTGTTCCTAGTTATTGCAAGACACCACAGACTTGCTGGAGGAACTGCAGTCCAGAAACGCCATTCTGGCCACCACAGATATATGTAGAAGTCCCAAACACACATTTTCCATGCAAAGATGGGCTATAAACCATCAGAAACACTAAGCGGTGGCTTATCTAGCTACTGAGCTTAATTGCTTTGTTTCACAGTTGCAGGTAGTCTGCATCTTCAAGTTAGTGGTCTTGCTTCAGTGTTGCCCCATGGTATACTTATTGCTGAATTAGAACAGTCTTTCCTTAGTTCCTGACCTCAGTTGCCTCTCTGATACCTGAATTGCATCAGTGATGACATCATAATCTAGTTCCATAAGCACACAAGCACAATCTTATACCATATTGATGGCTACACGTACCTATATTCTTCCAGCTGACATCCATAGCACACAGCACAATTCATTGTCTATAACTAGCCCCTAAGACAGGGGCCACAAACTCATTAGGGCCTTTGGGACATTTGATAATCTTAAACTGTTAATGGGCACTAACAGAGTACCGGGTTTGCACAGAAGAAAGCTGCTGGTGCTCAGAAGGCCACCCCCCCCCAAAAAAAAAAAATAGCCATCTCCCAAAACAAATAAAAGACAAGAAGCAAGTGCACACACAAAAAACCCCAACCACACAACCCCCACCAAGCAACAATGACAACCCACAAACCTTTAAAATTAAAAATAATAATGGAAAGGGGCCTTGGCAGGCACCAAGGGGGGTGGGTGGAAGATGCCATAATGGCCTAAGATACAGCTGCACTTCTTCCATTCCTTCAGGCAGAGACTGGCAGGATTTACATCAAGTATTATTGAAACTACAGTACTGGCTTGGGCTACAATGCAGCAGCATCCACACACCCCAGCCACACTAAAGGGGGTCGGATTGGGCAGAAGCATCTGGTGTCACTCTGCCAGCACAGAACTGCCTGTTCTGCCTGCTGACTAGGTGAATGGAAATGGCACTATAGCAGGATCCTTGCCAGCAGCAATCTGCAGAGAATTGCAAAATTGGGCTTCCAGGGAGGGGCTGAGGCAGCCTGGGATCTGCTGGCTCCCAAGCTGCTCCACCTTGCAGTCACTAGATGGCAACACGCGCAATCCGGACTGGCACACCAATTTGCCTGCCTTCTCCCCAGGCCAGCATCAGCGCACTGCTCTCCAGCCAGGTTTGGAGTATGGTGTTGGTTTCCTCCATTGGTTATTGAGTATTAACATTTCGTATGGAACAGACTCCCTTGGGAGGTGGTTGACTCTCCTTCCTTGGAGGTTTTTAAGCAGAGATTGGATGGCCATCTTTCATGGATGCTTTAGTTGAGATTCCTGCATTGTAGGGGGTTGGGCTAGATGACCCACAGGGTCCCTTCCAACTCTATGGTTTTATGAAGTGTCTGATTTGTGTCTGGGTCTGTGCATTTATCCGTTTGCCCAGACGCAGTCTGGTTTGGTCTGTCAGAGTTTTCCTTTGTCCATACTACTGATAGTCTTCACCCTCTTCAAGATATACTTGTGAGTTGCGTGGTGTCTTCATATTCTGTTTGATACATAGGCAGTGATGTAACAGCTGTTTCTCAGTACAGTACATACATTACATGATGTGTCACAATGCAAGAGGTGGCTTTTCTTTCATTTCCTCATTCCATGCAGCTATTTCTCTTTTTAAAATTCTGTTTACTTAAAAACTTGACCAGGCTGCAGCCTAGCAGTTGTTACTGGTGTGGCATAGGTACAGAGAGCATAATCCTACAGATCTATAGGCAGAAATCAGTAGAAATGATATTAAAGCTCACTTTTTTTGTATGACTGCATCATACAGTCTTTCCTTCCACTGCCAAAAATAGCTTACAATCTCTTTACTACATGTAGTTCCAAGTATTGTGATGTAAATAATATGGGGACGGACAGAGACAGGAAGGGTAACTGAATTGCAATGGGAAAACAGCCAGTGCTTTTCTATTTGTATTAATTATATAACAGAGTTTTAAAAGATGCCATGTTCATGCCGCGTTTCATTAAGATCGTTCATAGTGGGTTACTGCCGTATGTGTTCTCAAATTGTCAATCTTTTACTCAGCTAGAAACAAATTCAGGCTTCTTCCTGGATAGCAGACAAATAGCTTTCCAGGTCAATGAAGCATTAGTTCATCTGTGTTGTGTTTGAGCTTAGGATGCAATTAGGTGAAATTACAATGGCTTGTAATATCAGATTTCTGTTAGACTATGACTAACGTTGGATATCACCGTGGATGCCTTTGCTTGTTAAAAACTTGCAGAAGCTTATTGGAGCAGACTAGATGTGCAACTAGATGTGTTTGCAGTCTATGTATTAGCTACAAGCACACTAATACCTTGTGTACCAAGGGATTTTTGGCAGGAAATTGAAAATTAAGATTTGGTCACCCCAGTGGGTTTCTCAAAGTTTACAGCAACCGTACCAAAAGTTCTAATAAATGTCGACTAGGAACATAAGAAAAGCCCCCCCAAGACAGTACAGGTAAAATATAGTCACTATCGCTAAGTAGCCATTTATAGCTTTATGATCCATGAATTTTAAGCCCTTTAAGCTTGTGGGATCACTTTAGCCCATACACGTCATGCCCAACCACTTCAGTCTGCAGAACTGGCAACTGTAACAGGTGCCATGTAATATTTCCACAGTTGTAAGAAATCCGTATTTTAGTGTGGCAGGGCCTGCCCTGTAGAACTCCCTGTCTATTGACATCAGGGAGGCGACTCTGTTGTACTACTGTCTATGCCTTATTTAAACATTTTTTTTATTTAGTAGAGACCTGTAGGTGTTGATGTGCTTTCATCTATTTTACTGTTAATTTAAATTATCTTTATTTTTTATTGATATTTTTATTTTTTCTTGTAAATCACTTACAGCTTGGCAGTATGTGCATTTTGTTAAGTAAAACAAATTTTGTCTAATCCTGTTTTAAAAGTCACCCCGTTTGGTGATCATTACTGTATATTGGGAGAGTGAATTCTGTAACTATGCACTGTTCAAAGTGATAAGTCCTAGTACAAATGAATGAAATCAGGGTCCTTAGTAATTTGGAGTGGATCTACTCTAAGAAGCAATTATTAACATCACTATTCAAGGCAACAGAAGTCAGTCTTGTTAAAGGAAAGCACTCAGTGCTCTTAACTCTGTGTGGACTGTGGCACCAACCACTGTGGGGTTTATCTGATTCTAAAAACTTCTCATTTCCCCACATGCAAACCCCATCTTGAACTCATTGCAAACCCCATCTTGAAATTTAACAGCTGCCCTGTGAGTATAATTGCATTTGCTGGGATTTCTTCATTCCCAGTTTGGGCAGGGATAGAGTCAGAGTGAATGGGTGCCATAAAAACTAAGATGTGAAAAGCATGGCTGCATAACTATTCAATCTAGGTGTTATTTCAGATTCTTTCTTCAACTTATTTTCCCTTACAACCTGTCCTGAACCTTTTGGAATGGGGGGGGGGGGGGAGGAAGAGTTATTCTGTGATGCTTCCTGCTCGCTCTTTTCGTCCGCAGCTGCAGAAATGCTTTTGGCAGAGTGTTGTATGTGTGTTTGGCTGTGTATTCCTGCTTAACTAAATCAGGGGTCAGCAAACATTTTCAGCAGGGGGCCGGTCCACTGTCCCTCAGACCTTGGGGGGGGGGGCAGACTATATTTGGGGGGGGGGGAAATGAACGAATTCCTATGCCCCACAAATAACCCAGAGATGCATTTTAAATAAAAGGACACATTCTACTCATGTAAAAACACACTGATTCCCGGACCGTCCATTGGCCAGATTTAAATGATGATTGGGCCGGATCTGGCCCCCAGGCCTTAATTTGCTTACGCATGAACTAAATCATCCTGGGGAATACTACAGGCTTCTACTAAACCAGAATTGGGAATACATCTAGAACTGTCAATACCTTCTTTCTACTTCCAATTACTTAAGAAGCATTTTTCCGGATTTGGTAAGAAAACAAGTGTTTAAACCATAATTTTAAGCGTGGTCTGCTTCATATAGGTGGGACGCGGGTGGCGCTGTGGGTAAAACCTCAGTGCCTAGGGCTTGCCGATCGCATGGTTAGCGGTTCGAATCCCCACGGCGGGGTGAGCTCCCGTCTTTTGGTCCCAGCTCCTGCCCACCTAGCAGTTTGAAAGCACTCTTAAGTGCAAGTAGATTAATAGGTACCGCTTTATAGCGGGAAGGTAAACGGCGTTTCCGTGTGCTGCGCTGGTGCTGGCTCGCCAGAGCAGCTTCGTCACGCTGGCCACGTGACCCGGAAGTGTCTTCGGACAGCGCTGGCCCTGGGCCTCTTAAGCGAGATGGGCACGCAACCCCAGAGTCGGTCACAACTTGCCCGTACGGGCAGGGGTACCTTTACCTTTACTTCATATAGGTACTGTTTTGGTGGCTGTCGTCTTTGTTGTAATGTGTTAGATTTACCTGATCATCAGCAAAAAAACAACCACGTTTACAAATGTTGTTCGCCTTGTGTCTACAGTCCAATCTTAAAAGAACCAAATTCCTTGGATTTTTGCAGATTGCCTTCATGACGCTGACCCTGTTCCCCATCCGGCTGTTTTTTGCTGCTTTCATGATGTTGCTGGCCTGGCCTTTTGCATTCATCGCATCCATGGGACCTGCCGACAGAGAAATAGAAAAACCCCTCTCCTGGTGGCGAAAGTAAGTCATTGAGCCCATTTGGGTGTGCTAACATGTACTTGGAGTATAATGCAAGAAGTGAAATTGGCACGGGTTACTAATCTGATATATTTCTCCTCATAGTGGTGAAACTGACATATTGCACAATAAAAACATCGTTTCCCCCTAACGATGAATCACTTGTATATTTAACCCCCAGTGGCAGCTGTCTGTACTGAAAAGCATCTTCAAGAGAGGCTGGCATTAAGTAGAGAAGTAAGCTGGTGGGGGAGGAGGCAGCGTTAACCTTTTTGCAACCTTTTCCTTCTCTGCTGCCTAACCTTCCTCTGGAGGCAAGCATTTTTAAGATGAAGCACATTTCTGGAACCTCGCAAGGAGAAATGGGTAGGTGAGGTTTTGCAGGAGGGAAAAGGGTTAATCATTCATGCCTCTCTCACAGCTTCTGTGCTGAAGCTCGCCCCCCCCCCCTTGAAGCTGGTTTTCACGACAGAGAGCAGCTATCAGGATTTAAATAGGTGCAATGTGAATGTGAACACTTTATTTCTCCTGGCTGATGTGCGTTAAGTTCAGTGTCTGCCCTGATTCTTGTTCACTGCGTCCCCATTCACATAAACTGCTTAACTGCTTTATTTGGTACCCGAAGATGAGTTGCCGGAAGTGTTTACAAGATCTTGAGGGTGCTTCTTCTTCTGGAAGATTTTCCATTATCTCTACGTGCTGTGCTGTGCGATGTTAATCCCAGGATTAACGGAGGGTACATCTGATTGGTTAAAAACACAAGAGAGTTGCTGAGCAATGCTGTCTTTCTGTACCCATGAATAGTCATGAGAAACAACAATATCGAAAACTGTGCCCTGTTACCTCCATGGAATGGTTTGTCAGCTTAGAAAAGTACCGTATTTTTTTGCTTTATAAGACTCATTTTTCCCTCCTAAAAAGTAAGGGGAAATGTGTGTGCGTCTTATGGAGCAAATGCAGGCGGCACAGCTATCCCAGAAGCTAGAATAGCAAGAGGGATTGCTGCTTTCACTGCGCAGCGATCCCTCTTGCTGTTCTGGCTTCTGAGATTCAGAATGCTTTTTTTCTTGTTTTCCTCCTCCAATAACTAGGTGCGTCTTGTGGTCTGGTGCTTCTTATAGAGCAAAAAATACGGTACCTGAAAGGGGAAGGGAACTGGTTAAATGTCTCGTCCTGACAGGTGCCTGTTGCAGTATTCCCTGGAGAGATATCCACACAGCGTTTGTAAATACTTCTTCAGCTGTGGCCAAAGAAGTTGCAAGCATTTCCACAGAATGTTGTTCCCTTTTCTCCTAACCCAAGCCATGCTTTGTGGGGCAGGAAAGCATGAAGGCACTGCAGCTCCAAGTTTCAAATAAATGTAGCAAGGAGGTTATAGAACAGCTCACAGAATACTAAAATTTATATCTTTAGGCACCAGGCGAAAACATTTCTCTTTAACCAGAACTTTGGCTGATTAACATTCTATGTCCTTTTAAATGGAAGGGGGTTATTGGTTTCTTTTTGTTTTTATTATGCATCCTTTGTGATCTTCAGATGAAAGGTGGTATACAAATTTAATAAACAGCAACAGCAACAACAAATTTCCTCTGCCTGAATTGTTGGGCGTGTACATCCAAAGTTAGTTCATTTCAGATTGTGCCCATTAAAATTAATGGACATAATTAACTTCGGTCCATTGATTTCAACGGGCCTAACATAACTTGGATAAAACTCTTTTGACTTTATAGAAAACCAATATTGTCTTTATAGTTGGAGTGCGTACCCATCTTAGGATATCATCATAATTGGAAATGATAGCTTAATCATCTACAGCTAGCTGGGGGAGAATGAGCAGAGAAAAATAGTCACCCAGCTCTTTGCATGAGCATCTATTAAATGAGAGTGCACTCTGTGGATATATTTGTTTTGGGTTGTTGTTTTTGCCTGCTTCGGCCCACCCTCTGTGATTTCCACTGATGAAGATAGACAGGTGACAGGCTGCCTTTCTAAAGAGACAGTTTGTACCTGTTCTGCAGTGATGCTCCCTTCGACCTTTTGGGGTAAGATGAAGTAAAATCTGCCATGGGGTTGTTAAACTGGAACCTATTTAACCACATTTGAATTCCCTGACTTAACAAAACCGTGTTAAAATGCAATCAGAAAATGAGGAAGCAAAGTGCTTTTTAAAAGAAACTCTTATTTCTTGGTTTTCTTGGAAATGGCTTATGTAGTTAATCGTGTTCAAAGGGATTAACACTTCTGCATTTGTGCTATCTAATTATTTTCAGGTTTGTGGATGTCATGCTGAAGGCCATTATGAGGACCATGTGGCTTGCTGGGGGATTCCACTGGATAAATGTGAAGGGCAGGCAGGCCTTGCCCACTGAAGCAGCAATATTGACTCTGGCTCCACATTCCTCGTACTTTGATGCTATACCTGTAACAATGACCATGGCCTCCATTGTCATGAAAGCAGAAAGCAAAGATATTCCTGTTTGGGGAAGTAAGTGAAAAGAAAGCTTTACTTTCGAATAAGGGCCACGGAGATTTATTTCTGGAACGGAACGTATTCTTGGAACGTGGGAACCACCGCATTAAAGGGCCCCTTCCTGATTGCTGGCAGAGGAATATTAGCAGCTTGTGAGCAAACTAGGAAGGCCTCTGGTAAATGACCTTAGGGGCCAGACAGATCCAAATGGGAGAAGCCGTTCCCTCGAGTAACCCACTCCTGAGTTGCTTGGATCAAAGCTGAAACCTGGCTTGGTAGCAGATGGCGGGCAGTTCAGTTCTTTCAACCAAGGTTCTACATGACAGCAGCTTGACACATCGCTCAACAACCTACCCATGGCACTCTCTGCTTGTGCCAGCTTCTAGGCCACGCATACGAGCAGCTAAACATAGAGTACCTATCAGTATGCCCCTTCGCCACCCCACCAGGTGTTTTCACAATGTTTCCATTTCTTATTTTTATGTTCCTTCCTTCAGTAAGCACCACGTTCTCATACATTAGATTATTCCATTTTATCTTTGGGAGTCATACAGTGAGGTGAACCAGATTGAAAGATAGCAACTTGCCCAGGTTATCCACTTGCGCGCACACTTTTAAAAGTCTCAAAGCAGTTTACAATGAAACATGCCAAAACATGTTAAACAATGTGCAACTTCAGGAAAATAACAATTAAAACAAAATTAAAAAATTCCTTCCAGTAGCACCTTAAAGACCAACTAAGTTAGTTCTTGGTATGAGCTTTCGTGTGCATGCACACTTCTTCAGAAAAGCTCATACCAAGAACTAACTTAGTTGGTCTTTAAGGTGCTACTGGAAGGAATTTTTTTATTTTGTTTTGACTATGGCAGACCAACACGGCTACCTATCAGTAACTATAACAATTAAAAACACACACGAAAGCTCAGGTTGATGACACTTGTCATCAAAGTTGCTGATGTGTCTGCAAGAATAAAAAAAAGTTTCTACATGGTGCCAAAATGGTAGCAAAGTTGGTGCCATCCAGATCTCCTTTCTCGCACTATGCACAATGGCCCACTAACTCTTTCTTAAGGAGCCAGCACTTCTATTTCAATATCAGAAGGAGTGTAAAGGGGGAGGCTAAACATGATGTAGCCTTACATTTATTTCAGTAGCGTCCAAGGGAGTTCAATAGCAAAAGGTTGAACTTTCATCACAACTCTGTGCCTACAAAGTTTTTGTTAGTTCCAATGTAACTCCGTAGTTACAAAACAAGGAAGTGCAAAAATGAAGCACAGATTTTCCCCTGATTGCGTTGTGTATTATGTAGCATGATGTGGTATCTTAAAATGAAGAAAGCAAAACCTCTGTGGGAGAGAGTGGGTATGGAGTGAAAAGGTCACCCCACCCCACCCCCGTCCCTCACTAACTGTTTGCTTTTTATTTCCCTGTCCTGCTTCCAAAAAAATAAAAAAAAGAATCAGGGCACACGTTCCTTGATTTTTTTACATTTGTGTTTTGAAAACATGGATAAGTTGAGGGGGGGAAGGAAAATGATTTTTGGGTCACTTTGCCTGGCATGGAATCATTGAAAGCAGGGAGAGCACGTGCTATGAAATGTGACATGTATAATTTCACTAGTGTTATTTGGGAGTGGGAGACGGACCCTCCAATAGGTGGCAAAGATCAGGCTGCCCAAAGAGAATTTAGCTGCTTCCCTCCAGCGTTTTCCAAAGTTTGCAATAGTTTCCATGAAGACTATTGCAATGCAGTAAGGCATTGCTGCTGAGTGATAAACGTCAACAATAAATTTCAGCATACCACCAACCTGTCTAACATAGTATCTAATAATGAGCTCTAAATGGCTGAAACCTCAAATCTACAACATCCCCACCACTTTCCTTATCTGGAGTTGGATATGTGATTAAGGATAACCTGCTTGTACCGCTAGGAGTGATCTGACAGAGGTAGAATTGCTCAAACCCCAACCTTTCCACTTTAAATCCAGGGGCTTCTCTTATGCCAACTGGCTTTTGTTAGTTGTGTGAATCGCACAACACAATTCAAGATTCTGTGGTACTATAGGAGTATAGTCAGGTGCTCTTGTCAGATTATTCATGTGGCTGGGGAAAGAGTAATCTCACAACCATGTATATTTAGAACACTCAGGTGATGACACGCAGCTTGTCATATGCATTTGAGGTGATGAGCAGCGTTCACAATGACCCCAGGGAAAGTTAGCTAGAAATGCAGACTTCCTAGCAGAAGTTTAGCAGTGTCTCCTTTGAAAAGATCCCTCCCATTATTTCAAGACTGTCAGTGGTGATGATAGTTATTGTTCTTAGGAGCTTTTCCTGAAAGGAACAAATAATTTGATTGGCTTTGAATGCAGGCCAAAATGGTTCTAGAGTGGCTATAAAAGTTATAAATGTGATGTATTGCATTGCATGGATTTTATTATTCCTTATCACTATTTCAGTATTACCGTATTTTTTGCTCTATAAGACTCACTTTTTCCCTCCTAAAAAGTAAGGGGAAATGTGTGTGCGTCTTATGGAGCGAATGCAGGCTGCACAGCTATCCCAGGAGCCAGAACAGCAAGAGGGATTGCTTCTTTCACTGCGCAGCGATCCCTCTTGCTGTTCTGGCTTCTGAGATTCAGAAATTTTTTTTTCTTGTTTTCCTCCTCCAAAAACTAGGTGCGTCTTGTGGTCTAGTGCATCTTATAGAGCGAAAAATGCGTAGATATTCTGATTCTGAAAAATACGTAGATATTCTGAACTTTTCACGAGTGTTAAACTCATATCCCATCCCATTTGTAAGAAACAAACAACAGTCCTGTCTACCTTCAAACAGGATCAAACTAACTGAGGCAATTTTAGAAATAAGTAAAAGCATGGGAGGTAGTTTTAGTTTATGTTTTAAAGGGGCACTTTCAGTTTGAAGTATTCATAAGTGGGTGATTGTATTTCTCAGTAAATGCAGGGCTATATTTTATTTTAAAATGTTTCTTAATGTGTTCTGCTATTTACTCCCCTCCATATGGCACATTTTGTTATGAAATGTGTTTGCTCATAAAACTGTTGATTGTTTCTCTATATAGCATGTCATACACTTATGCTAATCTAAAGAAAAATGAAGGAATATACTTAGGAATACGGACATTTCTGTTTCTTTCCAGCTCTAATCAAATACATTCGACCCGTGTTTGTATCTCGATCAGATCAGGATTCCCGCAGGAAAACTGTTGAGGAGATAAGGCGGCGTGCTCAGTCAAATGGCAAATGGCCACAGGTACTGGTAGAACGTCTTGTGATTTAAAGGTATTTGTTTTCTGTAAAGGAATATCTATTTCCACCTAAAGAGATGCTATTTCTGTTCAAAAGTAGACACACACTCCTCAGGTTTCAGTTTCTACTATTTGTGGGGCTAACGTTCACCTGAGTTGTGAATTCTTTCGAATTCTTCAGGTTTTCCTCCAGCTGTTCCTCTTGATTGATACCACATCCGGGAAAAGGTGTGGGGGGGGGAATCCTTTGTTGGATGATACCATGGTTCATTTAATCCATTATTCTGTTTCTAACAGCCAAACATCTATGGGTGTTCACAAAGAAGGCATGAAGGTGACAGCCCTCCCTAGTTGTTGCCAAGGAAGATAAAATCCATGACTTGCTGTTAATTTAATTATATTTGACATGTGAAACAATCCTGATACATTAAGGAAGCAATCCTGTGGGAAGACCCTCTGCCACCTTAACTCCCTCAGCGTCAGCTCAGCCAGAGATAGGCTCCCTCTTCCAGGCTCAGTTTCCTTTTCTCAGCCCTGATCCTAGTGTCCGTCATTCTCTTCTAGAGTTATGAAAGATGGGGGGGGGAGGAGGGGAAGTACTTTCTCAAGACGAGTTTTGATTATATAAACATCCATCACGTTCCCCTTAATCACCTCTCCTGTTCTTTCCTCAACTAAAAAACAAACAATTGCTTTTTACGAATAGCGAATTCACCTCTTGGCAACTTGGTTACCCCTTCGAAGCGTTTTCAAATTGTGCGATAGCACTTTTGAGAAGAAACAAGTACATAATATCGAAATGTCACCGCAGCATAAATTTGGGTAATGGTATTTTAACGTTGAGTTCTGTTCCTAAGAATTTCCAGTGCTGAGTTTGTTGCTGCTTAGGAATCTCTTAAGCTGTGCATAGATAAGTTTTCCTCCTGCCATAGAGGAAATCATCTTAATCTTCACCTCTTCTTTGTTTGTGGGCGCCATGCTGGTGAAGAAACTTTATGTGTGAGAAACTTTAGTGCCTTGAATTTAAAAGAACAGGGTTTCCTACTACTAATATTGTTCAACTTTTATTGAGTACTGATGGTAAGCACAGTAAGCACATAGAACTTTAAAGTAATGTAAAGCTGTGGAAAAGCCGAAACTGGCAATTTCGATGTGGATTAGTTCCCCTTTTTTGAATATATGAGCAGCTTCTCTTTCTTCGTTAAGGTTGGGGTATTTAAATACCACCTGATATTTAATGAAGTATCATTGGAATTTGGTTATACAGTACTGCTTTGCTGTTTTTATTTTATTCCACAACCCTGTTACTTTCTTTTTCTCTTTTGCTTACTTGTTTTTCCCCCTGTATCTACACGTTTTCATATGCAACAGTAAAATTCGATAAAAAGTGTTTTAGAAAAAGAAAACAAGTGGTGTAATCTAGGCTCCAGAAGTCTTGGAGCCTAAGTAATTTAAAAGGCAATGGATGAGGAGGTCATTGTTTGCTTCATGCGTGATTAAATGAGGAAAGAGTTACCCTCCTTGTGATGAACACAAGGGTGGGGGGGTGGAGGAACATTATATTATAACTTCTACCTCACTCATTGAGAGGGTATCTGGCCCTCACTGTTTGCAGTTCCAAATAGGAGAGTGCTTCAAAGATTCCTGGGCTGCGTTCCATACATTCTTTCATAGATCACACTCCATTTGTAGAACACCTGAGGGAGCAATCTGAATGCCTTCTTGAAATCAGATACCTGTGGTGAATTATTTATTAAATGCTAGCAGCATTTAAAGCAAAGCGAATTTGAATGCTTCTAAATTCTGAGCTTGAAATGTACTTAAAGATGCAGAAGATGTACAAAAATAACTTTGTAATAGAGGGGTTTTTTCTGTTTCTGTTTTAAGATTATGATATTCCCGGAAGGAACATGCACTAATCGATCCTGCCTAATTACCTTCAAGCCTGGTAGGTATGATGTACATTCTTCTTTACCTATGTAACATCAGTGTAACTTCGGATTTTGAAATTCAGTGCTCATGATTGCCTATGGCTAACTTCAGATGTTACAAGAGGGGTGTCCTCCCATCCCCCAATAAGGGCAACCTTTGCCTTTTCTGAAACTTTGGTATGCCAAGAAACCTAGGATTGTCTGTCTGTTCGAATGTTGAGTTAACTGTCGTAACTTGCAATCCAAGTACGTGCAAAAAACCCACCCATCTGAAGTACCTTCTTCATACATAGGTCTGGAAATCAAAGTGCATCATTGCAAACACGTGTTGACCATTTCCTGGAAAATGCTGAATGCAAATAAAGGGGTTTCCATCTTCAGATCTAATTATTTAGTTCAGGACAAACAAACAAACAAGCAAACAAGAACCTGAAATAGGACATTCAGTCAGTTCATCATTCTCTGTATTTTGTCCAGTCTTGACACTTGCTGACTTTCATCTAGTGTGCATCAGGGCTCCTTTGGGATATTATGTGGTCTAGAATGTTTAAACCTAAAACCTCTCTATAGCAAAATAATCTCTCTTTTTTTGAGGATTACTGCCATTAGCTCAGTTCTCTTACTGTTTCCTATGGAATTCAAAAAATGTTTCCAAGTAAGTTCAGAAAAACTTCCTAGCAGAAAAAGAAGTTGAAACTCTCATGGTTTTGTGCCCTGATTTGGTAGGTGAAGGGGCAGCGTCAGAATGAGTTGTTTTTGTATTTTTAATGCAATAGTCAGAGACATCATTGGATTGCTCCTTCCATGCTTCAGTGGTCTTTATTTCATAAATTGTAGAAATAGTAAGTGGAAATTATTCTCTTTGCCAAATACAAAGGGTAGGGGTGTTTTGCTTGTACCACAAATTGCAGGAGATAAGGTTATCTTACCATGTTTTGCATTCTCTAAAGTTTAGTCAACATATTGGATAATGAGAGATTTATGGTAATACCTTGTGCCCTTTTCATTCCTGATTTGATGCCAGGACTTTTCCTCAGATATGTATTGGTATGGCTCTTGTGTTGTGCAGCACTTTGCAATCTTTTCCCTAGGATCCGTGTATTTGCATGACCTCTGGTTTTCTAATCAGATGGGTATCATCCTGTTCTGTATCTGAATAATTTCATGTTGATGGCACATGTACGAATCCATGCATACAGCTGTGCAACAGAATAATGAGTAAAATAATCCATGAGTGAAGATTCGAATCATGTGGAGAATACTACCTTCAGTCTGAGTCCAAACATATATTTTCCTAATAGCATTAAAGCATGTACTACTAATATTCAGTAGTATTGGAGCTTGGCTGTTTGTAGAATGGAGCTTCTAGGGCTAATCTGTCAGAGCCTTCTAGAAAAGGTTGCTTCAGATTGTGTAAATGTCTAGTCCAGTTTTCCGTGTGTATGTTTGATAGGAGATCTTCATTTCAGAGATCTTCCCTAGAAAATACAGTGGTACCTCGGGTTAAGAACTTGATTCGTTCCGGAGGTCCGTTCTTAACCTGAAACTCTTCTTAACCTGAAGCACCACTTTAGCTAATGGGGCCTCCCGCTGCCGCCGTACGATTTCTGTTCTCATCCTGAAGCAAAGTTCTTAACCCGAGGTACTATTTCTGGGTTAGCGGAGTCTGTAACCTGAAGCATCTGTAACCTGAAGCGTTTGTAACCCCTAGGTACCACTATACAAGTTTGTGTCACCTTCCCTGATGTCAAGATAGAGAGAGCAAGGATTTTCTTAAAAAAATACCAACACCTTACGGGCTCCCTTAGTGAAAGAAACCTTGACCTGGCTTTCTGGTTCAACAGGTTCCTCTAGTCCATGAGTAAACAATAGTTACTATCATAAGTACCTGTGGGAGATAGGGGTGGAATGAGAGGTTGCTGCTCAGGGCTTCAAAAAAAAATCCCAAAGGCCTCTTTCCCTCGAGCCTTGGCAGAGTGCATCATCATGCTTAGAGAGATTCATATGCCGGGCTTCAAAATCTAGAAAGCACAATTGTTCAACCTTTTCGGAAAGGGAGACATCTAAATTTGTAAATGTTGGTGAAAATAGCCACAGACTGACTATAGAGTTGGGAAAGAACTGGGTGTCCAGAAAAGATTTTGATTTATTGCTATCTTTGGTAGTGGATGAAAGTGCAAACAAAGAAGACCAGAAGTGTTGATTGTTTCAGTTATCATTCCTTTCTTGTTCCTAGTTTGAGATTTGAGTTGATTCTAGAGTCTTCTTCCACTCCAGAAGAGTGGAAGAATTAGCATTAACAATGTAGATTGTTTTCACACACCTTATTATTGGTTGCTGTTCGTTGGCTTATAATATGAGAGAGAGGTTACAAGGCAGATTTTCCTGTTTAAAAAGAAAGTGTTTGTCTTCATCAGGGAAGGCAGTCAAACCTTGTGGTGGAACATTTTTTCTATTTCTGTCAAATTCCTGGAAATATATATATATAAGTTGCGTAGGATTTGACAGCCCTGAGATCTTTCCAATTAGGTACTTCTGAAAAATTGCTGGCTATTAGTTGTTTTGACTAACTATCCATTCTTCCTGTGTCATCTTACCTGGAATGAAATATCCTGCTTGATCAAAGGATTTAAATTAAATTGAATGAATCATACTAATGCTTCCAATGTACAGTGGTGCCTCGCAAGACGAAAAGAATCCGTTCCGCGAGTCTCTTCGTCTAGCGGTTTTTTCGTCTTGCGAAGCAAGCCCTTTGATGGCTTAGCGGATTAGCGCTATTAGCGGTTTAGCAGCTTTTAGCGGATAAGCGGCTTAGCGGCTTAGAAAAGGGGGGGGGAACCTGCAGGAACTCGCAATACATTTTCGTCTTGCGAAGCAAGCCCATAGGAAATTCGTTTTGCGAAGCACCTCCAAAACGGAAAACTCTTTCGTCTAGCGAGTTTTCCGTCTTGCGGGGCACCACTGTAATACAAAGTTTTCCAGGAAGTAAGCTGCTGGGAATAAGTCACAGTGGTATACCATAACAGTAAACCTCTGAAGATGGCACATTATGTTCACTTGCAGGGAAAAGCTTGGACTATTTATTATTTGGGCAGGGAATAATCAGAATCCGTTTATCTTCCGATGCTTGGATTACTATGTTGTTGCTTAACCTTTAAAAATAAATTATAGTTGCATCTTTTTTGGCTACTTGGGAAGGTGGAACTTCAGAGCATATCATCCAGAAAAGCCAGCTGTTACATAACAGAAATGCGCAAGCAATACCTTCAATGCTCACAGTGTCATTAATAGGTGGTAATTAGAAAGTATTGTAATTATATGTATCCCGTATATCTTGTAGGAGCATTTATCCCTGGAGTGCCTGTCCAACCTGTGATTTTACGTTATCCAAACAAACTGGTAAGCTCTGAGTAAGCTTTTATGCCAAATACATAAAGGTAAAGGGACCCCTGACCGTTAGGTCCTGTTGCGGATAACTCTGGGGTTGCGGCGCTCATCTCACTTTATTAGCTGAGGGAGCCAGTGTACAGCTTCTGGGTCATGTGGCCACCAGCATGACTAAGCCACTTCTGGCAAACCAGAGCAGCGCACAGAAACACCATTTACTTTCCCGCCGGAGCGGTGCCTATTTATCTACTTGCACTGGTGTGCCTTCGAACTGCTAGGTTGGCAGGAGCAAGGACCGAGCAATGGGAGTGCACCCCGTCGTGGGGATTCAAACCGCTGATCTTCCGATCAGCAAGCCCTAGACTCAGTGGTTTAGACCACAGCGCCACCCGCATCCCTATGCCAAATGCATATAGGAACCTTAAGTAGTTGTCTGAAATATATTCTCAAACTTTTTTTTGAAAAGCAGAATGGTAGTAAATCAGGTGGGAGGTGACACGGGCTGTTTCTTAGATATGTACATTTGTTTCAAGACAAATGCAGCGTGTGTTGACTTATTTTCCCCCCAAACGGGAGAACATGAAGTATCCCCCAAAATAGTCAAGTTACTCCAATGCTAGCTAGAAAGATGTAAATTTGATATGTACACAGCCCATCTTTTCATCTAATAGCTGATCTGTTAATCTATCAATCTATTACTGCAGAATGCAAGATTTGTTTGCTAGTATCTCATTGTGGTAAACAAACTCAGTTCTACCTATGAGAAAGCAAAAGTGAGCTTGTGTCCCGTTATTCCTTTAACGGAAATGCTGCTTCTTTATCACTAGAGGGCGCTGATAATTCCTTTGTCAGTATGCTGTAAACTGGAGGAATTCCTGAACCTACCATAAATTCATCGGCATTTCATTTAATGTATTTCCCCCTTCATGATTTACATATTGCCAAATGCAGTAGTAGACAAAACCCTTACAGGGATAATGAGATATAAATAGCCTACTGTCACATTTTTCAAAGCAGTGCTTTTTTGTGTGAAGCCTATTAACATCATAGGACTGCTTAAATATTTGAATGCATTTCTTTTGCTGCATAGGATACAATTACGTGGACATGGCAGGGTCCAGGAGCGTAAGTCAGCTATGTATTATTTGACTTACTAATTGCTTTAATGAATTGCTTTTCTTTCTGAGGACTAGTATGTTAAATAATGGGAAATAATGGGCACACGTCAGATTATCTTCCAGGCCAATTATTATTTTTATGATCAAACAGGGTTTAATAAGTTCTTCAAACCCCAAATCACACTATTCCTAATTTGAATGAATAGATTAGCCTGCCAATAGATAACTTTTGTCTATAGTGTTTGGAAGCATCTGAGCAATGGCCTTCTTGTTTCTCTTTAGCTTTTTCATACAATTTCAAATCGATTAAGTATTTGATAATGTTAAATCATATTTGATTTCAATATCATTCATAGCTAAGGTACTTAAGTTTACTGTGCATCAGTTTTGATATTTAATTGCCAAGTAGTGTTCGCTTCCCATATTTTACAGAGTGAGGCCCATCTGCTTACACAACATAAATCCATTTGTGCAATGGGACTTCTTATTCTTCCTGCTCCTCCACCTCCCCCCCCCCAGCTTCAGAGAGTCCCCCAACCCTTTAGAGTATATTTGGGGGTGCACAGTGGGGAGGAGAGGAATGAGAAATCCCATTGCATGAGCAGATGCCAGTTTGTACAATGCTGGATCTCACCCAAAGTTCATTTTTGTTTCTCTTTCTCAGGATGCATTTGTGATGTTAATTACGGAACTAATAATCTTGTAAATTAAAACGAGCTTTTCATTTCTCTTTCAGGTTGAAAATTCTGTGGCTAACTTTATGTCAGTTTCATAATTTTGTGGAAATAGAGGTTAGTACAAATTTACCAGTGTTTTAGTCTGCAATCCTAGGCGTGAGACAACAACAAAAAACAACAACCCATTTTAACGGTATCCTTTAATATGTGTGAATAGTTCAGCTCTGGAACAGGGGAGAGCACAATAACTTCATAAGAGTACCCCAACAAAATAAAGACCGTGTACTGCAGGAGGAAAGCTTAACTTCATTTTATTTCTTTTTCATTTCCTCACTTTGCAATAAGGAATAGCCAATGCTATTTTTCTAGAAAAAGAAGTACCAGAACTCAGCCATGAACGCCTCCCCTGTTTTCTTACAATGGCAATGGCGCCTGTTAAGTTGTGGGTGAACATATCAGATGACACAGCGATTCTTCAAACAGCTCTTGTTTATTCACAGGCCAGAACTGAACTGAACTGAAGGGTTCTGCCAGCCTGCTTATATAGAGCTGCACTAGAACACAACTGTAACACTTTCTGTAACTATCCAATCACTGAACGTCACTTTCAATCCCTTATTTGCATATGTGGACCTGAGTGAAAACTATCTACAGTACCCCCCTGCTGGCCCAGGGTGAGAACTTCAGTACATAACAGCGCCCACCTGAGAGGTGCCAGGACTGAGTTCTGGTGACTTCCAGCTGAACAAAAACCCTGGGAATAGAACAAGTGCTTCCACTGGTCTTCACAAGTCCATGCATTGTTAACCTCGAGTTAGGCTACTGTAATGTGCTCTACATGGGGCTGCCCTTGGGTCTGGTTCGGAAACTCCATCTGGTGCAGAATGCAGCAGCCAGATTGCTGGGGCAAGCTTCTGGTCAAGAACATGTCATGGCTGCCCATCTGCTACTGAGCCAAGCTTCTTACACTGATTTACAAAGCCCTGAGCAGCGTTGAGTCCAGGATACCTGAGGTATCACCTGAACCCTTATAATTCTAGTTACAGATAGGTAGCCGTGTTGGTCTGCCATAGTCAAAACAAAATAAAAAAAATTCTATACAAGATCTCAAAGTAGCTGTTCTATTACAAAGGAATTTCAGAAATAGACTGGAAAGAGAAGCTGCTGAATTGCAACTTATCACCAAACTTAAAACCATGGAGAGACCTGGTCTGAACAAAGACATTGGATTCTTATCTCATTATACATGACAAAGCCATTTTTCACCTTCTCACCCCTTGCTTTTTCCTGTAAGGCCTATTGCAGTCGTTAAGAGTCGTCAACAGGCTCATCACAACTATCTGCCAATCACCCAATCCCACCACCCTTCTGAGTAATACCCCTCCCCACCTTCTCACTATATAGAAGGGTCTGGTGACTTCTGTTTCAGTGTATCTGAAGAAGTGTGCATGCACACGAAAGCTCATACCAAGAACTAACTTAGTTGGTCTTTAAGGTGCTACTGGAAGGAATTTTTTTCTTTTGTTTTTCCTTATAATTCTGGCTCTGTTACTGAGATCATCTGCAGGAGTGGCTTGGGTGAGTTGCTGAGGCTCGTTTGACAACAAAAAGAAATCAAGCTTTTTGTGTCACCAGTCCTGTGGAACACTCTGCCAGAAGAGATTCAGAGGCACCTTCTGTGCCAACTTTTAAATGTCCACTGAAAACAATTGAGAGTACACCTCCCACAATAGTCTATTGATGCTTGTTTTTTTAATTTCTTTTTGCTTTCAACTTGCTTTTTTAAACTTTCTATTATTTTACTGTCTGGTTTTATGTTTTTTTCTATTGTGATATAAAATAAATAAAAGAATAATAATAGAGGTCAAAATGTTACGGGCATATTGGGAGGGGATATAAATGTCACTGATCAACGATAATGCTACTATCCGTATGCGGTGGTACTGACGACATTTGCACAGCCACGTTTCATACCTGCAGTCCACTCTCAAGGAGAAAAATGCAGTTTTTAGACTTGCTGTTCTGAACGATGGGAAAATGAGATAATTGACGCAGTTGGAAGCACAACGTAGAAGAAAGATGCCTACTCTGTATCCCACACAGCTGCTCATTTGTTGCACTATAAATATCATTTAGTTCCTTTTAAAAACACAAATTACCGTATTTTTCGCCCCATAGGGCACACCGCCCCATAGGATGCACCTAGTTTTTTTGGGGGGGGAATAAAGAAAAAAATATTTATCCCCCCCCCCAGGCACGGGGCTGGCTTGGGGGAAGCCCGAGCTTCCCCCGACCCCAGCCCCCAGAACAGCCTGCTATCCGCAAGCCTAGGGAGCCACACCGGGCTCCCTAGGGTTGCGCAGAGCTGCGCGAAGCCCGGGAGCGCAGAGCTTCCTGAAGCCTGGAGAGCGAGAGGGGTCGGTGCGCACCGACCCCTCTCCCTCTCCAGGCTTCAGCGAAAGCCTGCATTCGCCCCATAGGACGCACATACATTTCCCCTTCATTTTTGGAGGGGGGGGGAATGCGTCCTATAGGGCGAAAAATACGGTAATAAAGGGAGGGAGGTTGGAAACAAAAAAAACCTGAAATGTTGCTACTCCTTAATGATGTGTGTAAAAATTCAGGGTTGTGTTTTTTGGTTTTATATTTGCTTATGAACATTTGATCCTGTTACTGTAATTTAAAGCAACATTATTAGTGTGTGCTTATACTTTTTCCTGTGAAATACGGTAACACGTTGGTGCTGAAACCATTTTTTCTACTTGCAGTTCCTGCCTGTGTATATACCCTCTGAAGAAGAAAAGAGAAATCCATCTCTGTATGCAAATAACGTGAGACGGATCATGGCACAGTAAGTGAATTGCTGTCCAAATAGCACCATTGTGGTATCTGCTTATTTAGATGTTTGTACCGAAATATTCTGCTTATTTTAATGTGTGTGCTAACATTGCGGACATTGCAGAAAAAATATATCATATCAAACCTAACAAAAGCTGATTGCATCACAAGTGTGGACTGGAATCTGAACCTGTTTTTGGTGTAGAAATTACAACCCCGCCAATGACAAGAGAATCTGTTCCTTCTAAGATCTGACAAGTCCCTACTAGTGTCAACTTTGACTTGTCTGGGTTCATTTTCAGTCTATTAATCCTTAACTACCTGCCCACAACTTCCAAACAGTGATTTTATGGCCAATAGGGTAGCTGGATGTTTAGGGAAAGTTCCTCACTCCAAAACAGTGGGCGATCTCTCTCAGTGGCTTTATATCAGTGGGTTTATATTAACAGGATTAGTGCCGATACTAATCCCTGTAGGACTACATAGATCAATTTTCAAGAGGTGAACAATCAACATCATTCCCAGCGACCATCCTCTATATCTGACTGGGAAACAATACCAGAATTTCTAGGGAACCAAACCTATCATCCAAACTGAAAATCGAAGCAGATGCATTATGGCTGTAGATTAAGGTGCAGTTTAGATGTAGCAAGAAAACAATTTAAAGGGATTTGGCTTCTAGGTCCCCAGATATACCCAGTGCACTGCCCACCAGAATGCACTGGCTGCTAATAACTGTAACTGAACATTTTAATTACAGGTAGGTAGCCGTGTTGGTCTGCCGTAGTCGAAACGAAATAAAAAAATTCCTTCCAGGAGCTCCTTAGAGACCAACTAAGTTTGTTATTGGTATGAGCTTTCGTGTGCATGCACACTTCTTCAGATACCTTCAGATGTCTTCTTCAGATATTCTTCAGGTATCTGAAGAAGTGTGCATGCACACGAAAGCTCATACCAATACTTAGTTTGGTCTCTAAGGTGCTACTGAACATTTTAAATACATGTCTGGCAGAAGTTTTTTATAGTGTTTTAAGATGCATAAACACACATAAATGTACACCAAACAGTTGAGAAATATGCAGGAGAGAAGGTCTAGTGGTTTAATGGTTTTAGGCAGATTTAATTATACCCTCCCTTTTCTTTGTCTCTTCATCCCCGTTTTTAAATTTGAAGTACCCTTGATGAAAGCTACTCTTTCCTTGACTTGCCAGACCACATCGTGTTTAGATTGCGTCTGCCTTATAAGCCTGTCGTTATAAATAAAGTGTGATGCTGTTGTGTAAATTCCTGCTTTCCCCCCACCCCCCTCAAGGGCTTTGGGAGTTCCAGTAACGGACTACACTTTTGAAGATTGCCAGCTAGCTTTGGCTGAAGGACAACTTCGTCTCCCTTCAGACACCTGCCTCTTAGAATTTGCAAAGCTTGTGAGAAGCCTTGGGTGAGCAGGTTGATAAAAGTGTGGAACTGTACGACGTAATGTTTTAATCGCTTTGTAACTGTATAGGGACACAGGTGGCGCTGTGGGTTAAACCACAGAGCCTAGGACTTGCTGATCAGAAGGTTGGCGGTTCAAATCTCTGTGATGGGGTGAGCTCCCGTTGCTTGGTCCCTGCTCCTGCCAACCTAGCAGTTCAAAAGCCCGTCAAAGTGCAAGTAGATAAATAGGTACCGCTCTGGTGGAAAGGTAAACAGCATTTCTGTGCGCCGCTCTGGTTCGCCAGAAGCAGCTTAGTCATGCTGGCCACATGACCCGGAAGCTATACGCCGGCTCCCTTGGCCAATAAAGCGAGATGAGCGCCGCAACCCCAGAGTGGATCACGACTGGACCTAAAGGTCAGGGGTCCCTTTACCTTTACCTTAACTTTATAAAAGAATTTTTTTAAATGTATTTTTTAAAATACATTTTTTAAAAAAATGTATTTTAATTATAGATTTTCTTGATTTACAAAGGTATGTGCAATGTCTCTCATATTTTTTTTCCCATGCAACTTTTTTTACAAATCGGTTTAAAAGCAATTTAAAAAAAAGTAAAGCATCTGGGAGGTTGTGGGAGCAATGTTTTGCAATCTTGCAGGAGCAGACCAGAATCACAGAGGTTTCAAAAGCTTAACAAATTTGACATCTGCCAGTGTTGTGCAAGATCTAGTTATAATAGGCTTCTTGCCACTTAATTCAGTTGAGCATTCCTGGCTTCAGTTGACTGTGGTTCTGATAATTAGGAAAGTCATAATTTGTATTCCTGGGTGAACCTAGCATATTACAACTTATGGTAGAGACAGAAAGGAAGAGCCATCTGTATATCACTTCCCCCTCACCTCAACACAAGTTAGATGCCAGGGTTGTGGTTTGCAGAAATCGGAGTCCGCATTGCTTAAATTTATATTATATTAAGTTAACAAAACAAAACAAAAAACCTTTCAGCTTAACATGTTATATTGGACACTTCCTATGTTCACTCACATTTCAAAATGTCAAGAAGTTACAGCTGTTGAATCTTACCTTGTTAGATCCAGCTTCATCATGGCCTTGAAGCTTGGTGGTTGTCAGTGGTAGATGAGAATCTGAGATGATGATGATGATGATGATGATGATGATGATAATAATTTTAAAGGAGGGCTTTTTCTATAACTGCAAATATAAAGTGGGAGCAACTTTTTCCAGTTCAGGATATTGCATTAGAACTTTCCTCTTCTGAAAACTGAATTTATCCGAATGCTCTTCCACGTTGTTTTAGAGCAAAACTGTATATTCAGATTGCGTGGTACAGAATTCCTGGAACTCTGTCATTCAGAATGAAGAGTGAAGAGATGCATGTCTGAATGACCCACCACAGGAAGAAAAGGTGTAGATTCATTGAATTGTAGAGTTGGAAAGGAAGTTGAGGGTTATCTAATCCAACCCCCCCCCCCCCGTAATGCAGAAATCACAACTAAAGCATCTATGACAGACGGCCATCCAGCCTCTGCTTAAAATCCTCCAAGGAAGGAGAATCAAACTCCTCTCTTGGGAATCATTCCACTGTCAAACAGATCTTTGTGTCAGGAAGTTCTTCCTTTCTTGTAACTTGAATCCATTGGTTTGGGTCCTAGCCTCTAGAGGAGGAGAAAACAAGCTTGCTCTGTGTTGCTCTTGCCAACCTAGCAGTTTGAAAGCACGTCAAAGTGCAAGTAGATAAATAGGTACCACTCCAGCAGGAAGGTAAACGGCATTTCCGTGCGCTGCTCTGGTTCACCAGAAGCAGCTTAGTCATACTGGCCATATGACCCGGAAGCTGTATGTCGGCTCCCTCGGCCAATAAAGCGAGATGAGCACCGCAACCCCAGAGTCGGTCACGACTGGACCTAATGGTCAGGGGTCCCTTTACCTTTACCTATTGTCAGATGGCTTAGGTGGTTGTTCACGAGTAACCGGGCAGGATTCTGACCTGTCTTTTACAGGTTTTATTTAGGTGCAAAACTATTTACAGTGCAGAACCCCAACGTTCACGTCTGCCTCAATCGCTAGCAGAATCCAGGAGTGCTTGTTTCCTGGACCTCCCCCAGCATAATAGTCTCATTACGCCCAGCCTTTTCCTTCCCTCTTTGCGCTTTAGACTTCTGTGCAGGATGGGCGAAGGAATGGGCATGCTTCCCTCCTACCAGCTTTTGCCAGGAGCGTTGCTGAGGCTCCTACCAGCATCCTCTGGTCCTTTCACTTCTTCCCCACCGGAGGTGGGTTTTCCTCATCACCGGAAAAAGAACTGCTTCGCAAGATTTTTGGAGGCTCCCTGTAACACAACTGCCCCTTTGTATCCCGCCCCTGTTCTGATGGCAGTTCCCTGACAGCTATCATATCTCCTCTCAGTCTCCTCTTTACCAGGCTAAACATATCACACATCAGGGATAAGGTTTTAGCATTTATCTTCTGTTAGTGGATTGCCAGAAAATTACAAACTGGCTGGTTTGTCCTCCTCAACACTCCTGTAAGAAAAAAAGAGAGAGGGTTGTTTACAATTTCAGCCTTGGTTGAACGCCAGTGTGGTGTAGCGGTTAAGAGCGGTAGACTCGTAATCTGGTGAACCGGGTTCGCGTCTCCGCTCCTCCACATGCAGCTGCTGGGTGACCTTGGGCCAGTCACACGTCTCTGAAGTCTCTCAGCCTCACTCACCTCACAGAGTGTTTGTTGTGGGGGAGGAAGAGAAAAGAGATTGTTAGCCGCTTTGAGACTCCTTTGGGTAGTGATAAAGCGGGATATCAAATCCAAACTCTTCTTCTTCTTCCTCCCATGTTTAGATTAAAGCCAGAGAAGCTTGAAAGAGAGCTTGATGCATATTCAGGAGATACCAAAAGAATGAAAGACAAAAGGGTCAATCTCAAGGAGTTTGCAGAATACCTAGAAGTCCCGGTTTCTGACACATTAGAAAACATGTTTGCACTTTTTGATGAGGTAAGAAAGATGACAGTCTTGAAATTTCTAAATAACCACTTTTATTATTTGAATTAAGGCCTTGGGCGTTCTTTCGTTAGGAATGCAGTTTTCATCTGTGAGTATGGTTAATAGAGCTGTAACATAGAAAGTACCTGTTTATGTTATGAACAATAGTTTCGAAAAAGTGATTACTAAATCCAAAAGGTCTTGTGTGCATGCCTTTTGCCTGCTGTGTGAACATTTGTAGTCTGAAATTACGCATCCTATTGGCTGCTGATCATCATTTTTACCATGGAGAAATGTAGCACAAGGGATACATGGTGACTATGACTTATTTTACAAATTAGACTACAGCTTTCTATATACATACACATATATAGCAAGCATAACGTAGTGTTGCATCAAAGCTCTCTATAAACATCCACATGCGAGAACTATTTGAAAGCCCGCAAAGGGCTGTTTGAAAGCCTCATGTTTCTTTTTGACGTTTTGACAATCAAGGGCTCAAAGGGTTACATTAACTGATAGCACTATGATGCCAAGTGATTGGCAGGTGGGTTCCCTGCCCACCAGGGGTTGGGGAGAGAAAGATCTGGCCAGAAAGGGTTCCTTGCTGTAAAACAACTGATAAATATAAGATGTTTCAAAAGTTCAGAGGAGTTAGTCCCTTAGTTAATTGCAGACGAGCTGGTATTTTAACACTAGTTCTTTGTTTAGAAATCTTTGTGCTGAAACCTCCATGTGAGCTCTTTTTATGTGCACTTTTCAGAATTTTCTTTTCTTCAGTGGGTATTTTCTATGAAACTGGTAATACAGTTTTCTTTCTTTCTTTTTTTACAGAAGGAAAGTGGTCTGATTGACTTAAGAGAATATGTAATCGCTTTGTCAGTAGTCTGTCGGCCATCCAAAACCTTGCAAACGATACAGCTGGCTTTTAAGGCAAGTAGCAGCTTTTATTAAGCCGGTTTGTTGAAAGCAATTTTTAAAAACAAAGCCCTTTTTTCCCTTTTCCTTCTTTTTTTTGGGGGGGGGGCAAAACAGGTCAATTCATTACATTAACCACAACTTCTCTGCATCCCTTGTCATTACTAGCTTTATACAAGTTCTGTACAGTTGTTGTTTAGTCGTTTAGTCGTGTCCGACTCTTCATGACCCCATGGACCAGAGCACGCCAGGCACTCCTGTCTTCCACTGCCTCCCGCAGTTTGGTCAGACTCATGTTTGTAGCTTCGAGAACACTGTCCAACCATCTCGTCCTCTGTCGTCTCCTTCTCCTTGTGCCCTCCATCTTTCCCAACATCAGGGTCTTTTCCAGGGAGTCTTCTCTTCTCATGAGGTGGCCAAAGTATTAGAGCCTCAGCTTCAGGATCTTCCAGTGAGCACTCAGTGCTAATTTCCTTAAGAAAGGATGTGTTTGATCTACTGTACAGTAGTCAGCATCTAACAGTAGCCATATTCACTCACATGCATTTTGGCCCGCAAAACACAGCAGCAATCTGTTGTGCCCTGTTTTGTTTTTTTTCCTAATCAGCAAGCAGGAGCATGAGACTGTGCAAATTGCTGCCTACGCAGGCAAATGGGTAAGAAAAAAGTAGCTTGCATGCTCATCACTTGATGAAAGCAGTATCAAGCGACAACTTGTCAATGTGAGTGAGCCATCACATATACAACACCACAGAGACATCCTTTCTGGTAATTGTGTTTTATTGTACATTGATGCTTTATTTCATGAGCTGTGGCCAAAGAGGGGCTAACAAATGGGATGAGAGTGTCACTTGATGATACCTCAAACTTAATGTTTATCAGTAAAGTTAATTCACGAAGAGTCACGAAGAATCGGACACGACTAAACGACTAAACAACAAAAAAGTTAATTCACATAGTCATCTGTGAGTCATTGAGCACCGATAAATCAAGTGATGTAAGTGAAAGCCAAGGTTTGTGTACCTTTTGAAAGCCCTGGATTTCCTGAGCTCTGTGTATTTGAAGGACCACCTTTTCCTGCATGAGCAACCCCTTACCCTAAACACATCTGGGGTGAACCTGCTCTGGACGTGGCTAGGTCTTATTTTTATTTCAAAATATTTATGACCTGCCTTTCTGTCCACCAGGACCACCAAGGCAGCTAGCAATACACAATACATTGCCTAACTGGCAAAATGCACAGTTCCCACAGAATAAAAGAGGCAGTAAATCAAAAGAACTCAAGGGCGTATGAGCATATGAGCTCCCCAATGCTCTCTTATCCCTCCAGCACTCAACTCTATTGTGGAATCACACCTGTGGATTGCGTTTCCTTATGCTGGCCCACCAGATTACAGCCTCAGCAGAATTTAGGTGACAAATGAAGTCTCCTGTATCCGTTGCAGTGATGATGCATGATTAGTCAGTTTCCTGCAGCAGACCTTGAGAGAATGGGATTTTAACTGGCATTTAGTAACATGGTTGACCTTTGTATTTTTATGTACTGTAATTCCTTATATTACCTTGAGTACTACTTTTAGTGGAGAGGCAATTGCATGTTTGATGATGATGATGATGATAACGATAATAATAATAACAATAACAAAGTATTAAAATACAGTGGTCTGTTAAACATTAAAAGCTTCCCTAAACAGGGCTGCCTTCAGATGTCTTCTAAAAGTTGTTGTTCCAAAAGTTGGTTGTTCTAAAAGTTGGTAGTTGTTGTTCTCTTTGACATCTGGTGGGAGGGCCTTCCACAGGGTGGGTGCCACTACCGAGAAGGCCCTCTGCCTGGTTCCCTGTAACTTGGCTTCTCACAGACAGGGAACTGCCAGAAGGCCCTCAGCGCTGGACCTCAGAATGATGGGGGTGGAGACGCTTCTTGATTTATCTAGAGGCCAATCCCCCACCTTTGCAATACCAGAATGGCTGTTGTTGTTAATATTATCATTATTGTTTATTCAGTTTACATCCCGTCCTTCCTCCCAAATGAGCACTATGTTTGCACCACTTGAAACAGCTTACAGCAATTAAAATACTGCATCCACAAAAGCAATAATATTAAACAAAGCAATTTAAAAATAAAAACAGGCACAGCAGATAAAACCCCAAAGAGAGCTTACCATATAAAGCATCCTATGTTGGCAAGAAGGGGCTCCAAACAAACCTCAGAGGGCAAGGTATTCCACAGCCTGGGTGTGGCCACTAAGTGTGGCCCTTTTTCTCTTTCTTTATCTGTTTCTGAATAAACCAGAGGTAGGTCACAGTGAATGCCCTCTCTGCCAGATCTTAGACATTGGGCAGGTTGGTACAGGAATAGGCGGCCCCTAAGGTATCTAATAGGGACACGGGTGGCGCTGTGGGTTAAACCACAGAGCCTAGGGCTTGCCGATCAGAAGGTCGGCAGTTCGAATCCCTGTGACGGGGTGAGCTCCCGTTGCTCGGTCCCTGCTCCACCCTACCTAGCAGTTCGAAAGCACGTCAAAAGTGCAAGTAGATAAATAGGTACCGCTCCAGCGGGAAGGTAAACAGTGTTTCCGTGCAGTGCTCTGGTTCGCCAGAAACGACTTAGTCATGCTGGCCACATGACCCAGAAGCTGTATGCCGGCTCCCTTGGCCAGTAAAACGAGATGAGCGCCGCAACCCCAGTGTTGTCCGTGACGGGACCTAACAGTCAGGGGTCCCTTTACCTTTAATGTATCTAATAAACTGTATCAATAAATGTATTTGCTCTTGGGCTTCAGCAAAATTTGCAAACTCTAAATGGAAAATAAAAGGTGGCGTATCAATCAGCGTAGGGAAGTTGGAAGATTTATTTGGCTGGGAGGAAAGTGTCAAACAGAGGCCCTGGGAATGTGTTTCTTTGCTGCTGCTGCTGCTGTTGCTGCTGCTGCTGCTGCTGCTGCTGCAACAACAAATCATACGTTTTAATTTTTCACAGATGTATCAGTCAGAAACTGGAGCTCTAACAGAAGAAGATTTAACTTGCATTTTAAAGACTGCCATGGGTGTTTCAGATCTTAATGTGTCAAACCTATTCAGAGCTATAGATGTCGACGAAAGGGGGAAAATTACATACGGTGAGTTCCGTGCTATGATTTTAGAAAGCCGCAGACAATGGGGAACTTTTGTGTGGTGGCCAGGCATGTCCCACGGAAAAGAGCAGCTACCTAGGGGCAAGTGTGACAGGTTCCTGGCCATTGTGTTGCATGGGAAGGGCTGTAGCTCAGAGTTTAAGTCCCAGCTTCAAACCCAAGCATTTCCAAATGGGAATGCCTCTGTCAGAAACCCTGAAACGCCAGTCAGTACTGGATAGTCTGGGTCAATATGAAACAGCTTCCTGTGCTCATTAATGGGCTTCCTGGAATGTCTGTATATAGGGACGGAATGTCTGTATATTATTTCTTGTTTATGTGCTATACCTTTTCCTCCAGCTTGTATGGTTGGCACCCCCTTCACCCCTTTGATCCTTACAGCAACCCTGAGAGATAGTGCATGGCCCAAAGTAATCCAGAGAGCTTCCAAGCCAAATGGAAATTTGAACTTGGATCAGTCCAGCACACTAACGCAGTCCATGCTATGGTTACCAGTAGCTAAAGGTTCCATTGTGTTCTATGATCAGTGACCTTATGCTGCAGTGTTGGGCGCTGTGGTCTAAACCACTGAGCTTCTTGGGCTTGCCGATCGGAAGGTTGGCGGTTCGAATCTGCGTGACAGGGTGAGCTCCCATTGCTCTGTCCCAGCTCCTGCCAGTTTGAAAGCACACCAGTGCAAATAGATAAATAGCTACACCTGTGGCGAGAAGGTAAACGGCGTTTCCTTGCTCTCTGGCTTCTGTCACGGTGTCCCATTGCACCAGAAGCAGTTTAGTCCTTCTGGCCACATGACCCGGAAAGCTGTCTGCGGACAAACGCTGGCTCCCTTGGCCTGAAAGCGAGATGAGCGTCGCAACCCTATAGTGGCCTTTGACTGGACTTAACCGTCCAGGGGTCCTTTGCCTTTTACCTTTACCTAATGTAATAAACCGACCTGTCAAGAAAAGGCCAACACAAACAAACAAACTATTGCTTAAAGCTCAAGGAGGCGGGGAGGGGAGGAACATAGTGTAGTTCTGCAAATCATTTTGAGTTGTTAGCAAATGTTAGTGTTACTCAGGGAAAACCCATTGAAACTAATGAAAATGACTATCCTGTGTCAGTGGGTCTACTCTAAATATAATTTAATTGGGTTCAACCCTTTGGAAAATGCTCTTAAAGTTTGGCATGGGAGACTTAGTAACTAGTAGTCTACTTAGTACTTTTATTGTCTTGCAGTCTTTCTTGATTTTGTAAGTAAAACGCTTAAAATGTATGCTTGCTTTTATTAATTTCTAGAGGATTTCCACAAGTTTGCCGAAATGTATCCAAACTTTGCTGAGGAGTATTTATATCCCGATCAAATGGAGACTGATACCTGTCCTGCTCCTAACGGTTTCTGTACAGACTTCAGCCCAGAAACTACTGAAGACAGAAGAAATCACCTGCAGAAGAAACTGAATTAATGTTAACAATTCCAGCGTCCTCTTCTGGTGAGAGGAGCGTGTCCTGTCTTGGGCTCGTCATAGTCACACAACTATGTAATCTGAAGTATGTGAGGGGTGTGTAAGACAGAGAGGAAAGTGTGTGTGTGTGTGTGTGTGTGTGTGACAGAGAGAGAGAGAAGATTTTGCTGCATTAATGAGCATCTTCAGACTTCCTGTTTGGAAGATCTTGGTTTTTTCCATCAGCATCTTGGAAAGTAAAGAATGTAAATGAATTTTTAATTTGTGTACTTAAAAAGAAGATGCTTGCATATTTATATTCCATTGTCTAGTTCCATGTACAAAGTGTCCTACAAAGTGTGCATGTGTAAAGAATACTGTAGCTCCTATGGTGTTAAGTGCACTTCGGTGATTAGTGTTATTCCTGTTTAGGGAATTGTTTGGGTTCAAGTTCCGCTTTCCTTCTTCATGTGAAGACACAACTATTTACTGCTGACTGTGGTCACTGGTCTTCTGAACAAGGCTAGCTCAATTTAGCCCTTTTGTTTTCATTTCAGCAAACAGTTAAAGGAAGAAAAGTATGCAAAAATATTTTTAACTAAGGAATTTTTAAAATTATTTTTCTTGTAAGAGGACTTTTTTGCCATTCAGTTCATGGTAGTATTAAAAATTGGAAGGGTGTGGTTGTTCCCTGGGTTGTGTGCATTCTGTTCTAAAAGCATGAAAAAATCTGCACCAAGTAACATAAATTCAAAGAAAACTGAATTCCAAGGTTTATATAAACTAGATAAACTTCCACATTATATATAGTTCTGCTTTTCCTGAATGTGGGCAATGACCAAAACAACTAAATAAATGAGGCAGGTGTGAGAGAGACTGAGGCCCAGTGTGATGTAGTACTTGAGAGTGTTAGCCTAGCACCAGGAAGACCTGAGTTTGAATCCTGGGTCAAGTCACAAAGCTCACCAATTTACCTAGGGCCAGTCACACTCTCAGCCACACCTGCCTCACAAGGTTGTTGTGAGAATGAAATGGACCGGAAGGAACCCTTGAGTTCCTTGGAAGAATGGTGGGATACAAATTGCCCCTGACCTCTGGAAAGTCATATTATTCCCACTATAAAAAGCTGCTGAGATTTCAGAGCCCACATACTGTCACATTTATCTTCACATCTTAAGGGCCAGAAATGTTCATTTTTAAAAAAAATGAAAGCTAAAATTCTCAGGATGCTGAATACTGCCCTAAATTCAAATTTATTTAATTATTGGGTATGAACACAGAACACACACAGCCCTGGCCATATTCCTGCCTTTTCTGTTGTATTTCACTTAGGGTTTTCTAGCAGGGGATAATTAAACAAGGTATATTTTAAACAGCTTCAATGGATTTGGCTTTTTGCACAGAAGCAACACAATGCATAATGGAGACTGAACAGGCATAAAATAAACCATTTTTAACACCAGAAAGCCATCAGTTCTTGTGAACTGCCCTGAGACCTGTGGGTATAGGGAAGTATACAAATTTAATAAATAATAATAAAATAGTCCCTCATAATCACCCACAGATATCATAAGATTTGGTTGTACACGTTTTCAGAAAGAATGCTTGGTAACATCTGATTCCATATTTTTTTTTACTATCCCTGCCTTAGTGACTTTTTCATTGCAAGATGCTTTTCAAATCAATGTATTGCCTCAAATGGTCACAAAACCTCATTGTTCTAAAATGTGTTCTCCTACAGTCCACAGCTTTTCTACAGTTAAAAACTGGACATTAAAAAAAAAGATATGGTATAAATTACTGTATTACATCAGCTTTCTAACCCCCTTTTAATGTATACAGAGATCAAAAAGAAGAGGACAAATGCACTTGGAGGTGTTTTATATATGAATCTGCTTCCTTCCAAAATGCTGTTGGGATCACATAATTTTGAGCAGCTATTTAGGTTGTTATAGGTTTGGAAGAGAATTTTTTCCTCCTCAAATCAAGAAGTTGCACACATAGTTTCAATGAGACTTGCCATTATGTCAGTAAACGTTCCACTGGTATTCATCTGAACGGTGATTCTCCGTGGCCTGAGAATAGTCATTGGTTGGGCAATGGCTCCATCTTGGGAACAAAGACAGGAGCGGAACTTCAGAGAAGTAGACAGCTCCCACAATCCACTTTGCAAACTTGTGTTGTCATCAGAAAATGTCAGAATCCTTGGTCTGCATCAAAGTAGCCTCAAGTTAACAGAGCATTGAAACTTGATCAAAAGTGTATAACCTGAATGGCATTGTGCCCTATCTGAAGAAGAAGAAGAGAAGAGAAGAAGAGTTTGGATTTGATATCCCGCTTTATCACTACCCTAAGGAGTCTCAAAGCGACTAACAATCTCCTTTCCCTTCATCCCCCACAACAAACACTCTGTGAGGTGAGTGAGACTGAGAGATGTCAGAGAAGTGTGACTAGCTCAAGGTCACCCGGCAGCTGCATGTGGAGGAGCGGGGAATCGAACCCAGTTCACCAGATTACAAGACTACCACTCTTAACCACTACCACTACACCACACTGGCTGAGCAAAGAAGTGGGGGATTTTTGCTTGCTTCTTCTCACTGCAGTACTGCCTGCTTTCTGGACTCCTAAAGCTACATCAAACTAGAGGGAAGTGAATCAGCTTTCTTTTGCTACAAAGCAGTCCACCATTTAATTTCCTTTGCCATTGCAAACACACATGCATGCCAAAATTATACAGGTCTAGTTTCAAATGTGTGAGCTTCCTTTTACATCTCATTTATTCAAATGTCAATTATGCTGTCTGAGAGTGCAGCATTTTTTTTTTTCTGGCTTTCCAGCACGAAAAGTCCTTAGGGTTGAAAAGTCTGCTTGGTGAAGGCAGGGCACAGAGCACTGGATAGCAAATTGATGCACATTGTCACTTTCACCAACAACCAGTGGACTTGAACATACTAATCCTAGCATTGCACACCCTATCACTGAAGGCTTGCATCCAACGTAATTGCCACTCCTGGCAGGGAGACCTGTACTTTTGAATCCAGGGTCCACCCAACACATGGCCAGCAGAAGACAGCAAGGAAATGTGCACAGGATCATGTCTGTTATAGGCTGTTGCCCACTGGAACAAGAGAAGTGCTAATTGAAAGCGGTAGTGGTGATGTTTGGCCCAGACTGTGATTTGAGCCACGGGCATTCAGAGGTCAAGGACTTCTTCCAAAAACATTACACCTGCCTTTTTGAAAGAGGCCAGAACCTAGGCCAGAACCTTGATCTTCAAAATGTAGTCTAGAGAGAGCAACATCATACCTGTGGAGGTTTCAATAAGCATTCCAAGATGGACCAGCTGTCCAATCAGAGACAGGTGATTCTTGCCTAGGTTTACAAGGAATCCCTGGGTCTCCACCCAAGGAGGAGTCAAAGCCATGTCTCAAAGGGCCCAAGTCAGAGTGGTACAGCCGATAAGGAGATTGCCCTGGAAGCAGAGGTGAGCCACCAGGGCAACCATACTCTGTGCGGAGGTCTGAAGTGCTGTAGCCAAGTAGAAAGGAAGGGCCCAGTATTGAGGATGATTCTGGTCAAATGAAAACTACAGGTACTTCCTGTGATTGCAGTGAATGGGGATGTGCAGCTATGTTTCCTGAAATCTATGGGCACTAAGAAATACAGTGTTTGGATACAGTCTTAGGTGGAGGCCAGAGATTGCATCCATAACTTATTGTAAGCGACCCACTGGTTCTGGAACTTGAAATCTAGCAAAGTCATCCAGGACTAGCCATCCTTCTTTGGCAGCAAATGAATATTGAATGGGTGGGGGACCTTATTTGTTCTGAGCCAACATTGGCAGTTGGGTAGGACTTCTCACCTGTCAGTCACGCATCATTATGATGTCACGTAACTGACAGTGTCCTGCCCACTTGTCAAAATTCTTATGCAGGGATTATGGAAGTGACAAACAGGGGAGGAAGAAAGAATTGTTTAGCAAGCAAAGGCAATGCAGGAGTTCTCCTGAGCTCTGTCTTTGCTTGAAAATCATACTTTTCTCCTCTCCCCCACAGGGGAAGGGGAGAAAGTTGCATTTTGCAGCAAAGACAGGATTGCCGGAGAAGTATTCAGCTGCAACAGGGATGAGGGGAGAAAGAAACTGTGTGAGAGAAAAACCTAAACTGCACCAGAAAAGATAGAAAGAATGCCACAGGTAGCTGGGGAGGAAATAAAGAGACAAGATAATGAAGAAAGGAAGAAGAAACCAATGAAGTATAATCCTGAGGAGAATAAATGAATGGGAGCTCTAAGGAACACATCCTGCTTCAACAAAGGTCAGAGCAAACAGGATTGTTAGAGGTGCCTGCTTCTACCAAGTTTTTGCTCCTACTATTCCCCACCAGGTGGAACTGTTTCCCAAGCTGTGATATTCTCAGGTCATGGAAGAATCTCCTAGCTTTTCATTGATCTGCAAAGCTTTTCACTCTCTGATCTTGCCTTTCATATGCCTGACTGCACATCCAGCTGCCACATATTTTCTCATCCTCCACTCTGGGTGCTTCCAAACTAGGGTTAACTCTAGAATTGCCTCTTTTTGCCCACTCGCTTTTTATCAGGCACCTGCCATTAAAATGGCCATGCTGCCTTTTCTGTACTTATTCCATTTCCCTTTTCGGAGCTCGCAAAATCCCAACTTTTGGAAGGGAAGGAACAAAACAGCAGAGCAATCTCTAGCCTTAGAATACCTTCGTATTTTATTAAATTTGTATACCGCCCTTCCTCCATAGATCTCGGAGCAGTTCGCAGTATAAAAATTACAAAATTAAAACACATGGCTACTCTTCCATCCATTTCAAGAGCTGTAGATTTGACATGTGCAATTAGGTTACCACATGGGCACACCTTCAGTGTTACTTTTCCAGTTGGTGCCATTTTAGCAACATGGTTTGCTGTTTTTTACTTTTTTATGTTGATGCAGTCTTTTGCTTTCAAGCATTTTTAATGCATTCGTAAATTGTGTGTTTAGGTCCATTGTTACAACTCCACTCAGAAGGCTGTTGTGATGTTCACAGTTGTGGACAGAACATAGCAGGGTACAGACATAGAACCGTAGAATTCTAGAGGTGGAAGCATCATCTAGTCCAACCCCCTGAAATACAGGAATATGCAACTGTCCCATACGGGGATCAAACCTGCGACCTTGGTGTTATCAGCACCATGCTCTAACCAATTGAGCTAACTGTTCTACCCCTTAAAGTGTAGGAACCTAGGGGCAATGGTGCATGTAGAAAAGCAGTGATTGAACAATGCTAAAAGTAAACACTAGCGGTGTGAAAGCTCCCATTGTGCCATGTAATTTCTGACTAATACACAACATGCACCATATGAAATGCTATGGGAGAATGCCCCTTGCCTGTGAATGACTAGAGCAGATATTTGTCTTCTCTCGATGGCAATACCATGAAGAATAGAGACATTGTCATCGTATTTTTAAAAAGATTAATTTCATTCTGAAGAGCTATCAGACTTCTGGTTTATTTACATGCCTGCTCTATTCAGAGACTAATTTTCCTATTCATTGTGGGCAGAGATAACAGAGCCTATACGAAGCCTGAACATTGTGCAAATGGCCCTATTGAAGCTGGTGGGGTGGTGTATTTCAAAATTGGGACCAAAGAACCAAGGACACTTTCGTTGTCGTTAAGAGCTGTTATGATCACTTCAGTCCAGCTGCTGCTCGTGGGAACAGCTTTCGATACATTTCAGCTTGTTTGTGGGATAATGACCATAATATAGAGTCCTACTTCGGTAAGTTAAGTGTCAACAGCATTTTTATACTGCCTACTGTCATTTAAATGAATTTTAATGTGGGGATATTTTTTTCATAACTTTCAGAAGCATAAAGGTTTTTACATAGAGTAACGCCAGGAGCTGTTGTGCTATCAAGTTAGGTGTTTTTTGTTTCGTTTTGTTTCGTTTCGCTATTGATCCTCTTCTGAAGAATTGCTTTAACCTCAGCAATCTCCAGGTCTTGCAAGGCATGTGGAGAAGTAGGTGCTGTAAAGAACAAGAACAAAACAACCCTGTAATCCTCCTCATGGAATGCCTTTAGAAGTTTCACAGGTAAATTCCATATAGAGTCTGGAATGTGTAGTATCTTTTATCAGAAAATTAGGTGGGTAAGATGGGATTAGGAAAAAGGCAGACGAAGGCTATTTTCAATAGGTTCCCTATGCTATTAGCCCTGGAATGATGCCTATTCTCCCGTCTTTCCCACTTTGCCAAATTTATATAGGAATATGACGGCATGTGTAATCATTTGTGTAAATTTATCTTCGTACGATCTCAGCCAACGTGTTTCATGTGAATTTGGGTCAAGTGAGTTGCATTAGATCCCACTTCTTGAATTTGAAGGATTAGATTGCAGTGCTCGATACTCCCATTGTTCAAGGTGCATTTTGCAAAAGGGAATTTCATTAGCGCAAAAAGTTTATGAGCTCTGGGTGCACGCACCTGAGATTTCAGATTAAAACTGCAGAGTGGAATGAAAGGAAGACCTTTTTCTGCCTCTCCATTTCCAGCTACTCTCTGAAAACTGCAGAAGAGACTTTCTTAAGAATATTAGGGAGGTGGGCAGGGGAAGGAATAGACCATGTGAAAAGCGAACATAATATTTTAGCTGCAGTTCATTCATTTTCAGCTTTGTATTCTTGTTATTAAAAAGTGCACCTAGACATTCCGCTGTTGCACCCATAACCTAGGTTTATGGTGCCATTGAGCTCCTAGCTTTCATATCTCAGTTTCTAACACTGTTAGATTGCCTCCTGAAAGCAACAGGTTTTAGAAAAAAAAATCTGGTTTTAGAAAAAACCCTCAGAGTTCCAGCTACCCTGAGAGTGGCAGGGTGATTCCTTGCTAATAGTGTTCTCTGAAGTGTCCATCCTTAGGTAGCCAAATTAGCACCATCCAAGCACAAGATGGGAGGGTTGCAGAAATAAAAGCAACAGGAACCTAAAGCAGGATGTAGCATCCTTACTTTCTACAGAATGCTCTGCATTTGTGGTGGAACAGAAAATTGGGGTGGGTAGGATGGAGTTTAGGAAAGGGTGTCAGTGGCAGAAACCCTGAAAAGGAACATTCCATCCTGCAATGTTTTTTTTCAGAGGTCCAGCTCATAGTTTAAAACTCTGTAATAAGCTGCCAGTGCCATTCTTCAGCAACACCCTTTATCTCATTCCTTCTCCCTCCCTCCCAAATCTCCTGTTAGCTTCCCTCGGTTCTCTCCTCCAAAGGTTTGCTGGTTAAGCTGTTGGGTTAAGCAGAGCCCAGAGAAAGAGCCTTTGGGTTAAACAGTGAAGGGCTGACATGGTAAAAAACGCATTTTGCAGGGAAGTTACAAGTTGGAATATTTTGTGTGTCAAGGGTCTGCTGTACATATTTAGCAGGTTTGCTTGCGATGCTTAAACCAGTGTTTCCCAACCTTTGGTCTCCAGCTCTTTTTTGGACTACAATTCCCATCATCCCTGACATTTGGTCTTGCTAGCTAGGGATGATGGGAGTTGTGGTCCAAAAACAGCTGGAGACCAAAGGTTGGGAAACACTGACTTAAACCATGGTCTAGCACTTTGTGCATGAGCCTGGGCAAGCCTAAGCGAAGTCTCAAGCTTACACACTCATCTTTCCTCTTCCTCTCACACGGCTGGGAGAACTTCTGCTGCCGCTTTCAGTGTTCTGGTGCACCATGATGTATGACCCAAGAGCCATGATTGAAAGGAAACTCTGGATAAGTTAAGCCAGCTAGCATCATAAAGCATGGTTTGAAGTGAACTTGGCTTTAAACCACAATTCCCAGTTCAAGCATAACAACAAGCCAGCATTTGTGGAAATGGAACTAAGCATGGCAAAAGTTCTCCTGAGCCAGGAGGAGGGCTGAGCTTGTGAACCAATGTGCATAGTGCTAATTGCAACTTAGTTTTTGGCTTTCCGTTTTAAAAGGGCACAAAACCTAGATAGCTGGAGCTTTGTTTAGGTTTTGTGGAGTCATGAAGTCCTGATCTGTCCAACCTTGGCAGGTACAAGTTTAATAGTGGAATAGAATTCATTGGCTCCTTTTGAGGCATCAGAAGAGCTTCCAAGTGTGGATGACATTTAAAAACACTCCTTTCCATGCAAAGCTATAGTGAAATGGTAACTGAGACACAACTGATCATGTTTGCATAGCATCATTTATTCTTTTTTTTAAAGCCCATATAACAAGTGTACAACATGACCACTTCTTCATGTGTTATATGTTTCCCCTATGATCAAAGGGTAGTCCTAATAAATTACTACTTTGCTTTGTAGTAGCACAGAAGACTCGCTGTATCTGGAGTCAGAGGTATTCAAATATGGGAAGTTAAGGTAAAATTGTGCAATACAGCTGTCTGCAAAATTAACTTGAGGCCTAACTTTCTGTGATAAAAGTGTGTCAGTGGCAGTTCGTGACGACAAACTTCAGTACTTCAGGGAGAAGTACCGGTAATAGTTTCTCAACATTTGTAAAAGGGCAAAACCAGTCTAGGATGGATTTCAAATTTGGATTTGACTTTTGCTCTCTGATTTAGAAGCTGGTTGTTTTTCAGACAATCAAAGCTGATAGGCATTGACTCTCATTGTGGTTTCTCATCATTGTCAATCAATAAAATCTGCAGAAAATGGATTCCTTCCTTTAAAAACAAATGAGGATAAAGCTTTTTAAATATCTGTTGGCTTCTATTTTGAACTTGCAGTTTCTGGTTCAAAATAGAAATGTTTCCCACGCTAAAGAACTCAATTGGTTTTTTTAAAAAAAACTTTTCTGTACTTAAAAGAAATGTAAATATAGGTTTTCTGTCCACTGAGCTCATTGCAACCCTTTTATTGATGTCTTCTTCATTTACGCATCTTTTGGGTCCTGACATTTAAATATTATGGACCTCATCATGGACCTCTTACAGGCCCCTACTGACCTGTATGGTTTTTACACATTCTACCCCCTGAATAATCACTACTTCTGGTGTGAACAATAGTTGTCTATGCAAGATTAATTCAGACCATAGTGGAATTGTCACAGATCAGCACCAATTTGTGTTCTGAACAAGCTATCCCGCCTCCTAGTTAAGAGTTTCAAATATACTTAGTCCAGCAGCTTTCTCCTTTTGTAAGGGTTTGACATCGAGCTTTTTACATGGTAAAGTTTTCTTGAAGTCCTGCTTTTTTGCTCCTCCTGGTCACATGAACTTGTGAACCACCCCCACATGAAACTTTTAATGATGGATCTTCTGTAGTCTTTATAAGATAGAAATTTCTGGAGGAAAGGTTGTATAGAATTCTGTCACAAAGATACACTTGCCGCCTCTCGAAAATTCAGAGAAGTGGGGAGCATTTTAATACTTGGCTTAGTGCATAAACTGATATTTTAGCAGCATGCACAGTGCATTTTTGAAGTGGCTACTACATGGTCTCTGGTCATCCCTCTCTAACCTTTCTTTTCAAAATTCGGTAATGTAGTTCAGCAGTGCTTTTGGCACCAGCAAGCCACTATAAGCTTCCCAAGCGTCTCAGCTATTTGACTTTAATGGCTCTAATATCACATTGCAGCACTGAGGCCAAGGGCCAAGTCTAGAGAGTGAATGGGAATCCTGAGCTCATATTGTGGGTTGTAAGGCATCCATCTTGAATCTCTTTTCTCAGACACTGCTTTTATTCCAAGTCTACCTCCTTTTCTGTAGGCATCTGTGTTCTCAATTTTACTGTTGCTGAAAATGAGGAGGAAAATACCTCTGCTAAAATAAAAACATGGGGCCTCATCTTTAAGCCTATAAAGGTTCAAGGACGCAAGTGATGTTTAGAAACTGTTCAGGATCCAAATAATCTCATTACTAGTTCCACATTTATCCAATGGCCTCTGGACTCGTGTTTCTTAGGCAGCAGTTTCTACCCGCCTCGTGCTGTCTGACAAATTGCTTTTGAAATTTAGAGCTTGTGATATGATATTAGTTAGGGTGGGAGTCTTCTGTGCATAGGGAGCAAGTAATAAATTTAAGTCACAGCCATAATTTCGTTTTCCTAAAAGCATCTAATGTAGAAATGGGACCAAAACTGAATCAAACAATGCCCATGCTGACAAACTGCTAGAAAACAAAATATCTGATTTTACAAGTCATTTCAAAACATGACATGTATATTTTTAATTCCTGTCAAACATGAAAAATATCTTTCGGGTGATGAAAGTGTAAGAGTAAAAATCTTGAAAGCTCTTAATATACATATTTTCCACATATCTCACCTTATACTGTGAAAATCAATCTGTACACTTCGTGAAGAGCAGAAGTATAAAGAAGCCAGCATTAAGTTTGAACTTTCTAATTAAAAAAATGAGAGAACAAATATTCTTGTATAGATAAGATTTCACAAGTAATAGGATACATTTAAGATGTCAGATTGCTGTAGCTGGTGAAACATTTTTGTGTTCTGTTTACATCGACTACTGTTTTTTCTATGATTATTTTTAGGGGAGTAAAAGCGTTTTAAAGTAATAATTGTTATACCTTAGAACTTTAATATGTAACTAGCTCCTCTTAAACAAGCTCTGAAATTCATAATTTAAGGACCAAGGTAACTACATTTGTCGTCCTACACATCTACTAGCTTTGTATGAAGTACTTTATAACTTAAAAGTTACAGCAGTTTATTAAACTATCTCCAAGATTGTTGCAGTGGGGTCATTTTCTATATCTTTTTGTATCACCTGATATCTGCATAGCCATTAAGGACAAAAATTATTTTGAGGGGGGCTTCAAAACATTGAACCATTATTTGATGTTTTTAAACCTTTTAAAATTATTGTGAAAAAAAATCAAACTATTGTGTCCTGTTTATATATATTGTCTAGCATTACTACATTTGTGATATTATTATTTTTAACATAATTAAGTTTGGAGAAAAAATACTAGTCTCTTGAACAGGTCAGTTTGGAGACTGCTTTGCTACTGTGATATCCAATGTGGACCACTGCCTAAAGGTGGGGGGGGGGGGAATGGGACTCTAATTGGACCAATAACCTTTGCTGATATGACAATACCTTTATCCTATTTGTGCTATTTGATGAGGAAATGAATGAATTTGACTTTAGTTGCAATTAAATCTGCGCTGTGGTCTAAACCACTGAGCCTCTTGGGCTTGCCAATCAGAAGGTCAGCGCTTCGAATCCCCACGACGGGGTGAGCTCCCGTTGCTCGGTCCCTGCTTCTGTCAACCTAGCAGTTTGAAAGCACGTCAAAGTGCAAGTAGATAAATAGGTACCGCTCCGGCGGGAAGGTAAGCGGTGTTTCCGTGTGCTGCTCTGGTTCGCCAGAAGCGGCTTAGTCATGCTGGCCACATGACCCGGAAGCTGTGTGTGGACAAATGCCAGCTCCTTGGCCTATAGAGTGAGATGAGCACCGCAACCCCAGAGTCGTCCACGACTGGACCTAACGGTCAGGTGTACCTTTACCTTTACGTTACTTAAAATCAGCGATATACATTCCATGGCAATCAGTGCTACTGAATCAAGTTTTTCTGTGTTTAAAGCGAGATAAAATAACTATGGGGGCAGTTTTCTAATGCTGTATCTTTGCGTATTACGCATGATGTATTGTACTGATTTAAGCTAAGAATCCTGGAACCAACATTTCTGATACAGAAGTACCTTTTCCACTTGAGTTTCTGTTGTGTACATGTACAAAGGCAATTGTTTCCATGATAAAATAAATGGGATTAACCATAGTTCAAACAAGAATATACTTTGTCTAGCTGGATCTACAGTCACTTGTTACGTCAGCAAATAAATGCTTTCGATGAGGACAGTATATCAGCTGTTACATCAACACAATGATGTCATGTAGCCATTGCACTGGATTGGAGTGGAAGCATAGACATTTATCAGTGCTGAAATGTTTAATTTCATTGTCTACTGAAATCATCTTTCAAAGAATGTTACTTTTTTGTACAATGTCTCAAGTTTATATAGTCTGACTGTACCTGATATCAGTAAGGTAAAGGTAAAGGTACCCCTGCCCGTACGGGCCAGTCTTGACAGACTCTGGGGTTGTGCGCCCATCTCACTTTATAGGCCGGGAGCCAGTGCTGTCCGCAGACACTTCCGGGTCACGTGGCCAGCGTGACAAAGCTGCATCTGGCGAGCCAGCACAGCACACGGAAACGCCGTTTACCTTCCCGCCAGTAAGCGGTCCCTATTTATCTACTTGCACCCGGGGGTGCTTTCGAACTGCTAGGTTGGCAGGCGCTGGGACCGAGCAACGGGAGCGCACCCCGCCGCGGGGATTCGAACCGCCGACCTTTCGATCGGCAAGCCCTAGGCGCTGATGCTTTTACCCACAGCGCCACCCGCATCTGCGTCCTGATATCAGTACTATTCACCAATTTCCTAAAGGAAATACCTCACTTTGAGGAATCTCTCTTTTTGTAACTGTCAAGTGCGTGGAATTCTGTGTCTTCGTTACTGATTGTAAAGTGCTATAAACTGAACCAAGCCAAGGAACAAAATAATAATAATGGCTTTTAATGGTTTACCGTTATGAGACATGCTGATTTCCTTAAAATAAATCTGGTGTTTGTTTTTAAACGTTAGGAAAGTGTCTTATTTCAAGGTTTTGTCTGTGCACTATAGAATCACTGCTCATTTTGCCTGGTTGGGTTTCGCCCCCCCCCCTCCCTTCTGACTGGCTTTCTGTAAGCTGAATTTTTAATATGGAGACAAAAGAACAGGGGACAAGCAAAGTATTTGGCTTTCATTAGTATTTTTTATGTTGTAGTGGGATGTCTTTTTAAGTGGGCCACCAAAAAAATGAGAAAATGGATTGGTCTATTCTGAATATCACTTAGTTGACATTAACTTAGTTGTGTTTATTAATTTAAATGGGTCTACTTTGAGTAAAATTTAGTGGCCTACCACCCTATGTATGGGGAGCTATTATACATTTGGTAGGACTCTTATTGTTCCACACCAGCGATAAAAGGGGAAAGGGAGACACAAGTTAAATTGTGAATATGTATGTTTTTGATCTCAAAATCACAGCACAATCTGCTGGTTTACTTTAGTGCACATGCACCCTGTCCAAATTTGCAGCAGAAACTGCGGGGGGGGGGCGTACTTCTTGGAGGAGAAATGATGAGCTTATATAGATTCATTTGTACAAAACTAGGCATGAGTTCTTGCAAGTGAACACAAAGATGGGGCCTGGTTCTAAGCTGTCAAAAATATTTATTCATCTACAAACACCCTAAAACCAGTGCTTTTTTTCTTTAAAAAATATTTAGGGCTTACTCTCATTTTGACTCAAGAAACTATTTTATAGTTAAAATCGGGGAAAATAAAGATAGTAAATGGACAAAAGTACAAAGATTCACAAAATGTTTAGGGGTATGCGTACCCCTGTGTCCCCCCAGGAAAAAAAGCACTGCCTAAAACTGTTCAGAAAATTGCAATGTCCATTCCTGCAACAGCCACTGGAATGTTTCCTGGATTGCTTTTACCATGGCAGTAACACTGTGTGTCATTTGAAGAGCAGTGCAGTTTTGCACAATTAGGACAGAAAAGCAACACCTCAATAACCATGTGACCAACTTATATAGGAATATACTTTATTTAGATGACATGGGGGGAAATAAATCAAGGTGCACAGGAAAACCATTAAGCTTCCATAAAACAGGTGCCAGAATATTGGGATTGTGGGTGCCTGTCTTCATTTCAACAGAAGCAGCAATATTTCAACTTGCTGGTGCCGTTATACACTAAGTCTTCATTTGCATATAAACTAAACAGATGGAGATAGCCAAGTGGCAAATGGAGTTATGCAAGCCACTGAATTTTTGGACGATTGCTGCAGGTGCACATCAAAGCCTGTCTTTATACTCATGAGGACTAAAAACTTGCTTTGAAAGAAGCAAACCTCGTTTGAGATGTCATCTGTTTTTTAAGGTCACTGGATTTGGTAGCCCATGCAAATATATATATATATATATCCTCTCCAGTCAGTCAAGAACCCGTAACTGGGAAATCGCATCTGATGCAAGCCTTCCAACATGCATTGAAAAATCAGTTCCATCAGACGCCAAGATGCACGTGGGCGTAACCTTGTCCACAGACACACAGGTGGAAAGGGGAAAAATAAACCTAATCCTCTCACCACCACCACCCCATGGGCGAGCATTTAATACTTGTTGTTGTTTAGTTGTGTCCGACTCTTCGTAACCCCATGGACCAGAGCACGCCAGGCACTCCTGTCTTCCACTGCCTCCCGCAGTTTGGTCAGACTCATGCTGGTAGCTTCCAGAACACTATCCAACCATCTCGTCTTCTGTCGTCCCCTTCTCCTTGTGCCCTCCATCTTTCCCAGCATCAGGGTCTTTTTCAGGGAATCTTCTCTTCTCATGAGGTGGCCAAAGTATTGGAGCCTCAGCTTCACGATCTGTCCTTCCAGTGAGCACTCAGGGCTGATTTCCTTAAGAATGGAGAGGTTTGATCTTCTTGCAGTCCATGGGACTCTCAAGAGTCTCCTCCAGCACCATAATTCAAAAGCATCAATTCTTCGGCGATCAGCCTTCTTTATGGTCTGGCTCTCACTTCCATACATCACTACTGGGAAAACCATGGCTTTAACTATAAGGACCTTTGTCGGCAAGGTGATGTCTCTGCTTTTTAAGATGCTGTCTAGGTTTCTCATTGCTTTTTAATTTCGTGGCTGCTGTCACCATCTGCAGTGATCATGGAGCCCAAGAAAGTAAAATCTCTCACTGCCTCCATTTCTTCCCCTTCTATTTGCCAGGAGGTGATGGGACCAGTAGCCATGATCTTCGTTTTTTTGATGTTGAGCTTCAGACCATATTTTGCAGGCGCCTTTTAATTTCATGGCTGCTGTCCCCATCTGCAGTGATGGGTTTTTAAAGGGCCAGCAGCGCCGACTTCCGCCCGGATATCCCGAGAGCGGAGGGGAAAGGCGCGAAAAGCCCTCCCCGCTCGAGCCCGAGACAGGCCACGCCCCATAGGAACCCGGCGCCGGCCTGGGCGGGACTACACTTCCCGGCATGCCGCGGGGCGGAGCGCGACCGGCCTCCCGTCGCTGAGGGAAGAGAGAGAGAGCGCTCGGAGCGTGAGGCGGAAAGCGGGCCGGGGGTCGGATCCTGTCGTTTCCCGGGGCGGCGGCGGCGGCGCCTGCCTTGGGGGGGGGGGGCTCGGCGTGTGGTGCGGGCGGCCGATGCCGGCGGCGCTTCTCGGGGGCGATGCTGCCGAGGCGCAGCTCGCTGACGGGGCTGGCGGTGGGGCTGTTCGCCGTCTACGTGGCGCACACCTGCTGGGTGATGTACGGCATCGTCCACACCCGGCCCTGCCTGGCGGCCGCCCGGGGCGACGACGCCAACGACGGCTGCATAAGGCCTTACCTGGCGCGGAGGCCCAAGCTGCAGGTGAGGCGCCCAGGGGGGAGGGGGCAGGGGGGGGGGAAGGAGGAGGAGGGCAAGAAATGGGCGGGGAGGGGACGGGGGAGGGGGGTGGGGCAATGAATGGGCGGGGGAGGAAGGGGGCAAGAAGTAGGCGGGGAGGGGACAGGGGAGGGGGGGTGGGGCAATGAATGGGCGGGGGGGAGGAAGGGGGCAAGAAATAGGCGGGGAGGGGACAGGGGAGGGGGGTGGGGCAATGAATGGGCGGGGGGAGGAGGAAGGGGCAAGAAATAGGCGGGGAGGGGACAGGGGAGGGGGTGTGGGGCAATGAATGGGCGGGGGGGAGGAAGGGGGCAAGAAGTAGGCGGGGAGGGGACAGAGAAGGGGGTGTGGGGCAATGAATGGGCGGGGGGGAGGAAGGGGGCAAGAAATAGGCGGGGAGGGGACGGGGGAGGGGGTGTGGGGCAATGAATGGGCGGGGGGAGGAGGAAGGGGGCAAGAAGTAGGCGGGATGGGGACAGGGGAGGGGGTGTGGGGCAATGAATGGGCGGGGGGAGGAGGAAGGGGGCAAGAAATAGGCGGGGAGGGGTGTGGGGCAATGAATGGGCGGGGGGAGGAGGAAAGGGGCAATCCGTGGGCTGGGGAGAGTGGCAATTAATGGGTGGGGGGAGGGGACAGGGAAGGGGGGGTGGGGCAGTGAATGGGTGGGTGGAGGGGCAATGAATGGGTGGGGAAGGAGGAAAGGGGAAATAAATAGGTGGGTGAGGCGAAGGGGGAGTGGGGAAATGAATGGGCGGGGGAGGTGGAAATAAATGGGAGGGGAGGAGGAAGGGGCAATGAATGGGTGGGGAAGGGGACAGGGAAAGGGGAGCAATCAATAGGTGCGTGGGGAAGTCTGTTTGTTCGTTTATTTATTTGAGTAATTATATGCCGCTGTATGATGGAAATGTGTCACCGCGTTTTTGCAACCATGCAGGGGGGAAAGTAAAATCCAGAGGAGTGGGAGGGAAGCATAAAAACTCCACAAGTTCTCCCCTTTCTCCTTCCCATCTCCTTTCCGAGGGAAATCAATTTGGGGGTGTCCGTTCGTTCATAGAAAATGTAGATTTGGAAGGGACCCGGGGGATCATCTAGCCCACCCCCCCTTCAATGCAGGAATAGGCAGGGGGGATAGAACCGACAAACTTTGTGGTGTTTTCAGTGCCAGCAGAGCTACACAAGTGGCCTCGTTGGTTTATTTGTTTGTTTTGAGTGTTTACGCATCACAGAAATATTTTTGTCAGCAGTTTGCAACAGTGTAGAATGTATAATTTTTTAAATATTTTTTTAAACCTTTTAAGAGGCAAGTTCATATTCCCCTCCCTGTCCGACCCACTCGATGCCAAGTTGGGGAGGGACACGTCACCTAAAAGGCATAGACAGCTGTGTGTGAGCGGACTTCAGCCTTGCACAATCTGGTTTTGCTTCTTCTTTAATCACAATCCCCCACTCCTGTGTGCCCAACACTATCTGTACTGTGGCATATTGTATATTTGCACTGCCTCTGCATTCTTCCCTACCCCTCAAGATTTGCTGTAAGCCACTTTAGGTGGGCGAAGCTCATTGTGCAAAAGCGGCATATGAGTAAACTCTCAACCAACCAACCAACCAATGTGATACTTTCAGAGCAAGGTTCTCATTTTAATAAAGCCAACCTCTGCTAAGTTATGAGGAAGCCCTTTTTCCTGGGCCCATCTGGTACAGTATGCTTTGCAAGGAACTTGGAGCAGCCAATGGACAGTGCTAGGTGGTCTGCTGCAAACTGACCAGTGAAGCATGGTGTGCTACATAAGCTCTTCAGCTTTCTTTCTTTCTGCCCATCCTTTGACTGACTTGCACTGTGAACCAGGAAGTGCTGCTGCTGCCAACCCCCTTCATAATTAAAGCCTTGAGCAAATTGCTCTTGCCTGGCATCATTGCCCTTCTTCAGTATGGGGTGACGATGCTGACTATGCAAGAAAGTGTAGGAATCAGTACCTAGAGACCCTTGAGCCAGATTGCCACCCCCTTCCTGTTGACCAGCCTTGTGGCAATACAACTAAGCAGCAGTCCAGTTGGCCTAAGGCCACCCTACTTTTTTCAGTTCTTATTTGGCAAAAGTTGCTGTTAAGCAGAGTTCTAAGGATTAGCACAGGCATAGGTAAATTTTTTTTTTATAAATGTTTATTAAGATTTTTTAAATACAAATTCAAAAATAATCACCAATATAGCATATATCATAACATATTTTCAAAACCTCTTTGGACTCCCTCACATCTCCCGCTCCCACTTACATCGTCTTAAGTTTTAACCAGCAAATTATCGTCTTATTTAAATTCTTAAATCCCATTCTTTTAAACATAATCTAATCGTTCTCCCAATGGTTTATATTTTCCTCGATCTACTTATCATCCTAATTCCATCTAATTTAGTGGTGGTCAATTATTTATGATCTAGCATCCTTCTTAACATTCAACCAAATTGCAATACTTTCTTAAATAAGTCTTAAACTTCTTCCAGTCTTCTTCAACCTTCTCTTCTCCCAGGTCTCGGATTCTGCCGGTCATCTCGGCTAGTTCCATATAGTCTATCAGCTGCATCTGCCACTCTTCCAGTGTGGGTAGATCTTGGGTTTTCCAGTGCTCAGGCATAGGTAAACTCGACCCTCCAGATGTTTTGGGACTACAACTCCCATCATCCCTAGCTAACAGGACCAGTGGTCAGGGGTGATGGGAGTTGTAGTCCCAAAACATCTGGAGGGCCGAGTTTGCCTATGCCTGGATTAGCGAGATATATGTGAATAGCTTTAAGTGTTCTGTAAAGTGCTGTATGAATGCTAAGCTTATGGTTGTTGAAAAATAAAAGTACCCACTCTCAATTATGTTTTTAATAAAGAGTTATTTCAAATTCCTAGGCAGCGTAAGAATGATATGAGGCCTTTGCTCCCCAATTTCCTGGTATTTTTACAGTGGTACCTCGGGTTACATGCGCTTCCGCTAACCCAGAAATAGTGCTTCAGATTAACAACTTTGCTTCAGGATGAGAACAGAAATTGTGCTCCGGCAGCAGCAGGAGGCCCCATTAGCTAAAGTGGTGCTTCAGGTTAAGAACAGTTTCAGGTTAAGAACGGACCTCCGGAACGAATTAAGTACTTAACCCGAGGTACCACTGTATTTGACTTTTCTGTCAAAAGGATGGTCTGTGTCTTCTTGTGCCATATTAACACCTTTCATCTACATTGCATTGTAAAGTCATGTACAGTGTAACTTTGCTCCACTGTAGTGGACTCTTGGGAGCGGGGAAGGAGAGAGAAGGAACGATCATGAGCAACATGACAGGCTTGGATTTTGTATGTTCCTCCTCTGTTTCCCCAGTAAAGTAGAAGGCTGCTCTCTGTGCCCTGTGAGTTTTATTAGTCTATTGTCCTGTCAGGAGCAGAAAGTCTCAAGCAGGAGGATGGAAAGAAACAGATTTGTATATTCTGCACTAGACTGTAGAATTATAGATTTGGAAAGGAGCACCATGCTCTTTAATCGTCATCACCACCCACTGATGGGTCTACCACTACGTGGGTCACTGGAGTTCCATACGCAGCTGCACTAGAAAAGGGGGCAGAAAACAAATGGCAACTCATATAAATAAGCTCAGAACAGTGTTTACAGAAGCAGGCAACTTCCATCCCTGCACAGCGCTTCATAAACTTGGAGCAGGTGGGGAATCTATCTCTGTTTAATATACGGTGATCAGATTAGAAGAATCATGCCCCACACTTTTAGTCTCAAAAGAGATGGTCAAGAGGAGTTGCATCAGTTTAATGAAACAAATAACAAGTGAGCAATTAAAGCAATAAAATTATCAAAGTAGATTATGGCGGGGGATGCTGATTTTTAGTCAGCAACTAAAAATGCTGAAATAAAAAGGTCTTCATGAACATTGGGGCTGTCATACCTTCCATGGCAAGTGAGTTTCATAGTCTACATGTGACCACTTCCTCCCTTCTGCATTCTGGCCAGAGCTCTATGGTCCAGACACAGACAGCCTCATACGCCCCTTTTAAGTGGCGTCTGCGTTTTAGATGTCACTAAGGCAATGTGGGTTGCAAGCTGAAAACATGCTGGCCTTGAGTTGGGGGGGGGGGAGGGATTGGCAGCAGATAAAGGGAATAAATGCTTGGGATGGCAGGAGCACAGCCAGTTCCACTTTCATCAGCACCCAGCACAAGAACATGGTGGAAGGAAGTATTTGTGCAAGCATTGACTGTTTGTCCCTTTTCTCTTTCAGCTAAGCGTTTACACGACCACGCGATCAAACATAGGCACTGAAAATAATATTGATCTGGTTTTGAATGTGGATAACTTTGACGTCGAGTCCAAGTTTGAAAGGTATTAATGGATTTGTACAGTTTTCTTTTATGACCCATGTATTTAGTGTAAGGGGGACGCAGGTGGCGCTGTGGGTTAAAGCCTCAGCGCCTAGGGCTTGCCGATCGAAAGGTCGGCGGTTCGAATCCCTGCGGCGGGGTGCGCTCCGGGTGCAAGTAGATAAATAGGGACCGCTTACCAGCGGGAAGGTAAACGGCGTTTCCGTGTGCGGCTCTGGCTCTGGCCAGAGCAGCGATGTCACGCTGGCCACGTGACCCGGAAGTGTCTCCGGACAGCGCTGGCCCCTGGCCTCTTAAGTGAGATGGGCGCACAACCCCAGAGTCTGTCAAGACTGGCCCGTACGGGCAGGGGTACCTTTACCTTTACCTATTTAGTGTAAGAGTTAATCATGTGCTGTAATATTTATCATTGAAATGACGGTGTCTTCGAAGTTTTTGAACTGCGGCTGGATCAGGGGTTCCCAGCTTGTGGTTGGTGGACCACTTGGGGTGTGCAGTTGATGTTGTCTGCGGCACATCTGAAAAAATAGATTCACACAGCATATGCACAGTGCATTACAATTACTATAAGAGGCAGAGAAATTATCATGCACTCTGCCAAAATTCTCAGTAGATTTCAAGTGGTCCATGGAGGGAAATATTGGAACCACTGGGCTAGATCATGCCTCATATTTTTCATGATTTTTTTCAAGTCATAGTTTTATTTTACTCCCTTTGTTTAAATCATGTGTATTCTGCCTTTTACTGATTATTTCAAAGTAGCTTACAATTGTCTGACTTGTGCCCATTTTTAGCATGCTAATTGAAAAGAAGGATGTGAGTCTAATTTTCATTAATGGGATTTACCTCCAGATAAGTGTGCTTAGATTGAAGTTCTAAGCCCATCTATTTTGATTTTCTGGGCAGGATTTGTTCATGGTGTAGGTGTAAGTATTCAGCAGTCTTTAGTAACAAAATTCATCATAAGTGGTTGCCCCTCTTCCCTTCGTTTCCTTGAGTGTGTGCTGTGTGCAGAAAACTTGAGGAAGGAAGGGTCCTTTGCAGAAGACTCAGGTAACATACATGCTGCTTTCACCTCCTGCAAAACCTCAGTGGAAAGGGAAAAAAATCCTTGATTTGTTCAACGGAAGATTGGAGGGGGGAACTAAGAAGTAGTTTCTCTCTTATAAATTGAGTTTCTGCCTTGCTTCTGCCTCCAACCAAACCCAGCAAAACTGGGAGGAAACCACTTTTACTTCCTCCCCTTCCACTACAAACTTCCATGGAAAAAAGTAGGGACAGTTTCTTTCCCTTCCCAATTAGTGTTTTTAGGAGAAAGTGCTATGACTGCTCCCTTAAAAAACACAACATAGAGGTGAGCTTCCTTATCACTGTTCCGACATACAGACAGAAAAGGTGGTTTCTGTCCCATGATTGGGTTCTGGTTGGTGTTGCAGACCAGCAAGCGAACAGAATCCTGTTTGGGGAAATTTTGTCTTCTATATAAGTGGCCTTTAGGAAGATTTGGTGCTATCATCAAATGTGGCAGTTAAAATTCCTGGAGATCTGAAATGCTTCATTAGAACAAAATAAAAGAATGTGGAATCAGTCAGACTCCAAACAGAAATATGAATCTGTTACTTCACCATTCAACTAAAAGACATTTAAAAGTTAATCTAAAAATTCTAAATTTATCAGAGTATCTCACTTCTAAGTGTCTAAAACGCTAGTAGTCCTGGTTGAGGCAGAACTGCTAACGATTGCATCTCATGGCGAAGAAAAAGCATAAACGTTATTTGTATAATTAATGTCTTTATTTCGTTTTCAGAACAGTTAACGTTTCAGTACCAAAGAAAACACGAAATAATGGGACATTATATGCCTACATATTTCTCCATCATGCTGGAATTCTGCCTTGGCATGATGGCAAGCAGGTTCATATCGTAAGCCCTCTGACTACTTATATGGTCCCTAAACCAGAAGAAATTAATCTTCTTACAGGAGAATCTATCACGCAGGTGAGAGGCTTTCTTTTTTTTTGTTATTGGAGATTTCTGACATTTTGCAGTATTTCCAGTGAATAATTTGCCAAGTAAAAATTGTGTTGGTACCTTGCGCACATGAAAACTTTGCTAAACTAAATACATTCAGAATTATTTTCTACCTGCTATTGGGCGTGCTTAGATAATGCACATGCTCAATTCATTTCTCTGAAAGCAGTGCTGTGGCAGTTACTGGCCATAGTAGGAAAGCTTTGCCCTTCAGTAGAATTTGCAGGTGAGTTTTAGTGTACATAATGCACATTTTATGTAAATAACTGCCAAATGAGCCAGAATGTTTGGCTACCTAGGCTCACCCATAAAGAGTAAGAGCCTTGCTACAGTCGTAGCTGTTTTCCATGGGGGAAGCCTATCTGTTTGGAGGCTGCTGTGATGGCCTGTCAATCCCAGTGCAGCCCCCTGAGAACTCTTTGGGTTGCTCTTTCAGAGTGTGATGAGAGTGTGGACACTTTCCCTGGGCAATGGTTTGTGGATGGACTTGCTCCTAGGTAAAATATTGGCGCAACCGGGGAGGGTGATGTGAGTTAATCTGACTTCTGAATAAGAGATGGACTGCTTGGATGCTGAGTCTGTAGTTACATCCTGTGTGATTGGTGGGTGTTTGGTGATTTTGCTTTTTTTTTTTTTTAATAAGATATTTATTGAAGTTTTCAAAAATAATACATTGTAAAACAAAAAGAAACGAAACAACAAAAATACAAAAATAAAAACAACTAAAAACACATAGAGTTTCCATTTACTTATTTTCTTTTAACTTATTTTCCAGACCTCCCCATACCTCCCTTTCTTATATTCCAATTCAGATTGTTTGTTCAACAAATCCTCACCATTAGTTTTTTTTACTTATTTCAAAACCTTATTTTCCATATCTCTTAAGCATTACAGCTGGAAACCACTTAATTTATGTCCAACATCATTCTAACATTCATTAATTTTACAATATTTTGCTTTTTGCTATTGTATATATTTATAGATTAGATTTACATTTCTGAGCCACCATTTTGAACTCTGTGCCTGCTTGCAAAGCAATTAGATCCCTAGTTACTCTGCTCACTGTTTTTGAAGCTGCTGTTGTTGTTGTTGTCGTCATTATTATTATTTATCAAATTGTTATACTGCCCTTCATCCAAATATCATAGGGTGGTTAACAGTATAAAAATTCAAAATGAGAACACAAAATACATGATAAAATAAAAACAAACCAATAGCCCCCCTCCCACAAACACATTTAAAAGGCCATAGTATATGTCATGTATTCTGCTCATATATTGATCCAGAGTAGAATTCCAATGTGCAGTTAGCAGAGTAAAAACTTAAACACGTTGCAGGATTCCCCCCCAAAAATAGACCAGAGGCAATTGTATTTCATTCAGCAGAGCTTTACTTCTACCGAATGCAAATGAGCATAATGGTCACAAATCCAACACATTCAGGATTGGCACTGTCCATAAGAAATCCAGTTGCAGCAAACTTAGCTTAAATTTACAGTAACTTAACAATAAGACTAAACCTTAGCACTATACAGTGGTACCTTGGGTTACATACACTTCAGGTTACATACGCTTCAAGTTGCAGTCTCCACTTACCCAGAAATATTACATCAGATTAAGAACTTTGCTTCAGGATGAGAACAGAAATCATGCAGTGACGGTACAGCGGCAGCAGGAGGCCCCATTAGCTAAAATGGTGCTTCAGGTTAAGAACAGTTTCAGGTTAAGAACGGACCTCCAGAACGAATTAAGTATGTAACAAGAGGTACCACTGTATACAGAACACCACACCAGAAGGAGAGACAGAAAGAGAGCGAGGCCCTAGTCTCCTTCTGGCCTTATTATTATACTTAACATGACCTTGACAGAAAGAGATAACAGAATCAGTTTAAGCCAGCTGTACTCAGCTTCTCTGAAGGTATAACCCAAACATCATGAACCTTCTGCTTGTTTCTTTCACACAGAGAAGCTTCCAGAACCCTCTTGAATTATTTAGAATAAGAAAGATGTGCCTGCTACACATCAGATCAATACTTTCTCCACTAAGAAATGCCAACCAACAGAATAGGCATAGTTAAAGGGAAACATTTTCACCCAGCACCTAAAGTTATGTAATGAAGGCACCAGGAAAAGTCCCCCCATCAACCATGAAATTTGTTTGGAGAAAGGAATGGAAGCTTTACTTAACTATTCGGATTAGATTGTAATGTCTGCTCCATAAAGATGGAAAAGCAGAAGATTAGAGTTTGAAAGCAACACCTTTTTTGAAATATTTCTGCCCCAAAGCCTGGATTTCTGAAATAACTTTTGTATCTCTCTTTATTGAGCAGCAAATTGAAGCAGAAAAAAAGCAGAATTATGCTCTAGATGAGCCTGTCTCACACTGGAGGTCCAGGCTGACCTTAAATGTTATGGTGGAAGACTTTGTCTTTGATGGATCCTCTCTCCCTGCTGATGTGCACAGATACATGAAAATGTAAGTATTTTTTAAATTGCTAATCCAAAATTCTTCCAAAATAGGAATACTTCAACAACATATACAGGAAATGTTCGAAACTCCCATTGTTCTAGGCACAATTTGCTACAGGGAATTTCATTAGTGTGAGCAGTTTCTGAGCTCTGGGCACGGTACTGCACCTAAGATTTCAGTTTTAAACTGCAGAATGGAAGGAAAGGAGGACCTTTTTCTGCCTTCCCACTTTCAGCTATTCTCTGAATACTGGAGAAGAGACCCTCTTAAGAATATTAGGGGGTAGGAAAGGGAAGGACTAGACCATGTGAAAAAAGAACATAATATTTTAGCTGCAGTTCATTTGTTTTCAGCTTTGTATTCTTGTGAACGTAGACATTCCGTTGTTGCACCCATAACCTAGGTTTAAGGTGCCATTTAGCTCCTACCTTTCATATCTTAGTTTCTAACACTGTTTACATCAGGGGTCAGCAAACTTTTTCAGCAGGGGGCCGGTCCACTGTCTCTCAGACCTTGTGGGGGGGCTGGACTATATTTGGGGGGGGGCAGGGGGAATGAACGAATTCCTATGCCCCACAAATAACCCAGAGATGCATTTTAAACAGATTAAAATTGCATCTCTATACCCAACTTTTCTACTACATCTAATGCTTTTTAGTGTTTTAACAAAATACATTGCCCTAATAGTTTATGATCCAGAAAGATTTTCACAAATCCGGCCCCCAGGCCTTAGTTTGTCTACCCATGGTTTACATGTTTACTTTCAATATACCGGTACTCTCTACTGCAGCTGTAGTGCCAGTGGCCTCATTTAAGAGCAAATCTAGCAAATTGAGCACTTATTTTAATGGGTTGGGGGCTTTTCTAAAGCAAGTCGTGATAAAGTAGTGACTGTCTGGTGTTTTGGGCTTAGAGCAGGAAGATGTATGTTCAACTCTCCATTCAGCCATGAAGTTTGCTGTGTAGCCTTGGCCACATCACCCATTTGCTTCAGCTTTCTCAAATGTTGGGAATAAAAATGCAGATACTCCTATGCTTTGCTGTTAGAAAGTACCGTATTTTTTGCACCATAACACTCACTTTTTTCCTCCTAGAAAGTAAGGGGAAATGTCTGTGCGTGTTATGGAGGGAATGCCTACGGGTGGTGGTGGGATCTGCTGCAGTTGTGAGCAGAGGATCCATGGTTCCCCTTCCTTCCCTCCTCCGTGGCTCACTTTGAAACAGCAAAGCGGGAGAAGAGCCGCTGAGTGGGGGGGGGAGGAGAGGGACAGAGAGCTTGATTGCTTTAAAGGAGCAAAGCAGGAGAGGAGGCTCATGTCCGGTTGGCTCCTTTAAAGCAAGCCACTTAAAACATGGTTACAAAGCACGGATCCACATGGATCCTCAGGATTTTTGCACTGGGTCACCCCAAATTCACCATCAGATCACATAGCATGTCCATGGCTACAGCTTGCACCAAAAAAATCACACACCCACTGTCGCCTGGGGCCGCAGTGGTGCAAAAACGTGGTTACAAAGCATGGATCCACATGGATCCTCAGGATTTTTGCATTGGGCTACCCCAAACTCACCGTCAAATCACATGTCTGTGGCCACAGCATGAACCACAAAAATCATACATCCACTGTTTCGTTTAGAATATTTTATTTTCTTGTTTTCCTCCTCTAAAAACTATGTGCGTGTTATGGTCGGGTGCGTGTTATAGAGCGAAAAATACGGTAGATTTTTACAGGCATGTGTTAAAATCAACCCTGGTGTGTCACCCCCAAATAGTTTTGAGTCACATTCCATTGCTTCAAGATATTGGTCATCTTATAACTCTCCCCCCCCCCATGGTTAGCAATCAAGTTGATACATCACACTTGGGTCATAAATTGAGGGGTCAGTGACTTTTGTCTAGCTTGGCACTGTTCTGCGTAAGGCTCATTTGAGTAGAAGAGCCACCCAAATTCCACAGACAGTTATCCAGACTAAAAATTAGAATGTTAAATGAACTTGGGTTTCATTTCTCTCTGAGAAAACTTGAACAAGTGAGTGCTTGCTTGGTGTAAAGATTATTCATCTAGGTTCTAGGCAGAAATATTGTAGCTGATACTGGACTATGTGTTTTGTACTTTAAGATGCATAAAGTAATGTTTGTTTGCTTATTGCATTGAAATAGAATTATTTGTATTCATAACAAAATCTGTTTTGAAACTTAGGGTTCAGTTGGGCAAGACTGTGCATTATCTTCCAATATTGTTTATTGATCAGCTGAGCAACAGAGTGAAAGATTTAATGGTGAGCTACAGCGTGCCATCTTACCTTTTTTATCATTGTTTGTTTGTCTCAATGAACATTTGTTGTTTCTGCTACAGCAGTGTTAAGTTAAAAAAAGGGGTTCACCATCCCATTCCAGCTGTGCAGTTCCAACATGTAGCATGGGAACTTCATAGGACTATACAGAATGTTTCGCTTTTTCCTTCTCTCCTCTATGTACATGTAGCCCTTGCACGATTCTGCTGTGTCTGCTGATTTCTAAGGCACACAGACTTGTTGCCCTTTGACTCTGAAGTGGATGGCATATGCACCCTGGGGAAGCGTAGGCTAGTTCCTGTCAGGAGCTCGTCCTATACTTGAGTAGACCCTGGCACAGACACATGCCCGACTGGCATGTTCTCTCCCTCCTGGTCGATCGTTCGGGAGCTTCAAAAGCTTTCTTCAGCCCAAACATCACAGTGACCGATGCCAGCTGACATCGACACACTTAGGGATCCACAGAGTTTGCGCAGTTTGCGTAACAGACCTCAGCAACTCAGCATTTTGGCTAATCTACTTTATTTACACACGGAGCACTGCAACACGGCTCCCTCTCTCTCTAGCATCAGACAGCAAAGATAGAGGACAAAGGACAATAGTCCCACTTCATGGAACACAGTAATAAAAACATATCCTGTCTCCATCACTTCCCACTCTGGCATCAAAACAGGCAACAATCCCATGACTGCAATCACAGAGCAGGAATTCTAACAGCTCCATGTCACTAAGGGAGGAGAGTGCAGGCCTCTTATTCTAGGCAAGGTACTTGCAGTGTACTTCGTACTACATCCACCTGGCTCAGCTTCCAGGGGAAGAGCATTGCACCTTATGGAAGTCCCACCTGTCTCTGAATCTATTGTGGTATGTGGCATAACCTGGAAGAGTGGAATGTCGATACTGTTGAGTATCATCCTACATCTGTAATGTTATGTTGCTACTTCAGTATTTTTTTTAGATGTTGCTTTTTTATTGTAAGCAGCCCCCTGTATGGTGTTGCCCTTTTAGAAGGTGTAATCTAGTTGTCGGTGTTCATCTTGTGATTCTTAATTTATTTTTTTTCAAACTTGATGCAGATTATAAACCGTTCAACAACAGAACTACCCCTTACAGTGTCATATGATAAAATTTCCCTGGGGAAACTGAGGTTTTGGATCCACATGCAAGATGCTGTGTACTCTCTGCAGCAGTTCGGTAAGGTTCAGTTTCCACCGGGTTTATGGAGTGGGTTGAATATTTCTGTAAGAATAGTATTGATGAACACAAATCCAGCTTACTGTTGATGTGTAATATCTGTACCATTCAAGATTAAAGACACCATTTTGAAGTCTAGAGCAGAGGTGGAGAACTTGTGGATCTAGAGGTGTTGACGGGACTCCAGTTCCCCTCATCCCTGACTATTGGCCAGGGGCTCAGAGTGCAGCAGCATTTGCAGGTCCCCCCCCCCCTCTTGTCTAGAACTATCCAAATTGTCCTGTTTCCCCCTGTCTCTTTTGTTCATACATGCACAAAGGGCTGATGTAGTGGTGAAACTGTTCCTGGTGTGTACCACTTCAGACTGCATGTGAACAAACAATTCTGAAAGTGGTGGTGATGTTGAGAATAATAGTTGAAGCCTCAGTTTGTTCCCCATATGCTTGTTTCGTTTATAAAACAATTTTCTAGAGAAGGTATTCGGCCTTGCAACCTCCCCAGGTATTGTGTGTGCACCGCATCAATATTGGCAATGTTGTGATTTGGATCTTGTTTAATGTAACCAAGTGTCCACAATGGATGAAGTTCAAAGGCAATATAGTTCTTCAGTGTGAGGTGGGTTGGACCCATGTATGTGTGCCTCTGCAGTCAGCTTTTAACACACACTAGATTTTTGGGCAATGTTGAATACATTGTGTAGTGCATTACAGAATATAATGCCAATAGAAACCTATGATTTGCTGACGTTTCGCTTTTATAAAGCCTTGTTGATCACCCAATAATTTGCCTCATACTGAGTCATGCCATTGGCCCATCCAGCCCAGCATTTTTTACTCCCCAAGATCTCATGCAGAATTCTTTCCCAGTCCTGCTACCTGTATTCTTTCAACTAGAGATTGCCAGAGCTTCAACCAGGGCCATCTGCACATAAATCATAAGCTGAGTTGTATGTCCTCCATCAATAGACGACACCTGTCTAATTATTCATATAGGTTGTGCTTCCATTCTATTTGCCCAAGGATGTAAAGGAAGAGAAAGTGTGTGTTTGATCTTCTCATATTTGAACTATATTTAGAATGCTTGGGACTTCTTCTTCAGCTTGCTTGTAAGCCCATGTCCTGTCCACTTCATTTTTCTAGGCTTTTCCGAAAAAGATGCTGATGAAGTAAAGGGGATTTTTGTGGATACCAACCTCTATTTTCTTGCTTTGACATTCTTTGTAGCAGCATTCCATGTAAGTGAATTGTGGATATTTAAGCACTGATCTGACAGCGTATCTAATAATTATGGAAATCTGTTGGCTTACTCCAAGCTCCTGTTTAGAACAGCGCTAGTTCTGTTTGAGGCTCTGTTCAAATTAAGACAGGGATAGAGAGATGCTTGGTTGGTGGTTAGAATGTTAGCTATGAGATTGAAATACACACAGTCACAATCAGGCATAATTTCTTTTCCTACCTTACTTACCTCACAGGGTAGTTGTGAAACCAAAACAATGCCCTGAGTTTCTTAGGAAGGCAGGAACAATGAAAATGTAGCTAATAATGATTTGACATGTTTCACAAGGCTGCATAAGTTTATTTGTCTTGGCCTCCAAGTCTCTGGAAATTGATTTGGAATGCCAGTGTTAATTAAGAGAGACGGTTAGAACCCTGACTAGAAGGAGAAGCTTGCAAAATTAGCTAGTTTGCCTGATTCATCTGTAAATATAATTACAGATTAATAAAAACTGTAATGCAAATTGAGGTTTTTTTCATATCACAGGCTTTTAACAGCTGATCTGCATTGTGGTGTGTGCTGGGGTTTTGTAGCATTAGAACCTCTTGATTACTTGAGAGGAGATGGACATGAGGAAGGGTTTTCTATTGGTTTGTCGACTCTTAATTGTAAGGCGTTGCCAGTTCTGGGTTCCACAGACCTGAACATTCGGGAACTGAAATGTACGACAATGGAGCCGTTCGGGAACCGAGGTTCCACTGTACCAACTCAGGCTGTTGGTCCTCCTGGCAAGTTGCAGGTCCGCTGTATTGTTTCCTGCATTATGGAAGTGGATAGACATTGCCAGGCAGAAGCTGAAAACAGAGGTGGGCTCACATGGTCATCGAGACAAGGGATGGGGATGAGGAACTTGTGGCCCTCAAAATGCCATGGCCTAGTAGTTATAGTGCCTTCAAGACTTTACCAACTGTAGAAACGTAATTGTGCTGCTCTCTTTTGGTTGGTTCTAATCTAATGGCATCTTGGTATTTGCAGCTTCTCTTTGATTTCCTTGCATTCAAAAATGACATCAGCTTCTGGAAGAAGAAAAAGAGCATGATTGGCATGTCTACAAAAGCAGGTATGGAATGTGTGAGTTTTCTGTGCCATCTTTTCATGGTTACCAAAGCCAAAGGTGGAGCACATGCGGCGTCCCAGCAAGGCCTACCCATACTGACCCTGTTACATTTATTCCTCTTGCCTCTCAGTGTTGAAACAAGTGCAAAGTGGCTAAAGCAAGGGTGCTGTCATTTTAATCTCTGCACAGTTCCCTCGATATAGCATCCCTCCAGAGTGCTAGTGCATTGGGGAGGGGTTGTAAAGGATTCTGTTGCTCTTCTCAGCACTGATGGAAAAAGGAAGAATCTTTTTTAAGGGCCCAGTTTAGGCAGCTCTGTTGATTTAGGATTTTTTTCCTCGTCGCTCAGCACTGAAAGGTGTACCAGTTGGCTATAAACATGCCTGTTTAATCTGTCTTCAGTGTCTCTGATGTTGTGCACTCTCAGGGAGATTGAAATGGCAGTTCCCATGCTGTTCCCCTTCCTGTGCCACTCCTGCTGTTGCCACCTATTCTGCTGCTACCCACTCTGCTTCACAAGCTGCCTCTGGACAGAGCCACTGATGATTCTTTGCCTAGAGCTGTGTAGACCTGGAGCCAGTTATATGTAGAAATGCAACTATTAAAACAGATGAATGCCGCTTTTCAGTAAAGTTGGGTGTATGGATCTCTAAACTCGAGAAATGCATTATTTTAAAACTCACACAAGTGTCCTCATGTGAATTTCTTCCATGCAGTGCTTTGGCGATGCTTCAGTACCGTGATAATATTTCTTTTCCTATTGGATGAACAAACAAGCTTGTTGGTGCTGATTCCAGCCGGTATCGGGGCAGTGATTGAGGTGAGTTGCCACACATGTTTCATATGAGCCCAGGCACCCATATCCTCAAAGTAGCTTTATGTGGATTTAAACCAATTTCATCCAGTATATTTCAGTAGGTCAAAACCAGCTTCATTCAAAATGAATGATTTTAACCACTTGGTAGCCCATTGACTCATTTCTGACAATAGCTGTTAACAGTGTGAAAAATGAAATCAGTTAGTAAAACAATACGTGAAGATACTAAGGTAATGTTTTTACCTTCCAGCTTTGGAAAGTGAAGAAGGCATTGAAAATGACAATTGAATGGAATGGCCTGGTGCCAGCAGTGAAGGTAAATTACTTTTTAACTGTTTGTATAGAAATCGTCTTGCTTCATTCATACCGTTTTTTCTTCCAGAGTCACTCTGATCATAGCATACTATGCCACTAAGGCCCAAATAATGTATAATGTAAAGGATCTAGGATTAGGTCTCCTAGCACTTTTATTTTTCTTGATGCCTGCAATGGAGAATTCCAGATTGGATCAGAACAGCAGCATTTCTCCCGACTCCACCCCCACGCCCATTTTTCTACTCTGAATTCCAGCCCTCAAAGCTTTTTGCCCACAGCATGAGATTCCTTAACCTTTTCCTGCTACTTGGGGTTCTTGCTTTGAATTAGCAATGGTGTCTGTTAACATAACTGGAGAAGAGGATATTATCACTTTGCCTCTGTGGCTCCCCATTCCACCTTCCACAGTGTTCTGGAGGATCACCCAAGCCTCCAGAACAGATTTTGGGAGGTTGTGGGGTACTGAAAGGCAGCCTTGGATTTCATTCCTAAATCTTTTCCATCTGTTCTAGGTAAAATATGTAAAGTGGTTTGTGCACTTCTTTCTCCATTACATTTTTTAAAATTAGCCCTTCTTATCAAAAGAGTAGGGCATATGGTCAACCTGTTCCTATATTTTATACAGTTTGGTGCATTTACTGAGTCTGAGAAGAAAACTGAGGAGTATGATACCCAGGTAAGAGAAATCTGCAACGTAACATTTCGTTTAATACCCAGAGGGATAGCAGCAAAAAGCAAAGTATTGTCACATTTTAACGGTTATCATTTTTTTCATAGCATATGTTTTCATGGGCTGAAGGCCACTTTCTCAGATGCATGATGTAGTAGACCATAACTGAGTAGAAAATATTTGTTGTGGACTTTCTTAGTAAGGAAAGATCTGATATGGAGCCTTGCCAGGCTCTGTATAAAAATGGAGACAACAGGTCAAAGGTGGGCAGGAATGAGAACTAGTGTTGTCAAACGAATGGCATTGCGCTCCAGATTTTGAACACCCTAGTGGTTTAATACATGCTGTTGAATTGAAAGGTCTATAAGGAATCATGTACGGATTGATCTTTCTCCAAATATAGCTTGAAGCTGCAATGTGGGGGTTTGTGTAAAGTCTATGCTACATTAGTGGGAAACTGGTTTTGAGTTTTAGAAATGACGTTCTGCCTCCTGGTCCATTTTCATGTGTGTATCACAAAATTCCATCGTACTGAGGGCAGAGGCAAGAGTTGGAATGGCTCCTGGACATTTCATCTGTTGAAGACTCTGCCCTTTCCCTGTATCAACTTCTAAATATTAACTTCCAATGTAATGAAAGCGAGTGTGGTTTAGTGCATAAGATGGTGGTTTGGAACCACAGAACCCTATGTCCAATCCTGGGTAACCTTGGATCAGCCACCATCTCTCAGCCTAACCTGTATGATACAGTCATGAAAATAAAAGTGGGGAAATCCATTTATGCCACCTAGAGCTCAGTGGACAAACGGTAGAAATATAGGAGTAAGGTTCACCCAAAAAATGTTTTCTTTTTCAGGCTATGAAATACTTATCATATTTGCTATACCCATTGTGTATTGGAGGTGCAATTTATTCATTGCTTAATATCAAATACAAAAGGTAAGGTGCTGTGAATTATTTCAGAAACCTTAAAATGTCTGTTGCATAGCCTTGAGCCAATGACTTATAATACTGCAAAGTCAAAGAAGGCAAATGGTTTAGAAATGTTATCCTGGTGGCTAAATGTCTGCCTTGTTTTATGAGTTCTCTTTAGTTAATGTAGCAAAGAATATATGCTTGACCAGTTTGAGATGAGAAGATCTTCACGGTACTATAGTGCTCCGGTTCAGAGCTTGCATCAAAATAATGGTTTGGTCATTAGGAACTTGCTACAAAACCACTTCACAAAGTGTAGCTTCTGATAATGACTTAAAGGCAAGCAGTAGTTGGTGGAGAGCTGCGGTCGCATAAGTAAAATAAGCACGAGATGCGAGTTACATGTACACCTGTGATTTCTTATGTTAAGCAGTCATTCTCAAACTTGGGTCCCCAGCTGCTGTTCGACTACAACTCCCATCATCCCTAGGTAGCTCATCATCAGGGATGATGGGAGTTGTAGTCCTAAGTTTGAGAAACACTGTTAAAGCATGGAGGAAACAGAAAGGCGGGGGAAGAGGGGTTGTATTGTGCTGGTGTGGGTTTTGTTTTGTTTTTGGAAGGAAGGAAGGAAGGAAGGAAGGAAGGAAATAAAACAGCAGATAATGTTGTTTTTATTAATTTAATGCAATTTTTTTTATCGCCCCCTTATAGCTGGTATTCATGGTTAATTAACAGCTTTGTCAATGGTAAGTATGGATTTGTTTTATGTGTTTTGTTGAAGTCTAGTTCTGTAAAAATATGATTAAAGAGTGAAGTTATTCTTAAAAATGGTAGTATTTCTGGAAACTTGTGTCATTATAATCGCCTGTGGTGAAACTCGCTGGGCTGAGTAGAAATCACAGAACTGAATGCTTTCTCAAGTTAAAAGAACAAAAGTAGCACCCTCCAAGTAGTAAAGTAGGGTGTCTGGCGGAAGGGTTAACTAGAACCAGAGGCTAGTGCTCTGACTGCATGGTGTTCTTTACATTGGGGAGCGCTCAGATGTGATAGGTTCAGTAGTTCTGAAGTTGTGCGATACACCCTGGCAACAGCTGGGGGTCAGCATCATTGAGCAGTGGCTGAGCCCCCAGAAATATTCCCCATGAAGGCGACTGTTACACATGCAGTACAGCAGATCCAGCTATCCCTGGTTCCCCTAGAACAGAGATGGAGAACTTTTGGCCCTCCTGGTGGTGCTGAACTACACCTCCCATAATATCTGGCTTGCTGCGCCTGATGGGAGTTGTAGTTCAGCAACATCTGGAGAGCCAAAGGGTTACCCACACACCTACCCTAAAATCATTTTTATTAAAATGTGCCTGTGCTGGTGCCTTGAACTACTTGGTTTAATAGAAGCAGGAGCTTACTACAGAAAGAATGTATAACTTTGGGTTTCATACTATATCTTGCTTTAGGTAGTCCATTCTGTTTCTCCAGTTCATCCTGCAAACGTGTCCTAAGTGTCTGGGCACAGGACATCAGCTTTCTTTGTTAGAGGAACACATGGGTGGCTTTGCACATTACTCTGTAGCAGCTTGTTATAAATAGAAAAAGAGTGAGCAGATCCGGGGCTAGCAGTGCCTCTTGATTGTAGTTGACAGTTGGAGTAGAAAGCAGCAGGACAAAATTTTGGTTGTCTGCTATAAGAATACGTAGCAATTATATAACACCTAAAATCTTCCAAGGCACTGTACAAGATTACAAAATAATAATACTGTCCCTAACAGATCTTATAGAAAGGGGAGGGGTGATGTGCAAGGAACAGGAAAACTAGCCAATTAAGGTGTTAATTCCTTATCGGGTTACATAAATGTTTAACAGCCAGGTGGATTAGCCACTGTGAGAGACAGTTCTGAGAGAGGAAGAACCAAGGAGTGGATTAGGCTGACTTAACCTCTCCCTTTGCTGTGGCCAAGCGGAATGGGTGCTAATTACAGATGGAGCAGTTTTACTCAGGAGCAAGCCTTGCTGCATTCATTGGGGCTTATATCCAAATAAGCATGCATGCAAAAGCAGCCAAGAGTGTACCATGTGCTTTGTTTGTATCATCTCAACTATTTTTACAATAACGTTGCAACGTAGGCTAGTGCTGTTGTCCCATTTCAGGGAGTGGTTCCTGATGACATGGCAGCTTTCCAATGTTTTGCAGGGGGTAGATTTGAATAGGAGTTTCCTTCCTTCCATTTCTTAGCTGTGACATTACCCTAGCTTCATTTCAAGCGTAGAAATGGATAGGTACCAGTAGTCTTGTTTTTATTTGGGAGGGTGGCAGGGTTCTCCTTTAGACAATGTGAGCTAACCTCCCTGATCTCCCAAACCAGTTAACTCAGTTTTGTGGTTGACATCTTGAGAAGTTCCTTGAGAATTGCAAAATGGGCTTTGCCATCTCTTAGCTGAGTTTAACCAGTTGTCATTGTATCCTGATAATGTAAATGTGGTAGAAATAAAAGTCTTTAAGGGCTTTGTTCTTTAATTATTAAACCTAGTTCATGTTTTCTTTCCCAACAGGAGTATATGCTTTTGGATTTCTATTTATGTTGCCACAACTATTTGTAAATTATAAGGTAAATCTGAAGGTTTTAAAGAATACCTTAATCTTTTTGTTTTGTCCGGCCTCCTTTACTACTGCTAGTATATATGAATGTATGGTTTTGTTTCTTCTAGATGAAATCTGTTGCACATCTGCCCTGGAAGGCATTCACATACAAAGTAAGTTAAGTTCATTTGACAGTTCTAAGATTTATAGTTCTGACCCTCAGTTAATATCATTTAGTTGAAAATCAGCAGCAGTTGATGACCAAACAATGTGCATCAACAATTATAATATGTAGCAAAACTCTTAATGTGGTTGAGAGGAATGCTGAGAACGCTTCTATAGCCAAATGTCTTCACTCCCGAACGCCGCAAACCTGGAAATGAATGTTCCGGTTTGCGAATGTTCTTTGGAACCTGAACGTCCGACGCGGCTTCCGATTGGCTGCAGGAGTGTCTTGCAGCTAATCGGAAGCCGTGCCTTGGTTTCCGAACATTTTGGAAGTCGAACGGACTTCCAGAATGGATTCCATTCGACTTTCAAGATACCACTACGTTATTATTTGTCAGTGGTCCCTTATGGGGTATAAGATGTGGTTGTTAAACTGCATTTAGCTTGATGGGTCACAAGTTAGGTAGGCCTGAAGTCTAACAGTGTTTCCCAACCTTGTGCCTCCAGCTGTTTTTGAACTACAACTCCCATCATCCCTGACTAGCAAGACCAGTGGCAAGGGATGATGGGAATTGTAGTCCGAAAACAGCTGGAGGCAAAAAGGTTGGGAAACACTGGTCTAGATCCTGGTCTGCATATTAAAAAAAAGCATTAAAACTGTTCCAGCTGCTACTGAGGGTTATAGTTCTTGTCTCTGTCTAACCAGTTTCTCCCCACAATTTTTTAAGGGCCCTTTTTATTACTGGTTCCCAGTCATAAAACACTGTAGATAGAGCTCCTACTTGCCTCTGCAGATGAGTTCAGGACTCTACCTCCCCACCCCCACCACAAAAAATGCATGCTAGTTTTTAGTTCCTGTGCAGTGAGTTGCTCTTTTAAGGCTCACTAGGAGACTAGACGAGGTGGGCTACACCCCCAATTTCTGAGATACCCTTTTAACTTCAGAAACTCTGTTTAAATGTTGTATTATGAAGAATGGATGATTTGGTTGAAAACTTGGTTTGCTGGGAACAACACCTCTGCTGTGTACGCTGTGTTCACCTTGTGCATTATTTTCTCCAGGCATTCAACACTTTCATTGATGATATTTTTGCATTTATCATCACAATGCCAACATCTCATCGGCTGGCATGTTTTAGAGATGACGTGGTGTTCCTGGTCTACCTTTACCAAAGATGGTATGAGTTCCTCTTATAACTTTAGTTTTTTTGTTTTTGTTAATGTTTTGCCATTCATTCTTTTGTCAAAAATGGCAGATCTTACTAGTTCTGTATATCAAGCTGTGTTGAGAAAAATGACCCTCAAATTCTGGTTAAAAGGGAATCCTTGTTTAATGTTGGCGCTAATTGTAACACTGAAGAACAGATAAGGGGCAGGTAAAAATGCTATAGTCATGGCACTACTTATGCTTCCTGCTCACCCCAGCCATTAAGTATCAAACCTGCCCCTGTTCACATAATCCTATGATGTCTTCTGTTTCTTGGTCACACTCCCAGCAGAGGTTCCCAAAACTGGTCTGGGACCACCGGTGGTCCTCAAGTTTCATTCAGATGGTCCATAGCTTCTCTGTGGACTTGTGATTGGAGATGGGAGACTGCACATCCATCGCATGAAATATTCATATGGATTTTAATAGTATTCTAAGGGCTATTTTTATTTGTTACGTTGTATTTTATTGTCTCGCCGTTTGAATCCTATGGAGCACAATGAAATGCGATACATAAGAAATAAAAGGAGTAATAAAAGTGCAACTGTAGATCATAGCACCTAGCTCCAGCACATTACAATAGCTACAACAGGCAGAGGAATCTTAAAAGTCGTCCGAGTTTGGGAACCACTGTGTTATCTGTTGCAAACCAGAAGCTTTCATTTTTTCATTTTAGTCTCCCCAAAAATCAATTACCGGTATGTGCTGTAAAAAATAAAATAAAATAGAAGGAAATCCCTGTCTGCAAGTGTACAGTCTAATAGAGATGGGCAGCAGATGGTATGGAAAGCAGGGCAAGATCCACTCAGCAATTGGCAACCCATACTACTATAAAAGTAGTATCAGGATTTCACAAGTATCATTCAACATACGTTGACAGACCTTGTTGCTGAAAAGAATAATAATAATTATTAGCATTATGATGGCATTTGCAAGGAAGGATATTCTGGCGCTGATGCATGAAAAACTGTACCAGTTAAAGGTGGCAAAAGTATGTCCCTGTGGAGACTTTTCTTAAAGGAAGTATTAACTGTTTCTTTTTATCTGCAAGGCTTTATCCTGTGGATAAGAGCAGAGTGAATGAATATGGAGAATCTTACGAAGAGAAGCCGAAAAGAAAGCCCCACAAAGAATAACTTAGGATAACTCTAGGAGTCTCTTTGGACTGATACTGGCTGCATATGTTGTCTGGCTTGTAAGAAGCAGCAAAGCAAAAGAGTATTCTTCAAAGCTTGTGACAGAACTTCATGGACAAAATATCATCTGCATTGCCAAAATATGTTTTGATTGCCTTTGGATCTATCTTTGCTGTTGTTTTTTTTGTGTTCAAGAAGTCTGCCAATATTTCTGCCAGGTTTCACTCAAATGATTAACATTTTGAATTTCTGTGGAAGTTTCTGCATAAATATTTGTGTCTGTCCTGCTTAATGTCTTTGACCCTCCAGTATCTGGCAGTGTGGTTGTATGCATTTAAAGGCCTGTGAGAAATAGAAGTATACTGTGAATAATTACAAAAGGGTAGCGAAAGTGGGGAGGAGGCCAGCATGTGACCTTCAAACCGTCCAATAAAATGCTTTTGTACTCAATTGGGCCAATCCCTGGGCATGAGCCAGTCAAATTCAAGACCCTGATTTCAGTGCAAGAGATTTCAGTGCATTTTTATCTCACGCGTTGAAATCATGTGGACTTGAAAAAAAGTTTGCTTGACTGGATTGCACTCCTTGTTTTGGTATCACTTTCCCCACCATGAACATCTCATCTTTTAGATTGAGATGACAGCTATGCTTCTCACAGTGGAACATGTTATCATAGCAGAATTGGGCATTGTTGCTGAAATAGTGTCAATATACAAAGGCATGCACTTTAACATGTATGTACCAAACAGTTCTAAGCCAGCACTGGACACAGAAAGCTTGTAACTTTTTAAAATGCATTTTTTAAAACGACAAAGGCTTATTGGCATAAGTCCAACTGAGCACATGCAACAAATAGTATTCAGTTGTTTTGGGTTTTTTTGTACAGTGGGCAAAATGTTGTCCTTCAACCCTAGAATTAGTATTTCTTCATTCCTTCCAAATTGGATCTTCGTTCCTAGGGTGAGAGCCATTATGTTGTAGTCAAAAACCTATTTTTTAAAAAAACAAAATGTAAATACATACTTGCATGACACACTATTGTGCCAATTATATTCCGGCAGGGAAACTAGGCCTTTTTCTTCTATATTGACATAGATAGCATAAAGATGGGAAGAAGTTGCTTAAAGCACCTAATAGAAAACAGAGACATCAGAAGGGAAGTGTAAAGAGATTCTGTTGCAAATCTGGTAGAAAAGGAAATGAACTTTCCAGTTGCCATTGCTTGGCGGGGGAGGGTGTTGCAGGGTTTTAATCTTTTGCATTTTTTAAAATTAATTTGGATGTGTTGATCTAATCAAATAGTGTCACTACGTCACTTTATTTTGAGCATGTCCAAAATGCAAGTGAAGCCGCCTTATAAAGGATCTTCACTTGTATCACAGCATGACATTTAGTAGAGCTACAATCCCACCTGTCCTTTTTGAGCTTTGATCTCCAATGAATTCCATGGAATTTGGACTCTAGGATTTTTATTTTTATTGAGACGCTGTGTGCACGTTGGCCTAATCCCCCCACCCCATCCAATGGATTGGCGCATAGGGCCTGCTCCCCACTGTGCATGCTTAAGCCCATTGACTTGAATGAGACTTGAGTATGCTTAATGGTGACCTTCATTACTAAGAGGTATTGCATTCAATATGGTTGAATATGCATGTTCGTTCCGCACTCCAGCATCAAAAGATGCACTGGTACTTTATTCTTTCAGACAACATTAGGTTGCTAAGTTTCGGGTGTCAGGACACTTTAAAAATCTGTTTTGGTTCCTCAGGACTCTTCCTCCCCCCCCCCCCCCCCCCGGCTATATTTTTATATTTTTAACTGGGAGGTGGGGATGTTGGCAGTCAATTAGTTCTCTGTCTTATTTTTTCAATGGAGACATTCTCCCATTGAAATGAATGGGCCTTAAAAGAAGTGCACTCTGGTTGAATGGTGCCCTTTTGTCTTCTGCTTTCAGTTTATCTGGATGCTGAAAGTTTCTGAAGTCGTTCCCAAAACCTGAAGTTCTGCATTTGGGTAGCTTTGTCTTTCAACATTCCTTCCTTACTTAATGTGGTTTCTCTGGCAAGTAGTAATATTTTGAAGTGCTAACAAGTGCCTTTGTAATCTCTTTTTTAATAAAAAAACCTCTTGTTTTTTTCAAAATTACGGTAAACTTAATAAAGTTGTTGTACTACTAAGTTGAATGTAAACTTAAAATATGGGCACAAAGCAGTCAGAGTTCATTCCCATGGATTTCGCTGGGAAAAATTTAAACTCTTACTAAAAAATCACAGGCCCCAAGAGTACTTGATGGGAGAAGTAGACCATATATCTAAATTTCCAATAAATTCAAACTGGTAGAAGCTTCTTATTGTTTTCAAATTATAAAGAATAACCTCTTGGCAGAAATATTAATAGCACATGTTTGTTTTTCTGTTCGGTGTCTAAAAGTACAGAATATCAGTGATTAGCTGAATAATTTGCAGTGCAAACATTGTTTGGTTTGAATGAACATGTTTTATTTTTAAACTTGAATGAGGAGTATATTTGGGAACATCAAAGTGTCCTGTCAGTTCAGAGAGACCTGGTTAGCCTCCCATCCAGTCAATGATATTTGTTTCCTTCATTCCATGTAAATAAATGTTTATGGGTATGCTTTTGTTGTCTCTACTTGACATTCTCATTACGTTGTTGAAGAGTACTCTTCACATTCTGTTTCATTAAAAAAAATGCATATGTTCATACTTGTGAACAATCCCTCCTCTCGGGGAAACTTGGGGAATTGTAGTTCTTTGAGGGAAATAAAGGTTTGCTAACAACTCTCAGCACCCTTAACAAACTAAAGTTCCCAGCATTCTTTGTGGGGAGCAGGAGCCATGACTGTTGGTACAGTGGCACCTCGGGATGCGAACGGGATCCGTTCCAGAGCCCCATTTGTATCCAGAAGCGAATGCAACCCACGTGCACGGATCGCAGTTCGCCACTTTTACGCATGCGCGTGACGTCATTTTGACCGTCTGCGCAAGCGGCAAAACCCGGAAGTAACACGCTCCGTTACTTCCGGGTCGCTGCAGCGCGCAACCTAAAAATACTTATCCTAAAGCTACTTCAACCCGAGGTATGACTATGAATGTGCTTCAGGTTGAGCGCTTTTGGGTTGCGCTCTGTGGCAACCCGGAAGTAACTGAGCATAAGTGGCGTAGCGTGGGGGGTGCAGGGGGGGCCCAGCCGCACCGGGCGCAATATCTGGGGTTAGGGCAAATCCACGGGTTAGGGGGCGCAAATCCACGGGTTAGGGGGCGCAAATTACTTGCCCCGGGTGCTGACAACCCACGCTACGCCACTGCTGAGCATGTTACTTCTGGGTTTCGCCGCTCGCACATGTGCAGACACTCAATATGACGACACGCTCATGCGCAGAAGTGGCAAAATGCGACAAGTGGCGTCGCGTCTTACGTTCCATTCAGGATGCGAACGGGGCTCCGGAACGGATCCCATTTGCATCCCGAGGTACCACTGTATAATATTGCTTCAAATGTATCATATGGAAGTGGCCTTAGGCAAGTTGCTATTCCTCCACCACCCCACCTACAATTAAGTTTTTTTAAAGAATTACTGAAAGAATAATGGTGAAACATTGCAAGCACATGCTGCTGTCGTTCATAACCACCTTGGAATGAGATCAGGATGCTATACAGAAGGATTGTCTCATTAGGTGAATTGAAATTGCAGGCTCACACAGCCTCTGCATACGTAGCCATCAAGAATCTTGCTTCTCCATTGTTGGCCATTCCATTTCCCATGCTTGGGAGGTAGGAGCAAGTTGAGGCTGAACTGTTATTGAGGTTCTGCCTTCTGGACATGAGGGAAGCAGGCAATGGGGGTGTGAGGGGGGAGGTGAGTGGAACCGCTGATCCCCGAACCAAAGGGAAAGCCACCCCAAAGAATCTGCTTGCTGGTGTTTGTCCAATGTCATTGCTGTGAAGAGGTTGCGAATTCCCTGACGTCTGTGTAATTATGACTTGCAAGTATATGGATGATGCAAGTTAGTAGAAGATGGAGCCGGGGAGTTTGTTCCTTTTGCATAGGCCCGGGTGATGTACGCTAATGTCATGGTGTATTCTGCCTTTAGAAGATTGGAAGTTGACTTCTGAGAGAGCCTGCAAGGTCCTCCTGCCATCAGCTGGGCTAAATGACCGTCCCCAACCCTATGATGTCTTACCTTTAACTTTTTAAAAATACAAATACAAAACACAGCACTAATTTGTTGTTTAAAAAGAGCAGCTGCGCAGCAGAGTCCCCCACCTTCCCAGGCAAATGGAAAAGCCAAGCTGGGAAATGAATAAAACAAATCCAATATTGTACTAGATCAGTGCCAGATTTATGTATAAGCTAAACAAGCTATAGCTTAGGGTCTCACTCTCTTGGGGGGGGGGCAAAAAAATTAAAGAAAAAAAGGTGTACATTTCCAAAATATAAAATAAAAAGCAAATAAAAGAAAACCTACATACAGCAACAATGTTTTGTAGGCTCCTATTTGTTATGTGCAAATGTCTTTAGGTCCTCAAGTTACCATATAGCATATATTCAACACACCAAAACAGCGACAATTGGTTGATGACAAAGGACAGCTGGATATATAAAGGGCCCCATTATCTTCAGTAGCTTAGGGCCTCAGCAAACCTAAATCCGGCCCTGACCAGGATCGAGAAATGAATAAAACAAAGCCAGCACTCGGCTCGAGATGCAACAAGACCGCTCAGTGCAGATCTTAAAGGGGGAGGGCGGTGCTGCAAAACAACGTCGCCAAGGCGCAAAGCGCTTTTCCGCGGCTTGCCTGCATTTTCCCTGCCCTCAAAGCAGGTGTTTCTCAAACTCCCCTAAGGATGATGGGAGTTGTAGTTCAGCAACAGCTGGCCACCCTCGTGTGAGGGGGCGAGGCGGGGCGAGCGCGCGGAGACGCCCCTCACTTTGCGCGCGCCGTTGCCGCCGCCTTGGCGCGTCTCCTTCCTCATGGCGCGTCCTCGGCGCTGCCGGGCGGTGCGGGCGCTGCTGCGGAGCTGCTACGCGGAGCTGCTGCCGCTGGAAGCCTTGGTCCGGCGCCTGCAGGCGGCCGCCCCCCCTGAAGCCCCGCCTCAGCGGGTCCGGCGCCTGCAGGCGGCCGCCCCCCCTGAAGCCCCGCCTCAGCCTCTGCTGCAAGACGGGGACCCCAAAGACTACCGCGCCTTGGTGGGGCGGTGCCTCGTGGGGCGGGCGGCCGGGGCCAGGGCTCCTCCTCCGCTGCTCACCTTTCAGCAGGTAAGGAGGCCGAGAATGGGCTGGGCTGAGCTCCCAGCTGGCTCCTTTGCTTGGGGACGAAGGGGACCACAGGAAGCTCTGCAAGGCCCTGGCACAAGAAATGCAGAATGCCAGCAAGTAAAGAGCGCTGTGGGTTAAAGCCTCAGCGCCTAGGGCTTGCCGATCGAAAGGTCGGCGGTTCGAATCCCTGCGGCGGGGTGCGCTCCCGCTGCTCGGTCCCAGCGCCTGCCAACCTAGCAGTTCGAAAGCACCTCCGGGTGCAAGTAGATAAATAGGGACCGCTTACCAGCGGGAAGGTAAACAGCGTTTCCGTGTGCGGCTGTGGCTCTGGCCAGAGCAGCGATGTCACGCTGGCCACGTGACCTGGAAGTGTCTCCGGACAGCGCTGGCCCCTGGCCTCTTAAGTGAGATGGGCGCACAACCCCAGAGTCTGTCAAGACTGGCCCGTACGGGCAGGGGTACCTTTACCTTACCTTACTAAAGAGACCAGGTTTTTAAAATCAACAGGCTTGAAGCAACAGCTTGAAGACCCGCACAGTGCCAGATTTAGGTACAGAGGTACCTCAGGTTACATACGCTTCAGGTTACATACGCTTCAGGTTACAGACTCCACTAACCCAGAAATAGTGCTTCAGGTTAAGAACTTTGCTTCAGGTTGAGAACAGAAATCGGGCTCCGGCGGCGCGGCAGCAGCAGGAGGCCCCATTTGCTGAAGTGGTGCTTCAGGTTAAGAACAGTTTCAGGTTAAATACGGACAAATTAAGTACTTAACCCAAAGTACCACTGTAAAGGTAAAGGGACCCCTTGGGACACGGGTGGTGCTGTGGGTTAAACCACAGAGACTAGGACTTGCCGATCAGAAGGTCGGTGGTTCGAATCCCCGCGACGGGGTGAGCTCCCGTTGCTCGGTCCCTGCTCCTGCCAACCTAGCAGTTCGAAAGCACGTCAAAGTGCAAGTAGATAAATAGATACCGCTCCAGCGGGAAGGTAAACAGGAGTTTCAAAGCAGCTAACATTCTCCTTTCCCTTCCTCCCACACAACAAACACTCTGTGAGGTGAGTGGGGCTGAGAGACTTCAAAGAAGTGTGACTGGCCCAAGGTCACCCAGCAGCTGCAGGTGGAGGAGCGGAGACGCGAACCCAGTTCCCTAGATTACGAGACTACCGCTCTTAACCACTACACCACACTGGCTTTCAACCAAGGCTGAAATTGTCTTTGACGTGCTTTCGAACTGCTAGGTTGGCAGGAGCAGGGACCGAGCAACGGGAGCTCACCTCGTCGCAGGGATTTGAACCGCCGACCTTCTGATCTGCAAGCCCTAGGCTCTGTGGTTTAACCCACAGCGCCACCCGCGTCCCTCTTGTCCCGGATTTACGTATACGCTAAACAAGCTATAGCTTAGGGCCCCACTCTCTTAGGGGCCCCAAAAAAAAATAAAAGAGGGGAAAAAACTGGACGTACATTTCCAAAATATGATTAAAAAAAAATAAAATAAAACCTACATACAGCAACAGTGTTTAGTTTTGTGTTGTGTAGGCTCCTATGATGTAAGTAATGGGCCCCGCCTGTATTTCACTATTAATATACTTCTTCTTAATTGTATTTCAGTTCAACAATTACCTTGATAAAATACATATTTTGTTATTTGCAAACGGCTTTAAATACCTATTAGGTCCATAAGTTACCATATAGCATATATTCAACACAAAAACAGCAGCAATTTGTTGTTGACAAAGGACAGCTGGACATATAAAGGGCCCCATTACCTTCAGCAGTTTAGAGCCTCATCAAACCTAAATCCGGCCCTTGACTCGCAGCAGATGTTGTGGGAGACCCAGCAGACAACACACATGGAACCCACACAGTTGATAATCTACAAGAGGCCTCTCTTCGGAGGCATGTTCACATGCTTGGAAGTCGCAGTTAGCTATGGCCATGTCGGCATTAGTATCATCATTTAAAAATTTTCTTTACTGCCCTGCATCTGAAGATCACAGGGCGGTTTGCAATATAAAAAACACAAAAATATGTACCACAATAACAAACGAAAACTCTTCCCCACAAAAAAGTTTATTTGGGTTACAATACAGTTCACAACCTGCATTATGTTGCACAGAACGCAGTCTCAAGGTATATTAGCCACTTCACTTTCAGCGATTGTAACTTCCCTTCTTCAAATATTTGTCTATGTTAACCAGCCTTTGATATCTTTGAATTGTGCTTTGCTGGTCCATGCCAACAGGATTCTGTTTGGCAGGCTCAGCTTAAGTAATTTCTCCGTATAAATTGTGCAAGCAGGCATCATTGTGGAGTGCTTGAGTCAAATGTTGGCGGCATTTGGGGGGGCTGTTTTCTCTTGCAGAACTGTTGTTGTTGTTGTTTTAGTTGTTTAGTCGTGTCCGACTCTTCGTGACCCCATGGACCACAGCACTTCTATCTTCCACTGCCTCCCACAGTTTGGTCAAACTCATGCTGGTAGCTTCGAGAACACTATCCAACCATCTCGTCCTCTGTCGTCTCCTTCTCCTTGTACCCTCCATCTTTCCCAACATCAGGGTCTTTTCCAGGGAGTCTTCTCTTCTCATGAGGTGGCCAAAGTATTGGAGTCTCAGCTTCACAATCTGTCCTTCCAGTGAGCACTCAGGGCTGATTTCCTTCAGAATGGAGAGGTTTGATCTTCTTGCAGTCCATGGGACTCTCAAGAGTCTCCTCCAGCACCATAATTCAACAGCCTCAATTCTTCGGCGATCAGCCTTCTTTATGGTCCAGCTTTCACTTCCATACATCACTACTGGGAAAGCCAGAGCTTTTACCACACAGTAATACCCAGTTTGTTTGGCTCTTTAAGGAACCTGCTAATGAAAATGTTGCTTTTTTTTGCTGCATTGCAGGTTTCCAGTCAGGAGGATGTCGTGGCAAGAGTCGTTCAGAGAATCTGTGAAAAGAAGAAAAAGAATGTCCTGGCGTTTGGCTACGGACCTTTGAACGAGAATGACCGCCACCTGCCCTGCATGCCAAATATCTGCAGCTACCAGCATAATAGCACAACAGAAACCATTCGCCAAAGTGTTCTGTGGGAAATAGTGCTGAGCAGAGTTGGAGATGACGTCATGATGTACATACTGGAACACTGTTCTCTCTTCATACTCGTTCCTCCGAGTTGCTGTTACCAAATTTGCGGCCAACCCATCTACGAACTTGCTTTAAGAAGCGCAAAATCCTCTCCTGAGTTCTTCAGGCAGAGATATCCCAGGCCGGCACCCAGTGTCTTATCTAGCTACCTGCGAGGAAGGCTTCGGCCTTGTGGGAAATATCTTGCGAAATGGAACTCTAGGAAGCAGAGATGGCGCAGATCAAAAGAAGGTGTAGGCGGTGACTCCCAGCAGCCTTTGAAGGTTCAAAGAGCTGCCAGGCTGAGCCCTACAGCAAATGAACTGGTTACAAGGTCCAGTGACTACCTAGAGGACCAGCCAAGCCCCAAACACTGCCTATGTTTAACAGCACCTCCTCGTAAAAGGAAATGGAAGGACTGTTGTGAAATTAGCGCTAAGAGAAAGAAAACCACGCAGACGGACGAGGGCCTGGGAGAAGAAACAAGAAGCCCAGTTCCCACTGAACGCAAAAAACAAATAATTCTGGATGGTGGTGGGGATGCATCTAGAGGGTGTGTAAGTCCAATTTCAGAGGAGCAGGTAGTTTTTGTGAAGCCTGTTGCTCAGAGAAGTGAACTTGGAGCACAAACCTTGGATTGCACAGCTCCTGATAATTCAGAGGTTTTTTCATGTGGTCCTGCACGAAGTACGGAGAGCAAAACGCTGTGTGGATCTAGTACCAAAACAAAACCTCGCACTTGGGTGCCAAAGGTAGAACCTAGCATTTCTGATTATTGCTCAGTAAAGCTTGTGAATGCTGCTGCGACAGACAGAGGCCTAAGAACATCCAAGCCAGCTCAGGAGTTTTCTGATAGGATTTCTGCTCCTGCCGTGCAGATTGAAAGACGCTCCCTCTTGTATTCTTGCCGGCAGTTGAAAGAGCGTCTACCTAAATCATTTGTGCTGAACCGCTTAAAGGGCTATCCGGCAGGCGGGTGGCGGCTTGTGGAAGCCATATTTTTGAACAGCAAGATTCCAAAGCAGCCGGGCGAGTCAAGTCTTCCAGGTTACGATAGGAAGAAGAAGCGGCTTCCAAAACGCTACTGGCAGATGAGAGGCGTCTTCCAGGAACTGTTGCAGAACCACACAAAGTGTCCTTACCTAACAGTGTTAAGAAATAATTGTCCCATTTGGGAGTTAGACAAAATTGGCCCAGGAAGACGGAATTGCGAGCAAAACATCTGTCGAGAGGGTCAAAGATTGCCAAACGCCACAGAAAATTTCCCCAGAAGGATATCGGGTGTTTTGGGTCCATTCTCAGGTGCTTCCTGTAGAAGCTTTGAAAAAGCTGAGTTGCATCAAAAAGGAACTGAAATGCAATCTCCCCAAGTCTCCCCCAGTTCTGACGTCACAGTGTTCCTTAAGCAACATAGCAGCCACTGGCAAGTGTACACTTTTGTGAGGGGCTGTCTGGAGAGAGTGGTCCCTGCTGGACTCTGGGGTTCTAACCATAACAAATGCCGCTTCTACAAGAATGTAAAGCAGTTTATCTCTCTGGGGAAGTTCTCCACGTTTTCGTTACGGGAGCTGATGTGGAAAATGAGAGTCAATGATTGCGCTTGGCTTCGTCTGACCAAAGGTATGGACTGTGGTTATTAAAATGAAAGCAGCATCTCCTGAAAGTGGCTTTGTTTTAGACTGTCCTTCCTCATGTCAACATAGCAGGATAATTTCCAACCTAGTGCGAAATGCAGTCCTGCAGGGATAACCTACATCAGGCATGTCCAATAGGTAGATCGTGATCTGCTGGTAGATCGCGGGATGTTCCTGGTAGATCCTGGCTGATTTCTGGCCCCTCAGAGATCTCCTTACAAAAAAGCGGTGGGAGGGGGCGACCCAACTTTGCCTTTCCTAAAAAAGCTCCAGAACTTTGGCTTCATAAAAAAAGCTGAACAACTTTGGATATATCACACTGCCAGCTTTTTTTATCGTGTGAGTAGATCACAGTACTGGGCGTTGGACGTCCCTGACCTACATAATGCTCTCTACTGTGTGGTGTTAGAATATAGCCCCCATCAGCCCCAGAAAGCATGGCCAACGGCCAGGGATTTGATGGGAGTTGCAGTCCAGCGCCATCTGGAAGGACTCAGTTCTGGCTATCGCTACAATAATACACAAAGTGTGTAAATGAAGTTGGTAACTTAGGAGTGTAATGTGTTGGGCAACCATCCATTGCGTCCCAGCACAATTCCGTTATCTGAGAGATATACGTTGATGATGCTGTTTTATTCAGATGCATTTTGTGGGACGTCCTTTTGGGAAAAAGTGATGAGTAGAACTAAAATAACCCATGAGACATCCCTTCCTGTCCAAGTTACACATGTTTTGCTAGGCTTGAGCCCAGTGAAGTAGACTCTGTCAAAAGGCCACCAAACCATTGTTCTCAAAGCTAGCTAGGCCGCAAAAAGTATCTTCATTCTACAAAGTTGGAAATCAATTGTATCTTCCCAGTGTTGAGGATTCTTTTGGGAAACAATCCCAAAAGAATGTGACAGCTTGGGTTCAGCTTGTGGTTAGCGAGCAGAGAGTTTAACCATGCATCCTGGTTTGGATAGCTCAGTCAGTAGAGAATAAGATTCTGAATCTCTGGGTTGTGGGTTCGAACCCCACATTGGGCCAAAGATTCTTGCATTGCAGGGGGCTGAACTAGATGACCCTTGTGGTCCCTTCCAACTCTACAGTTCTGTGCTTTAAAACAACCCAGTTATTAAATACAAGCAATAGAGCAGCTGCTTGAGAATAATAAAACAAAAGAGTGTGTTTTTTGAGGGTGCCTGGGAGAACAGGGTTATTTATACTTGCCATCTGAAAGCCAGCAAGAATACTTGCTGTCAGAGTCTCTGCAGTCTGAATTTCTAAGGGCAAGGCGTTCCAGATTTGGAAGTGGGGGGAAATAGTGATAGCACTCTAATAGCAAGCCCAGCTATAACCAGAATTACTCAGAATAGGATGCTGATATTCTCTGGCAGATTTCAGCCTTGCAAATAAGTCTGCAGAATTTACTAGCCCACAAATATTTTAATGAGCTTGCCCGAATGGTGTGATTTTGTGATACTCAAATGGTGTCATGGCCCAGAAGACAAGTCTGCGCAGACACCCTTGCCAGATCCTGTGCTTCCAAGCGAAGAAATTGGCATTCCTACTACATGGCCAAGTGTGCGTATGAGAGGGGACAGATCTTGCCATGCCTGTCTCATAATGTAGCCGCAGCAGAAATGTCTGTGGGGGTTTTCAGCTGTGTGTTTTCACTTGGGAGGAACCCATCTTTGTAAAATGGTAGCCTGTACTTTGGTTCGTGGTGGTGACTTTTTTTAGAAAGCTCTTTCTAGACTTAACTGTGAATAAACCTGCAATTCTGCTTATAGAACTCAGGCATTCCGTTCCTGCCTCCGAACACCGTTTCCGTGAAGATCTGATGTCCAAATTCCTGTACTGGCTGATGAACTCCTTCGTTGCAGAACTGCTGCGATCTTTCTTCTATATCACGGAGACTATGTTTCAAAAGAACATGCTTTTTTACTTCAGAAAGGCTGTTTGGAGGAAGTTGCAGAGGATTGGCATTAGGTATTTATTACTTGAAGCGCCGTAATTCGTATCCTGCGCGAGGGGGGTGGGGAATGTGTGCTCCCTTTGTACAGTCTCCCATACCTTCCTCTGGGAAGATGCCATTTGAAAAGGGACCCATTTGCACTGCACATTTAATTATATTATGCCACTTTAATCCATCATGGCTTCCCCCAGAGAATCCTGGGAAGTGTAGTTTGTTAAGGGTGCTGGGAGTTGTTCAGAGATCCCTATTCCCGTCACAGGGCTACAGTTCCCAGAGTGGTTAAAAAGTCAGTCCCTCTCCTAACAACTCTCCTAACAACTCTCTGCACTGTTAAACTACATATTCAACATAAATATGGGAAGTTTTTTAATGTTTAATGCTGTATTGTGATTTTAATATTTGGTTGGTAGACACCCAGAGTGCTGGGGAAACCCAGCCAGATGGGTGGGGTATAAATAATAAATTATTATTATATTATTGTTATAAACAACTGTTTAAAGCAGTATGATACTGCTTTAAACGCGTCGTGCAGATGAGGTCTAGGACTCTGAACCTTTCAAATGTAGCTCACTGATTTGAGTGTTGCCGTTTTGAGGGGGTGGGGGAGGTCAGATGAACCACGCGTACCAAAAAGGATGAGAGCATATGTGTGAAGTGTCACAGGCTATTCCTGCCCCTGATGTGCCAAATGGGTGTGCTATCATCCACAAATATTGAGATACTGCAAAGGTCTCTAAAGTTCATACTGATGCGCAGGTGTGCAAGTGAGTGCGCCCTACACAGCTTCTCCACGTGAGGATTGTGGTTGAGCCAGGATCCTACTTGTGTGACGTACTCTAGTGTGTACATTGGGAACACACCCAACCCACAGCACCGTCCAGAACCCTCTGAAAGCGCAGATGGGGACATGCCCCCTGGCACATTGGGCCATTTTATTGCAAGACCACATCTCAGACACACACACAGAGCCATTGGGTTTTTTAATTGAACCTGAGCTTCAAAGTTTCTCTGATGAGATTTATGTCCTAGCATTGTTCACGAAGACAAAGTGGAAATCCAGATGTCCTGGGTAGTCTTGCCCCTCTCTCCTCTATACAGTGGTACCTTGGGTTACGTTACCTTTGGGTAACATAACTTTCGGATTGCGAACGCAGCAAGCGCAGAAGCAGCGCCTCTCGTTGTGGACTTTTCAGGTTGCACACGGACCCCCGGAATGAATTAAGTTTGTATCCAGAGGGTCCACTGTACAGTGGTACTTCGGGCTATAAACACTTCAATTTACAGACTTCGCTAACCCGGATGTAGTACCTCGGGTTAAGAATTTTCCTCAGGATGAGAACAGAAATCGCACGATGGTGGCAGCGGGACGCCCCATTAGCTAAAGTGGTACCTCAGGTTAAGAATGGTTTCAGGTTAAGAACGGACCTCCAGAACAAATTATGTTCTTAACCAGAGGTACCACTGTATTAACGTTAGACCACATGGCTTGCTGTGTTACCAAGACAAGCAAAGACAATACTCTTCCCAATTTCCAGTTGGTTGAAAGAATCTGTTCTAAATGACCCACTTCAAAGAATACTCAGATGGCAGGCTCTGTTCTCATCAGAGTATTTCATACAGGGCTTCCCCCCCCCCCAGCCAGAACTCAATTCCAGCACCTCTCAAGTGGGTGCCATTACCATTGTAGGAGAGCAATGGTGGCGCTGAGAGTGAGTTCCGGTACCTCTTTTTCTAGCAAAATAGCACTGATTGTACGGAAGCAAAACTCGAGGGGAACTTTGTGATCTGCTTTGTAGTCTGTTGTAAAAGAATAATGTTCCTTTCCACTTTAGAAATCATCTGGCCAAAGTGCAGCTTCGTGCCTTATCAAAGGAGGAGATTGAAATTCTGCAGCAGAAAAAATGTGTGCCCCTGGCATCGAAACTCCGGTTCATCCCCAAAGCGAATGGGCTGCGCCCCGTGGTCAACCTGAATGACATTGTAGGAGCTGAAGCATTCTGCAGAAAGAGCAGAGAGCAAAAGGTTCTTACTTTACAGTTGCATAGTGTGAAGATCATTCAATGAGCAAGTGTTGTCTTTATCATCTTTGTAGCCCTCTTCTGAATCCCATCCCCAAATAATAATAATATTTGGACGGCTTCCAACAAGAGAGTAAAAATACATTAAAACATCAGTCATTAGAAACTTCCCTAAACAAGGCTAAATCCTATTCCTACATCCTTCTTAAATGCAGCATGTGTCCTTTCCAATAACTCTTCATTTTCTCCCTCTGCTAGTTGCCTTCTCTTCCAAGAGATCAGTCAACTTGGACATGCATGAGAATGCTTTGTCCTTTGTGAAACACTAATGCCCCCCTAACCTTCTCTCTTTAATTTTCTCCTAGGTTCACTACTTCAACAAACAACTTAAAAACTTATTTAGTGTCCTTAGTTATGAAAGCACCAAGAACCCCATCTTGCTTGGCTCTTCTGTGTTTGGAAAAGATGATACTTACACAATATGGAAGAAGTTTGTTCTGAAGGTTTTAGAGTCAAACTCGGAAATGCCGAGATTCTACTTTGTGAAGGTAACGCTTAGTGTCTCCATTGGGCCTGGATGTTTTCCATTTCTTGAAAGTGGACAGAACCGAGGATTTTTCTTTGTTTAAGTCTGCAGTACTGTGACCAAGCTCTGTTGAACCCAATAGCACGTAGGTCTGAATAAACATGCACTGGGAATCAGGAATATTTCATAAGTCGGGGTCTGTGGCCCCAGTTGCTCAGTTTTGTAACGCTGCTGGCGTCGAGCTGTTTGCTTCTTTCTCTTCACTCCAGGTAATCAAACCTGTAGGGAAGGATAAGGTAAAGGGACCCCTGACCATTAGGTCCAGTCGTGGCCGACTCTGGGGTTGTGGCGCTCATCTTGCTTTATTGGCTGAGGGAGCCGGCGTACAGCTTCCGGTCATGTGGCCAGCATGACTAAGCTGCTTCTGGTGAACCAGAGCAGCACACGGAAACACCGTTTACCTTCCCGACAGAGCGGTACCTACTTATCTACTTGCACTTTGACATGCTTTCGAACTGCTAGGTTGGCAGGAGCAGGGACCGAGCAATGGGAGTTCACCCCATTGCGGGGATTCGAACCGCTGACCTTCTGATCAGCAAGTCCTAGGCTCTGTGGTTTAACCCACAGCGCCACCCGCGTCCCTTTTTGTAGGGAAGGATAGGGCTCTGTAATATCTCAAGAAAGGATAGTTTTAAACTGGAGTTGGTTTCATACTTGGGTTGGGATAGAATTCACACTAAGCTTCCAAGTTTTGCCCTGTGCAGAACTAAGGTCGATTCAGGGGTTGTTAACTTGAGTCAGCGGAGACCAGTCACGTTACAGAAGGTTTTTGGTGTGCAGAAACATGCCAATCCCAAAAAGGCTGCTGTTGATTGGCATATATAGTCTTATCCACTCTTCAACACACATTATCTCTCGTACACGGACAGACTCGCATTGTCTCTCATGCACACACGCATGCTTTCTCTCACCTGCGAGTCCTCCATTTGCAAGATGTACGAAGCAAAGTTTAGAGAGAAACTCCAACAGCAAGGAGCCTTTGCAGAACCCAGCAAATTTCTCTGTTCTGTGCAGATTCCAGCCAAGGATTTGGAAGTTTTACAGGTATCCATCCCCCACTCCAGTTCCAGGGCTTGGGTTTTCCTCTCGCCTCTCAGCTGCTCACCCCTAGTTTGTTGAAATTTCCATTAAAACCCTCCTGAAATCTACCGTCCACATCCCCTGTTGAAGCTAAGCATGTGTTACTAAGCAGAATATAGGTTTGTCCTCTGTTACCCTCATCCCTGTCTTTGCTTCCTCCCTCTGTTCCCTTTCCCTGCACTGAAGTTTAGTCTGTAAGCTCCTCGGGGCAGTGGCCTATCCTGTTTGTAAATGCATTATTGGTGATGTTGTCATTGTCCTTTGCAGAATACATCTGTACCGGTTAGCAAATGCCCCCCCGTTGCAATTTCTTTGCTTTGTGTGATATCTGATGCGCGGTTGAAAGTTTAAAATAATGGAATTTCTTCTCCCCACCCCCCACCTCGCTCTCTTTCAGGCTGATGTCACAGGGGCTTATGATACCATTCCCCATAATAAACTGATAGAAGTAATTTCACAAGTCCTTGCTCTGGAGAGAGAGACCCGTTACAACATACGCCGCTATGCAGTGATCATGAGGACCAGAAATGGACTTAAGAGAATATGCTACAGGAGACATGTAGGGCGGATCTTTTTCTTTCTCTCACCCCCATTTTCTGTTCTCTGATAAGTACAACAACCTTGGGACCCCGGTAACGTCTTCGTAAATATTCCATGGAAAGGCTAGCCAACAAATACTATCCTTAAGGCTGGGAAGCAACACATTTTGAAATGTCCTGCCTGCTAAACTAAAAGTGGTCGCTCCTAATTTGGGTGCTTCCTCTCACTTGCTCCAGGGTTTTGCAAGAGGATGCAATGGAACCTCACTGATGCCTCGTGCCCAAGTGCAGCAGCAGCAGTTTTCCTCCCCCAAGTTCTCTATGGAGAAAGGCAGAGGGCCTTCCCTCATGCTGAGCTTTTGCAGGATATAGAAGACCTCAGCATTGTGCTCCTGCAAAAGTCAGACCTGGAAGAGGATCCTTGTGCTGGGCATGCAAAATCCACGAGCAAGCAGGTTTATAGAGCCCTGTTCAAAATAGTTGAGCCATATCCCTGTTCCAGAGGTGAATTCAGCTGTTCTTAGCTAGGTGGCAGTGCCTGCGTTTGAGACTTCTCCCAGGCTGACCTCTGCCTTGATTTTGAAGTAGCCTGGCATCAGGTGGTATCGTTGGTGGCAGAGAGGCTGTGCCCTAGCTTTTGCAGGGTTTTTAATTTATTTTACACCATGGAAATGCATATCTGCTGAATAGTCCAGGATTTTAAAATTGTAATGTTTCTTCTGAGTGCACCAGGAGCTTCGTGGTTCTTATTTATTGATTACCACAGAAAAGAAGGGAGGAAGTATGGGCTGAGGAGCACATGTCAGCAGCTCCTGGGAGAACTGTGGGGCAGCCCTTGCCCAAACCCTTGGGAGAAGCTGGGGGGGGGGGGGATGCCAGGAAGTAGAGTGGTCTTCTGCCTGGCTCCTTCCACATTCTCTTCTCTCAATCCAGCCCCTCATAATTGTTAACTCTGACATTTTTACTATGCTGGAGGTCAGCTCAAAAATCTAAAATATCTCAGTCTGGATGTTGTTTGCAGGTATCTGTTTCCGGTGAGTTTAAGCCTGATATGAAACAGTTTCTGTGTCATCTTCAAGAGAGCACCTCACTGCGGAATGCAGTAATAGTTGAGCAGGTAAGCTTCTATTTACCATTCCTTTTAACTAGGGAGGCTGAGATTGAAAGAGGATTTCGTAAAGCTGCCCCATTGGTGTGTCCCAAGCTGTAGGCAAACCTTGCAATTGGTTGTCTCGCTCTCTCTTACACACACACACGCACACACTTCTTCATTTTTTTGACTAACTGCCTCTTGCCATGTCATCTGAACTTGTCAAACCGTATTAAATCTTAGCTATGGTGTGGGTAGACCCCAGTTTAAAGTTTGGGTGACATGCTAAAATGTAGCTTTGCCAGCGGCAAACATGTGGGGCGAGGGAAGCATGCAACCCCAAGGCTCACTTAGGCTTGTTCACCTTACAATAAACCACAGTTGTTCAATAAACCATAGTTTCTTTTAATACCTGCTGAGTTCATGACAGCCAGTAAATTCATAGCAGAGGCAAGATTTGAGCAGTAGACTGCCTAAGTCATAACTCCTTCAGTTAGGCTGCAATCCTAAACCCACTGCATCCAGTGGCGCTGTGGGTTAAAGCCTCAGCGCCTAGGGCTTGCCGATCGAAAGGTCGGTGGTTCAAATCCCTGCGGCGGGGTGCGCTCCCGCTGCTCGGTCCCAGCGCCTGCCAACCTAGCAGTTCGAAAGCACCTCCGGGTGCAAGTAGATAAATAGGGACCGCTTACCAGCGGGAAGGTAAACGGCGTTTCCGTGTGCGGCTCTGGCTCGACAGAGCAGCGATGTCACGCTGGCCACGTGACCCGGAAGTGTCTCCGGACAGCGCTGGCCCCTGGCCTCTTAAGTGAGATGGGCGCACAACCCCAGAGTCTGTCAAGACTGGCCCGTACGGGCAGGGGTACCTTTACCTTACCTTTAAACATGCATAGGTTTGTACTATTAGCCACTGCATTTTACCATTTCTGAAGATGAGATTAACTTCAAGACGATTTATTCTTTTGGTGTTGACGCTAGTATTTGCGTTCCTGTTTAGAGGTTGCCCACATCTTGCATTGTGCAGTTTTCACTTTTAATATTTTAATCCCTCTTACCACGATCCTGCAGTCTGAGCTTTCCATATCTTGGTGCACAAGGGAGAATTCTGAAACGGGCAATGTTAGCAGCTTTAAAAGAGGGGATTTTGTAAAGATCTAACAAGTGTTTAAAATATGCCCAAGGGAAAATTGTACGGAGCCTTAGTTTGCTCAGCTACGCTGAGCCACACATGTTTCTCCTTTTGAATAGCATCATCAAATACCACGCTAATTCGCTGCATCCATTCCACTCTGTGACTTCTCAATTTAGCCCTTTAGTTTCCTGGTTTGAGTGCATGTCTTTGCCACTTCCCGCCAGTAGAAGGTGCTGACAGACATCCTTGTTTGAGGGAAATCCTTCATTGCTAAGCTTAACATTTTACAACTGGGTCTTCTGTTCGTATTGTGCCAGCTTCACTGGCATTTAGCTCTTAGGTGTTTACTCTGGGCATGCTTTACAAGCACACCTGACCTCAGAGCAGGCATAGGTGTTAACATGTTAATATTAGGCCAAATGTCATAAGCCAAAGCATACAAAGCTCAAACTTCTACTTTTGCTTTTTCTTCTTTCAGGGTGTCTCTTTGAGGGAAAACAAATCCAGTCTCTATGAGTTCTTCTTGCAGTTGATCCACCATAGCATTCTGAAAATTGAGAAGAGGTAAAGTCTCTTTTATTATCATTGGTTGCATAAACTTTTCAGGTACCAAAATGTATTAGCCTGATGGCACACAGCTCATGATTTCTTCTCCCCAGCAAACCATGAATGGTAAACCAAAAGCAGACCTTATCTTCCTGATTTTTAGTTTTCTTGGTGGGGGGGGGGGAGTGTGAGGACTGCTTCAGGCGCAACCCTAAAACCATGGTTTATTTACCTGGTTTATTACCATGGTTTTTAAGCTGAGTTCACAGACTACTTTACCAAATTATAGTTTTTGGCCAGCATTGCTTCTGAATGCAGCCAGCTGGCTGAGGTAATTTCTGAATTCAGAATAAAAGCAACGAAGAGTCTTGTAGTTCTTTAAAGACTTAAAATTTTTAAAGCATAAGCTTTTGTTGGCTTTTTAAGAAGCTTGTGCCATAATAAATTTGCTACAATACTCTTTAATTTGCTGCAGCCAAAATAATTAATATCCCTCTGGAAGCTGAATCAAGAATGTTGTTCCAAATCCAATCTTTCAGAGGAGTCTTAAGCATTAACCTGTATCCATTTCTTTTAAAGCTTAAAAAATAATAATGGGAGGCTTTTAGAATGGAGAAGCTAATGGAACGGGTTTAGCTGAGTGCCCAAAGGGGAATTGCATTCATTCAAATCGGTATCCATTAATTTTGCAAGAACAATCAAGTGTTTGCCAGAATCTTTTCAGCAAAATTAATTGACTCCCCCTGCTTTCATAATTATGATAAGCCATGTAAGCTGTTTCTTTGCACTGATCAGGTGGACGTCGGTCTCTTCAAAGACCAGTTTGGGTTCAAGAAGATCATCTTCCCTTTGTGTATTTCCTGTTCTCATGAGAGTTTGACTTCTATAGGTGGACTACAGACATCCAATGACATGCTGTTGTTTTTAAGCACTCTGCACACGATCAGGCCCACTCCTCTTATCACTTCAGATGTTCCAGGGTTGACAGTTGCCATTCAAAACTAGTTCCAGGCCTCATATCTCTTCCCCAAGCCAGGGTGGTCTACACTTTGTCTGTGTTGGGTCCAAAGAACTACTGTGGCTCCAAGGTGGCCCTCAAGAGAGCGTCTCATCAGTACAGGGGATGGTTCGCTCTCAATAAAGGAGTACAACTGCTTGCTTTGTTAACCTGCAACCGTTTTTTTTCAGGGCTGACCCTGACCCCTTTCAGATCCCTTCCTTTATGGAGACCTCTGCTGAGTCTGTTAGACTGTTGTCGGACTAACAAATATGTTGCTCAGACACAAGGGATTCTGTGAAGTATTTGTAGAAGCATATGATGGATTTGCCATTTGGTTGATAACGTTATTTTTGCTAAAACTATTGACTTTGGGCACAAAAGAGCCATGAATATTTCGGAATTTGCTGGAAAATTCTAAAGCTCTTGGATGAATATCTGAGGGTGCAGGCGGCATGTGCTAGACAAATAAGCTATCGCCAATATACACAGCGCTGACTCTGTGTTTGAAGGGTAGAGTTACGTAAGTGATCAAAGCTGACAAGGAGGAAAGATCAAAGTCTTGTCTGAATGCCCCTTCTTCCCTCTCTGAATGCTTTCATTTCAGTGCCGTGTTGAATGCAGACTAATGTAGCATTTCATAAGACTCTGCAAAGTGTATTTTTATTGTAAATCCATACAGCTGAGAAGTACAGAAGTGACCAGCATCACTTTGAGAGCAGCCTCAGAATATGCGGGATACTTTTTCATTTCTGTATGAGATGAACCATTGATCTGTGGGCCTGTCTAGTTCTGCACCATGTGACTGGCTGGACCTTTGGATGTGAGCTTTCCTAGTCCCAGTGCCAGAGAGACACCTAACAGAAGATTCTGGGAACAGGGGACCTCATACACACAAAGTATGTGTCCTGCCCAGTCTATCCAGACTGAGGACACACATTTGAGCAATGCCATTTTGGTTGTCATTTCTCTCCTGGAGTCCACAAGGGCCCTGGGGCTTGAGAATTACTAGCTAGTAACAGAGAGAGATAAAACAGAGAGAGGACGCGGGTGGCTCTGTGGGTTAAACCACAGAGCCTAGGACTTGCCAATCAGAAGGTCGGTGGTTTGAATCCCCTCAATGGGGTGAGCTCCCGTTGCTCAGTCCCCGCTCCTGCCAACCCAGCAGTTCGAAAGCACGTCAAAGTACAAGTAGATAAATAGGCACCGCTCTGGCGGGAAGGTAAACGGCGTTTCCGTGCGCTGCTCTGGTTCGCCAGAAGTGACTTAGTCATGCTGGCCACATGACCCGAAAGCTGTATGCCGACTCCCTCGGCCAAAAAAGCAAGATGAGCGCCGCAACCCCAGAGTCGGCCACAACTGGACCTAAGGGTCAGGGGTCCCTTTACCTTAACAGAGAGAGAATCCAGAATGTTCCCTCTGTGTGTTTTGTTTCGTTTTAACATGGGGGACCATATTTCAAATGCGATCTTCCGTCCCATGCCTCCACTCGGTTTCTGAAATACGGGCAACTCCCAAGTTTACGTGGAGATTTTGTTCTACACCTCCAGGCTTGTAACCAAAATCGTGTATATTGGGGAAGCACCCTGGAGAGTCCTCCTGGCTCGCAAGGAGAGCCTCTCCAGAGCCCAGGGAGAATGTCCCAATACACATGATTTCAGTTACAAGCTCGGAGGTGCGGCAGGGAATCTGCCCTGCTGTTGCTTGTGGGGAGGGTGTCACAGGGGTGTCCTTATTTGCAGGGTTTGGTGGGCTCATGAGCCAGCATGCCCTGGTATTTCATAATAATAATAATTTATTATTTTCCCCCAGCCACTCTGGGCGGCTTCCAACAGAATATTTAAAACACGATAAAACATCAAACATAAAAAAACTTCCCTAAACAGGGCTGCCTTCAGATGTCTTATAAAAGTCAGATAGTTGTTTATTTCCTTGACACCTGATGGGAGGGCGTTCCACAGGGCGGGTGCCACTACCAATAAGGCCCTCTGCCTGGTTCCCTGTAACCTCACTGAGTAAGATGCTTGGAATTGTCAGCTGATGAGGGAAGAGGCAAGTAATGAGGTAGGCTGAGGCCCCAGCCAAGAATCATGGAGTCCACCCTTGTATTTAAAAATGTATTCCATCGTTTTTTAATTTTTTTAAAAAATGCATTAGAAGAAAAAAATAAATTCCATGCGTAGGCTGGCCACGTTCTGGCAGTGACAAGCATCTCATTCATGCCTGCCATCAGCTTTCAGCATTTGTGATGGCAAATTTTTGTTCCCTGATACTTGCCAGGTACTATGCCCAGCGCTGTGGAATCCCCCAGGGCTGCATCTTGTCAACCCTGCTATGCAACCTCTGCTATGGAGACATGGAGGACAAGTTGCTGTGTGGCGTGCAGAGAGATGGGTATGGTAATATTCCCCAGCCTGCTATATAATAGTTGTCCCCCCCCCAAAAAAAAAAAAACCAACCTCCTGTGTGCTCAAAAATGGTTCATAGATATTCTGCATCAGTAGTTCAAGCTTCTGCCAGGGAAGACCAACAAGGATGGAAAGGGTATAACGAAGCAAATGGGTAAAAAGTTGAAATGTGGAAACGGTCTGTGCCAAGGTTTTGAGTATAAACTAGCAAGCAAGACAGGGAACTGCAATTCTTTGGAAGTGTTTGGGAATCTGATGTAGATTTCCTTGGACCAGCATTCCACAAAGATTGTGACCTGTAGTGACTTGGTGTCAGGCTTTGGGGAATCCTATCCCTCCCTATGCTTTTGAATTATGGTGCTGGAGGAGACTCTTGAGAGTCCCATGGACTGCAAGAAGATCAAACCTCTCCATTCTGAAGGAAATGAGCCCTGACTGCTCACTGGAAGGACAGAACCTGAAGCTGAGACTCCAATACTTTGGCCAACTCATGAGAAGAGAAGACTCCCTGGAAAAGACCCTGATGTTGGGAAAGATGGAGGGCACAAGGAGAAGGGGAAGACAGAGGATGAGATGGTTTTGATAGTGTTCTCGAAGTTACCAGCATGAGTTTGACCAAACTGCGGGAGGCAGTGGAAAACAGGAGTGCCTGGCGTGCTCTGGTCCATGGGGTCACGAAGAGTCGGACACGACTAAACAACAACAACATCTCTCCCACGGTGGCAGAAGAGATCTTACCAATTAGTTTATTCAGTAATCACAGCGAAAGACAAAGGTCTCTCTCTAGAAAATGGCGTTGCTCCGAGTAAAGCCCGACACCCTCTGTCTCCCTTATCCTACGTTATCCCTGCGCCAGCTGATCTGAGCTTTCTGCCGCTGAGCTTTCTGTTCTACTACCCTCAATGCCTGCCTGGTCCTGGGAGGGTGGTCAGGAATGCTCTCCAAAAACAGTTGTCAGCTTTCTCTCCCCTGGTGCTTCTTCTTCCTGCTGTTCCTCTCCCAATATTTCCCAGCTTTCCCCCTCTGCAGCCTCTGAACTATGTCCATCTACCAACCACTGTTCTAAATCTATACTGTCCTCCTGTTCTCAGGAAGGTTAAGGAGAAGGGGGGGGTACCATTCCTCCTCAGTCCAGCCCCTGACACTTGGTTGCCCAGTGGTGTAAGTTTTTCACCCGTTATAGGAAACGTGAACTCATTTTACGTCAGACATGAGCAGCACCAAGTCCTCAGTAAACTGCCAAGTAGAACTACAGTCGTACCTGGAACTCAAACCTTTTGGCTCCCGAACGCCGCAAACCCGGAAGTGATTGTTCCAGTTTGTGAGCGTTCTTTTGGAACCCGAACGTCGGACGGGGCTTCCGGTTGGTTGCAGGAGCTTTCTGCAGCCAATCAGAATCCACGATTTGGTTTTTGAACATTTTGGAAGCCGAACTGACTTCTGGAATGGGCTCCGTTCAACTTCCAAGGTACAACTGTACCCCAATTTCTCCTCGTGTTAAAAAAATAAAAAGTATGCTCTTACTCTATATTTTATGATTTGGAATTTATATTTAAGCATTTTTAGTTGCATTTTGGTAATGTATGTGGTGCTTCACAAACTGCTTTGATGCTATTGCCGAGAAGCAGTGTACACATCATTCATTATCAGTAATCATTATCTTCATCCATCCTCAGATTAACTTTATGGGGAAGGAGGTCGGGGGGGGGTGGAGACAAGCATCCCCTGCATTGTCCTGCTTTAAGCGCTCATAAAAATGTAAAATGTTCTTCTAGGTGCATGTTCTGTGCTCAATGGCTAATTAATAAGCAGATCTGCTTATACAGAGTACCATAGAATTGTAGGGTCATTTAGTCCAACCCCTTGCAGTGCAGGTGGCCACCCAACCTCTGCTTAAAAACTTCCGTTGAAATGAGATTCCTCTTGTGGGAGCCTGTTCCACTGTTGAACAGCTCTTAAATAAATTGGAACGCCACAAACTCATTTCCCCAAGTGGATTCCATAATAATATTGGTAATAAAAGCAACACTCCTACTTAACGCAGTGTAAATTTTTATTTTGGCGACGCAGGCCTGTTTTAACACGTTTTTAAAATTCACATTTCAGGGTGCTGATGCGATTGACAGATGACTTTTTGCTTGCCACACCTCATTTGACAGAAGCAAAGGCATTTTTAAGGTACGGTCTAAAGTATGGAAGTTTGATGAATTGAGTCTCCTTCTTTGCAAAAAGGAATGGAAAGAAATCTGCCCTTGTTCTGCTGTTTCTCTTTCATGTTCTTAGTGATGAGTTGATCTTGTATGTATATGCTCCTGTTCCACAAAGGTGCAGATAAAGCACTGAATGTGGTGTTCATTTCTCCATTTCCAGAGAACCTTGGCTTTGTGCGTGTGATTTTAGGCTTGTGAAGACTTGTTTGAAGAAGTACGTTCATCGTGCCTGTTGACATCTCAGCTGCCTCCCCAGCTTCTGAATATGGGTTTTTCCCCCCGAGTAACTCCTTCCTTCTCCCCATGCCTATGAACTGGCATCATTTATAAAGCATAGGGAAATAGGTCCAGAAGTTCTAATACTTTGGCACACAGCCCTGCTTAAAACGAGCAATTGTAATGAGGCTGGCAAGAGGGCAATCTTAATAATCCACTTAAATTATTTACAGCTTATTTTTGCTATTAAAAAACCCTAGCCATGTTCTGTCATAGAACAAAAGCAAGACTGCGGGAGACAGTGTAAAAATGCAACTGGACTACTGTAATTCGCTCTATGCAGGGCTGCCCTTGAAGCTGTCCCAGAAACTCCAGTGGGTGCACAATGCAGCAGTGAGGCTCCTCACGGGGGTCTCTGCCATGGGAGCATAGTCACCCAGTGCTTTTCCAGCTGCACTGGCTCCTAGTGGAGTACAGGGTCAGATTTAAGGTGCTGGTTTTGACCTTTAAAGCCCTTCACGGCCTAGGACCCTCGTACCTACGGGACCGCCTCTCCTGGTATGCCCCACGGAGGACCTTCAGGTCCATATATAGCAACACCCGGCCCCTAAGGACGTTAGATTAGCCTCAACCAGAGCCAGGGCCTTTTCAACACTGGCCCCGGCCTGGTGGAACGCTCTGCCTCATGAGACCAGGGCCCTGCAGGATCTGATTTCTTTCCGCAGGGCCTGTATGACAGGGTTGTTCTGTCTGGCCTTTGGCTTGGAGTCCATTTGATTCCCCCCCCCTTTCTTTTTTTCTTTCTCCTCCTGTGGTGAGGCTGCATTTTAATGTTTCAGTGTTTTAATGTTGTATTTTAATCTGGTTTTTAAGTTGTATTCATTCAATTTGTTTTTATTATTGTTTGTTAGCCACCCTGAGCCCAGCCTTGGCTGGGGAGGGCGGGGTATAAATAAAAATAACATGTGTAAATAACATTTCTAACCACACATTCTCATTAATTTAGGACTCTGGCCATGGGCGTTCCAGAGTATGGCTTTGTTATAAACCCAGGAAAGACTGTAGTAAATTTTCCAGTTGATAAAGATATCCCGGGATGTTCAGCGTTCAAACAATTACCAGCTCGCACTGTAATCCCATGGTGTGGATTGTTAATTGATACACAGACCCTTGAAGTTTATTGTGATTACTCCAGGTAAATGAGAATAATATTTACTATCATGTTAGGGCAGAATACTGTAATCAGTGTAGACTAATCAATTACAGTTGATTAAGTTATTTTAGTTGATTAGCCAGTGGGGGCTAACTTCCCTTAGACCGGTGGACACAAGTTGTGGAGATCAGTGGGGTGGGTGGGGCTGTAATGAAAGAATTGGGATCCATTCTTGTGACCTTCTAACAAGTTTCCAGCCTCGTATTATTTTTTATCCTGAATTGCACCACCCTGAATAACAAACTTACCAGGCCCAGTTGGTTGGGCTGGAAGTATTGGGTGTATTGCTTCTTCAGTTGGCAAGCATGCATAGTTTGTGGTTAAACTTCCCTTTTGATTATACCAGTTGGGAAATGGTTGCTGATTTGCATTTTATTTTTTAAAGAGCATTAGATATTTCCTCCCCAAATGTGCATTTGTAAAGCAGGTGACTTTTCATGTTCTTAGTCCAAGCATAGCTGTCAACTGTCCCTTATTTGGCGGGAAAGTCCCTTATCCCAGCGCCGTGTCCCGCTGCTGTCCCTTATTGATGATGTCCCTTAAATTTCCCGGGTTTCAAAGGAAGCAGCTCCTCTCCCTCCCTCCCTGCCAGCCAGGAAGGGAGGCTCCAACTGTGTTGCTTGGCTGCATTGCTCACCCAATAAGGCGTCTGAGAATGACTGGGGGGTGGAGCTTGCATGCCTTGTGCGCGTTGCCTAGGGACTCGCCTTTGCTCAGCACTTCCCAGCAGAGAGGTGACGGTGGTTTCCCTTGCTGCATCCCCTTTGCCGGGTTGCTGCGCTGTGGGAACCACCGCTTGAGGCTTCATTTGGCTGCTGGCTGGGCTTTCTGCCTTTGGCTCGGGAGCTGATTGACTAAAATCCCTTATTTTGGCTGCTGATCCCTTATTTTCGAGGCTGCTGGTCCCTTATTTTCAAATCTGTAAATTAATAGCAATGAGTCCAAGCCAGCAGCAGTATTTTAAACAAAGATAAGATGCTATAATGTCATTAAAAATCTGCTGCTTTTTTTGTTTTGTTTTTTTGGCACGCTGAAGGACCTGTGATTGTGGAGTTTTGAAGGCTTGATAGAATAGAAGGCATCCATGTTTCTCTGCATGTTGCATAACAGAAATGCATGTCTCTTGAGACTGTATAGTAGTAAACAAAAAGAGGAATTAAGCAGGCCGACTTCAGACAATCCCTGTAGTAGTAGAAATCTAACCTGGTTGCATCAGAAAGCTATATAACTTCTGCCTCTTCTTCCCTTTATCACCCCTGCATCTCTTCACTCCCAAATTGCAGTTATGCCTGCACATCTATCAGGTCAAGCCTCTCTTTCAACTCGAGCAACAAAGCCGGTGTCAGCATGAGAAATAAACTGCTAGTAGTCCTGCAGCTGAAATGCCACAGTTTATTTTTAGATTTACAGGTAAGACAGTTGTAAGACGCATGGGAGAAGCCTTTCAGACCGAACATTTCCAAATGTGCAGTGTACTCTGAACCTTCCGACACTGGTGCAAATTCCTGTTCCTTTAGATTTCTGCGTGAAATACTGCAATCCATTTAATTTTTATGTATATTTTAAAAATTAAGCCATAAACGGTGAATTTTTATTTTTTTTTACTCCTCCCCTCACCCCAATTATTTCTTCTCTCTAAATTTAGATCAATAGCCTTAGGACTGTCTGTATTAATATCTTCAAGATCCTTCTGCTTCAAGCCTACAGGTACGTGTGATAATTTTCAAAACTTCATACTATGCAATGCCACTAGAAGGCACTGTGAGTCAAGAAAACGCAATGTTTCACCTGCCATTGTTGCCTTTTGTTGTGCTGTGACTGGTCATTTTAAAGGTCCCCAAGCACTGGGGCTTCTAAACCGCTTTTATATATCTCCCCACCACCATAATGTTAAAAACACCCAGAACTTTTGACTCTATTTTAATGTTTCAGCATCAGATGACTGTTCTATAGATCTAGGAAATGCAAAACATCTGTTTTTCATGTAGTGTTATAATTTCAGTGCCGATGCAGTTCTAAGTTTGTCCAAACAATCCACTTGCCTTTAGCTCTTATCTTTAAAATCACAGTATATCCTAATTATTGGTGATGATGCTCAGTAATTAAAACTACAGTGGTACCTTGGTTTTCAAACAGCTTGGTTCACGAACAAATTGGAACCCGAATGCTGCAAAACCCGAAGTGGGTGTTCCAGTTTTTGAACTTTTTTCCAGAAGCCAAACATGCTCCGTTTTGAGTCCTGAGCTTCTGTTTTTACTGTTGCGCAGCTAATTTGCGTCCCCCCATTGTAATTCAAGCCTTCTGTTTCCGTGTTTCCTGTTGCGCTGCTAATTTCCCCCCCCCCCCATTTAATTAAAGCCTTCCATTTCCGATTGCAGTGTTCTGAGGTGATATTTGGAGCTTATATTTGGTCCTTTCGTTTTTGCTATTTATTTTGCGTTTTTTGTTTCGGAGGCTTTTTCGGTTAATTTGTTTTTATGACTGTGTGGAACCCAGTTCAGCTACTGATTGAAAGATTGGTTGATTGTGTGACTGCAGAAATGGATAAAAGCCCCCCATACAAACAATGGCTATCATTAGTGAAGGTAAGGAAAAAGAAATATTTTTATCATCTACAGTACTGTTTTATTTATTTCATACTATAGCACATTGTTTATTCCTTTCATTTTATGGATCAATGGTCTTGTTAGATGGTAAAATTCATGTTAAATTGCTGTTCTAGGGGTTGTTTTTAAAAGTCTGGAACGGATTAATCCGTTTTGCATTACTCTCTATGGGGAAGCACACCTTGATTTTGGAATGGACTTCCGGAACGGATTAGGTTTGAGAACCAAGGTACCACTATAATACAGAAGATCAGCATCTGATTTAAATTCACTTAAACTGAAACAAAAGCGAAGGCTGTGTAGCTGCACTTGCTCAACAATCGATGCTCTTCAGCATGTAATTCATTAACATTTTTAAAAAAATATATTCTGGAACATTACGTCTAGCTGAACTCTGCCAGGACTTTGACCTGTTCTCTTTCAGCCTTGTCCTTGTGCGTTAGACTTCCTGCCTTCACTTTCTGAAGTTCTGATTATCTTTTAATGGCTTTGTAAGCATCTTCCTCCTGCAAGGGTTTCCCCTGCCCCTGGCAAACACATTCTTATTGCACGGAACATACACTTTGGTCAAGGCCAAATGGGAACGGCTTGGGTGTCACTGGAAACCACCCAGGTTAGGTTTTTAATCTCAGCGCCATTTTGCTCTTCCATGCAACAGCTGTCAAGGACTAGGACAGAGATTCCAGGCTGCCTGTACACTATAAATTTAAAGCACATGGTTTCCCCCAAAGAATCCTGGGTGCTGTTAAGGGTGCTGAGAATTGCAGCTCTGTGAGGGGTAAAGTACTACAGTTCCCAGGATTCTTGGGGAGGGGAATTGTGCTTTAAATTTATGGTGTGTACACAGCCCCCCAGACCATGGGGAGGTCTCTTGAAAAGAAACAAATATGGTGTATAAGGCTGAACAAGATGTCACTGTAGTTTTTCTCAAACATCTGCCTGGCTTCATTCTTTACAGAGCCTGATTACAAAACGCAGACTCCTTTTACTGCTGAATTCGGTGGAATTTAATTCTTCACAGAGCTGAGATTCTGTGCATATTTAAGTGGGTTTTAAACCACTGAAAGCTGCTTCTTTTTTAATTCCAGGTTTCATGCGTGTGTCCTCCTGCTTCCTTTTAACCCACAAATTAGAAATAATCCCAGTTTCTTCCTGACGATAATCTCTGACACTGCCTCATGTTGCTTCTCTCTACTAAAAGCCAAAAATGCAGGTAGGTGAAATAAATGTACTAAAACCGCAGCCCTTGGGGAACAGTTACTTACTGGAGTCATTCTTCTGACTTAACGTTTCTTGCTTAGGACCAAACTAGACATGACATTAAGCATCTCACTGAACGTTGCATCCTCCTCTCTCTCTTTTTTAAACCCCTCTCTAAATAGCCACAGGGGGCAGAATGTAATAGGAGAAAATTGGGAATGTTGTGGATAGTAGGAGAGGATATATTGATTAAATATTATCCTTCCTCTAGCTAGTGAGTTAGTAGCAGAGCACATTACCTGTATATCACAGGAAGCTAGTTGGTGGATTCGTTAGAATCTCTTGTTAAGCATTTTAGTCTTTTCTTGTCCAGATTGGATTTTGCTGGTAAATTCCCCTTTAATTCCCTCTTAAAAACAATAATGACACAATAGTCTTCTTTTAAGAATAAGAAGTTTACTTACCTTCAGTTCACAGTTGGATCCCTGAAGGCAGGCATTAGCTTATAGCTACAGAAGAAAGTGTGAGCTCATCCCACATGGGGAATGAGCCCATGTGCTGCTGGCTGAGATCCAGCAGACAGCAAAAGAGCATCAAGAGAGACCCTTTTGTAGGGTCTGCCAGGGTCACGCCCATCTACCTAGTCACAAGCAGGAGGAGGATGCTCCAGACCAGGCGAGACAGGAAGTCCTCTAGGCAAATAGGAAATGTTACACTTGACTGCAACAGTGATGTTGCATCCCACAAGAAGTGTGACATTGAAGGCGGACCAGTTGAACGCTTTCATCCTGTTTTCACAAGCTGCTGTTTTGGTTGGGCTGCAGGGAGGAGCCTCATTTGCTGCCCCACTTCCTTTGCGCAACCTGTGTCCTCCAGATACTGTTGGACTGCAAGTCCCATGAACCCCAGCCATTGTGGCCAATGGCCAGGGCCAATGCGGGCGACAGTCCCCACAGTATCTGGGTGGCACCAGGACAGACATGACGTGCTTTTTCCTCACACACACATTTTAAATGCCTGGCGCCTCTTTTAAAAGGTAAAGGTAAAGGTACCCCTGCCCGTACGGGCCAGTCTTGACAGACTCTGGGGTTGTGCGCCCATCTCACTTAAGAGGCCAGGGGCCAGCGCTGTCCGGAGTCACTTCCGGGTCACGTGGCCAGCGTGACATCGCTGCTCTGGCCAGAGCCAGAGCCAGAGCCGCACACGGAAACGCCGTTTACCTTCCCGCTGGTAAGCGGTCCCTATTTATCTACTTGCACCCGGAGGTGCTTTCGAACTGCTAGGTTGGCAGGCGCTGGGACCGAGCAGCGGGAGCGCACCCCGCCGCAGGGATTCGAACCGCCGACCTTTCGATCGGCAAGCCCTAGGCGCTGAGGCTTTAACCCACAGCGCCACCTGCGTCCCTTGGCGCCTCTTTTACTCAGTCCTTTTAACCGACGATGGTAGCAATTGAATCCAGGGAATTATAGCTGCAATTAAGTCTTCCTCAAATTCAAGTTACTTTTTGAGGGTGGTAGAGTAGGCAAGGAGATGTTGAAGAGGAGAAGGGATCTGTGTGAGAGATAGATTAGAGTAGTTTTTCTTAAGGTGTGAGGCTGAGAAAGATGGAATCTACCCCTGGGGAGTAGATGGGCACTGAGCGGATGGCAGTGATCAGGTAGACATTGACATTGTTCACCAGAGGCAGGTATCAGTTTTGAAGATTAAAATAGAAGGTTGACAGAATAATTTGTGTGTGTGTTTGGTTTGGTTTTCTTTTTCCTTCACTCTTTTTTATTCTTTTTTTCTTACTCTTTTTATTGTGTTTTTTTAAGATATTAAATCTGCTTGTTTTTGTTGTATTATATGTTGAAAACTTAATAAAATTGATTATTAAAAAAAGAATATAAAATCTCTTCACTAAACAAGCTTATGTCATTCTTTCTTGCTTTATGCCTAGATATACCTTTTTCTCCTGCTGGTGGTTCAGCACCGCTTACATACAAAGCTGTGCAATGGCTCTGCTATCGTGCCTTCAGTGTGAAATTAGGAAATCACAGAGTTATTTACAAATGTCTTCTTGTACCACTCCAACAATGTAAGTACCTCTCCGCTTCATGCCAAGACATGCAAATGCTGTTCATGTCTCTTAATTTTCCTTTCCAACTAAAAACTGCTAAGTTTATTCTTGAAGCGACTCTTTGATTTAGTTTCTGTTATCATTATTCTTGACAATGCAGGGGTGGGAGTAGGGAATAACTACGGATGCTTTGAGAAATTAGGATATCGATGGGTAGGAAAATGCTAGAACAGGTGACTCTCAACTTAGGCGGGCGTTATGTTCCGGGGATAGCGCATAAATCGTGTATAGTCAAAACACATAGGGTTCAAAGGTGAGTGGGACTGCCAAAGTCTTTCACAACCCCCACCCCCCAAATGCCCATCCCCTTTAAAAAAATAAAATTAAAATGTGAAGCTGAATGCACTAAGTTGCAAGTCATTTGAAATATTTATAGATGCAATTATAGTGCCTTAAAGATATGTGGATTTTATGATGTCAAGCTGATACTGCTCTGATTGGGGCATCTTATCTGTATAGTCACTGGCATAGTGCTAGCAATAAAAGCTAATCTGTTACATGTATTTGAGATTCTTGAGGGCATTGAACTATTTTTAAAGAGCCTTGTTGCAGGTTTGAGCCATATAATTCCTTTTTATATATATTAGAGATGGGCCAGTTTATGGTCAAACTACGAAACTTTCTCCCCCAGGAGGCAGTGATAGTCTCCAAGTTGGTTGGCTTTAAAAGAGGATTAGACAAATTCATGGGGGAGGAAATGGGTACTAGCCATTATGACTATTGTTCTCCCTCCACTGTGGGAGGCAGCATTCCTTCCAAATACTGGAAATGACAGGAGGGGGGGTGCTTGAAGCAGCTAGGAAGCCTGCTCCCCATCACGTGCAGTTTCAAAATGTCCTTGGGAGTGCAGGGATGGGGTGGGCCAGTGTGCCATGCAGCCCAGAGGCATTGCATTGGCAAAAAATGGCCGCCCTCATTTTAAAAGACAGCCTGCGGACCACCCAATAACCCTGTTGGGAATGATTTGTCTATCTGATCAGCGATTTTAGCATTCATCTTTTCAGGTGAAATACGGTTGCTCCGGCAAATTCCAGAAGCTTCTGTACAGCTCCTGAAGGAAGTGACAGAACCATCACTATATGAAGATTTCAAAGCCATTCTGGATTGACAGATGCGATCCTATTGTAGGTAAACTGATTTATTTTTCCCTTAAAAAAAGAGAAATAAATAAATAGCTAAGTCAACCTCAAAGCAGGAAAAATGTAGTAATTTGGTGCCTGAAAGTACGCTTAGTGCTATGAATACAAGAGCTCAAAACAATGTTTTCAAAGCATTTTATCAGCAAAGAAAGTAATGGGATATGCTCCATTTTTAGTTCTATTTTTTACTGTGTGAAAAATTCACCTAACCTGGAATTGTCAGGGGGAAATATATTTGTCTGTAATGCAATAATGCTGAGATGCCTATTTAGGTATCTTGCCTAAAAAGTGATCTATGGCTGCAAGTTTCTGTGTTCCGTTCACTAAGCCTTGTAAATTGCTTTTAAAAATGTGACTTCGGTTTTAAAAACTCGGTAGCACATTATTTTATCATTGTGGCTGCCAGAACCATGTGGTTTTCCGTAAACCTTGCTGAGTAATCCTCAAATTATTTGCATGTTCAAGACTATTATTGTACTGCACATGGCCTTTCAGCCAAAACAGTTGTATCTTTCTTTGTAACAGGCCATTTACTTGGTAAGACCCAGATCTCCAATTTAGAAAATACAACTTGTGACTTAATGGATTGTGTCTTCTAAATTCCAGTTATTATTTATATATCTCAGTCTGTCATAAGGGTAGTGCCTGAAAAGACCCTTACTGTGGAATTACCATGTTCTGTCTACTTATGTTTTGGAGGGTGTCCACTTACAATGTCATCATTTTGTAATCAGCCCCTAGCAGTTTCCCCCTTTCTAAATCTCATGCACCGAATGGCCTTAGGCAAAGCACTTTCTTTCAGTTTCAGCCCCCACACCTGCAATATAGGTATAAGAATGTGGACCTGCCTTATATGGTTGGCATAGTAAGACTTACTAGATAATTTATGTGTTATGTATTATGAACATTCTTGAGTGCTATATATAAAGATGCATTTATTTAGAAAATGGTTTTACACAGAAATCCTTACATTCTTACTGATTGAATACCTTAAATTTGAGGATACATGTGTGGGGTTTTTTAATGGTCAGGATAGAATGGGGAAAACAAGGGTGACCAGATCGCTGAAACAAAAGTTAAAATCAGGTGCTACTGGTGATACCAGGGATACCAGTGCTGGTATCTGGATGTATTATTCGTAGCAGTTTCTTTTTCAACACAATTCTCCAAAATTGGTAAATGGCTCCGAAAGGGATCATCAAGCATGGTACAGTTTCAAGCATCTCAGAGATGACGACAGCAAAGGTAGGATACTTTTTTGGCTCTTTTGCAGGAAAATTTACCTTTGGGAGAAACAAATGTATTGCGTGAAAGCCACATTAAACAGCACAATCTTCTATGCGTTTACGCAGAAAGAAATCCCATCAGGTTATATGGGTTGCTCCCAGGTAAGTGAGGACAGAAATTACAGCTGGTTAATACTTCAAAGTGGGAGCTAAGCAAAGGTTGGCAATATTCAAAAGGGAAAGGGTTGCATGCAGTGTAGGGCTAAGACTATGGCTTCATCAGCACAAAGATGTCTCCCCATATGATGGGATGTTCTCCCTTTCTCCTCCCCTTATGCACCCCGAGCAAATTTTGGGGTGCCATGGGAGGAGGAGAGGGGAAGAAAGTCCCATTGTGCCAGTGGCAATCCTCTGCGTGTTACCGTATTTTTCGCATCATAGGACGCACCGAACAATAGGACGCACCTTGTTTTAGAGGGGGGAGAACAAGAATAAAAATTCTCCCCTTCTCTGCCCACCGCCCCTTCAGCGAAGCGGCAGGAGGCGCTGCGCAGAGAGGGGGAGAATTTCCCCCCTCTTGTTTTCCCGCACTAAAACAAGGTGCTGTTTAAGGTGCGTTCAGGCGGCTACCTTGGAAGTCTGGAGAGCGAGAGGGGTCGGTGTGCACCGACCCCTCTCGCTCTCCAGGCTTCAGGTTCCTTTCGACCTGCTCTTTGGGGCTGGCGGCGGGAAGCCCACCAGCAGCCCCAAAGAGCAGGTCAGGGAGCAGCGGAAAGGTGCAGCGGAGAGGCTGCTGCCATAGTCGCACGTCACCTCTCCAGCTGGGAGAGGGTCGCGGGGCTATGGCTCCTGCAGGGCTCCCCACGCTGCGGATGTCTGCCCGGCGCGAGGGGCGCTCTGCTTTAGGGCGCCCTTCGCGCCGGGTGGCAGGCTGCTATCCGCAGCATGGGGAGCCCTGCGGGGAACTCCTGCAGCGCTCCCCTTGCTGCGGATGTCTGCCCGGCGCGAGGGGCACTCTGCTTTAGGGCGCACTTCGCGCCGGGTGGCAGGCTGCTATCCGCAGCGTGGGAAGCCCTGCGGGGAACTCCTGCAGCGCTCCCCTTGCTGCGGATGTCTGCCCGGCGCGAGGGGCGCTCTGCTTTAGGGCGCACTTCGCGCCGGGCGGCAGGCTGCTATCCGCAGTGTGGGGAGCCCTGCGGGGAACTCCCGCAGGGCTGCCTAGGCTGCGAGTGTGTTCCCGAAGCGCCGGGTGCTCTGATTTCAGTGCGCCCGGCGCTCCGGGAAGCAAGCTGCTATCCTCTATAGAGGCTCCTTCCATAGCCGCGTGTCACCTCTCCAGCCGGGAGAAGGTAGCGGGGCTATGGCGTCTTCGCTCCATAGGACGCACACACATTTCCCCTTCATTTTTGAAGGGGAAAAAGTGCGTCCTATAGAGCGAAAAATACGGTATATCTGGGACTGGTCAGTGTCTCAATGGTTGACTAGCTAGGAACCACATGGAGGCGACCTTGAGTTCCATAAGTAAATACAGAAATTGCAGCTTATGCCCTGTTATGATAGGTTGTAGTTGGCATCCATCTGTCTTGGGAGACATTGGAAGAGTTTGCAGGTAAAGCCAAACCATTAAAGAGGAATTCTGTACTTAAGCAGAGCATCTTTATCAGTTCAGGAGTTCATAGCAGCAATATTGGAGTGAGAGCTCAATCCCCCACCCCCATGAATGCAAATTAGGGAAAGACTAGTAATGACTTGTATAAAGGTAACTTACATAATTTGGGTTCCACGTATTGTAGCTTGCAGGTGGCTCAAGAAGTACATAGAACACAAAAATTAGGAACATTATTGCTGGGGAGAAAAACTGCCACGTTGCCTTCCAATAGCCTTTTAATGGTCTTCCTGTCATCTCTTCCACATCTGCACTGAATCTGTTAATGAAATGGATATATTTAGTGAGGGATCTGAGGGAAATGCAAACAAAAGAGGATTCAGGCTTGCGTTTATGTGCTAATTTAGAAATGATTTCTGTGACTGAAATAGAAATGTATTACATGTCTCGATAGTGGGGAAGACTGATCAGCTAGCCTGTTCCATCTCCTTTCCAGGTGTTAACTTTGAAGCCCCTGCTCTCCCTGCCTAGAGTTCTTCATCTTTTAAACCAGAGGGATTTTCAAACCAAGGACTACCTCAAATAGAGATCTATCCTCTCTGACAGCTGCTTGGGCTGTTAAGTAGCCCCCCCAAAAAAAAAAAAAAAAAATTGCTGCCGCCCCAACATCAAATGATCACTTGCACAAATGAATTAAATACAACAGGAAACCTTTATCCTATTGCAAATTTTGGGGTGTATATCCCCAAATTATGCATAGGGCTGCAAATCTTAGCTGGGATCGTATTCCCACTGTATGCAATGGAATTTATTTCTGAGCAGGGAGACATGGATTATACTTCAAATACAATAACCAGGTATCACTTGCTGCACCTAGGCCAGTAAGAGATCTGGCAGACACCCTCACTTTTGACTTACCTGCTTCTCCTAAAGATCAGGCCTTCGTTGCTGTTTAATATTTAATGTTTGTTTGTTTTTGTTCTGCAACTCTTTAGATTAAAGACAAATCTTCCAGTTCAGCATATTCTACCAGCTTTAATAACCATTCTGATCTGGTGGGAACCTTATCACTCTTTGCTGTTTAATGTTTTGATTAGCTATCCACTTCCATAACTATTTGTACTGTTTGCAATTGTATTTTTAACATAAATGTTGTGCATCACCCCAGTGTTTTATTTGGCGGTGCAGAAATGCTTTTATAAATAAATAAATAAATAGACTAAATAAAGGTTTGTTGCTTAGAGTGTTGTTTTCACAGGATAAAGGAGGGAAATGGAAGTGTCACACCTCACCAGCTTATCAATGGGCTTGGTGCTCATGATCCCTATGATAAGGGGTGCTGGTAAATCTGGGTCCTGGGCATACCACTTCAAATAGCAATGGCTGTTGGTGACTGTACCTCTTCAGACTGAATGGCCCTCATATTAAACATAACTGATCGCTGCCACCACCACATAGAAAACTACCATATGAGGGAAGAGTGAGTCTAGAAGAAAATTATGGTTAGTTACCAAGTAAATGGGAGAGCAGGCCGAGGGATGGGTGCGCAGGGCACTCAATCACTATAAAATTCTGATTTGCATGACAAGATGTAGGTGGATTAGCCTAGCTTCTCCATAGTGTGTTCATTACTCAATAGAATTGCTTAGTTATGAATACGGCCGCATGTGTTCATCTGCCTTGAGTTGCTTGTGTGAGTTAATGCTGCAAAAAGTGCTTTCAGTAGTGAAGAACTCACAAATTCAGCAAAAAAAACCCACAGGCTTGGCTCAGAAAGTTATTAGCAGCTGGGAATCGAGTCTGAGCTGTTAATGAGGAAATCTTCAGTTCAAATCTTATTTCTGCAGTGAATTCGCTAGGTGGGCCTACTGCACAGGGTTGTCTGAGACATTGTAGAGGAAGGATATTAAAATGTTATTTGAATGCTAACACTGTTAATAAGGATTAATGCTGATGATGTTACAATACAGCATGCAGCACCCAAGGACTTATCCAGATACACATGCAAAGAAATATTACCTTTTCATTCCATAAATATATACAACACCGATCACTTCAAAGAAAGCAATGACGAGCAAAGGCATGGTCCCCGCAAAGGCATCAAACATCTCAAGCCAGTAGTTTCCTGATCTCAGAGTAAAAACCAGGCCCAGCAGAAAGGCAGTAAGGCATATTAAACCTACAGACAACAACATTTGTCAATCAACACAAAGGAAATAAAAAGTGGTATTTAGATGTGTGTTTATAGATGTTCCATTCTTGCCAAACACTCATGTTTTGCTGCTCACCTATCCTCCTTAACAGTTAATGGGTGCAATCTGCCATCATTAAAACTATATAGTTTCTGCCCAGCAGATTATTGTTATTGTTGCTGTTACTATTTGTTAATTTATATACCACCCTTCAGAGATCTCAGGGCGGTTTCACAAGATAAAAATACAGGATAAAAGCACAAAATAAATAGAACAGAAATGAGACACTAACGCCCCACTCCCACAAACACAATTAAAAGGCCATAGAATTAGCACAAGGTCTGGTTAAAGAGGAACTTTTTTTGCCTGTATTAATCTTGAGCATGGTATTGATAAGAAAAGTATTTGAAGAAGATGTCTTACCACATACTGCTTCCTTGCATATGTATCTAGACACAATGCGAGATTCTGTGAGAGGGGTCAAGATACTTTGAACAAATCCAAACATGGAAGATATACCAAGACTGAACAGCATGAGAAAAAACAGAATCGCCCAAGTGTTTGATCCAGGCATCTTAAGGACGATTTCAGTGAACAGAATAAAGGCCAAGCCAGTTCCAGAAACACTCTGCAAAATTCACAAATAATGGTAAAATTTGTCAGATTGATTTCTAAATGTTATTTATTCTAATGCAGAGGCAAAATGTTGCATTACTCAACATTTAGCCATCATCTGGAATAAGATACAGTCATTACTGATGACAAGTTCTTATTGGGGTAGGTGGGGAAAACAAAAAACCCTCTTGACCTTGACCTTTGACACCTGAGATGTGCATTTTTAGGACTCACCATGTTTTAGTGGTATTAAGTTGCTGTAATCTGTTTTTAGTGTTGCATTTTAAATTGCTGTCACTTGCCCTGGGATCTAAGGGTGAAGGAATGGTAATAAAATAATAAAAGCAGCCACCTAAACTCGCAGGCAAACAACCTGTGGTCTCTGTGCACTCATACATATGGGTAGAGTAACAAGCTAGTTTACCAGAGACAGAGGAGCTTGTATGAAGCCAAAGAGCTAAACACAGCTCTTCTGAAAGAATTTCCTGCCTGGGCCATCACATCAGTGGTAGCTGAAATCCAGGCCTGTGACCACCTTGCAGTGCGGCAGAGGTTGCAGCACGGCAGAGGTCCGGCAGAGAAACTCTACAGAAAAATGCAGTGGAAGCTGCAGAAGCCTTCATGGAATGTGACCAGAGAAGGAAGCCCCATTCATTCATAGCAAAGCTGTTGACACAGTCAGTGCTGTCTGTCATCGCTTCCTCTCAGGTGAGGTTGCATTGAAGGAGAGGAGCAAGGCGGCAGGGAGGTTGGCATGGTGCAAGTGCTGCAACAGGAGCAGCAGGTTGGCTCTGCCACAGCAGCCACCCTCGCCAAGCTCCCCACTGTCTTGTCCTCCCCCACAAGCAATGGCAATGTGCACTCTTGGGAAGCTGACTTGTGCTCCACTTGTGCCACCCTACTGGTCCCTACTCAATGCACTACCTGTCATGGCAAAAACCGCAAAAGCTCTGGATGAGCCCTATCACTTCAGATCCTATTCAGCAAAAGCCCATGGCTGGTAATGGAGACACCATTATGCCCAAGCCAGGGAACATATAGCCATCAGGTTCTATCAACAAACACAGCCTTGCCCTTGCACCTGCTTAAAACCTGCATGTCATTAGGGAAGGGAGCAGCCAGAAAACCCAGCTCACAGAGATCGTGCATAAGGAGCTGAAGTCTGAGACTATTTTGTACCATTTCCTGTAAATAGCTGCCTTGGCAGAAAAAGAGCATATGAATGCCATCAGGAACTAATGCCGTGTCTGTGGCAATAGCTCCAGCAAGTGGCGTTGTTCGGGCGACTACAAAATCAGTGCATACTGTACTTTTACAACTGGATCATTTGTAATGCAAGTACGAATACCTGATCAAGGAATTTCTGGCGATCACAATTTGCCAGGTTGAGAGATGCCAGTTTATTGATATCTGTTCCATTCAAATAACTGAGCCAAAATGCGCTGCTGTCTACAGTGATGTTGTCTTTCCTGAATGCCTTGGTGATGCTTTTAACATTTCTGTCAGTAAAGTCAGGAATGATACGAATTATTTGCATTGCCACAGTCCCTAAGAAAAACAACAGCAATTTGCTTCAAATAGGGGCAGGCCAGGGGCCAAATGGGCTTATGCGCAACCACTAACGTGCACTGGGACCAGGAACGCAACCCCCACACAAAAAGGAAGTTGCCTGTATACCTGAATTAATGCATATGCACATGGAACATGCAGGATTGTATACTTTGTGTTCTATGCTACAATCTTATTTTAACTCTGCCCTCTGGGGTCCCCTAAACTGGTTTAAAGGGGGGGGGGAAATGACACTAAATTCTAGACAATGAAAAACAAAACAAATTGTGAACAGAGAGCTTGGACCAACACCTTAAATTGGTTCCTAACTGTGAAACGTGAATGGCTCACCTTTCCAAGCATTCTTCATAGGCCACTGTTGCTTTGAACCCCAGAATTGAAAAAATTGGGATTGACGCAAACAAAGAAGTCACAGAATTTATTGCTGCTATCATGACAGCATCCATTTCACAGTCATTTCTAGGAAAAACAAGTACATAACAACCCAATTAAATGTTACGAAGGACAGCACTGAGTCCTTCTAATGTTATACATTTCAGGTACTTGTACTCTACTCTTCACTGAATATTTTCAATCCCAGAACAGTAAAACAAAGCAATAGACAGATATAGCCGGGGATGGGGGATAACAATATATGAAAATTACAGCTGGTCAGCCTAAAATCAGCTCCAGTAAATTACAACAGATTTAAACCATCTGCATCACAAGGCAAGTAAAGCTTAAACCACAATAAGGACAACAGGTAGCATTTCCAATTTAACCAAATACCTGAATAAAAACAGATAAAACAGTCTAAACAACCAAATGGCCTTTGCAACCCTACCTCTCACCTGAGGCAGCCCACTAACTCCCCTTGTTCCGCTGCCTTTCACTCAGAGGGACGCACTCTGTGCCAACAGACTGACTTTGTAGCTTTTGAGCAACTTAACATCTTTTGTGCACACTCTCCAACCCCCATCCAGGGTATAATAATAATAAATGGATGGAGATTGCCATTTACAGGACATACTCTCGGTTTAAGCTTGTGTATGCCCTCAAACAATGCCATTTCTTGGAGGCTTCAAATCCATCTTTCCCTTTTAGGCTGACAAGCTGGAATGCAAGAAGCAGGGAACAATCATTTTGCAATGAAATTGGAGAAGGGGGGGAGGCAAAATTAGTCCTAGGGTCCCTCTTCCAATGCTGTGAATACTGGTGTCTGCAGAAGACTTTAAACTGGTTAGAAATGCTTAGCCTGCCAGATTCTCTTTGGCTGCAAGATGGGCCTGAAGAAATGGCCAAGCACAGGGGACATATTGCCACAGAAACTAAATAGCTGGAATGTGTTGTTTTGTCATTGTTATTAATTTGTTTATACCCCATCCTTTTCCCTGACGGGACTCAAAGCAGCTTTCAGTTTAAAAACATGAACCACTAGAGAACCACTAGGTTTCAGGTTAAGAACGGACCTCCGGAAGGAATTAAGTTCGTAACCAGAGTACTGAGAACATGCAGCTGCCTCAGTCACTTGCCTTCTGATCAAAAATAAAAACTCTCAAGTCAGAGCTCTGCAGCTGACTTCAGTGGGACTGCATCTCAAACTTAGCTGAAATTTTCCCACTTCCACTTTCACTTCCATCCTTCCTGCAGATGATGTGGAGATCTTCACACGCAGACATGCATATGCAACCTGCCGCTGTTTGTGTGCGACAGCCTGTGTACTGGGGCATCCGCCCAACACTGGCATTGCAGAAAGAACAATAAAGGGCATCTTTGGGACTCACACAGGGAAACATCAAGCGAACAGAGCCAGCCGCTTTTCCTGGGCTCCAGTGTGGGCTGAATGAATTGAGTCTTGTCTCCAGAGATCAGTGAGGCGCTATCTCATAGAAGTCAATTTGACTGCGTCAAACAACTCTCCATATTGTGAGCGAAAGCTACCAAACCTACCTTGACGGGTTGTAGCTTGCATATGCTATGTGTCCCCCAAATCCCAAAGAAAGAGAGGAAAAAATCTGGGTGGCTGCATCAAGCCAGGCACGTGGATTGTTGAGTTTCTTAAACTGTGAGAGAGAAAGAGAGAGCTCAGGGCTAAACACATGATTAGTCTCATAATTCCTGTGCTTCACAAACTGCCTGCTGGGGGCTTGCTGGAGGGGGGAAATCAGTGTGTAGGAGAGAGCGCTTAACTCTTTCCATGTTTGGCGATAGTCCCTTACAAATGCTCACTAGAGTGCTTTTACCTTCACTTGCACATCTTCCAGTCTTGGACCCTGTCAGGCGGAGAAACAAAAAGCAGCCCAGGGGAGCATTTGTAGGGAAGAATTGGTGGGCATAGGGAGGATTAAGTAGCTGCCCACTGGCTTCCTCTGCAAATGCATCTCTCCATCTCTGCATTCGCCCCAGCAGAATACAGAATACAGAACTGGGACACCCCATGCTGGCACAATGAAGTGTAGTTCTGCCCTGTCTTCCGAAAAATATTATTTGACCCAGGGTTGCCTGTGTTCGTGAATTTTAGAAAAGGGCACTTTTTACACAAGTTTCTGTTCTTCATAGATTAGATTCCAGAGGGAGTTAACAAAGTACAATTGCCAGAATATGTGTGGATCCCAACTAGTATTTGGGCTGGGTGTTCATCAGTATGCGGATGATACCCAGCTCTATCTCTCTTTTAAATCAGAACCAGTGAAGGCGGTGAAGGTCCTGTGTGAGTGTCTGGAGGCGGTTGGAGGATGGATGGCGGCTAACAGATTGAGGTTGAATCCTGACAAGACAGAAGTACTGTTTTTGGGGGACAGGAGACGGGCAGGTGTGGAGGATTCCCTGGTCCTGAATGGGGTAACTGTGCCCCTGAAGGACCAGGTGCGCAGCCTGGGAGTCATTTTGGACTCACAGCTGTCCATGGAGGCACAGGTCAAATCTGTGTCCAGGGCAGCTGTTTACCAGCTCCATCTGGTACTTAGGCTGAGACCCTATCTGCCTGCGGACTGTCTCGCCAGAGTGGTGCATGCTCTGGTTATCTCCCGCTTGGACTACTGCAATGCACTCTACGTGGGGCTACCTTTGAAGGTGACTCGGAAACTACAACTAATCCAGAATGCGGCAGCTAGACTGGTGACTGGGGGCGGCCGCCGAGACCATACATTGGCTCCCAGTATGTTTCCAAGCACAATTCAAAGTGTTGGTGCTGACCTTTAAAGCCCTAAACGGCCTCGGTCCAGTATACCTGAAGGAGCGTCTCCACCCCCATCATTCTGCCCGGACGCTGAGGTCCAGCGCCGAGGGCCTTCTGGCGGTTCCCTCATTGCGAGAAGCAAAGCTACAGGGAACCAGGCAGAGGGCCTTCTCGGTAGTGGCGCCCGCCCTGCGAAACGCCCTTCCAGCAGATGTCAAAGCAATAAACAACTACCTGACATTCAGGAGACATCTTAAGGCAGCCCTGTTCAGGGAAGTTTTTAACGTGCGATTTTACTGTATTTTTGGTTTCTATGCAAGCCGCCCAGAGTGGCTGGGGAGGCCCAGCCAGATGGGCGGGGTATAAATAATAAATTATTATTATTATTATTATTATTATTATTATTATTATTATGTGGTAAACAAAGAAGCAGCATAGAGGAAAGTTCAAATTTCAAAGCCACCTCTAAAAGACCAAGTCAGACTTTCTGTACATCATCTGGAACACCAAGGATCAATTGAATAAATACTTGCATTAGGAGTCATGAAGTAGAGTAATCCGTGAACAGCTCCTGGGAGAGTCAGTCCATAAATTAGGAATAATGTTAGAATTAGGTAAGGAAATGTGGCTGTAAAATATACTGCCTAAGAGGAAGAGCAAAGCAGAGAAGAAAAAAGTGAGTGTCAGGAAGAGGTTAAGGCAATACCATGAAACAGATACTGTGCACACAAAATTACTGAACAGTTGCAGCTGAATCCAACTCAGTGATAAACTGTTTTTGTTTAGGGTGGTTTGAGGAAATGTAGAAGTTCTGTCTGCCATGTTTGAGCTACAGCAGCTCATGCATGTGTGTAAATCACCACATAATGGTGCCATCCAGTGTGGTGCAGCAGTGGTTAACATGGCAGACTAGAATTGAGGAAACCTGTGGAGGTGTGCTCCACAGAAGTGCAGGGAGGTGGGGGAAGTGCAGGCAGTGGGGGCCCCCTCCCAACATTTTGTCCAAGTTGGTGCCTATGGCCATGAAGACAGTTCTTGAGACAGTTCTTGAGACAGTCTAACCGACTGAAAGATTGTGAGCAGATTGTTTGCAAGAGGAAAGAGAGAGTAGCTTCAAATCTTTGGATGAAAAGTAGGATACTGATTGATTGATTGATTGATTGATTGATTGATTGATTGAAGAGGCAAGCATGCATGTGTTAACCAGCCTTTAGTCTGTTGCAGAAAAAAGAAGATAGAAAACACCTTGTGACTACTTAAGGAACTACAGTCTGTTTTCTTAGATGCATCTAGGGCTGCCATACATCCAGAATTTCCTGGGATTCGTCTGGGCTTTTTCAGAAATTGGGTGTATTGGGAACCATTCAGAGAAAATATCACAAACATAAGCCAAGATATTAATGCTGAGTGTGCCATGCCTATTCTGTGAGAATGCTGCTATTTCAGCTACAAAATGGCAGGCCCTCTCCCCCAAAATTTAAAAATAGAATATTAGATAATTATCTTCTGTCTGGACTGTACCATATCTAACGGTAGGCAGGTAATACGATGATCAAACACATGCAAAAAAAAACCTCCTGCATGTGGATTCTAACCTAGCCTCCTCCCAGACGCATTAGTTTTCAATGGGCAGGTGCCTTTTAAAAATATGGTAGAACATTCATTCATGTGAGCTGCCTCCTATCTCACATGGTGCAGTCCAAAGATGGCTTTACCACCTCAGTAAGGACCAGGTCAGTGAAATACAGGTGTCTGGTAATAATCCCTGCTCACCTTTCCAGTCGTTTCAATTCCTCGTACTGTACAAATGAACACAAGTAACCAGCAGGCTGCCAAACTTAAAACCAGCCACCACTGAAGCGTACCACTGTTTGTAATATCCGTGCTTATGTTTAAAGTATACCTATACCAGAAATAATTGGTAGTTGTGCTTTTTTGACATTCTTCAATAAGTTCTGAAATAACAAGCACAGAAGGCATTATCAAAACAGATGGAATCGTAGAAGAGTCGGAAAGGAACCTGACGCTCAGGAATATGCAGTTGTCCCATTCTGCACCAACTGAGCGTGCAGATGGTATAAAGGTAAAGGGACCCCTGACCATTAGGTCCAGTTGTGGCAGACTCTGGGGTTATGAGCCAATAAAGCTCATCTCGCTTTATTGGCCGAGGGAGCCGGCGTACAGCTTCTGGGTCATGTGACCAGCATGACTAAGCCGCTTCTGGCAAACCAGAGCAGTGCACAGAAACGCCGTTTACCTTTCCGCCGGAGCGGTACCTATTTAGCTACTTGCACTTTGACATGCTTTTGAACTGCTAGGTTGACAGGAGCAGGGACTGAGCAATGGGAGCTCACCCTGTTGCAGGGATTTGAACCGCCGACCTTCTGATCAGCAAGTCCTAGGCTCTGTGGTTTAACCCAAAGCACCACTGCATTTTAAAAACTCCATTCCATTCCATGTTTTGTTTTGTTTTTAAGGAAAATGTGAACCTACCATAAACCCCTCTCCTCTGGAGTTCTAGAATGAGGTATTGTTTAGTTTGGGGAATAGCCTCCTCTTGATTGACAAACAGGGCTTTCCAAAAGAATGACATCAAGAGGAGATGCTTCACCTCAGCTCTTCCAGACCAAGCCTGGAACAAAACTTTCCAGCCCTACATATATTTGAGATAGGGATGCAACCAGGCACAGCCCCAGGTGAATGGATATGTGCCTCATCCTCTCAAAGCTATTCCATGAAGGGGAAGGGGAAGGAATGGGGCTTTTCTTCGGGCATCAGTTCTCTCTGCACAAGAAGCTCTTGCTTTGGCATAACTAGCAAACTTTAAGCCAGGATAGGGAACCTTTGGACCTCCAGCTGTCATTGAACTACAACTCCCATCAGCCCTAGCAAGCATGGCCTATGGCCAGAGATTGTGGGAGTCGTGGTCCAGTAACTGCTGGAGGGCGTGAAGATCCACCACACCTGATTTAAGCTATTGGCCCCATCTACACAGCACTTTAAACCATTCTTAAACTAAGCTATGCCTTAAATGTAAACTTACCGCTGCTTCTTTCAGATGGGCAGGGTGTAAATAAAAATATTATTATTATTCTACCTCTGCTGCATTACTTTGCCGAGTGTTTAGTTCAGTTCATATCCTATTCCCTACGGCCAAAGGAGGCATGGCAGGGACAAAGCTGGGTCTGACAATTGCTGACTGTGGTAGAGTTGGACAAACAATTTAATGTGGTGGTTGAAGGATACATAGAAAAGCAGATACTAATAACAGAAAGCAGCAAGAGACTTGGGAACTCACCTGGTTTGCTGATATCTGTTGGGCAGGAACTCCAAGGTAACGGGTTTCGGAAAGAGTTTATAAGATACCATATCACCAAGGCTAAAAGCATATTGTAATAGAGAATCACTAGGAAGGAAACTATCAGGGAAGTGTAACCTGTGGAATATGCAAGCACACGCAGAATTGGCATGAACAAAGACAATTGCAAGAGTCTGATCTGCACAAATGAAAGATCAAATCCAATGACTATCTGAACTCTGGCAGTCTGGAAAAGAACATTGCTCTGTGAATTAAACAAACTGAGGGGGGTGGGGGAGGCAATCTCCATTTTGCCTCAGGTGGTGAAATCGGAAAGGCTGCTTCTGAGTGGCCCTGTTTATCTTCCAGACAACTGCCTGAGTTTACTACGACTGAGTTTGCTATTACGGCCTCACAGAGCCCATGCATTTCCAGGAAGGAGCAAGGATTAGAAGATTGTATAATCACAAGTAAAGGCAGTTACAGAAACCTACCCAGTCCTCCCAGGTAAGGAGAGATGTGCCACCAGAGTCGAATGCAGCCTTTTTTCAAGCATTGCCCAACAGCTAATTCAAGAAAAAATACAGGGATGGCTCCCAACACAAACGCGATGATGTATGGAATCAGGAATACCCCTAGAAACACAATAGCCAAGCACAGTTAGCTCATAGCAGTGGCATAGCATGGGTTCCCGGTGCCACCTGCCAGACCATACAAGGGAAAGCCGAGCAAGCCGCCATAGCCCTTGGAGGGTGAATCCCCCCCCCCCGATGCCCATAGAGAGGAGTGCCAGGCCAGGTTGTGCTGGGGTGCCCCTTGTCCATCTCCCTCCATCCCTGCCTGCATACTATGGGTCTGGACTGCTTTTCTGCCTTTGCTGGGGTGGGGAAGCCAATGCCGGGGGGGGGGCGCTGGTTGTGTCCCCTCAGAATTCTGCGCCCGGGGCTATGGCTGCTTTTTCATTTTCATTTTAAGGATGCTTTTAGTAATGCTTTTTAAATATAAGACCTCAATCCATAGTGTGTGTGTGTAAAATCTGAAGAGTTGCAAATTGGCTACCTGATAAAACTAGGATGCATAGAATCAGATAAGGGTTGCAAATTTCTGGGAATGTAGCTGATAGGTGACCTCAAACGGCTCCAAGATATACACATTTAGCAAAACCTGTGGTCAGAATGCATGGAACGTCATATAGCTTGTGGTTAAGAACCAGACACGGAAACCCGCTGACACCTGGGGCTGGAACAACTGATTAGCAAACTGTGGTTTGCCCTTTTAGCTTTGTCAGATATGAAACTAGCTTGTGCTTGCATTGGGAACAAATAGCGGTTAACCAGAATATTACTAGGACAGCTGCTTATGTCGATAGGTAAAATACCGTATTTTTCGCTCTATAACACGCACCTGACCATAACACGCACATCGTTTTTAGAGGAGGAAAACAAGGAAAAAAACATTCTGAATGAAACAGTGGATGTATCATTTTTGTGCTTCATGCTGTGGCCACAGACATGTGATCTGATGGTGAATTTGGAGTGACCCAATGCAAAAATCCTGAGAATCCCTGTGGATCCATGCTTTGTAACCACATTTTTGCACCATTGCAGCCCCAGGCAACAGTGGGTGCGTGATTTTGGGGGGGCAGGCTGTAGCCATGGACATGCTATGTGCTCTGATGGTGAATTTGGGCTGACCCAATGCAAAGATCCTGAGGATCCATGTGGATCCATGCTTTTTAACCACATTTTAAGTGGGGAGGGAAGGAAAAACACAGAAGGGACAAGGAGCAGGAGAGGGGTGTGCAGAGAAGCAGCTGGCTAAGAATGCAGGAGAGGGGTAGGGAGGAAAGGAAGGCAAAAGTTTTCCCTCACCTACCCACCCAAGCCAGCCAGCTCGCGCTCTCTGTCTCTCTCTCTCTCTCTCTCTCTCACTCCTGCATGTTTTCAGCTTTCCCCTCTGCTTGCCTGGAGGGGAGGGGCTTTCCCTGCTCTTTGTTCGGTTTGAGCAAACACAGCAAGGAAACAGAGGTGGGTGGGCAGTAAGACCCTGAGGCAGAATGCCGGAAAGCAGCCGCTTCCTCTTTTCAAGTTTCCCTTCTAGGAGACGCGCGGTTTGATTTTTGCCTGCTTTTTTTTTGCCTCCCCTTGCACTATTTGGCTCCAGGGACCACACATTCGCTCAATAACACGCACAGACATTTCCCCTTCCTTTTTAGGAGAAAAAATCTGCGTGTTATAGAAGGAAAAATACGGTAGGTAAAATGCAAGGGAACTTTGACCATGTTTGTACAATGATGAACAGGGGAAGTGGGCTGGAAATCTGTTAATAAGGCGGACGTGGTAGGCTGTAAACGTTGCCTGCTCCTTCCTGGTGGGCAGGTGGAGGAGGGACTTTTGGCTGCATGAGGGACTTTATAAACTGTGTTTCTCCAGAACCAGGTGTGCCTGTATTGGTCACCCACCCTTGCAATGGTGCTTTCCTTTCAATAAATTTTGCTACTTCATCAATTTCACCCAGAATTTTTTTTTAAAGGGTCCTGGGACTTTAAGTCTTAGGAACCAATGTTTAAACTCTTACATGGAGTCAGCTAATTATGTTCTTCCTGCTTAAAGGTAAAGGTAAGTGGACCCCTGACCATTAGGTCCAGTCGTGACTGACACTGGGGTTGCGGCGCTCATCTCGCTTTATTGGCTGACTTCCGGGTCATGTGGCCAGCATGACTAAACCGCTTCTGGCAAACCAGAGCAGCACACGGAAACGCCGTTTACCTTCCCGCTGGAGCGGTACCTATTTATCTACTTGCACTTTGATGTGCTTTCGAACTGCTAGGTTGGCAGGAGCAGGGACCGATCAACGGGAGCTCACCCTGTTGGGGGGATTCGAACCACCAACCTTCTGATCAGCAAGTCCTAGGCTCCGTGGTTTAACCCACAGCGCCCCCTGCATCCCTCCAGGCCACATAGAGCCCCTTAATCTCCCTTAATGGCTCACCACCCAGGCTATCGCCTCACTGGGAGGCTAGCCTGGCTATTCCAAGAATTAAAAGCATTGATTAAATTTTAACAGTTGCTGGATCCAGAGATTACAGGGGTCTGGAACACAGCCTAACACCCCAAACCGATAACATTATTTTAAAACACAAGGAGCTTGTCGTAGTTTAAGTCTGAACAATCCCTCAACTAATCTCCAATGAAAAGGTGGGTTTTCTCTTACCTCCTCCATAGGTTTGGCACAAGTATGGAAAACGCCACACATTTCCAAGACCCACAACAAATCCAGCACAGCTTAAAAGGTACTGGAATTTACTATCCCACTTGGGTCTTATGTACTCTTCATCGCTGCCTTCAGATTCATCAGTTTCCATCTTTACTTTATACTCTTCAACGTCACCTTCAGGTTCATCAGTTGCCATCTTTGCAACCTCTTTTTTTCCCTTTCAGCACAAATTTCTCCAATATTAGCAGCTGCCAGGCAACTGAACCTCCTCACTGAACCAAGTAAGTAGCAAGGGGGGGGGGGGAGAGCAGCAGCAGAGGTATTCTGAACAATGGATAGAACTTCCATCTGCGACAACACACCAAAGAATCCAGATAAAACAACCTAGCAACCTACAGCCACACAAATTACAGAGTTGAGATGAGGCACTGAGGTTAACAGAAAAAATCTTACTACTTTGAAGCAGTAAAGAAATAATTTAACCCTTTCCATCTAAACTCTAAATTGTATTACCTTTCCCAAAAGGCCACAACGTTTGGTAAGTTAAAAAATGGTTTACTTACACACTCAAGTCAGGTTCATGTGTTTCATAAAACGTCGCTCAGGCAATAATATTCACCTTAGTTACAAAGCTGTGAAAGGTCCTAAATTATTGGTAGAGGAACTCAAGAATGGATGCTGAGAGCCATGCAGTTGAGCTGGCGCAACCAACTCAAACCTCTTCACATGCTGAGCTTCTCAAGTAAACTGGAGAACAAAGACTTGATTACTAGTTCCTTCCAAGGTGAGGGGAAGTAGATAGTTAAGCCTGTAAGGACAGCATACTCTATGGTATTAACCCCTTCATGCATTCATTAGAAACCTAAGCATGTTGGTTGGCCAACATGATTTCCCAATGGGACAGTCATGTCCAAAGTCTGGCCCGCAAGCCAATTGCGACCCGAGTTCTGGTTAAATACAGCCCCTCAGGTAATTTGGCAAAAGTTCTTAATATGATAATATGACAGCAACAATCGCAGGTAACAAGGGCTCTCAAAGTGGGATCAGGTATTAAACAGGGTTGTGTTATTGCCCCGACTCTATTCATTATTTCCATTGCCATGATCCTACACTTTGTTGAAGGGAAACTCCCCTCCGGAGTAGAAATCATATATCAAACAGATGGAAAGCTCTTTAATCTGAGCAGGCTGAAAGCAAAGAGTAGGTTTACCACAACTTCCATCATAGAGCTTCAGTATGCAGATGACAACACTGTATTTTTCGCCCTATAGGACACACTTTTTCCCCTCCAAAAATGAAGGGGAAATCTGTGTGCGTCCTATGGGGCGAATGCAGGCTTTCGCTGAAGCGTGGAGAGCAAGAGGGGTCGGTGCGCACCGACCCCTCACGCTCTCCACACTTCAGGAAGCTATCCGCAAGCCTGGGGAGCCCACGGGAGTTCCCGCAGGGCTCCCCAGGCTGCGGATAGCGGCCTACTGCCCGGAGCGGGGGGCGCGCTGAAGCAGAGCGCCCCGCGCTTCGGGCAGATATCCGCGGCTGGGGGGGGGGAAATAATTTTTTCCCTATATTTCCCCCCCAAAAAAAAAACTAGGTGCGTCCTATGGGCCGGTGCATCCTATAAGGCGAAAAGTACGGTAGTGTTGTGCACGCTCAGAGGATGACCTCCAATCCATCCTAAAAATCTTCGCAGAAGCTTATGAAAAGCTTGGCCTATCAACATCCAAAAAACCAAAATGGATTGGGCAATCAAAGGCATGCTGAGCACAACATGAGTGAAGAGAAACCCAACTTGGGGTGTGTTTCTTTGAACATGTGTACTTACGTATTCGGGATCCCAGACAATGTATAGTTACTCTTCTCTCACTTTCAGCACGAAGTAAAAAAAGAAGATAACCAACATGATAAGAGGACTGATAAATCTCCAGGTTACTCTTCTCTCACTTTCAGCACGAAGTAAAAAAAGAAGATAACCAACATGATAAGAGGACTGATAAATCTCCAGGTGGCCTGCCAGAAGATATTGGGTTTGTGTCCAATCATGAACTTAATATCATCATTAAATTTGATAATAAATGGAGAGGAAGTTTAGAGAAACCAAGCTGCTTTGGACAGATTAAGGGCCAACTCACACATGCATATTCATTACTTGATAACTGCCATAAGGAAAGAGGCACAGCTGTCAACCTTCCCTTTTTTTGCAAGAAATTCCCTTATTTCAGAGCCGTTTCCCGCTGCTATCCCAGATTGTTAGATATCCCGTAGACTGTCTCCGGGACAGGTGAGACTACTGATCCCTTATTTTAAAATCCGAAAGTTGACAGCTATGCTGCTGATCCCTTATTTTCGAGGCTGCTGATCCCTTATGGAAAGAGGGCATTACAGATATGGCAGAACCGACAGAACTTCCATATCTGTTTGCATTGCCTAAAACATTAAACCTTGCACAGAGCCATAGGAAGGTGGGGGTTGGCCATCCCCAGTGCCATCGTGGAGGGGGGTGACAAATTATCAAGGAACAATTACTGTGGGACCTCAGGTTAAGAACTTAATTCGTTCTGGAGGTCTGTTCTTAACCTGAAGCACCACTTTAGCTAATGGGGCCTCCTGCTGCTGCTGCGTCGCCGCTATACGATTTCTGTTCTCATCCTGAAGCAAAGTTCTTAACCTGAGGTAATAATTTCTGGGTTAGTGGAGTCTGTAACCCGAAGCGTATGTAACCCGAAGCATATGTAACCCAAAACATATGTAACCTGAGGTACCACTGTACTGCCCTACTAGTGTGGTTCATAAAAACCTTTTTTTAAAAAATGCCTGCTCCATAGGTCTTATCTTACTACACTGGGGATTATATAGCTATATATGAAACTTCATGCTTATCAGTTAATATCTTGACCCTCCTCCACGAAAATAGCTGTTTACTTGGCCGTTTTCCTATGTCATGAAGGCTGAAATTTCAATTCAGTGTAGGGTCAAGATATCAACTGATATGCATGAAATTTCAGATATAGTTATATAATCCCTAGTATTTTAAGATAAGACCTTTGGAGCAGGCATTAAAAAAAAAAGTTTTTAATGAACCGCCCTACTGCCCTACCTTCTGCTGTGCTTCCCGGGTCCTGGAAAGTCGGCCTATGTGAAGAAAATGAGACCAGGCCGAGTAAATTAGGCCTTGCCCTAATTAGGCCTCTGCCCGCAGCTGGTTGGCCAGCTGGGTTGGGGGCGGGGTGAAAGCAAGGCAAGGCTGAATCTACTCGGCCTAGTCTTATTTTCTTCAGATTAACCGACTTTCTGGGCTGCTGAGGAGGCCTGTTAAGGCCGCTGCCTGTCCTTCGGGCCCCAATTTCCCCACCAGAAAGCCTCTGCTGCCCCCGAAAGTGGAGTGTGCGGGACAATGGCAGTGCTGGCACCCCGTTCTGCCCGCGTGTGGCGCCGGGAGGAGCAGCTCAGTGCCACCCTGGGTGCTCGGCAGGCCAGCCTCCCCTTTGCCCCCAGTCTCCCCTACATGATGCAAGGACACCCCCTCACTCAGCCACACACCCCAGTCTCCCTGCATAAAGCCAGGACACCCCCTCACTCAGCAACACACCCCAGTCTCCCCTGTATGAAGCTAGGACACCCCCTCACTCAGCCACACACCCCAGTCTCCCCTGCATGAAGCCAGGACACCCCCTCACTCAGCCACACACCCCAGTCTCCCCTGCATGAAGCCAGGACACCCCCTCACTCAGCAAGACGACCCCAGTCTCCCCTGCATGAAGCCAGGACACCCCCTCACTCAGCCATACACCCCAGTCTCCCCTGCATGAAGCCAGGACACCCCCTCACTCAGCAAGACACCCCAGTCTGCCCTGCATGAAGCCAGGACACCCCCTCACTCAGCCACACACCCCAGTCTCCCCTGCATGAAGCCAGGACACCCCCTCACTCAGCCACACACCCCAGTCTCCCCTGCATGAAGCTAGGACACCCCCTCACTCAGTCACACACCCCAGTCTCCCCTGCATGAAGCCAGGACACCCCCTCACTCAGCAAGACACCCCAGTCTGCCCTGCATGAAGCCAGGACACCCCCTCACTCAGCAACACACCCCAGTCTCCCCTGCATGAAGCCAAGACACCCCCTCACTCAGCAACACACCCCAGTCTCCCCTGCATGAACCTAGAAGACCCCCTCACTCAGCCACACATCCCAGTCGTCCCTGCATGAAGCTAGGACACACACCCCTCAGTCAAACACCCCAGTCTCCCCTGCATGAAGCCAGGACACCCCCTCACTCAGCCACACACCCCAGTCTCCCCTGCATGAACCTAGAAGACCCCCTCACTCAGCCACACATCCCAGTCGTCCCTGCATGAAGCTAGGACACACACCCCTCAGTCAAACACCCCAGTCTCCCCTGCATGAAGCCAGGACACCCCCTCACTCAGCCACACACCCCAGTCTCCCCTGCATAAAGCCAGGACACCCCCTCACTCAGCCACACACCCCAGTCTCCCCTGCATGAAGCCAGGACACCCCCTCTCTCAGCCACACACCCCAGTCTCCCCTGCATGAAGCCAGGACACCCCCTCACTCAGCCACACACCCCAGTCTCCCCTGCATGAAGCCAGGACACCCCCTCACTCAGCAACACACCCCAGTCTCCCCTGCATGAACCTAGAAGACCCCCTCACTCAGCCACACATCCCAGTCGTCCCTGCATGAAGCTAGGACACACACCCCTCAGTCAAACACCCCAGTCTCCCCTGCATGAAGCCAGGACACCCCCTCACTCAGCCACACACCCCAGTCTCCCCTGCATGAAGCCAGGACACCCCCTCACTCAGCAACACACCCCAGTCTCCCCTGCATGAAGCCAGGACACCCCCTCACTCAGCAACACACCCCAGTCTCCCCTGCATGAACCTAGAAGACCACCTCACTCAGCCACACACCCCAGTCTCCCCTGCATGAAGCCAGGACACCCCCTCACTCAGCCACACACCCCAGTCTCCCCTGCATGAAGCCAGGACACCCCCTCACTCAGCCACACACCCCAGTCTCCCCTACATGAAGCCAGGACACCCCCTCACTCAGCCACACACCCCAGTCTCCCCTGCATGAAGCCAGGACACCCCCTCACTCAGCAAGACACCCCAGTCTGCCCTGCATGAAGCTAGGACACCCCCTCACTCAGTCACACACCCCAGTCTCCCCTGCATGAAGCCAGGACACCCCCTCACTCAGCCACACACCCCAGTCTCCCCTGCATGAAGCCAGGACACCCCCTCTCTCAGCCACACACCCCAGTCTCCCCTGCATGAAGCCAGGACACCCCCTCACTCAGCCACACACCCCAGTCTCCCCTGCATGAAGCCAGGACACCCCCTCACTCAGCAACACACCCCAGTCTCCCCTGCATGAACCTAGAAGACCCCCTCACTCAGCCACACATCCCAGTCGTCCCTGCATGAAGCTAGGACACACACCCCTCAGTCAAACACCCCAGTCTCCCCTGCATGAAGCCAGGACACCCCCTCACTCAGCCACACACCCCAGTCTCCCCTGCATGAAGCCAGGACACCCCCTCACTCAGCAACACACCCCAGTCTCCCCTGCATGAAGCCAGGACACCCCCTCACTCAGCAACACACCCCAGTCTCCCCTGCATGAACCTAGAAGACCACCTCACTCAGCCACACACCCCAGTCTCCCCTGCATGAAGCCAGGACACCCCCTCACTCAGCCACACACCCCAGTCTCCCCTGCATGAAGCCAGGACACCCCCTCACTCAGCCACACACCCCAGTCTCCCCTACATGAAGCCAGGACACCCCCTCACTCAGCCACACACCCCAGTCTCCCCTGCATGAAGCCAGGACACCCCCTCACTCAGCAAGACACCCCAGTCTGCCCTGCATGAAGCTAGGACACCCCCTCACTCAGTCACACACCCCAGTCTCCCCTGCATGAAGCCAGGACACCCCCTCACTCAGCCACACACCCCAGTCTCCCCTGCATGAAGCCAGGACACCCCCCTCACTCAGCCACACACCCCAGTCTCCCCTGCATGAAGCCAGGACACCCCCTCACTCAGCCACACACACCCCAGTCTCCCCTGCATGAAGCCAGGACACCCCCCTCACTCAGCCACACACCCCAGTCTCCCCTGCATGAAGCCAGGACACCCCCTCACTCAGCCACACACCCCAGTCTCCCCTGCATGAAGATAGGACACCCCCTCACTCAGAGTAGATGGGAAAACCCAACGTAAAACCATTTTTGTGGGCAAAAAAAAAAAAAATCAGGGGGGGGGTGACAATAAATTTTCTGCACCTGGTACCACCTGACCTTCCTATGCCTCTGAGCTTGCGATGTAATTGCCTCTCACATTCAGAAGCTGGTTATCAAGTGCAGACCAACCAAGTGATGCACATGCACACATAACTGAGCCATAGGTCAAAACCAGCTTTAACAGCATGATTTCAAGACTCAGGAGCACTTTCCAGGGTCTGAAAACACATGCCATCGCGACAAGAGATGTTGACATGCATAAACGTCAAGAGATAGATGTATGTATTGCCATACTGGCAATAAGAGGAGCCTTGTGTGTTATATATGGGTTGTAGGGAACGAAATACCCCAATTTTTCTCCCTTGCGCCATAGTTGTCTCTCCATTCGGCTCTGACAGCTACACCGGCCAGCTGCCACCAACAGAGTTTCACAAGTGTCACTGCTGGTGCAAAGCATCTTCTGCTCACTAGATGGGCAAAGTGCTGTTGACAGGACGCCCAGCAACAGCAGTCAGCAGAAAGCCCCCAAATGGAGGGAAGGCCAACCTGGTCCCTTGCGTGTTACGTGATAGCACCAGGCCTGATGTGAGCCTAACTGCTGCACCCAACTGGTACAGAGATTGCCCTGACTGCCCTCCTTCCAGAAAACCCTGTCAGGTTTGCCTTGGGTTTGGCTTGCCCCCTCAGTATGCAAAGGAGTCTTTTGCCACAAGCAAAGTGCAGTCATGCTAACGAGTCACATTTAAGTGACTCTAATACCTGTGTTCAAAATTACTGTTTGGAATACGGTAAATAGCACCTAGTATTTATAAAGAACTTGTCAGAGCTGCAAAGCATTTTTCATGCATTATATTTGTAATCCTTAAAACAGTCCAGTAAGCTGGGCTTATAAATCATTTAGAGATTTTATTCCAATCAAGCAGTATATAATTTTTGTTAAACAAATACAATTATTTCCCTTGTACTTTTGAGGGGCATAGTTCTTGCAATAAAAGCTAATCTGTTACATGTATTTGAGATTCTCGAGGGCATTGAACTATTTTTAAAGAGCCTTATTGCGGATTTGAGCCATATAATTCCTTTTTATATATATTAGAGATGGGCAAGTTTATGGTCAAACTATGAAACTTTCTCCCCCAGGAGACAGTGATGGTCTCCAAGTTCGTTGGCTTTAAAAGAGGATTAGACAAATTCATGGGGGAGGAAATGGGTACTAGCCATTATGACTATTGTTCTCCCTCCACTGTGGGAGGCAGCATTCCTTCCAAATACTGGAAATGACCGGGCGGGGGGGGGGGGTGCTTGAAGCAGCTCGGAAGCCTGCTCTCCATCACGTGCAGTTTCAAAATGTCCTTGGGAGTGCAGGGATGGGGTGGGCCAATATTCCATGCAGCCCAGAGGCATTGCATTGGCAAAGAATGGCTGCCCTCGTTTTAAAAGACAGCCTGCGGACCACCCAATAACCCTGTTCGGAATGATTTGTCTGTCGGAGCAGCGATTGGTTGATTTTAGCATTCATCTTTTCAGGTGAAATACAGTTGCTCTGGCAAATTCAGGAGCTTCTGTACAACTCCTGAAGGAAGTGACAGAACCATCACTATATGAAGATTTCAAAGCCATTCTGGATTGAATAATGTGGTCCTATTGTAGGTAAACTGTTTTATTTTTCCTTTAAAAAAGAAAAAGAAATAAATAGCTAAGTCAACCTCCTGTAGGAGGAAAAATGTAGTAATTTGGTGCCTGAAAGAACGCTTAGTGCCATGAGTAAAGGTAAAGGGACCCCTGACCATTAGGTCCAGTCATGGCAGACTCTGAGGTTGCGGAGCTCATCTCGCTCTATTGGCCGAGGGAGCTGGCGTACAGCTTCCGGGTCATGTGGCCAGCATGACTAAGCCACTTCTGGCGAACCAGAGCAGTGCACGGAAACGCCGTTTACCTCCCCACCAGAGCGGTACCTATTTATCTACTTGCACTTTGACGTGCTTTCGAACTGCTCTGTTGGCAGGAGCAGGGACCGAGCAACGGGAGCTCACTCCGTTACGGGGATTTGAACCACCGACCTTCTGACCTGGGAGAAGAGAGGGTTGAAGAAGACTGGAAGAAATTCAAGATTTATTTACAAAAGTATTGTAATTTGGCAGAAGACTAAGAAGGATGCTAGATCATAAATAATTGCCTACCATTGAATTAGACTTGAATTTGACGATAAGTGAGATTGAGGAAAATATAAAATTTCTGGAGAATTATTAGATTAAATTAATTGAACGAGATTTAAGAATGTAAACAAGATGATAAATTGCTGGAAAAAGGTTATAATGATGTAAGTGGGAGCGGGAGACGTGAGGGAGTCCAAAGAAGTTATGAAAAAACCTGTTATGATCCATGTTATATTGTTTATCATTTTTGCATTTTGTATTTATTTAAAAATTTCAATAAATATTTATATTAAAAAAATGAACCACCGACCTTCTGATTGGCAAGTCCTAGGCTCTGTGGTTTAACCCACAGCGCCCCCCCCCGCATCCCAGTGCCATGAATACATGAGCTCAAAGTGACGTTTTCAAAGTATTTTATCAGCAAAATAAGTAATGGGATATGCTCCATTTTTATTTCTATTTTTTACTGTGTAAAAAATTCACCTACCCTAGAATTGTCAAGGGGAATTATATTTTTCTGTAATCCAACAATGGTGAGATGCCTATTCTGGTATCTTGCCTACAAAGTGATCTAGGGCTGCAAATTTCTGTGTTCTGTTCACTAAGCCTTGTTTGCGTAAATCACTTAGAAAAATGTGACCTCTGTTTTAAAAACTCAGTGGCACATTATTTTATGATTGTGGCTGTCAGAACCATGTGGTTTTCCTTAACCCTTGCTGAGTAATCCTCAGATCATTTGCATGTTTGAGACTATTACTGTATTGCACATGGCCTTTTAGCAAGAACAGTTGTATCTTTCTTGGTAATGGCCCATTCACTTGGTAAATCTAAATAATCTGTATGAAGGATGAATGGCATGGCTGAGTTCAGGTGGTTAGATATAAATAAAGTACTGATTCTGTCCAAACTAGTTTATGTTTCTACAAATATATGGGATATTCAATTGGCTATAGGGGAAATCATCAGAAAAAAGACTCAGATCTCCAATTTAGAAAATACAATTTGTGACTTAATGGATTGTGTCTTCTAAATTCCAGTAATTATGTGTGTGTGTGTGTGTGTGTGTGTGTGTGTGTGTGTGGTAAGGGTAGTGCCTGAAAAGATCCGTGGAATTACAGTGCTACCTCGGGTTAAGAACTTAATTCGTTCTGGAGGTTCGTTCTTAACCTGAAACGGTTCTTAACCTGAGATACCACTTTAGCTAATGGGGCCTCCCGCTGCCGCGCAGACGCCGCACAATTTCTGTTCCCATCCTGAAGCAAAGTTCTTAACCCAAAGTACTATTTCTGGGTTAGCAGAATCTGTAACCTGAAGTGTCTGTAACCCGAGGTACCACTGTACCATGTTTTGTCCACTTATAATGACATAATTTTGTAATCAGGCCCTAGCAGTTTCCCCCTTTCTAAAGCAAAGCACTTTCATTCAGTCTCAGCCCCCACACCTGCAATAAAGGGATAAGAATGTGGACCTCCCTTATATGGTTGGCATGGTAAGACTTACAAGATAATTATGTGTTATGTATTATGAACATTCTTGAGTGCTATATATAAAGATGCATTTATTGAGAAAACGGTTTTACATAGAAATCCTTACATTCTTACTGATTAAATACCTTAAATTTGAGGATACATGTGTGGGGTTTTTTAATGGTCAGGATAGGATGGGGAAAACAAGGGTAACCAGATTGCTGAAACAAAAGTTAAGATCAAGTGCTACTGGTGATACCAGTGATACCGGTGCTACTGGTGATACCAGGGATACCAGTGCTACCGGTGCTACTGGTGATACCAGGGATACCAGTGCTACCGGTGCTACTGGTGATACCAAGGATACCAGTGCTACTGGTGCTACTGGTGATACCAAGGATACCAGTGCTGGTGTCTGGATGTACTATTTGTAGCCGTTTCTTTTTCGGTATGATTCTCCAAAGTTGGTAAATGGCTCCGAAAGGGATCATCAAGCATGGTACACTTTCCAGCATGATAGAGATGACGACAGCCCAGGGAGGATACTTTTTTGGCTCTTTTGCAGGAAAATATACCTTTGGGAGAAATGAATGTATTGCGTGAAAGCCACACTAAACAGCACAATTTTCTATGTGTTTACTCAGAAGCAAATCCCATCAAGTTAAATGGGGATTGCTCCCAGGTAAGTGAGGACAGGAATTACAGCTTGTTAATACTTCAAAGTGGGAGCTAAGCAAAGGTTGGCATTATTCCAAAAGGGAAAGGGAAGACTCCTGAGTTGCATGCAGTGTAGGGCTAAGACTATGGCTTCATCAGCACAAGGATGTCTCCTCACATGATGGGATGTACTCCTCCTTCCTAAATACCTTCTAGGGATTTCCCAAACCCTCTGGTGCAAGCATCTCCAAACTCGGCCCTCCAGATGTTTTGGGACTACAACTCCCATCATTCCCAGCTAACAGGACCAGTGGTCAGGGATGATGGGAATTGTGGTCCCAAAACATCTGGAGGGCCGAGTTTGGGGGTGCCTGCTCTGGAGCAAATTTTGGGATGCCATGGGAGGAGGAGAGGGGGGGGAAGCCCCATTGTGCTAGTGGTGTGTTGTGTGTAACAAAAAACACTGTTTTTATGAATGCTCACTCCTGTCACACGAAATGGTAAAATCTCTCTGTTTTTATGTAGGCTGGGACTTGATAGCAAACAGTTATCATCAAGGCTGATCATCTGAAAACTCATGAAGCTGAACAGATCTGGGACTGGTCAGTGTCTGCATGGTTGACTAGGAACCACATGGCATCCATCTGTCTTGGGAGAAAGTGGAAGAATGTGCCTTTGTGGGTAAAGTCAAACCATTAGAGAGTTACAGCACCTACTGTGGCTGTACAGAAAAAGCATGTTTGCTGCTACAGGTGTGCTATGGCACTCCTTTCTGCATCCCACCCCCAGCGGTCATTCCTCCTCTGTCCACTACTGTGGATACACACCCTAACTGTCTTTCTCCAGGCAATACTATCTTGTAATAGGTTCATACGCAAGTTTGCTGGCTCACTACACGTACAGCAGACACACACCTCCTGTGCCCCACAAAGAAGAAAACAGCCCAGCAGGCATGTAGGGTTCTGTAAAGCCTGTTTTAGCTTGGTGTCCTAGAGGGCCAGAGCCAGGATCACTGTCAAGCCATTGGTGGGCTGTAGTATATGACTGATGGCATCTTTGGGCTTGGTGTGAAAAGGATGTCTGTTTATTCAACCTGCTTTTAAGTTGCTCCTCAGGAATGCTCTTAGAGCAGCTTACAGCAGAGTAATAAAATCAAAATGTAAAACCATTTATTAAATGTCCGGCTGAAACAAAAGAGGCAGGACATTAAATAAAAAGGCCAACATAAAGCATCCTCAGTTGATTATACTTAATAATTTTATTATTTATACCCCGCCCATCTCACTGGGTTTCCCCGGCCACTCTGGGTGGCTTACAGCATATCTAAAAAAATCCAGCATTAAAAATCTGGTGAGGTTAATTAGCTGCAGGACCCCCTGTAAGCCCTAGTGAACCATCGGTGATAGCCCAGGAATTCTGTGCTTAAGCAGAGCATCTTTATCAATTCAGGAGTTGAATTGAGATTCAGGAGTAGCAGCAAGATTGGAGTGAGAGCTCAATCCCCCCCCCCATGAATGCAAATTAGGGAAAGACTAGTAATGACTTGTATAAAGGTAACTTACATAATTTGGGTTCCAAGTATAGTAGCGTGATGGTGGCTCAACTAGTACATAGGACAAAAAAATTAGGAACATTATCACTGGGGAGAAAAATTGCCATGTTGCCTTCCAATAGCCTTTTAGTGGTCTTCCTATCATATCTTTCACATCTGCACTGAATCTGTTAATGAAATGGATACATGCAACCTTATTAAAAAATGAAGCCAGCTAAACTTCTGTTTCTCCTCTGACTGCATGCCTGCTCATCACTTGATGAAAGCAGGAACAAGTAGAGCAGGTACATAAGCATCACTCAAAAGCATCACACAAACAAAAGAGGATTCAGGCTGGCGTAAAACGTTTATGTACTAATTTAGAAATGATTTCTGTGACTGAAATAGAAATGTATTACATGTCTCCATAGTGGGGAAGACTGACCAGCTAGCCTGTTCTGTCTCCTTTCCAGGCTTTAACTGCTGGTGGGAAACTTTGAAGCCTCTACTCTCCCTGCCTAGAGTTCTTAATCTTTTAAACCAGAGGGATTTTCAAATCAAGGACTACCTCAAATAGAGATCTATCCTCTCTGACAGCTGCTTGGGCTGTTAAGAAGGCCATATGCACCCTCCAAAATCAAATGATCTTTTACACAAATGAATTAAACACAACAGATAGGAAACCTTTATCCTATTGCAAATTTTGGGGTGTATATCCCCAAATTATGCATAAGGCTGCAAACCTTAGCTGGGATCGTATTCCCACTGTATGCAATGGAATTTATTTCTGAGCAGGGAGACATGGATTATACTTCAAATACAATAACCAGGTATCTCTTGTTGCACCTAGGCCAGTAAGAGATCTGGCAGACACCCTCACTTTTGACTTTCCTGCCTCTCTTAAAGATCAGGCCTTCATTGCTTTTTAATGTTTTGATTAGCCAGCCACTTCCATAATTATCGGTACGGCTTGTAATTGTATTTTATGTTGTGCATCACCCCAGTGTTTTATTTGGCAGTACAAAAATGCTTTTCTAAATAAATAGACTAAATAAAGGTTTGTTGCTTAGAATGTTGTTTTCACAGGATAAAGGAGGGAAATGGAAGTGTCACACCTCACCAGCTTATCAATTGGCTTGGTTCTCATGATCCCTATGATGAGGGGTGCTGGTAAATCTGGGTCCTGGGCCATACCACTTCAAATAGCAATGGCTGTTGGCGACTGTACCTCTTCAGACTGAATGCCCCTCATATTAAACATAACGGCTCCCCCCATGGATGAGTATTCAGTTTTGAAACACGACTCACTAAAGCAGTCTGAAGCAGTCCAGATTAGACACCAGTTTACCTTGTAAACCCTCTTCAAGCAATAGTTAGTTTTCATGTAAGTGGGAGAGCAGGCCGGGGGAGGCAAGGCACTCCATCACTAAAAAATCCTGATTTGCATTACAAGATGTAGGTGGATTAGGCTAATTTTGCTGAGAATTTTAAGGCATTGCAGAATTTGTCTAAACAAATCTGCAGTTAAGTTTCACTGGGTTATGCTGAATCAGTAGTTCTGTTGAACCACCTAGTTTCTCCATAGTGTGTTCATTTCTTAATAGAAATGCTTACTTATGAATACAGCCTCATGTGTTCATCTGCCTTGAGTTGCTTGTGCACCTAAGGGCTTATCCAGATAAATATGCGAAGAAACATAACCATACCTTTTTATTCCATAAATAAATGCAACACCCATCACTTCAAAGAAAGTGATGATGAGCAAAGGCAAGGTCCCGGCATAGGCATCAAACATCTCAAGCCAGTAGTTTCCTGATCTCAGAGCAAAAAGCAGGCCCAGCAGAAAAGCAGAAAGGCATATTAAACCTACAGACAACAACATTCATTAGTCAATTTACACAAATGAAATAAAAGAAAGCCTAACCATTGGTGTTCACATGTGCGTTTATAATCAATCCCAACACGTCTGTTCCATTCTTGCCAAACACCCATGTTTTGCCACTCACCTATCCTTAATGGTTAATGGGTGCAATGTGGCATCATTAAGACTGTACAGTTTCTGCTCACCAGATTATTGTTATTGTTGTTATTACTGTTTATTAATTTATATAGTGCCCTTCAGAGATGTCAGGGCAGTTCACAAGATAAAAATACAGGATAAAAGCACAAAATAAGTAGAACAAAAATGAAACAATCACCCCCACTCCCACAAACACATTTAAAAGGCCATTTGTCACCAAAATTTTTATTCAAAGATGAGCAAGGAAGAGTTTTGGCTATTGAAATACAGGCCCAAGGAGAAAAATTTTTGCTATTAGGAATTTATGCACCGAACGAGGGGAAATCAGAATTTTATAGGAAACTGCATGAGACAATCCTGGACTATTTGGACTACACCAACATCATTATGATGGGAGATATGAACGGAGTGGTCTCTACAAATATGGATAAGTCACAAGACCTAAGTCTAACAAAAGATGGCAGACTACCCAAAACTTTTTTTGAACTAACTGACAATATGGACTTAATCGATATATGGAGGACTAAGAATCCCTTAGGTAGAGAAGGAACTTTCTTTTCTGAGGCTCATCTGTCATGGACAAGAATAGACCAAATATGGACAACTAGAAGGCTGGCACCTATGATTAGAAAAGTGGAAATCTGCCCAAAAACTTGCTCCAACCATAACGCTATGAAAATGGAATTAAGACTTACTCCAATCGGCTCCTTTAGATGGAAAATGAATGACACACTATTAAGAGATCAGGAGATTGTGAAGAAGGCCCAAAAAACCTTGAAAGATTATTTTGAAATAAATTTGAATACTACGGTGGAAAGGAGAACAATCTGGGATGCAAGCAAAGCAGTTATGAGAGGGTTTCTGATACAACAGAACACGATAAAGAAAAGAATCTGGAATGGGAAAAAAGATAAGATTTTAGAGAAGATAAGAGATGGAGAGAAAAAGTTTAGATCTAAGCCAAAATCGAAGGAGATCTTGAGAGAAATTAAATTTTACCAAGCACAGTACGCGAAACTGATAAATCAAGAAGTTGAGTGGAAAATTAAACAAATGAAACAAAGATCATTTGAATCAGCTAACAAGTGTGGGAAACTATTAGCATGGCAATTGAAAAAGAGACAAAAATTGAATACAGTCACCAATCTAAAGATTGAAGGGAAAGATATCCAGAAACCCGAAGAAATTAGGAAGTGTTTCCAGAGATATTTCAAAAAGCTCTATACTCAAGGGCCACAAGAGGAGAAGGAGATAGACCAATTTTTGAAAACAAATGGTTTACCAAAACTTGCCCAGGAAAAGAGAACAATCCTGAATCATAAAATAACACAACAAGAAATAGAGGGTGCCATCCAGAATATGCAACTAGGCAAATCTCCAGGTCCGGATGGGCTTACCTCCAAGTATTATAAGATATTGAAAGATTATTTGATACAACCATTAATGGAGGTATGCAATCAGATTTTGGAGGGGAAGAAGGCACCGGAATCGTGGAAAGAAGCCTTCATCACATTGATCCCTAAAGTGGAAACTGAAAAGACTCAACTTAAGAACTACCGTCCCATCTCACTCCTAAATGTGGATTACAAAATTTTTGCAGATATTTTGGCAAGTAGATTTTAAAAAGTATTAAATGAAGTAATTCACAAGGACCAGGCAGGCTTTCTCCCAGGAAGACATTTGTCTGATAATACTAGGATTATTATTGATATTTTGGAACTTTTGCAAACCAACATTAATACAAAATCAGTGTTAATTTTTGTTGATGCGGAGAAGGCCTTTGATAACATTTCTTGGAGGTTTATGAAGAAAAATTTGGAAGGGATGGGAGTGGGACGGGGGTTTGAAAATGGAATAGAGGCAATTTATTCAGAGCAGAAAGCTAAACTGATAGTAAACAATGTGGTGACAGAAGAATTTAAAATTGAAAAAGGAACATGACAAGGTTGCCCCCTATCCCCTCTGTTATTTATTTCTGTTCTGGAGGTGCTTTTGAACATGATTAGGGAAGACCTCCCCTTCATGGATCACTGCCTTGCCGTGGCGAAGGGGCTTGAAGAACTCAGAGAAGCTATGAACTATGCCGAGCAGGGCACCCAAGATGAACAGGTCATAGTGGAGAGTTTTGACCAAACGTGATCCACCTGGAGGAGGAACCGGCAAGCCACTCCAGTATCCCTGCCAAGAAAACTCCATGGACAAAGACAACAGGCATATAAAAGTTATGACGCTGGAAGATGAGCCCCTCAGGTCGGAAGGCGTCCAACATGCTACTGGGGAAGAGCGGAGGGCAAGTACAAGTAGATCCAGAGCTGATGAAGCGGCTGGGCCAAAGCCGAAAGGACGCTCAGTTGCGGATATGCCTGGAAGCGAAAAGAAAGTCCAATGCTGTAAAGAAAAATATTGCATAGGAACCTGGAATGTAAGAACCATGAACCTGGGTAAGTTGGAGGTGGTCAAAAATGAGATGGCAAGAATAAATATTGACATCCTGGGCATCAGTGAACTAAAATGGACGGGAATGGGTGAATTCAGTTCGGATGACCATCATATCTACTACTGTGGGCAAGAAACCCGTAAAAGAAATGGAGTGGCCCTCATAGTCAACAAAAGAGTGGCAAAAGCTGTACTGGGATGCAATCTCAAAAATGATAGAATGATCTCGATACGAATCCAAGGCAGACCTTTTAACATCACAGTAATCCAAGTTTATGCACCAACTACTGGTGCTGAAGAAACTGAAATTGACCAATTCTATGAAGACTTACAACACCTTATAGAAGTGACACCAAAGAAGGATGTTCTTCTCATTATAGGGGATTGGAATGCTAAAGTAGGGAGTCAAGAGATAAAAGGAACAACTGGCAAGTTTGGCCTTGGAGATCAAAACGAAGCAGGGCAAAGGCTAATAGAGTTCTGTCAAGAGAACAAGCTGGTCATCACAAACACGCTTTTCCAACAACACAAGAGACGACTCTACACATGGACATCACCAGATGGGCAGCATCGAAATCAGATTGATTATATTCTCTGCAGCCAAAGATGGAGAAGCTCGATACAGTCAGCAAAAACAAGACCTGGAGCTGACTGTGGCTCAGATCATCAGCTTCTTATAGCAAAATTCAAGCTTAAACTGAAGAAAGTAGGAAAAACCACTGGGCCGGTAAGATACAATCTAAGTCAAATCCCTTATGAATACACAGTGGAAGTGAGGAACTGGTTTAAGGATTTAGATTTGGTGGACAGAGTGCCTGAAGAACTATGGATGGAGGCTCGTAACATTATACAGGAGGCAGCAACGAAAACCATCCCAATGAAAAGGAAATGCAAGAAAGCAAAGTGGCTGTCCAATGAGGCCTTACAAATAGCGGGGGAGAGAAGGCAAGCAAAATGCAAGGGAGATCGTGAAACATACAGGAAATTGAATGCAGATTTCCAAAGAATAGCAAGGAGAGACAAGAAGACCTTCTTAAACAAGCAATGCAAAGAAATAGAGGAAAGCAATAGAATGGGAAGAACCAGAGATCTGTTCAAGAAAATTGGAGATATGAAAGGAACATTTCGTACAAAGATTTCCATAATAAAGGACAAAAGTGGAAAGGACCTAACAGAAGCAGAAGACATCAAGAAGAGGTGGCAAGAATACACAGAGGAATTATACCAGAAAGAAACGGATGTCTCATATACCTCAGGTAGTGTGGTTGCTGACCTTGAGCCAGACATCCTGGAGAGTGAAGTCAAATGGGCCTTAGAAAGCACTGCAAATAACAAGGCCAGTGGAAGTGATGGTATTCCAGCTGAACTATTTAAAATTTTAAAAGATGATGCTGTTAAGGTGCTACACTCAATATGCCAGCAAGTTTGGAAAACTCAGCAGTGGCCAGAAGATTGGAGAAGATCAGTCTACATCCCAATCCCAAAGAAGGGCAGTGCCAAAGAATGCTCCAACTATCGCACAATTGCACTAATTTCTCACGCTAGCAAGGTTATGCTTAAAATTCTACAAGGAAGGCTCAAGCAGTATGTGGACCGAGAACTCCCAGAAGTGCAAGCTGGATTTAGAAGAGGCAGAGGAACCAGAGACCAAATTGCAAACATGCGCTGGATTATGGAGAAAGCTAGAGAGTTCCAGAAAGACATTTACTTCTGCTTCATTGACTATGCAAAAGCCTTTGACTGTGTCGACCATGGCAAACTATGGCAAGTTCTTAAAGAAATGGGAGTGCCTGATCACCTCATCTGTCTCCTGAGAAATCTCTATGTGGGACAAGAAGCTACAGTTAGAACTGGATATGGAACAACTGACTGGTTCAAAATTGGGAAAGGAGTACGACAAGGCTGCATTTTGTCTCCCTGCTTATTTAACTTATATGCAGAATTCATCATGCGAAAGGCTGGGCTGGATGAATCCCTAGCCGGAATTAAGATTGCCGGAAGAAATATCAACAACCTCAGATATGCAGATGACACAACCTTGATGGCAGAAAGTGAGGAGGAATTAAAGAACCTTTTATTGAGGGTGAAAGAGGAGAGTGCAAAATATGGTCTGAAGCTCAACATCAAAAAAACGAAGATCATGGCTACTGGTCCCATCACCTCCTGGCAAATAGAAGGGGAAGAAATGGAGGCAGTGAGAGATTTTACTTTCTTGGGCTCCATGATCACTGCAGATGGTGACAGCAGCCACGAAATTAAAAGACGCCTGCTTCTTGGGAGAAGGGCAATGACAGGCCTAGACAGCATCTTGAGAAGTAGAGACATCACCTTGCCAACAAAGGTCCGTATAGTTAAAGCTATGGTTTTCCCAGTAGTGATGTATGGAAGTGAGAGCTGGACCATAAAGAAGGCTGATCGCCGAAGAATTGATGCTTTTGAATTATGGTGCTGGAGGAGACTCTTGAGAGTCCCATGGACTGCAAGAAGATCAAACCTCTCCATTCTGAAGGAAATCAGCCCTGAGTGCTCACTGGAAGGACAGATTGTGAAGCTGAGGCTCCAGTACTTTGGCCACCTCATGAGAAGAGAAGACTCCCTGGAGAAGACCCTGATGTTGGGAAAGATGGAGGGCACAAGGAGAAGGGGGCGACAGAGGACGAGATGGTTGGATAGTGTTTTCGAGGTTACCAGCATGAGTCTGACCAAGCTGCGGGGGGCAGTGGAGGACAGGAGTGCCTGGCGTTCTCTGGTCCATGGGGTCACGAAGAGTCGGACACGACTAAACGACTAAACAACAACAACAACAACAGGGAAGACCGGTTGGTACAAGGAATACAGGTCGGAGTGAAACAATTTAAATTGAAAGCTTTTGCAGATGATTTGGTTTTAACACTACAGGAGCCAGAATCTAGTACGAAGAGAGTGTTAGAATTAATTTATGAATTTGGTCGGGTAGCGGGGTTCAAACTGAACAAGCAAAAAACCAAGGTTTTGGAGAAAAATCTGACACCTTTGGAAATAGATGGGTTTCAGAAAGAGACAGAGTTAAATGTTGTTAAAAAGGTAAAATACCTAGGGGTAAACTTGTCTGCCAAAAATTTGAATCTATTTAAAGATAATTATGAAAAATGCTGGTCAGAAATTAAGAAAGATTTAGAGATCTGGTCAAGATTGAAACTTTCCTTGTTGGGTCGAATTGCAGCTATAAAGATGAATGTATTGCCGAAGATGTTATTTTTGTTTCAGACCCTACAGATCGTGGACAGAGTGGAGTGTTTTGGGAAGTGGCAGAAAGATATTTCTAGGTTTGTCTGGCAGGGCAAAAAGCCCCGAATAAAATTTAAAATATTAACGGATGTAAAAGAGAGAGGGGGGGTTGCCCTGCCAGATTTAAGGTTATATTATGAAGCTGCGGCTTTCTGCTGGATGAAAGATTGGTTACTCCTTGAGAACACTGACGTCCTAGATCTGGAAGGGTATAATAATGTTTTTGGATGGCATGCATATTTGTGGTACGATAAGGTAAAGGTTCATAAAATGTTTAAAAACCATATTGTCAGGAAAGCTATATTTATGGTCTGGACAAAATACAAAGACTTATTGGAAGGTAAGACCCCGAGGTGGTTATCACCAGTGGAGGCCAAGGTTCGAAAAAAACCCAATATGGAGGCCGGATGGCCGAAATACTGGGAAATAATAGAAAAAATTGGAGATAATTGGAGGCTGCAGAGCTTTGAAAAATTAAAGAATAGGGTGCAAGACTGGTTTCATTATGCTCAAATTCAAGAGGTTTTTAAGTCAGACAAAAAAATAGGATTCCAGGTGGAAAAATCAAAATTAGAGACAGAACTGTTAGAACCTAAGACCAAGGCGCTTTCGAGAATGTATAACTTGCTGCTTAAATGGAACACCCAGGATGAGATAGTCAAATCAGCCATGATAAAATGGGCTCAGGATATTGGGTACAACATTATGTTAGAAGACTGGGAAAGGTTATGGACCACTGGAATGAAATTCACGGCATGTAATGCCCTGAAGGAAAATATTATGAAAATGATATATAGGTGGTACATGACCCCAGTCAAACTTGCAAAAATATATCATCGGTCTGATAATAAATGTTGGAAATGTAAGGAGGCTGAAGGGACATTCTTTCATCTTTGGTGGACTTGTCCAAAAGTGAAGGCCTTCTGGGAAATGATCTATAATGAGTTAAAAAAGGTGTTTAGGTACACCTTCCCTAAGAAACCAGAGGCCTTCCTCCTGGGCATTGTGGACCAAAAGGTGTTAAAGAAGGATAGAACTTTTTTATGTATGCAACTACAGCAGCAAGAATACTCATTGCAAAATATTGGAAGATACAAGACCTTCCTACGCTGGAAGAGTGGCAGACGCAGTTGATGGACTATATGGAACTGGCTGAAATGACTGGCAGAATCCGAGATCTGGGAGAAGAGACAATGGAAGAGGACTGGAAGAAATTTAAGGACTATTTACAAAAACATTATAAGTTGTATGAATGTTAAGAATCTGCATGACTTGGAAATTTTAGCTGCTGCAATTAGATTAGGAAAATAGAAAGTTAAGTTATAAGTAAGAAAAAGTTGAAATTTAAAGTTATTTTATGTATTATCTTAAGGTATAAATATTTGACAAAAGGTACTTTAAATTTAGAAGTAAAACACTCTGAAAGATCTAAATAAGATCCGAAACAAGGTAATAATTTGCTGATATGTTTATTGTAAAGAACGCAGGGTGAGGGAGATGTGGGGAAGTCCAGTTAGTAACCTAAAATTGTATTTTGAAAGTTGGATTGTTTTTCTTTCTTTTTTTTCTGGTTTGTCCTTCTTTTTCTTTTCTGTAAACTGAAAATGTAATAAAAATTTTAATAAAAAAAAAAATAAAATAAAATAAAAGGCCATAGAATTAGCCCAAGATCTGGTTGAAGAGGAACTTTTTTTGCCTGGCTCCTAAAGATGTATAATGAAGGTGGCAGCCAAACCTCCCAGGGGAGGTTAATGAAACTGGAAAAAACGTATCTTGAAACAACAGTAGCAACTATAAGAATGAGAAATGAGCCAGGATATTCCCCCATTGAAATACTGTCTTGCCCATGAACCCTATCTCAGCCCCAACCTGCAATACAGAGATAATGTTAAGCTGTTGTTGTTTTTGATTGCTGAAATAATGTAGGTGAAGCACTTTGAACCGAGTAAAGCACCATATTACTCTTGAGCATTGTTATCAGCAAAGAAAAGGATTTGAGGAAGATGCCTTACCACATATAGCCTCCTTGTATATGTATCTAGACACAATGCGAGATTCTGTGAAAGGCGTCAAGATACTTTGAACGAGTCCAAAAATGGAAGATATACCAAGACTGAACAGCATAAGAAAATACAGAATCGCCCAAGTGTTCGATCCAGGCATCTTAAGCATGATTTCAGTGAACACAATAAAGGCCAAGCCAGTTCCAGAAACACTCTGCAAAATTCACAAATAATGGTAAAAACTGTCAGATTGATTTCTAAATGTCATTTATTCTAATGCAGAGGCAAAATGTTGTATTACTCAACTTTTAGCCATCATCTGGAATAAGATACAGTCATTACTGATGACAAGTTCTTATTGGGCTGGGTGGGGAAAAACAAAAAACCCTCTTGACCTTGACCCTTGACACCTGAGATGTGCATTTTTGGGCTCACCATGTTTTAGTGGTTTTTTTTTTTTTTAAATCAATTTTTATTAAGATTTTTAAACATAAATGCAAATATAATAAACAATGTAACATATATCATAACATAATTTCTTAGCTTCTTTGGACTCCCTCACGTGTTCCGCTCCCACTTGCATCTTTGTCAATTCTTGCCCGCAATTTATCATCTTGTTTACATTCTTATGTCCCATTCATTTAGAATATAATCTAATAGTTCTCCCAAAGGTTTAAGGTTTTCCCTCAATCTCACTTATCATCCTAATTGCATCTAATTTAGTGGTGGTCATTTATTTATGATCTAGCCTCCATCTTAACATTCAACCAAATTACAATGCTTTTTTAAGTAAATCTTAAATTTCTTCCAATCTTCTTCAACCTTCTCTTCTCCCAGGTCTCGGATTCTGCCGGTCATCTCGGCTAGTTCCATATAGTCTATCAGTTGCATCTGCCACTCTTCCAGTGTGGGTAGATCTTGAGTTTTCCAGTGCTTAGCGATGAGTATCCTTGCTGCCGTTGTTGCATACATAAAAAATGTTCGGTCCTTCTTTAACACCTTCTGGTCGACAATACCCAAAAGGAAGGCCTCTGGTTTCTTAGTAAAGGTATACTTAAATACCTTTTTCAACTCATTATATATCATTTCCCAAAAGGCCTTCACTCTCGGGCAAGTCCACCAGAGGTGAGAGAATGTTCCATCATTTTCTTTACATTTCCAACATTTGTTATCAGACAAATGGTATATTTTGGCAAGTTTAACTGGGGTCATGTACCATCTATATATCATTTTCATTACATTTTCCTTCAAAGCATTACATGCAGTGAAGTTCAGCCCGTTGGTCCACAACCTTTCCCAGTCCTCAAACATGATATTATGCCCTATATCCTGTGCCCACTTTATCATGGCCGATTTAACCATTTCATCTTGTGTATTCCATTTTAACAGCAAGTTGTACATTCTTGAAAGTATCTTAGTCTTAGGTTCTAACAGTTCTGTTTCCAATTTCGATTTCTCCACCTGGAACCCTAACTTTTTGTCATTTTTAAAAACTTCATTAATCTGAGCGTAATGTAACCAGTCTCGCACTTTGTCCTTAATTTTCTCCAAACTCTGCAATTTCCAATTGTCTCCATCTTTTTCTAATATTTCCCAATATTTTGGCCATTTGGCCTCCATATTGGGTCTTTTTCGGGCCTTAGCTTCCAGCGGTGAAAGCCACCTTGGAGTTTTATTTTCCAGTAAGTCTTTATATTTTGTCCAGACATTAAACACTGCTTTTCTGACAATATGGTTCTTAAAGGCCTTATTGATCTTAACCTTGTCATACCATAAATATGCATGCCAACCAAAAGCATTGTTAAAACCTTCCAGATCCAATACATCAGTGTCTTCGAGAAGTAGCCAATCTTTTAGCCAGCAGAAAGCTGCAGCCTCATAGTACAACTTTAGGTCTGGCAGGGCTGTTTTAGTGGTATTAAGTTGCCATAATCTGTTTTTAGTGTTGCATTTTAAATTGTTGTCACTTGCCCTGGGATCTAAGGGTGAAGGAATGGTAATAACATAATAATAAAAGCAGCCACCTAAGCTCGCAGGTTGCTTTCTGTGGTTCTTTTAGTGCTCATACATGCAGACACAGATATGGTTTGTGTGTGTCTCTGCAGAATTATAAGGGGAAACTTATCAAGCTGGACTAGAGTTTAGGTGGGTAACCTGAGCCCCATTTTCTGTGTGCAAGTATTTGTGGAACACCCCAGTAACAGTAGTTGTAGGGGGGATGGTAGATTCTGTTTCTTTGGAGATAATTAATTATTATTATTATTATTATTATTATTATTATTATTTATACCCCGCCCTCCCCAGCCAAGGCCGGGCTCAGAGCGGCTTACAAGCAATAATAAAAACAAGTTGAATGATTACAACTGAAAAACAAAATTAAAATACAACATTAAAATATTGAAACATTAAAATATTAAAAAGTAGCCTCATCGCAGGAGGAGAAGGAAAAGAAAAAAGAAAGAGAGGGAGGAAGGGAATCAAATTGGCTCCAAGCCAAAGGCCAGGCGGAATAACTCTGTCTTACAGGCCCTGCGGAAAGAAATCTTGCAGGGCCCTGGTCTCATGAGGCAGAGCGTTCCACCAGGCCGGAGCCAGAGTTGAAAAGGCCCTGGCTCTGGTTGAAGCCAGTCTAACTTCCCTAGGGCCCGGGACCACTAGGGTGTTGCTATTTATGGACCTTCAGGCTCTCCGTGGGGCATACCGGGTGAGACGGTCCCGTAGGTACGAGGGTCCTAGGTCAAAAGCAACACCTTAAATCTGACCCTGTACTCCACCGGGAGCCAGTGCAGCTTGAAAAGCACTGGGTGAATATGCTCCCATGGCAGAGACCCCGTGAGGAGCCTCGCTGCAGCATTCTGTACCCGCTGGAGTTTCTGGGACAGCTTCAAGGGCAGCCCCGCGTAGAGCGAATTACAGTAGTCAAGCCTGGAGATGACCGTCGCATGGATCACTGTGGCCAGGTCGGGGCGGGAAAGGTAAGGGACCAACCGCTTGATGCGGCGAAGGTGGAAAACCAGGATAACCAGACAAACAACTTGTGGTCTCTGTGCACTCATACATATGAGCAGAGTAACAAGCTAGTTTACCAGAGACACAGCAGCTTGTATGAAACCAACGAGCTAAACACAGCTCTTCTGGAAGAATTTCCTGCCTGGGCCATCACATCAATGGTAGCTGAAAAGCCAGGCCTGTGACCACCTTGCAGTGCGGCAGAGGTTGCAGCACGGCAGAGGTCCGGCAGAGAACCTCTACAGAAAAATGCAGTGGAAGCTGCAGAAGCCTTCATGGAATGTGACCAGAGAACGAAGCCCCATTCATTCATAGCAAAGCTGGTGACACAGTCAGTGTTGTCTGTCATCGTTTCCTCTCGGGTGAGGTTGCATTGCTCGCCTGGCTTCCCAAAATACCACATGCCGATGTGAAGGAGAGGAGCAAGGCGGCAGGGAGGTTGGCATGGTGCAAGTGCTGCAACAGGAGCAGCAGGTTGGCTCTGCCACAGCAGCCAAGCTCCCCACTGTCTTGTCCTTCCCCATAAGCAATGGCAACATGCACTGTTGGGAAGCTGGGAGAGCAACCTAGCCCCACTTGTGCCACCCACTGGTCCCTACTAAATGCACTACCTGTCATGGCAAAAACCGCAAAATAGGTGCCTTGGCAGAAAAAGAGCATATGAATGCCATCAGGAACTAATGCCATGTCTGTGGCAATAGCCCCAGAAAGTGGCATTGTTTTGGCGACTACAAAATCAGTGCAAACTGTACTTTTACAACTGGATCATTTTGTAATGGAGTACGATACCTGATCAAGGAAATATTGGAGATCACAATTTGCCAGGTTGAGAGATGTAAGTTTATTGATATCTGTTCCATTCAAATAACTGAGCCAAAATGCGCTGCTGTCTACAGTGATGCTTTCGTTCCTGAATGCCTTGGTGATATATTTAACATTTCTGTCAATAAAGTCAGGAATGATACGAATTATTTGCATTGCCACAGTCCCTAAGAAAAACAACAGCAATTTGCTTCAAATAGGGGCAGGTCAGGGGCAGAACGCAATCCCCACACAAAAAGGAAGTTGCCTGTATACCTGAATTAATGATTATGCACATGGAACATGCAGGATTGTATACTTTGTGTTCTATGCTACAATCTTATTTTAATTCTGCCCTCTAGGGTCCCCTAAACTGGTTTAAAGGGTGGGGGGAGAAATGACACTAAATTTTAGACAATGAAAAACAAAACAAATTGTGAACAGAGAGCTTGGACCAACACCTTAAATTGGTTCCTAACTGTGAAACGTGAATGGCTCACCTTTCCAAGCATTCTTCATAGGCCATTGTTGCTTTGAACCCCAGAATTGAAAAAACTGGGATTGACGCAAACAAAGAAGTCAAAGAGTTTATTCCTGCTATCATGATAGCATCCAGTTCACAGTCATTACTAGGAAAAACAAGTACATAACAACCCGATTAAATGTTACAAAGGCTAGCACCGAATCTGTAACTTCTAATGATGTACATTTATTATTTTATTTGACGTACTTGTAATCTACCCTTCACTGAATATTTTCAATCCCAGAACAGTAAAAAATAGCAATAGTAGACAGGTGGCATGATGCCGTTTTATACTCACAGGAACTTTATGGAGCTCATTAATCATAAATCCGCTCCACTTCCCAGTGGGGAGGAGTTGCGGTGGACCACATGGCCACCTACTCCCCACCAGGGGCGGGGGATTTGTCCCCCGTTGCCTGGGGGATCCCGGCCACATCAGAGCCCGGCCAGCCAACCCGCTGGCCGGTGGGCGTGGCCAGGGCCATTTAAATGGAGGAGCGAGCCAGAGGACTTCCTCTTTGGCTCGCTTCCTCAATCACCCGCCCTCCCTCCCTATTTTGCAGGTTAGACTATGGCCTTGCTATGGACTTTGGTTGGTCGCCTTGGATGTCCGAGGGTCCTGGTAGGAATTTTTCCACTTGGTAAATTGGCACTGGCCACTTGGTTTTCGCCTACCTCGTAGCAATCGTCACAACTTTGTTAGGGTTGCTGTTAGGAATTGTTTGACCTTGTGGGGGGGAGGGGAGGTGTGGCCATCACCTGCCCCTCCATGCTTAAGGGTATTCCATTAAAGGAACCTGCTGGTGTTGATCTAGTCTGAAGCCCGGCTGGGGGGCTAAGGCCTTGACACGACCCCGACGGGAATACCAGGGAGAGCTTGAATTGGTTCGCATCAACAGGACTCCCCCTACGGGTGGCTTACCCTTACTGGACTTCCTGCACAATGGGCAGGAGTCAGATATAGTCAGGTCCAATCAACGCCTAAGTCAATACCGCTCACATTCTGTAATTTCAATAAAGTTGTGGCCAAAATTTGCCCAATAACATAAACCTAATATCCGTATCCTTGTGTGAGTTATTTCCAATGAGGGGGTGGCTGCTGAGTCTCAAGTCAGGGCTCTGTAGCTGACTTGAGTGGGACTCATTAATCATAAAGTACCGCATCTCAAATTTAACTGAACTTTTCCTACTTCCACACTCACTCCCATCCTTCCTGCAGATGATGTGAAGATCTTCACAGGCAGACATGCGTATGCAAACTGCCACTGTTTGTATGCGACAGCCTGTGTACGGGGCATCTGCCCAAATCTGACATTGTACAAAGAACAATAAAGGGCATCTTTGGGATTCACACAGGGAAACATCAAGCGAACAGAGCGAACCGCTTTTCCTGGGCTCCAGTGTGGGCTGAATGAATTGAGTCTTGTCTCCAGAGATTACTGAGGCGCTATCTCATAGAAGTCAATTTGACTGCGTCAAACAACTCCTCTCCACATTGTGAGCGAAAGCTACCAAAACTTCAAGATTATACCTACTTTGATGGGTTGTAGCTTGAATATGCTATGAGTCCCCCACATCCTAAAGAAAGAGAGGAAAAAATCTGGGTGGCTGCATCAAGCCAGGCACGTGGATTGTTGATCTTCTTGAGCTGTGAGAGAGACAGGGAGATATCAGGGCTAAAAACATTATTAGTCTCATAATTCCTGTGTATATTTCACTGATACAGGCCTTCCTGGCAAGCAGTGGAAAATTAGTGTGTTTTCTGAATTCAACAAATTCAGAACAGAACAATGCATTATACTGGCAAACAAGTGTTTCACAAACTGCCTGCTGGGCGCTAGTTGGAGGCGGAGAATCAGTGTGTAGGAGAGAGCGCTTAACTCTTTCCATGTTTGGCGATAGTCCCTTACAAATGCTCACTAGAGTGCTTTTACCTTCACTTGCACATCTTCCAATCCAGTGGTGTAGCGTGGGGGGTGCAGGGGGGGCCGACCGCACCGGGCGCAACATCTGGGGGTTAGGGAAATCCACGGGTTAGGGGGCGCAAATCCACGGGTTAGGGGGGGCAAATCCATGGGTTAGGGGGCGCAAATTACTTGCCTTGCCCCGGGTGCTGATAACCCACGCTACGCCACTGTTCCAGTCTTGGACCCTGCCAGACGGAGAAACAAAAAGCAGCCCAGGGGAGCATTTGTAGGGAAGAATTGGTGGGCATAGGGAGGATTAAGTACCTGCCCACTGGCTTCCTCTGCAAATGCATCTCTCCATCTCTGCATTCGCCCCAGCAGAATACAGAATACAGAACTGGGACACCCCATGCTTGCACAATGAAGTGTAGTTCTGACCTGTCTGCCAAAAAATAAGATTTGACCCAGGGTTGCCTATATTTGTGAATTTTAGAAAAGGGCACTTTTTACACAAGTTTCTGTTCTTCATAGATTCCAGAGGGAATTAGCAAAGTACCATTGCCAGAATATGTGTGGATCCCAACTAGTATTAAGTGGTAAACAAAGAAGCAGCATGGAGGAAAGTTTAGCCCGGGCACTGAGATCCAGCGCCGAGGGCCTTCTGGCGGTTCCCTCACTGCGAGAAGTGAGATTACAGGGAACCAGACAGAGGACCTTTTTGATAGTGACGCCCGCCCTGTGGAATGCCCTCCCTTCAGATGTGAAGGAAATAAGCAGCTATCTTCTCTTTAAAAGACATCTGAAGGCAGCCCTGTTTAGGGAAGTTTTTTATATTTAATGCTGTATTGCAGAGTGGTTGGGGAAAGTCAGCCAGATGGGCAGGGTATAAATAAATTATTATTATTATTATTATTATTATTATTATTATTATTATTAAAAGTTCAAATCCACCTCTAAAAGACCAAGTCATCTGGAACACCAAGGATCAATTGAATAAATACTTGCATTAGGAGTCATGAAGTAGAGTAATCCGTGAATGGCTCCTGGGAGAGTCAGTCCATAAATTAGGAATAATGTTAGAATTAGGTAAGGAAATGTAGTTGTAACATATATTGCCTAAGAAGAAGAACAAAGCAGAGAAGAAAAAAGTGAGTGTCAGGAACAGGTGAAGGCAAAACCATGAAATATATGAGAACTTAAGATAGATAATATTCTATCTTCTGTCTGGACTGTACCATTTCTGACTGTAGGCAGGTAATAAGATAATCAAACACATGCAAAAAAAACCCTCCTGCATATGGATTCTAACCTAGCCTCCTCGCAGACACATTAGTTTTCAATGGGCAGGTGCCTCTTAAAAAATATGATAGAACATTCATTCATGTGAGCTGCCTTCTGTCTCACGTGGTGCAGTCCAAAGATGGCTTTACCACCTCAGTAAGGACCAGGTCAGTGAAGTACAGGTGTCTGGTAATAATCCCTGCTCACCTTTCCAGTCGATTCAATTCCTCGTACTGTACAAATGAACACAAGTAACCAGCAGGATGCCAAACATAAAACCAGCCACCACTGAAGCGGACCACTGTTTGTAATATCCGTGCTTATGTTTAAAGTGTACCTATACCAGAAATAATTGGTAGGTGTGCTTTTGTTACATTCTTCAATAAGTTCTGAAATAACAAGCACAGAAGGCATTATCAAAACAGATGGAATCGTAGAAGAGTTGGAAAGGATCCTGACAATCAGGAATATGCAGTTGTCCCATTCTTCACCAATTGAGCGTGCAGATGGTATACTGCATTTTAAAAACTCCACTCCATGTTTTGTTTTGTTTTTAAGGAAAATGTGAACCTACCATAAACCCCTCTCCTCTGGAGTTCTAGAATGAGGTATTGTTTAGTTTGGGGAATAGCCTTCTCTTGATTGACAAACAGGGCTTCCCGAAAGGACATCAAGAGGAGATGCTTCACCTCAGCTCTTCCAGACCAAGCCTGGAACAAAACTCTCTAGCCCTACATATATTTGGGATAGGGATGCAACCAGGCACAGCCCCAGGTGAATGGATATGTGCCTCATCCTCTCAAAACTATTCCATGAAGGGGAAGGGGAAGGAATGGGGCCTTTCTTCAGGCATCAGTTCTCTCTGCACAAGAAGCTCTTGCTTTGGCATAACTAGTAAACTAGCCAGGAGTGGGGAACCTTTGGTCTTCCAGCTGTTGTTGAACTACACCTCCCATCAGTCCAACAAGCATGACCTATGGCCCAGGATCGTGGGAGCTGTAGTGCAGTAAGAGCTGGAGGGCATGAAGATCCACCACACCTGCTTTAAGCTATTGGCCCCATCTACACACAGCACTTTAAACCATTATTAAACTAAGCTATGCCTTAAACATGAACTTACTGCTGCTTCTTTCAGATGGGCAGGGTATAAATAAAAATATTATTATTATTCTACCTCTGCTGCATTACCAAGTGCTTCTCTCAGTTCATATCCTATTCCCTTTTGGTACAACTTACAAGTGCTGCTTTCTCTGTAATTCTGTCCTTTTGGAGCTGTAAGATTTGGGGTGTATGTTCACAGGATGCAACTGCAGACACATGTTCATTAGGACACAGCCTAACTAGGTGAGTCTTGCTCTGAAGAGCAGGGATGGCGGGGGGGGGGGGAGAGGTCAATTTAAAGTGCAGTGCATCTGGGTAGGAGGGGGAGCTAACCCCCCCTTCTCATCTGTGCTTTTTTATGCAAGAGGAGAAGAGAAGAATTGCATCCAAGCTTTGTACACATTACCATTTACTCTTGCTCTAGTGCGCTCCCAATGGTGGATTTTGAATCCAGAGACATACAACATTACCAAAGATGTAGAGCTAGCCTGGAGATTTTTGATAAATGTTGCTATTGTGTGTGTTTTCCATCAAACCAGCTTCAACCCAAAAAGAATACTTAAGCCACATTTGATGTACAGTTCAGCTGAGGTGTGTAACAGCGTATACACAGATGATAGCACCATGAACGGTAATTGGGAGGATTGCAAGCGGGAGGGGAAATGAAGCAAGTAATGCACATTGGGTAGAATCATAGAATCATAGAATCATAGAGTTGGAAGAGACCACAAGGGCCATCGAGTCCAACCCCCTGCCAAGCAGGAAACACCATCAGGGTACAAACATCCCCATCCCGTCTCTGGTGTGCACAAATGCAACCTGACACACAGACACAGCTGATAATGTGCGCATAGCCTACACAGAAAAATGGGCACCTGTAGGGCTTTGTGTCTAGACCTTACTTATCCCAATCTGTGACTAGGGCCAAAACAGGCATGGCAGGAACACACCTGGGTCTGACAGTTGCTGACTGCGGCAGAGTTGGACAAACAATTTAATGCAGTGATTGAAGGATACATAGAAAAGCAGATACTAAGAACAGAAAGCAGCAAGAGACTTGGGAACTCACCTGGTTTGCTGGTATCTGTTGGGCAGAAACTCCAAGGTAACGGGTTTCGGAAAGAATTTATAAAATACCACAAAATCCAGGCCAGAAGCATATTATAGTAGAGAACTACTAGGAAGCACACTATCACAGAAGAGTAACCTGTGGAATATACAAGCACACTCAGATTTGGCATGAACAAAGAAAATTGCTTTTTAACATACATATTGCAAGAGTCTGATTCACACAATGGAAAGATCAAATCCAATTACTACCTGAACTCTGGCAGTCTGGAAAACAATATTGCTCTGTGAATTAAACGTTGGTGCTAACAAACTAAGCAGTGGGGGGGGGGGAGGCAATTCCCATTTTGCCTCAGGTGGCAAAAATCACACAGGTTGCCCCTGAGTGGCTCTGTTTATCTTCCACACAGATAGGCATGCAACTGTCTGAGTTTACTACTACTGGGATGCGGGTAGCGCTGTGGTCTAAACCACTGAGCCTCTTGGGCTTGCCGATCAGAATGTCAGCGGTTCAAATCCCTAAGACGGGGTGAGCTCCCGTTGTTCTGTCCCTGCTCCTGCCAACGTAGCAGTTCAAAAGCATGCCAGTGCAAGTAGATAAATAGTTATCACTGTGGCAGGAAGGTAAACGGCGTTTCTGTGCACTCTGGTTTCTGTCACAGTGTTCCGTTGCGCCAGAAGCGGTTTAGTCCTGCTGGCCACATGACCCAGAAAGCTGTTTGAGGACAAACACTGGCTCCCTCAGCCTGAAAGCGAGATGAGCACTGCAACCCCATAGTCGCCATTGACTGGACTTAACTGTCCAGGGGTCCTTTATCTCTTACCCTACTGCTAACGGGTTTGCTATTACAGCCTCAGGGAGCCCATGCATTTCCAGGAAGGAGCAATGATTAGAAGATTGTATAGTCACAAGTAAAGGCAGTTGCAGAAACCTACCCAGTCCTCCCAGGTAAGGTGAGATGTGCCACCAGACTTCAATGTTGCCTTTTTTCATGCGTTGCCCTACAGCTAATTCAAGAAAAAATATAGGGGTGCCTTCCAACAGAAACGCGATGATGTATGGAATCAGGAATGCTCCTAGAAACACAATTTCCAAGCACAGTTAGCTCATAACAGTGGCATAGCGTGGGTTGCTGGCACCCAGTGCAGGCAAGCCCCTGACACTGACGGAGCACATCTCCAGCCAAGTGGGCCTTGCTGTGCCAGCTGCCTGCAGGGGCATGTCTGGCCAGGCCAGGCCACACTGGGGATGCCCCTTGTCCCCCCCCCCCGTGCTCCATGGGCCTGGACTGCTTTGCATCCTTCACCAGGGTGGGGAAGCCAATGCCTGGGGGGGGTGCCTGGTTGTGTTCCCTCAGAATTCTACCCCTTGGCCCCACACACTATGCCACTGCTCATGCCCTCCTCCACCTCTAACTTTCTACTAGCGTTATCTTTATACCAGCAGCATTTGTTAGGTAAGTATGTTGTACATAAAATAATTATTAAGTAAAGCAAAAAAGCTGGAACAGTTGATTTGAGAGAGGATTTTTTCCCCATATGGTGATAAACTGGGGGTAAGAAAACCTGGGGGCGCTACCTTAACTGCTATGGCACCCAGTTGTGGCTCTTGAGAATTTTTCCATGAAGGGACAAGGGTTCTACAGCTAATGATCATTAACTTCCTCCATTGGGGAAGCTGTGATGTTGATTTCAGATTCAAATCAGGACTGCCCCTGCCCCCATGCAAACAATATGAGGGGCAGGGAGGTGTTGTGGAGTGAGCTAATCATGTCCTCCCGCTTAGGGTCTGTGCAAAAAGGCAATAATATACAACTAATTGTTAGAGGGTTTTTTGTGTTTCTTTTACTGTGGCATGCATTGAAAGTGCATCTAATTGGTGGGGCTTAACCTGCATAAATTAGACCTGCAGTGAGAGATGTAGAAGGTGAAAGTAATGAAAAAAATGCTGCTTCATTGATTGAGAGTTCCTTGCTGCTGTTTTTGCACTTACATTTTAGCTTGTTTTTTTCATTTTTTAAAAAAATTCTGGAATGTAGGTTGGGGGGGAGAATCAACTTTGAGGGAAATCAGCTAGAATCAACTCAGGTGTTTATATCTCCCTTGGTCTACGTTCTCAGGTGTAAATTATCTGCTTTCCTTGAGAAGAAGAAGAGATTGGCAAAAAGTTACAACCACGAATGATGCTGCAAAGGAAGTTGCTCTTGGACAAAGTAGCTTGTTTCTAATCTCTTCACTTTTCAACAAGGAATAATACACATTTTAAAATCATTTATCAGAGTCAAAGCACAGAAACATTTAAAGAACTCTTATTGTCACAGTTGCCTAGAAGCAAGACTATTTGTTTTTCATGTTTCTTGCCAATAGCATTTAAATAAAAATAAAAATCCATGTCCGTTTAGTCAGAGAAAGTAAATAACTCAGACACTAAATCCCTGCAGTGAAACCAAATCAATCAGTAACAATAGATAACAATTCCAACAAGACTTAAAGCTTGGGTTGTAAGTCATTCAGTAATACTATTATGCGCTGCATGCAAATCAGAGTTGCAGAGAGGCATTGAAGTTTTTTGTTTTGTTTTTTTGCCTCTTTCCAGGAGGTTTTTATTCCGATCCCATACTTCATATAAAGATTTCCTGATCACATGGTTTAGAAAACCTTTATGTACCTTTATTTTGTTGTACCATAGGTACAAATGCCAGCCGTATCTATTGTCGTGGCCCTCTAGATCTAATAGGTCAGTATTTTCTAAAGTCAGCCAATCTTTTAACCATACCAAGCATGAAGCTTCATACTATAAAGTCAGGTCTGGTAAATCAAAACCTCCTCTTTCTTTCTTATCTACTATTATCTTCATTTTTATCCTTGGCCTTTTCCCCTGCCAGACAAATTTCGAAGTTAACAGAAAAATTAGGGACATATCTTTCCCAATTTCTCTGTCTTGTTCTTTTGCTCTGGGCACATAGCCATCCGTCAATCAGAAGGAAGAGCAGGATGTAAATGGCATTATTTTTATTTTATTTAGCAATGAATTTCTCAAACCAAAAATAAAAAGGACCCCTCCCTTTTACAGAACCTGTGATAGTCTCCTTCTTCTAGCTGTCATCTGCCACAGATGAGGCCATCAGGTGGAGAGTCGCAACATTTAAGTACCTTTACAGCTGCCTCTGCAGAGCCATTTTAGGCCACCTTTGTTCCCACCTCTGGCTTTTTTTGCCATCTCACATAGAGCCCCTTAATCTCCCTTAATGGCTCACAACCCAGGCTAACACCTCACTGGGAGGCTAGCCTGGCTATTCCAAGAATTAAAAGCACTGATTAAATTTTAACAGTTGCTGGATCCAGAGATTAGAGGAGTGTGGCACACCCCAAACACATATTATTTTAGAACAAGAGGAGCTTGTCATAGTTTAGTCTGAACAATCATGCAACTAATCAATTAAAAGGTGGGTTTTCTCTTACCTCCTCCATAGGTTTGGCACAAGTATGGAAAACGCCACACATTTCCAAGACCCACAACAAATCCAGCACAGCTTAAAAGGTACTGGAATTTACTATCCCACTTGGGCCTTATGTACTCTTCATCGCTGCCTTCAGATTCATCAGTTTCCATCTTTACTTTATACTCTTCAACGCCACCTTCAGGTTCATCAGTTGCAGGCTTTAATTGATACTCTTCAATGCCGCCTTCAGGTTCATCAGTTGCCATCTTTACTTTATACTCTTCAACACCGCCTTCAGGTTCATCAGTTGCCTTCTTTACCTTAGACTCTTCAACGCCGCCTTCAGGTTCATCAGTTTCCTTCTTTACCTTAGACTCTTCAACGCCGCCTTCAGGTTCATCAGTTGCCTTCTTTACTTTATCCTCTTCAACGCCGCCTTCAGGTTCATCAGTTGCTTTCTTTACTTTATCCTCTTCAACGCCGCCTTCAGGTTCATCAGTTGCCATCTTTGCTTTATGTTCTTCAACGCCGCCTTCAGGTTCATCAATTTCCTTCTTTACTTTATCCTCTTCAACGCCGCCTTCAGGTTCATCAGTTGCCTTCTTTACTTTATCCTCTTCAACGCCGCCTTCAGGTTCATCAGTTGCTTTCTTTACTTTATCCTCTTCAACGCCGCCTTCAGGTTCATCAGTTGCCATCTTTGCTTTATGTTCTTCAACGCCACCTTCAGGTTCATCAGTTTCCTTCTTTACTTTATCCTCTTCAACGCCGCCTTCAGGTTCATCAGTTGCCTTCTTTACTTTATCCTCTTCAACGCAGCCTTCAGGTTCATCAGTTGCTTTCTTTACTTTATCTTCTTCAATGCTGCCTTCAGGTTCATCAGTTGCCTTCTTTACTTTATCGTCTTCAACGCCGCCTTCAGGTTCATCAGTTGCCTTCTTTACTTTATCGTCTTCAACGCCGCCTTCAGGTTCATCAGTTGCTTTCTTTACTTTATCCTCTTCAACGCTGCCTTCAGGTTCATCAGTTGCTTTCTTTACTTTATCCTCTTCAATGCCGCCTTCAGGTTCATCAGTTGCTTTCTTTACTTTATCCTCTTCAATGCCACCTTCAGGTTCATCAGTTGCCTTCTTTGCTTTATCCTCTTCAATGCCGCCTTCAGGTTCATCAGTTGCCGTCTTTACTTTATCCTCTTCCACGCCGCCTTCAGGTTCATCAGTTGCCTTCCTTGTTTTATCCTCTTCAAAGCCGCCGTCAGGTTCATCAGTTGCTTTCTTTACTTTATCCTCTTCAACGCCACCTTCAGGTTCATCAGTTGCTTTCTTTACTTTATCCTCTTCAACGCCGCCTTCAGGTTCATCAGTTGCCTTCTTTACATTATATTCTTCCATGCCGCCTTCAGGTTCATCAGTTGCCATCTTTACTTTATGTTCTTCAACTCCACCTTCAGGCTCATCAGTTGCCATCTTTGCTTTATGTTCTTCAACGCCGCCTTCAGGTTCATCAATTTCCTTCTTTACTTTAAACTCTTCAACACTGCCTTTGGGTTTATCAGTTGCCATCTTTACAACCTCTTTTTTTCCTTTCACCACATATTTCTCCAATATTAGCAGCAGCCAGGCAACTGACCAAGTAAAAAGCGGGGGGGGGGGGGGGGGCAGCAGCAGAGGTATTCTGAACAATGGATGGAACTTCCATCTGCGACATCACACCAAAGAATGCAGATATAACAACCTAGCAACCTACAGCCACACAAATTACAGAGTTGAGATGAGGCACTGAAGTTAACAGAAAAAATCTTACATCTTGGAAGCAGTGAAGATATAATTTAACCCTTTCTGTCTAAACTCTAAATTGTATTACCTTTCCCAAAGTTTCCCTTAGCATAGGAAAAAGACCACACGTTTGGTAAGTTTAAAAATTGTTTACTTTCACACTCTTCAAAGGTCAGGTTCATGTGTTTCATAAAAGGTTGCTCAGGCAGTAATATTCACCTTAGTTACAAAGCGGCGAAAGCTCCTAAATTATTGGTATAGGAACTCAAGAATGGATGCTGTGGGCCATGCAGTTGAGCTGGAGCGACCAACTCAAACCTCTTCACATGCCGAGTTTCTCAAGTAAACAGGAGAATAAAGGCTTGATTACTAGTTCCTGCCAAGGTGAGGGGAAGTAGATAGTTAAGCCTGTAGATAGTTAAGGACAGCATACTCTATGGTATTAACCCCTTCATGCATTAATTAGACTTAAGCATGTTGGTTATATGAGGTTGATTATCCCACAAACCCCTTCTCAAGAAAATGTAACAATTGCATGCACAATAAATGAACCTCCGGGAATAACATCAAAGGTTCTAAAAACTGTTTCTTGGTCAGAATGTCAGCTATCATTTCTTTGGTTTGACAATACCGCAATTCAAGTCCATCTTGTACCACATCATACACATAGTGGTATTTCACCCCCACTATGAGCTTGCAGTTTCTCCAGATCTGGGAGAGCTGTGTACAGCTATTAACCAAATGAAAAACAACAAAGCCAGCGGACCTGATGGGATACCTGCCAAAGTCTTCAAAGTGGGTGGAATTGACCTTACACAACAACTTCATAAGCTCATCGGAAAAATCTGGGAGAAAGAGGAGATCCCAGTATGCTTTAGGGATGCCAAAATTATCAGTCTCTTTTAAAAAGGTGAGAGAACAGATTGTGGAAACTATCAAAGGCATCTCTCTATTAGCTGTGGCTGGAAAAATGCAGAGAGCAAAACCAACCCCTGTGTATGGTATTTATTGACCTGACTAAGGCCTTTGACACTGTAAACTGTAATACCCTGTGGACTGTCCTTCTGAAAATTGGCTGCCCATATAAATTTGTGAACATTTGGCTCCTCTATGATATGACAGCAACAATCGCCGGTAACAAGGGCTCTCAAAGTGAACCATTCACAGTGGGATCAGGTGTTAAACAGGGATGTGTTATTGTCCCAACTCTATTCATTATTTTCATTGTCATGATCCTACACTTCATTGAAAGGAAACTCCATACCGGAGTAGAAATCATATCAAACAGATGGAAAGCTCTTTAATCTGAGCAGGCTGAAAGCAAAGAGTAAGGTTACCACAACTTCCATCATAGAGCTTCAGTATGCTGATGACAACTTAGCGTGTGCACGCTCAGAGGATGACCTCCAAACCATCCTAAATATCTTCACAGAAGCTTATGAAAAGCTTGGCCTATCACTCAACATCCCAAAAACCAAAGTGCTGCACCAACAAGCAAAAAACAACCCCTCTGTAGCGCCACAAATCCAACTCAGTGGTGTAACATTGGAAAATGTTGATCACTTCTCCTACCTGGGCAGTTATCTTTCCACAGGGCTGACATTGATGCCGAAATCCAGCATCGCCTGAGCTCTGCGAGTGCAGCTTTCTCCCGTTTGAAGTCTCCTGTCTTTGAGGACAGGGACATTCACAGGGAAACCAAAGTGCTTGTTTACAAAGCTATTGTACTACCAACCTTACTGTATGCTTGTAAAACATGGACCACCTATAAACGCCATCTCCAACTCCTCGAAAGATTCCATCAACAGTGTCTCCGAAAACATTTACGCATTACCTAGGAAGAAAGGCGAACTAATGCCAGTGTACTGGAAGAAGCAAAGATCACCAGTGTTTAAGCAATGATTCTACAACATCAACTTCACTGGACGGGTCATGTTGTGTGGATGCCTGATTATCGTCTTCCAAAGCAACTACTCTATTCTGAACTTAAAAATGGAAAGTGTAATGGTGGTGGTAAACAAAAGAGGTTTAAAGACTGTCTCAAGGCAAATGTAGTAAAAAAACTGACAACTGGGAAACACTGGCCTGTGAGCACTCCAATTGGAGAACAACCATCACCAAACATGTCATGGGCTTTGAAAACGCTCGAACTCAGGACGAAAGCAGGAAACATGCTAAGGGAAAGGCACACTTGGCAAATCCACACCGTGATCAACTCCCGCCCAGAAACCTGTGTCCCCACTGTGGAAGGACGTATGGATCCAGAATTGACCTCCACAGTCACTTACGGACTCACTGTTAAAACCGTGTTTATGGAGAACAATCTTACACAGCTACGACTGATCGCCAAAGAAGAAGAAAAAAGAAGCCTTAACAAAGATTGTGATCAATCATTTAATTTCAATTAGTAAGCAATTTAGAGCAGCTAATTCATTTTCCCTAAGGGGAAAACAAATTTTCTTCATCTGCCCAAACAAGATATTCAGCAAATAGTCCTTGTGGGTAAGGTTGCAACTGTGGATTGGGCAATCAAAGGCATGCTGAGCACAGCATGAGTGAAGAGAGACCCATAAAATAACTTGGGGTGTGTTTCTTTGAACATGTGTACTTACATATTTGGAATCTCAGACAATGTATGGTTATTCTCTCACTTTCAACACAAAGTAAAAAAAGAAGATAACCAACAGAAAACCCTGTCAGGTGGCTTCCTTGGGTTTGGCTTGCCCCCTCAGTATGCAAAGAAGTTTCTGCCACAAGCAAAGTGCAGTAATGCTAATGAGTAACATTTAAGTAATACCTTTGTTCAAAATTACTGTTTGGAATCAATAGCACCTAGTATTTATAAAGAACTTGTCAGAGCTGCAAAGCATTTTGTATGCATTATATTTGTAATCCTTAAAACAGTCCAGTAAGGTGGGCTTATAAATCACTTAGAGATTTTATGACAATCAAGTAGTATATAATTTTTGTTAAACAAATAAAATTGTTTCCCTTGTACTTTCGAGGGGCATAGTTCTTGCAATAAAAGCTAATCTGTTATACGTATTTGAGATTCTCAAGCGCATTGAACTATTTTTAAATAGCCATATAATTCCTTTGTATATATATTAGAGATGGGCAAGTTTATGGTCAAACTACAAAACTTTCTCTCCCAGGAGGCAGTGATGGTCACTAAGTTGGTTGGCTTTAAAAGAGGATTAGAATAATTCATGGGGAAGGAGATGGGTACTAGCCGTTATGACTATTGCTCTCCCTCCACTGTGGGAGGCAGCACTGGTTCCAAATACTGGAAACCACAGGAGGGGGGTGCTTCAAGCAGCTAGGAAGCCTGCTCCCCAGCACGTGCAGTTTCAAAATGTCCTTGGGAGTGCAGGGATGGGGTGGGCCAGTGGGCCATGCAGCCCAGAGGCATTGCATTGGCAAAAAATGGCCGCCCTCATTTTAAAAGACAGCCTGTGGACCACCCAATAACCCTGTTTGGAATGATTTGTCTATCGGAGCAGCGATTGGTTGATTTTAGCATTCATCTTTTCAGGTGAAATACAGTTGCTCCGGCAAATTCCAGAAGCTTTTGTACAGCTCCTGAAGGAAGTAACAGAACCACCACTATATGAAGATTTCAAAGCCATTCTGAATTGATAGATGCGGTCCTATTATAGGTAAACCGATTTATTTTTCCTTTAAAAAAGAAAAAGGAATAAATAGCTAAGTCAACCTCCTGTATCCCAAAGCAGGAAAAATGTAGTAATTTGGTGCCTGAAAGTATGCTTAGTGTCATGAATACATGAGCTCAAAGTGACGTTTTCAAAGTATTTTATCAGCAAAGTAAGTAATGGGATATGCTCTATTTTTAGTTCTATTTTTTACCGTGTAAAAAATTCACCTAACCTGGAACTGTCAGGGGGAAATATATTTGTCTGTAATCCAACAATGGTGAGATGCCTATTCTGGTATCTTGCCTAAAAAGTTGTCAGGGAACTGCCATCGGAGCCAGAGGGAGAGGGAGGGCTCCAGAGGGATTCTGGAGAGCGTCCCAGGAGGGAGAGAGGCAGCCCATCTTCTGGGGAAGGAAATCAGCGTAGCACCAGTGGAGAAGGGGGGCAGATGGGGGAATCGGCAAGGGGGCTCCATGACTCCTCGCCAGAGACCAGCGGGGAGAGCACGGGTCCTCCGCTGCCCACACCCTCCCTGCGCAGATGGCTTCCGTGCAGGGAGAGTAGGCGGAGACTAGGCGTCAAAGAGCTTCTTTGCTGGAAGAAGTTCAAGAAACGCCCACTGACGGATTCTGCCAGCGATTGAGACAGCCACGGGTGAGTGGCTGTCCGGACAGAAAGGGTTCACTCAGGCAACCCAGCCAGGTGTGGCGCCGATTTATGCACGAGCAACCCCTAGAACCATTACAAAAGTGATCTATGGCTGCAAGTTTCTGTGTTCCGTTCACTAAGCCTTGCAAACTGCTTTTTAAAATGTGACTTCTGTTTTAAAAACTTGGTAGCACATTATTTTGTAATTGTGGCTGCCAGAACCATGTGGTTTTCCTTAAATCTTGCTGAGAAATCAAGACTATTATTGTACTGCACATGGCCTTTCAGCAAAAACAGTTGTTGTATCTTTCTTGGTAATAGCCCATTTACTTGGTAAGACTCAGATCTCCAATTTAGAAAATACAACTTGTGACTTAATGGATTGTGTCTTCTAAATTCCAGTTATTATTTATATATCTCAGTCTGTCATAAGGGTAGTGCCTGAAAAGACCCTTACTGTGGAATTACCATGTTCTGTCTACTTATGTTTTGGAGGGTGTCCACTTACAATGTCATCATTTTGTAATCAGCCCCTAGCAGTTTCCCCCTTTCTAAATCTCATGCACCGAATGGCCTTTAGGCAAAGCACTTTCTTTCAGTTTCAGCCCCCACACCTGCAATATAGGTATAAGAATGTGGACCTGCCTTATATGGTTGGCATAGTAAGACTTACTAGATAATTTATGTGTTATGCATTATGAACATTCCTAAATGTTATATATAAAGATGCATTTATTTAGAAAATGGTTTTACGTAGAAATCCCTACATTCTTACTGAGTGAATACCTTAAATTTGAGGATACATGTGTGGGTTTTTTTATTGGACAGGATAGGATGGGGAAAACAAGGGTGACCAGATCGCTGAAACAAAAGTTAAGATCAGGTGCTACCAGTGCTGGTGTCTGGATGTATTATTTGTAGCAGTTTCTTTTTCAACACAATTCTCCAAAGTTGATAAATGGCTCCAAAAGGGATCATCAAGCATGGTACAGTTTCAAGCATCTCAGAGATGACGACAGCCCAGGGAGGATACTTTTTTGACTCTTTTGCAGGAAAATGTACCTTTGGGAGAAACAAATGTATTGCATGAAAGCCACACTGAACAGCATCATCTTCTATGCGTTTACACAGAGGTAAATCCCATCAGGTTATATGGAATGCTCCCAGGTAAGTGAAGACAGGAATTACAGCTTGTTAATACTTCAAAGTGGGAGCTAAGCAAAGGTTGGCATTATTCCAAAAGGGAAAGGGAAGACTCCTGATGTTTTGGGACTACAACTCCCATCATTCCTAGAAAACAGGACCAGTGGTCAGGGATGATGGGAACTGTAGTCCCAAAACATCTGGAGGGCCGAGTTTGGGGGTGCCTGCTCTGGAGCAAATTTTGGGATGCCATGGGAGGAGGAGAGGGGGGAAAAGCCCCATTGTGCTAGTGGTGTGTTGTGTGTAACAAAAAACACTGTTTTTATGAATGCTCACTCCTGTCACACGAAATGGTAAAATCTCTCTGTTTTTATGTAGGCTGGGACTTGATAGCAAACAGTTATCATCAAGGCTGATCATCTGAAAACTCATGAAGCTGAACAGATCTGGGACTGGTCAGTGTCTGCATGGTTGACTAGCTAGGAACCACATGGCATCCATCCGTCTTGGGAGAAAGTGGAAGAATGTGCCTTTGTGGGTAAAGTCAAACCATTAGAGAGTTACAGCACCTACTGTGGCTGTACAGAAAAAGCATGTTTGCTGCTACAGGTGTGCTATGGCATTCCTTTCTGCATCCCACCCCCATTGGTCATTCCTCCTCTGTCCACTACTGTGGATACACACCCTAACTGTCTTTCTCCAGGCAATACTATCTTGTAATAGGTACATACGCAAGTTTGCTGGCTCAGTACACGTACAGCAAACACACACCTCCTGTGCCCCACAAAGAAGAAAACACACCAGCAGGCATGTAGGGTTCTGTAAAGCCTGTTTTAGCTTGGTGTCCTAGAGGGCAAGAGCCAGGATCACTGTCAAGCCCTTGGTGGGCTGTAGTATATGACTGATGGCATCTTTGGGCTTGGTGTGAAAAGGATGTCTGTTTATTCAACCTGCTTTTAAGTTGCTCCTCAGGAATGCTCTTAGAGCAGCTTACAGCAGAGTAATAAAATCAAAATGTAAAACCATTTATTAAATGTCCGGCTGAAACAAAAGAGGCAGGACATTAAATAAAAAGGCCAACATAAAGCATCCTCAGTTGATTATACTTAATAATTTTATTATTTATACCCCGTCCATCTCACTGGGTTTCCCCGGCCACTCTGGGTGGCTTACAGCATATCTAAAAAAATCCAGCATTAAAAATCTGGTGAGGTTAATTAGCTGCAGGACCCCCTGTAAGCCCTAGTGAACCATCGGTGATAGCCCAGGAATTCTGTGCTTAAGCAGAGCATCTTTATCAATTCAGGAGTTGAATTGAGATTCAGGAGTAGCAGCAAGATTGGAGTGAGAGCTGAATCCCCCCCCCCCCATGAATGCAAATTAGGGAAAGACTAGTAATGACTTGTATAAAGGTAACTTACATAATTTGGGTTCCAAGTATTGTAGCTTGATGGTGGCTCAACAAGTACATAGAAGAAGAAAATTAGGAACATTGTCCCAGTCGAGAAAAATAGCCACATTGCCTTCCAATAGCATTTTAGTGGTCTTCCTATCATCTTTTCCACATCTGCACTGAATCTGTTAATGAAATGGATATATTTAGTGAGGGATCTGTGGACAATTCACTTGCATGTAACCTTATTAAAAATGAAGCCAGCTAAACTTCTGTTTCTCCTCTGACCGCATGCCTGCTCATCACTTGAACAAGTAGAGCAGCTACATAAGCATCACTCAAAAGAGGGAAATGCAAACAAAAGAGGATTCAGGCTTGCATAAAACGTTTGCGTAAAACGTTTATGTGCTAATTTAGAAATGATTTTTGTGACTGAAATAGAAATGTATTACATGTCTCCATAGTGGGGAAGACTGATCAGCTAGCCTGTTCCATCTCCTTTCCAGGTGTTAACTTTGAAGCCCCTGCTCTCCCTGCCTAGGGTTCTTAATCTTTTAAACCAGAGGGATTTTCAAATCAAGGACTCCCTCAAATAGATATCTATCCTCTCTGACAGCTGCTTGGGCTGTTAAGAAGGCCATATGCACCCTCCAAAATCAAATGATCTTTTACACAAATGAATTAAACACAACAGATAGGAAACCTTTATCCTATTGCAACTTGTGCGGTGTATATCGCCAAAGTATGCATAAGGCTGCAAACCTTAGCTGGGATCTTATTCCCACTGTTTGCAATGGATTTTATTTCTGAGCAGGGAGACATGTGATTATACTTCAAATACAATAAAAAGGTATCACTTGCTGTACCTAGGCCAGGAACAGATCTGGCAGACACCCTCACTTTTGACTTTCCTGCTTCACTTAAAAATCAGATCTTCATTGCTCTTTAATGTTTTGTTTAGCCAGCCACTTCCACAATTATTTGTACTGTTTGCAATTGTATTTTATGTTAATGTTGCGCATCACCCCAGTGGTTTTTTTTGGCAGTACAGAAATGCTTTTCTAAATAAATAGACTAAATAAAGGTTTGTTGCTTAGAGTGTTGTTTTCACAGGATAAAGGAGGGAAATGGAAGTGTCACACCTCACCAGCTTATCAGTGGGCTTGGTTCTCATGATCCCTATGATAAGGGGTGCTGGTAAATCTGGGTCCTGGGCCATACCACTTCAAATAGCAATGGCTGTTGGCGACTGTACCTCTTCAGACTGAATGGCCCTCATATTAAACATAACGGCTCCCCCCATGGATGAGTATTCAGTTTTGAAACACAACTCACTAAAGCAGTCTGAAGCAGTCCAGATTAGACACCAGTTTACCTTGTATACCCTCTTCAAGCATTAGAGTTAGTTTCCATGTAAGTGGGGGAGCAGGTGGGGGGGGGCAAGGCACTCTATCACTAAAAAATCCTGATTTGCATCACAATATGTAGGTGGATTGCCTAGCTTCTCCATAGTGTGTTCATTTCTCAATAGAAATGCTTAGTGATGAATACAGCCTCAGGTGTTCATCTGCCTTGAGCTGCTTATGCACCTAAGGGCTTATCCAGATACATATACGAAGAAACATAGCCATACCTTTTCATTCCATAAAGAAATGCAACACCCATCACTTCAAAGAAAGCAATGACTAGCAAAGGCATGGTCCCCGCAAAGGCATCAAACATCTCAAGCCAGTAGTTTCCTGATCTCAGAGCAAAAAGCAGGCCCAGCAGAAAAGCAGAAAGGCATATTAAACCTACAGACAACAACATTCATTAGTCAATTAACACAAATGAAATAAAAGAAAACCTAACCATTGGTGTTCACATGTGCGTTTATAATCAATCCCAACATGTCTGTTCCGTTCTTGCCAAACACCCAAGTTTTGCCACTCACCTATCCTTAATGGTTAATGAGTGCAATGTGGCATCATTAAGACTGTACAGTTTCTGCTCACCAGATTATTGTTATTGTTGTTATTACTGTTTATTAATTTATATAGTGCCCTTCGGAGATAGCAGGGCAGTTCACAAGATAAAAATACAGGATAAAAGCACATAATAAATAGAACAAAAACAAAACAATCACCCCCGCTCACACAAACACATTTAAAAGGCCAAAGAAGAAGAGGAGGAGGAAGAAGAAGAAGAAGAAGAAGAAGAAGAAGAGTAGTAGTAGTAGTAGTTTGGATTTGATATCCCACCTTTCACTCCCTTTTAAGGAGTCTCAAAGCAGCTAACATTCTCCTTTCCCTTCCTCCCCCACAACAAACACTCTGTGAGGTGAGTGGGGCTGAGAGACTTCAAAGAAGTGTGACTGGCCCAAGGTCACCCAGCAGCTGCATGTGGAGGAGCGGAGACGCGAACCCGGTTCCCCAGATTACGAGACTACCGCTCTTAACCACTACACCACACTGGCTCTCTCTCTCCCAAGGCCTGTTTGAAGAGGAACTTTATTTGCCTGACACTTAAAGATGTATAATGAAGGTGCCAGCCAAACCTCCCTGGGGAGGGTAATGAATCTGGAAATAACGTATCTTGAAACAACAGTAGCAGCTAAGAGAATGAGCAATGAGCCAGGATATTCCATCGAAATACTGTCATGCCCACAAACCCTATCTCAGCCCCCATCTGCAATACAGAGATAGTATTAAGCTACTGTTATTTACAATAGCTGAAATGATGTACAAGAAGCACTTTGAACCACATTAATCTTGAGCATGGTTAACATCAAAGAAAAGGATTTGAGGAAGATGCCTTACCACATACAGCCTCCTTGCATATGTATCTAGACACAATGCGAGATTCTGTGAGAGGCGTCAAGATACTTTGAACAAATCCAAACATGGAAGATATACCAAGACTGAACAGCATGAGAAAAAACAGAATTGCCCAAGTGTTTGATCCAGGCATCTTAATGACGATTTCAGTGAACACAATAAAGGACAAGCCGGTTCCAGAAACACTCTGCAAAATTCACAAATAATGGTAAAAACTGTCAGATTGATTTCTAAATGTCATCTATTCTAATGAAGAGGCAAAATGTTGTATTACTCAACATTTAGCCAACATCTGGAATAAGAAACAGTCATTACCGATCTTGACCTGGACCCTTGACACCTGAGATGTGCATTTTTGGGACTCACCATGCTTTAGTGGTATTAAGTTGCTGTAATCTGTTTTTAGTGTTGCATTTTAAATCGTTGTCACTTGGCCTGGGAGCTAAGGGTGAAGGAAAGGTAATAATATAATAAAAGCAGCCACCGAAGCTCACAGGTTGCTTTCTGTGGCTCTTTTAGTGCTCATACGTGCAGACACAGATATGGTTTGTGTGTAACCCCACCACCATTCTGAGTAATACCCCTCCCCACCTTCTCACTATATAGAAGGGTCTGGTGACTTCTGTTTCAGTGTATCTGAAGAAGTGTGCATGCACATGAAAGCTCATACCAAGAACTAACTTAGTTGGTCTTTAAGGTGCTACTCCCCTTCATGGATCACTGCCTTGCCATGGCGAAGGGGCTTGAAGAACTCAGAGAAGCTATGAACTATGCCGAGCAGGGCACCCAAGATGAACAGGTCATAGTGGAGAGTTTTGACCAAACGTGATCCACCTGGAGGAGGAACCGGCAAGCCACTCCAGTATCCCTGCCAAGAAAACTCCATGGACAAAGACAACAGGCATATAAAAGTTATGACGCTGGAAGATGAGCCCCTCAGGTCGGAAGGCGTCCAACATGCTACTGGGGAAGAGCGGAGGGCAAGTACAAGTAGATCCAGAGCTGATGAAGCGGCTGGGCCAAAGCCGAAAGGACGCTCAGTTGCGGATATGCCTGGAAGCGAAAGGAAAGTCCAATGCTGTAAAGAAAAATATTGCATAGGAACCTGGAATGTAAGAACCATGAACATGGGTAAGTTGGAGGTGGTCAAAAATGAGATGGCAAGAATAAATATTGACATCCTGGGCATCAGTGAACTAAAATGGACGTGAATGGGTGAATTCAGTTCAGATGACCATCATATCTACTACTGTGGGCAAGAAACCCGTAAAAGAAATGGAGTGGCCCTCATAGTCAACAAAAGAGTGGCAAAAGCTGTACTGGGATGCAATCTCAAAAATGATAGAATGATCTCGATACGAATCCAAGGCAGACCTTTTAACATCACAGTAATCCAAGTTTATGCACCAACCACTGGTGCTGAAGAAATTGAAATTGACCAATTCTATGAAGACTTACAACACCTTATAGAAGTGACACCAAAGAAGGATGTTCTTCTCATTATAGGGGATTGGAATGCTAAAGTAGGGAGTCAAGAGATAAAAGGAACAACTGGCAAGTTTGGCCTTGGAGATCAAAACGAAGCAGGGCAAAGGCTAATAGAGTTCTGTCAAGAGAACAAGCTGGTCATCACAAACACGCTTTTCCAACAACACAAGAGACGACTCTACACATGGACATCACCAGATGGGCAGCATCGAAATCAGATTGATTATATTCTCTGCAGCCAAAGATGGAGAAGCTCTATACAGTCAGCAAAAACAAGACCTGGAGCTGACTGTGGCTCAGATCATCAGCTTCTTATAGCAAAATTCAAGCTTAAACTGAAGAAAGTAGGAAAAACCACTGGGCCGGTAAGATACAATCTAAGTCAAATCCCTTATGAATACACAGTGGAAGTGAGGAACAGGTTTAAGGATTTAGATTTGGTGGACAGAGTGCCTGAAGAACTATGGATGGAGGCTCGTAACATTATACAGGAGGCAGCAACGAAAACCATCCCAATGCAAAGGAAATGCAAGAAAGCAAAGTGGCTGTCCAATGAGGCCTTACAATTAGCGGGGGAGAGAAGGCAAGCAAAATGCAAGGGAGATCGTGAAACATACAGGAAATTGAATGCAGATTTCCAAAGAATAGCAAGGAGAGACAAGAAGACCTTCTTAAACAAGCAATGCAAAGAAATAGAGGAAAGCAATAGAATGGGAAGAACCAGAGATCTGTTCAAGAAAATTGGAGATATGAAAGGAACATTTCGTACAAAGATTTCCATAATAAAGGACAAAAGTGGAAAGGACCTAACAGAAGCAGAAGACATCAAGAAGAGGTGGCAAGAATACACAGAGGAATTATACCAGAAAGAAACGGATGTCTCATATACCCCAGGTAGTGTGGTTGCTGACCTTGAGCCAGACATCCTGGAGAGTGAAGTCAAATGGGCCTTAGAAAGCACTGCAAATAACAAGGCCAGTGGAAGTGATGGTATTCCAGCTGAACTATTAAAAATTTTAAAAGATGATGCTGTTAAGGTGCTACACTCAATATGCCAGCAAGTCTGGAAAACTCAGCAGTGGCCAGAAGATTGGAGAAGATCAGTCTACATCCCAATCCCAAAGAAGGGCAGTGCCAAAGAATGCTCCAACTATCGCACAATTGCACTAATTTCTCACGCTAGCAAGGTTATGCTTAAAATTCTACAAGGAAGGCTCAAGCAGTATGTGGACCGAGAACTCCCAGAAGTGCAAGCTGGATTTAAAAGAGGCAGAGGAACCAGAGACCAAATTGCAAACATGCGCTGGATAATGGAGAAAGCTAGAGAGTTCCAGAAAGACATTTACTTCTGCTTCATTGACTATGCAAAAGCCTTTGACTGTGTCGACCATGGCAAACTATGGCAAGTTCTTAAAGAAATGGGAGTGCCTGATCACCTCATCTGTCTCCTGAGAAATCTCTATGTGGGACAAGAAGCTACAGTTAGAACTGGATATGGAACAACTGATTGGTTCAAAATTGGGAAAGGAGTACGACAAGGCTGCATTTTGTCTCCCTGCTTATTTAACTTATATGCAGATTTCATCATGCGAAAGGTTGGGCTAGATGAATCCCTAGCCGGAGTTAAGATTGCCGGAAGAAATATCAACAACCTCAGATATGCAGATGACACAACCTTGATGGCAGAAAGTGAGGAGGAATTAAAGAACCTTTTATTGAGGGTGAAAGAGGAGAGTGCAAAATATGGTCTGAAGCTCAACATCAAAAAAACGAAGATCATGGCTACTGGTCCCATCACCTCCTGGCAAATAGAAGGGGAAGAAATGGAGGCAGTGAGAGATTTTACTTTCTTGGGCTCCATGATCACTGCAGATGGTGACAGCAGCCACGAAATTAAAAGACGCCTGCTTCTTGGGAGAAGGGCAATGACAGGCCTAGACAGCATCTTGAGAAGTAGAGACATCACCTTGCCAACAAAGGTCCGTATAGTTAAAGCTATGGTTTTCCCAGTAGTGATGTATGGAAGTGAGAGCTGGACCATAAAGAAGGCTGATCACCGAAGAATTGATGCTTTTGAATTATGGTGCTGGAGGAGACTCTTGAGAGTCCCATGGACTGCAAGAAGATCAAACCTCTCCATTCTGAAGGAAATCAGCCCTGAGTGCTCACTGGAAGGACAGATTGTGAAGCTGAGGCTCCAGTACTTTGGCCACCTCATGAGAAGAGAAGACTCCCTGGAGAAGACCCTGATGTTCGGAAAGATGGAGGGCACAAGGAGAAGGGGGCGACAGAGGATGAGATGGTTGGATAGTGTTTTTGAGGTTACCAGCATGAGTCTGACCAAGCTGCGGGGTGCAGTGGAGGACAGGAGTGCCTGGCGTTCTCTGGTCCATGGGGTCACGAAGAGTCGGACACGACTAAACGACTAAACAACAACAAGGTGCTACTGGAAGGAATTTTTTTATTTTGTTCTGACTATGGCAGACCAACACGGCTACCTATCTGTAAATGGTTTGTGTGTGTCTCTGCAGAATTATAAGGGGAAACTTATCAAGCTGGACTAGAGTTCTGGTGGGTACCCTGAGCCCCATCTTCTGTGTGCAAGTATTTGTGGCTAAATAAAGTGGCCATAGAACACCCCAGTAACAGTAGTTGTAGGGGGGATGGTGGATTGTGTTTCTTCGGAGATAACCAGGCAAACAACTTGTGGTCTCTGTGCACTCATACATATGGGTAGAGTAACAAGCTAGTTTACCAGAGACAGTGCAGCTGTATGAAGCCAAAGAGCTAAACACAGCTCTTCTGAAAGAATTTCCTGCCTGGGCCATCACATCAACGGTAGCTGAAGACCGAGGGCTGTGACCCCCTTGCAGCATGGCAGAGGTCCAGCAGAGAAACTACAGAAAAATGCCGTGGAAGCTGCAGAAGCCTTCATGGAATGTGACCAGAGAAGGAAGCCCCATTCATTCATGCAATGCAAGTACAATACCTTATCAAGGAAATACTGGAGATCACAATTTGCCAGTTTGAGAGATGCCAGTTTATTGATATCTGTTCCATTCAAATAACTGAGCCAAAATGTGCTGCTGTCTACAGTGATGTTGTCTTTCCTGAATGCCTTGGTGATGCTTTTAACATTTCTGTCAGTAAAGTCAGGAATGATATGAATTATTTGCATTGCCACAGTCCCTAAGAAAAACAACAGCAATTTGCTTCAAATAGGGGCAGGCCAGGGGCCAAACGGGTTTATGCACAACCACTGACGTGCACTGGGACCAGAAACGCAACCCCCATACAAACAGGAAGTTGCCTGTATACCTGAATTAATGCATATGCACATGGAACATGCAAGATTGTATACTTTGTGTTCTATGCTACAATCTTATTTTAATTCTGCCCTCTGGGGTCCCCTAAACTGGTTTGGGGGGGGGGATGACACAAAATTCTAGACAATGAAAAACAAAAATTGTGAACTTGGACCAACGCCTTAAATTGGTTCCTAACTGTGAAACTTGAACAGCTCACCTTTCCAAGCATTCTTTATAGGCCACTGTTGCTTTGAACCCCAGAATCGAAAAAATTGGGATTGATGCAAACAAAGAAGTCAAAGAGTTTATTGCTGCTATCATGACAGCATCCAGTTCACAGTCATTACTAGGAAAAACAAGTACATAACAACCCGATTAAACGTTACAAAGGCCAGCACCGAGTCTGTAACGTCTAATGTTATACATTTATTATTTTATTTGAAGTACTTGTACTCTATTCTTCACTGAATATTTTGAATCCCAGAAGAGTAAAACAAAGCAATTGACAGATGGCATGTGGTCGCAGAAACTAAATAGCTGAAGGCACTACTGAAATATGTTGGTTTTGTCATTGTTATTATTATTAATTTCTTTATTCGCTGACAGGACTCAAAGCAGCTTACAGTTTAAAAACATGAACCACTAGAGAGAAAAAAATCATTGAAATACAATTAAACATGGATAGAATGAAAACTATAAACATGTAAAAAAAAATATGTTTAAAACCTACCAATAATTACAATAAAAATTGTCCTCAATTTTTGTGTGTGGGAAAGAGAAAATAAGCAGGCAGCCCTAGAACAGAGTCTGAAAAAGACAAGGCCTGACTAACCCTCTGTGAAGATCCAATGAAATGGCACTGGGGGTTCTAGAAATCTACTGGGGGGGGGAGGATCCATCTGAGTGTTGATGCTGTATATTTGTATAACTAAAGCCTTTTGATACAGAAATGTCAGTAAGACTCTTCAGATCTCATTCAACAGAAACCAGCCCTGGTGCGTGCACTGGAATCCCTGAAATCTCTCATCATTCTGGGACTGGAGAGGGCCCAGATATTATACATTTATCACATTTAGAGCTCACTTTTCTCAAAAGGATTCCAAGGTAGCATACAAGCAAGTTATGCTGTTTTATTCTCACAGGAACCTTAAGGCATAAGTTATACTGAGAGCATGCAGCCGCCTCAGTCACTCGCCTTCTCATTATTGCATCTCAAACGTAGCTGAACTTTCCCAGCACTGGCATTGCAGAAAGAACAATAGAGAGCATCTTTGGGTTACTCACACAGGGAAACATCAAGAGAACAGAGCCAGCCGCTTTTCCTGGGCTCCAGTGTGGGCTGAATGAGAACTGAGTCTTGCCTCCAGAGATCACTGAGGCGCTATCTCATAGAAGTTTATTTGACTGCGTCAAACAACTCCTCTCCACATTGTGAGCGAAAGCTAACAAAACTGCAAGATTATACCTACATTGACGGGTTGTAGCTTGAATATGCTATGAGTCCCCCAAATCCTAAAGAAAGAGAGGAAAAGATCTGGGTGGCTGCATCAAGCCAGGCACGTGGATTGTTGATCTTCTTGAGCTGTGAGAAAGACAGAGAGAGCTCAGGGCTAAACACATTATTAGTCTCATAATTCTTGTGTATATTTCACTGATACAGGCCTTCCTGACAAGCAGTGGAAAATTAGTGTGTTTTCTGAATTCAACAAATTCAGAACAGAACAATGCATTATACTGGCAAACAAGTGTTTCACAAACTGCCTGCTGGGGGCTTGTTGGAGGGGGAGAATCAGTGTGTAGGAGAGAGCGCTTAACTCTTTCCATGTTTGGCGATAGTCCCTTACAAATGCTCACTAGAGTGCTTTTACCTTCACTTGCACATCTTCCAGTCTTGGACCCTGCCAGACGGAGAAACAAAAAGCAGCCCAGGGGAGCATTTGTAGGGAAGAATTGGTAGGCATAGGGAGGATTAAGTACCTGCCCACTGGCTTCCTCTGCAAATGCATCTCTCCATCTCTGCATTCGCCCCAGCATTACAAGTCAAATACAGAACTGGGACACCCCGTGCTTGCACAATGAAGTGTAGTTCTGCCCTGTCTTCCGAAAAATAAGATTTGACCCAGGGTTGCCTATATTCGTGAATTTTAGAAAAGGGCACTTTTTACACAAGTTTCTGTTCTTCACAGATTCCAGAGGGAGTTAACAAAGTACAATTGCCAGAATATGTGTGGATCCCAGCTAGTATTAAGTGGTAAACAAAGAAGCAGCATGGAGGAAAGTTCAAAGTTCAAAGCCACCTCTAAAAGACCAAGTCAGACTTTCCGTACATCATCTGGAACACCAAGGATCAATTGAATAAATACTTGCATTAGGAGTCATGAAGTAGAGTAATCCGTGAACAGCTCCTGGGAGAGTCAGTCCATAAATTAGGAATAATGTTAGAATTAGGAAAGAACATGGGGCTGTAAAATATATTGCCTAAGAGGAAGAGCAAAGCAGAGAAGAAAAAAGTGAGTGTCAGGAAGAGGTTAAGGCAATACCATGAAACAGATACTGTGCACTCAAAATTACTGAACAGTTGCAGCTAAATCCAACTCAGTGATAAACTGTTTTTGTTTAGGGTGGTTTGAGGAAATGCAGAAGCTCATGCATGTGTGTAAATCACCACATAATGGTGCCATCCAGTGTGGTGCAGCAGTGGTTAACATGGCAGACTAGAATTGAGGAAACCTGTGGAGGTGTGCTCCACAGAAGTGCAGGGAGGTGGGGGAAGTGCAGGCAGTGGGGGCCCACTCCCAACATTTTGTCTAAGTTGGTGCCTACGGCCATGAAGCTCACTGGTGACCTTGAGACAATTCTCCAGTCCAACTGACTGAAAGATTGTGAGCAGATTGTGTGCAAGAGGAAAGAGAGAGTAGCTTGAACTCTTTGGATGAGAAGTAAGATACTAATTAAAAAGGCAAGCATGCATTTTTTCTACGTTGCAGAGAAAAAAGGTAGAAAACACATTGTGACACCTTAAGGACCAACACTGTAGGTCCTTATTAGATGCATAAAGTCACCAGAGAATGCTGGGTTTATCCATACATCCAGATTTTCCTGGACATAACTGGGATTCGTTCTCCGAAAATAATAACTACAGTAAAAGTTAAAATGTAAGGGCATATGGTAGCCAAAAAGCTCAACATATTTGCCCAAAGAAGCAATATATTATTCAACTGACTATTCATTATGACGTTTTATGACACAGTCCGAGTCAGGCCATCTAAACTGCTGTTCCATCCCAAGGTGCTTTAGCCCTGCAGTGTAATGGGAACACTTGTGTTCCTCATAGTTGCACTTTATAGCTAATTAATCCATAATTTTCTTTCTCATTTGCTTTACGTATTGCTGATCAAACACATGAAAAAAAATACCTCCTGCATATGGATTATAACCTAGCCTCCTCGCAGACGTATTAGTTTTCAATGGGCAGGTGCCTTTTAAAAATATGACAGAACATTCATTCATGTGAGCTGCCTTCTGTCTCACGTGGTGCAGTCCAAAGATGGCTTTACCACCTCAGTAAGGACCAGGTCAGTGAAATACAGGTGTCTGGTAATAATCCCTGCTCACCTTTACAGTCGATTCAATTCCTCGTACTGTAGAAATGTACACAATTAGCCAGCAGGATGCCAAACATAAAACCAGCCACCACTGAAGCGGACCGCTGTTTCCAATATCTGTGCTTATGTTTAAAGTGTACCTATACCAGAAATAATTAGTAGGTGTACTTTTGTGACATTCTTCAATAAGTTCTGAAATAACAAGCACAGAAGGCATTATCAAAACAGATGGAATCATAGAAGAGTTGGAAAGGATCCTGACGATCAGGAATATGCAGTTGTCCCATATAGAGATCGAACCTGCAATCTTGGTGTTATCCGCACCATGCTCTAACAGACTTTCCTAATATGGTGCCATCCAGATGTTTTGGACTAGAACTTCCATCAGCCCCAGCCAGCACAGAAAAATGGGCACCTGTAGGGCTTTTGCTTATCCCAATCTGTAGCTAGGGCCAAAGAAGGCATGGCAGGAACACACCTGGATCTGACAGTTGCTGACTGTGGCAGAGTTGGACAAACAATTTAATGCAGTGGTTGAAGGATACATAGAAAAGCAGATACTAATAACAGAAAGCAGCAAGAGACTTGGGAACTCACCTGGTTTGCTGGTATCTGTTGGGCAGGAACTCCAAGGTAACGGGTTTCGGAAAGAATTTATAAAATACCACAAAATCCAGGCCAGAAGCATATTATAATACACACTCACTAGGAAGGACACTATCAGAGAACTGTAACCTGTGGAATATACAAGCACATGCAGAACTGGCATGAACAAAGGCAATTGCTGTTTAACGTAAATATTGCAAGAGCCTGATTCACACAATGGAAAGATCAAATCCAATTACTACCTGAACTCTGGCAGTCTGGAAAAAAACATTGCTCTGTGAATTAAATGTTGGTGCTAACGAACTGGGTGGGGGGAGGCAATTCCCATTTTGCCTCAGGTGGTGAAATCACACAGGTTGCCCCTGAGTGGCTCTGTTTATCTTCTACACAGATAGGCATGCAACTGCCTGAGTTTACCACTACTAGGATGCGGGTAGCACTGTGGTCTAAACCACTGAGCCACTTGGGCTTGCCGATCAGAAGGTCAGCGGTTCAAATCCCTAAGACGAGGTGAGCTCCCATTGCTTGGTCCCTGCTCCTGCCAACGTAGCAGTTCAAAAGCATGCCAGTGCAAGTAGATAAATAGTTATCGCTGTGGTGATAACCACAAACTGGGGGAGGGGAGGCAATTCCCATTTTGCCTCAGATGGTGAAATCGGACAGGCTGCCCCAGTGGCTCTGTCTATCTTCTAGACCAGGGGTCAGCAAACTAAGGCCCATGGGCACGATCAGGCCCGATTGCCCTCTGGATCCGGCCCACAGACAGTCCTGGAATCGCCGCTTGGATCGGCTTCATTGTTCAGGCAGTGCCATTTTTTTTGCAATTTTTTCCCCGGGTGCTTTTCCCCCTCCCCTCCCCTCCCTCACACACACCATGGCAGCGGCGCCTCCCACCTCTTGGCTTCTCCCCGCCCTGTGGAGGAAGGGAGCTGGGCTTTGATTGGTGCCAGCAGCCAGCAAATCTGAAGCCTTGAAACCTACCCGCTGGCCTCTCCGTCCATGGCTGCACTGTGGGCAGCGTGACAGGCACGGGGCTTTGTCTGGAGCTTGGTGCGCCTGCTGGCCCCGCACCTGGTGCCCGAGAAAGCTGGCCCAAAAAGGAGAGGCGCTGCCACCGCCACTGGCTTCCAACCGCAGGCAGAGTGGCGGAGGACGTAGGAGAGCAGGGGGAGGGGCTGGAGGAGAGAGAGAAGCCCCCCTCCGCGGGGTGCGTGCACACACATGCGCGCAATTTGGCCCACCTCAAGGTCTGAGGGGCAGTGAACCAGCCCCCTCCTAAAAAAGAAACTGCCTGAGTTTACTACTACTGGGAAGCGGGTGGCACTGTGGTCTAAACCACTGAGCCTCTTGGACTTGCCAATCAGAAGGTTGGCGGTTCAAATCCATGCAGCAGGGTGAGCTCCCGTTGCTCTATCCCAACTCCTGCTACCCTAGCTGTTCAAAAGCACGCCAGTGCCAAGTAGATAAATAGGTATCGCTGTGGGGGGAAAGTAAACAGCATTTCTGTGCGCTTTGGTTTCCATCATGGTGTTCCGTTGCACCAGAAGCGGTTTAGTCATGCTGGCCACATGACCCAGAAAGCTGTTTGAGGACAAACACTGGCTCCCTCAGCCTGAAAGCAAGGTGAGCACTGCAACCCCATAGTCGCCTTTGACTGGTCCTTTACCTTTTACCCTACCACTACTGGGTTTGCTATCACACCCTCATGTAGCCCATGCATTTTCTAGGAAGGAGCAATGATTAGAAGATTGTATAATCACAAGTAAAGGAAATTGCAGAAACCTACCCAGTCCTCCCAGGTAAGGTGAGATGTGCCACCAGAGTCGAATGGTGCCTTTTTTCAAGCATTGCCCTACAGCTAATTCAAGAAAAAATACAGGGATGCCTCCCAACACAAGCGTGGTGATGTATGGAATCAGGAATGCTCCTAGAAACACAATTTCCAAGCACAGTTAGCTCATAACAGTGGCGTAACGTGGATTGCCGGCGCCCAGTGCGGGAAAGTCCCCTGACACCTCCAGCCAAGTGGGGCCTTGCTGTGCCAGCTGCCTGCAGAGGCATGTCTGGCCAGGCCAGGCCACACTGGGGATGCCCCTTGACCACCTCCCTCCATCCATGCCTGTACTCCATGGGTCTGGTCTGCTTTGCTGGCTTTGCCAGGGTGGTGAAGCCAATGCCTGGTGGGTGGGTGCCTGGTTGTGCCCCCTCAGAATTCTGCACCCGGGGCTCCAGCCCCCCCCCCCACTATGCCACTGCTCATGCCCTCCTCCATCTCTAACTATCTACTAGTATTATTGTCATACCAGCAGCATCTGTTAGGTACGTATGTTGTACGTAAAATAATTATTAAGTAAAGCAAACAAAGCTGTAGCAGTTGACTGAGTTGACTGAGCAGTTTTTTTCATATGGTGATCAACTGAGGTAAGAAAACCTGGGGGTGCTTCTTAACTGCTATGGCTCCCAGTTGTGGCTCTTGAGAAATCTAGTTCCATGAAGGGGCAAGGATTATTACAGCTAAGGATTATTAACTACACCCTCCATTGGGGAAGCTGTGATGTTGATATCGGATTTGAATCAGGATTGCCCCCTCCGATATAAACTGTATGAGGGGCAGAGAAATGTTGTAGATAGAGCTAATCATGTTCTTCCTGCTTAGGACTGTGCAAAAAGGCAATAATATACAACTAATTGTTAGCGGGTTATTTTTTTTTACTGTGGCATGCATTGAAAGCACATTAAACTGCATAAATTAGACCTGCTGTAGAAGATCTAGAAGGTGAAAGTCGTGAAAAAATTGCTGTTTTTGCAGTTACATTTTAGTTTGTTTTTATTCATTTTTTTAAATTCTGGAATGGTGGGGGGGGAGTTCTGCAAATAATCCATTCTGGACAATGCTTTTATGATTCTGTCATATGATACTTCAAAAACTCAAGTATCAAGCATTTATGCCTCCCCTACCAGTCATTTACCCTGTCCCACGTTAGTGTTCCTAAAGTGGTAGAACAAATGGCCTTGTCTCTTTTGATTTGGCAGTGTTGTTTTCTAAAACCAAAGTTAAATCAACTTTGAGGGGAATCAGCTAGAGTCAGCTCAGGTGTTCATAGCTCCCTTGGTCTATGTCTAAATTATCTGCCTTCCTTGAGAAGCAGAAAAGATTAACAAAAAGTTACTTTGCTGCTGCAAAGGAAGTTGCTCTTGGACAAAGTAGCTTGTTTCTAATTTCTTCATTTTTCAACAAGGAATAATATGTATCTTAAAATCATTTATCAGTGTTAAGAGTCAAAGTACAGAAACACCACGTTTAAAAAAAAGTTTGGATTTGATATCCCGCTTTATCACTACTCTAAGGAGTCTCAAAGCAGCTAACAATCTCCTTTTCCCTTCCTCCCCCAGAAAAACACTCTGAGTTGAGTGAGGCTGAGAGACCTCAGAGAAGTGTGACTAGCCTAAGGTCACCCAGCAGCTGTATGTGGAGGAGTGGGGAATCGAACCCGGTTCACCAGATTATGAGTCCACCACTCTTAACCACTACACCACACTGGCTCTTATTGTCATGGTTGCCTAGAAGCAAGGCTATTTATTTTATCATGTTTCTTGCCAATAAAAAAAACCAAACACTTTAAAAAATCCATGTCCATTTAGTCAGAGAAAGTAAACAACTTGATTCACTCAGGCACTAAATCCATGCAGTAAAACCAAATCAATCAGTAACAATGGATAACAATCCCAACAAGACTTAAAGCTTGGGTTGTAAGTCATTCAGTAATACTATTAAGCTCTGCATGCAAATCGTAAGAGTTGCAGTGAGGCATTGAAATTAATAGAAAAATTAGTGACATATTGTCCTCACTGTCTCTGTGTTGTTTTGCTCTGTGCACTTAGCCATCTGTCATTTAGGAGGAAGAGCAGGATATAAATGGAATTTTATTTTTTTTATCCAACCCACCAAAAAAAGTACTTCCAACCCTTTTACAGCTTCTGTGACAGTCTCCTCCCTCTAGCTATCATCTGCCACAGCTGAGGCCATCAGGTGGAGCGTAGCAACATTTAAGTACCTTTACAGCTGCCTCTGCAGAGCCATTTTAGGCCACCTTTGTTCATACCTCTGGCTTTTTTTGCCATCTCACATAGAGCCCCTTAATCTCCCTTAATGGCTCACAACCCAGGCTAACACCTCACTGGGAGGCTAGCCTGGCTATTCCAAGAATTAAAAGCACTGATTAAATTTTAACAGTTGCTGGATCCAGAGATTAGAGGAGTGTGGCACACCCCAAACACATATTATTTTAGAACAAGAGGAGGGTGTCATAGTTTAGTCTGAACACAACTAATCAATTAAAAAGTGGGTTTTCTCTTACCTCCTCCGTAGGTTTGGCACAAGTATGGAAAACGCCACACATTTGCAAGACCCACAACAAATCCGGAACAGCTTAAAAGGTACTGGAATTTACTATCCCACTTGGGCCTTTGTGAGTGTTTAGAGCTGCTTTCGGGTTGATCAGTTGCCATCTTTACTTTATACTCTTCAACACTGCCTTCGGGTTGATCAGTTGCCATCTTTACAACCTCTTATTTTCCTTTCACCACATATTTCTCCAATATTAGTAGCAGCCAGGCAACTGAACCTCCTCACTCACCATGTAAGCAGCAGGGGGGGGGGGCAGAAGAGGTATTCTGAACAATGGATAGAACTTCCATCTGCGACATCACACCAAAGAATCCAGATAAAACAACCTAGCAACCTACAGCCACACAAATTACAGAGTTGAGATGAGGCACTTAAGTTAACAGAAAAATTCTTACCTCTTGGAAGCAGTAAATATATAATTTAACCCTTTCAGTCCAAACTCTAAATTGTATTACTTTTCCCAAAGGTTCCCTCTTTCCCTAGCATAGGTAAAAAAACCACACGTTTGGTAAGTTAAAAAATGGTTTACTTACACACTCTTCAAAGGTCAGGTTCATGTGTTTCATATAAGGTTGCACAGGCAGTAATATTCACCTTAGTTACAAAGCGGCAGAAGTTCCTAAATTACTGGTAGAGGAACTCAAGAATGGATGCTGAGAGCCATGCAGTTGAGCTGGAGCAACCAACTCAAACCTCTCCACATGCTGAGCTTCTCAAGTAAACTGGAGAACAAAGGCTTGATTACATAGTTCCTTCCAAGTTGAGGGGAAGTAGATAGTGAAGCCTGACAGGATAGCATACTCTATGGTATTAACCCCTTCATGCCTTAATTAGACTTAAGCATGTTGGTTATGTGAAACTGATTATCCCACAAACCCCTTCTCAATAAATGAACCACTGGGAGTCCCATCTTAACTCAAAGGTTCTCAAAACAGTCTCTTGGTCGAGGACTGGTCAGAATATTGACTGTCATTTCTTTGGTTTGATAATACGCCAATTCAACAAGTCCATCTTGTACCACATCATACACATAGAGGTATTTCACCCCAATATGTTTGGTTCTTGCATGAAACGTCTCACTTTCCAAGAGTCAGCATCAGTGTAACCTAGTAGTTTTGGATTGCTGTTGACTTGCAGTTTACAGTTCATGGCTTCCTTTAAATATCTAGTAATTCCTTGCATATCAGTCCAGTCCTTCTCAGTGGGAGAGCTAACATCCCTGCTTAAAATAACCGGCCCACGAGCAACCCCAGAACTGAGCCTCCTGCTCAGCGAGTTTGCAAACGTTGCGCTAAACAGGCGCAGTGTGGTGCAAGGACTCGCTTCTGTGGTGCCGGAAATCGCATCTGTGCAGACACCAGAAATCGTGGGCCCATGGAAGGATCTCCGCTGGAGTGAACCAGCCCAGGCGAGGTAAACCTTGCCAACCCCTGGATTAAGTACATGTAAAGCACATGACTTCCCCCAAATCCTGCAAACTGTGCCCCCCTGGCCCCGCCCCACCTAAGCTACAATTGCTTAACACCCTTTGTCTCCATCTGCTTATAGGAGACAAAATGCCTTTAAGCAAATTGTAATGAATGAAACTAATCTGGAGAGAGTGCATTACTTTCCTTATGATTCCTCTTTTCTTGTCTTGCCTCTCCCATTCTACATTTGGCTTTGCAGTAAAAGATAGAAGACTTAGGGAAGACAGAGATTGAACCTTAAAAGAAAACTAGCAAACATTTCCAGCTCCAACATTTCTTTCTGTGTAATTAGAGAAAGCACATCTAAGTCCTGTCATTTTAAGAGCTCTGCCAAGAACTGATGAAATTCCTGTGTGCTGCTAATATTGGCTCATCTAGTGCATTATTGTCTACTTTGACTAGCAGTGACTAGATGTCTTTCCCATTATCCTGCCACCTGATCTTTTAAACTGGAGATTGAATCTGGGATGGAAAGCATGGGCTCTGCTACTGAGCTATGACATCCCACTGCCACCTCCCTTTATAACTTCAAAATAGCAGAACAGGTGACAAGCTGAGTCATTCATACAAATGTCTGTCATTTTCAGCATTCAGTTCAACATACAGTTGCAACTGAAATTATTCAACTCCCATTGCAAATCAGGTTTAACAAAATTTACAGACTTTCAGCTGTTTGCAATGAGCAAATCAAACAAAAGCAATTGAAATAGCTCAACACAGAATAGATAGATAGATTCTTTATTGTCATTACACAAGTGCAACATTGCACAGTGCAACGAAATTGGATGTCATCCCTTAAAAAAAAACAACAAAAGCAAAACAGCAACAACAACCAAACAAACCACATTCCAGCCACACCCACACCCACACCCATCAAACTCCCAGGTCACACTATCGAGTTACAGCATTCAAAAAGGCCACAGCTCTTGGATAGAAACTATTTTTCAGTCTATTTGTCCTTGACTTGATGTTTCTATATCTCCTGCCAGAAGGCAGTAGTGCAAACAGACTGTATCCCGGGTGAGATGCATCCTGCAGGATGTTGTTTGCTTTCCTAAGACAACGGGAACCGTACAGTTCTTCCAAAGATGGGAGAGGATGACCAATAATCCTTTGGGCTGTGGTTATGACCTTCTGGAGCACCTTCTTCTCCCTAGCTGTACAACTGGAGAACCAAGCACAAATACAGTATGTGAGAATGCTCTCTATGGAGCCTCGGTAGAAGGACACCAGCAGTTTCTCACTCAGATTGTTCTTCTTTAAAAGTCTGAGGAAATAAATTCTCTGCTGAGCCTTCTTCACCAGAGCAGTGGTATTTGCGCTCCAAGTCATGCCCTGATCGATAGTCACTCCCAAAAACCTGAATTCCGCCACCCTCTCCACCCGTTCCCCGTTGATATACAAGGGCTGAATGACCGCCTTTTTTGTCCTGTAATCCATCACCAATTCCTTGGTCTTAGCTGTATTAAGAGCCAGATTGTTCTCTCCACACCAAACACAGAGCCGCTCCACCTCGTCCCGATAGGCGGACTCATCCCCTCCTGAAATGAGCCCCACCACCGTAGTGTCATCAGCAAACTTGATGATTTTGTTGCTGGAATAGATGGCTGTACAGTCATACGTATAGAGAGTAAAGAGCAGGGGACTCAACACACAACCCTGTGGTGAGCCGGTGTTAAGGCTAAGGGCTTTGGACATATGTGACCCTACTCTAACCCTCTGAGAACGTTCTGACAAAAAATCCAAAACCCAGAGACAGGTGGAGTTGGAGAGTCCAATCGCCTCTAGCTTGGACACCAGTCTATGGGGGAGGATAGTGTTAAAAGCAGAGCTAAAATCCACAAACAGCAGCCTCACATAACTCCCCGGCTGCTCCAGATGGGACAGAGCAGCATGGAGAGTGGTGGTGATAGCGTCTTCTGTGGATCTATTTGCCCTGTATGCAAACTGGTAGTTGTCAAAAATTGGTGGAAGACAGGAAATAATGTGACGGCGCACCAGTTTCTCAAAGCACTTCATGATGATTGGAGTCAGTGCAACTGGTCTGTAGTCATTCAAACTACTGATTGTGGGTTTTTTAGGCAGAGGAACAATAGTTGACGACTTCAGGCAGGGTGGGACAATAGACTGGTGTAAGGACTTGTTGAAGATCTTAGTAAAGACCCTCGCCAGCTGATCCGCACAGCCCTTCAACACCTTTCCAGTGATGCCATCAGGTCCAGCAGCCTTCCTCGGATTCACCATCCTCAATACCTGTCTCACCTCGTGCTCCTCTACAGTGAATGAGGGGCCCCTATGGGCTGGTGGCTGTAATACCGACGTCTCAGGTGGCTCCCTCTCGAAGCGAGCAAAGAAGAGGTTAAGCTCCTCCGCCAGCAAAGGGTCACCGTCGACAGCACCAAGGTTAGGTTTATAGTTGGTAATATGCTGAATCCCCTGCCACATCTGTCTTGTGTTGTTGCTCCTTAAATTATCCTCAATCCTCTGTCTATAATCCAGTTTCGCCCGTCGAATACCCCTCTTCAAGTTTGCTCTTGCCACACTGTAAAGCTGCACCTCGCCCGACCTGAAAGCCCTGTTTCTTTCCCGCAACAGGCATTGGACCTCTCTATTCATCCAGGGTTTCTGATTGGGGTAAAACCGGATGGATTTATTTACTGTGACAGTGTCTGTGCAGTGATTGATATAGCACAGAACTGCCGCCGTGTGCTCCTCCAGGTCTGAACGATCGAAAATATCCCAATTGGTTCTCTCAAAACAGTCCTGCAGCTGGTGAATAGCACCTTCAGGCCAGATTTTAACAGTCCTTGATATTGTGGGAGCCCGTTTCCTGAGTGGGATATATGTTGGTACCAGGAACAGAGACATATGGTCGGACTGGCCCAAATGTGGCAACTGTAAAGCCCTATAGCCGTGATTTACATTCGAATAAACTTTATCCAGTGTCTTGTCCCCTCTTGTGGGACATTTCACATGCTGATAGAGCGTTGGGAGCACTGTTTTAAGTTCAACATGGTTGAAGTCTCCCGCAATGATGTGCACAGCTTCAGGATACTTGTCTTGCTGGCTGCTGATAAGGCTCTGCAGGCATCCCAAAGCCAAGTTGGCATTAGCATCTGGTGGCACGTACACACCAGTTAGCATAACAGCTGTGAACTCCCTAGGGAGATAGGCTGGTCTACATTTAACAGAATCAAAACAAGCGGTAAAAAAGAAGAATCAAAACTATGTATATTTCACTCGAATAGCATTTTGTTTAATAATACATTATTTGTCTAACATATAAGATAGGAAACAAAGCATTACAGGTGCATGTTTGGATAAAAGAGACATCTGTATTAACCACCTGCTAATCCAGCACAACTGGTAAGGAGAGTCACTCAAAGTGCATTAGTCTCATTTAGACTCTGGGACCCGCTAACCTTTTAACAGCTCTAATCCTGAACTCAGGAGAGAGAGACATCAGTGTTGCACCATCTCTCACTGAAAAGTCTTCCTGTAACACCTCAGGAAGGCGAGTTAATTACACTTTGTTCTTCAGTTCTCCATTTATTGATGCTTCTGATACGGCACTGATCAGATCCTGCCGTCCAGGATTTCTCCTCTTGCGTAAACTTTGGATGCCTTTGTAGATAGCAAACCCAGGGATAAACAGGCTTGGTATTCCTGCAAGGACTACGATGATAGCATAAACCCAGTCAGGATATTTTATCGACATTGATTTGGGAAACAGGTCCTGAGGAAAAGACGACACACCTTTCAGATAGTTGTAGGTGGTGATGGTGTAGAAAAGATGGAAACCTAAAGGCATCCATCTACCCATCCCCCCTGAACTGCATTTAAGCTAGGCTCCTTGGAGTGCAGGAAGAGCAGTGCCAGAAACTTATATTTTTGCTTTTGCAAAGGCCAAATTGGTATACCCAGCACCGCTAAAGGGAACTGAGAACTCAGCTACATTAGTAAAGAAAAAGTGTATTAAAACACTGCGACACCAGACAATGCTGGGGAGTTCTTTCGCCAATGTGATTTCACATTATGTTTACAAGAAAATTTACAAGCTTTTTTTTAATGTGTCTATATCCAGTCTGAGGTCCCATTCAATGCAGGCATGCCTTAACAGGGATTGTGATCAATCATTTAATTTCAATTAGTAGCCAATTTAGAGCAGGTAATTTATTTTCCCTAAGGGGGAAACAAATTGTTCTCCTTCATCTGCCCCAACAAGATATTCAGCAAATAGTCCTTGTGGGGGTGTGGGAAGGGTAGCAAACTGTGGGTTGGGCAATCAAAGGCATGCTGAGCACAGTGTGAGTGAAGAGAAACTCATAAAATAACTCGGGGTGTGCTTCTTTGAACATGTGTACTTACGTATTCGGGATCCCAGACATTGTATCGTAATTCTTCTCCCACTTTCACCACGAAGTAAAAAAGGAAGATAACCAACATGATAAGAGGACTGATAAATCTCCAGGTGGCCTGCCAGAAGATATTGGGTTTGTGTCCAATCATGAACTTAATATCATCATTAAATCTGATAATAAAGAGAAAGGAAGTTTAGAGAAACCAAGCAGCTTTGGACAGATTAAGGGCCAACTCACATATGCATATTCATTACTTGGTACCGTAACTGCCATAAGGAAAGAGGGCATTACAGATATGTCAGAACTGACAGAACTTCCATTGCATTGCCTAAAACGTTATATCTTGTAATGGAATCGGCTCTCACATTCAGAAGCTGGTTATCAAGTGTAGACAAACTGTTGCAGGAATTTATGTATAGGTTTTGGGGGGTTGCCCCTCCAGCAGATATCATGCACATGCAGCCCACTACCCAAACCAGCACAATTGCTTTTGTGACTTTTCTAATTTGTCCCCACAAAACACCCCATCACAGTTTCTTCCTATCTATTGAAAGGGCCTTTGCTGCACAATACCAAATGTAACAATTCACTGATAAATGTATCTGTGTACTGGCTCACTGGGAAAACTTCAGAAATTCATATACAGTGTTGCCCCGCAAGACGAATGCCTCGCAAGACGAAAAACTTGCTAGACGAAAGAGTTTTCCGTTTTTTGAGGTACTTCGCAAGACGAATTTCCCTATGGGCTTGCTTCGCAAGACGAAAACGTCTAGCAAGTTTGTTTCCTTTTTCTTAAAACTGTTAAAACCCAGGGTGCATTGCTTGAAGAGGTGCAGTTGCGACTTGACTTCGAGGAGCAACTCATAGCACGCAGTTTGGTAGACTTTTTTCAGGTTTTTGAGGACTTTGGTGATTTTTGAAGCTTTTCCAAAACTTCTTTTGCATCCATTTGGTAAGTTAAACTTTTAAAACTTTTTTGGGGGGGTTGGATTTTGGGTTGGGGTGTTTGGAATTCAAGGACTTGGTTTGGGTTTGTTTTTTTTGCAAGAATCTGGGAGCTTGTGTGATTTTTTTTTTTTTTGAATTTTTATGATTTTCTGTGACCATTGGGCCATGTTTTTTTTAAAAAAAAAATTCTGGGTTTGAATTTCTGTGTGGTGGGTGGCTGGGGGAACAGTTGGGGAGGGGTTTGCAAGAATCTGGGAGCTTGTGTGTTGTTGTTTTTTGAATTTTTATGATTTTCTGTGACCATTGGGCAATGTTGTTTTTTTAAAAAAAAAATCTGGGTTTGAATTTCTGTGTGGTGGGTGGCTGGGGGAACAGTTGGCGAGGGGGTTGCAAGAATCTGGGAGCTTGTGTGGGGTTTTTTTTGAATTTTTTTGATTTTCTGTGACCATTGATTTTTAAATGTTTTTCTGTCATGTTTAGAAACTTAATTTATTGTTCCTTCAATTTTTGAAATGCTCTTTACAGTATGTGTGACTTTAAAGAGCAGTTAATAAACTCTTTTTGTACCAAATTTGGCTTTGTTTGGACTTTTTTTGACCATAGGAACGCATCAATTGATTTTCAATGCATTCCTATGGGATTTCGTGCTTCGCAAGACGAAAAATTCGCTAGACGAGAAAACTCGCAGAACTAATTAATTTCATCTTGCGAGGCACCACTGTAGACATGTGAGCTCAGCTACTCAGCAACCCCTCTGCCTGAGTGATAATTCCTGGCATCCTGATATCTGAATGCCAGACAGGTAGCCTTTCCAGGAATAACAAACCCAGATGAAGACAAAAGGGTGTGATTAACTTGGCTGGGAAACAGGGAAATGTAAATATGTTTTTTGTTACACTTGATGGGTGTTTGGAGGAGGGCAAAGAGAACCATTGGGCATGGTCCAGGATGCAAAGCATTTTGCATGCATTATATTTGTAATCCTTAAAACAGTCCAGTAAGGTGGACTTATAAATCATTTAGAGATTTTATTACAATCAAGCAGTATATAATTTTTGTTAAACAAATAAAATGATTTTCCTTGTACTTTTGAGAGGCGGGTGGGAGAATAAGTGGCTTGCACAAATCTAGCTACAGAATTTTTGGCTGACAGGAATCCAGAGACACTTTCTATTTGATAAAGTTTCACATCTTACCTGTCTATCCCATATATGTAGACAACAGAAAACATCTCGAAGAAAGCAATTATCAGCAAAGGAATGGAACCAGCAAAATTATCAAACAGAGCCAACCAATAGTTTCCTGATCTCAGCACAAAAATAATGGCAAGCAAGAAAGATGTCACACAAATCAATCCTGTAAAGAAACAGCAAACACGATCAAACAAAATAAAATGTGAAGCAGAAAGTTTAACTAAGAAAATTAAATAAATATTGTAATACAAGAAACGTTGGCAACACTTCAAGGATCAAATCAGCTAGACATGAAGAAAATGTATTGATCCAGTTTTCACACATCATGGTGAACAAGTTAACAGTTTATTGCAAACACACTGTCTCTCCCACCCTCTGCTCATTCTGGTCGGAAAGAAGCTGATTTCTGCCATAGTATTACCTCCAAGCCAGGAGCTATGATTTGTTTCATTCCAACAAAGCATGCTCAGTAAGCCAAGAAGAAACATTGAGTACAGGTTGTGGCTTGCTGTGAGTGAAACAAACCAAGATCCCTGGCTCAGACATAACACTAAGCCAAGAATGGTGTGTTCTTTCCTCTGAACAGTAGCTGGGAAGACAGAAACAGACCAAAAAAGTTGCAATCTATGCTTGATTGCAATGTGCGAACAAAGCCATTAAGTTTTTGGAACTCTATGGAGGATTTAAAGTCAAGGGGAAAAGAAAAGAAATGGCTCCTTCAATTATTATTATAGATTTAGGAAGTTAGGAATAGTTGTAGATTTGTAAGGACATTGCTTCTGAAATTCAAAGTTTGAACTCCTCAGAGAGACTGGTCCATCTCAAAAGGGTTGCTGTGCAAAAAAAAAAAAAAGCAAAAAAGCTGACTGCTATCCAAAGCTACATGCTCACAATCAATTCCCTTCTCCTCCATCAGCAATATTCAGCAGCAGGGGTTGCTTTACTGTGTTTGGCTGCAAATACAGGTCCAGTGAGTAGCTGCAGTGATTTCACTCTTCCTGGCTTGCTGGCAAAACTCATGAGCAAGTTGCTGACTTTTTACCATCATCTTTAAAACATGCTGGGTCATTCATACTGGGTCAGATTCAGCTAAGTTGTTGTGCTAGCAAAAGCCAACACAACAAAGCCTGTTGATGCAATGGTACTTTCCCCAGCCATCCTCTGCACCATGACAGCTGCAACCAAGCCAAAACTCCTGAGGAGGGTCAGGAGGACCCCACAGAATCGGGGGAAAGGGAAAGAACATTCTTTCTAGCAAACAGAATGCTTTTTCTGATTGAACTATTGTCTTAGTGCAATACTGAATTCCACCCAATGAAAATAAAGTATTACATCATTTAACTTGAAAGAAGCAATATACTACTTGAATTCTGACGACCACTTTGCAATCCCTCTGTTGCCACACCCTGATTATACTACCATTTTTTTCAACTAACCTGTAACAAGTTCCTTAGGCCATTTTTTCGGTATGATTTTGAGATCGTTCAGTGGCACCATAACACCCTCTATATTCCCAAACATAGATGATAAACCTAAGCAGAACAGCATGATAAAGAAGAGGATGGACCATATTGGCGAGGCAGGCATTTTGGTGATGGCCTCAGTGAAGACAATAAATGCTAAGCCAGTTCCTTCAACACCCTGCAGAAAATAGCAATAGATATAGATGGAATAAGACATACAATTATTGATCATTTTAAAATGCACTTTAAGTCACTCAGGTTAGACCATCTACAGCCAGCTTCCTAAGCCAATAGGACCATATCATTTATCATTCTATCACTAACTGCTCTTCCACCAAAGTACCCAAGGAAGAGTACAAGAATAGAACCAGATAAAATCATCACAAAAGCTACAATTAATAAAGTTTTTGTTCAAGCAACAGCAGCCATATGCTAAAATCAGTTATGATAATTTCCAAGAGGGTAAATAAATTCTCTCTATCTCTCATTTATGTTTATATAATTTGGGTCTTACAATGGTCCAGGACACATGTGGTAAATCATAATTAATGGTTCACCAGTAATATGGAAGTGACTTATGCTTATTGATATAAAGTCCTTTATTATAATCTTGTTAGCTTCCATGTTATCACCTTACATCACTTAAGAATGATTCCAGGTCACAGGTCTGAAATGTAAGAGTTGCAAAGGTTGCTGGATCTGTCGTGTTGAGCCAAGCTTGCATTTGTTCAAAGTTTTCCTGGGTTACATTACCTTCTGGCAAATCAAATGCATTTGTCAGAGTGAGGATATTTCTGCAAATGCAAAAGGAAAGCAGTCAATGCCTCTTCAGTCAATGACTCTTCACACAGATTTCTTAAGTTTTATCATTATGATAATGAATTAATAAATAAATTTATTATGCTCACAAAACAATGCATTTAAAAGAATGCAGATACATTACAGAGGGGTCAAATGTAAGTTCTGACTTTACCATCTGCTTCCTAATTTCTATTGAAAATAGAAAGTATTTTGCTACTTTATCAGGCAGTAATAAAAATAGAGCCATCAGTTAAATAAAAAGATATCAGATCCTTAGAGGCAGAGTTCTTAATAATATGGAAGGGTATGCCTCCCAAATCCTATATTTCCTGTGCCACAAGGACAAAGTTGTTAGCTAAGTTAAGAGAGCCGAGGGCAGAACACTTAAATAAATTAACTTGCATGTTCTCTCCTATTTGTAAATAGCTAATGTTTGCCCAGATACAACAAGGGTTATTTGTACATAGAAAATGTTCTGGCAACCACATGCCCACTGTTTTCCCACATCATTGACAGTTCTGCCCGTGTTGCTTGCTTATTAGAGAAGACAACTGATCCCACAAACCCCTGGAACTATAATTGTCTATGCAATTGGCACTCATATTGGGGAGGAGGGAAAGAACAATGATCTGGGACGCTTTAATTGGAAAACAGGAAAAAAACTTACTGGCTAAAGCAATTGTCATATCTCTCTGTTGCTCTGAATCCAATGATTGAGTATATGACAGTAGCTGCATAAATGGATGTGAGGCCATTAATCACAGAGATAGTCAGAGCGTCCTTTTCACAGTTGTTACTGGAAACCAAAACACAGAAACAAGCTCACCGGGTGATCTTGGGCCAGTCACTGTCTCTCAGGCTTATGTACCTCTGGGACTTGTTGTGAGGTAGAAATGTGCGGGGGTGGGGAGGTGGAGAAACGTGTGTGTGAGCCCTGGTTGCTCAGTTTCCTAGATCTTGCATGGTAAGAATTGTGCTACAAATAGTAATACACAATCTTCAATATGAAAGAAAGGAGAAGGAAGGACTTTTCTAGACCTCGATCTTGAGCTACCTTGTTTTGTTCTTCCCATTTGTTTTTTGTTTTGCTCAGGAAGAACATATGCCTTCCAAGATACTTATGAGATAGGATTTGGGGGGGGGGGGTCACTGTCAAGAAAGGAACTACTACCAATTGTGAAATTGTGTTCTAAAATTGACTTTTCTATTTGGTATGGCAACTTACTGAATTGAATTATAACTAGAGAATGAGATGAGGCCTCCAAAGGCAAGGGAAAATGAAAAGAATACTTGAGCTCCGGCATCAAGCCAAGTGGCTGGGTTAGCCAATTCTGCAACCTGAAGAACAGAACAAAAGAGCTTCAAAAATTGGATAACTTTACAGCTAAAATGGAACAAAGCCATGTCCTAGCTGACTCTGAGCATGCAACCTGTTCATTTAATATAAAGTGTGGTATGGGAGAATCCCACCGCTTGGACCATCCTACTCCTGTCATTCAGTGCATAATCCAGCAGGCAGGTTGAAGGAACTGTCCATAGGAGGAGAAGTGTGCAGAATGGACAGGCAAGGCAAGGAAGGCTATGCATGTGGACAGCCAGGCAAAAGATTTCCAAGAGAAACCTGCCTTAGCCCTGTCTATCTAGCTCCTTCCTGTCAACACTGACTGCCAGCAGTCCTCCAGCGTCTGACGAAGAGGCTTTTCCCCGGTCTTTTACTTGCGATCTTCTTACTGGCTATGAACCATGCTTGGACCTCATTTGCTACCTGTGTGCAAATGATATATGCTTCCATTGAAATAGGGCACCTCCCATGCTCTTGATTAGAGAGATGAGTTGCTCGGACTGAAGAGCCAGGCAGATTGAGGGTTTTATGTGTCAAGGTGGAACACAATTGCCCCCCCCCCCCCGTCATCTGGGAAATTGCTGAATCAGCAGGTGATATTTGCAGGAGCCTCAGCTAACACGTTAAACACATCTGCGCAGGTAGAAGAGGGCAGGGCATCACCATTTACTATGCAACCCCTCTCCCTCAGCAAAGTGGCATGTCTGTCTGTCTATATGACTTTGATCATGGAGGGCTTAATGATATCCGGAAAATAATCAGTGTAAATAATGCTGCAAATGGCTCATTTCTCTTCAAACTTTCAGTTATTCTGTTTACTTGGGGTGGTGGGTGGGGATCTAATCAATACTTACATCAGGCGTGAAGAGATATACAATTCCACTGGTTGATCCTTTCAGTGTTAAGCCACGGATCAGGAAAATTGTAAGCACAACATAAGGAAGTGTTGATGTTACATACACGGCCTGGAGAAGGAATATGTCAATTGAATATGCACAACATGAATACGCCTCTTTTGTTACTCTTACTTCTTTCATTCCTTCCCATCCACAGCTCTATTGTCTCCCACACTGCTGAAATTTTTATTTGTCACTTTCAGAGCGGAGAACTGCCTTCCCCCCCTCCTTAACATTATTCTGTAAATCGCCATGTGCATTGATGGCACAACATAAACCCCCAAGGAAAATTTAAAGCATGGGGTAAATTTGTTTCAATGAAAAACGGCATGGAAAGGAGGAAACTGGGAGAAAAACCATAAAGATTTGCATGTATTATCTGTTGCCAGTATTGCAGGTGTACAAACTGTAATTGTTCTACGGGAGCTACTTCTGCAGGGTCTGGCCCCACATTATATGGGTGTCATCTAAAACAAGAACCAAGTGGATCAGATGAATGATGTAGCCCAGGAAAGAACCACATCACTCAGTTTGTCTAGATGGTAGCAGATCAGATTGAGGCTGTACCACATGAAACCCACACTGCATAAGCACTACAATAATCTGACTTGTATCTGCATATATTTACAAATGACTTTTCTGATTCAGCAATACATCTGAACCCGGCCCCTGATGACACTATGTGCTTCAATTTCTCTAGAGTTTACAGGTCACACATTGAGACAAGGGCCTGTTCTAACCTAAAGGTAAAGGTAAAGGTACCCCTGCCCGTACGGGCCAGTCTTGACAGACTCTGGGGTTGTGCGCCCATCTCACTTAAGAGGCCAGGGGCCAGCGCTGTCCAGAGACACTTCCGGGTCACGTGGCCAGCGTGACATCGCTGCTCTGGCGAGCCAGAGCCGCACACGGAAACGCCGTTTACCTTCCCGCTGGTAAGCGGTCCCTATTTATCTACTTGCACCCGGAGGTGCTTTCGAACTGCTAGGTTGGCAGGCGCTGGGACCGAGCAGCGGGAGCGCACCCCGCCGTAGGGATTCGAACCGCCGACCTTTCGATCGGCAAGTCCTAGGCGCTGAGGCTTTAACCCACAGTGCCTACAAAGCCACAAAATAGACATTGCAGCAAACATGGAATTTCCAACCCTCTGTTTGTCCCCTTGCGCTGTGTTTGGTTGTTCTGGGGCTTGTGTGTACACTGGTGCCGATACATGTTGTTGTTGCTAGGCTTGATCATTATTATGAACTGCTCATATTTTAGCACGTTTATAAACCTTTGTTTTATATTAGGGCTCTGTATAGCTGAGCAGCACATTGCGTGAGACAACTGATAAAAATAACAAGTAAATAAAATAAATAATAAAGTGAAAGCTAAGGCAGGGTGGAGAAGGATCTGTTGGGAAAGAAGTGGCCAGCAACAAGGAGAATGTTTTGCCCCCTTCCGGCCCAAAGATACCATCCAGGGTATTAAACACACCCCAAGCCCCACTTAAATCAGCACACACATAGACAGGTCTGTGGGCCCAGTTTGGGGGAAAGCAGCTGCAGCAATCCCTAAAATGGTTGGAAAACAGAATATAAGAAGTAGCTCTGATTTCGTTCATACAAGACAAAAGTACCTTTCCTGTTGTTTCAATGCCTCTAATCGTGCACACGTACACCACTCCCCAGGCACATACTAAACATAACAGCAGCCACCACTGTACAGTTCCAGTCTCGTCAATATTGGTGGAGACATTTAATGTCTTCCTGTACCAAAAATAATCAACAGAAGAGCTCTTTGCACATTCGTACACGTAACCTGAAACCAAAGAAACAGTCCTATTAAGCAATGCTACAATCCAGTGGGAAGCTTTTCTGTGCAAGCTCCATTATAATGAAAAACCACAGTGCACTCTTGCACATCTCCCATTAATTTCAACAGAGCGTGCATAATAACTTTTACAGATTTGTTTCATTTAAAGAATCTATACCCTGCTTTCCACTGCTTATCTCAGAGCAATTTACTGTAAAAAGAAAACATACAATGTACAAAATTTAAAACATTGGAAACAGAAGCATTAAAACATAGGTTTCCGGGGGTGGGGAAACATCTTAACCTAGCATCTGACACTTAGCAAGGACGATGACTGTCTGATTTCGAACTTTCAGTGGCCTATACCACAAGGTGTTTTTTTTTATTATTTTTTTAAAACATTGGCAAGAAAGCACCTGACCTTTGGAAGGACACTGAGAGTGGCTTGTGAAATTCATACCCAACTGGGGTGCCTCTTTATGCAGTTGAGATGTTTTGAGTCAATTCTTCTAACCAATTAATCAGTAAAAAGCTGCAGACTTATTTAAAATAAATATGACTGGGTGTGGGTGGGTGGAGTTGCTATTTCTTCTTCCTCTGCCTATCAACCTTTGACCAGTCACTCCTCTTCCCTCAAGAACAAAAGAGAGAAGCACACATTGGCACTGCATGAAATACAGCACACAGGAACCCTCCATTCTACCAGCCTGGTAGAAACTGAGATTTTCTGTCTGAGTCTTTTTAAACTTTTGCCATGCCATTTTCCCCAGGAAAACCTGCTCTTTAACTCTGAATTGGAACAAACAGCAATTCGGGTTTTCCTCGGATTGCCATAAAGTGTGGGCTTTCCTAGGGAAAGTGGCAGGACCCAACAAAAAAAGTGCAGACCCATGCCTAGAAATTCCGCACAAAAGCAAGTCTGGGTGAGCCCTTTGTTTGACTAAATAAAAAAATTCCTTCCAGTAGCACCTTAAAGACCAACTAAGTTAGTTATTGGTATGAGCTTTCGTGTGCATGCGCACTTCTTCAGATACTTCTTCACTTCTTCTTCAGGTATCTGAAGAAGTGTGCATGCACACGAAAGCTCATACCAAGAACTAACTTAGTTGGTCTTTAAGGTGCTACTGGAAGGAATTTTTTTATTTTGTTTTGACTATGGCAGACCAACACGGCTACCTATCTGTAACTGGAACTTTGTTTGACTGATAGTTTCAGCCAATTGGCTACTTTTAATTGGTGGTCCCTTTTTTTATTGAGTATAATAATCATTGCCACCCTAGATTGCTGGTAGAAAGCAGACATGGATTTATTTAAACCAATCAGACTTTACTGAGTCGCCAAAACATAATTCATTTCCAAGGCAGTTCACAAAACAACAACAAAACAGTTAAAATGCCATGCAATTTCCAAGCCAGACTAAAAGATTACAACACCTTGAAAATAATGTTAAGGTCAGTTCTCATAGTGGTTTTCAGAATTCAAGACGCAACACTTGGCTCAACCTGCTAACACTATAGCTCACCCAACAGGCTTTCCAAAACAGCCAAAGGAAAGCCAGTGGTGAGTCGAACAGATAAGCCTCCCTTGGAAGAGAATTTCAGATCATGGGCACCCATTATTAAGAAAAGTCTGTTCCTCAAAGCCATTGGCAATTGGAACCATAACTCACCCTTATTTCCAAATGGTTCTGATGCCAGAATAATGTGCAGGATAGCTCAGTTAATATAGCTTCCTGGATTTTGGCCCTTCTGTTTAGGCAGTCACTTAGATCTTAAAGGTAAAGGTACCCTTTACCCCTGCCTGTACGGGCCAGTCTTGACAGACTCTGGGGTTGTGCGCCCATCTCACTTAAGAGGCCAGGGGCCAGCGCTGTCCAGAGACACTTCCGGGTCACGTGGCCAGCGTGACATCGCTGCTCTGGCCAGAGCCAGAGCCAGAGCCGCACACGGAAACGCCGTTTACCTTCCCGCTGGTAAGCGGTCCCTATTTATCTACTTGCACCCGGAGGTGCTTTCGAACTGCTAGGTTGGCAGGCGCTGGGTCTGAGCAGCGGGAGCGCACCCCGCCGCAGGGATTCGAACCGCCGACCTTTCGATCGGCAAGCCCTAGGCGCTGAGGCTTTAACCCACAGCGCCACCTGCGTCCCCACCACTTAGATCTTACCGCTGGGCAATAGTGATGCTTCTGGGATTTCTCTGCACCCACCAGCTGTGCTCAGGGCAGGCCTTGCCATGCAGCAGTGTGAAATAACCTGCTTCGGGTGACACTATGAAAGGGAATGGTGTCTGAAGGCAGGAATTGTCTGAATGGTGGTTCAAGACTTTTTAAAGTGTTATACTTACCATGGGGAGATGCTATTTGGGAAGGGACCTAGAGCATCTGCTTTGCATGCAGAACATCCCACGATCAATCCCTGACATATCCAGGTAGGATCGGAAGAGACTCCTATCTAAAACCATGGACAGTCACTGCCAGTCAGTGCAGACAATGGTGAGGTAGATGGACCAATGGGGAAATCCCTATGTTCCTATATTTGTTCCTAATGGCCAGCATGAGGCAGGAGGTGGGGTGATAGAAAATATTTATTGGTTAGATCCAAACTATGTAGGACACATTTGCTTTCCAATGAAGTCAATGAGCCTAATATTAGTGAGAAATGCAATTAATTTACTGGCCCCTACACAAGGTTTTCATATGTGCAATAGGTGAAATAAAATAACGTTCTGCCCTGAGCCTTACGCTATTGTTGTCTCCAGCTCAGCAGATTAAAACATTACCCTAATTCAAAATGATCTTTGGTAAAAGACTGTATTTTCTTATGCTGTTTGCAGAGAGAAGCCTCTTTATGATAGACTGCTAACTATTACAAGCATAATCTGTACCTGTTCTGTTTTCATCAGCAAGTGGACATTCACTCCAAGGCAGTGGCTCTTGGAATGAGTTGAAGAAATACCACATCACCCAAGCAATAATAGTATTATAGTATAAGCCCACAAAGAAGGAGACAATCATTGCTGCTATACCTGTAGGAATAGAGAGAAAGCATTTAGATAGATCCTTTTAGTATTTAAAAAAAAATAATGATTTTGAGGAAATAAAAAATGAGGAAATGAAATTGACATCAGAACAAACCTTAACAGGTGCAACAAAATTTTGAAGATGTATCCCTGTCCCTTTCCACACTGAAATATCTAGTACAGTGGTACCTCGGGTTACATACGCTTCAGGTTACACACTCCGCTAACCCAGAAATAGTACCTCGGGTTAAGAACTTTGCTTCAGGATGAGAACAGAAATCGCACAGCGGCGGCACGGCAGCAGCGGGAGGCCCCATTAGCTAAAGTGGTGCTTCAGGTTAAGAACAGTTTCAGGTTAAGAAGGGACCTCTGGAACGAATTAAGTACGTAACCAGAGGTACCACTGTAGTTTTCTAAGAATAATCCACAGAAGGAAGCAGAAATCTCCATATATTTAAGGGTGCTGATCTCACAAAGCTACAATTCCCAACACCCTTAACAAAACATAGTGCCCAGAATTCTCCATGATTGTTTGAGTGACATAAGAGGGCTTTGGATGTATGGTGTTAATTGTTAAAATCAACTTGAGGCCACAGACTGGTCCCTCAACAGTGTGTGTATCTGAGTTTCAGTCTCAAGTCAAGAAAGAAAGTCCAAATTATTTTTCACCAATACATAATATACACATAGCTGATAAAGGACAGCTTGTTGGATTTTACTGAAAGACTTGTCTCTTCCCCCTTCAGCCAAGTCACTGTCCATTTCTTAAAGAAAATGGAAAAGTAGCACCATGTAGATTGCACTACTCTTCCATTTTTTCTCAAAAAAGAAGCCGGGACTTTCTGCTCCAAGAAAAATGACTGGGGGGTTGCAAATTGATTATAGTGGTGTGTGGAACGCCCCAATAAAATTTGAGTGAGTGAGGCATGGTGATTCCAACCTAAACACCTTGCATGAAAGCATATGTATGCTTATAATGCCAACATGTTGCTGAGTATTAAAATACATTAAAACTTACCTACGCCCTTCAGGGCGGGATGGATAGCACTCCAGACACCCACACTACCTCTTCTAAGTCTTTGTCCAATGGCAAATTCAAGGTGGAGCAATGGGATGCCTTCCAGGACAAGCAAAATGAGGAAAGGGATCATAAAAGCTCCTGCAGGGGTAAAATCCAAAATGAGTATGTTTTATACCCAGGGTGGAGAACCTGTAGCCTTCAGATACAGCTGGACGACAACTCCCCGCATCCCTGACCATTGACCGTATAGGCCAGGGCATGGGGGCTGATGGGAATTGAAATCTAACAGCAACTAAAGAGTTCCCGATTGTTTTATTTTTCTTTAAATGCAAAAGGACAACTGGGATAAAGTGGTAAGGATGCAATGGTAAGGAAATGCAGAAAAGGAGATACAAGAGCAAATGCAGCATATCCTTTTGTGAATAATGTATATTTTACCATGGTTTTCTAAGGAAGCAAGTAAAAACAGTGCACTACTGCAGAATTTCAGGCATCATCTCTCGCCACACTCTAATACACTGTCAACACGACTACCTTTTCAAAATGAAACTCAGGTATTCTCAGGAGAGTCTTACTTCTATACATTGAGGGAGAAGTTACAAAATAAGACTCAAACCCATGTGTGGGGTGGGGGACAGACAGAGTGGAGTAAAAGGGCATCAAAATGATCTCTTTTCTTTAAAAAGTACTTGTAGTTTTATAGCCAGCATTGCTTGGGAATTCCAAGAAACCCAAAACTCAGTGTGGTTTTGAAATCGGTGGTTAACATCAGTGCAGTTTTGAAAGGTTCATTCTACCATCTTGTTTCAAATTGTATTCAAACATAGACCAAAAAAAAACAACAAAAAAAAACACCCTACTCAGAAGCCATCATGCAAAATTTGGCTGTGAAGCATCCAAATGCATAGCAAACAGCTTTCCAAAATGCATAGTAGATTCACTAATTTTCCCATAGCCAATTGCTCACTGGGCGTGTTATCTGTTTCTTAAGCAAAACAACATGTCAAAAGAGCGAGCAAAAGTGAGAGAGAAATGATCCAGAATAGCACTGACAAAATCATTTATCTCATATGGCATTTCTGTTCAGTCACTAACTAAATATACTGGAATATTTCCCTCCAGAGGGGAATTCTCTTACAGAATCATCATAAATCATTTAATAGCCCTGTGCAGAAAAGTGATGCTTTTTAAACTGTTTTAATCCAATGCTGAAACATTTGTACAGCTCTACCTTAGAAAGCGGAACATGAAATAAATTCTCTCAAATGGTTAAGATGCTCTCACGTTACCCTCTATGTTGAAATTTGGAGCACACATTGTGATTACCTGAAAAATCTGAAAGTGGCACTTTTTTTACATTGAACAGTTGAAGTTTAGGGGGGCAAGTTTATCTCATAATGTAGGCCTGCACTCCAGCCACACATTGGAAACCATCTTAGGCTGATGTTTACCTGCTAGAATTAGCATGCAGGGTGGGGATTTCCTATAACAATGAGGAATGTGTGTCTGAGCAAAATGCAAGCTTCTCTTACTAATATTTAATTGCCATGTTAATCAGTACGCCAAATATGTAACACATTGAGTACAGTACTGAAAGTTTAGAAATTGACATGTCCTCCTTCAGTGAGTGAGAATGTGTGACTGGCTTTTAAATAAACACTTTCCTGAGATAAAGATTAACACACCCGAAATGCAGTGAAAGCAGGACGGGAGGAATGGGAGTGAAAAGAAATCCCTAAATTTGTTTTTTAAAATGAAAAAAGAAAATTGTCAAAAGCAGCTTGAATCTCTCTCAGATTGTTGGCCTGCCTGTATGACGTCAAGCAGATCATTATACACAGTGGATCAGCACTTTGGCAAGGTGGAGATTCAGTAAGTATATTAACAAAGAGATTTAGGGGGATATGGACTTTAACCAAGTGAATGCAATGACATATGTTTTCAAGAAGCCTCGGACTTACCCAGATGGCACTGTGTCTCCCTCTTTTAGAATGTGCTAAAGCCAGGATAATAAGGAAATAAACAATACAAATCTCCCCTTTCCCTGTTGTCGTTTGTCTATTGTGTTTGTGGTTTTTTGCAGTGTGAGCAAGTCTGTATGTGTAGCTGGAATAATATTTTGTAGGCAATGGTTGCTGATACACTGGTAGGGTTATTTTGCTCAGGGTAAGGGACACGTAATTTTAGAGAGGTGTGAGTGGATTGGTGGATCTTATTTTTCTGAATTTTTCTTCTGCAGTAAAAACAAACTTGCATGAAAAGGCACAGGTCCTAAAATATTACAAAGTGATTAGCTGCATCAAGTAGTCTTATATTTCAGAGCATTGCCCCCCAAATATACTACAACACAAAGTAGGTGCAATGGTAACTATTTTAGACCTATTTTAATTGCATGAAAGTTAGAAAAACCTCTGAATTATGAAAAAAAATGCTTAATTTAATAATGATAATAATGATAAAACCACCACCACCTGTGGGAACTGGGTTGTTCACAATAGTAATCATTTGTACAAAGCACAGCATTTCTTGACTAATCCTAATTTTAAATTAGCTCATGTTTGTAATTAAAATGTTCATGACTGTTTCCCTTCTACAGTCAGACACAAATGAGAAACCACAAGAAATTTGGGTCAGCCTTTCTTAACTTTCTGAGAATGCCCATTTGTTTAGAAATTTGTACCTCTGTCATTATTGCTGCAATTCCATGCATGTTATAGTCAGGTATTCGGCTGACTGAACTCAACAGAACTTCATTCTAAATAAATGCAACCATATAGTACAATCATATGCAAATCTCTCAATTTCCTCAAATGATAGGGTACATGATTGCTTTGTAGGTTCTCTCTAAACTAGGTGTGGTTTTTTTGTCATTAGAAATCATAGTGATTGAGAAAAACATTACAATTTTCCGCTCCATTCAAGCATTTTCACTCAATAAATGTCTGCCTCCACCATCTGCGTGATCAGAGACATACCTCCTCCGTGGCTCTGGCAGAGATAGGGGAATCGCCATACATTGCCCAGACCTACACAAAACCCTATGCAGGTGAGCATGTATTGTGCCTTATTATCCCATTTGGGTCTTGAGTCCGCCTCTGTAGCCTCAAGGTTTTCAAGGTCCTCATGGGAAGGTATTCTCAATTCCAAGTTGGGGTTTGGCAGCTGCAGTTTTACCATGATGTCTCTGTGCTTGGATGTTCTTGCTCAAGAATCCGTACCTGGTCCTGGGGCTGGACGAAGAAAGGGAGCCTTGGCTGCTGGCTTCAGCTCTTTATAGTGAACCTTTGACACTAAACTTGATGGTGCTGACTTGGGGTAGAAAGGAAGCGTCAGCAAGTCATTTGATTAACCAAGGTTACTCAGAGACTTATTAATGCCTTATCTGCCAAAGCTCCAACTGAGTGCAGTGATTGCGTGGTATCAAAATGATCAAGACAAGTAATGGCAATTCACAGGGCAATTTGCTCCAAGGTACATAAAGCAGTATGTTTAAATAGACCTTGCCACACCCCTCTGCTAACCATCATTTGCAATAAAGTGAAGGACATTATCCCAGCAAAATCAAAGCCCATAACCAAGTTCCTGTAACTCCCTACAATCTCTGTTAGTAATCATGCTTGCTGAGACCTCCCACCCCTTCCAGTATCTGCACATCCTGCATCAACGCCTTTACAAGGCTTATATTTCATTATTCTTAGTAAGGAAAATATTTGGGCTTTAGATCAATTTGGGCAAAAGTGTTACAGGTGATTAGAAATGAAGTTTTGTGAGACACTTACCGTAACATGTTTAATAAATGGTACCAAAAAATTAAACCAAAGGATGGATTCCTCAGTTTGATTAAGATGTTACAGAGCTCTGAATTTCATTAGAAGTAGCAGGGGGAACTGCTCTGCTGGCAGTTCAGATAGTTCAGATAGTTCTGGCCTATCTGAAGGGTTCTAACAGCCTCTCTCAGCCACAGAGATGAATGAATCTGTAGATTTTGGTTTCTCTTTCATTTATCATTTTTCTAATCTTAAATTTGGTTCGACACATTCCTGAATCAATTTGCTTTTTTAAAAAGGTCATCACGAAAATCAATTTTTGTATTGATCGACATGCATTTCCCCTAATGTACACATTGTTCGGACAACTGCAATGCAAAATCCAAAGTAGTATGAATTTCAAAGGATAACTGTTGGTTCATTTATTGTTTCAGAAAGTGCAAATTAGGTAGGTTCCCATTAAATTGTGAACTGAACTGAACTGTGTTTTCCCCCTATCCCTCCTCAGTCAGAAGCTGAGCAAGATCCAATTTAAGTACAATACTGTAGTAGAAAAGTGCTGGCCCAGCTCACATTTCTGATGTTCCCATATTTAAACAGAACATTACTTTCCCCACAACCAGTCTGGAAATTATCTAAAATTCCACCTAGGAATTGGTGCAAACAGTATCCTACTTTCCCATGACATATACCTTGGAGAAAGAAGTGGATATGAGCATACCCTCAGGGTATTCATTGCACAGAAGTTAAAGATTGCCAGAATCAGAAATTAATCCTATTATTAGCTGAAGGTGACACATTTAAAGTATCCACAGTTGACAATCTTTAAACCAGGACCAGATAATTTTGTAAAAACACTTGATCTCTGTATAACTTGAGGGAATTAAAACACACTATCTCTATTTTCAGCAACCCATTTTAACTTAAAATATTGAAGAGCTGTGTCTTAGTAACTGCAAATTATGAGTTTATTCCATTAAAACACAAATACAGTGTCTTGAAAAGAAAGAACTATGAATTCAAATACTCACTTTAACCATTTAAATTCTGGCAATACATGTCTGAGGAAGTTTCAAAACCAACATAAGTACTCAAAGCTGAAATGAGGGTTCAGACACCAAGTATACAGGAGAGCTTTAAGCACCCTCAACTTCTAAAACAATTGCACTAAGTTAGAAAGCTGAGTTCTTTAGAAATCATTCATGTCATTCAAAAGATACAGGCAGCAACAGCTTTCTGGTAGTGATAATGCTTTAGGAGGGCTGACTGCTTCCCGTAAAAATTCGCTGTAGTATCGGTGGAAACAGAAAGCTGGTGGGAGAAGGAGAAAGGGATATCATACTGAGAACACTGCTTGACAATGTGGAATATCAGCAACTTGGGCTTTCCAGGGGAAAGGAAAGCTGTGATAAGGCTCATCCACACTACCTAGAAAGCATGGGTCCGAGTGGTTTTCCAGTTGCCCTGCTGCTTTCCCAAGGAAAACATGCTATTTAGTGCTGCACTGGAGAAAACGGCAAATCCATGGGAAACCTGATTGACGTTTGCACCAATTCAGCGGAAAAGATTGGGTTTTCCTGGGGGAAAGCGGCAGGAGAAGAGGAAGTCTGGATGAGCCCTTCTGACACACTAGAACATTTGTGCTGCATTCCTTTCAAAGCTGTGCTTATCAAGTCACATCACTGACCCCACCCTCATCTCTCCACAACATGCACGCAGACAGATAATACTGCACCACTCTAGAAACATGGGAGATTCTCCCCCCCCACACACACACACTATGCTAACAGCACACAATCGCTTATCCCTAATATACAAGAATTAAATTAACTGCCATGCTACGTCGTTTGGGGAGCATGAAGTCTCACTGGTATGTATATATATTTTCTGAAACCCTCAACAGTACATTTTAGGGGTTTTTAAAACATAATTTTGAGGAATTAGCATCAGAAAATAACCATTTTTAAGCTCACTTTTACAATAAAAATAACAAGGCAAATAACATGGTAGACTATCTAAGAATATGACATCGAAAACCAACTAAGGTAAGGGAGGAAGTAAGCTGTCTCCAGGAAGACTTGTTCCAGGTATTCATTTTTTTTAATTGTCCCGAAACTTTTCAGCTCAATGACCCCCTTTTTTCAAAGAATGTATGTGTGGTTATTATCCTGTCAAAATTGACAGCGTTTGTGGGTCTCTTCACCCACAGTTCTGCCCTCCCAATGTATTCTTGTTACAGATTTATTAGAATTACATGGGGAAAGGCTTTAGAAAAAACAGTACACAAATAAAAAAGATTATTTGCTTCCTGTGCTCCTGAATACAAAACTTCAGACATCATCATACACGTGCAAAACACATGTCATTACATTAATAGCCTCAGTAGGTTTTAGGGATCAAATTAATCTCTAACATAAATCCCTTACTGGAGCCAATGTGAATACTATACTGGCTCCTGCTAGGAAGTCTAGATGCTTTAATGTTATTACATTACCTTGTCAATAACTCTAAAAAGCCTTTAGCTTTTAACTCCACATTTTCCTCTGCTCTCTTTTGTACAGTTGCAACTTGTCCTTTCTGCGGGGTGTTCTCTGTATTTTTTGTCCTGACATATGCTGCAGATTCCCCTATGTGCAAAGAAAAATTACAAATTATATGGGGGAAAGAGAACAATTACTCTGAATTCAATTCAGAAAGTATAAAATCAACAGTGTCAATGCTAATGTACACCACCTTGTAGTTTGAATCTCTCATGTTTTCCTACATGAAGGATTTGTGGAGTTGGTAATAGGAAATAAGGCTTTTTTGGTGCAGTACCACATCTGTGCAACACTTTCTAGTCTTCCCAGTGCCAGGCAAAAAAAAATTTTTTTACTCTCGCCTTTTCATCATTTGAATTGGGTTTTAATCTCTTCTAAAATTTGTTTTACTGTTCTGCTATTTTTAATCCTTCCGATCTTTTTAGTAGGTGAACTGGAATGTGGTTTCATTTTAATTATGTATTGTCATTTGTTGTAAGCTGTTCTGAAAATAGAAACACTGAAGAGTGGAGCATAAATAATTTCAAGAGATAAATAACATGAAAAATCTTCACCAGTTTGATGAACCTGAGGCAGTTTATAGTTCTCACAGTTGTTTGCTGTCTTAACTCAAGGAAGGTCAAGATATGATCTTCATCACACAATTTTAAGGTGAGTTGCTGAAATATACTCAGAGTCGCAAAGTGATTTCATGCTCTTTATTCAGCTCATAGTGGTGAGGAGGAATGAATGAATGTCCCCTCACAGTATCTGCTTTATATACATTATTTACACAATGGGCTGCACATGATTGGCTAATTCTGGAATTCTACTGTAAGCCAATCAGGTTGTGGATTCATTTCTATCTGGAGCATGATTGGGTGGTTCCTGCCAACCAATCATACTGCTGCATTGTTCTAGGACCAATCAGACTGCTGCATTCTGAATCCTATTGTTCTAGGACCAATCAGACTGCTGCATTTTGGATCCTATTGTTCTAGGACCAATCAGACTGCTGCAGTTTGGATCCTATTCAACTCAGTACATAACAGTTGCCCAAGGCCAAGTGAGCTGAGATTTTTAATCATGGTGTTCCCAGTCTAAGCCCAGTACTATAACTGCTACACTACACCAGCTGTCATACCCTTTCCCCCCCCCCTTTTATACTATATCTTGTTCTGTAAGTCTTGATGTGATTCCTACGCAACCAAGGACAACCAATGGGGACCAGCTCAATGACTGTCACATGTAATGGCTACTTGCCATGCCCCCTAAGTCCCACTGCATCTGAGCTTACTACTTCCCTTTTTCAGTCAGCTTAAACACTTCTTTGGGGTTTCTCTGAAGCTTCTCAAGGTACAGCAACCTATGGCTTCCAGGTGCAAGTGTCTTTACAATAAATTGAGACTACATGGGCTTATGAAAAAAATAACTAAATTACTGGAACAGAAAAAAATATTAAAGTTTTAAGGGAAAGATATTACAGGAAAAAGTTACAGAAAACCAGTATATTTCCCAATGGAGCAAAATAATAAAATGAAGTAGATTAAAACATGATCCTCTTTCCCTTGAGCTGAATCTCACTTTCTCTCATACACTCCTCATACAGTCCTGCTTTCCTGCCTTTCTCTCTGGCATTCAAAACCTTTTCTTATTACGCTGATATCCACATTTATCTGCCCAACTCCAAGCTAGATGCCTTTGTCTAAGGCCCAACTCCTTCATATCATGATTTGAACCCAAGCTTCGAAGTGAATTCCTCTTCATAGGCTCACACCTTTACAGTAATAATTTCATACTTACACAACCTCTTATTTTCATAATCATTGTTAACAGTGGCAGAGCCACAATATTGACACGCAATTTCTTCTGGCTGATTCTGGGGGAGAGAGGAGCGAAAATAATTTAGATTTTTTTTTCCTTTCCCCTTAATATTTATTTAACATATTTACAACCCACCTTATGTCACATATTATGGTGGGAAACAATAGTTTCAGTTAAGAACAAATGCATAATCAAAGCATCAGGACTGCTAGATTCATTCATCATCCATTTTAAAACTACTTAGCATAATCTATAAATGTCCTAAATTTATACCAATTCATTTTATAATCTCTATCTATAATATTGATGTGAAATTAACTTTCTCCCCTCTAGTCTGCATTTTACACAAACATTTATTAGCTAACCACAATGAAGGCCATGGAGAATGGATGAGGAGATTTCACATGAGAGAATGGCTGCAGGTTGGGGTGAGATTTCACAGACTTTATTGGAAGACTCAAGATTTACCCACCCGGGAAGAGTGGCAGTTGAAGTTGATGGACTACATGGAATTGGCGGAAATGACTGGCAGAATCCGAGACGAGGGAGAAGAGATGGTAGAAGAAGATTGGAAGAAATTTAAAGATTATCTACAGAAATATTGTAAAATTGAGGAATGTTAAAAAGATGTTGGAATGAAGTTACATGGCTTTAGCAGAAATGTTATAAAGAATTAAGTACAATAGATTGTAAACGGATTAAAGGAAAAAATAATGTTAGAATTTGTCAAGTTAAATGATAGGACAGAAAATTGAGGAAGATGGAAAGGATTTGCTGAAACAATTAATCGAAGTGGAATACAAAAAAAGGGAGGTGTGAGGAGGTCGCTGAAACAAGTAAAAGAAAGTTAATAACATTGAAAGTATTGGATGTGTGTTTTTTTAATTGTTTTTGTTTTATTTTTGTTATGTATATGTAGTATTTTTGTCTTTGTATTGTATTGTATGGTTTTGTTATGTTTAATTCTTTTTCTTTTTTTATTTTTCTGTAACTTTCAAAACTTTAATAATTTTTATTTTTTTTAAAAAAAAGAGAGATTTCACAGCCTTTCCCCATGGATTTATCAATGTTACACTGCACTAGACATTAATATGTAGTCAAGAGAAAATAGTGACGACTGTAAGGGGGAGAGACAGCTGCAAAACAGCAAAAGATCTTGAGAGCAGAGGTAAGCAGAAGTATAAAAGGACAGCATAATTATCCGGGTGTGGGATTTGAGCATTTGGAAGGGATTAAACTGAACGGGAAGAAACCCATTTACCCTACCTAGAGTTCCTCAGAGGAAGAGTGGGATTAACAGGGTGATAAAATAGGAGATAAACCAAGATAAATTTGAGGCAATTGAAAAGAGGACATAGGCACATGTAGTCTAGGAAGCTTATACTGAATTTATGATCAGTTTAGTCTGAAAAGTCGATACTAAGACTCAAAGTGCAAATCATTCTAATCTAAGACCAGCATCATTGCTCTTCTAGAACAACATTTTCTGTTTTCTGTTTGTAAACTTTCAGCTCAAGATACAATTTGAATTCCTCAATAACTCGCGGAAATATACATCCCAACTTTAAATAATGTATCATCATCTAGAGCACCAATGGACATAGCACACTTCATAAAGATTTAAATAAAAGTGCCCCTGTCCACAGACTTATGCTTTGGGGGGTTACATCTAATTTTGACTACTGTAACATTCTCTACATGGAGCTGCCATTGTGTTCAGAAACTTCAGCCTGATTCAGAATGCTGCAGTCACAGTATTGATCAGGGTACTGCTAGTTAGAGGGACTTCATGGGCTATTGGTCCATTTATGGGCAAAATTCAACATGCTTGTTATGATCTACAAAGTCCTTTATTACCGGTACTTGAGATCCAATTATCTAAAAGACAGTTGTCTCCCATGCATGCCTGCCAAGGTTTTTATGGTCAGCAACATCATGTCAGGGCATGTCCAGCCAACATCTGGAGCACAAGAAATCAAGAGACTTTCTTGGTGGCTGCTCCCAGATTTTGGAACACCTTGCTTAGAGAGACCCAGCTAGCCTTGTTTTTGATGACCTTCCACCAGAAGACAAGTATGTTTTTATTCAGACAGGCATATCACCCATAAGCTGGCTACTTATGGCCATTGTAAAGATGGTACAATTGACTTAAAGTGGTTTTATTGAAATGCTTTAGTTGCCCTGCTTTTATGCTTCTTACTTCATATTTTGTTCACAATTTGGTGATGGAATGGTGGGATACCAATTAAACAAATCAATATATATACCGTAACATTAAAGATGGGAAGCATGAGAAAAGGGGAAGAAGGAAATATATTTCATATCCTCACAAAAATACAATCAGTTACAAATGCATGGAAAACAAGTTATGTGAAGTTTCTTTGTCAGAGGGTTAGTACTTGATCCAGCTCACACTCATTTGTGCCTTCAAACTAGAAATTTGGTGCTATGTAATTAAGAACCTAACTACCTTTCCATGCAAATATGTGTAAGTCGCTTTGTATTTTCAAACTGGGATGTGTGGACTTTGAGGAGAGTATTTAACTTTTTTCCTGCCCACAATTTCCCTACTCTGCATTGCTACTCCACCAGGCTTCTTTCTTCCTCATGTATGCCATGCTAAAACCATGGTTGGAATCAACAGTGTGTTGCAATATTTGCTATCAAAGCTTCTGGTGGAAGGTAATGCTCCTGCACATAGTCATGTCAACAGATTCAATCTAGAACTAATGTAAAAAATAAATAAAATATATTTGATACCATAGTTTGATGAATAGTGTCTTGCCGAAGTCTCTCGTTTTCAAAGCCAACTTCTAGCTTGACTGTGTCATGAATACAGGTTGTATTTTTAGTCACATTTCTGCAAAGTAAAAATAAAATATGTATCTCATTTGTATTCTGCAACATCAGAAAAGACTAAACATCCATTTGGAACAACTTTTTATAAATTGAGTATTTTGCCAACATTAAGCAGGAAAACTTTTAGGATATTTTTTCCTCATATGTATGATAGTTAAATAAAGATGAACTTCTAAGTGCCAACTGTTCATTTTCAAAAACATTTTTTAAAGCAGTTTTATTGTACAATGTATATATGGATCTGTTTCATACACTGCAAAGCAATCATTTTGTTACACAACAATTTAATTTGTTTTTTTAAAGAGGTGTTATTTCTGAGTCCTTTTTAAATCACTTTAACTTCCATTTTTTCAATGTTTCAGTCTGATTTGTGATGAATTAACATTTTATTGCAGATCTTTATTTGATTTCATTAGCTGCATTTCTTGATTTTTAATGTAATTTTACATATTTCAACTAAATTACTATTATATGTTTAGCTGGGAAACTGTTTTGAATATTTTGATGGGAAGGCAATGCATGTAAACATTGTGGGCCAGTTCATATCAAACCCTAAACCAACACAGCCCATGGCCCACCACCAGCATGCAGCCACTGACGGATGCCCCTGAAGGGAAAGTGGCTCTCAATGGGTGTGTTGGTGGGTGTAAGGTTTCCCCCCCAAAAAAACCCCCATACAATTTAGCATTACCCGTATAAACTTCTAAGAGTTTCTGACTTGAGTGCTTCTGCTGTCCTTTGAAATCCTAGAACACACCAGAAGAAGAGACTGGAACCATCTGCCTAAACTTTTAATCTGAAAAGTGTTCCCTATTGCATTCAATCTTAGGGAACTCTCCTTTAGATTAAACTCTGGTTAGCAAGCAAACCAGGATAAGAAAAACACAGCTTGATCTGGCTTGTTTTGAGCTAGCTAGAATTTAGACTAATCAGAGTTCTCCAAATTACACCAAATATAGGCAGATGCTTCAGATGCCCCTCTTGTGTGTGAAATGGGAAGGGAGGAGGAAACATTTTAAAAGTTTTTTTTTATTTAATTGCATTTATATCCCACTATTTACTCCAAGGAACTCAAGGTGGAGTGCATTGTTCTCCCCACTCATTTAATCCCCACACCCCTGTGATGTAGGTTAGGCTGAGAGGCAGTGACTGGCCTGAGGTCACCCAGTGAGCTTCATGGCTGAGTGGTCTCCTAGGTCCTAGTCCAACACTTTAACCACTACACCACACTGGCTGAGCAAGCCCAAGGCTTGCTGTGGCTCATTTTTGCAGTGCTAAATTTTGATTTAGCATCATATGTGAACTGCCTGAGGTCTGTGGCAGCAACAAAATAAGAATTATTGATTGTAGTTTTTGAAGTGCTTTCTTTAAAGAGCCACTTAACAAACAGTACTTTTTACAAGGAATCCAAGCCTCTCCTCTATTGTGGAATTCCATCCTACCCATTTCCTCCTAGGAATGGTTGTATGCTATGTTTTTGCAAGGCAATTCTATGTTTATACTGCATCTGTTTCATGGTGAATACTCCATGTGTTCTCCATCTGGTAATCATAATAACTCTTAGCAATTATGTAACACTTTTGAATACTGTAGTTGACCTGTTGATATTTATCACAGCAGGGCAAAGTTGAGGTTTCACAGTTTCTATGGCTTGGAAATACCTGTTCTTACCACATTGAGTATTCAGCTTTCAGGTGAAATCGCCACCAGGAGATACTGACATCACCATTTCACCTTACCAGGAAACGAAGCAAGACTCATACCCTATCCCTCTCTGAACCAGAGCAAATGAATCTATATTTATGTGCAACACTTTCCCTCTGAATCGTAAATGCTTATAAGTGTGCGTACTTATGACAACTTTTTAAAAATGTTGTCAAATAACTGACACTATTTAGCATAACATTTAAGAAGTGCCATCAAGCATTTTAAAGGTAAGAACAAGGAATTCATGCTGGGTTTAGGAGGGAAGATCTTCACTGACCTGCCCCTGGATATCCGTGGATGTGAAATTTCTACTGTGTCTTCTACTGTGTCTTCAAGTCTCCTCCACTTAATGGTTCTTTCTGTGTCCCCTTTATCTCTTTGGTCACTTCCACTGTTGTCCTTTTAGGATGCATCAGATTGTCAAACTCATTTACCGGTATTTATTCATTTAAAAACATAAATTTTATTCACTATTACAAGACTTGCAAAAAGATGTATTAACATATAATATACACACATTTGCTTCTTTTTGTTTAAACTTAGGAATAGCATCTCAAGAAAGCTAACACTGCAAAAAATGCATTTGAAAACACATATTTGCACTTTATTGTTGTTTATGTATTAATAAATGTGTCCTTTAGCAAAAATATACAAATACTTCTATGCCACATGGCTCTCTCCACCCTCATCTCCCCACAACCCCAGTGTGGACTTTGATAGAATAAACGTTTCCCCAACACTGTGCTCAATAGGCCATATTCCCAGGTAAATGTGTGGCTGCACTCAATTCAATTGTTGTGCAATTCAGTTGTTGTGGATCCCATAGGAAGTGCTACTATATAACAACGTTTCATGTGAAAGGCATGTTCACCAGTGACTTAACCACATGATTTTGGATAACCCAGTGACATATCTATATGAAAGCAACTGCACTAGAATTTCAGGGTCCCTGTGGAAATGCTAGATAGGGTCACCCCCAGGGTCACATGGAAACAGTTTTTCAGAAGTGCTCACATGGGGCCATTACATTAGAATCGCTCCTTTTCCTGTACAGTGGTACCTTGAGTTATGAACTTGATTCGTTCCGGAGGTCTGTTCTTAACCCGAAACTGTTCTTAACCTGAGGCGTGCTTTCACTAATGGGGCCTCCCACTGCCGCCGTGCCGCCAGCACGCATTTTCCGTTCTTATCCTGGGGCAAAGTTCTCAACCCAAGGTACTACTTCCGGGTTAGCGGAGTTTGTAACCCGAGGTACCACTGTACTAATTTCACGTATGCCTAAGGAACAATGCCTATTGAAGTCACTGGAGTTATGAGTTATTGGGTGCTGAACTGCAGAACCCACAGCAACAGTGCAAACTTATGCATGTCTATTCAGAAGTAGGAGCCATAGAGGTCAATGGTCTTGCTCTCTCATATAAGCATAAAGGATTACAGCCTAAGGCACCAATATGCAACAAAATTTACTTTATCTGGTTTCTTTTAAGCACATAGATCATGCAAATGAAAAGTTATATCCAACTAAGTTCTATGCGGAGTACTGGAACTATGGAACTATGTTTGTCATATCTATTTATTTCCATAGATCTACTCTGAGTAGGACTAGCACTGGCTACAAATACAAGTTTAGGCACATGCTGAAGCAGTTCTGTTCTCCCACCCCATTTTTTTAAACTTAAAAGTATTACTCTGTCATAATAAATCCCCCTCTACTTTTCCCCATCTTACTGTCTGAAATTTCAAAGAAAATACTCACAGAGTTACAGGCCTCCCTACATCCTGCTTTACCTGAAAATATGCAACATACTTCATAAAAGATAGGCCAATCCAAATTGGTAACTTATTTACTGGCAGACTTAAAATATAACACATTCCAGTACATGGAACTGCACATTTGCAAAAAGTGTAACAGCAAATTTCCAGGAAAAGGAAAGATAAACCTCTCAAACATCTTAACCCTACTATCATTAAAAAGGTGACTGATACACACATGCCTAGAGAAAGTGAACACTCCATAGCCAATAGATTTGGATCTATTTTTGCAGACCCATGGATAATCAAGAGTTTTTATAGGCCTATAAACTGCAACATCAGGAGGGTCAGGGACTATCCCAACCTCTGCACTATGGGAAAATAGGGAAATTCTGGAGCCAAAATCAATTGTTTGTTTTTCTTGTGGCAATTATGTCAGGTTATATATCTTTAGACTTCAAACCATAGCTGTCAAGTATCCCTTATTTGAAGGGACAGTCCCTTATTCCAGCGCCATGTCCCGCTGCTGTCCCTTATTGATGGATGTCCCTTAAATGTCCCTTAAATGATGTCCCTTAAATTTCAAAGGAAGCAGCTCCTCTCCCTCTCTCCCTGCCAGCCAGGGAGGAGGGAGGCTCCAACTGTGTTGCTTGGCTGTGTTGCTCACCCAATAAGAAGTCTAAGAACGACTAGGGGGTGGAGCTTGCATGCCTTGTGTGTGGCTAGTTAATGCAAGCTGAGGAGGTTTTTGAATGCTGGATGCCATTTTGTTGCACGTGCTCCTGCAAACTTTGCAGTGCAAAGCCAGGCCGGGGAGCCATCTTAAGTTGAGGCTGCATAGGCCTTGTGGTACATGTGATTCAGATTCTATTCAGTTGAACCTCTGGTTACAAAGTTGGTTGGACAGTGTTCTCAGAGCTACCAGCATGAGTTTGACCAGACTGCAGGAGGACAGGAAGACTGGGGTGCCTGGAACAGGTGAGGCTGCAGGGTCCCTTATTTTGGTTGCTGGTCCCTTATTTTCAAGGCTGCTGGTCCCTTATTTTCAAATCTGTATGCTATGCTATGCTATGCTATGCTATCTGTATGAAGCTATGCTTCAAACATTCCTTCTTGAACTTCGGAACTTACCCCACAATGCACCATGCTTCAAGAGATTTAATTCTACATAGACAGTGCAGACATAAGGATAAGGAACAAGAAACGTATCACCACGCATGAATCTCAAGTCTGACACCTTTTCCCATTGGTTTAAATCTGATCGGTACAGTTAAGGCTCAACAGTTCAGCAGCACACTGGAGTAAAATGAAGGTTGCAAAAATTGTGGTGTCATTCCTGGTTCAGTTTGGCTGCAGGGAAGACAGGAATGGAATGCTACTGCCTACCACTGATAGCCACATGCTTAGTGTGAACAAGTAAGCATCCTAGTGTGTGGTGAGAAAATTGTCATCACTTCGCTCTTTCCTGGTCCTACAGTCACTGCACTACCCAGAGTTAAGCCATGGTTTGGGCTTAAGGTTGCATCTGAACCCAGTTTCATGGTTTGTCTTGCTCCAGACAAATGCACTGCATCCAATGTTTGTTTTTACATTACTGCCCGTGGATTGTTTTGAGAGAAACAAACCATGAGGCTGGGCTGAGACCTAAGGTTAAGCCAAACAATAGCTTAGCTCTAGATAGTGTGGTGGTGGCAGGAGCAAACAGCCATGATTTTCTCACTGTACACCTGTACAGTTGCTCATCCATGCTGAACTATCCTTCGGCCTAGCGTTATGTGCAGAAACTAGTAGGGAAAAGAGAAAACACTAATGTATCTGAGTGCAGAACTGGAGGCACTGTGGAGCTTTACACAAAAAGCTTTATGAATACAATGCTGTACAGTCGTACCTCGGGTTAAGAACTTAATTCGCTTTGGAGGTCCGTTCTTAACCTGAAACTGTTCTTAACCTGAGGTACCACTTTAGCTAATGGGGCCTCCCGCTGCCGCCAAGCCGCCAGCGCGTGATTTCTGTTTTCATCCTGGGGCAAAGTTCTTAACCCGAGGTACTAATTCTGGGTTAGTGGAGTCTGTAACCCGAAGTGTTTGTAACCCAAGGTACCACTGTATTGCAGCATGATAACAGATATAGCACCACAACTTGCAGACAAAATATTTTCTACACTCAAGCAGAGATAATATGTAAATTTAAGGATAACAAAATAAATCTACTGAATCTGCATATCTCATGAATATCTTATCTCACTCTTCAATTTAAAAAAAAAAATCAGACTTAAGAAATCAAGCTTAATAATCTAAGGCTCTATGTACTTTGTAGCAAGCTTTGAAAAGAAGCTGGGGTGAGGACTGAGGTATTAAAACTCTAAACTGCCACTCGCTGAAGGTCAGTAAATCCCATGTTTAAAACCACTATTGTCTCCACACCACTCCTTTTGTCTCTGCTTGGAAAGGGAGGTGGGGGACAAATAGCACACTTCTGGGAACTGCTTTTGATCCAGGGCTGCCAGTTGCAAATTCTTGATCTAAGGGCTATATAAGTTGTAAATTAGTTGGCATCTGTCTGTCTCAAGAGACAGAAAAACAACAAAGCAACAGATTGTGAAAAAGTGATTCTGAGCAAAGATGCCATTCTTTGGTACAGATAGGAGAAAACTTAGAGGGGCAAAAAGGAGAATAAGCATTTTTTTAGGCAACTGACTGATGGCTGGGTGGAGACTGCTTCATAAACAGAAATTTAGGACTTGCCGATCGAAAGGTCGGCGGTTCGAATCCCTGCGGCGGGGTGCGCTCCCGCTGCTCGGTCCCAGCGCCTGCCAACCTAGCAGTTCGAAAGCACCTCCGGGTGCAAGTAGATAAATAGGGACCGCTTACCAGCGGGAAGGTAAACGGCGTTTCCGTGTGCGGCTCTGGCTCGCCAGAGCAGCGATGTCACGCTGGCCACGTGACCCGGAAGTGTCTCCGGACAGCGCTGGCCCCTGGCCTCTTAAGTGAGATGGGCGCACAACCCCAGAGTCTGTCAAGACTGGCCCGTACGGGCAGGGGTACCTTTACCTTTACCACCTGGATATTATGTAGGAAACTGACATATAACTGCAGAAAATAACCATCGGCAAATAATGTGCAAAATGTCTGTGATTATTTGCACAAGTATTTTCACTTTACTGAAAAAATGATGTTGCATGTTTGGGAGATTTGCTCAAAAATACTTATGGAATTCAGCAGGATTTTCAAAATGCATACCTCATATTGTAGCAGAAGTATGCTTTCTATCTTTTCAAAATGCAGCATTCTTACTTCCAGTCAAAATTATATCCAGCTTGCACGAGTTTAACTTTTTTCCTCACCTGCAATTCTCACCAGCTTGCGCTTGATTATCAAGCCTTCCCATTTAGATGCCCCTTTAATGCCCCTTCTTAATGTTGTTGTTTATTCTTGTTTCCCTTTTGTCTGATTACCAGCTTATTAGTGCACACATTCGTTCACGTCCTAGTACAAATGCACATTGTTCTAATTCAAATGCTTCCTGGCTTCCAACCGCTTGTCCCTGTTCCCCATCAGAAAGTATCTAGTGCACACTTCTTCATCCCTATCCCTGATAAGCACATGTGTGTCTATTTCACTGCCTACACATTCAATGGCAGCCTACCACCAATAAGTGTTTCTCTTGTGATTTTGTGAAGTAAGACTCTTCTTTGTTACATAAGTCAGACGGGTTGTGTAAAATCCTTTTCCAGATTAGCCTCGTGATTATTTATTTTTATTAACAGATTTATAACCACCCCCACCGTCAAAACGTGTTCCTTAGACCAGTGTTTCCCAACCTCGGGCCTCCAGCTGTTTTTGAACTACAATTCCCATCATCCCTGACCACTGGTCTTGCTAGCTAGGGATGATGGGAGTTGTAGGCCAAAAACATCTGGAGGCCCAAGGTTGGGAAACACTGCCTTAGACAACTTACACTGATAAAAGGATACATGGAAATATTATCAAGTGCTCAGTAGTAAATGGGCATAGATCATTAAGGTTTCCAAGTATTACTCGAATAGCATCCTGGAAGAATTGAAGGAAATTCTGATACTTTATTAGTGCTTAGAAATTTCTGATATTAAACACAGTGTAAAAGACTGGACTAGCCAGAGTTCTTGTGATAAGGTTGTTATTATGTTTTATCAAGCTAACTCCTAGATCTCCTGATACTTATCCTCAACCTTCCAGGTGTTGCTGAACTACAACTCCCATTATCCCATGCTGGCTGAAGCTGATGGAAGGTGGGAGTCCAACAACATCTGCACAAGCACAGGTTCCTCTGCAGTTGACTTTATTACATCTTCTGCTCAAGCAAAAGGATAAAAAAAGTTTGATGCATCAGTTTCATCTCTATGCTCCCAGTTTCATCTCTGTACTCTGCATAAGTAACACACTGAGCCCATTATACACTGCTTAATAAAAAGAAGACAATAATTAAAAGAAATTATTGTAGGATTGGCATATTGCAGACTTGGCTTTACAAGGACTTCCAGGTAAAAGGGGTGGTGCAGGATTTCAAGAGTTCAGTAGTAAGTCAGTCAGAAATGAAGCTTAGTACCATGTAATACAAACATACCATGAGAACAGAAAAATCATAATTGGGACCATATAAGGAAATGTACTACCCCCTCTTACACAAGACAAAGCCATGTTTTTTGCAAGTATCCCTCCCAGCAAACAGGAAACTCCCAAACAAGCATTCACTGTGAGGTTCAAAGCTATCTGAATGGAACTTGAACTTTAAGTGAGTTCTGTTTTCCCAAAGCAAAGAGGACAAAGTCTAAATTCCACATCTATCATATGACCCTTTCTGAGATAAATCTGCTGCATATCTTACCTGTAGTTCTTCATTGACAATATTTTCATGAAAATCAATATTAACACTGTAAAACAAACATAACAGAATTTAACTGCAGAAATCAAATGCAAATGGGCATTTAAAACAATTGCAATTACTGTAGTTTAGACTAAATATCTAACTGCTCATATATTCTCCTTTGCCCTCCAACATGGCTTCAAGGATGTGATCAGAATTTTCTTGTTATATCTGCATTGGGGGGGAACTCTGGCTGATTTAAATAATGGTTTTGTTCAAATGAACTAGGGTCAATCCAGAACTAACATTCTGATATTTATAGTATAGTTATAGTAATAATAGCAGCAGCAGCAGCTTGTTACAGTATTTGCTGAGTGTTCAGTATGCTTCACATCACTGGCGGAGGAAAGGGGTGTGGTCGGTGTGGTCCATCCCAGGTGTCATCCCTGAGGGGGGGTGACATCGCTGCGCCGCCCCCCTGGGATGCTCACCCCACCCTCGCAGGCGGCTAGCCCCGCCCCCGGGTGCACAGCATGTGCGCTGCTCCAGGTGCCGGAGCAGCTAGCTCTGCCTCTGCTTCACATAACTTCTCTCAGTTATTCTTACAACAAGCCTGTAAGGCAGACCAGTGTTATTAGCTTCACATTGCAGATATGCAGAGGGATGAGAGTGACAGATGGCTTACCTAAGTGAGTTCAGAGATAAAGTTATAGCTTATTCTCTGGGTCATTATGATAAACTAGCTTTAGGTAAAGTATCTGTAATATTCTAATACAATTTTTGATTTTAACAAGTCTCAACCTAAGTTCTTTTGAGATGCTGAGCCTATCTTTTATTTCTGCTTCTTAATTTGAACAATTCCTCAATACTGTGAAGAATGAAGGCTTTCAGTTAACTGTCTTGTCATACTTACCTCATAGAGTTGCCATATTTGATCTTAAATTTGTAGACATTTGCTCCTGCATGAAAAAACCTTGTCTCAGGCACTGGATATGTGAATGGTTTTAAAGACGAGTGTTCAGAAAACCAGCCTACTTAAAAGAAGAAGAAGAAACACTATGCTAAAACAAATCTTATCACACCAATTCCATTGTTTGTGGCAAGGCAACCAAAGTGTTATGAACTGGCCTAGTTTTAGAAATTTGTCCGGAAGTGTTATGAACAAGTTGACGCTTTATGGGTTCAGCAAATATATTAAAATACAGCAGTTCAGTTTTTGTATGAGGCCAAAATATATGCTGGGATGATTCTCAAAAGTGCAGTTGGAAAGCTGAAAATATGCAGTAATCTTTCCTCAACCTGTAGCTCATAAGAACTATTGCTAGTTTTCAAGCCCAGAAGTTTATTTTTCTTTCCAACGATTGCACTTTTCAGAAAGCATTATTGCAGGAGTTTGCAACCAAGTGGTAAATTAATATGAATGCAAAACTAAGCTGATCCATTATTCTCTTAACCTTGCTGGTTCTTGGATCATTAGAGATGACAGTATGTTCTTAATAGATTTTAAAGTAATGGCCTGGTTATGAAGATAAGCACTTCTTATTAAGTCATGTTGTGATCCATGCGTAAGCCATAATGCTATAGAATACAGATTAATCTTCAATTTACTAGGAATCTCATGTAATCGTGCTATTTTATGCCATCACTGCTTCAGTATTTGATATTATAGCCAAAGAGAATTCATTTGTAAAGCAAAATGCAAACATCAACTGAGCAGTGCCACTAAAATAACAGCACTTTCTCAAACTACTAATTTATTACAGCACAAGGGTAGCACAAGCACAAGTCAGTTTATAAATTTTGCAAAACAGGATGTTACTTGGACACTTAAGAAATTTTGTCCTGATGGTGGTAAAATTAGTTTGAGCGCTTAGAAAAAGCCCTGCATCAATACAAACAGGTGGGATGGATCATGGTATTTTATACTGGATACTAATTGCATCCTTTTTTTACATATACTGTAAAAAAAGTATGACAAGTCAGTGTTTTGTGGTGGACAGCTTCCAAATTATAGATGTGAGACAAGGAACAATTTATTGCTGTTTGGCAGAATATTTGCACCAAAATGATTCTCCTTCACAAATGCAACTATTTATTTCAGAATATACTCATGGTAACTTCAGTTGAGCTGCATCAAAAATAGCAAATGATTACAAACAATTTCATCTGGATTTTATTTTCCTCCAAAAGCAGGGAGGAAAAAAGAAGGTGGTTCAGAATTCTGAACCATAAAATTATACATTGCTTGAAGCATAACAACTACATCAGTTGATTAGTCTGATCAAGTTCTGGGTAAATCTCATTATAAATTCAGGAACCACTGGTCTCTCAAACAACGCAATTCCAGACAATGCAATTCCAGTTGCTACAAGGAATCTATTGGGGGGGTGGGGTGGACTGATTTACATTTTTTGTCTGATCAACCTGAATTCCTTATTTATTTATTTATTTAATGTCATTTTCTCATTGGAAAGAAAGGAAAGCGCTTTTCCATGATTTCCCTGCCAAAAAGACACACAGAGCTCATCTCTCATATTCTGGCAGTTGTCAGAATAGAAATAGCCATACACATCCCACAGTTGCATGTTGGTCCAAGTGAATGTGAGGTCATTGTGTCATTAATAAACTGACCCACAAAATATTTTTTCTAAAAATATGGCAAAACCAGACTCCTGGTAACTTTTCACACTTGAACAACACTTTGTCCAAAGGCTGCCACATCTAAAAAGTTGTTGCTTCCACTTGCATATGCCATATTAATCCTACCTGTTTTCTTAAATTCAATTTTCTTTCTCTCTTTCACACATATACCTAAAATACTCTCTCACTCACATACTTTTTCCAGGTTTTAACTCTACTGACTGTACTTCTGCTCACAAATCCTAACATTAATAAAAATTCAAGGTTATATATCTGGGCAATGTTTCTGAAAAATCATCAAATTGATTTTTTTAATTGCTATTAAGTTATACCAAACGCACCCTCCAAGTCCCAGCCTGCTGTATTTCTGCTGAACCTCTTTGACCCATTATGCTGCAGGGACAGATGTTATTCCTCATTCTACATGGATTACGAGTACAGTTTTTAATTCCTGCCTCCGTCACAAATTCTTTAATCCTACCATCAACCACTCAGAACATCCTATGGGGAAGCCTGGATGGTATTGCAGATTTTTGCATGTGTTACAGCTGCTCTGCAATGCAATGCCCAGTGCGGCAGTAGTACAGCAGACAAAAAGCAAGCAGAAACTGGCTGGCTGGAGCTGGAGCAAGGATGAGAATGCCCTCTCCTGGCCAACTGCAGTCTTTGTTTTCTCTCTTCTAACCCAAACATGGAAATAAACACAGAAGAGGGCATTCTAATGAAGCTGAACCCATACATGAACTCCAGTGTGAGACTGCCGTCTTACATTTCTAAGAATCATTTCGAAATAAAACAATTGGAAATATTTACAAATGCTTATTTTTGTGTCCTGAGGGCATAATGAAGTCACATAAATAAATAAAAATATCTGCCTTACTACTGCATCCAATCGTTGGTCAGCACTGTTTACTGTTGGGATTCAGACTAGTTGACAGCGGTTCTACAGGGTTTCAAACATGGGTGCCCTACCCAGGAGTTATCAGGGACTGAGAACATGCAAATCATGTGCTCTGTTCTGGGCTACAGTCCATCCCTTCTTTATATCCTTGTCTATGTCCAGACTAGACTCTCAAAGCCGCTTACAGATAAATATCATAATGAAAACAGAATTGCACAAATCATCAACAATATCTGCTTTGTCTAGCAATAGGCTCTTTAGAGCCCCAGGCACAGGTTTCTGCCAGCCCTGTTACCCAAGATCTTTGAACTAGAGGTGTCTGGAACTGAAACTGAATAAAATAAAAACACCACGAAACTGAATCCAAAGCATGTGACTCTGAGCTATGGAGTCTTTTGTTAACCAAGGATGCCGCAAACTATGGACAAATCAGGGTGTGTTCTTTAAAGGCCATTTCTTACAGAGCTATGGGAAGGAAGGGGTTACATTTGTCACTATAAATGGGCTCCTAGTGCAGATTTGGAAACTGATCTTCCTCATCAGCTAGGCCTTTTTGACCAGGTTTGTGGTTGTATGTACAGTAGAGTAGTAAAAGAGATACGTAGTAAGAGTAGTAAAAGAGATAGCCCCAGGCTTTTAAATAGTGAATCTTTTGAGATAGTTGAATTTTAGATCTGCTATACAGTATGTTTTTAGGGATGCTGTATATTTTTCTGTGCTGTTTTACTCTCTGCTGATGAACTCTGTATGCTGAAATTAGTTTACTGTTTTTAATTCTGTGGTTATTATTGTAAAATAATGTTTTATTGTCTATAAGCCACCCAGAGGACACTGTTATTGGGCAGCATGTAAATTCTGCCAATATAAAAAGAAAGTCAATAAACAAGCAATCCTAGGAACTGAAGTTCTATGAGTGACTGAATCTAGGCATCATCGAAAGAAAAAAAGACTTTGCACTAAATTACAATCCTATGATTCTTACAGAGAGCACAACAGTTAACTGGCATGAAAGCACTTTAAGTTTGCAATGAAGATATAAGAATATAAGAATAGGCCTGCTGGATCAAGCCAAAGGCCCATCTAGTCCTGTATCCTGATCTCACAGTGGTCTATCAGAAACTTGTGGGAAGTCCATAAGCGGGACATGAGTGCACAGCTGATTGCAATTAACAGTTTAGAATATTTCTATTAATATGCAAAAGTGAAAAGGAAGAGGGATAGGACACTATGAAATGCATGTGAATATCAATATTCTAAACAGTTTGCTATAAACAAGCCAATTTGGTTTTATTTACCCTCCAGTTCTCAGTGTTGCCAATCTGCTTAAAACAGCAATAACAAAACTATAAATCTTTCAGTTAAGCAGTATATGGCCACAGAGATCATAGAATAACTTTTGCTCTCAGGTTTGTACTGCCTTGGAATACTATAGAAACAGGAGCAGAGAAAAAGTAAGGCTACAGATAGCAGATTATTTGTATATTGAAAGTGGTGGCATGTCAACAAGCACTGGCACATAGTATGCAAACCCTCCAAGTGTTCCTATTTTCCAGGGACGTCCCTGGTTTAGAGAAGCAACCCCAGTTTCTAATTTGATCCCGGAATGTCCCACTTTTCCTTAGAATGTCCCTATTTTCACTGGAGAAATGTTGGAGGGTATGGCATTATCCGACCCCTGAGTCATCTGAAGGCAATTCTGTATAGGGATGTTTTTTTAATGCTTAATTTTTTTAATGTGTTTATGTATGTTGGAAAGTGGCCAGAGTAGGCAACCCTGTAAAGTTGTGTGGGGTATAAATAGTAAAATTATTATTATGGAATGGGACGTCCCTATTTTCATCAGAGAAATGTTGGAGGGTATGTAGTATGTATAGGGACGTGGGTGGCGCTGTGGGTAAAAGCCTCAGTGCCTAGGGCTTGCCAATCGAAAGGTTGGCAGTTCGAATCCCCGCGGCGGGGTGCGCTCCCGTCGCTCAGTCCCAGCGCCTGCCAACCTAGCAGTTCAAAAGCACCCCCGGGTGCAAGTAGATAAATAGGGACCGCTTACCAGTGGGAAGGTAAACGGCGTTTCCGTGTGCGGCTCTGGCTCGCCAGAGCAGCGATGTCACGCTGGCCACGTGACCCGGAAGTGTCTCTGGACAGCGCTGGCCCCCGGCCTCTTGAGTGAGATGGGCGCACAACCCTAGAGTCTGTCAAGACTGGCCCGTACGGGCAGGGGTACCTTTACCTATGTAGTATGTATACTCATCCCACTATCTTATTTGGTTTATAGGTATTGCAAGCTTTTGTGGTATCTCAGGAACTGCAAAACCAGTGCATCCAGAGCCAGCCCCACTATTAGACATAGTGAAGCAGCTGCCTCAAGCAGCAAATGCTGGGGAACGATGCAGTATTTGAGGGAAGAGTTGTGTGCCCTGCACCCCCTAAGCTAGCCTGCTGTCTTCAGGAGTAGAGGATGCTGTTTGACTACCAATATTGAAATAACATTCAATTGCCAGTCTAGTTACCTTTTGTACATGGGGACAGCACCATCATGTCGTCTGCTGCAGGCAGCAAAATGTACTGGATGGCCTGTACAGATCAAAAGAAATCAGTGCATCCTATTTGCAAGCAATTATACCTTTATGGCATCACCTCTGACTAAAAATCTTATAGCACAATCCTTTGCATGTTTAATCCAGAGGTTTCACAGGATCTTACACCGCAGTAAGCACAGGATTGGAGCCTAAAATTTTGTAGGCACTCGAGTGTTTTGAAAAAAAGGGTGTGTGCCTTTCATCCAACCTGTTGTTGTGATTTTTTTTTTCAAAATCACTAAGTTCCCCATCCTAACAACAATACATTATTAGAAATATGACTAGATATTATTGTTGTTGTTGTTATTATTATTATTATTATTATTATTATTAAAGGGAGATCTAGTCATATAGAAAATAATGCCATTTTAATGGTGCTTTTGAAACCAGTAAGATATACCCATTTGGAAAGAGAAATAATGTGGAGCGGGCATCCGTTTTCTAACAACAAAATACAAAGAGAGTCACAAGCAAGGCATATTTATGTACAGTTCTTACAATCTATTCCAGTTAATCGGGAAGCACTTAATCAGGAAATCCACTTAACTGGGACATCTCCCAGGAAACCAATCTAGCCTAATGATGGTGAATGAAAAAGATGATGGGCCATCTCGCTTGGTACTTAGAATATACATTTTGTTGTAGTTCTCGTCTTGCTTCCCTCCCCTCCGCACCCAGCTCCACTTACTCCTACTAAATAAAAAAGAACAAGAGGGGCATTGATTAACCAGAATACTAAAAGTTCAACTTTTGTTAAATCTGAGAGAGCGTTATGCAACAGTTCTATTTTCTTATAGAATTCATACTGCCAACTCTCAATAGCCATCTGTGGCAAACAAAAAAACAAAAACATCAGTACATTAGTATCCTGTTGCTCCTCACACACTCATCCAAAATCTCCAGAGAAGCTACCACTGGTGGTACTTTTGTTGGTGGTAGCAGCCATTAAGCCCCAAAATGGGGCCTTCCGGAAGGCAGGAAGGAGAAGCCTCAGTTCATTAGAGAGGCTTTAGGATTGACCTTTTCTCTATGCCAACGTATAGCTGGGGTGGGTGTGGGTGTGTACACACACACACACACACACACATCCCTTTTACAGTGGTACCTCGGGTTAAGTACTTAATTCGTTCCAGAGGTCTGTTCTTACTGTTCTTAACCTGAAGCAACACTTTAGCTAATGGGGCCTCCCATTGCCGCCGCACGATTTTTGTTCTCGTCCTGAGGTAAAGTTCTTAACCTGAGGTACAATTTCTGGGTTAGCGGAGTCTGTAACCTGAAGCGTATGTAACCTGAAGCGTATGCAACCCGAGGTACCACTGTATTTGGAAGTGGAGTGTGAAAGCACAGTGCTTTTTTACTGGGGGTACACAGAGGTACGCATACCCCTAAACATTTTGTGAACCTTCGTGCTTTTGTCCATTTACTGTATTTATTTTTCCTGATTTGAACTATAAAAGGGTGATTTTCTTGAGTCAAAATGAGAGTACCCCTAAACATTTTTTTAAAGTAAAAAAGCACTCAGTTCCAGCACCTCTCCGATGGGCACCATTGCCATGAGTTCCAGAACACCTCTTTTTCTAGAAAAATAGTACTATACAGTAGTACCTCGGGTTAAATACTTAATTCGTTCCGGAGGCCCGTTCTTAATCTGAAACTGTTCTTAACCTGAAGCACCACTTTAGCTAATGGGGCCTCCTGCTGCCGCTGCGCTGCTGGAGCACGATTTCTCTTCTCACCCTGAAGCAAAGTTCTTAACCTGAAGCACTATTTCTGGGTTAGCGGAGTCTGTAACCTGAAGCGTCTGTAACCCGAGGTACCACTGTATATATAAACACAAGAGGCAAAAAAGAGGCTAAGAGCATCCCCTCACACCTTTTAATCTGGCTGCCCCATAGTGTCAGATTTAGGGCATTGTAGGCAGTTCCAGCACTTAGGGTGCCAAGCTGAAGGGGTGCAAAACAACAACATTTATATGGGCACCTACTAAGAATATTCCTAAAAAAGCAACTGTACTGAAAGGAATTATTGTGGAAATAATAAAGATTTTTTTTTGGGGGGGGGGGGTTGTCCTGCCTCAGGGCACCATATTACCAAAGTTTGGCCCTGCTCCCTGCCTGTCCAACTTACGACAGCACTCTTAAAAAAACACCAAACTGCACTCTTAACAAAACACCAAACAGTTAGTTGTTGTTGTTGTTGTTGTTGTTTGTTTTTTTAACAACAAGCTACTCAAATGGCAATAAGTTTGTGAGGGGAAATGGTGTTTATGGGTTTTCTTCATCAGCTTTCCCTCCACATGTATAAAGATCTCCTCGTTCTGGAAATAATATATATTATTCAGAATTTAAACAAAACATATTATCTTAAAACATATCATCCTTGATTCCCCCCCCCCCATAAAATGACCCACCCTCCCCTCAGCTCCAATCTCTGGTTTCTCTACAAATGCTATTCTCTGCATGTTACAAAACTGCATGTTACAAAACTGTATAAATCCTTGATTTATCTGACTGGTTATTGTCAATAAAAAGTTTGTGAGTGTTTATTCAAAACCTGCCAAGGAGTCCAATTCAGTTTGTTGTTTCTTTAAATACTTTGTAAAAGAATGAATGAATGAATGAATGAATGAGTTTATTACGGTCATAGACCAGAGAAACATGGAACAACAATAGTTTACAAAGGGAGCAATGGTGTCAATCTAAAAAAAAAAAAAAAAAAAAAAAAAAAAAAATTGTAAAATTATACATAAAAAGCAACACACATGCACACACACACACACACACACACACATATACACATTTATGCACTGCAATATATGTATAGGCTTAAAAGATAAGGGGGCTTATCCAGGGGTCAAGTCTTTTACTTTTTTACAGCTAATGCCCTCCGCTTGATCGCAGCCGCAGAAAATTTGGCCACTTTCAGTGTTACTTCTGGGTTTTTATCTCCTAGTAGGATTTTCAGCCGCTGAAGTTCAGATCGACCTGGAAATTTCTGAACGATGGGGGAGATAAACAGTGACCTAATATCCCCGTAAAGGTCGCAGTGTAGCAACACATGTGAAGCCGTTTCCACCTCTTTCAGACCACATGGGCAAACTCGTTCAGCATAGGGTTTGCCCTCGTATCTGCCCTTTAGTAAGGCAGATGGCAGTACATCAAATCTGGTAAGGGTAAACGCCCGCCTGTATTTTGCGATTTGTAGATCCAGCAAATATGGTGTTAGATTAAACCCTTTTCCATAATCTTGGATAGCTGGATATTTATCTATCTTGCTCATATGATCCTGAAGCTCTGCATCTCCTATTCGCTGGCTCACCATCCTTTTAGCCTTTTCAAAACCTGAGGCTATAAGTTCTTGTGAGGAAAGCCCCAGGCCCTTCAATTTTTCATAAAGCGACACTCTCCATTTAGACTGAAACGGGTCTAATAGAGTCAATGGAGCCACTCCCACTGGAAAAAATATAAGTTTTAGCCAGAGGTGAATCTTCAAGATCCATATCCTGGCATTAATAGAGAGTTGACCTACCTCCAGCCTAATGGCTGCGTTGGAAACGCAGGTAGGTAACCCTAGTAGGGAGCGGTAAAATTTAGTTTGTACAGATTCCAGGGACTTAAGTTTTTGACAATTAAATATCTGGGTGCCATACATCAGTTGTGGAAGTATTTTTGCGACAAAGACCTGGGAGGCAGCAGGAACATATTGACCTCCTTTTCTGTAGAAGAATCTTATGATAGCTCTAGAAGATCTTTGCGCATTTACAATGGAATTCTTAATCTGATGGCACCAAGATCCCTTCTCATCAAAGGTTATTCCAAGGTATCTAAAAGATGTTACTTGCTCAATAGGTTGGTTATTAATTTTCCATTTATGTCGGAGTTTTCTCTTGGAGAACACCATAATTTTTGATTTAGTGTAATTTATTATTAGGTCTTCAGCTTCGCAATACTCTGTAAGAGCTCGTAAAAGTTTTCTTAGGCCCACACAAGAGAAGGAAATAAGTGCCGCATCATCTGCGTACAGAAGGGCTGGAATTGGTATATTATTTAGGTTTGGGGGGTGAGTACTTGCTTCCTCCATCTTTCCGACTAAAGAGTTTATATAGAAATTAAATAGAATAGGGGCAAGAACACAGCCTTGCTTGACACCATGGAAACTTTGGATTTCCTTTGATAGGTTCCCATAACGGTCGCATCTAACACGGATCCGAGTATTTTCATGTAATCTACGGATGAGAAGCAAAAGACGTCTGTCGATGTTTGTGGCATTTAATTTTTCCCAAAGTCTGTGCCGGGGTATCAAATCGAAAGCTGATTTGAAGTCTATAAAGGCTACATAGAGGGAGCCTCCTTTCTTTGAGGTGTATTTCTCCACTAGATGTTGCAATACCAGTCCTTGGTCTAGAGTTGATCTATGTGCCCTGAAACCAGCCTGGGCTTCCTTAAGGATGTGCTCCCGTTCCAGCCAGTCCGCAAACTTTTCACGTAAGTGAGTTGCATAGAGTTTGCTGATGATGCTTAAGAGACTGATTGGTCTATAATTGGCTGGATCAAGTTTACAGCCTTTCTTGAATATGGGAACGATGATTGCCAATCCCCAGTCCTCTGGTATTATTGCTGTTTGATCTATGCTGGTGAATAGGCTGGCAAGGACTGGTGCCCACCAGTCAATATTGGCTTTAAGAAGCTCAGGAGAGATATTATCTGCTCCCGGGGCTTTTCTGTGTTTGAGTGCCTGAATAAGCCTCCTGACCTCCGCAACCGACACCGGAGGCCACTCGTCACCTGCCTCACACTGTGTTAGTGGCTGTGTCAAAGGCAGAGCTGAATATGAAGATTGGAAAAATGCCTCCCATGTCCCTGCAGGTATAGTATACTCCACTTCTGAGGAGGTAGATCGCACTCCATTTGCTACCATTCTCCAGAAGGTGGCCGAGTCTCTCTCTCTGGATGCATCTATTAGGCATTTCCATTCTCTTTTCTGTGCCAGGAGTTTTTTGTTTTTGATCAGGATTTTATAATTTCGTTTATCTTCAAACCAGACCGTGGGGAGTTGGGGTAAGTTGGCAGATCTATAATTTTTGTATTTTTGTTTCTTTAAATACTTTGTAAAAGGTTCCCATTCATCTTTAAAGTCACAGTTATCCTTGTCCCATAGTTTATGTGTCAATTTTGCCAATTCCCTTGGAATATATTTTGGAGTCGCAAAAGAACACGAAGCCAGTTTTCAGATATTTTCATCGTCAACCTTTTTTACACGCACACCCGTTGTCCTTTTTAGAACGACTTTTCCCTCCCTACTTGTTTTAAAACTGACCCTTCTTTGGAGACCTTTCTGGTCTCTGATCAGCCTGAGGCAACTGAGCCTGAGCATGTGGGAGGGAAAGGCATAAAGTTACGGGATAAGGCTTTGTAACTGAAGAGTAACCTCTCAGAACATATCTTCAAGCTCCCAATTTAATATAAAAGAACAAGAAAGCACAGCGGTCTCCTAATTTGTGGGGGTGGGGAAAGCACCCACTAAGTTGCTGCTACATGTCTCCTCCTGGGAAGCTGTCCTTTTCCACAATTAGCTTCCTTCGTCCATTAACATTTCTTTCCAGTTTGTCAACACTGAGGGGAAAATAAGCAGAGGAGAACTGAATACAGTGGTGCCTCGCAAGACGAAAAGAATCCGTTCCGCGATTCTTTTCGTCTAGCGGTTTTTTCGTCTTGCGAAGCAAGCCCATTGACGGCTTAGCGGATTAGCGCTATTAGCGGTTTAGCGGCTTATCGGATAAGCGGCTTAGCGGCTTAGAAAAAGGGGAAAAAAGGGGGGGGAACCGGCAGGAACTCGCAAGACATTTTCGTCTTGCAAAGCAAGCCCATAGGAAATTTGTTTTGTGAAGCACCTCCAAAACGGAAAACTCTTTCGTCTAGCGAGTTTTCCACCTTGCGAGGCATTCGTCTTGCGGGGCACCACTGTACACGTGTCAATAAAAGGAGTATAGATGGAGGATTCGCAAAAGCAACATGTCCGCTGTGTTGTGTGTGTGAGAGAGAGAGAGAACAGGACAATGAGGAAGGCCTGTGTTGCAACTCCCTCCTCAGATCCTCTTCCTCCTCTTTTCCTTTTGCCCCTGCCGCCATTTTGTCCTCACAAAATTAGGCCTTCCGTTGTTTTTATGCCTTTCGTTGTACAGCTCCCCCTGCTGGAGCTCTGAGCAGATGCCGGAATAGTTTCCGGTGACTTCTAAACTTGGCAGGCAAAACAATGGCAGGCAAAAAGTAACATTTTCACCTCAGGTTGCAAGGAATTGGCCCCTGCTGGCAAGAGTAAGGGTTCCCTCAGCAAAGGCCTTAAACCATGGGTAGGCAAACTAAGGCCCGGGGGCCGGATCCAGCCCAATCGCCTTCTAAATCCAGCCCGTGGACAGTCCGGGAATTAGTGTGTTTTTATATGAGTAGAATGTGTCCTTTTATTTAAAATGCATCTCTGGGTTATTTGTGGGGCATAGGAATTCATTCATTTTTTTTCTCTTCAAAATATAGTCTGGCCCCCCCACAAGGTCTGAGGGACAGTGGACTGGCCCCCTGCTGAAAAAGTTTGCTGACCCCTGCCTTAAACCTTCCCGTTTTCTTCTTAAAAACCTTAACCTTTGTGCAAGGAACCCACACAGTTACATGCTGCCCTTTGAAATAATTTCTGCCCGTTCTGTACCTAAACAGCTAGTTCTGGAGCATACGCCTGCTTTCTCAAAAAGACAGTTGAGGAACCAACAAGGGCAACCCACATTAGATTTCAAACTGACCTCCAATCTCAGTCTTCGATTTAATATGGGGAGAGTTATACTACTAAAAATTGTGACTGTGACCCCTGCCCCCCCAAAAAAGCCTGTCAAAGCCCATAGGCCCCCTATTGTGGTCTGTCAGCTGCTTGATTGCCCTATTCTTATTTTTCCAGTTCCAGGCAGGCAGTACAAACTGGAAAGTCACTCAGCTCTACCTGAACTCAAAGCAGGCCATGGTACTTGGCTGGTCTGCATTTGGCTTGATGCAAAGGGGAGAAGGCTTTTCTTGTGTAGAAAAGGAAATTTCAGGAGGTGCAGCTGCTCCACACCTGTAAATGTCAGGCTGTGCCTGCCACTGATCCCTTTTCAAAACCGTCAACCTAGGTATTTGCCAGCTTTTCAGGATTATAAATTTGTGCAAATGGATCAATGCGTGGGGGTGGAGAACAAAAATAAGTATTTGTGACTTACAAAGTGTGTGTGCAGATGTGTGTAAGTTTAGCAGTGGCAGAAGTGCAATCATGCAGGACACTTCAAAGCCTTATAATGTTCAATTTGAGGACAGTTTTCCTTCCTTCCTCAGCTGGAATATATAGTTGGTCAGTGTTGATCTATGTGCAGGGCCTGAGCCAATTGCCTCTTTTCCTTCCCGCTTAAAAGGCTCTGCACTGATGACTTTTGGGAACCACACTTGCAATTATCTCCCCAAATCTAGCTCAGGCAATACCTGTTAATCCAGTTTGCGCCAGCAATCCTCTAATTGCCCAGCCCTTGTGTCAATCACAAAGCCTCCTACCTTGAAGTGTTTTTTTCCAGGAGCTTAAAAAAAAGTTTGAATTGTTTTATATAGCATCCAACAGATTTGACCAGATAAACATGGTAAGAATTTATGGGGAGGGGGACGGGATTATAGGGGATATATTGTCCGGGACACAAGGGCAAAGGGCAATGAGGGAAACACAATCTGCTTTTAATTTAGATACAGTTGTGTTGTTTTAGTTTACAAGGCAAGGGAGAGGTGAGAAAGGAAGAAATGCAACTATTGACATTGGTTAGACTTGTTTCTCATGTATCAGCTGGGAATCTCCCAACACACTTTGTGAATGGGCGTGGGTCGGTGTGCTGTTCAAAGCAAGAAGTAAAAAAATCCTGCTTTGGTATGCTTCTTTAGGCCTTGAGATTTGTTTTTGTATGTTCCACACTTCAGCTTAAATACAGGAGATTTACTGTGACAAGAATTGGGACCAAACTAGAGATGGTGATGGAACATACATTTAATACATTTTTATGCACATTTAATTAAATATATAAAGAGGAGGAACTATCTGATATTAGAAGAAAAAAAATGCATGTGGACAAAGGCTGAAGAACAAATCACATTATCTGTGGTACTCTTTCCCTGTTCGCTTTTTGTAGTGTGTGGGGCCTTTGCCCTCTCTCTTTAAGAGATATAACTGATATGTAATAGAAACACCCCTCTCCTCCTTGGGGGTGGTTCCCTCCTTAGTCAACTGGGAACCAGTTGGAATCATAATTATTTGAGGGAAAGAAATGTGTTCCAAATGTGCTTTAAAGGTATCATGTGTGGATGCTACAGTTTACTTTGGCTCCAGCGCTCTCCCACTGATGGTTTTTGAATCCACGTTGAAAAGCTATGCTAATAGTTTCTTGACAAGTACTGCTGTCTGATGCATTTCCATCAAACCAGCTTCAATCTGAAAGGAAATATTAAGCCAAATTCACTCTGCAGTTAGACTTAGGTGTGTACCTTTGAGGCAGCTGTTGGACATGCACAGATAATGGTGCATGCACAGATGACAACTGAACGAATAGCATGAGACATGTACAGTGAGTGGTACCTCGGGTTACATACTAACCCAGAAATAGTGCTTCAGGTTAAGAACTTTGCTTCAGGATGAGAACAGAAATTGTGCTCTGGTGGTGCGGCGGCAACAGGAGGCCCCATTAGCTAAAGTGGTGCTTCAGGTTAAGAACAGTTTCAGGTTAAGAACAGACCTCCGGAATGAATTAAGTACTTAACAGGAGGTACCACTGTAATGTGCATTTGGTGAAGTCATCCCCGCCCCCTCTGATCTGTACAACGGCATGCATATGTGATTTGAAATGCAGCAGAGGGAGGCAACCTCACTGCATTTTATGCTGTGAATGCATTAGTCTTGCCCGTGTGGCTGTTATGCTGAGTTTTGGTCTGCTGTCCAGCAATAAATACTATTGAAGCTTTCCTGAGTCCTGTTGCTTCCTGACATTAGGGCACACCCATTACACGGTTTCCTCACACAGTGAGTACCTTTCCCGAAACATGAGATCCTACACCTTTTTCCTCATCAGGGCTTTGAAATCAGTAGTGAGACCAATTATCAGAAATGTACCCGGCAGGAAGAGATCAACATCCCTGGCTGTGCACTCTTTTTACTCAATAAGGCCCTTGCATTATAACTAGAGAGGTCTTCAGCAGCCATCACATCTAATTCATTCCCCCCTCCTTAACATTATTAACCCTAATCCAAGGCAGTCTCCCATTCAGTTTCTCATGCGGTTTCTCCCATTTCTTTCTCATGCAGGCACAAGACTTTTGGCAAAAAAAAGGCTGGCAACCTTATAGCTGATCAAAAAGTTGGCGACCTTACACCAGGACAGACCTAGACAGGTTTAACTTCAGTAAGCCTTAACACCGGTAAATGCTGTTCTGTAAGCCTTAACACCGGTAAATGCTGTTCTGTCCTCTGTTGTAACCAGTGTTATGTTTCTGGAAAAAGAGGTGCTGGAACTCACCACGAATGCCGCCCTTGTTCTTCTTTAATGGCAATGGCACCCACCAGATAAGTTCTGGAACTGAGTTCTGCTGAGTTGCAGCTGAAAAATAGCCCTGGTTGTAACTCTTTTTTTAAAAAAAAAAAAGACCACAACAGTAAATCTACTTGTGTAGTTGCTTGTTTACTTGCATTATAACACTTCCATGATATATCAGCACTGAATATTTTTATGTTATTTTACTTTAGAATGCAGTGTTATACATTGTTCCTGTTATTTGTGTGTGTGTGTGTGTGTGTGTGTGTGTGTGTGTGTTAGCACAAATTTACTGGCCAGAGTGCTGTGGACTTTAATTGGTACTTTAATAGCTACCTAGATCTAAACAAGTTTTTACTCCTTCAGATTCCTATCTAAATATTTCATAAAGTGGGCAGACAGCCAGCAATGGAGCATGTAAAACACTTTGTCCTGTCTGGCATTAAACTTACTTAGAACATGCCTTTTAATTTATGCCTCTTCTTTCCCCTGGCATGTTTGATATTTCTTATTCAGTCATTATTGCTAATCTTCCGTGTTTTACAAATTCAAATTAAGAATGATTGAAAATCCTGTACTTTGGCTTGGTTTTACGCATGCATGTTGATCACACAACAGGATGCAAAATGCTTAGGGCACAACTACTCATCTTCATTCCCAACAGACTAAGTTCTTGAATGCCAACTTTTTCCCTGCCCAAAGTTCTGTCTGAAAACATTCAGCAGGTTTAACTGTTCCTGGCATACAGATGCAGTGATAAGAAGAACCTTGCCTGCTGAAGTTCTAAAGCAACCCATATTCCTAACATTAATCTGCTTTTTGAAGAACAGTGTTTTCAAAACATTTGAAACTTGGGGCACAATACTCCTGCATTAAAATCAGAAACATATTATGCAGATATTTTCTCAGGTCAATACTCAGACAACTGAGAGGGCATCTTTTATTTTTTATTTCTTCTTTTCTTTTGTGCCTTCTACTCTCTCCCTCTGCAAAGTCAGCTAGGTTTCAGGGATGTCCTTGTGTTTTCTGGGCAATGATGATGTAGAATAATGTACAATTATTCTACAAATAATTATAGCTCAGGCTGCTGGAGGATCATGGATCATCTTTATTCTGTCTGCCATGATGCTTTCATTACACACAGAGTGCCAGATAGGGTCAGAGGCAATCAGGTGGTTTATATGGTTCAAAAACATTGCTATAAATATAATTCAAAACTACATCTTCTTTTCAACACCTTGCTAAATTCTCCCCCAAAATATTTAGCACTTCCTCAGTTTCACATTTTCGGTGCTTTTGGCACCAACACTAGACAGCCACAGTTGGAAGTATTTATGCTTCTAAAAGCTTTATCTAACAGCTGTATGCTGCCTTAAGAAAGTTTTGCCTCAAATGCACATTAAATATGTTTCTCATGAAACTGACTGTACACAGCCTCCTTTTTATTCTGCTACAGCAGTTTCTGTTGAGTCATTTTGTTTTACACGATCGTTATTAACACAGATATGTCTCAGGACAAGTTAAATGTCCAAGATTCTTTAAGTCAAGTCTTGGCAAGTATGCTCAACTTCAAGAAAAGCATTTCTGCCTTTTTCTGGTATTCGAACAACCTGTCCTGGGGATATCTTGAGGGATTTGAAAAGCAGATTTGTACAACTTTGCTTTCTCATGGTGGATGGGAAAGCTGATTCACCGACTTTTAGAAATGAGCAATGTGGCTCGGAGAGGAAGAGATGGGGATGATAGAGGAGGAATGTTAAATATAAAAAGTAGGTGGGAAGCCACAGGCACGGGAAGGTCACCAAGCAGCTTAACAGCAAAGGAGTCACCTTGTGGTATTATATAAACTTTACAAGCAGTTATTTGACAAGTACGGGAACAACTAGATTTCAAAGCCTGATGGTTATCTTTGTGCAACTATACACAACCTCTGCCATAAAACATTACTGAGAGAACAAATCCAGAGATAGCACATTGCCCTCACCTTCCCTCTCCACCATTCTTCCCTTAGAGCAGCAGTTATTTAATCTTACATTAAAATAGGACTGCCTTGCAAAAATCAGGAGTATTTGCTGTGGTGGGAAATCTTCATTTTCAGCATCTTTGGTAAAACATTTAGCCTCATAATGGAACCTGAAGGACTTACCATAGAATAACTTCAAAATCCAGCAACATTTACCTTGAGATATGTTGTTGTGAGAAGGGGATAGAAAATAATATATTGACACTGTTTCCCAAGCACATACCCTTATCATGTAAACTAAAGACAAAATGCATCAATTCCTGCAGGTATTTTTTTATTAAAGACCTGGGGAATAATGATGGAACTTAATGAACTGCACTTTAATTTCTGTGGAGATAGTGCAGGGTAGGATTGTGAAACATATTGTCCAAAACTAGTTTGAAGTCCATACTGTGATATCGTTTTCATAATTTTAGACCTAGCAATATATCTTGAATTGTGTGTGTGTGTGTCTGGGCTATGCAAAAATCACAATGTGGGAAAAACCTTGAAGCTAGCCAATGCCTCTACAGTAGCACTATCCTTATTTCAAACATTGTGGTTAATAATAATAATAATAATAATATTTATACCCCGCCCATCTGGCTGGGTTTCCCCAGCCACTCTGGGTGGCTTACAGAACATATAAAAACATAGTAAAACATCAAACATTAAAAACTTCCCAATACAGGGAAGTTTTAGATGTCTTTAGATGTCTTCTAAAAGTATTGATATATCACAGTGTTTAGCTGGTAATATAAAAAGGTAAAGGGAACCCTGAAAATTAAGTCCAGTCGTGAACGACTCTGGGGTTGCGGCGCTCATCTTGCTTTACTGGCCGAGGGAGCTGACGTTTGTCCGCAGATAGTTTTTCCAGGTCATGTGGCCAGCATGAGTAAGCTGCTTCTGGCGAAACCAGAGCAGCGCACAGAAATGCCGTTTACCTTCCCGCTGGAGCGGTACCTATTTATCTACTTACACTTTGACATGCTTTCAAACTGCAGGAGCTGGGACCGAGCAACGGGAGCTCACCCCATTGTGGGGATTCGAACCACCAACCTTCCGATTGGCAAGCCCTAGGCTCAGTGGTTTAGAGTGACCACAGCGCCACCTGCGTCCCTTAGCTGGTAATATACTGTACTGCAATGTTGAAAACCAGATATTGCTCAGCTCTAGTGCAGGTCTTGGGCAAGGACTCTGAATGTGGGCATTGTAGTCAAATACTTTATCTATTGTTGTAAGCCACTTTGAGTACAGTATTTTAATAGAAAAGTGGAGTATACATGCTACATCTAATCTCATTTAACTTTCTGTCCGAGAGCAGAGGTTGATAATGGTGGTATCATGGCTGCTGGCTGAAGTTCTTTTTGTTTGGCTGAATATTTGCTTATAGGATATTTCATCAGTGGGAACCAAGGGCAGGAGATGGTCTCCTGATAGCTAAGGAATAAGTCCCCAGCTTATGGGATGAGATATCTCTCAGAGTTTAAAGAAAGTGATAACCCTCCAGCCGAGGAATGGGGACAGAGAAACAGCAAATACATGCATGCATACATACATACATACCAGCTGGAGTTTTAATTGTCTTAAATAAGGAAGGAGCCAAGAGTTTCTAGCTGGGAATAACTTAGAACAGTGAGTGCAGCTGCAAAGGGATGTAAGTTCCTTGCTGGTGATCTACTACTTGCTGTAGGAATGCTCGTTTGCTTCCACTATGCTGTGCCACTATAATTGTAAACAAAACAAATATTACAAAGACACCATCAGTCTCCAGTGTCAGGTCTTGCTGAACTGACCTGCATTAATTTTTTTTTAAAAAAAATACATCCACATTTGATATACTATAACCCAGCCCTAGACACATTTCTGCAAGGTGGCCTGTGAGGGCCTGGTCCCTTACAGATGGCCCAGGACCCCTATCTGCATATCTAGCTTCCATTAAAGAAAAGAGTACATATGTACTCATTTTACACAGAGTTACGGGAGGAAATATGTAAGCAGTAGCCTCCCAGTTGCCCTTTCAGAGAGGAATAGCTGCAATAGGGCTCTGGAGCTGGTTCTTGTTCTGAATCACTTTATTGACTGAACTCATTATCACATGCCTGTTTCATAACCTTCTCTTCCTTGACCCTTTCCTCCTTGTTTGCTTCCCCTCCACCAATGTCAGCAATGGCAAGTGAAAACTAAGGGCAAGAAATCTCAGTAAGGCCTACACAATTTTGCGGCTGTACAGTGGTACCTCAGGTTACATACGCTTCAGCTTCAGGTTACAGACTCCGCTAACCCAGAAACAGTGCTTCAGGTTAAGAACTTTGCTTCAGGATGAGAACAGAAATTGTGCTCCAGCGGCGCAGCAGCAGCAGGAGGCCCCATTAGCTAAAGTGGTGCTTCAGGTTAAGAACAGTTTCTGGTTAAGAATGGACCTCCGGAATGAATTAAGTAGTTAACCCGAGGTACCACTGTATTCTCTGTTTAATTTGGGGAAATTGTCTCAAGGATGGATTAGGAACATAGCTGTCAACCTTCCCTTTCTTTGCAGGAAATTCCCTTATTCCAGCGCTGTTTCTCGCTGCTTCCCGCTGCTATCCCGCATTGTTAGATATCCCGTAGACTGTCCCCAGGACAGGTGAGGCTGCTAATCCCTTATTTTTGAGGCTGCTGATCCCTTATTTTCAAATCTGAAAGTTGACAGCTATGGTTAGGAACAGTGGCGAAGATGCATGCTGCGCTACCGGGGGCGGAGAGCAGGCGGGGGCATGGCTGGTGCCCCCCGGGGGCGTGATGCCACCAGCAGGGGTGTGGAGCGTGTTCTGGTGGTGTGGCACCCAACGTGCAGGGGGGCACGGCATGCGTCGCTCCCTCTGCACCCCCATTCCTCTGTCAGTGGTTAGGAAGGTGGTGTAGTGGGGTGGCAGCAAGAGCGTAGCCAGGAGGAGAAAAAGAAGCGCCCTGCTTCTCTACGTTGGACTGCTTGTAAATTATTCCTTACAAAACTTACTGCAACATGTCTATAGAGTGTGTCCCTGAGTTTTATTTTCTCCAGCCTGTCCCATATTTTGCCCAACTAAAGGTGGCAACCCTAGATGTAGTTAATGAGAAGCAATAGGATTCTGCAATAAAATGTTGCCGTATATTCTCTGTCCTAGTAGTAGGAGTGCTTGTGTTCAGGGTCTCAGCCAGCCATGCCACCCCCACCTCTTCCTGCCTCTCCTTTTCAGTTTCTCTTTGCCAAATGACTCTCAACACTTTGTGGCTACTAAAACATGCCCAGTCCTTCCTGAGCCATTATTTGAGGACAGGTGCCCTTGAGGGGTGGGGTATAAAAGGATTTTTGGTACTTTGGAAACCTCAATATCCCCCTGAGCCTGATAGAGAGTCTCCTGTTCTCAGGGCCCTATTTTCGCTTCAGTCTTGTTCACATTCACCACTTGAGTTTGCTGTTAAAAGGAATGATATAAAAACATGATGAATCATGGGTCACACCGGGGGGGGGGGGCTTAGTGAGTGCCATATTACATCAGAAGCAGAAAGTCACTGAGTTTATGCAAATTTCTTTTACAAATGAATAACCATGATCAAGCCCTTTTCCTCCAAGAGGGCATAATGCTCAAGCAGGTTTAAACCTCAGAATCTCTCATTGTAGAAAAAGTACAATACTGTATTGTGCTGTTCTAAAGGACTGAATGGGGCATAACACCCAATTTGTCTTATTCCCTTCTTTTCACTGCAGTAAAAGAAACTACAGTAAAGGGACAAGTGCAAAAAAGGACAAGTGCAAAAAACGAGCCAAGGACAAGTTCTGTCTCAATGTGAAAATTGAAAATAGGTGATAAGCAGAGCTGGCCCACCCATGAGGCAAGGTGAGGGGACCACCTCAGGCAGCAGGGTCCACAAGGGCAGAAGATCATGACATTGATCTTGATCTTCCCATGCCCCTTCTGCCCTGGCAGGAAAGGAGCTGTCATTTTGGGGTCTCCCTCAGGTGCCAAAAATGTATCAGGCTGACCCTAGTGATAAGAGTTCCCCTGGGCATGCGCAGAACATTTTTCTTATTACACTCTAAAAACACATACCTATTTGCTTCACATCTGGTGTTATGGGAAGCATGTGGTTTTCAGGTAGGTAGAATTGTGACATCACTAAGTAATTAAAGCCCCGGTTAATATACATTTATCCTCTACACATACAATTCTACCTCCCAACATCTTTTGCCTCTCAAACATCTCTTGAGAGAGGTTACACACAAATAACGTCTCCCTAGACGATTGGTGGCATATCATGTTACAAACAATTAAAATATGTACATTAGCATCACAAATGCCAAAAGCACGTTTTTACATTTCACATGTCTTCAATTTGTACTTTTTGTAGTCACATAGCAGACACACATGCTAACCTGTAAGGAATTTTTAAATTTTCTCTGTTAATTGAAAACCTGTACTCCTTTATCCAAAGGAATTCAGAACGACATATTTCCCACTTCTACATTATTGTAATTCCTCCACTGTTTAGAGACCTCTCAGTTATCTAACATGTAGGTGGGTGGAACATTTTTACTGCCTTTAATGAGGTTGTGGTTCTATGTGTTCAAAGTGCAAACACTGTTTTGTCAGATTATTGCTAGACTGGGAAAACACACCCTAACTTTGAATTAAATCAGTTAGTGCTTACCCTAGAACCTCCTTGATGAGCACTTGAACACCTGGCGTATAGAAGATAATTAAATTAATAAGTTAAGTAACTCTAAACATAATGGACATATATATATTGCTATTTCACATTGAATTAGGAATTAGAAATAATTTGACTGAGGGTAATTGTAAACACACAAAATATGTTTAAGGTTTAGTGTTATCACAAGTAGGACCTGCAACAAAATATTGCTGTGTAGAGTGCTCATATTCAACCTCCTCTCCCTCCCTTGCCCCTCCTTCCTTCCCTCTGGCTGGTGCTCCTCAGCAGCCGCCACCCGCTGGTCTAGCAAGGTGCAGGTCTGCCGCCATTTGGCCCCCTCTGCCACCCTGACTTGACCTCTCCCACCTCCCTCCTCAAGTCTCTTCCTACGCCAACATGGGCAAGAGGCTGGAGCTGGGGCTCAAGTAACCCGTGGGAGCCAGCTGGCTACCCCGGGGCCCTGCCCACCTTCATGAGTTGTGGGGGAGAACGGGGCAGGGTGATGAGGGAGGCCAAATGTGGGGAATCCCACTCCTCAAATGTGGGGGAGGGGGGAAAGAGGTTTTGGAGTCATGAGAGCGTGTGTGCCCCCAATCCTCACCCACCCTGGCCTGTCCTTTATTTCGCCCAGCCTGCCCCATATTTTGCCCAACCAAAGGTGGCAAGCCTAGATGCAATTAATAGTAAGCAATAGGATTCTGCAATAAAATGTTGCCGTATATTCTCTGTCCTAGTAAGAGTGCTTGTGTTCAGGGTCTCAGCCAGCCATGACACCCCCACCTCTTCCTGCCTCTCCTTTTCAGTTGTTATTTGCCAAATGACGCACAACAGTTTGTGGCTACTAAAACATGCCCAGTCCTTCCTGAGCCATTATTTGAGGACAGGTGCCCTTGAGGGGTGGGGTATAAAAGGATTTTTGGTACTTTGGAAACCTCAAGATTCCCCTGAGCCTGATAGGGAGCCTCCTGTTCTCAGGGCCCTGTTTTCGCTGTCTACATTCACCACTTGAGTTTGCTGTTAAAAGGAATGATAAAAAAACATGATGAATCATGGGTCACACCGGGGAGAACTTAGTGAGTGCCATATTACATCAGAAGCAGAAAGTCACTTGCACTCCTTCCTTGAATGTATGAACTGACTTTTAATAAGCTCATTTAATAGGTCTCTGCTACAGAAGTAGTAACAGATTAGCAAGCTTCTGAAGGAGAAGATTAAAGGCTTAGCCAATTAAAGACTATAATAAAATAATTTTTCTTATTAGTGTACAGCATATTGTTTTAGTCACACAGCTGTCAAAATTGTTCTCAGTTAATTGTGGTAGACTTGCTATTTAGAATCTGAACATTTAAAATAACCTGTTACGTAGCATATTGACAATAACATTATTCTAAATCAACTGTATTTCATGTATGAATTTGACACTACCCAAATTCCTTAGATTATCTACAATAGATTATAGATTATCCCCACTACCTGCCATTGACCAAGCAAATTAGCAGCCCCTGTGATAGCTTTTAAATATACATCTTGAGAATTCTGATCAAAGGTCTCCTATGTAACTTGTATGTGTGCTAATGCATGTAAAAGGCTTTAAACACACTAAATTTGCTATAGAAAGTCTAATTAATTTATTACATGGCCTCTATGCTTTCAGCAGACTAGAATTCTGTGGGTCAAGAGTAGACAACATGGTGCCCTCCAGATATTCCTTGACTACAGCTCCTCTCATCCTTGGCCTTGGGCCGTGCTAGGGGCTGATGGGAAATGTAGTCCAACAAACATCTGGAGTGCATCCTATGGATTCTCCCCAATTGTGGCGACTAAGGAGCTAATTTCACCAGTGTCTCTCATGTTTATTTGTCGTGCATAAAGTACTAGCAGCACTTACAGGACATATTTGTGAAAGAGGAAAGAAACAACTGTGGAACTATGGTTTGCTAAAATAAAGCAAATGATAGACAAATTCACCAGTGAGCACTGAAAGATCAGTGTTAATGTAGTACAGTTTCTGTTCCTTAAATATGAAGAAGGCAATACTTTGGGAGGAAAATGTGCCTAGAATGGGAGTCTTAAATGTATGTTGCACAAACTGAAATATAAATTAACTCTGCGGACCCCCTAGCCACTTTCAGTCTGTACTATTTATCTATCTTTCATGCCTTCTCTTTGTCGCTTTCTCTTAAATCTTCCACATCTCTTTTACTTTTCCCCTCCCAGTCTCTATAAGATGGCCATGGTGCCATTTGTGTGACCTACTTAGGTCAGGTCACAGCTCATGGTCTGAAGATGAATGTGTTAAAGTATTACCTTGATTACACTAATCTTAAAAATAATATAATAAATAATCCGCAATAGCTGCCATATAGGTGTCATCACCACAATTCATTACAGTATTGCATTTCTGCAGCAAATGACAATGCTAATCTGGCACGGTTTGATTATGCCTGTCTACAATCTCTTCCCTAAAAGTTTTGCTATGACTTCTTATATTTGCAAGAAGGTGGACTTAAGAAGGGTTAAGTGAATAACCATAATTTTTGTTCCCTAAAAGAGACAAGCAGATAATATTGTCATTATAACTCATTGCACTTTCAGGGCAGTCAATTATGGGTTTGGCTGCAAGTCCTAAGAGGAGTAGAACATTTGATTTAAAACTTAAATATAGCTGAATTACATGGTAATGGTGACTGTAATGTAAGAGTGACAAAGCCAGCTCAACAACCCAACATGATCACCACAGTAACATTTAACTTCAATAAAAGGGAATTGCCATAAAACTAAAATACCAGTTAGAGGTAAATTATAAGGTAGACTTGCAAACATCATATACACACAAACACCAGAAGACTTTAAAACATCATGATATAGTCTGAAAATGTATTCCTGAAAAAAAGGAAAAAAGCTGAGCTGTTGATCCAAATAAGTATTGAAAGAATACACCCTTTAAGAATAATTGATTAGCCAGAGCCATTTGTTAAGGAGATGCTCATATGCAGAAGCTTTGGCGATGCCAAACCTGAAACGAAGCCAGGATGCAAAAACCTGAAGCTACCTTTCAGAAAAATACCGTAGTCTAGGGCCAAAATCCCTACTTGCCCCCAAAGCCTCATGCACAATAATTTTGCACATATGTTGCTGGAATTTTCAGAAGCAGAAGCCAGCTTGCAGGGACAGGGAAGCAACATTAGGAACATGAAGAACAGCTGAGCCATCCCTTTGTTCCTGAAGTGTTTATTGCAGGGAGGGACTGGGGCACAGAAAAAAACCTTCTGAGCCCAACAACCCTGCAAGGTTTTTTTGCGGACCCTAGTTAAGACTGCTGCCAGTCTCCGCTAAGATTAGCATTTATTTATAATATTCACAGCCTGCATATGTATTTTGTGGACAGCCTCTCTACTAAGTTTTGTAAGGGGGTTCTCAAGGTGCTCCTTCTTCCCAGTCTGTTCTCAACAAGACTTGTGTGTCACGCAAACTTAATTATGCCTCCTTCTTCCCAGAGTCCTCTTTTGCTGCTAGATGATCTGCCCTTTTACTTACCTATGCCCTTTTACTTCCCCATATCTATGGGTTTACCCTCCAAATTTCACAGTGCTTCTTAAATATCACCATACACAGCCCTTTAAAAAAATATTGCAGGGGAGTGGAAGAGGGATGACAAGGGAACAGAGAGTCCTCCTTCCCCCTGAATTCCTTGCTCGTTTGCACCATATAACACCACAGTTAGAGTTTTTGAGAATATCCAATAGGCCTTGTACATTCTCATAGCTAATACTACCATCCTATATACACGTACTTTGGTGTACCTAGCTTACCTCTGAGTAGACATTTGTGAGATTACAGTGTTAATATAAATGTAAAAGAGTCAATGTCTGATAAGCCCTCTGCTACTAAAATTATATGGAAGTTGGAGGCAATAAAAAGATTCTAGATTCTTATGCCAGAAAGAATTGCCCTGATAATATTTTAAAAAGTATATATAAGTTATTTCAGTTTTATCTATTTAACTCCTCCCCAAACCCAAACACACCCTGAGATAGACAGCAGACCGGGGACAGCTGGGAGGGGTGGCACATCTGGGCCCCCAAAAAGGCACTCCTTTTGTCACCTCCCGTGCTTGTCACCTGCAGCTGCTGCCTGGAAAGTGTGGCAAAATATCTCAGGCTGGCTCTGCCCTGAGTTGCTCTCTCCTTTTTCCAGTCTAACTGTTCTCTGCATCACCTTAGGTGTAGGTGTTGGAATGAGTCAAATGGGAACAGTATGTGGGATTCAGGGTACAAGCTGAACCTTCCACCAAGAAATAAACCTTTCTGGACTGCAATGGTAGTCTGGTCAGACAGGTTTGAAGCGAGAAGTGAGTGCCCTTACCTGACTGGTTGGGACAGATGCAAGGAAGAGATATGATGCACCTGTTTCTATTAGAAGAACAATTCAGGTTGTCTCTCAAACCTATCCCCATAGCTGACATCCACATTTCCCTTCCAACTGCTTTCACATGGCTCTTTCCGCTCTGCCTCCAACTGTCACCATCTGCCATCCTTCCAAACCTTATTTTATTTTTACATTTGTCTATATCAGGGAAGCTGTACGCCGGCTCCCTCGGCCAATAAAGCGAGATGAGTGCCGGAACCCCAGAATTGGCCACGACTGGACCTAATGGTCAGGGGTCCCTTTACCTTTACTATATCAGGGCAGTGTACAAAATATAAATCATACAACATTGATAACAGCTGGCATGCAGTTAGAATGACAATTCACCACCACTCTTGTAGCAACGAATTCTACACTAAAGGGGCCACACCACTTCTCTCTACCCCTAAGGCTATGTACAATTTCCACTACCATTCTCTGATTTCCCTGCTCTCTCTGCGCGTAAGCTCACTGCTGCAGAAGAATATGTATGCAGCAAGCCTTCTGTGGAGAGTGGCAAGTAGGAGTTGAACCTGGAATAAAAGACAGGCTGCTGAGAGATGCTGGTTACTGAGAGGATGGAGAATATTGAGTGAGAAACAAGAGGGGAGAAAGTTCCACACAAAATCATCTGGGACTGTAAAAAGCAACTTATTGGCTGGAGGAGAAATGAGTAGCATTGGTCTTGAAGGTTCACGTTATGTGCCTTCTGGGAAGCAGCAGTTGTATAAAGCATTCCTGTACTGTATCAAGCTCTGAGCAACACGTGCAGATTCCACAGTGCAAACCACGAATGAAAAAACTGCTGCTGGTATCATTATCTTAACTTGGAGCACTTGAAAATGTTCCAGCAGCCAAGTCAGTTTTAGAAGGGCTGTTGTTTTATGTTTAAAGATTATGGCTCTCATTGTGTACTCTCCCGCCCTTTTCTGTGTAACAGGACATCTGACCTTCACTCAGTTATTGAGACTGTATCTCTTAAAAAGAAACAGATATAAATAAACCTTCAGTTGCAGCAACCTTAAAAGCTATTGAGTCTTATCACCTATGTGCTACTTGCTAGCTTCTGTTTTAACCCTTCCACTCTCTGGTAAGGCAGTGGAGTTGATCCTCACTATTATTTCTTGCTGGCTGTCACACACAACTGTGCTATTATGTTAAGGGTACCGTATTTGTCGCCTTCCTATGGCTTATGGGATTCCATAATCTTTATGTTTTGCTGCCCTGAGATTTATGGGTATAGAGCGGTATACAAATTTAATATTTAATAATTTAATAATAATAAATAACCTGTTTGCTTTCTTGTACTTTTGAAAGCCACAGTTAGCTTCTAGTCTCTATTTGTATTGTGGAACTGATGCTTATCATTGCTGTTTTCTTGCTGATATTTTAATTGCCCTGTAAGTATTTTATTGATACGGATTTCCTTGTTGTCTGGAAACAGCTTTGAAGTCATATCTGGCAGAAAGCACCATATAAAAACCTTAAACAAGCAAATACTGTGGAACAATTGCATGGTGACAAGCTCTGCATGCGGGGGGGGGGGGGGCTTAGCCACAGAAAAGCCACAATGAAGAACCTACTACCAGCTTCTTACTTTCTGTGAGGATGCTGTGTCACTGGGTTTTGCAGATCACCTTTAGCATCAGTAACCTCTCTGTCCTGAGATAATTGCCGTTAGCTGCTATATCGATGAAAAATATGAGCATCTCTGATCTGTGACCTTTGACGGCTAGTCCCAGTTATTATTCTCTAATGAGAGGGGGAGAGATGCACCCCATATGGTCCCAAATGCATGTATCCTTTGCTCCTTTTGATGCCCCACATACAAAACCCTCTCACATTCAGAGCAAGCTTGGGCTTGCTCTCCTGGGTGTTGAATCAAGTCAAGGTGTGCATGTGTGTGTTTGTAGGGGTGAGTGTGTTTTGAATCAAATAAAGGGGGTGTTGAATAAACTCAAGGGCTATGTGTGTGTGTGTGTGTGTGTGTTGAATCAAGTCAAGGTGTGTGTGTATTTGTAGGGGGGTGTTGAATCAAATAAAGGGGGGTGTTGAATAAACTCAAGGGCTGTGTGTGTGTGTGTGTTGAATCAAGTCAAGGTGTGTGTGTATTTGTAGGGGGGGTGTTTAATCAAATAAAGGGGTGGGGGGATGTGGAATATACTCAAGGGCTGTGTGTGTGTGTTGAATCAAGCCAAGGTGTGTGTGTGTGTATTTGTTGGGGGGTGTTTAATCAAATAAAGGGTTGGGGGTGTTGAATAAACTCAAGGGCTCTCTGTGTGTGTTTGTGGGTGTTGAATCAAGTCAAGGTGTATGTGTGTGTGTGTGTATGGGGGGTGTTGAATCAAATAAAGGGGGGACGTTGAATAAACTCAAGGGCTGTGTGTGTGTTGAATCAAGTCAAGGGGTGTGTGTGTGTTTGTGTTTGTAGGGGGGTGTTGAATAAATGAAAGGGCTCTCTGTGTGTGTTTGTGGGTGTTGAATCAAGTCAAGGTGTATGTGTGTGTGTGTGTATGGGGGGTGTTGAATCAAATAAAGGGGGTCTTGAATAAACTCAAGGGCTGTGTGTGTGTTGAATCAAGTCAAGGGGTGTGTGTGTGTTTGTGTTTGTAGGGGGGTGTTGAATAAATGAAAGGGCTCTCTGTGTGTGTTGAATCAAGCCAGAGGATGTGTGTTTTTGTGTGCGGGCCAGCAAAGGGGTGTTGAATTGAAGCTCTAGGGCTCTGCGTGTGTGTGTGTGTGTTGGGGTTGGGGCAGCCCTGGGCTCCCTCTGCCCCTCGCCGACGCCGCCTTCAACAAAGAGCAGCTTCCCGCCTTTCCCCTCTGAGGCAAAGGCTCCCCTCACGTGAGGCGCGGCTCCTGCTTGGCAGCGGAGGAGCTCCCGGAGGCCGCGACTGCAGCGCCGGCGCTTGAGGGGGCCGGCCGAGGAAAGAGAGGCGGAGGTGTGGGGGGGGGGAAAGAGCCGCAAACTCTTCCCGCCGCGGCTGCTAACGCGGGTGGGCGGGGAAGGAGGGCGGCGGCGGCGGCGGCGGCGGCGGCCGTGTGAGGCTCGGCACGGCGGGACCCGGCCGGGGAGCCAGTTGCCATGCCCACCAACTTCACGGTGGTGCCCGTGGAGGCGCCCGGGGGCGGCGAAGAGGGCCCCGGCGCCCAAGCGGGGCAGCAGCCGGAGCACGCGGCGGAGGAGCCGAGCGGGGGGACCCTCGGGCGGCCGCAAGAAGCGCCCCTCGAGAATGGCCGCGTGGAGCCCGCCGGGAGCCGAGGCGAGTGGTCGCGCGTGGGTCTCGGGCTGTGTGTGTGTGTGTGGTTCTCATTGCTGTGTATCCCCCCTCACACGCGTGTGGGTGGCATATGCGTGTTACAAGGAGGTGAAATGAAGGGGGGGGGTCGTGTGTATGTCCAGGGGAGGGGGCACTTCCCTCCCCCCTCAGGACATTTTGGGCTTTTTTCGCCTCCTGTGGGCGCAGGTGGATTTAAGGAGAAGAGGCAGCAAACTTCGCTTTCGCCCACACTCCCGGAAGGAACTGGAGGAATCTGGGTGTCAACTACGAACCCAGGTTTAGTGTATCCATTATTTCTTTTTTGGGGGGGGGACGGCTACCAAACTTTGGCTGCAAAACTTTGGAAAGTACCCCAAACTTCGTGGCTTGTAGGAACTGTGGGGGGCGGGGGGGTGGGGAGCTTGGCTTTGTTCATTTTTTATTCTTTATTTCCCAGCACGTGTGCATGCAGGTAAGTTGTGGAGAACTCGCACAGATAATAATGCTCCGGGGAACCTGCGAGTCCGCCCCGCAAGTTGCCTTAGCGAAAGTTCCGCCGTGGGGATTTGCAACTCCCATTGTTTGCTCTCGCCGGTCCCACAGGTGGCCTTTCCCTCTCCTGGCAGCGGATGGAAACAAGGAGGAGCCTCGCCAAGCCTGGGCGTTTCCGGCGCTTGCTTTGGTCAAAAACGAGCCACGGTATTGTGCATTTTCTCTGGAAAGCGAAGCCCAATTTCTTATAGCTCCACCTCCGTAAGCATATTTCTTAAGGGAATTTTTAGAGGGAGCACTATCGGTTAACAGTTGGGAAAGGTTAGGAAGCAGAAAGCAAAGTTTAAAAAAAAAAATTGTGGAGAAGTTAGAGGAGTATTGTTGTTGTTTAGTCGTTTAGTCGTGTCCGACTCTTCGTGACCCCATGGACCAGAGCACGCCAGGCACTCCTGTCTTCCACTGCCTCCCGCAGTTTGGTCAAACTCATGCTGGTAGCTTCGAGAACACTGTCCAACCATCTCGTCCTCTGTCGTCCCCTTCTCCTTGTGCCCTCCATCTTTCCCAACATCAGGGTCTTTTCCAGGGAGTCTTCTCTTCTCATGAGGTGGCCAAAGTACTGGAGCCTCAGCTTCAGGATCTGTCCTTCCAGTGAGCACTCAGGGCTGATTTCCTTAAGAATGGAGAGGTTTGGTCTTCTTGCAGTCCATGGGACTCTCAAGAGTCTCCTCCAGCACCATAATTCAAAAGCATCCATTCTTCGGTGATCAGCCTTCTTTATGGTCCAGCTCTCACTTCCATACATCACTACTGAGAAAACAATAGCTTTTACTATACGGACTCCTATAGAGGAGTATAGGCAAGGTAAATCGGTATGTTTCCGGAGTGTACCATGTCAGGTTGCAGTTGGAAAGAGGTGCTGTTTTTTAATATTCCCATATGCAAAAGACATATTTACATATGGCATCCATCTGACTCAAGTCAGTGGAGAAGGAGTGTGCCTTTGTGGGTGAAGCTAAACAATTGGGAGACTTGCAGCACCTGCTGTGGCTCTGGAGACGGATATGGGAGAGACATGTTTTGTTTCAGCTGGGGCAAATGAAGGCGTCCGGTTGTGCTGCTTCAGGTGCACCATCGCATTTCTGCGCTCATCCCAGTGGTCATTTCTCCTCTGGTTACTGCTCTGGATACACGACCTGACTGTGTGCAGGCACTGCTGTCATCGGCAAGGGATTCCCACATGGCAGGGTTAATGTTGCCAGCCTTCATGTCATGTTTGCAGACATCTTTGTAACATAGAGTTGGTCTGCAAACAGGCCTGGTGCTTGGATGCAGAAAGGCTTCTCCCTGATATGCTACTTCAGGGAGCTTTTTCCTTTTGAGAAAAACCTTGTGGGAATGTTCCAAAATAGACCCTCACCTGCAGTCTTAAGTAGTATTGTGTAGAATGTATTCCACTCTATCATTTATGTAGACAACTGTATATATGTTGTGGAATGTGGTGGTAGGGTCTTGAGGGGTATACTCCTTCATAATTTTTGAACGATTCCCTGTATTTAAAAATAACTCATTGCAAGTAGAAAACTAGTACTTCAGGGGGAAAGTCTCATCTGTGCTGTGCTAGTTTTCTTCTTCTATATAGTTTTAAAATGTGATTCCCCAATTCTAGTGTGAAGTGGTGCAGTCCATTCTACTGTTTCATTTCCAATACTTCTACATGCTTAAATTCAGCCTGAACAAATGACTGAAGCTGCATACACATACTTTAAAGAGGAGGAGTTTGGAGGAGGAGGAGTTTGGATTTGATATCCCGCTTTATCGCTACTCAAAGGAGTCTCAAAGCGGCTAACAATCTCCTTTCTCTTCCTCCCCCACAACAAACACTCTGTGAGGTGAGTGAGGTTGAGAGACTTCAGAGAAGTGTGAGTAGCCCAAGGTCACCCAGCAGCTGCATGTGGAGGAGTGGGGAAGCGAACCCAGTTCACCAGATTATGAGTCCACCATTCTTAACCACTACACCACGCTGGCTCTGGTGTAAAAGCACATTTGAAGCACATTGCCTCCTAAAAAAATTCTGGGCACTGTAGTTTACCTGCCACAGATTTACAATGACCAGCAACCCTCAGTGGACTGCAGTGCCCATAATTATTGCTGGGGGGTGTGTGCTTTAAAGTATAGTGTGTATGCAGCTTGAGTTGATGCTTAGGGTGGCTGAAGAGGAATCAACAGGTGTCCTGAAGACAAAGGAACTGAATAGCATAGGTGCAGAAAAAGCTGAGGGGAAAGAGTGGAGAAGTTTGAAAGAAACACCCATGCAAGTCTAGAAAAAATATTTACCTAACTTTCTCCAAAAGGACAAAGCGGGAGAACAGACAGAAATAAGAGGAATAGGATTGGATATGAAGTGGTTTGAACAATTGGCTTAAAAGTAATGTGGAAAGGCAATATGTTCACAAAATTTGGGATGGAGCTAGGTATGGCATCTGCTGAAGGCAATTATTGTACCATATGACTCACCTATTGCATTAGATTGCAGCAGTACCTCCCTGGTGCTTCCACTTTGACTACACATACTTGAAGTAAAGGTAAAGGTACCCCTGCCGGTACGGGCCAGTCGTGTCCGACTCTAGGGTTGTGCGCCCATCTCACTTAAGAGGCCGGGGGCCAGCGCTGTCCGGAGACACTCCCGGGTCATGTGGCCAGCGTGACGAAGCTGCTCTGGCGAGCCGGCACCAGCGCAGCACACGGAAACACCGTTTACCTTCCCGCTATAAAGTGGTACCTATTAATCTACTTGCACTTAAGAGTGCTTTCGAACTGCTAGGTGGGCAGGAGCTGGGACCGAAAGACGGGAGCTCACCCCGCCGTGGGGATTCGAACCGCCGACCATACAATCGGCAAGTCCTAGGCGCTGAGGATTTACCCACAGCGCCACCATATACTTGAAGTATATGTGAATAATTCTGGTATGCTTGCCAGCTGATTCCTTTGTAGTTTTGTTGGTTGAGCATTCTTCAGAGTGAGCCTAACATAAAGAGATAGCTGGAGAATTCTCCTGACTGTTTTAAGGAGATAGCTGGAGAATTCTCTTGACTGTTTTAAGGAGATAATCTTGGAACCTAGATAAGATGACATCCTCCAGCAGATGGGAGAGGGCAGATGGGTGTGACAAACAGCAGCTGGTAGTTTGGGAAAGGGAGAAGAAGAGATATTTGAGTTTGCTGAGCACACCTTGTGAATGCAGGGCATCACTCTGAAGATCTGATGTGATTCTGCTGTCTTTCTGGAGTGTTGTGTTGCCAGTATATGCCGTGCTTCTATATTTGTAAATATTATGTACACCAGAAGGGGCCAGAGTGCACTCGTCCAAAGTACAGTGGAACCTTGGTAGTCAAATGCCTTTGTTGTTGAACAAATCGACTGCTGAACGCTGCAAACCTGGAAGTGAGTGTTCTGATTTGCGAACGTCTGACGCGGCTTCTGATTGAGTGTAGGAGGCGCCTGCAGCCAATCGGAAGCCACGCCTTGGTTTTCAAACCTTTCTGGGAGTTAAACGGACTCCTGGAATGGATTAAGTTCGACAACCAAGGTACCACTGTATTTTAAAAAACCTGACATTGCTGTTCCTGAGGGAATTGGGGAGTATATAACAATACCTTGGTGCAATCTTATGCCTGTTTCCCTGAGGAATCCTGAGGAAACATGTATAAGATTCCACTGTAAGTATTTATATCAAAGGATTTCATATTCACCTCAACCATTCTTACAGCAGCTCTGTCAGGGATTGTGAAGAACACTGAAGGAATTTGTAGCAGCATTAAAATAACAAATGCAGTTCAGTGTAAGAAAGTGTGAAGGGATGCACATTGGAGAAGAAAATCCTAACTTAACAAATACCCTAATGGGGTCTGAACTAGCAGCGACTGACCAGGATACAAGACCTCAGGGTCATGATGGATAACTTGATGAAAATGTTGACCCAGTGTGTTACAGCTGTGAAAAGGTTAATTCTGTGTTGGGGATCATTAGGAAAAGGATTGAAAATAGAACCACAAATATAATGCCATTATGGAAATATATGGTGAGATTACACTTGAAATATAAGGGACGCGGGTGGCGCTGTGGTCTAAACTACAGAGCCAAGGCTTGCCGATCAGAAGGTCGCTGGTTTGAATCCCTGCGACGGGGTGAGCTCCCGTTGCTCAGTCCCTGCCCCTGTCAACCTCGCAGTTTGAAAGCACGTCAAAGTGCAAGTAGATAAATAGGTACCGCTCCGGTGGGAAGGTAAATGGCTTTTCCGTGTGCTGCGCTGGTTCGCCAGAAGCGGCTTAGTCATGCTGGCCACATGACCCGGAAGCTGTACGCCAGCTCCCTCGGCCAATAAAGCAAGATGAGCGCCGCAACCCCAGAGTCGTCCACGACTGGACCTAACGGTCAGGGGTCCCTTTACCCTTTACCTTTACACTTGAAATACTGTCTGCAGTTCTTATAATTGCAACTCATAAAAGAAATTGTTGAGCTAGAAAAGGGTAACGAAAACGATCAAAGGGCTAGAGCAACTTCCTTATGAGGAAAGATTACAATATTTGTGATTTCTTTGTTTAGGAAAAAAAAGGGGGGTGAGTGACATTTTAGAGGTGGATACAATTATGCATGATGTGTGGAGAAAGAGAAGTTTTTCTTCCTCTCTTATAATTCTAGAACCCAGGGTCATCGAATGATGCTGCAAGTTGAAAGTTTAGGACAGGCAAAAGGGAGGACTTCCTCACACAGTGCAGTGGAATCACCATCCTGGATGCCTTTAAAAGGGGATTGGCATATTGATGAAGGATATGACTATTGATTGCTACAGGCCATAATGACTGTGTACTAACTTCAGTGTCAGTTGCTGAAAATAACAACTCTGCTCAGGTCCCATTCTGGTCTTTTTGCTGCCACCACTCTGCTGTCTCTGTTGTAATGATTGTTGATGGCATCTGTCTAATGATGAATTATTATTTGCATTACAGTACTGTTGTAAAAATGGGTAGAGAGAGGGGCTTAAAGGGAGCTTTATAGAAGTGTCTAGCCCAGGCATAGGCAAACTCGACCCTCCAGATCAACCTTTCTCAACCTGTGGGTCCCCAGATGCTGTTGAACTACAACTCCCATCACCCCTAGCTAGCAAGGCCAGAGCTCAGGGATGATGGGAGTTGTAGTCCAACATCTGGGGACCCACAGGTTGAGAACCGCTGCGCTAGATGTTTTGGGATTACAACTCCCATCATCCCTGACCACTGGTCCTGTTAACTAGGGATGATGGGAGTTGTAGTCCCAAAACATCTGGAGGGCCGAGTTGCCTATGACTGGTCTAGCCAGAGAACAGCAAAAGAACAACATGCTAACAAGAAGCAAGGTATGATGGGATTTGTCAGCTTGAGTGCCTGCCTCTTTCCTTTTATTTAATTCCTGTTACTTGAGCTTACTTCTGGTATTGGAGGAGAAAAGCCCCTGAGAAGACAGACTGTGAGAAGGAAAGTTAGGGTGAGGGGAGATTTTAGCACCCTCAACCCGCACTCCATTTGTTCTGAAAATTGTCCAGTTTAACCAAATGGAGATGTTACTGTCATGTCTGGTTTGGCTTTGAATCTATTGCAGAATGCCACCAATGTTAACAGGAAATTGCAGAGATCAGGGAGAGTCTGATCTTTTTGCAATGATAACAATCAGTGGTTGGTTGTTTATTCAGTATTCTCACTCAGATTCTGTTTAGGTCACTGCTGCTTGTGTCTTTTATATCTCTTCCTTCCTTCCTTGTAATCTTTCCTCTGTTTATCTTTCCCCTTGTCTTTGTTCCTTTTTCTTTTGTGTTTCCTACCTGCAAGAATTCCCATCTCCCTGTGGGTTCTAGGCTCATTCTTTTTTCTGTTCTCCACTATCAGAACTTAGTTAGCTAGCAGTGAAGTGCTTTAATTAAAATTTATAGATGAAATTTTCAACTACAGTGATATAAAGATACTATTTTATGACATTTTTGTTGGCCCTAATAAAGGCATCACCTGATTGTGAAATACACATAGAGGTCATTTTTGAACAGTCCTGACACCTGTGGCTTTTGCTTGGTTTATATCAGGACTATTCTGTTTTTGATTGATTTTTTTGGTGGGGAGTTTAGAATATTTGTAATCTGAATATGTTCTCAGGATTATACAAAATATACAAAGCAGGGGGGTCAAACCTACAGGTTTAGAGACTCCTCTGAAAGAACTGGGGTGGAGTGGAGGTAGAAATAAACACATCAGTAAACCTAAGTTGGCAATTCAACACACCGCTGTCTCTTAAGAAGGAAAAAAAAAAAGGTTGGATAGAAAGTAGGAAACAATCCCTTCTCATCTTCAGAATGATTGTTTTATTAATTAATCTTATTAATTTGAGTCTTCTTCATATATAGAACACCAACTCAGAGTTTGTGATGGGTTTTAGAAGTTGTTGGAGTGCTCCCATCCCATTATTGTAAGAAGTGCAACATGCAAGGCAGGCAGGGGGAGGGGAAAACATTAGGCCTGCATTTGCAAGCAAAATTGCAGATGTTTGCAAACTTGTGTGCTGAAAATGTTGAAGAGAAATTGGCATTACTTTTCATCTGCATTGGGGGATGTTATATGATAATGGCAATTATAATTCTATATGCTAAATACTGAAAGGAAAGAGAAAACCCCAGAATTGAGAGCTGGGAAAAATAAATAATACAAATATGCAATTGTTGGTGTAAATCAGGGGTCAGCAAGGATTGTTTTGCCCCTCAGCAACTTGTTTTTGGAGACCTGCTGCCTCTGAACTGCAGGTGGTCTTTCGTAAACTACTAAACTAGGAATATGAGGAACTACTTTTAAAGCCGCCTAAGCCAGTGGTTACTATGACATCTTGTTGCAGCGGATTGCATTAATTGGTTATGTGTTGTGCGAAGAAATACTTCCTTTTCTTCACTGAATTTATTTTTAGCCCAATGTGTATTACTGTATACTTGCCTACAACATCTTCTGAGGAGGAAAGAGGTTCTGGTGCTTTGTCCTTCTTCCTCCTCCATTTCTCAAGAACCATGTCTTCTTAAGAGTAAGTGGCACCACACAATCTGCTCTTTACTACTTTCCCATTTCTTATATTTTGTAACTCTCCCCATGAGTTCCAGCTGCTCACCTTGAGCTACTACTTAGACTGGACAACTTGTGTAGACTTCTTTGTCCTTTCATGCCCCTATACTCCTCCCTCACTCCCTCTTTGCTTGCTTTTAGACTCACTTCCTACCTCTACCAGGAGCAGGCTGCGTGCAGGGACCACAGTCATACCTCGGGATGAATACGCTTCAGGTTGAGCGTTTTCGGGTTGCGCTCTATGGCAACCCCGGAAGTAACGAAACGCGTTACTTCTGGGTTTCGCTGCTCGCACATGCGCAGATGCTCAAAATGACATGACGCGCATGCACGGAAGCAGTGAAACGCGGCATGTGCAGATGCGTAGTCGCGTGTTACGTTAACTTCAGGATGCGAACAGGGTTCCGGAACGGATCCCGTTCGCAGCCAGAGGTACCACTGTACCGGTAATTTCCCATTGCTCCGCTTGGCAGCCTTGATAACAAACTTCCTTCCCCTTTCAAGTAGTCAGATCAAGTGCTCCTGAAGATACAGATTAGAGTGCATGGAATTAAGATTAAGACCTCTGGTTTTGGTGCAGCTGACACTTCGGCTGTTCAGCGGCTGTTACTCCTAGCCTTCTCCAGGCCTATACCACAGCACTTCAGTTCCCTGCAAGTTTACTTGTTCCTTGTTGCTACAACTGTACATATCTTCTTTTTAAAAGAATATGGAACTTGAAAAGCAGAAGAGTGCTGATTGGGCCGATTGATATTTTAGATCATGTAGAAATGAGATTATTCCTTTGTATTACTGTGACCTTAAAAGGAAACATGCTAAACCATTTCAGTAAATGCTCTTGGAGTGTACCTTGACTGTGAAGAAAAGCAAACTCTTGAATTTCTGAGTACAAATAAATCCTAGAAAATATATTTTTGAAAATAATGGGCATTTTTGATCTGTGTACAGTATATTTACAGTGTCTGCCTAGATAATAATTTTCGTTTGGTTATATAAGTTGAGGTTTGTTTAGCATTTTAAATTGATTTTTTAAATTAAAAAATAACTTGATTAGCAATGGAAACTTTTAAACTGGTCCTGAGTTCATTCAGTTTTTATTGACTCAGAGAGGCAAACCTCAACAGGTTTACCAGGAGCAGAAATTGATTGCAGTATTTTATTGTAGTGAAATCTGGAAAGAATAAGCAGCTTTGATTAGAGTTGTTAATCAAATTGTTTGTGATTTCAGTGAAGACCTTTGGACAAAGATGTAAGCTCAATGGTGTGGAAAGGTTTTCTTTCCAGCACTGTCCAATTGAGTGATCATATTGTTGATGTGAAATAAACTCCAGTGGTAATCAAGAGATCAATCACTTTTGAGTTTCTAATTATGTATTTTCAGGGAGTTTTCTAATTATGTATTTTCAGCCCATTCTAAACATAGATATAGCTCAACATCTTGTCTAGTTAAACATTCTGAATCTTTGTTTTCTTGATTATTTAAATTAGCTTCTGATAGAACATAATTTGGTGGAAGTAGCTCTGGAATAGGTTGCTAAAGGGCTCAGTTTATGATACATAGACATTTATTTTAAGATACAGTAAAAACTATTTTTCCAAATCATATTCTTGATTCTCTGCAGCGTCACATGATAATAATTCAAGCTTTGGAGACTGTTAATTTTTTTAAAAAAATAATCCATACAGAAGGTCTTTGTTGTTTGGATTTGTCTTTACAATAGAGTCTTTTAATTCCATAGAGAAGAAAAAGTACAGAAGAAAATTTTCTTTACTATTTTGGGAAAGATACAGTAATTCTTTCTCTCCCCACCCTAGCCCTTAATTCTGTAACTGATATTTAGATTTTGTATTGTAACACTTCCCACATCTTCATACTCCCTATCTGATATCTGGAAAGCCAATTCAGTGACCTACAGCTGGTACTGCTTCGGCACAGTTAGCATTCCACTTCCTATTGGTCAGCTGCAAGATCAAGGGCCTTCTTGGAGCTCTTTTTCCAAGTCCATCAACAGCCAGTACCCTCCTCTTCCCAGACACTTGTCTTCTGAGTCTTCTGAGGAAAGGAAATGAAAGGTGGGATTACAGAATATGGGGCTGGGTTGTGGTGTAGAGAGCCAGTGTGGTGTAGTGGCTAAGAGCGGTAGATTCGTAATCTCGTGAACCGGGTTCGCTTCCCCGCTCCTCTACATGCAGCTGCTGGGTGACCTTGGGCCAGTCACACTTTTCTGAAGTCTCTCAGCCTCACTCACCTCACAGAGTGTTTGTTGTGGGGGAGGAAGGGAAAGGAGAATGTTAGCCGCTTTGAGACTCCTTAAAGGGAGTGAAAGGCGGGATATCAAATCCAAACTCTTCTTCTTCTTCTTGTGTTTTGGAATGTCTCCAGGGAAGTCAAGTCTACTCCTAACATTGCCTCAGTATACTAATCACATCTCATATTTTCTCTTCATCCTCATTCTGCTAGTGCTTCTAAGCTTTTGGAGCACACACTCTCTTTGCAGTTTAAAATCAAGACTTGGGGCTTTTACACATGCTCAGAATGTGGCCTAGCTGGAAGCTCCACTAAACTTAATGGAAGTTACTTCTGAGTAGACACGTAGAACAGTGTGCTGCAATGTTGAGAAAGGAGGAAATAAAAGAAGGGGAAATGGTGCGGGGGGGATCCCCCAAATGGCTACTTGTAGGGAGAAAAATAAGATAAATTTGTCAGGAGTGATTGTGGTGATGAGTGGCATATCTTAACTAACTTAACAAGGTGGTTGTCTCAGCTGAGGTACTTTGCTTGCCTTTTTTAAAAAGTCCTTTGCTTACCTGCTGAAGCAGGACTTGTAAAAAGCTAGCAACAGGCTTTAAAACTTTTTAAACAGTAAAAAAAATTGAGTAGAGTGTTGCAAGCTGATCGTAATATAGAATAGTCCCTTTCACTTTCAGTTGTGCAATGAAAGTGGGTCAGGGTGGATAAATTTCTGTAAAGAACAGAGGCCTCTTTAAAAGTACATCTTCACTATGTACTACAGCCATGAAGTGAAGACTGGAGAATTAGGTGAGAAAATGACCCTGTTACCAAACAGAAGTGGCAGCAGTGTTGAGCAGACCTACAGAGGACTAAGCAGGGATGGATGGCTTTGTTCTGGCCCATGCCTTGTCCGCTTTCCTAGCCAGGCTGCAAGACAGTGTGTATGCTTTTTTTTTTTTTTGTATCAGTATGTTTGTCCAGTGAGATACCTGCCTACAGGTAAGAGTGTGTGCTGATTGCAGTTTGGGGTACTGTTTGATTGCTGACTGAGTGAATACAGCTGGAATGGGGGTGTGGTCCAGAGCTTGTCTTGCTACAAGAACAAGTTCTCGTGCAGGCAGTAGGGCTGTCCCCAAAGTAGGTGACACAAAAGGGTATTGCTGCTTTGAGACATCACTTTGGGGAGCCACAACCCCCCCGAGTCAGTACAGAACTTTAAAGTTATTACAGTGCTACCTTGGTTTTACAAACTTAATCCATTCTGGAAGTCCATTCTTAAACCAAAGCATTCTTAAACCAAGGCGCGCTTTCCCATAGAAAGTAATGCAAAATGGATTAATCCGTTCCAGACTTTTAAAAACAACCCCTAAACCAGGAATTTAACATGAATTTTACTATCTAATGAGACCATTGATCCATAAAATGAAAGCAATAATCAATGTACTGTACAATAAAATAAAACAGTATTGTAGACAATATTTTTTTTTTCTTAACTGCACTGATGATGGTCATTGTTTGGATGGGGGGCTTTTATCCATTTTTGCAGTCACACAATCAATCAATCAATCAGTAGCTGAACTGGGATCCACACAGATTACCCCCCCCCCCCCGTGCTGTGGGAAATGCTCCCTAGAGCGCGTGCCTTTCACAATAACATGGGGGGGAGTTGCGCTCCCACAAACCATCTGACTGGCAAGTGTGCAGCTTCCCTACCTCGCGGCTGCGGGAAACACTCTCCTGCTGCAGCTGCATGGGGGGAGTTGCGCGCCTGAAAACCAGCTGGCGCGTGCGCAGCTTCCCTCCCTCACGGCTGCGGGAAACGCCGTGATGACCCCCTTCTCCGCTGCCGGACAATGGAAGTGTGGCACTTAAAACGGAAGTGCACCCCTGAACGGAGTATGTTCGGATTCCAAACAAAGTTTGCTAACCGGAACACCTTCTTCCAGTTTTGAAGTGTTTGTGTTCCAAAGAGTTCGTGAACTAGGCTGTTTGTAGACCGAGGTACCACTGTATGATAAATGCTTTTTTGCTTTACAACATTTAGCAACATCATTACACACAAAATAAACCCTAACCCAGAAGATACAGTACATCAAAAATAACATCCAGGTAATGTAAATAGTTCCTATCCCAGACAACCGTTTGTATAGAAGGGGACATACAGGTTATGCTAAACAAATGTTTTATAATGGGAGAGGAGTCACCTTTTCCATTTTTAGCCATGTACACAGAAAAGCTGAACCAATCGGTTGCAGGAGAGTCTTTATTCTTCAAACCTTGTGCCAGTTTTATTTTATTAGTCAACTTTTCCACATGTGCTATTTGCTGTACACTATTGTAGCAACTTGTCAGAGAAGTTCTCTCTCAAATTCCTCTAGTTTTTTTTATTACTGTGGGCCTGGCTGGCTGCTAATTAAAGGGAACTTATTAGGGGTTTGAACTATAAGTTAGTATTATCTCCTGTGATACAATCGAGCAGTGCCAGCTCTGGACATTTAAAGGTGTTTCGTCCTGTAATTGTTTTTATTTTAACAAATGGATGTCCCAGAAATGAGCCACTATCCCACATGTCCGCCACATTTGTTGAACAGAGCCTAACATTTGACATCCTCTTCAACAGTTTGGTGAACAGTGAGGCTAAATTTGTAGGCATAAGATATCATTATTTTTTTTTGCACTATTTAAAGTACTACCTCTTTCATCAGGGTCAGGACATATTTAAAAGGAAATCTCCCCCACATTGAAGTCAAGACCTCTTCATTAATCGTAATCTGCTAATCGGCTTCCCACATCTGCCTTAGACTTTCGCTGTATTCATATCTATTAAGATTAACACACTATTCTGTCTAGACACTGGACTCTGTTTTATCTTTGTGGCAGAGTCCAACAATAATTCATAAGGGGTAAAGTCCTTCAATGCCAGTTCCCTGATGTGGGTTCAACAAATAAAATTAGCATTTGGTACCATGTCAGCCTAGAGATTCTATGGTCCTTAATTTGGGATTTCAACATAACCCTTGGGAGTGGTTGAGATTCAAGAACAAAGTCACAGAGTTTATTTAAACCTGCATTGTGGAGACGTAAGAAATTAATATGTCTGCTGTTCTGCATGAGCTCTGGAAAAATGTTAAGCACCAGCTGTTACTTCCACCTTTTCCAAACCTGTCAGACCACCCTCATAGTGGAGGTATTCTGTACGGGCTTCTATACAGGGTACTTAATAAATATACAGTCAGTTGTCAAAATTCTAGCCCTGTTATAACTCTTGATTTGCACCCATTATGCACCTATTTTGGCAACCAAAAAATGAAAACGAACTGGCTTGGGGCCAGTTTACCTGTGAGATGCCCTTATCCCATATATGCCCCGTCAGCTGCGTTGATCTGCGAAACTGGCATTGCTACAGGTCTCACATAATACTTGTATTGCATTTGTAAAAACAAAGAAACAAAAAAAAGATCTTTTAGTGTTGCATCACCCACACTTTAGAACTCCTTGCCTACTGACATGAGGAATAGCGCCATACTGTCACAGTTCTAAATAGTAAGATTTGTTTAAAAGTTTTAGACACTGCATGGCCATTGCCTTCATGCTCGGCTCTGCTTGTGAAACCGTGCACTTCCAGTAATATCTGGCTAACCACAGTTAATTGGAATGTTGGGCTAGACAGACCTTGAACTTAATCAGGAGGACAATTCTTAGGTGTGTGGCAGAGTAGCTGTTACTCCCCCTGCTGCCAGTATTTCTGTGCCTTTAACAAATGAGCGACATGCAAAAAATTATAAAATGTAGCTTCTCCCAATTTGGATATTAAATGAATTAAAAGGTCACCTGCTGGGTTTCGTGCAGTTGAAAGGTAAAGGGACCCCTGACCGTTAGGTCCAGTCGTGACCGACTCTGGGGTTGCGGCGCTCATCTCGCTTTATTGGCCGAGGGAGCTGGCATACAGCTTCCGGGTCATGTGGCCAGCATGACTAAGCCGCTTCTGGCAAACCAGAGCAGTGCACAGAAACGCCGTTTACCTTCCCGCTGGAGCGGTACCTATTTATCTACTTGCACTTTGACGTGCTTTATTCAATGAATTAAAAGGTCACCTGCTGGGTTTCTTGCAGTTACTCAGCTGTTAAATACATAGAAACCTTTGTGTAAATAAAGGTAGCAGCCGTAAAAACTTGCAAGTCAATAGTAGTGACAAAAGCATATGTCTGCATTCAGACAGTGGAGGAACATAATTCTGGAGAGCTTATGACCTTTATTCTGACAAAGGCATCTAGAAATAACCTGTTCACAACATAGATAATGGGATAATGACCTCATGTACAAAGGATCCAACATTACCAGCTGAGTCATTTTACCTGGCAAGGCTACTTTTAGATGTGGTAATAATTGACATCAGATGTTCTATTAAATACAATTTCCTTCATCTTTTTTTAATAAGGAAAGTCATTTGTGTATATTAGGAACCCAGCAGCTAAGTCTGGATTGGTGTCAGTTAGAGGCCAGGGGTTTAGACAGAAACACTAGCTAGGCTTCACAAACAACTTCTTCCTTGCGGGTGTGGATTTTGAATGATGCTGGCCAATAAAAATGGGATGAAGAGGAACCTCTGGGAAGGAGGTGGAACACACAAGGCCAAATGGTCCAAGGCAATTTTGGTGCCTGAGCTGTGTAATCAAAACAGTACTCCCAATGTAAGGGCGCATTGTGAAATCTGAAGAGTAGGGTTTCAAGACACCTGGTTTCAGTTTGTTAGCTATGTCAATGTTTGTGACAATCCATCCTTCTACGTCTGTTTTCATTATCCTTGTTTAATCTAACCTTTTCAACTGCCTAAAATGTTTTGCTGTGCTTCAAATTGATTGTTATGTAGACACTTTGTACAGTTTTGCTGTTTTTTTTGTTTTGTTTTTTTACAATGGTAGCAGTATTGTATGAATGAAATTGACATTTTGTCCCATTTCATGGTGGCTTAAACCTGCCACTTTTACATTTTGCTTAATACTTGGGCTTGCCCTGGTTTCCTCTAACCCTCTAATTCAGTTAAACACCTGCTTCTATCTTTTACACTGCTGTGAAAAAGATAAAATGGTGAATCTTTTTTAAAATGTGACTCTTAAATTAGGCCTACAGAAATTTTGTCCTATGTTACGAATAGCCTGCAAGCCATGTATTGTACCCCCTGTTTTGCAGCCCTGGTGAGCTGCAAGCATCACACCTGGCTTACGAATTGCATTTGGCTTGATGGTTTACAAGTTGTGGTATTTCTAAATCCATGTTGATCGGATATTGCAAAAGTTGCCATAAAATAACCAGATTGGTAATAAACCTTTATATTAGTCAAAGAAATAGAAGTTATGTAAAATGTAAGGGATGTTAAAGGCTTAGAATCTGTACTGAAGTTTGAAATACTACATTTGTGCCCGGCTCCTCCTAGGGAGCTCAGAGCAAGCTGTTTATCCTTGCAGCAGCTTGTGAGGTAAGTTAGGATGAGGGTGTGTGTGTCTTATTCAAGGCCCACCCACTGAGTTTCATAGCAGAGAGGATTTCTATGGCCCTGATCAAGAACTCTAGGCTAGATTTGCACAAGCTTTGGCCTACTGGGTTGAATACAGGCTACCTGCTATGTAAGCCCACTCGCCGTGTACTTGTTAAATGTGTTGTTTCTACTGTCTGTCTAGGACAGCAAACCTGCATTTGAGATGTAAGATATCTGTCAAAAATGTACAGCTGTCATCGTGCAACCCCCACTGTAGTGCTGTGTCACAATCCTGGATTAGCATGAAGTCATGGCACAGGGAGGGGCGCAGAAGAGCAGGCAGAAGATGGAAGGCTACAGAGGGAAATAGTGGTTTTAAACAACAGCAGAGGTTTGAATAAAGGAGGGTTGGAGAGGATCTGAGAGGCAAAAAGTAGTGATTTCAAACAATAGCAGAGAATTGAATAGAGGGAGCAGGGTGTGACATTGAGAGAGGAGAGTGGCAGTTTTACATAAGGTTTGAATACAGTGAGAAGGGAGTTAGAAAAGGCTCTGTTGTGCTGGCTTCTTTGTTGTACCCACCTCTGCTATTTCTCCTGGTTAAAACCCACATTGTTTCTCCATACCTGCTTTACTCAAACCACAATTTTTGTCTAGGTGTCTGTCCACCTTTGCTTTACTCAGACTTCTGCCATTGTTTGAGTACAAGAAGAAACAAACACTAAAAGGATTTTTTTTCCATTTTGTCTGTTTTAAGCTTCTTCCACCCACTTCCATACCTCAGCTGCCTCGTGTGTGAGAGAAAGGATGTGGATCTCTCAAATATTTTATAGTACAGGGCGGCCGAATTTTTCATACCAAGTGGGTTGCAAGAGTACTTCAACATAGAACCCATGGGCCGCACACTGCTTTGTCTTGCACACATGCACAGTGTGTGTATGAGGGAGGCCAAAAATTGTTACTATCACACTGCATTCACACAGATGGCTAAGCTAGGCACAGGGTTTTAGGAAGGACACGTGAGGCTTTGGCACGGTCCTAGAGCCCTCCCACCTCCTTCCAAAATTTGGGAAACCAGTACCTAGATAGCATGAGGGCTGCAGTGGTGGGTGGAGAGGATGCCAAATGTTGCCAAGCATTGGACTCCTACAATGTATTTCACTTTTGGTACCATTTGTTGTCTTCAATATGAAGTTCCAGATTCAGTGTAATAATTTAGAAAATATGTTTTATTAATAAGCAAACATGCAACCACTTTATTTGAGAGCCAGTGTGGTGTAGTGGTTAAGAGCGGTAGTCTCGTAATCTGGGGAACCGGGTTCGCGTCTCCGCTCCTCCACATGCAGCTGCTGGGTGACCTTAGGCCAGTCACACTTCTCTGAAGTCTCTCAGCCCCACTCACCACCCACTCAAACCTCTCTTGTACCTGCGATACATTGACGATATTTTTATCATCTTGACACATGGTCAACAGACCCTGGACACCTTCCACCAGAAATTCAATGATTTTCACCCCACAATCAACCTAACTATGAATCAATCTATGCAAGAAATACATTTTTGGACACTACTATAAAAATACAGGATGGGCGCATAGACACCACCTTATACCGTAAACCAACTGACCGACAAACAATATCCACATGCCTCTAGCTACCATCCCAAACATACCAAACAGTCCATTGTATATAGCCAGGCACTACGTTACAGCCGCATCTGCTCCAATTCTACAGACAGAGACTCTCACCTAAGAGATCTACAGCAAACCTTTTTAGAACTAAAATACCCAGCAGATGAAGTTAGACAACAGATCAACAGAGCCAGACTGATATCCAGAGAGAACTTGCTGCAAGACAGACCCAAAAAAGAAAATAACAGAACACCTCTAGTCATCACATACAGCTCCCAAGTTAAAACAGTACAACGCATCATCAGAGATCTACAACCTCTCCTGGACAACGACAGTTCTCTTTCTCAAGCTCTGGGAGGAAGACCTTTCATTGCCTACAGACAGCCACCCAATCTTAAACAACTCCTAACCCACATGCCAACTCCTAACCCACATGCCAATAAACCCAGATGCCAACTTTGCTGCCACATACACCCGGACAACACCATTACTGGCCCCAACAACATCACACATACCATCTCGGGACTATTTAATTGCTCATCGTCTAACATTGTGTATGCCATCAAATGCCAACAGTGTCCTTCAGCTCTCTATATTGGACAAACAGGCCAAACTTTACGCCAAAGAATAAACGGACATAAATCCGACATCAGGAACCACAAGACAGAGAAACCAGTAGGAGAACACTTCAATCTCCCAGGACATTCTATACAAGATCTCAAAGTAGCTGTTCTATTACAAAGTGAATGTGCAAAGGGGGTTTCAGAAAAGGGAACAGGAGGCATGGGAATGAGGTTGCCGATGGAAGCAGGGGCATGAAAGGGTCTGAAGAATATAGGAGGTGACAATGACTTCACAACTGAGCAGAAGGTGAAAAGAGTGCTTGTTGCCATGTGGGTGGTGGACGCAGGAGTTTACAATGGGGGTGGTTTGTATACAGGGGCAGTTGCACAAAAGGAGGAGGCATGGACATGGGGTGAAGGTGGAAAGTGGGGAATAGAAGAGAATTGGTTTCAGAAATCAGTTGGGAAGGGAAGCTTTAGGGTGTTACATGTGGAGGGAGTGACAAGGGGAAGGGGTTGGTGAGTAGAGGGAGCAGGACCACAGTCTCTAGTACGCATATAATTACCATGAACCTCGTAGGCCATAATAAATGGGTCGTATGCTGCATACGGCATGATGTGTCCTAAGTTACGCAGACCTGTTTCAGCTACCATATCACACAAGTTCAACACATCAAATTTATAAGCACATGCCTATTTTGCTGCATGAATGCAGATGATCTTGTTTAATGAGATGCTTTCAAAGCTCATATTCTCAAGACATTGTCTCTTTTTAGATGAGTAAACTTTCTCCATCGAGTTGCACAGTATAGATCTGGTGTTTTACATAACCATTTCATAGCTGGCAATAGATGTGACACGTGCGGATTACTTTCCAGAACATGATGCTATTTGCAGACAACATATCTAATATTGTAATCTCTGTGATCAGAGGCTAACATTTGTGCTTCGTTGATATTGCTTGAATATGTGCAAACACTATGCTGCTTAGATAGCAGATGGAAAAAAATCAAATCCCAGCTAACATACTAGTTGTGCCATCTGTGGTGTCAACTTTGATGTGTCCCTCCCCAACGTAATTGCTGTGTTAACATTATTTGAAATATATAATCAAAATATTTTGAATCGTCATTGGTAAGCCATTGTTGTTAGTATTGCTTTATAGCATTGTTCTCCAGTTTCATTTTTATGCCACAAGTGGGTAATATGTGGAAAATCCAGGCAGGAATCTTAGCATTTCCAGTAAAAGGATGTTTGGTACCAAGTTTGGGATAGACCTCAGCCTACACGTAAGTGCATTTAACGAAACCACTTAAAACAAAACAAAACTGAAAAAAGGAAGCTGTGATTTTGAGAGGAGTGTGGGTGCTTAATCTTTTCCTGTTCAAATTCACAAACATCAAGCTCCACAACCATAATAGCAGTCTCCAGCAAGTCACAAAGCTGTTTCCTAATAGGTTTCAGGAAATATCACATTTCAAACTGAAATCCGTCCAGCTGGACTTCAGACTTTCCCCCTCCTTTCAACAGATCAGTGCCCATGCTGTTTTCAGTCTTCATGGTCCCTCATTAAAATGTTAGCATTTTAGATGCTGTAGATTCTCAAATAAGACTGATATGGATAATTAAGGAGCCAGGGAAAAGGTGTTTCACAGATAGCACGTGGTTACTTCCCCAGTGCTATACTTTTAGCACAATAAAACAACATTACCTTCACTAACAAAGTTAGATTTAACAGCAAATACCGAAAGCTGCCTTATTTCATTTCAAACCTTTGGCTACTGAGAGTCCTTCTAACTCAGCTCAGTCTTCTCTGACTAGCTTTCCATGATCTTTGGCAGAGATCTTTCCTACTCCTGTTGTCTAAAATATTTTCTCTGGAGATTGAGTTTAGGACTGTACAGAGCACTTGCTGTGCCACTAATTTAGGGACCATTCTCATGAAAATGTTATTGTAATTGGAACTGTTCTGCTTATGTTTTTGTGGGGTTTGAACCTATAACATCATTGGCCAATTAAATAAGTTGTGTATTATCTGGGCAGCAAGAAAGACAGAACAGACTTGGTTTTAATAATTTACTTTGAGTTTAGGGTAATCTGTTACGTGTGCTCTGACAACTGTTAATGCACATTCATACTGATGGTTGTAACTTGCCCTTACTCAGTGCTTTTTTCTGGGGGTACTCATACCGCTAAACATTTTGTCAATCTTTCTACTTTTGTCCATTTACTGTATTTATTTTTCCTGATTTGAATTATAAAATGGTGATTTTCTTAGTCAAAATGAAAGTACTCCTAAACCTTTTAAAGAACAAAAGCACTGCCCTTACCACAACAGTAATAAAAAGAAACATGTTCTAAGCATAGTTACTTGAAATTGAGTCTTACTGATTTCATGATTTTTTAAATTTATTTGCTTATTTGGTTAAAGGGGGCATTGATCACTATCTAGTTTTTTCTGGTTAGGTTTCTTTTGGATATTCAGTCAGATAAAACATAAAACATGAATATTTTGGGTCCTGTAGGAACTATATTTTAGAGCAGTGGGCTTCTTTACTTCTGCAAAGGGATAAAGTAACAGAAATGAAACATTGATGCTTTCTCATTATATTGTTTTGAAGGGTTTTTTGTACATGTAAAGGTTTTCAAGGGCAATATATTTCGAGTCCCTCAGAATTGTCATTTACAGTCATTAACATAAAGTCATTGCATGGTAATTTTATAACCTTTTTTTAAAGAAAAAATCTGTTTAAAGTTTTATTTTATTTTAAATTAAATTAATCTGTGTTAAATAATAAACTCCCATGTGTTTCAACCACCCATGTGGGTAACAATTATTTATATTAATAATATTTCTGCATTGCTTAGAATGGTTTACATAAAACACAATAATATACTTAAAAGTTGGAAAAGATAAGATAAAAGTCGGAAAATTATAACCAAAATGAAATGAAATGAAGAAATATATCAATAATAACAAGAACAAGAACAGTGTGATGAATTGTATGAACCAGTGAAAGGCTTCTTAAATAGATGGCTCTTCAGGAGATGTTTGAACTTTACTGCTATTTCTGCCTTGTGTGGGAGGGTGTTCTAGAGAGTAGGTGGTACTACTGAGAAGCTAATTTTTGAGATGGCATTACTGTAGATGGCATTCCACCAGTTGTGGTATGGTCAGCATGGCTGTTCTAGAAGATCTGAGAGGAAGATCAGAGTTGCAATGGAGAGGCAGTTTGCTAGGTATCTTGGTCCCAAGTTTTTCAGGGCTTTATGCACCAGTAATGAAACCTGTAACAAGTCTGTGTAGTTATTAGACATGTAGAAATGTGTCAAAAGGTTAACAAATCACAAAGAAGACTTGAAGGTCTTCTCTCTGACAGAGCAACCTTTTGTCATAAATGGCTCCTTATATGAATTGTGAGGACTAGTGCTTCAGAACAAGTGTGTGAATTGGCCTTGATGGAAAACAAATATATTTCAACAAATAGCATTTGCCTCTTTCTCTGCCAGGTCATTTCAAAAAGGAACTTGCACAGTTCCAAAAACTTTTTGCATTCAGATCGTCTTCTGAAATTAACGGTGTAATCCTATGCATATCTAATCTGAAAAAGCCCCACTGGGTTCATTGGGACTTGCTCCCAATGAAACATAAAAGCCGTGCAGGATTTTTGCCTTGCTCTACCAGCTCTCTGTCTCCAAACTCAGCAGCAGTGATTCTTCTGGAAGCAAGTGGCCAGAATTCTCATACTACTGTTTGCATGAGTATCTGTGAACTAAGGCAGTGTTCCCCAACCTTGGGCCTCCAGCTGTTTTTGGACTACAACTCCCATCATCCCTCGCTAGCAAGACTAGTGGTCAAGGATGATGGGAATTGTAGTCCAAAAACAGCTGGAGGCCCAAGGTTGGGGAACACTGAACTAGGGGACTAATCCCACACTGGCATTAGAGGAATGGAACAGAGTTTCAGACACTCTCCTGAAGACACCCAACCAGGGAAGGAGATGTATGGGGAGTGTGGTTGCTGTGGCTAGAAGCTCCCATGTTTTCCCTGCCTCTCCAGTTTCCACAATTACAGCCACCAAAATGCTGATACTAATGCTAAACCTCTACTGCTACGAGGAAAGTATCTCTGACTGATTGCTGCAGGATTTTCTCCCTCCTAAGTACTTTCCATCCAAACATCTTCCCCAAGAGGTCCCACCCTGCAGTTTAAGAGCCACTAAGATAATGTAAATTAAAAATCATTTACTAGCTCTTTAATCCCATGGATTTAGGATTAAATATTTTATCTACGTAAAGTATTGGTTTATGAATAGCATGCTGTCGAAATGATTGGATGCTCACTGCTTTCATATCCACAAGGAGGGCTTGTGTAATGGAATAGCTTCAGAGACATCTGCTGCTGTAAAGTGCAAGTCGATTCTAGGTGTAATTTAAGGCTTTCTACCTGGCGACACTTGATGATAGAGATGTAGGCCCTGCCCTTACTTCTGTGTGGGGGGGATTTATCACTGATGAACATCTCTCTCAGCTTAATCTGTTGGAGAGTGCTGCTGCTGCTGTTGCACTGCAGCTTGGCTTTGTGTCACATGCATACTTTAAACTGCATGAAGCTTTGATGACTTGCTTCAGGATTAATCCACTACTATCGAGAGACAGGATTTGAGGTCTTGTACAAAACGAGAGAGCAACTGTCAGCTTTCTGCTCTTTCACTTTTTAACATTTGAAGAGTTGACTCCTGATTATGAACGAACGGGATTATGAGGAAGGTGGCCCAAGCCCAGGTGAGTCTTAATCTTTAATAAAGAAAAGAGAGAGAGAGAGAGAGAGAAGAGCAAGTGTTTTATAAACTGCTGGTTGTTCTTGCCAGCAGAAGTCATAGAAGCTTCTTCGGAGAATTCAGATACTGTTTTCTCCAGAGTTTTTAACCACATTGCATTATTTTTTTCCAGTTCAATCCATTTCATTGTATTGGAGTTCAGTAGCACTGCATTGTAAGGCAATGCATTTAATTTTAGTGATGCAGTATTAGAATCCTCTGTTACATAAGGCAGATTAAGTACTTTTCATTTTGCTCTTCAGTATAATTTAGGTAAACAATGCTTTTTATAGATACTTTTAAAAGTGATTTGGATTTTAGTGACTATTTTCAGGAAATTAGAGCTCTATCAGAATGTACACATGTGATAAACTTTTTCAGTAACCAAGCATCTCGTAGTTCACTTTAATGATAATCTTAATGCTTTCTTGATTTTTGTTTTATAAATTAAAATTGAAATCCTGGAAAATGATTCAGTGTTAAACACTTCATTGATATTGGGGCCAATATTGATCAGAGCAGTTGATATTTATTAATGCACTGGATCACTGAACTCTCCTTGTAAATTCTCAAGGAATGTGGGGACGCAGCACCTTTATTCAGGTGATGACTTTGTGGAGTCAGGAAAATAAAGGAAGGTACAGTTAGGACTGAGGTGGAACTTGAGTGGTAGCTGTCCCTTTTACTACATGCTGCATTTAACTTTGGATATTTAATGTAAGTTCAAGTAGGAGTATCAGGGGAGAACAAAATTTTATTGGTAAAATTAAGGGGACAAGCCAGTCTCCTGTCGCCCTTCTTCCCTGGTCTCTACTCTCATCAGGAGCCTCCCTGGGCTAAGATACTTGCATATGGGAGGACTCTTATGGTGTGTGAAGGGGAAGGACTAGATCATACTCCCCAGACTACAAGCTGATTTTTTTGGAAATTGGATTTGGTTTGTTAGGAAATATGAAATAACGGGAAAAGACTATGTACTGGATATACACTCGAATATTCCGCACTGTTCTATCTATAGTTTTACAGGATTTCCATTGAAATATTTGTTGTGTTCAAAGAAAGTGATGGCTGGTTGCTTTATTCAGATTGGGGAAGAAAACAAGATTCAGGAACAGAGTCTTTATTTCCTCAGTATTGTGATGATCTTAATTGTTCTTAGTTTGCTTTTTCTCAAAATCTCACATGTGTGGTTAACTGCAAATCACAAAGTGTAAGTAGTATGGGTGTTTCTAACTTTTTTTGTGAACTATGTTTGGAGCCCTTTGGGGAGTATGAGATGTAATACAAAGCTAAATGTATAAAACAGCCTTGAAAGTAGAAATATTCAGAAACTACAAGCCCATTAAATATTCTTCTAGCCTTTCCGCTTACGCATATTCCTACATAAGCTCACTGTTACATGCTGACATCCAGAAAGGGAAAAGAAGGGGGAAGAGGTAAATAAATTTCTTACATTTTGCAAAAGCGTCCCTTCCCTCACAATTTCCCCTTGCCGTAGACAACTAGATGAGCAGATATTTAAAATCCTGAAATAAAAAGGAACAATTCGCAGAAATTTTGCGTGGCGGGGCTGTTAAAGTCTTGCTCCTAGTGACAGAAATCAAACATAGAGATACAGTTGTTTTTGTGTGTCCTGATTCCATGATCCTCTGATATGGAAATGAGAGTTCAGGATCGGGTGCTGTGTTGGCAGTTTTAACTATTTTTGTAACATTTTTTAAAAAAATCATTTATATACTTATTAATATCACCACAGCAATTAATTTCTGTAGATTGGTGTGCTGCTGGTGTACTTTGTGCTCTGAAATGTATTGCAAATTCAGTGCATATATTGTGTTAATAAGGTTGTTAAGGTGGCTTCACATGTACACACCTTCCATGTTGACCTTCAGTGCCCTGTAAAGAGCTAATACGTATATGTGGTCAGAAGGTAGCCGAGGTCATAAGGTCTTTACCCAGTGCACTGTTCTCTTTCTCTCTATGATAGCATAATAAATCCATTCCTGAAAATCCTAGGGTGCTTTTCAACTAGATTTTAATCATAGTATAACAGTTGAAATCAGTGCCCATGATTAAGTTAGGTCTATTAATTTCAGTGGGTTTGCTTTGAGTAAAACATCATTGACTTAACACCCCTAATTCCTACTGAAATGTTCTTTTAAGTAGTGTTTTAGTCTGATTTACTTTTTTGTAATTAAACTTAGTGCTAAATGCATTCTAGAGAATGTGATTTGAAAGAACAGCTTTAAGTACTGTACATAAATTACTTTGTTATCTGTTGTGGCATGATTTACTTTCTAGTGTCTCGCTGTAATTAGGAAAGTTTATGTTATGCTGAACTGTGTTAGTTGTGAAGGCTTCAAACTTCTCTAAATTTTTATATATCTCCGTACACAGGTTGCAAAATGCATATGTAGCTTCACACAAAAGCAGTGTTTGATCTTGTAGGCAAAATAGCAGAACTCAAGAATACTTAAAACTGTAACTTGAACATATACTTAAATTCAGTTACAGATAGGTAGCCGTGTTGGTCTGCCATAGTCAAAACAAAAAAAATTCCTTCCAGTAGCACCTTAAAGACCAACTAAGTTAGTTCTTGGTATGAGCTTTCGTGTGCATGCACACTTCTTCAGATACGTATGCACACTTCTTCAGATACTTCTTCAGATACGTATCTGAAGAAGTGTGCATGCACACGAAAGCTCATACCAAGAACTAACTTAGTTGGTCTTTAAGGTGCTACTGGAAGGAATATACTTAAATTGTAAAAGAAAGCTAGAACTTTTCTTCAGTAGTGAAATTATACCTCAGAAAATTAGCCACTACTAGATCAGTGTGACTTTTAAGTTACAACTTGCATGCAAAATACACTTTGACAACAGTATTATAAGCTTGCCATTAATATTCTCATACACACTCACACAGGTTGTAGCTCTGTTATTCTGTCAAGTCTGTGTATTTAGCTGAATAAATAAGAGACTGCAGACTAGTCACCTTATACTTTTTAGATTTCCCCCCTTTCATTTGAAACCTGAAGAGCTTCATTCCATGAGGATTCTGGTGGCTTAATTCTCTTAGGGGTGAATGAAGAGGCCTTTGGAGTATTGTAAGGTTCCTTGTTATATGTGGGGGTGAGCACTGTACCAAATGATTCTGACCTGCCCTGTATTGTTAGAAAATTGGGGTGTGAGCATAACTCAATAGTACAATGTGTAATTTGTCTGAATACACTTTCAAGGTGGATTTCTGGGTTCTTGACTGGTAGTTGCCTGAAGGTATGGAGAGCTGGAGACTTGCTGCTCCATCCTACTAGACTCAGAGGATGCCTGTGCTATCATAGACACTAGTACAAAATATTAGTGGTAGCAGAGCAGTTCATCTAAATTGCTGAAACTAGGCTAGCTGGTTATACTTTTCCCTTGATACAAGTGTTGCCAATGTGGTTCACATTTGTGGTATAAATAAACTTTTTCGTGTCAAATGTGTGATCAGTGCTTGAAATGTGCCATTAAAGGGCAAAAGGCAATTTACTAATGTGTATGTGATATCCTTCCGGTATGTTTGAACCCTGGTTGACCCATGAGAAAGTTTTAACCCTAAACAATACTTCTATGTGCCTATAATCTCATTATACCTGGGTTCTGTGGTTATTCTTACAAAGATCAGGGTATTAGGGTTTTTTTCAGATTTTGAAGGCTCGGGGCTGGTTAAAAGAATGTGAACCAAAGAAAGGAAAATATTTGTACCTCACAGCACCTAACCTATCATAATTCATGTAGAAATCAATATATGTGTTGATATGTAGAGCAGAAGTAGGAATGTTCTTGAATAAGGGGAAATGGCTCCAGTGAACTCCAGCTTAAAGGAGTAATAGGTTAATGAATTCATAGTTGTCAACGTGTCCCTTTTTTAAAGGGAAATTCCCTTATTCCGAATAGGATTCCTCGCAAGTAAAGGGAAAAGTTGACAGCTGTGCAAATTGTACGTAGCAGGCTTTAAGGAGAAAAAAAGAGTTTCTACAAAATGTGCTATAATCTAATTTTTCTTCATAACAATTATTTGTGGCAGGCTATTATTGCTCAAATGATTTGCAAATGATGGTCTGAAAATGAGAATGGGGAGTTAGCCTAAGTCCACTCACCAAGTCTGTGGCTGAGCTGGGATTTTGAATCGGATCTCTCAGTTCTGCCCAGTGCTACTGGTACTGTGTAGCAATAGTGCGAGTGAAAAAGTTATTTTTGAGACAAAGTGAAATTATTATGTTTGTAAAGCTGTTGTCAACCTTGCTTCCTTAAACTGTGCCAAATAAGAGAATCATCACAAACGAATGCAGATAGTGTGATTGTTCTCTAAAGAATCTAAGATATTCAGGACTGTTTGTATAGCAGCTGTTAGAGGAGACAGCTTGACAGTTGATCCAGCGTGTGGCTCTCTGTTGGAATGTATTGTGGTAGCCCACTCCTAAATTCACAGATCTAGCATAAGAGGGAGAGACTTGAGTAAGAACTGATAGAAACATAGCCATCAGCTATGCCTTTTTCATTATTCTGACAAAACAGTTGGGAAATGAGAAGTTGGGGTTCAAGTAGAAGCTTCAAAGCTTTTAAGTACTGTACAGTCGTAAGATCCAGTAGCTGGTGAAGATCTGCAGTTTTTAAAAGAGAGAGTTGGTTGTTGACTGGTGCATTCTGTCAACACCATTTAACATATTTGCTGTGGGAGCTGCACTGGCTGCCAATATGCTACTAGATGCAGATCAAATATTTGCTTTTAAGATTTTAAGCCCTAAACAACTTGGAACCAGGTTACTTAAGGGTCTGCCTCAGCCTACCTGGCAAGTGTACCCCTCAGATTGGGCAGTACTAACAGTACTATATGCCCCAGGAGTGCACTTAGTTTGTACTAGAAACAAGGCTTTTAGGGTTGCATCTCCAACCCCTTAGAATCAGTTACCAAATGGAATTAGACAAGCATCTAGCAATTTGACATTTAGGTTTGACATTTGAATGTGTTTTTGGATAAGAAGACTCTCCTTGAAGTGTGAGCCAGTTGATTTATGGAATATCAGTTGTGGAATCTAGAAATGGTTTTACTGCTTTTAGAGTTTTTAGAAATTGTTTTATTATTTTTGGAGTTCATATTTCTAATATTTTATCACATTTTATCTTATTGTACACCAGTTCAATAGCTTCTGGCGTGAAGCAGTGTTATGCCCACCTGCTACACCCCTGACTTTCCTGTATTGAGCAGGTGTCAAGGGGTATTCTCAGCATGTTTGACTGAATGTGGTTAGAAGCCTCCTCACTTTTGGAACTTGCATTAACAGGATTCCTTCTGTGCATTTTTGGGCAAAGGCACTTAAAACCTGACTTAAGGCTTTTACGCTCAACACAGGAGCCATTGCAGGTGGAGAATGTTTGGGCATGGCTCACCCACATAGCTATGCAGCTGCTACTGCTATTAAGCATTCAATGTTGAGGCTTTCCTTTTGGGCATGGTTGGCCAAGTGGTGTTAAGGAAGGATAGGATTTTTTTTATGTACGCCACTACAGCAGCAAGAATTCTACTGGCAAAGTATTGGAAGACGCAAGAACTATCTACTCTGGAAGAATGGCAAACAAAGGTGATTGACTTTATGGGACTGGCCGAGATGACGGGCAGAATCCGTGACCAGGGGAAAGAGACAGTGGAAGAGGACTGGAAGAAATTTAAAATATATCTTAAGAACAATTGTAAAATTGATGAATGTTAAGATGTCAGGGGGTAAGAGGTAAAGAAATTGCAGCAGTAATCAAAAAAAACCTAAAGGAACTTTTACGAAAGGGAATTAAGATAATGGACCTAAGGGTTGCTAAAGAATCATTAAACAAGGATGCAGGGATGGGGAGGTATGGGGAAGTCAAAAGAAAGAAGGGTATGAAACGATCAGTTGGAAATTATGTTGTTTTGTGTTGCTTTTGTTATCTGTTTGAAAAACGAATAAAAATTATTATATAAAAAAAAAAAAGCATTCAATGTTTAGGCTATCGTAAGACCAGTTATTATTACTGTGTTTAGACTAGGAGAATAATTGCTTTACTAAAGCCATGTAGTGAATTAATGGCTAAGCTGGGAACATTGAGGAGTAGTACCCATGGAGCCACCCTCCTGACAGATATAAGCGTAAAAACTCTGCTAGATCAGGCCAAAAGATCAGATTCTGTTACCACAATTCTAGGACTGCTAAGTTTACTCGGGATTGTTTGGTGAGGTACTTGTCAAAAGCTTTTTGCAAGTCTCAATACGCAATGTCATCTGGAGCACCTGTATATGTATGCAAATTTACACTCAAACAACTGAGACAGGACTTGCCCCTTATTTGTTTATTTTGCAAAATTTATGTACTGCTTGATTGTAACAAAACAACTAAGCGGTTTGCAAGAAATACTAAAATTATCAATAAAAACCAGTTAAAATTATTTTTTAAAACTATTTAAAAACAATTAAGCCAACAGGAAACTAAAAAGATTAACAAACTGTGTGAGAAATAGATTGTCATGTAGAAATAGTGGGGATGGGGGCTGCCATTGGCATAGTGATGAGGAACCGAAAGCCCCACAAGTCCCTGGGAATTAGCTGTCAAGAGCAGTCTTGCACAGACGTATAAGATCAAATGCATTATAAACATATGCCTTTTTTGTAATTCAGGAGCATTTTAAAAACTTCTACTTGTATGTTTGCACAGTGCCTAGACCAGTGTACTGAGCTGACCTCAGAAATGAGGCACCAAGTTTGCAACTATGGATGTTAGAATTCTGAATTTCTAGCCTCAGACCCAAACTGCATGTCATGGGGCTGCAGACTGCTTCAACCATCCTTTATTTGTTTGCAAGTTTCCTCTCTCAGCGCTCTTTCCCTCCTGCTGCTTTCTTTCAGCTTCATTCTCATACCAGCTCAGTTCCACTGGGAGAAAAGCACCTAGAGGGAGGTGGTATGCTCATGGGGTGGGATTTAGTACACACACACCCCCCCCCCAGCCTATGTGCTTCTTTGGTCTTACATCTTGCTCCTGTTGGATCAGACCTACCTTAAAATACTGGATTCTGTTGTCATCGCATCTAGCCTGGGCTTTAGGTGTTTCATCTGAGTTTAGATTTCCTAGATGAAAGGTACTTATGTGTATTCAAAAAGTGAAGGTTAAAACACTAAGCTTTCTGTTTAAGCTTTGATTATTTAGTGATCAAAATATTTGTGCTGCCTTTCTTTAAATAGTGTGCCTCAGCATGTCTTTGTCTTCCTGTCTATTTATCTTAATGTTACTTTGCTTGGAACTGGCTGTGAAAGGTAAATGAAGATTATATGTGTGGTGGGGAACTGTTGCTGTGTTTGACTCTTAAGATCCCAAATTGCAGACTTGCGGGCTCCGTCATCATTCCCAGTGCTGCCTCACCTCTCTGTTTGACATACAGCAAAATAAGAACGCTGGAGAACTCAAAAGTTTGCTTAGTATCTTGTGACTTATTGGATGGTTCTGAAAAAAAACTCTGTGATGAAGGGGCTTGGTTAACTTTTTATATTAAAGGTCAAATTTAATCAATATACATAATATAATGACATGTTATTTAGCTATTTGTTTTAAAAAATACACAGCATTTATAATAATAGAAACAGGTTGCCAGCTACTTGATCTCATCTTGCATTGAGATTCATCGATGCCTTTGTTAGACATTTCTTGGTTTTGAGTTTTCTTATTTATAGGGTGAAAAGTTCAAAGAGAAACCAAAAGGTAAATGCTCCTGTTTGAGGCTTGTGTTTAAGTTTGATAAAACCATCACGTAAAAAGCACTGCAAAACCTTGAGCTTGTTAGCTATATTATGCTGCAAGGACAACATAACAGTAGCTGTATAGAAAGTAGATAATCATACCTGAAAACTTTATTTTCAACTGAGGTTAAGCTCTAAAGCCCATAGCAATACATTAAGGCAGGCTTTTAAATCTCTGAATACTGGCAAGGTGCCAAAGTATGCACTTTACTCTCTGACCTCAGATTTACAAGGTCATATTAACTATGCACTTATTACTGTTCCTTCCCTTGAACGATTTACTAATTTCAAAAGGAAGATCCACGGAACAATCCACAGTACCTTTACTAGACCAACCAGAATGGCAAAATGCCAAGAACAAAGCTTTCAAATTCTCCAGATTTCTTCCTTACAGTATATGTTGAACAAAAAGTGGGTAGGTAGCTGGGAAAGGGCAGCATGCCCGGCAGCCTGCAATTTTTAACAGTTTGAGGTTGTTTCAGATGGGGTTATGTAGATAGAATTAGATTAGTTTTATCAGATGTCAAACAGATTTGAAGGAGCATCATGGCTACTAGAAAAAAGAAGAAACCCTCCATTTTTCAAAATACAAATTCTGGTTCTGACTCCATCACTATTTGGAATGCACAGATTCTCTGCGAGGCAGAGAACAGTAGTGAAGGGAATCATATAGTCTTTATAGTACCAACACTAGAGTTTAGTTTTAGGTAGTATATTACAAGGTATGTTGTAAATAGTTGGAGGGGAATGCAATGTCTTTTAGGACTGCTGAAGGACATTTTCATGGCCCCAATATGTATCCTGAGACATGTTTATTGCTCTGAAAGATTTTCTGTATAGATGTGCAGAGTAGAGAGGTTAATCTACAAGTATGGCTTCAGCAATGCAGTATTTGAAGAGATTATTTCTATTGCATTGTTTGCAGTACTCAGAATATGTCAGTATCTAACAAAGTTGATTGGCTAAATTCATGGCTATCGGTTTAAAATGAGGTCTACTAAATAGCTATTTTTTCAGGGTCAGCCATGGTAATTTAACTGTAGGCAAGCTCTAGCAGTTATGATCAAGCTCACCTGCACTATTTGTATGCTAATCTAGAGAGCCTTACATGAATTAACCAGATCAAGAGAATGGATCTTGACAGTCAGCTGTGTATCAGCTTAAAACTTAGGCTGCATTCTGTACTCCTTGGGAGTAAGCTTCATTGATCTCAGTGGGTCTCAGTAGATCTGTATAGGATTGCATTGTAACTGTCTGAGCTGCATTGACAGGGTCCGTGAATGTGATGAGTTGTGATTCAAGGACCTGCCACCCGCTTGAGGATAAGAAAACCACATGGACACGGTATACAGTGGTACCTCGGGTTAAGTACTTAATTCGTTCCGGAGGTCCATTCTTAACATGAAACTGTTCATAACCTGAAGCACCACTTTAGCTAATGGGGCCTCCTGCTGCTGCCGCGCTGCCAGAGCATGATTTTTGTTCTCATCCTGAAGCAAAGTTCTTAACCTGAGTACTATTTCTGGGTTAGCAGAGTCTGTTACCTGAAGCGTATGTAACCTGAAGTGTATGTAGCCCGAGGTACCACTGTATAAGGTTAATGGGCTAAAAAAGGCCACAACTTTATTGATTACAGCATGTGAGAGGTATTGGCTTAGGCATTGGATAAACCACAGCAAGTGACTCCACCCCCTCAGGGAGGGGTGAGTCTATCAAGGGTTAACCACCAGTGGGAGGAGCCTGTTCATGCAAATACAACTGAAAGCTCCCCCTGATGTCACCGGGGGTCATGCCATGGCCCTAGCCACTAGCAAGGGCGTCGGACAGGATCCACAACCGCCGGATTCCTTTACCGGAATACCCATAAAGTGGAGGGGTAGGCGATGGCCACACCCTGCCCTCCAATACATAAACATATTCCAATGCCTAACCGCCAATACCAGAAAGTTGTGACAATTTGCTACAAGGTAGGTGAAAAACCAACTGGTTGGTGCCAATTTGCCAGTTGGATAAAAATTTCTACCAGGCCCCTTGGCCAACCAAGGCGACCAACCACAGGTCCATAGCAATGTCAAGAACCAAGCAATGAACTAGAGGGAGGGTAGGTGGGTGATCCGACAAAAGGCAGCAGCACAATGGATGGGAAGCGCTGCCGCGGCTGCGTTTTGAGTGGAGTAACCCCGCCCCCAAGCCTCCACCTGGTTGGTTGGCTACCTGGGGGTGTGGCGCGGCAGCCGGAATGGCTGGGCAGGGGCCGAAACGCCCTCTGCCAATGCGGGAAATGGTTCCTGCTCACAACTCCCCCCCTCTGCAAGGAGGAGAGGCTTTGTAGTAACTTGAATGTAGCTATAATTTAGGTTCCTTTCTAAAAACATGACAAAAATTCAATAACAACCTGATCAGTAATTTCTGCTGATTTAGGTGGGAATTATTTCTAACCCAAATGTATTTAGGAGCTGCAGTATTAATGACAAGTTACAACAAATGTTATATCAGACACTTTCTAAATAAAGGCACCACAATGCTGATGTATTTCAAACTGGAATTTGTTCTTAAAGATCATTCTGCAATAAAAACAACTACCATTAGTACTACTACTAAACATAAACTTTAGAACTATTACGCCTATTCACACTCATCCTTTTCCTCTGAAATGTGTAAAAAATATATTTATATATAATCAGGACAGACTGGGTTTAAACAAACAGGTGTTCTAAATTGTTTCTAGGGGAAAATAATTTGTTCCTATGGAAATGATAACGATTTATGCTTTGAACCATGCCTGCAATTGCAAGAAGGCTTCTAAGTATGTTTGAAAGAATGCATTTTGAAACCCTGCAGACCTTAGATGTGTGAACATCTCAAGAGGAGGCTGTTCACCTGGTGGTTCTGAGGGCAGGGCACCTAGTGGTTCTGAGGTGGTTCTGAGGGCAGGGCTTATACATGTATCCCTTTCCTGTGTAACTTTTTAGCCCTTGTATAGAGTACAAGGGAAAATCTGAAATGACTATTGTGTCTTTTCAGTACACACTTAAACCCATCTCACAATTCACAGTTTGAGACACTCATTTACAGTACAATCCTTATAGCTATAAGGGTCGGTTTTTGCATGGTCAAAAAATGTGAAAATTACTATGAGGTGTTGCTTCACAAGTCCTTTACTGAATAGCTTCCATGCAGTTGTGTTTTAAGTTGTAACTAACAACTGAAATCCACCAAGATGGAGGATTATTAGCCCCCCGTTACCAACATTTAAATATATCCTGATAATTTTTTGGTTATTTTAAAAATAAAACTATACACATTTTTATTAATGTGGTACAGTACATGTTTTGCTCACATTTATTTGAACGCGCTTCCTGTGTTCTCATCAGAAAAGGTGTAAGAGCACACAAATCTGCCGCTATTAAAGTCTGTTGTTGCTGATTATCCAATAAGACGCTAAATATAGCAATCCTTGACAATTTTAGCTTTCCTTGGTGGAATTGGCAAGTGGCCAATCAATTAAACTGATTCTTCATATTTCAAGGAGCACCAGTATAGAAGATTATAATTGCTTCTAAAGTGGATGGTTCAACTTTGTTATTAAGTTGTGCTGGAAGAGTTCATAAACTACGTAAGATGCTTCTTGGATATAATAAACCCTAGAAACATTATGATCTTAGTAATCAATCGTAAAACAATGTTCTCAAAAACAACCTTGCAAAAAGAGAGGCCACAACAGCCTCCACCACCCCTCTGTTAATCATTTAATGGACAGGCAATTTCCATCCAAGCTGTTCTCTTGCCTAATGTCTGAGCTTGTGTTCTGCCCATTGCTGCTCATCCTGGCTGGCCTTTTAAGAAAACTAGAAGGTAACCTTGAGTGACACAAGGGCTCCCCTCCACCCCTCTAACTTAGAACCATCTTCCAGCAGGGCTTCTCTTTTTCTGCCTGATGCTAAGAAAAAAACTGGAGACATCAGCTGAGGAGGTTAGAAAACTTGGAACATCTCTCCACTCACAACTTCCTAGTATCATCCAGCCCATTTCATTAGTATAAAGAGAGCCAGGTGGGTTGTGAGAGGTTCTCTGACAGCATTTCCCCAGATTCTTCTGGGCAGGGTTCCTTTTTTCAGCCTGTGGAGTAGCACAGAGGTAGATGTAGAAGACCCATGGTCTGGGTCGGAGAACAGGCAAGGAAGGATGTAGAGGGCAGAAAGTTGCGAGCTATTCATCCAGGGGCAGCAGTACAAGTGGGGGTGGAAATGGTTGTGGGAGAATGTGAATTAACAGTATAGGAATGGAATGCTTTGTCTTCCAAGTTGAAACCTGTTGGTTACTGTAGAATGAGGCCAGGATATAAGCAATGGATGATATCCAACTTAACAGTTCTGCTGGTGCAAGGACTTTTAGTTGTGCAGTGGAACTTCTCCGCACTCAACTTTCCCCGTGTGCCCTCTATATGCCCCTTAATTCTTTTTCAAAGGATTGGTGGAATCCCCAGAACAAATTTAGGGAGTAACTGGGAGAGGAGGGGTTGGGGAAGTTGCTTTGCACAGCTAAAAGTCTTTATGCTAGTGGAACTGTTTAGTTGGATACCACCCAATATATTTTTCAGAGCAGACTGGCTCATTTGATTTTAGATTTTAATATGTTCCCCCTGTTGAGATCCATCACTATCAATGAATTTCAAACCAGCCATGGCAGTTTTTGCATCCCTTGCCAGCGTGGAAAATTACTTGAAGAGAAGGATCACTGATCCTTTCGTTTTCACACAATTTGCTGTGTGATGCATATATGCTGAGACATGGGAGCTTCTATCCTCACAGTCTGTTTCATGGTAGTTTATTGATGTGACAAAGGCTTGTTGATTTAATAGGATTTCACACTTTAGACCAAATAGCTTTGAACAGCTGGGAAATTTTTGCAACCTTCTGCAGAGTTTGTACAGTCGCCTCACTAAAACCCTAGGTTTAATATGCCTAGCAGTGGGTGATATTGCACAATAAGTCAATATACAAACAATGGTTGCAAATATTTGGTGTATATTGCCACATATCTTTCTTTTTTTTTTTTTAGCTGCAGAACTATCACTTTTATTTTCCTAGGCTTCAATACTGCAATTTTAAAGCATGCCTTAGTCTCACTGGTTTCAACTGGGACTAAGTCAGGGCACTGATATTGTTGGTTATTATGGGACAACGGCCTCTGAATTCCAACTCTTGAATTTATATCAGATATGAGTTGTGTGACTAACCACTGGTGCCTTCCAGATGCTGCTGCTTTGCTTTGCCTAGACAAAAATATGTTTTTACAATATACCTGAAGCAGCTGGTGCACAATCTTTCACACAGGGCAGAGAGAAGGAAATTTCACGGTACAAGGGTAATGGTGGGAAATGCCCTTTTTTGGATTACCAACCTGTGATAAGTAAAATTTCCCCAGATGATCCTTAGGGCTGGGCAGTGTTGGGTTTTCACCATCACGTGTAGTGATAAACAGTGATGTTGAAAAAAGCTGCATCGGTCCCAACTGGCGAGGTGCTGGGTGAAACTGCTGCAACTCTCACCATGGGAGCTGAGGCGTTTTCACCCCAGCACCTCCCAGTCTGAGGCCAATACAACTGGCTCAAGCCTGCTGCTCAGCTGGGGGACAGGTGAGCTCCTGCCCCCAGCAGAGCCAGCACACAGCCAGCAGGGGACTCAGGGCGCCTTGGCCAGGCTCCCTCTGCTTTTAATGGTGGGCGGGCAAGCTACCTTGCCTCCTTGCTCCCCACTCCCCGAAGACGGACCAAGCCTGTCAGGCTCCTTGCATTTGACTGCCTTAGCCTTCGCCAGTGCGGGTGTGCTGCCTCTTTCCGGTGGTGGTGGGGAGTCATTTACCCCAGGAGAAAGGACACAGCCCACCTGCTGAATTCCATAAGGTGGTGGGGTGCAAAGCCACCCTTTCTGTATTTTGTGAGGGGCTGCTGGACAACTCTGGAACCACCAGCAGCATCAAAGAGCCCCTACACCGCCTGTCTGCCTTCCACTGGGAGGATGGGCTCCATCTTTCTGGCTCAGCACACCAGGCCTTTCTCATCTGGAAAGGCGACTTGCACTTCTCAGCTGCGCAGCCCTGATCCCGCTCCTACTCTCGTGCAAGCAGGAGCCAGGTCGGGGCTCTCTCAACTGGGAAGGGGGAGCACTTTAACAGAGCGACTTGCACTTCTGGAAAGACTTGCACTTCTCAGCTGCGCAGCCCTGATCCCGCTCCTACTCTCGTGCAAGCAGGAGCCAGGTTGGGGCTCTCTCAGCTGGGAAGGGGGAGCACTTTAACAGAGCCCCCATCCCACCGCTGGATCATATGAGCCAGTGGCAGGTCAGGGGCTCCATAAAACTGCTTGATTGAGGCGAGAGCACTCCTCAGCCAAGCAGATTAAAGAAGTGGAAGAAGGAACAAGCTGTATAAGCTTGTTTCTCCCTCTGCCTGGGCAGAGTGCGATGGCGGTTTCACCAGCAGTATATCGCTGATGAAACTGCTGCCACTTGAGTCCTTCTGCCTCCAGCTCCCAGCTAGTTTGTTTCTCCCTCAGCGTGCTCAGCAGCCTCCATACCGGTCCTGGGTGATATATTGCCCAGGCCTAGTGATCTTAAAGGTCTGTACAAGACCAGGATGTTTTTAGGTTTGGGGCTCCTTTTCCCATAGACTCCAGCCAGCATAGCCAGTAATCGGGGATGATGGGAATTGTGGTCCAACAAATGCCTGCAGGCTACACACCAATCTATGTCTTAGAAATGTAATTTGAATTGGATGTGTCATTAGCCAGTGGCAAGATGAGGTATTCTTGTGTAATCTTTATTTTTTCTTGAGATAGGTAATATTTATTTTTATTTTATTTATTTTAAACATTTATATGTTGCCTTTAGAAGTAAAAAAAATCATCCAAACCAGTTTACATAGTAAAATAAGAATACATTGACTGAAACAGAATAAAATAGCAACCCTAATATTCCTAAAGAACATTTCAGATAAGAAGTTCTATAAAATATAGCTGAGAAAATTAGCAATAAAAGATCCACACAGGTGAATAATTTACCAGTCCAAAAGCCACTTGAAACAGCTTTACAGTCCAGTTGTATAGGACTTCCAAATGTCAACACGTAGGAAGTTCCAGAGTAGGGGCTACCACAGAAAAAGCCCTTTCTTTCATATATTTCTCTTACATCTCACTGATTTTTGGTGGCAAGCAAAGGTTAAAACCAGTACCTTAAAATGGGCCGAGATGTACAGTGGCAACTAGTGCAGCTGATAAAGAGTGCTTTGTTTGATCTGGCCATCTATCACCTGTTGGGACTAGCAGTGGCATTTTCTACCTGCTGAAGCTTCCGAGCTATCTTTAAAGGCAGCCCCACATGAAGCAAGTTACAGTAGTCAAGCCTGGACGTGACTAGGGCAGAGGTTACTGTGCTAGGCCAGACCTCTCTAGATAGAGACGCAGTTGGCCCACAGGGCAAAGCTGAAGAAGTCCACCTCTGGCTGTTGATGCCATCTGTCAGCATGTTATTCAGAAGGACTCCCAAACTGTGAACTTGGATCTTCAGAGGGACTGCCACTTCATGTAGGACCAGCTGTAAACTACCTTCTGGAGCAGACAGTGGCCTGACTCACAATTCCTCCATCTTACGTGGATTTAATTTTGATTTGTTTTGCCTTCTCCATCCCAAAATGGCCCATGTAAGACTTCTACAGCCTCCCTGGGATCTGAAGATGGAAATGAAATGTATGTCATTTGTGTACTGATGACAGTGCGACCCAGACCTCGGGATTATTTCTACCAGCAGTTTCATATAAATGTTAAAGAGCATAAAAAACAGTTTTGAACCAGTGACCATGCGGCAAAGCAGCTGTCCCTCAGCACTACCTTCTGGAAATACTCTTCCAACAAAGGTCTGAACCACTTAGGGTGGGCCTCCCAAACCCAAACCATATAAGTGATCCAGGAAGATATCATTGTTGATGGTATTGAATATCGCTGAGAAGTCCAGGAGAATAATATAAATGGCAGCAGCAGGGTCTTCGTTGGATGGAATTTAGAGAGAAACATGTCAATGACCCAAGATTAAAAATAAAGTCTACGTTGGAGTTCAGAAGACTGTTAAGTAATCCGAAATTCCTTTTTCCTATTGATGGGAGTACTTATCGCACAATAGCAGAGCTGGCATAACTGTCTATGAATCTTAACGATTCACAGTTTGTTAGCACTTGCAGATTGTTATGTGTTGATTAAGGTTGTTGCAGTAGGTTTAGGCAGAACTCTGCAGCATTGGGGTTGGACGAACAGTGACATGGGGAAGAGTTGGGTTTAGGGACTTGTTCATTAAATTAAAATATTTATTCCCTTCCTTTTGCAGAATAGCTCAAGGTAGACTGCAGTAAACCTCAAAGTGCAATAAAATATACAGTGCAAGAATATAATAAAGGTAAAGGACCCCTGATAGTTAAGTCCAGTTGCGAACGACTCTGGGGTTGTGGCGCTCATCTCGCTTTACTGGCCGAGGGAGCCGGCGTACAGCTTCCGGGTCATGTGGCCAGCATGACTAAGCCGCTTCCGGCGAACCAGAGCAGCGCAGCAGATAAAAAAGGGAGTGACAGGCAAATGGAAAACTCATGTAAAAGCAGGTATGTAAAGCATAGGTGAACATTGTAGGTGAGCATGTCTAGTGAGTGAGTTTCACAGTTGTGAGTGCCACAGCTGAAAAGGCTTTTGTCACTTGGAGAACTTCAGTCCTGTGGGGAAGATTTCAGCTGGTGAACAGGCTTGCACGCAATCCAAATAATACTAGCAATACTAATCAGTATTACTATCTCTATTTGTGTATACTGCATTAAAATTTTAAATCTGTAACTAGTACAGTATGAGAACAGGTCATAATTGGCTGCCAAAAAGCTGCTGTGATCACAGGTCTTATTTTACGTGCGCTTATGTTGCTATTTCATACTGCCTACAGTTCACAATTTTGTATTTACTGTAGGTGCTGATATTATTTGTCTTTGCTACAGCCAAACGCATTCTTAAGTGTGCTTTAAGTCCCACTAAAAGTGTTTCACAATTTCCTCTGACCTCCTCTAGTGTTTGTGAAAGAGGTGCTTCAGAAGACAAGTCCTGTTTGCTTGCTGGCTGCTAAACTGTTCCATTACTAATTTTCGGGTAGAAATCTTGTTTCCTTTTACACCTAAAGTGTTGTGTTTTGAACAGGAGATATGCTATACCTTGTCACACTAATACAAATGGGTTAATGAGGAATAATCCTTCCTTTTCTGAGGATGTGTAATGCTGAGGATTTTTTAAATAAGATTTATAGGCTTCCTAAGGATAAGGCTCATTAGGCTCAGAGGTCAACAGGATAGTCATGCTCTTTATTTTTGTTCTGTTTGTTGCAGGTGCCTGTAGATAAGGAAGCTAGGAAAATTGGTTCGCAAAGGATTGTATTTGTTTAAAATCATTTTGTCGAAAGTTAATAGATTGTTACTAACCAATTTGAATTAACAAACCTTCCTCCACCCCATCCAGTTTGCGCAACTGAATTCATGTAAACCTGTTTTTAACACCTCCACTGTAGATAAAATGCTGGCCCTGTGAAGAAATTGTTGCAATAAAAACATCAAGCAAAGGCTTCAGATGTGTGTGCTACTTCTTCTTTTAGTACTCGTGTCCCTTTCTTAGATATGAAGCCTAAATTTCAGTGTTATCTTTAGAATGGAAGACTTTCCTAATAAATTTGGTCACAGTAGTAAATTAATTCACTTTGTTGTGAATTACAGAGGTTAGAAATGTTCCTGTAAACAAGTTGCTCTTTTTGCAGAGGACTGCTTCCTTTTTTGTATGGCATCATTCAACAACTCATACTATCTCAGTTGCCTCAGTATTTGTCTATGACATTTCATAAAGTGGGATGGGGGCTGTGAGGAAGCGAGGACCTCTTCCCCCTTCCATCTTCTTTTCTCCATTTCTAGCCTCCCTCAGCTTTAGCCTCCCCTCCATTCCTGTGTTCTATTCTGCCCCTCTCTTTCCATATTTGTAATCGTTTTTCAACATTCTCAAATCAATTTTCACTTCAGGTAATGAAATAAGAGCATATTTTCTGCAGCCCAAGAACTTTTCAAAACCCAAATTGAACTCAGGAGGCAAGCAATGCATAACTCAGAAGATGTTTGCTTGGCATCTGAGCCTGAAACCATCACTTTTTTAAAGGCAAGCCAGGTGGATAATAATCCAGTTCAAAAGTCTTGATAACCCTCCTTTGTTTTTGAAGAATGTATGTTATAGTCCTTAAGATGTTTTACTGTTTTTATTATTTCTACTTAACACTTGGGGAAACCCAACCAGATGGGTGGGGTATAAATAATAAATTATTATTATTATTATTATTATTATTATTATTATTATTATTGACACTGCACCTACTAATTCTATCAGTTTGATATATTTCATCTTAATTCTTTTGTGTATTTGATAGCATATTTCCTTAACCTTTCACTATTTCTATCATCTAATAAAGCCTTTCCCATAGCTATGCATACATTCCCATAGCCGTACATGGCAATCTTGCTTAAGCTACGCATATGTCTATCCCAGGGGTCTGCAACCTTTAAGACAAAAAGAGCCACTTGGACCCGTTTCCGAAGGAAAAAAAACTGGGAGCCGCAAAACTCGTCATTATAAAAACAACTTTTTGGTCACTTTTTTATTATTTCTTTGTTTGACCCCTCAGAATTACTCCTCATAGAAATAAACGTTAAATTAACAAGTTACCTTTTTGTGTGTGTGTTCTTCACTCCCCTTCAAAACAGTGACCAGCGTACATGCCCCCTTTCAATGCAGTGACCAGCGTACATGCCCCTTACAATGTAGCGGGCGGGCAGGCGGGAAGGTGACATCAGGACAGTGTGTGACTAACGCATGCACCACCCCCATGCGACATCACAGCCAGTACAGCGCCCGCCACAGTGGGGAGTGTCGGGGCGCACAATGCGCCTCCTCCCCTCACTAGTATCCGCCCCGGAGCCGCGGCAAAGGTGTAAAAGAGCCACAGGCGGCTCCGGAGCTGCGGGTTGCAGACCCCTGGTCTATCCGGTCATTACTTGGAAGGGGTATCTCTTAGGAATCTGAAATAAACCATCTAGAGTTCCAGCATGAAGGAAAGAGATATACAGGTCGTAAATACGAACACTGAAGTGTACCTAAGACAAGCAGGCAGAAATGCTGATTTTGACCTTTTAAAGCTCCACAGACTGGATGCTGCCTGTCTGAAGAAATACCTCTTCCCTATATCATATATATAGCTCATTGAGATTGTTGAGGGCTTTCTTCTGTGAGTGTACCTGCTTTCTATACAGAGACCTCTGTCAGGAGAAAGACAGGGATAGTGTGTCCCTGTTAAGTCTTCTCGACTCTCAGCATTGTTTGATACCCTTGACAATGATATCCTTCTGTAGTGGAGTTGTGGGTGGGTGGCACTGCTTTATGATGGTTCCAGTCCTACTTGGATGGACGTTTCTAGAGAGTGATGCTTGGAGAGAGTTCTTCAGCCCCGTGGAGCCCTAAATGGCCTTGGTCCAATATATCTGAAGGAGCGTCTCGACCCCCATCGTTCTACCCGGACACTGAGGTCCAGCGCCGAGGGCCTTCTGGCGGTTCCCTCACTGCGAGAAGCCAAGTTACAGGGAACCAGGCAGAGGGCCTTCTCGGTAGTGGCGCCTTCCCTGTGGAACACCCTCCCACCAGATGTCAAAGAGATAAACAACTACCAGACCTTTAAAAGACATCTGAAGGCAGCCCTGTTTAAGGAAGCTTTTAATGTTTGATGTATTATGGTATTTTAATATTTTTTTTGGAAACCGCCCAGAGTGGCTGGGGAAGCCCAGCCAGATGGGCAGGGTATAAATAATAAATTATTATTATTATTATTATTATTATTATTATTCAGTGGGGTTTCTCACTGTTCAATTTTATCCTCTAAATCTACATGAAACCACTGAGTTGGGGTCATCTGGAGGGTTGGAGTACATTGTCAGCAATATCCTGATGACACTCAGCTCTACTTCTCCTTTACATTTACAGGTGAGGCAGTGGATATGCTGGGCCATTGTCTTGCCTCGGTAAAGGAGTGGATGAGAGCCAACAAACTGAAGCTCAATCATATAAGACTGAGGCGCTGTTAGTGGTTCAGAGATAGCCTAACTGTTGTCTGTGGTCTGGTAACCCCTAGGTTTAGAATTACTGCAACATGTTATCTGTACAGCTACCTCTGAAGATGGTTCTGAAACTTCAGCTAGTGCAGAATTCGGTGGCCAGGTTGCTCACCGTGACAAGACGGTTTGAGCATATTACACAGATCCTGGTCCAACTGAACTAGCTTCCAATTAGTTTCTGGGCCCAATTCAAAATGCTGATTTTGACCTATGAAGCCCTAAATGGCTCAGAACCACAATACCTCAAGGTCTGCCTCTCTCCGTATGAACCTACCTAGACCCTAATATCATCATCTGAGGACCTCCTTCATTTCCGTCCTCCACAAGCAGTCCGGAAGGTGGCAACACGAGAACAGGCCTTTTCTGTGGTGGCTCCTCTGTGGAATGCTCTCCCAACGAAGGCTTGCCTGGTGCCTTCATTATACACCTTTAGGCGCCATGTGAAAATGTTCCTCTTCCACCAGGCCTTTGGCTGATAAACATCTTACACCCTTTTAAAAAAAGGTTGTGGGAGGCGCAAGGGGTGGTGAATATTGTTTTTTGTGTGGTGGTAGTTCTTGTTCTTGTTCTTCCTACCCTTATGTTGTATTTTTGTGTTGTGAGCCGCCCTGAGATCTGCGAGTGAAGGGTGCTATATAAATTTTAATAATTAATAACACCAACAACAAAATCAATAATAAGTCAAATACCCATTAGCAGTGTGGTTCTGGATCTAGATCTGCTCCGAATGTGGTCATTGGTGTTGGTGCATATTTTTGTGACTCTGACTTCAGGTAATGTCTGTAAATTGCCAAACATTGGCTGAAAAAAGAATCTAAAGATACCTGTTATAGCTGGTGGATAGAAGAGAAGAAGTGTGCTGCCTTTTTGGCATGCAACAAGTTCATTACTTTGAAAGCGTTCTGCCAGTCAGCATCTGGCTAATCTGCTATATAACTACTGCAAAACAGATACAAGATTTGTCTTGCCTGCTTTTCAAAACAGAAATGTATCGCTTGATTACATTGTTAAATCTTCATTGTGATGTTGATAGTTTCTAGCGCTACTCATATAACGTGTCTGGGCAAACCTATTAAAGCTTTGTTTGCAGTTTATTGCTTTACAGTTTGTAAAACATGTATTAGGCTGTTTTTACATTTGTGTTTGGGTTTTTTCCCCTGCAGTAGTTGTTCTATTTTTAGAAAGAAAAACTGGTTGAAAGGTCTTTGCTTCATTCTTCTTCATCTTCTTTTCTTTTTCTTTTTTAGTGGTCTAAAAAGTACTGCTGTTTTCCTTTAGGAATAAGTCTTCTCATATGTAATTGGTAGGCACATTTGGCTTGTATGGCTGAAAGTCTTGCATGACTACAAACCTGTTTGATCAAAAGTGGAATCAAAGGATAAGGAGAGTAAGGAACGGTGGCTTCTTTTCTGTTCTCCTTTGGACACTAAATGTGTAATGAAAGGAGAGATCAGAAATGACATTACCTCTCAGAGGTGCAGTTGAGTTGGTAGAATGCAAAATGAGCAGAACTCAAAGGTAAAATGTACATTTGTTGCTCCATCCACTTGTTTCTGGACCCACCCACCACTGACATGTGGCTCTCAGGCTGGAAAAGATCCCCCTTTAACATATACTGTTAGGTTGTGATTAGGTAGAATTATGAGGGAGCCAGTTCTTGTTGAAAGTATGCACTACACTGGTGCTGAAAGCCCTGTTTTCATGGATGTCTGCAAGCATGATTTCTGTTGCAACTAAGCAGAAAGAAGCTCATTATCATGTCTGGAAGAGCTTTCCTAATACAGTTACACTAGAGAGACCACACATGGTGGGGAGGAGAGTATAAAAGTTTTGCAAGTAAACTGCTAGTGCAAAATAAATCACTTAAAATCAGGACCCCACAGGCTCTTGCTGACCTTTTACATGTTGGTGGCTTGTCTCATCCACTTACTACTCTCATACCCACTACTCCCTCAGATCTCATCCATATCTGAGCATTAATCCTTGATCTCTTGGAGAAACATTTCTAGGGGAAAAAAATCTGAAGAGGTGTGCATGCACATGAAAACTCTATACTAATAACAAACTTAGTTGGTCTCTAAGGTGCTACTGGGGGATGCGGGTGGCGCTGTGGGTTAAACCACAGAGCCTAGGACTTGCCGATCAGAAGGTCGGTGGTTTGAATCCCCGTGACGGGGTGAGCTCCCGTTGCTCGGTCCCTGCTCGGTCCCTGCTCCTGCCAACCTAGCAGTTTGAAAGCACATCAAAGTGCAAGTAGATAAATAGGTACCGCTCCGGCGGGAAGGTAAATGGTGTTTCTGTATGCTGCTCTGGTTCGCTAGAAGCGGCTTAGTCATGCTGGCCACAGGACCCAGAAGCTGTACGCCGGCTCCCTCAGCCAATAAAGCGAGATGAGCACCGCAACCCCAGAGTCGGCTACGACTGGACCTAATGGTCAGGGGTCCCTTTACCTTTACCTTAAGGTGCTACTGGAAGGATTTTTAAAAGTTTGTTTTGACTGCCTCAGATCAACACGGCTACCTACCTGTAACTAGGAAAAAAATGTCATAGTGATGAAAGAACTGGACTTGGGGTAGGATTTGCTATTTGTTAGAGTTCATTTATTGTATGGCAATTGCTTTTACTCTCATAAACAACATTGAGGTGCCAAATAGTTACCCTGGACACAAGGAGGGTGGAAAGTTACAGAAGACAATTAGATAGCAATGGTTAAGATAATTTGCTTTGAAAAAAGTTTTTTTGAATGCTAAATTCTGGTCTGGAAAGTTATAGTCACCTAACAAGGACAATTTTTAATGTAAGCAACTACTGCAAATAAAACTGGGAAGTAAGAACATTTGGTGATTGTAAAAAAAAAAATAACTGTGATGCACACAGGGAAGTTGTGCATCTTGAGGAAAGCAGAGTTTGAATATGAAGCAGAATGAAAGTGTGTGATTCCAAAATACTGCATATCTATACCATGTTCTGTATGCCATTTAATACCGTACATACAACTTTGGAATTTTTTTGGAACATATACAAAGTTTTACATCAAGAATTCTGCACCTTTTGCACTTAAAAGTTGTGTGTAGTTCATGCAGTTCAGAGTACAGATCCTTGGAAGTTTGGTTTTTTGTGGGCAGTTTATAGACATCATCTCATGTGATCTGACTGTGTACTTTGGTTAGTGTTTGGGGACACTGGAGTGTGGAATAACAAATTGCTGAGTGTGGGAACTAGAACCATGAAAGTGGGCTTAGGTTTCCATGATTTTTTACTTGTAAGTTCAGTTTTTTGGGAGCTTCTCAATTGTTTTCCTCTCTAGCAGATTGTAGTGGTGTTGACAGTTGGATATTCTTTCAGGAAAAGCGGATTTATGTGTAATATGAACTTTTAGTGTCACTTAATTTATTAAAACAATGTCTGAATCCCCACAGATTCTGTAAAGTTTCATTCAGATACTTGGAGACAAATACTGTTCTGTCACACATAGAGTTCTGTCACACATAATACTTACTGGAGTATTTGTGTGTACAGTTAAATGCTTTGATATATCTGCTTATAACTGTTGTTTTGTTTCTTATACCTTACAATCCCACCAGCATAACATATCAGCATACGTGGTGGGTATGTAACTATACACAAGTTCTGGAAGCAAGTTGTAATGGAGATTGATATTATTGTTGGCAAACAAGTCACTTGGATGCTCAGCTATGTCTCTTATCCATTTTTGACAGTGTCAGTGTTGACTTAACCTCTCAACAATTAATTCTGTATCTGTTGTTTGCCACTTGTCTAGTGATCTCTCCAGGGTGGAAGGATGGATCTTGTTATTCTATGGATCTGTGGATTTAACAAGTCATATTTATTGTCATTTCTGAAAAAAGCTGACTCATAAAATATGAGTCCCTGGGGTGATGTGGACCCCCTTTGTTTTTGCTTGGGGACTGTTTGTGATGCATATGACCAAACATGGTTGGCGTATTCCCATTAAATATGATCTATTTGGCAACATTAATGATTATTTGGTATTTTTGGTACAAATATGAACCTTGTACATATATTCTATGCTACTTACTCTTTTTTAAGCTTTTTATTATCATTATGATGGTTACTTTATTATCTTGTGATTTTATTCATCTTGCTCTTATGAATGTTTTTATTACTACTTTTAGGTTGATGTTTGGTTTGTTTGTACATTAAAAAATAACCCTGCTTGTATTCATTGTTTCATGGTAGGTGATGGGATTCCAAGGGAAAGCAGCCCATTTATCAATAATGACAGCATGGAGAGAGGAAACATTTATGAAGGGAAAAATATGGCTCTTTTTGAGGTACTTTCGATAACTTATTTCCCAAAATCCCTGTTACTAAGTTCTAAGTATGAAGTGTTATATTTATGTATTTTTATTCAAGTAGCAGTACTTGCTCTGTTTTCTTGCAATCTATTCTGTAAGACCAGGGTCAGAATAGTCCCACTGAGGTTAATAAACCTAAGTTAAATATGAGTAACTTAGGTTTGTAAATTTCAGAGAATCTACTCAGGACTTAGCTGCATATATAACCCTAGGGATCCACAAATTGTCACTTCTATGAAGTCTAATACTATCATGTTGATATATAACACTAAATTATGGTTTGTTGCTACTGTACAAGGAATAAGCTTGAGGGAAGTACTGAGTTTCTGTACTCCATCTCTCCAGTGTTTGGGAAAATGAGTATAGTTTTGCTTTCCACTAACCTTGGCTTGTTGTGTTGTGGTGTAAAACAAACTTTGGTTGTTTCAAAAAGGCCAACTTCAAACCACGAGTCAATAAGCTGCTTGTTTAACCAAGCAGAGTTTGCTTTAAACTATGATTTCTGGTTTGCATGACATGACAAGCCAGGATTTGTGGAAAATGAAACTAAATGCATGCAAAGGCCTTCTCCAGGCCACATGGGGAGAAGAGTGGGGAGTGTTGAACTCAGCCCTCAAGTTTCTTTCTTGCAACAAAACAACAACAACAACAATAATAATTTTAAAAAATAAATTTATACCTCGCCCTCCCCGGCTAGAGCCGGGCTCAGGGCGGCTAACACCAATAAAATAAAATCACAGTAAAAACATAATAGGGGAAAAAGAGAGGGAGGAAAAAAACAAACCAATTTAATATACAGGTTAAAATGCAATTTAAAATGCAGCCTCATTTTATTTGTAGCAAATATTTGTAGCAAATATTTCCATTGAGGCTCATCAGCCAGCTGTAATGAAGCATTTGCATTCTGAATAAAAAGCTGAATGACCTTACAGAGAACCATTTTGAAAGATTTGCTTCACCTGTTTGAAATTAGAAACTGAGCTAGCAGTCAAGTTAAGTACTTCTTCACAAAGCACGTAGTTAAACTATGGAACTCGCTTTCATAGGAGACTGGGATGGCCACCAACTCAGATGACTTTGAGGACTAGACAAATTCATGGAAGAGACGTCTATCAATGGCTAATAACCATGATGGCTCTGCTCTGCTGCCATAGTTGAAGGCAGCAATGCTTCTGAATACTAGTTGATGGAAGCCGTAGGAGGGGAGAATGCTCTTGTGCTTGAAAGGCATCTGGTTGTCTACTGTGAAAACAGGTTGCTGGACCACATGGGCCATTTGCTTGTTCCAGTATTCTTACATTCTTAAAGAACTTTTCCACCCAACCCTGCATGCTTTTTCCTTCACTCATTTCCATTTTTCATTCAGTCTTTCACAGTTGGTCGTAGCATGTTGGAATGAAAAATACTCCCAACTTTGCTAATGCTCTAAGTGGCCTGAACTGTAAGTGGAAGGACTTGCATATCATATCTCTCTCTATATGTATGTTCAGCCCAGCCTGGCATGACTTCCTCCTCCTTTTTGTTTTTATTCTGGAATCCCAGATAGCTCCAGTTAGCAAATATAACACCATTTGTCTTGCCTTCCAAATGATCCTTCAGAGTGACTTGTCTAGCTTCCTGTATCTCTACATCTTTTAAACTTGAGTGTATCATTGGAACAACCTTAAGCAACCTTTAAGCCTGCTTGTGTGTCATTGCCTTATTCAGAGAGGAAGAAAGTAGCACTCACCAAAGCTTGGGAGGTTGCCATGGCAAATACATTTATCTCATGTAAAACTTGAGTAAATATTATTTGCAATCATGAACTCTGTTTACAAAAAATATCAGAATTTACTTAGGAGAGTTTGAATTTGAACGTTTAACCATGTTAAGAAGGATCTTAGCAGAAATAGACCTGTGGTTTTATTTTGTACACAAATAATATTTGTTAACAACTTTTATTTTGCAATAATAAAGAATCCTTGAAATCCTCATTATTTCACAGCAAAAAGGTTGTAGCAGCAGAATTTGCATAGATATATGATGCTTTTACCTGTTCTGAAATGTGTTCCTATATATTGGACCTTGATATTTAACATATTTTTCAAAATCCCAACAGGAAGAAATGGATAGCAACCCCATGGTATCATCTCTTCTTAATAAGCTAGCCAACTATACCAATGTTACTCAAGGAGTGGTAGAACATGAAGAAGATGAAGATAGCAAACGTAAGGAAATAAAGGTACAAATGCCAAAACTTTTAATTAACAATTGGTAGCAGAGCTTCTTCATTGGAGAGGTGGGCTGTCTGTCATACAAAATAGGTAATAAATATTACCGATAATGATAAAATGAAATATGATTCATTTCTCTCAGTTCTATCTAGGAAAAATTAAAATATTGCTAGTTATCAGCCATACATACAACAAGTTTACTTTTGGAGAGTGTCAAAATACACACTACACTCTGTTTTTTCCTCTTTCCAATTTCCGTGGTTTGGAAAGAGTGACACAGTGATCATGGATATTAACATGCCAATAGAGGCAACTGAAGGAACAGGTGTTGCCCTGGGCAAGTGGCTGGTAACACCTCTGATATATTTCTTTTTCTGGGGCCTTGCAAAATAGGAGATTTTGTTCAAACTTTAAAATTTTGTGCCATGATCAATAAGCCCTAGAATTATTCAACCTATAGCCACAGAGCATACTAAAGGGGAATACAAGGGGGCTAGTACTCTGTGACATTCTTCACACAATGGGGGCAACCGAAGAGAGACCAGACAAAACCCAAATCTGTCAGGAACCAGCTGAAGTTGAAGACTCTGAGGGAGTGCATCTAGATCTTTGCCAAATACGACTTTCCTTGTTATGGTGGGGCAACTGTTATCCTTCAGTTCCAATTTTTCTTGCTCCCCAAAATAGCTTCTTTTCTGTGGTTACAGTTGCGTTAACTACTCTCAGAAGATATGGCCTTGCACTATTGTTCTTGTCTGATCATGGTCATACCTACATTTGGGTGAAAGACTGAGAGCCATGTGACTCTGTATGCAGTAGAAGCTTCTTTCGTAGGGCATATGACATACATTTCTGAGGTTGTAGTGTGAGAAACATAAAAGCTCCTCAAAGAGTTTCTGAATATTTCTGTGATTCTCTATGTGTATATGTTACTGGTTGCATCCCGTTTCAGAGGATTTTTTAGCCTTTATGAAAAATTTGTTTCTTTGGGGGAAAGGCTGTCTTACTTAATGCAGATACATTGGTCAAAAAGTATACTAACGAACTATTATGTTTTCTGTGGGTTTTTTAGGCTCCACGTATGGGCACTTTCATTGGTGTGTATCTGCCCTGTCTACAGAACATTTTAGGAGTTATCCTATTCCTGAGACTGACATGGATTGTGGGAACAGCAGGAGTTCTTGAATCTTTCATCATTGTATTCATGTGCTGTTCTGGCGTAAGTACAACTGCCACTTTTTATGTTTAGCTCTACATGGGGCTGCCTTTGAAGCTGTCCCAGAAACCAGTGGGTGCAGAATCCTGCAGCGAGGCTCCTCACAGTGTCTCTGCCATGGGAGCATATTCACCCAGTGCTTTTCCAGCTGCACTGGCTCCCGGTGGAGTACAGGGTCAGATTTAAGGTGCTGGTTTTGACCTTTAAAGCCCTTCATGGCCTAGGACCCTCGTACCTATGGGACCGCCTCTCCTGGTATGCCCCACGGAGGACCTTAAGGTGCATAAATAGCAACACCCTAGAGGTCCCGGTCCCTAAGGAAGTTAGATTAGCCTCAGCCAGAGCCAGGCCTTCTCAACACTGGCTCCGGCCTGGTGGAACGCTCTGTCTCATGAGACCAGGGCCCTGCGGGATCTGATTTCTTTCCGCAGGGCCTGTAAGACAGAGTTGTTCCATCTGGCCTTTGGCTTAGAATCAGTTTGATTCCCTCCACCTCTTTCTTTTTCCTTTCTCCTCCTGTGAAGAGGATGCATCCTAACGTTTTAATGTTGTATTTTAAACTTTTTAAAAATGTATTTTAATCAACTTGTTTTTATTATTGGTTGTTAGCCGCCCTGAGCCCGGTCTTGGCTGGGGAAGGCGGGGTATAAATAAAAATTAATTATTATTATTAAATGCTGTTCTGCATTCTAGTGATTTTCCATTGTCGTCTTGTAACTTTATTCAAGCATTTACGGGGAGCAAGCTATGTAAAGCAAGACTGGGTGCAAGATAGATAGAGTTTATATGAGCCAGTGTGGTGTAGTGGTTAAGAGTGGTAGTCTCGTAATCTGGGGAACCGGTTTCGCGTCTCCGCTCCTCCACGTGCAGCTGCTGGGTGACCTTGGGCCAGTCACACTTCTTTGAAGTCTCTCAGCCCCACTCACCTCACAGAGTGTTTGTTGTGGGGGAGGAAGGGAAAGGAGAATGTTAGCCGCTTTGAGACTCCTTAAAAGGGAGTGAAAGGCGGGATATCAAATCCAAACTCCGCTGCTGCTGCTGCTGCTGCTGCTGCTGCTGCTGCTTCTTCTTCTTCTTCTTCTTCTTCTTCTTCTTCTTCTTCTTCTTCTTCTTCTGTTGCTATGTTCTAAGTGGCTGCGTTATGGATATTGTAAAGCAACATCAAGTAGCTTTCAGGAAGGCCAACATTTTTAGCCTCATTTGTATATCTCAGTCTCTAGTGCCAAAAGAGCAGCACCTTGTTTAGGCTAGGATTTCTCATGAACGAACCTTTTTTTCAGTTCAAAAATATAATGCAAGCCAAGTGTAGTTGCAGTTCAAAAAATAGAACTCTTTTGTGGCTGATTGGTGGAAAAGGGCTGTGCCAAGTAAGAGCTTAAAAAGACAATATATTTATAAAAATGTGTTTTATCTGTGGCACACAACACAGTCACCAATGAATTAGGAAGATAAGCCATTGTCCAGGTTGAGCATCATGATGGGAACTAGTTGTTTCTCTTCCTTCTGATCAAATTAAAGGCTTAATTGGTGTCATTGCCCCTACCCCACATCTAAATCAGAGAAGAGATACTCTTTCTGGATCACCCAAGTCTTTTGCTTTTCTTTCATTTCATTTCATTGACACTGTGAAAGAGATTTTAATTCTCAGGGGAAGTCATACATTCAATGAGAGAATAAATAGGGTGTGAAAACAAATGGGAGGCTCTTACCCAACAGCTGATTGGCTTGGTCACCAGTTTGGACAGTTTCCCTTACTTTTGTTTCCAACTGCTCTCACTTTAAATAGCAACATCATTTCCTAACAACTCATCAAGTGAGATATTGTTTCCGAAGTTCAGAGCCAACAGACATGGGTTCCGTGCCATTGTAGTGATTTGGGCTTAAGTCTGCACATGTTTCAGCCCTGGAGCTTTGACCCATACCTGGCTTTCTTCCATCTTCTGATTTGATTTCATGGCAAGGAATATGACTAAAAGAGGAAAACAATTCTTTCTAACCTTGAAATGTCATCCTGTTAGAGTGTTTTGGATATATGGGTTTGATTTTTGTTTTTCTGTTAGGACGATATTAAACATACAGACTATATTTGTGTTTTAGTTAGGTTATGGAAAACTAGCATAACATTCAATATGTTTAATAGTTCCTTAAATCCAAATGCATTTTTGAAAAGATTGGGTTGTATCCAAGAATGTCACTCAGCTTATGGTAAGGTTTTGGTCAGCGGAATGGGAAGGGAAGCAATTTATTATTCCTCCCTCCAGTGCAGCCCCCCCACATCCTTCCTAAATCTGCTCTAGATCATCATAGTAGTAGTAATAATGCGAATGGGACTGAATGAAATTGTTTCCCTGCCTGTTCCACTGATGAAAGCCATACAGCCAGCTGACCAATACCAATGAATATTCCTTTCTTTCTTGTAGACTCACAAAATATTTTGCTTTAGGTTTTATGGTACAAACAGTGGTTTTCTTTCCCATCCCTGCAGCTGGACCTTCCCACTTGCCATTTTAAAACTACTGGAAGCACACAGACACACATATATAAATAACCCAATCAATTCACATCTATTTAAGTGTCTTGTGCTTCACCTGTTCTGAGGGGCTTAACTGTTAGAGAAAGCAACTGTCAGACATTCTCATTCTCAAACTTTGCCTGTTGTATTATTTGAGGGCATCTAAGGCTGCAGTGTTGTTAATGCCAAGCAGACGGGGCCTCATCAGTGCCTAAACAGCTCTGAACTTTGAAAGGAAGAATGGGATATAGATATGTATAAATAGCTTCTCTTTGCTGTATTAGTAGGCAGATGAAAAGGACACATGGGTGATGGTTAGTCTTTCTCACTTCTACACCAAGAATCCAGTGTCTGAGTCTTTGTTTATACCAGCACTACATAAATGAAGAGTAATATGTGCTTATGCGGGTGGCGCTGTGGGTTAAACCACAGAGCCTAGGACTTGCTGATCAGAAGGTCGGCAGTTCGAATCCCCGCGCCGGGGTGAGCTCCCGTTGCTCGGTCCCTGCTCCTGCCAACCTAGCAGTTCAAAAGCACGTCAAAGTGCAAGTAGATAAATAGGTACCGCTCCAGCGGGAAGGTAAACGGCATTTCCGTGCGCTGCTCTGGTTCGCCAGAGGCGGCTTAGTCATGCTGGCCACATGACCTGGAAGCTGTACGCTGGCTCCCTCGGCCAATAAAGCGAGATGAGCGCCGCAACCCCAGAGTCGGCCACGACTGGACCTAATGGTCAGGGGTCCCTTTACCTTTTAATATGTGCTGAGTCAGTAACCATCAGTAAAACTTATGCCTTGGTTCTTGTCTCCACTTGAACCATTTTAAGTACAGTGTCTTCACCAATTTATATACTATTGCAAAAGCATGATTTCTGACATAAGAGGCAAGAATAAGGAGATGCCACTGGCATTTCATATGGATCAATAATTTTAGTGCTCTCTTGTACTTGAATGCATACATCTTTTGCTTTTTATAAAGATTTAACTCATGGGTCCTGCACCCTCAATGTGCTGGGAGCTTCTGCTCTTACTATACGAACTGTCGTCAGCTGTGGTTTCTTAAATTTGCTAGTAACATTCTCCAATATCACTTGTTTTTTTGCAGACTCTGCTAACTGCAATATCAATGAGTGCAATAGCAACAAATGGTGTCGTTCCAGGTAATTACAAATTTTACTTATATATTAAAAGTATGTTTAGTGCACATGCTAAATGATAATGGAATACAGATGAAATGCTTCTCACTATGATGAAGTGGGTATGTGAGGAGTGGACAGCAAAGTATCTCCTGCTGTAATGGGCACAGGCACACATTTCCTAGGTCTGTCAGTGGGGTAGGTACCAAGGAAAGGCTCTGGCATTCTTCCCATAATGATGCTTGTTCCGGTCTCTCTCTTCTTGCCTGCTTTCTTGAGGACAGCTTACTCTGATGGAACAGGACTGACTATATCAAGGTGCCTGCAATTCTGCCCGCGCCTGACTAGCTGGGGGCAGGGGGGGGTGTCTGCCGGTGTGTCTGCAAAGGCCTTACCTTTGCTCCTCTTACAGCAACGGCAGCAGCATTGTAGCTAACTAAGCCTTTCTGTATCTCTTCCCCAATTTGCATGTGGAAATGGCGAAACAGCGTACACAAGAGACTTTATCAGAAATGGGGCACCTATTTCAGCCCACAAATGTAATTTAACCTTGACCATGAGCTGCAGCCAAACTTCGTTTTTACTTCTGAGTAGACATGCATTCTGCAGTGCTTTCAGACAGTGTGTTGGCTGTCACTATAAGAAATTTGATACTGGTACTATTTTTCTTTGAATTGATACGTAGCAACCAAATAGCATTCACATTTATGCTGGCAGGGAACATTAGAAATGCAGCCCTGTCTGTAGCTGCACAATGGCACTTGCCCACATATATCTGTGGGTAGGGTTGCTTAATGAGACTGTAAAGCAAGCCACTTCTGTTAAAACACAGGCAAAGTGCTAAATGTGCAGCATGATATTGCATTTTCTGTCATAACGAATTAATAAATCTTATAACATTAAACAATCTCCCAGATCATGGATTGCTTCTGACCTTTGAATTCTCCTCCAGTGTTTCCTTCGTTCTCCTTGATTTATGAACAGTGAAGCTGCAGTTATTATTCCAGCCACAGCCTTTCCAATCTCTTCCTTAGTGCTACTTGATACCTACTGTTTTATAATCTAAGCACTGTTAGCCAATTAGCCAGAGCAGAGCACAGCAGGAACCCTTTGTTGTTAGTGGATTATATAGGCTTTTTTAGTTGCTACCTTCTGAGACAATGTTCCAGATATTGTTTGCTTTTAGATGCGGTCCATGTTAGGTGCAGGGTATCACTCTCAGAAAAAGGAAGGGGGCAAGTATGGCTTATTGCATACAGGGAGGGATCCCCCTCAGGTATGCAGGAAACACCTTACATTTGAGGAAAGGCCTCCTTCTTCCCCCAGCCCCCCAAATCCACCACTATCTCACCCCATTTGGTCACTTTTTGACGTGCTTTTCTAGCCCAAATTCAGCACTCACTTGCTTGCTTACAGAAGCCTTATGCTGCACTGTCCTGCATGTCTGCATCGCATGACCATACCAAGTCAACTCTTAAACTCTTGCCCTCTTCTGTCTCCTTGTTAAGAATCTATTTTTGACACAGAGCATTAGGGATGCAACAGGTTAAATAGTAGAAATTGCAAATAACGTGAAAGTCCGTGTCTGACCTTTGTTTCACACACTCCTATCTGCATTCCTGGGGGCAAATGTGCATGGGGCTTATTAATGGTCACTCTTTGTTTCACACCTGCTTGATAACCTAAAACAGCACATGCCGCTGCATCAGTTTTAAAGGAAAGAACCTATACGTAGCATCTTTTTTGGTAAGAATCTTCATTTGAAGTTAAAAGAAACCAGGCTTCTGTCTTTCATGCTGCATGCTCTGTAAGGAGGGCAGGGAGAGGGAGGCTCCTCTTGTGAGTCTCCAAATTAATCCACTTTTTCAGATGCCTGAGATAGTTGCACACTTTCTGTCTTTCCTTTCCTAACCACAAATCACAATCACACTATCCCCCATGAATCTCCTGATCACCAATGCTAATGTACAATGAACAAGGAGAAACAATGGTTGATGTTCTGAAAGAATTGATGTTTGCATAAAATTTAGTAAGTTTAGAAAAGCTTGCATGGTGTTTAGTAAGTAACAGTACAATCCTATCCATGTCTAAGCAGCCTGAGGTTGCAATCCTGTACCCGCTTGGCAGGAAATAAGGCCTATGGCACGCAGTGAGGCTTACTTCTGAGTAGACATGCAAAGCACTGCATTGTTGATTGCTATTGTAGTGTACATTGCTATCAAAGTTAGAAGTAAAAATGCCAACTAAACATGTTAAGATGGGGGGAAAGAAAGAGAAAAAGTTCCAGACTACATGCAGAGAGGAATGTAATGAGGAGTTTCCATGCAAAAAAAAAATAGAATGACATGTTATTACAAAGGAGGGGGGGGATTTATTTCAGCCTAGGGTCGAATGCATTTTTGGAAAACCACCTGAGGGCCATATGCCAGTGGTTGGTGGAGCCGGAGGCAAAAAGGGGCGGAGCAACAAATGTATCAAAAATCCAAGCATCTGGGGCGATTTGTAGTGGGATATTAACAGGAAGCAGGTTGCTTAACCCTTTCTCAACCCTAATTGGAAAATAATTTGTATAGATTTGTGAGACTGAATTATGGCAACCATACTAATGTCTGAATGATGGAATGCATTTTTAAAAACAAAAAACACCCATTGCATTTTCCTGGCCTCTCCACTGGTCCAGTTCTCATGTCATAGTAGGCAAGTTCACATTAAACCATTAACGTTGCTTTACCTGGGCTGTGTGTCATCTCCTCAATAGCACATGGAGGAAAGCAACTGTAATCCTTGGCATAGTGTTGCATCTGAACCAGGAATTGTGGTTTGCTTGGCTCCTACAAGCAACGTTCAGTAAGCCAAGAACAAACCTTGGTGGATTCAGCTATGATATAAATTCTAAAGAAAGTAAGACGCAGAAACTTTGGGTGGTCCATAATGTTGCTTGCCCAAACGATTGATAGCTAGGATGGCATTAATCATGCTACTCCTTTTCTGAAGCAGCTGCACTGCCTACCAGTCTATTTCTAATTCAAAGTGCTGGCTTTGAACTATAAATAAATGATATGAGTTCTGATAATCTCAAGGAGTGTATTCTCCAATATCAAGGATGGGGAATCTGTTGCAGTCTGGTAAACATGGAGGTCCTCCCTTGCTGGCCTCTGGGGTGCCCCCAGAGCCCTTTCACCTCCTTCCCAAAGGCCAGTAAGGAAGGTGGCTCATACTGAACTTTGGAAAGGTGGGCACAAGGTCTCTGAGATGCTGTCAGAGACCTCCCGCTCCCTTCCCAAAGCCCAGTAAATGAGGAAAACCTGCTGGGTACATGGGTGGTGATGGGAAATAAAGGAGAGTAGGGAACAGTGGGTTTCCCTGGCTCTCCATTTATTTATTTATTTATCCCACCCACCTACCTGCATAAGGTTGTGATCACAAAGTAAAACAAGTGCAGTAATAATATTATTTATACCTGCCCATCTTACTGGGTTTCCCCAGCCACTCTGGGCGGCTTATAACACATAAAACATTGTAAAATATTATGCATTAAAAATTTCCCGATACAGGAGTGCCTTCATGTGTCTTCTAAAAGTCAGAGAGTTGTTTCTTTCCTTGACATCTGATGAGAGGGCATTCCACAGGGTGGGTGCCACTACCGAGAGCTTGCTGTAGTTTCTGGAATTTGTGGTTTGGTGTGCTTCTGTGCTTGCTTTTGCGGGGGGAGGTTGTGTTCATAATATTATTCATGTGGGGGGGGGATCTAGTGAATTTGTGGTCCTTGGTCTTTCGTTTCTGGGCATATTATGTGTGATTGTGGGCACGTTCTTCTGTGTGCTGTACGCTATGCCTCACCATTTCCTGCCCTTTAAACTCTGCTTCTCCCTCTTTGTATTGTCCCTTGTCCCTAGTTTAAAGTGAACTCCCCTCTTCTTTTGTTTTATAGCCTGTTTGGGGGTTGAAGTGTCCTTTCCCTTCCTCATCCAAGCAGTGTAGTGTTCTGTGGGTTGTGTGAGCCGAATTTTTAATGCTTTTTTCTCCTGCCTGCCATTTTCTGAGCTTCACTAGAACTCCAGGCCATCAGCCGCACCAGCCCATGGCATTTCATAGAATCATAGAATTGTAGAGTTGGAAGGGACCCCCCTGCTGTTTCCACAAATCTTTGGTTCAGCAATCACTGCAGCTCTGTTTTATTTCATTTTTTTGGTGGTCTCCATTAGCTCCAGGCCAACAGCTGCAGTAGCTCTGTGGAAGTCTTGGGCCATGGACAAGAGGAAGCTGCTGAAGGCTGAGGCCCTTAAGGCAACATATAAATCAGCTCATAAGCATCGCCCTCCTCTGATGGTGTCAACCTCTGCAATCGTGGGCGCCAAGCCCAATTGGCGTGGGGGGAACAAGGGGACTGGTGAAGCTGCCACCCTCCATTACATCCCAGATACTGTGGCTGAGGGCACTGCCGTTGCCAAAGGTGTTGTGTTTAAGGTGAGCCACCAGAGTCTGGTTAAGTTTCCTGCCCTTTTCTCTTTTCAACCAGTGGTGATGAAGAGGCTCTGCCTGAAGTTTTTGTGCACCCTGAGTCCTTGTGGAGTCTTCTCTGAAGATGGATTTTGGGGATTTGAGGTTCCTTCCCCAGCCTCTCCCCATTTCTGTGCCACCTGATCCTTCACTTTCTTACTCTGTTTTGCTTCAGCCTGGTCCTCTCAATCTTTCTGTAGTATCCTTGCCCGTGACTAGTGAGGATCCATGCAAGCATTTGTTGCCTGTTTCATAACATAGCCCAGCTGCTGCCACTGTTTCCTTGTAAACATAGCTTCACCTGATTCCTCAGATACTACTTCAAATCTTTTGGGTGATATACCTAAAGAGCTGCCAGTTATAGTTTCTAGTTTCTTCTCTGCACTGGTGTCTTTGGCTCCTGCTTCAGTTCCTACTTAGATCTTTGTGGCTTTATCTATTCGACCCATGAAGTCCCAACCCTCTGTAACTCCAGCAATACCTACTGTTCCTGTTGTGTTACCTTTGCCAAACCACTGTTCACTGCCTGATAAACATGTGAACACATGGTGCCACGCACACAAGAGGGTGAAATCCGCGTCTGTGCTCAGTGGTCTGCAAATGAGCCGTGGACCTGAACACGATGGAGGAATCGCCATCTCCTACTACATCAAGCCTTTCTTAAAACTATATTATTGTTGAGTTATGTTTGTTTGCCATTTGTTTGTTTGCCATTTTTTTATACTGTACAGAAATTAGTGGTTGAATAAATGAAGCAGTGTAAATATGTTTTGAATATTCTTGTGGCATTAAGTATTATGCTAATGTGTGTTTCATTGATGTTAATTTCACAGCTGGTGGCTCATACTACATGATCTCAAGATCATTAGGGCCGGAATTTGGTGGAGCTGTGGGAATCTGTTTTTACTTGGGCACAACTTTTGCAGGGGCTATGTATATTCTTGGCACAATTGAAATTCTACTGGTAAGTTGTCGTTTAAAAAGCTGATAATGTTAATGTAGCACTAACTACACATCCCCTGCTTTCTAATAAACTACAATACTGTTTTTATTAAAAACATCAGAGAGAGAGAGAGCCATGAGACTTGGAAAAGTACATGTCCATAATGAATTTTATTTATGGAATAACATACTGTCTGAAATGAAGGGGCACAGACCATAATATTGTATTTTTATTTTGTACCATACTCTGGGACCTTATGGTGAAGGGTTGATAAGAAATCAAATTAATAATAATAATTAAAATTGGGATGACAATATTTAAGTATTAGATAAAAACATTTACTTTTTTAAAGACTTCCCTGAGTTAATTGGGCAATATATGTACTATCTCATGTGCACACACATACTTGTGTACCATGCATGCATTTATGAAAATTGCTGGTGGCAAGAACTACCTTAAAGAGAGCTGTTATGCTCTTCTTTTACACAGAAGAAATTCATTTCTAAAAGAATGATGCTTGCTGTGATGCATGAATAATTTAAACCAGATTTGGTGAGCTTGTGACCCTCCAGATGTTGGCCATCATCCTTGAGTGTTGGCCATGCTGCTTGGGGCTGGTGGAGAATGGAGTCACAGCAACATCTGGAGGGCCACATGTTACTCACACCTGATATATGATTTTTGCTTCACAGATATTTTGCCTATAAGCACTTTTATGCAAACGTATTAAATAGATTAACTTGCACAGATATTTTTCAGATTATATTTCCAAGTTTTATTTTCTAAAACCATGTTGAAATAAAAGAAAAACCCTAATTTGACAAATGATAAAATGGTTGTCAAGTACTAATTTCCCCCAGTTTTGTTTTAAAAGCTAACTTTTTGAGGTAACAGTCTTGCTGTTCTTTGATTACTTAAGTGATCTGAAAGTTAACTGTCTTGGAATTACATGCTAAAAGCTGTCTGGTATTTGTTTTCCTTACAGAAATACATTTCCCCCAATGCTGCTATTTTTGAAGGCGGTGAGGAAGCCATGTTAAACAACATGAGAGTTTATGGGACATGCATCCTTGCTCTGATGGCCCTCGTTGTTTTTGTGGGAGTCAAATACGTCAATAAGCTTGCCCTCGTCTTTTTGGCTTGTGTAATTCTTTCAATTTTTGCCATTTATGCTGGGGTTATTAAAACTGCTTTTGAACCACCAATCTTTCCGTAAGTAAAGGATAAGTTTTTTTTAGATATGTGATTATTATTACAGCATGCTTTAAATATCTGGAATCTACTTGGTTCAGACACTGAAGCAAAAATTTGAATTCCTGAACTCAGTGAGCCCCCTGAGTCATCAGAACCTTCCCAAACTCATATGTCCTTTATTAGTGTCGCTGGGAGACACTCTAAGCTGAATCTGGAGAGCTTGGCAGGGACTGAGAGAAAGGAAGAGCTTGATGCTCCCATCGTGGGGACAGTTGGGGTGGTTTCCTCTCCAGTTGTCTTCTGCCAGTTGATGAAGACTTCTTATTCCAGCAGGCCCAGCCAGCCGATCCTTTATCTGAAGACAGTGCCGCACGAGTGGAGTTCTGCTTGCACAGTGGGACTACTTTTCTTGTCCTCTCCCCTGTGCCCCCACAATCTGCTCCAGAGGATCCCCTAATCCTCCAGAGCAGATTTAGTGAGTGTGTGGAGGGCTTGAAGGGACAGGAGAGGGAGAGGAAGTTCCATTGTCCGCAAAGTAATTTGTTGTGCGAGTGGAACTGCCATGTTGGATACAGCCTGTTGTATTTTATCATATGTTACTCCTTTCTCTGCTGTGTTTTTCTTGATGATGGTGGTTGTTTTGACGTGATTTTTAACCACTTGTAAGCCTTCCGAGGAAATGCCTTTCCTTAGAAGGGCAAGCTAAATACTTCTGTGCAAATATACTCATGTGCACTTAAATGTAGGTTTTGTGCCAGACATCACTCACTTACCGTATTTTTCGTCCTATAGGGCGCACCTCGTTTTTTGGCGGGGGGGAATGAATAAAAAAAATTTATTCCCCCCCCCCCCGCCGGGCGCGCAAGGCTTGCAGACACTTGCCCGAAGCACGGGGAGCCCTCCGGAGGGCTCCGCATGCTTCCGGTGGCAGGCTGCCGCCCCAAGCCTCACGGCCCGGCGGGACCTCCCGCCGGGCTTGCAAGGCTTGCGGATAGCTTCCTGAAGCCTGGAGAGCGAGAGGGGTTGGTGCGCACCGATGCCTCTCGCTCTCCAGGCTTCAGCGAAAGCCTGCATTCGCCCCATAGGACGCACACACATTTCCCCTTCATTTTTGGAGGGGAAAAAGTGCATCCTATGGGGCGAAAAATACGGTAACTTGCTTCTTTACATGACTTCATTAATTGTTGAACACATGTACTGATGAACAGGCAGGTACTAAAGTGGAAGTGAGAACATGCACGTTTCTAAAAAGTCTTTATTTTTCAAAATGCATATTCTCTGCTAGGGGAAAAATACATTTTCCCCAAATGGGGCAGCATTCTTGACTTTACTATATAACTACAGTTATCCTAGCTTGAACATACTTGTTAAATCAAATGATAAAAAATTGTTAAATCGCGTGTAGCATTTGATTGATTTTTATTTTGTGTTCTAGCGTTTGCCTCCTTGGAAATCGTACATTAGTAAGAGATACTGACTTTCCTTGTGTCAAATATTATGAAGAAAACAATATGACAGTGACTACCAAGCTGTGGGAAAATTTCTGCGGTAGCCCACTATTAAATGCCACCTGTGATGAATATTTCATTCTAAACAACGTCACAGAAATTCAGGGGATTCCAGGAGTCGCAAGCGGAGTCTTACTTGGTGAGTTTACATCTTGTGAAGTGACAACTGCACCTTTAACCACACGTGCAGAAACTAGGTAACCCAAATGTTTTCTACTGATAGGAGTATAGTAAGGAAGCCTTTTAACTCCTGCTCTTTGTAGCATCAGTTTGTACTTACTGCTGCCCGAACACATTCTCTTCAGACTGTTGCGATCGCCCAGTTTGCCAGGGTTGCTTGTGCATGTGCAGATGACACTTCCCATATGAACTGGTCCTTAGTTCAGTGCTGGCCCTAGACTAACTAATATCCTTCATAGCAGGCTACGAAGGACCTGCTCAGAAATTTATTGGCAGCTGCACGAATGATTATAGTTAGAAAGGGGAAGGGACAAGCAGAATATAAAATGGAAGAATGGTATAAAGAGGTGTGGGATATAGCTATTAACGATAAATTAACATGTGCCATTAAGGTAAGGCGGGGAATATGCAGGAGAAATGATTTTGAGGAGATATGGAAGGTGTTTGTAGAATTTGTACTGTTGAAACGGAAGGGGGACAAACCATTGCAAGAGGTGTTGAAATTTTGGGAGGTTGGGTGGTTACAATGGAATGGTCTCGGTGGTGGGGTGCACATTTATATTCTTATTTATTTATATTACTTAGTCTATTTTTAAAATTATTTTTATTTTGACAAACTAGTATCCTTGCAAGGAGTATCCTCGGTACCTTTTCTCCATTGCATTGCAGTCATTACTTTTATGCAGATTTGTCAGTATGATTTATTTGTGCCACATAATATGCACTTTCTCATGAAAAAGAAAAGAAAAAGAAAAAAGAACACAAATTATTGGCCATACAGATCAGTGTTGCCAGTTTTACAAGTGAAAATGAACTGTTTATATTACATGGCTCAGAAGATAACCCATGACAAGTACACTCAAAGCCCAGTGCGCCCCAGCCCTGCCTTGACTTGAAATCTGGTTCCATTTACACTTAGCAAATGCTTTACTGCTGACTTCAGCAGAATGCGGAATACATTCATCACACTTTTTTGTTATAAGCCTAATAAACATCTTCATTTTGGGATAAGTAATATCCCAGAAACTTCAAGTGTTCAAAACGAATAAGGTTTTCTTATTGATAAGAGAACCATATTTTGAGGAGGAGTGAATGATTTGCATGAGTTAGTGTTCATATACGTTTAGAGCTGGCCTGAGTGAGTAAACTTTTGTTCTTATTCCTCACAGATAATTTGTGGAGTGTATATGGAGACAAATTCGCAATTGTGGAGAAACAGGATCAGCCATCAGTTCCTGTTTTAGAAGAGACAGATGCGAAAATCAAATACTATGTGTATTCGGATATCATGACCTACTTCACGATGCTAGTAGGAATTTATTTTCCATCTGTGACAGGTATAGTTCCCCTCCCCCCCCCCATCTCTCTCTCACAACTGAAGTGATTCTCTGTGTATTGATTAGAATTGCATATTGGATTTAATTTGCCTAACTCAGCTCTATGTGTCCTAGTTGCACATACATGTAAAAAAAAGTGCATGTAAATGTCTTTTCTGCCAGCACTTATAATGAGATATTTAGTTTAGACACAGTAATATTACTAACACATGGGGTAATCAGACAACAGTCAAGAGTTGAGAATCAAAGAATGTACTACATTGCAAAATAGATTGTGGCAATGTGCAGATTATAATAGAACAAAAAATAGTGGTTAAGCAAGCAGCATTCAGATAATACTGGCAGCTTATCTGCAGATGGGTGGCAAGAGATGTTAGACAGATATGTACAGCCTTATTGGTATATGGAGAGTTAAGTGTGTGCTGTTAGCAGCAGTGAGGTTGACAAAAAAAAATGGGAAGGAGGGAACAGAGATGAAATAAGAAAGAGAAGTGCCTTGGAGTGTGAGAAAAGGAGACAGAGATTGTCTTTGGCATCAGATTGTCAGGGCTTCCTGGGGTCAGATACTATGTGGAGCTGGAGTCAGCTGAACCTTCAGGTCCCTGGAGCTCTTAAGACATTGCATGGCTTCCTGGAATGGGAGTAAGAGGAGAGGCACATAGCAATTTTTCCTTGGGGTCCCTAACTGAACCGAGCTATGCAGGTCAGAGATTCAGTGGTATGTGAGGCTGTTCAGTTAAGGCCTTCAGTTCTGTTCCACTACTCGCATAATTTCTTCATTACTTAACAAAATGTATATACTGTTTGATTGGTTAAAAGAACAACCACCTAAATGGTTTACAAAAATTTACTATATATTTTGGAAAATGGTCTGTCTGTATATTTGTCTGCCCGCCTGTTCTCTATGGGTTCAGACACCAGTCGAGTTGGTATGATTAAACTCTACATGAGGGTTCCTGAGGTTGTGGGGGTGGTCTTCACTGACATTTGGATGCCAGGTGCCATTGTGAATTAAGATAGCGGACCAAAACATGACTTTGCCCAGTTTGGTGTGACGGGCCCAAACTGCGCTGATGTGGATGCTGCTGAAAATATCACCCAGTTTCATGTGACTTTGCCCAATTTGGTGCTACAGGTCCAAACTGCACATATTTGGATGACTCTGAAGGTACTATTGCCCAATTTGGTGTAACAGATCACAACTGTGTTGATGTGGATGCCTCTCAAAATATTGTCACCCAACTTGGTATGAGAGCTCCTGAGATGGAGGCAGCAGTCTTCATCTTTGTTTTGATACTGGATGCTGTTTTGAATCAAGATGGCAAACCAGAAAGATGACTGCCCAAACTGATGTGACTGTTACAAATGAGATCTCCTGAGGTGGAGGAGCTAGTTTTTGCCTACATTTGGATGCCACTGGATGCAGTGAGCCATGTGTCTGCGTTGAAGGCAGGAAACAACAATTTAGGAAGTAGAATGCTCACCCTCTCTGCTGCAAATCACCTCTGTATTTTTCATGGAGGCAAGAAGAGACCTTTCTTGAAAGTTGCATCTAAATTTCATAGAAAGCAGTAATTAGTCCTGCCCACCTTTTGTCTGTCTGCTGCTGACCATCTGGAATTGATGGGGCATTCCACAGATGTCCACAGGACCTTAAAGGGTATAGAGCCAGTGCTTTAGATTAATGGGCATTCTTTTGTCTCATTTCTTCCTTCTTACTTAGGTAAGAAAGTAACTAATTCAACATCATCTAGATCAGGCTTCCTCAACCTTGGCCCTCCATATGTTTTTGGCCTACAACTCCCATGATCCCTAGCTAGCAGGACCAGTGGTCAGGAATGATGGGAATTGTGGTCTCAAAACACCTGGAGGGCCGAGGTTGAGGAAGCCTGATCTAGATGGAGTAGGGCTTTTATCTCCCCAGCCAATGAATCTCAGAAACTGCCTGTGCCAGCTGGGATAACTACTCACTCAGCGAGCACAGCAGCTGCTTCCACTGCCTTTTCTGTCAGTGCAGAGCAGCCACTAAACTCATTCAGCAGACATTACAAGACAGGCAGGTATGCTTCAGATGAAGCACCTTTTGGTCAGAGGGTCCTGCAGCAGGTCCTTTGCCAATAATTAGGTTGCTACCAATTTCCCACCCTATATCTGGAGCATTTAGTATGTCCTGGATTAATGAGCTTCACTAGCAACATAGAAAGAACCATTGGGCTCATATCTGATGGTTAGTTATTATTAATAGTTTCCTGGCTTTAGGTAATTTTAAAGTACTATTTTTTTCGTAGGTTTTTTTTTTTTTTTAAGGAAGTGGGTTTCCTACATTTTAGGCAATGTTCCTCCTAGACCGACTTGGTAGAGCTTAGTGAGAACGCAACTGCATGCTGGGAGCATTCTACTTCCCTAAATTGTTATTTCCTGTCTTCATCACAAGATGATACTGCAGTCTCAGATTGAAGAACTTCTATCAGCATCAAGAACTAACTTTCAGATAGGAACCAATGGTTCCTTTTCACTCATCTATTGTTCAGGCACCAGTCCAGGGCCCACACAATATCCCGTGATTCAGATGTCATGGAGAAATAGAGCTGTGTGTCATCAGTGTACTTACCACACCTGGTCCCAAACCACCTAATGAGTGCTCTCAGAATCTTAATTCTGATATTAAGTAGTATTAGGAAAAGAATTGTTCCTTGCAGCACATGACAGCACAACCCCCAGGGGCTGAAGGGCACTCTCTCAATCCTGTTCTCTGGACTGTCCTGGAGGTAACACAGCGCCTTCAGTTCAGATACTCAGAATTCAAATGTGTAATTCAGAGTGAAGCGTTTAATTTAGTAAGAACTAAGAAATAAGAATTTGTGTGTGTGTGAAAATCTGAGTATATTCAGCATTTAGGGTTTTTTGGCGTGAGAGAAGTATTTTTGGGTACGCAATATGAACAAGTCCTGCAGATGAGATAGAGCATATTATTTTAGTATGACTGCCAAAACAGGGAATGAACTGGAATTTTGTTGGCATCTCTTTCCATGTCTATAAAAATAAGGGCTTTGTCTTCCTTTGTGTTGCTTTGATTCCTGCAAGAAATGGAAGAAGCTGTCCGAACTTGTTCTCTCATGTAATGAATACTATTGGGACATTTGCTAAGGTCATCCATGTCCTGATATTAGCTAATTGGCTGAAAAGAATTGCTGGAACTCTTCCATAGAAGTCTCTTGTACAGCACAAGCTGAACTTTTGTACTGACATCTTCACTTTTTCCTTTATGGTCCTAACACTTTTCTTCACCTTTTTCAAAGTATAGAGGTAGACTTTGTTTTGAACCTTTTGGATTATATGTCTTTTCTTCAGGAGTGAAGCTTGCTTGTAAAATAGTGAAGAAACATTCATTTCGGCAAGCCTTTAGGGGTTGCTTCTTAGCCTTGCCAGAATGGATTGCAGACTTGTTACTAGAAGTTTGCTACAGTGTAGTTTTGCCTCATAATATGATTAAAATGTATTCTTCTCTCAATTCCAACAGGTAGCCTGGGCTGTATAATGTATCAAACAAGGTCGTTATTATGTTCATATGTCTGTGTCCACAAAAGAGACATTGACTACAGCTAATTATAGTTTTTGTATTTGAGTATCACCAAATATTGTTCTCAAAACATAGCTCTTTTATCCTAAATTTATATTTGCACCAAAATATATTTTCTGCTTCTGCCAGTACTTTTCTGCTGCTGGTTTTGGATTTATTATTTATTATTATTCTCTTTATTATTGGAAAACCATAATACATAGAAAACATTTGCAGCATTAGCAAACTAATCATCAACTAATTATCTTTTTTAAAATAATAATTTTATTAATATTATATTTATACACTTTGTAGCCTAGACCAGATATCAAAAATGAAGAAAACAGGTAGTGAGGGAAAGAAAAAAGTTGAGAAAATAAAAATAAAAATGACATATAAAGGAATATTATCTATCCTTGGGCATCTTTTTCTTCAGTAGTCCATGGCTTTTCCAGCCTTTACCCAATAGTCCAAAAGCCTTCGGAACCTTTCTAGGCTCAGCAAAATGTGAAAAGCAGAGTATTTCTCCTAATACATAGCCTGAACTAATTTTCTAAACAGAGAAGACCCTTTTCTGTCTAGCAGCCTCATTGATTAGGCATAGGAGCCTTTGGATCACTGCAAGATGTGGCCAAGAACAAACTTTGACTACAGCTCTTGGTTAAGGAGGAGAGAGCTTAACCACAACCCCGGGTCTGAACTGCACACTATGCCAAAACTTGGCTTGGGTATGCGCTGCACTGAGCTAGAAGGGTTGGGAAGGAACAAAGCAGTTATGAGCTTCTCCCCAGGATGTTCAGGCTAAGCCATGGTTTTGTTTAGCATTGTATGTGACTATGACCATTGTATTGACATTGACATGGTTCTCACATCATTGTAAGTCAGAGTATGGCTTACCATGACTGCACTGACTCCCTATGGGGAATTTGCATCTGCTTTGTTTCTCCCTAGACTCTTTAGGTCAGCACGGGGCAGCAGCTCAGCATGTTGTCTGAAGCTGAGATCATAGTTAAGCTCTCCTACCTAATCATGAGCTATAGGCAAGGTGTGTCTTATGGTTTTGGTTAAGGAGGACACCTTGCCCACAATCCCAGGTTCAGGCAATGTGATAAGCCATTCCTTAGCTTAGCTGCTTCTCTTAAATGCCCAGGGAGAGGCAAAGCAGCTGCAGCTTCCTCCTTGGGAGCCAGCAAATTTGCATATCTGTGCTAAGTTTTGGTTTAATGTGATGTGCAAACGCAGCCACTGTGACTGTTTGTAGAGCTGGCAGTTGGAAAGGACTTTTGGAACATTTGACTCTTGAAGGATCATCATATGCAGACCTTCTTAATAGTCTCCACCAAGTCTTGAAGTTGTTATTCCCTTCCCTTCTCCCTTTCCAGCTCTCTGCTAAAGGTGTGATTGACCAGATATAGTCCTTTGCTTGTTCTGGCAGTAGTATGTTATGGTTGTTGCTTTAATGACAGGTTGCATCTATCAACTTAATATAACTGGAATAATCAGAAACTTGATGACATCCCATTTTTTCCCTATTTCTGTATGTATTTTAGGCATTATGGCAGGTTCAAACAGGTCAGGGGATCTTCGGGATGCTCAAAAAGCTATTCCAACTGGAACAATTCTGGCCATTTTAACAACATCATTTATCTGTATCCTTTTAATGCAATTTGCGGGGGTCTAGATTTAATATGGGACGCAGGTGGCGCTGTGGGTTAGAGCACAGAGCCTAGGACTTGCTGATCAGAAGGTTGGCAGTTCAAACACCCCGTGACGGGGTGAGCTCCCGTTGCTCGGTCCCTGCTCCTGCCAACCTAGCAGTTCGAAAGCACGTCAAAGTACAAGTAGATAAATAGGTACCGCTCCAGCGGGAAGGTAAACGGGGTTTCCGTGTGCTGCTCTGGTTCGCCAGAAGTGGCTTAGTCATTCTGTCCACATGACTCGGAAGCTGCCTGCAGACAAACGGCGGCTCCCTCAGCCTATAGAGCGAGATGAGCGCCACAACCCCAGAGTCGGTCACGACTGGACCTAATGGTCAGGGGTCCTTAGATTTCATATTCTTGGTTTGTTTAATTGGGTTTTTGTTTGAGAATGCACAGGTGGCTGACATACGATAGTAAAATGTGGTTATGAGGGAATCCTAAATATTTTATTTTCAGTATGAGTAGGGTTGTTGGGATTTGATGAACCTTTAAGCAGAAAGCATAAGCCACTTCTCCAGGAATAGTACATCTCGTATTAGTTTATTTAGAAGCTACACCTCATTCTGACTGATTGTTAAAACCGATGGGATTTGCAGCATTAATATTGGTAGATATAAGAGCTTTGTACTATTATAAATGGAAACATGTGAACCATTATAGTATTGTTTGTTTTATAACATTAAATTTAACCAGAGATATATGAAAATAATAAGCTGTAATGGAGCAAATAATAAAGCAAAAACGTGAATCTTTGGAGGGAATATCTCCCTTCTTTTTCTTTTCTGATTTTTTTTTTTTTTTTAATTTTAGGTATAGAAACAGAATATGGTACAGTCAAAGTTTAAATACTCTGCCAAATTCAATGTGGAAGTTAAAACCTTTCCCAAAGAAATCAGTGCTTAGCTTCTTTGGGGTGTGCAGTAATGTGTGCTGTTCTTCTAATGCATGGGTAGGCAAACTAAGTCCCGGGGGCTGGATCCAGCCCAATTGCCTTCTCAATCCGGCCTGCGGACGGTCCGGGAATCAGCGTGTTTTTACATGAGTAGAATGTGTCCTTTTATTTAAAATGCATCTTTGGGTTATTTGTGGGGCCTGCCTGGTATTTTTACATGAATAGAATGTGTCCTTTTATTTAAAATGCATCTCTGGGTTATTTGTGGGGCATAGGAATTCGTTCATATTTTCCCCCAAAATATAGTCTGGCCCCCCACAAGGTCTGAGGGACAGTGGACCGGCCCCCTGCTGAAAAAGTTTGCTGACCTCTGTTCTAATGCTTTCCAGGTGTTCTTGTGGACCTTCTGTTCCCCCCCTTTTCCAATTTATGTTCCTTTTAAGTTCCTTGAGTCTTAATTGCAGATTTGTCCTGCATAGTACTTTTTGGAGCCTGTATAGAAGGAGTCGTCTTGAGAGACAAGTACGTAACAGTGGGGGGGTTTTGCTACATAATTTCAAAAGCTTCCTGTCCATACCAGTTTAAGTGGATGAAAATGTGAGATTGGGAAGTGTATATTGCAGAAGCTGGTATAGATAATTCAAGATAACCTGAAACAGATATCTGCTGCCTGCTTTAAGTTGCACTTTTATTCATCCTGCATGCGTGTCCGTGTTGCCAATGCATGTCTTCCTAGAAATAACATAGCCCTAAATCTTTGGGGTTTTTTGGTGGGGGGGGGGGGAGAAGCAGACTGATATTTGTATAAGTTACTTAACTTTTCTTGCTTGTTTAATGTTGCATATGATCTTTCTCCGCAAGATTTGGACAAGCAGTTAATGGAAACCTGGTGATTGGTACGTTGGCATGGCCTTCTCCGTGGGTCATTGTGATTGGCTCATTCTTTTCCACATGTGGTGCTGGTCTCCAGAGCCTCACTGGTGCTCCCCGGCTGCTACAGGCAATTGCAAGAGATGGCATAGTCCCATTTCTTCAAGTGAGTTTTCCCTTCAAAATTTTCAGTGCTTTCACTATTTTGATTTTTTAAAAAACCCAAATCTGTTGGGTAGCCCAAGCCCAGCCTCTCAGTTTTAGCTGTAGTGATGTATATATCACTTCCCTTGCTGTTGTGATAGGTGGGAGTTGATGTAATATTTCTAAGGTGTGTCACACCCACAGCTGTGGTTTGTTAAGTGTGTTGTGAATTGTAGCTGTGTGAGGGCTGAACTACAGTTCCTATAAATTTTTTTCGGGGGATCATTATGCTTTAATTGTATGGTGCAGATGTGACTGTGGTCTGCTAACATATGCAACTGAGGGAAAAACAGTAAGCTCCATTTGATTTATGCTGCTTGAGGTTTGTGTGTAACAAATACAGTGGTGCCCCGCAAGACGAATGCCTCGCAAGATGAAAAACCCGCTAGACGAAAGGGTTTTCCGTTTTTCGAGGCGCTTCGCAAGACGAATTTCCCTATGGGCTTGCTTCGCAAGACGAAAACGTCTTGCGAGTCTTGCAAGTTTTTTCCCTCCCCCCCTTTTTCTAAGCCGCTAATAGCCGCTTAGCCACTAATAGCCGCTAAGCTGCTTAGCCACTAATAGCCGCTAATAGCGCTAATCCGCTAATCCGCTAAGAGGGATGCTTCACAAGACGAAAAAACCGCTAGACGAAGAGATTCGCGGAACGGATTATTTTCGTCTTGCGAGGCACCACTGTAATAGTTTGACTCTTTACATGGGACCCTGTAATGTTCACTTACATTAAATTCATGCCATGCATTTTTGAAACGTGTATTTCAGATAGATTAAAGCATTAATCCTTTGTGTGTTTATTTTTTCTCCTTTTTTGTTTTTTAAAAGGTATTTGGTCATGGAAAAGCAAATGGAGAACCCACATGGGCTTTGCTTCTCACTGCATTGATTTGTGAGATAGGCATTCTCATAGCTTCCCTGGACAGTGTAGCTCCAATCCTTTCCATGTAAGCATGTGTATTTAGGTTTCACCTATATTTTTGTAATTTATTTTGAAATAATAATAAGTAATAATAATAATAATAGTAATACAGTTACTGTTTAATTTATGATGCTTACACGAATTTTGATGCAGAGAGTTTGAGTGACTTGTAAGAGACTTGCAAGGTAGAATGGGTAGTCAGGAAAGAGAGCATGCAATCTTGTAGCTACAGAGTTTGAGGGCACTATAGGGGTGAAGTGAGAACAAAGGGACGTAGATGGGGAAAAGAACTGATAAGAAGGTGCAACAGTGAAGGCACTTAGAAGTTAATAGAAGTTAACACAGTATGCAACCATTCAGAAAACAGTAATTTGAAAAGATCAAGGGAATTAAAGATTACAAGTTAACGAAAAAAGTTTTGATAAAAAGCCAAATAGAAGAATTTTGCAACAGGCAGTGGGAGAGGAATGAGAAAGTGAAGAAAGTTGTAGCTGCATCAAAAGAGAGAAAAGGGAAGCCGGCATGGAAACATAGACGACTAGCCTTTTAGCAGGCAAGTAAAAAAAACAAACAAAAGCCTTTCATCAAGCAGAGGAAGGACCTTTTATTCTTCCATGGTTAGCAGATAAGGTTGGGTGGCAAAGGAGCAGGGGAAGGGAGCTTTCTCGCTTCTCTTCATGAAATTCCATCAATTCATTGTTGCCAAATGACTTGCTAAATACTAGGCTGGAGTAAGTGATATTTCATGTTATGTTGCATGGCACAGTGAGGCCATTTTTAGCAGTAGCCTGATGACAAGTGTAAAGGGCTATTCTTCCCTGACCAAAGTGTATTATATTACTATAGGACACATGCAGGCAACCCTTGTAGCATCTGTAGGCTCCCTGCTGCCCTCTGAATGTTGGAAAGCCCTTTTGCAAACAGCCATGTACTGTGCTTTGAAGTTCTTGCCCACCTGTCAAATTTACTCCTCCAAGAATGTAGAGATGAGACTCTGGCCTATAAGCAAAAAAAGAAAAATTCCTATCCTTGCCATATATAAAGTGTGTGTGTGTGTGTGTGTGTGAGAGAGAGAGAGAGAGAGAGAGAGAGAGAGAGAGAGAGAATGATGATGATGGATGGAGGGGAAGGAGAGAAGAGAAGAAGAGAGAGAGAGAGGTTATTTGTCCACTTTTGCCTGCCCACTGCTATATCTGGCCTCCAACCACTTCCCAAAAGCAATGCCCCCAACCCAGAAAAGTTTGTCCATCCCTGGTCCAAGATGTAGATGGAATTTGTTGTAGGACTACAACTTCCTTCATCCCTCCAAGCCCAGTTGTTGTGGTATGTTTTGGACAACCCTGCACTGTTGAAATACAGTGGATGCTCGGGTCGCGAATGTGATCCGTGCAGGAAGCACGTTCACAACCCGCAGCACCGCGTCTGCACATGCACAAAGCGCGATTGCTGAAACCTGGAAGTTGCCCGTTCTGGTACATCCAGGTTCGGCGCGGTGCGCAACCCAAAAACACACAAGCGTCTGTAACCCGAGGTATGACTGTAATGCAGCACAGGCAGTTATGTGGGTCATCTGCCTCAGTCCTTGATTACAGGCTATGAGGCTAGCCAGTTGTATCCTTAGGAGAAGTGAACTTTATCACTTTGTCTGTGTCACCTTTTCCCCCTCCTTTTCCTTTAACCTAACTATCTCTGTTCCAGCTATCTCTGTCCCCAAGATTAGAGTGGGTGGTGATACTCATGTCAACTGTAAATATATTTTTCTTTTGTAGGTTTTTCCTTATGTGCTATCTGTTTGTGAACTTGGCATGTGCAGTTCAAACTCTGCTCCGTACACCAAATTGGAGACCTCGTTTCAAGTATTATCACTGGTACGGCATGTTCTTTACAAATTTATTTTTTGAAGGAGAAAAACAAGCATTTGTTTTATAGTACTATGGTCTTTTTCGGTCTAGTAGAAATTGTATTGAGTTGTGTGTGTATGTGTGTATGCATGCAAGAAAGCTGAAGAGAACACAAAATACCTATAAGAAACAATGGAAAGAAAAATGGATTTCTGTGTTGGTTATTCAGTTGTTTCCTAATAGTCTATAGAAGAACAGGAGGGTAGATAAATGCAAACAAGAACACAAAGATAGCTGCTGTTAAACAGAGTATAGGCATGAGTAATAGATTTCATGGGACAAATTAGAATGTAAAGAAAATTAGAAAGGGTTTCCCCCACACATTTGGCCAGTTATTCATGTTCAGAGCGAAGCAAATGAGAAACTGGATTTATTTATTGAGCTCTTGTCATAGCATAATTGTCACCTTTTTAATGCCATTTTCACTTACAAGAAAAGCCCCATGCCAGAGCACAGGCTTTCCAAAAGGGGTGCAGGGGCGAGCATCTCAGCCTCTCATCCCACTGAGACCCCAGGCCATGTGCCCTCTGGAGACCCTCCTCCTCCCCTAGAGCTGCCTGAAGGTTCTGCTGGGGGGCAGGAAAGGGGGCGCAGACAGACGGTGAAGGTTTTTGCTCACCCACTGCTTCCCCTTCTTGGTTTGCATGTCCCAGAGCAGCCCCATGGCTGTTCTTGACCATTTGCTATGAGTCAGCTAAGCCCAGGCAGCCTAAGAGCTCATGGCTGAGATGACGAGGTACGAGGGGACCAAAGGCGGTGGCAGCTGGAGAAGGAAAGGAAGGGGCCTGAGGCTTAACAGAGCCTCAGAAGTTACAACAAAACAATTACACAATGAATTTTTGGAGTGAAAAAATAGGGTGTGACTATTATGTGGTGGCTACAACTATGCAGGAAAATATGGCATTGTTAAAACACTAGTGGGTTGTGTTGTACATTTCATAATTCATTTAGTACAGGGAGATTGGGGCAGGAAAATGGAAAAAACAGGAATATGCCACCCACCTGCCTGTTTTTCTTTCTACCCCCCCCCAAAAAAAATCTGGAGTGACTCGTATATTTGTGTGTGTATTTGTGTATATATAGAGATCTACTTGTACAGCATGAATGTTAACAACTTGTGTTATGTGTTTCTTTTAGGACTCTCTCATTCTTGGGGATGAGTTTGTGCCTTGCCTTGATGTTCATTTGCTCTTGGTACTATGCTTTGGTAGCCATGCTGATAGCAGGATGCATTTACAAATACATAGAATATAGAGGGTAAGAATACACATTTATCTGATCTTCAGTGTAGTTGCTCAAACAATAAATTAAAAAGGTACATTCTTCCTGCACTTCCTTGCATATCTGTATAACTTCTATTAAATTTCACCCAAAAAAACGAATACCCCCCCATCAACTTCTATAGGAAAAGTATGTGTGTTTTCCATACCTTGTTGGGGTTTTCAGCAATTTTCTGGGCTAGAAACGTGGAGGTTTAATTAAAGATATTGTTTACATAACCTTACATAAATGCCATTTAACTGCTATCCAGTTATGTGAGTTTGTGAAATACATGAATCAGTGATGTTCAGATTTCTTGTGTGCTTTTCAAAGTCCTCCTGTGATTTTACAGTAAGGAGAATAGGGAGACAGCATATGTAGTTGCATGACCCAGCTACTGAAGTTGATGCTACTTTACCCTGTTTAAATTTGTGTAAATATAAATAAATATATCATTGGGTTCACCAGCCCTACCGCATCACCTGGACTCGTATTTAAAAATATATGAATTATGGATAGGAGGGCTCATGCTGGCATGGCACATGGCCCACCTAGGAAATTATTCCACAAACTGGGCACCAGTGGAAAAAGGAACCAGTTAATATGAATATGCAGAGGTGCTCCGTCTAGGAACAGTTATTAGAGTGGGATCAAATTGGGATGATTCAGGATGCAATACATCAATAACGTGTCCTGGTCAAGCTTTTTGACATGAACATGATGCTCTGTGCTTGTGCAACTCCCCATTTGTTTCAGTGAGGCATGAAAGTTCCTGGCAGATTATGTCATGTAAGTCTTTGTCACTTGTATCTGAAGGCCCAGTTCATCCATTCCAGTTGCTTCATCATCTACTAAAGACTAAAACAGAGACCAGGACTTAAAGAGGATATAAATTGGCTGCAAAGTAATAGAAAATTCATTTTTCTCATTTATTACTTTCATCCAATATAATCTAATTCCAAACCCACCAAAATAAATTAAATTTCCGGTGTTTTGTAAAAAGTTCTCTTACTCATACGTTTTCATTTAAATGAATTCACCTTTACTGTTTTTCAAACACTTCCACATGAAAGCAGTGGTTCACATATATTCTTTCATGGGTTTACAGTCAGGTAGAATAGTTTTTTAAAATAAACTGTAATTGCAAAGTTGTGTCAGTCTAGACCCAATATATTTTTGTGTATTATCTTATGTTTAGCGAAACAATAGAGGTATTATCATAAACATACAATTTTTTTGACTCTCCTTTTTATTTCTTCTTTTAAGAGCTGAAAAAGAGTGGGGAGATGGAATCAGGGGATTGTCCTTGAATGCTGCTCGTTACGCTTTGCTTCGGGTTGAACAGGGTCCTCCTCATACTAAAAACTGGAGGTAAAATTAAATGCACTATATTTAATAAATCCATTAAAGTTGCAATCCTATTCCTAATAATTGGAAGTAAGTTCCATTAAACTCAGTTTTTAAACTTGCTTCTAAGCCAGGCATGTCCAAAATCCATCTCGGGGGCCTAATCTGGCCCGCTGGTCGATTTAATCCGGCCCCCGTGGCAGTATATGTCCTGGGGTAAAACCCTAAAAAAAGCTCAGCAACTTCAATCCTAAAAAAAAAAAAAGCCTCAACAACTTTGGGGTAAAATTGTAAAAAAAAAACTCAACAACTTTGGTCAGCCCTCCCGAAAATTCACTTCATCAAATCCGACCCTCTTTGAAAAAAGTTTGGGTACCCCTTTTCTAAGCAGACATGAGCTAAGTCTGATCCTGGTGTCCCTAGTTGTTGAGATTAAAACTTGCTGCTGTCTAAATAGTCCCATCCTGTATTCTTGGACCCTCAAGAGCAGGGGTAGACTTCCATTTATTGTTGGACTTGCAATTCCCATCAGCCTCAGTCAGCATAGCCATTGGCCCAGGATTATGAAAGCTGCAGTCAATCAACATTTGGTTATCTCTGTACTAGAGTGTGATGGAATGCCAGGAACTGGTTTTCTCCTCTCTCTCTCTCTCTCTCTCTCTCTCTCTCTCTCTCTCTCTCACACACACACACACACACACACACACACTGTTGTCATAATCCTGCATTATATATTTCACTAACCCCAAAGTCGTCTGCGACTAGACTTAACTGTCAGGGGTCATTTACCTTTTTTATCAGCTATTTTACTTAACTTACTTACTGTATTACTTCAGGCCACAAGTCTTGGTTCTTCTGAACTTGGATTCAGAGCAGGTGGTAAAACACCCACGGCTCCTTTCATTCACCTCTCAACTGAAAGCTGGGAAGGGTCTGACCATTGTGGGATCTGTCCTTCCAGGAATATACTTGGATAAATTCACAGAAGCTCAAAGGGCTGAGGAGGTATGTATTAAAAACACAGCTGCAGTAATAAAATTTGCAAATACGAATAGCTTGGGTTTAATCGTTTTAGAAAGCACTGATTTTTCTGCTATAATATATTCTGTAATTTTGACTATATTTAAGCATGTTGGGAAAGGGTAGTCAAAATATTTTGGATCTTTAGGTGCACTTAAATGATGACATTTGTTGGATCTAATTACTACAAATGCGATTATTTATGATCATATTATGTCATTGCTTTAGTGATATAAATCTAGAAAACGCTGCAGTGAAAATGATTTATTTTTTAAAAAACCATGGGCTAGAGATTGAAGTAGTTAGTTAATATGTACTAAGGTGCAATACTCAGTCAGTGATAGTACTGAAAAATGAATGGAGGAGAGTACGAGGGAGGAAAAACATGTGGACTCAAACTATTAACCAAAGCCAAGGGATTATAAAATGTTCTGGCCTCGGCATCCATTGTAATTAATTATGTATCAAAAGGATTTTTACAAAGATGATATCAGTGACAACTTGATATTTACTATAGATTGGAATTATATTCTCTAATGATTTATATAAATACTTGTATATAATGTTCATGCAAGACCATGACCTTACATTGGTTGGTGTGCTGTGTGAGAGAATCATGTAAATGCCGCTTATTATAACTGATATATTTTTTTTGAGGGGGAGACAAGGTAGTTAATAAAACCAACATCCTCATATCAGCAGCACTGGTCTTCTGTTTCCTTTGGTGAATATGAAAAGACTTACAGAGTTGGAGAAACACAGTACAGTGGTACCTCGGGTTAAGTACTTAATTCGTTCCAGAGGTCCGTTCTTAACCTGAAACTGTTCTTAACCTGAAGCACCACTTTAGCTAATGGGGCTTCCTGCTGCCGCCGTGCCGCTGCTGCACGATTTCTGTTCTCATCCTGAAGCAAAGTTCTTAACCCGAGGTACTATTTCTGGGTTAGCGGAGTCTGTAACCTGAAGCATATATAACCTGAAGTGTATGTAACCCGAGGTACCACTGTACAGTTAACCTGGATTAGTGTTGGATAATCAAGAGCCCCACATTACTGAGGTCATTAATGCCTTGCTATTTGGAAAGGTGGGATTGCAATCGGATTTGAGGTCAGGGTTCCATCAAATATATTCGTTGAGATAGATAGCTACAAAATATAGTCCCAAAGTGTCAGAAATCCTGCAGATTTCAGCTGTAAAATTAACAGAATAATAAGAAAAGCAATTCATGAAGTCAAAGCTTTGTAATGAGCTTTACACTTCATTTTATGAAGACGCTAGGAAATGGGTAATTAGTACATGGCTTGGCGGTCCTAATTCTTTCTTCATTAGTTTCAATTTTTGAAATGTTAAGTCCTTCCAAAAAGTAAGCTTGGCTCTAAAAAGCTCACATAGAGATCTTCAGCCTGAACTAAGATTATCTTTGGAAGAGCTGTGCACTAATGGGGAATCTAATGTTAACACAAGCATTGAGTAGCCAGACTTTTGTATTGCTGTCAGTTCCATCTATTTTTTAATAGAATATTTGAGGGTAAGTCTAAGACAGACTGACTTTAATAAGCAAAAGAGAAAATTAGGGAAGAGCAGGTTTGCTCTGCCAAATGTACTGTTCTGCTGGCTTCTGGTTTAACTTGGAGGAATTCTAAAATTAATATTAGAATTGGTAACATTGCCTTTTTGGTACCCTTTACAGTTTTTAATCTTTGTTTTTTGCAGGTTACCAATATGCACTGGCATATGTGTGCATTGATTAAACAGTAGCATAAAAATGAATCCTGATGCAATTGTGTCAAGATCCTTTTTTACACTGCAGTTTCAGTCTATAGCCTTGTACTGGTGCAAACCCGTAAGCCTGCAAGAAAAAGAAGATGTAAACTGAGAACTTAAGCAAACTGTGTATGCTCTGTAGTCTGTACAATGCCTAGAGTGGGGTGCGGAGGAAGATTGCAACACGTTTGTGCCACTCCACAAGCAAAATTCGTAGTTCCATTAATTCTCCCCATCTCCAGCCCGGAGAGGGATTTTGAGAAGGAAACATCCTTACAACAGGAACTTTCAGCACATTTTGTCTGTCTCTGGAGTTCTGATTCCTTCTTATAATTCCTTGGGTTAGGATGGGGATGTAGGGTTCAGGGAAGACATTTGCTTATTAATTAGTAGCTTTAAGAGCAGATGCTGTCTGGGAAACAAGCCTGATACCCTGGGCTGGCTGGAACAGCCAACAGAATCTGGGTACCAGTTGTCAGTCAAGCAGGATATTTTTATTAAAAGCATTGTAATACATTGTGTCCCTGCCCCAAATGAGGCAAGTATTTCAAGTAGCAGTATTTATACACTTTTCAAGCAAAGAGGAAGCAAATGGGTAGTTATATGGCAATACTTCCTTCTACTAGCTTATACTGGTTTAATCACGAGGCCTAACAACTTTCTTATTTTTCCGTCCTTCCTGATTCCTCAACAGTTTACAGCATTAGCTCCTGCGTATGTGTTGCTACGTCATTCTCTTGTGGTTCTCTTGCAAGCACAACCTCCACATTCCGACCATCACTTGTTCAGCCCTTCTGACATCTGACACAATGGGCTGTGGGGTTCCCCACTACAGTTAGAAGTATCCTCCTTTTGCCTGGTTTGAGGCTGCGCAGGCTCCCTGTGAAACTAGAGCAGTAAGCCAGTGGGAACAACTTCTGCACGCTGGGGGTGCACTGTGAAATTTAAGCAGGCCAGCTTTGAAGTTGGATAGTACAATGCAGAGGACTGCTGTGACTCAGTGACCCACCTCATATTGATTGGTTCGTTGCTCTTGAATGTACGATTTTATGGCCGCTTTCCTTCCATGACATTCCTCCTTTGGGTACTTTAGGCATACTTTGGGTCTAAGTAACTCCATTACTTCTTGCCCCACCTCCAGCCCTTGTGCCATTGGGTATTCAGTGTGACAAGAGGAACTGCATAAAGAACTGGATGAAGAAGACTCAGATCTTATATAATTTTATATAATTTTGTGTTTACCAATTATTTCAAGAATACCTTTAAGCAGAATTTTTGTGTGGGTATCCCATGCTTTCTCATTCAAAGTGCGGTGTAAATTAAAGGTTTGCTTTATTTTACATCTACTGTACTGCACCTCCTATGTGATTGCAGACTGACTTTTTTTTTGTATTAAGCACCAAAAGTCAACATTATGTTTTTGAACAAAACTGTATCCAGGAAGACTCAAAATAGTTCCTTCCGTGCAGTGACAGAGCTTGAAATCGGACTTTGCACTGCAATGTGCAATTAGAATGAACATAAGATCATTTGTGGCTTGGTGCTTAAAGCAGAACGCTTTATTCTTGGCCTGTGCAAGTCAGCATTTACTTAAATGTAGCACCCTCTTAATATTTAACAAGGTATTGAAGCTCAGAGATCTGCCTGGAGTAATTCCCAGAAACGAAAGGAGATGGCTCAGCGGTTAGTAAATGGTTGCCGAGATGAATTTTTAATCACAATAGTTTGATTATTTAAAAACCAGTTACTCTGTTGTATTCTGAACACAATTTTACCATTGTCCCTTGCTACTGGAAAGATGAAAGTTTTATTTACTTTGAATAAACACTGTATACATACAGGTTGTGCAGCAACGCGTTCTCTGAGCAACGCCAAAAAAAAGTAAAATGAAAAGAACAAGAGAAAAGACAGCATAATATAAAAGCTTTTTAGCTCTCAGAGGAGGTAAGGCCAGCCACACCTTAGAAGCCCAGTGTCTTAAGATAACAAAAACATAACCAAAAAGCCGTGAAGAAGGCACCAGAAGGCACCCTCTCTTGGGAGTCTGTCTGGGAAGCATCAGGGTTCCTATCTATACAACATATATTGCTAAAATTATTCAAGAATAAATGCAAATCATGCCAACGATAGCTTTAAAACCAGGAATAGCTCTGGCCTGTACAGATTTTCTAGCTTTAGAAGCAAAGGCTTATCAAGGTTCCATCAGCACAGATTTTCCTTGTGCAATGAAATCTTCTCCCGCACTCCCCCCATGCTCCCCCTAAATATGTTTTGGGGTTCCTCCAATCCTCTAAAGCATATTTGGGGATCACCGGGGGAGAAAGGGGAAAATTCCTGTTGTATTCTCTGGAATCCTTGCACTAGTTTTTATTAGGGCAAATGAGTTAGTTGAATACAGTGTCATATTATATGTAATTAGTAGTCCACATCACAGAAGAAGATTGCATATCTAATTATTCCCAATCTCCTCTTATTTATGAAAATGGATAGATTTGCACCTTATTTTTAAGTAGTAAATCTAATTTCCAGATAACAAAGGTGATAATTAGTTCAGTAATTCATTTTCTCACTTTAGGCCTTTAAGTGTTTCATTTAACACTTTCCCTCTAATTCAACCTTGTTACTTAATAATGTTAAATATCAAACTGGTATTTCTGGGAGTAGTTTAATAGTCATTGTAATTGGTTAGAATTGTGTGACTTTGTGGATAACGTTTTAAATGTCTGAAATATAACTTAGTAGGAAATCCTTATTTCAAAAGAGAAGCCTGATTTTATTGCCGGAAATCCTGCTTGCTTAAATTTCCTTCCTGTATGTTTACAGCTGAACAATGCAGAAACCCTAATAGAACTGTCCACAGTATTTTAGGAAATGCTTCATGCTTTAATATTCTGTTATGAGTGTTTATAAGTATTTATGTATCTTTTCCCCCTACAGAATATTCGATCATTAATGGGAGCAGAGAGGACCAAAGGATTTTGTCAGATTGTGGTATCATCCACTGTTAGAGATGGAATTTCCCATTTGATTCAATCTGCTGGCCTTGGAGGGATGAAGCATAACACAGTCTTGATGGCATGGCCTCAGTCCTGGAAGCATACTGATAATCCTTTCTCTTGGAAAAACTTTGTTGGTATGTGTGGCTGTACAAGTTATACAAATCATATTCACAACATGCAATATAATAGCACTTCATCTAATTCATCTAATTGACCTCTGAATGTTCAAAATTTCCAGTATGAAACAGTGTCCTGAAATAGAGGTTTTGAAAAGAGCATTTCACAGATTGACCTTAGTGTCCTCCTGGAGTGGCGCTGTCACACTGTTTCATGGTGTTCCATTCCTAACTGTAGGATCATTTCCAGGGAATAGCATTGGATGATTTCTGTTTGACTCCATGGCCATTGTGCTGTGGAGTCTTGCAGAGTTTTCTTCTTGTGCCTAGTGCTATTTAACGCCTGTATGATCTTGTGCCTTGGGTGAAGGATGGGCCTCTGAAAATACAAAAGCCAGTCAACCCTGGCTCAAGTAATTATTTAAAAAATGCACTATGCCAGGGATGTCCAACAGGTCAATCACAATCTATTGGTAGATCCCTGGGAGGTTTTGGTAGATCACAGTCATCACTGGCTCCCTTTCCTTAGCGGCGGCAAAAGAGTATCCGTCCCTGCCCCCCGCCCTCCATTCTTGAATGATCTCTAGAACGGAAGATGATTTTTTCCGCTGTGAGGCTGACTGTCTTCTTAGTGATCTTTTGATTTTCCCTTTTATACCTTAAAAAAAAAGCTCAGCAACTTTGACCTGAACCACCCCCAAAAGGGGCAGTTTTTTATTCTGTGAGTAGATCACAGTCTCTTAGTTGGACGTCTCTGTACTATGCAAAGTGTACAGGTTATCTACATTTAATTATTTTGTGCATCACTGTGGCACAGATACAGCTCAAACTTTTATTAAACCTTTAATATGTCCAACACGACAAGAACCAAACTTCAGTGGTACAGATTCTGCTTTGCTTGCGGACTATTCCAGGCTCAATCTCAGGTAGAGTTAGGAGATCTTCCTGCTTCAAATGCTGGAAAGCTACTGTCAGGCATTGTAGACAATACTTACTGAGCTAAATAGACCAGTGTTCAAACTTGGTATAAGGCAGCTTCTTCGGTTCCTAACAAGGATAAAAGTTTTTTAAAATACCAATAGTGGTTTTCAGCAATCCTGTTTCTTTTTGCAGACACTGTTCGAGAAACAACGGCTGCACAGCAAGCCCTTCTAGTTGCCAAAAATATAGACTCGTTCCCTACGAATCAAGAGCGTTTTAGTGAGGGCAACATAGATGTTTGGTGGATTGTTCATGACGGAGGCATGTTGATGTTGCTTCCTTTCCTGCTGCGACAACACAAGGTACTAGCCTTTCTTTCCATTGGGAAACTCTGCTTTTAAATGAACAAGTGTTCATTGTAAGGTCCTTGAGGCTAGGAACTTTTGTATGTGAAATCCTATGAAGGATCCAGATAGTTCTGCATAAACAAAACAACAAGTAGCCTGGACATGAGATATAGTCAGTGCAGGATCTCTTTGTGCAATAAACCTTTGGAGTATAACAGAAGGCCTGATTTTCTCTTATTGAGAAGTGTTTCTGTAAGCATAATGATGGAACATCTGAAGTCATCTGCATACAGAGAAGTTCTAAAGGCTGGAGATTATGTGCATGAAGTCACTGCGTTCTTCCTCACTTTCCTCTTGTCCAGCTACATTGGACTTCTTCTGGTAGTGGAAAGCTTATGAGAGATGGCCATTAAGCAGGAATGCAGTGCTACACTGTTAGCAGCGCTAACAGCAGAAAACCACAGTAAAGAACCAGCAGCAGTACATTGCCAGCTATAAAGTAATGAGAAATCACTTGCACATTTGTAAAAAAAAAAAATGTTCTCTCTTACTGACAGGTTTGGAGAAAATGTAAAATGCGCATCTTTACTGTAGCTCAAATGGATGACAATAGTATTCAAATGAAAAAGGATCTCCAGATGTTTTTGTACCATCTTCGAATTAATGCCGAGGTCGAGGTTGTTGAAATGGTAAGGTTTTTGATGCACCCAGTTAAGCTTTCATTAAATGTTTATGTTTATCCTTAGCTGAGGAACGTTATTTAAGATGTCCATTGTGGGGAAAAATACCTACGTGTAATTTAAAAAAAAAAAAACCACACCCTGCTTTTAGTGAGCTCCAAAGCAACTCACATAGTTGTGTGTGTGTATGCCTCGGGCTTGTGGTTTGTTTCATGCCAACAAACCCTGAGCTATAACCAAGATTTGTTCTTCTCTCACCAATCAAGCTTGTTTGTGGAGACAAATCTTGAGCCTGGGTTCAGACAGCACGAAAAGCCAAGCTCTGTTTTGTTTTGTCCATGGCACATATTTTGTTTTAAATCAGTGTCTTAAAAAAACACCAAAAAGACACTTAATATAATTTTGAAATACTCCCAATCCAGATTAGGTTATGAGCTAAGCAAATTCACATCCTAGTGGGAAAGTTAAAACAGGTGCCTCACTGAAGTTAAACTGACTTGATCGTGTCCATTTATTTTTTCTTCCACCCTGGTAGAAATCTGAATGCTCCTTTAAGAGTTTACATCTGGCTGCACAAATAGGTCGCTGTGGCTGCGTGGGCTGTCTTTTCAACCAGTGCAAGTTAGACTTGAGGGACCCTTTCTTCTCTAATACTTTCATCATTTGTGGCTGTAGTCCCAACAGAGAGGAAACTGGCCTCTATTTTAGCTCCCTCTACTGGAGGATGTAGTTGAATAAGGTTGGAATATGTGTGTTTATATCCATCTGAAAAGGGGACAGAGGATGAGAGTATGACTACAGTAAGCCCGCAACATACTTGGGACTTACATTCCGGGCAACGCATGTGAAGCCAAAATCATGTATAGACAAAACACAATGGGTTCAATGGCAGATGGGTTTGCCAAAGTCATTTCCCCAAAACTACACCCCCTTTCTTCCCCTTTCCTTCTTTTTTTTAAAAAAATGCCAGGTGCATAAAGCAGAATGTGTATGAGTTAAATGCACGTAAATTGCGGGCTTAACTGCATATGTAAACCAATTAATATTTGTCCAAGAATCCATTATCTTCACAGGGTATATTGGCTCTATATTTTTAATGAGGAAACGTGCAACTTTATGTTTCAGCAACGTAAGTTGCAGCAGAAAAGTGGAAGAATGTGTTGCCCCCCCCCTTCCTCCATTTTGAGGGGCAGTTAAATCATCAGGGTCTACATAGACAGTTTGCATCTATTCTAAATAAAAATTAGCACAATTTCTCATTGCAATTTTAACTTGATGCTTCCTTTTTCATTCTTTTTTTATTTTTATCATCTTTCTTTCTTTGCTTTTGGGGTATTCTCAGGGGATTGACCCAAACATCAGGGCTTCTAGCATATGTTTTCTTTTTATTGCAAATAACATTTATTTATTTTTCCAGTTTGAAAATGATATTTCAGCATTTACGTATGAGAAGACCCTTGTGATGGAACAGAGATCTCAGATGCTAAAACAAATGCAGCTTTCTAAAAATGAAAGGGAAAGAGAGGTAATCCATTTTATTTTCTTATTTTTAAAAACAATGAAAATAATCTATGAGCGAACCCAAACTCTGGTGCTAATTAATGAGGTCATTACTGGCCTTCCCCAAGGTATCAGAAATGTAATCAAGGTGTAACAGCTATCCAAGGCATCAAATTATTTGGGGCAGCTGTTTTAACTTAAGAACCATCATCCACCAGGATGAGCCCAACTATGAAATGAGCAGGAGCATTCATGTTAGTTAGGTTTGCTGAATGAGTGCTTTCTGGTAGAATCAATCCTATATTTATTAATTGGTGAAATGTGTCACTTGGATTTACATTGTTCTCCCTGACTCAGCTGTCCATGGAGGCGCAGGTCAATTCTGTGTCCAGGGCAGCTGTCTACCAGCTCCATCTGGTACTCCAGCTGAGACCCTACCTGCCCACAGACTGTCTCACCAGAGTGGTGCATGCTCTGATTATCTCCCACTTGGACTACTGCAATGTGCTCTACATGGGGCTACCTTTGAAGGTGACTCGGAAACTACAATTAATCCAGAATGCGGCAGCTAGACTGGTGACTGGGAGTGGCTGCCAGGACCACATAACACTAAAGGATCTTCACTGGCTCCCAGTACGTTTCCAAGCACAATTCAAAGTGTTAGTGCTGACCTTTAAAGCCCTAAACGGCCTTGGTCCAGTATACCTGAAGGAGCATCTCCACCCCCATCATTCAGTCCTGGACACCGAGGTCATCCTTCAAGGGTCTTTTGGTGGTTCCCTTATTGCGAGAAGCAAAGTTACAGGGAACCAGGCAGAAAGCCTTCTTGGTAGCGGCACCCTCGTGGAACACCCTCCCTTCAGATGTCAAAGAGATAAAGAACTACATAACTTTTAGAAGACATCTGAAGGTGGCCCTGTATTGGGAAGTTTTTTATGTTTGATATTTCACTATGTTTTATATATGCTAAAAGATACCCGGAGTGCCTGGGGAAACCCAGCCAGATGGGTGGGGTATAAATCATAAAAAATATTATTATTATTATTATTATTATTATTATTATTATTATTACCTACAAGAGCAGTGCCATTTATATCAAAGAGGATTCAATCCACAAGTACATGCTTACGAAAGTGAAGATCAGAAATGGTTATAAAATACAAAAAAAAATGGAGTTTTTGTTCTAATAAAAGACTTCCCTTTAGAATATTTTTTTCACTGAAAACATTAAAGGACAGCACTGATTTGAAACAAGAATTACCCTATCTAGAGTGGACTTCCAAACCTATGACTTCCAAACCCCTTATATCAACATTTTAGTTAGCGGGCTTCGTCAACTTTTTAACAACGGATTAGCAGACAAATTTTCTTTTTAAAGAAATCCTTGGCTCTTTCACTATGTCCGTAGGGTCTTTGGATTTTCAGATTTACTCTCATAGTGGAAAACTAACTTAAGCACAGAAAGCATCTTATGGTGGGGAGGAACACCACTGTACTCCTTGCCTCAGGTCAGCATCCTTGCTGTCCCTTAACGGGAGGTGGGGGCAGTAAGGAACCTGCCACTGCAATCCATGATAAGTTACCCAGTGCAGTACCCATTGTTTAGATGTACTATGCTTCCTTCTGTTGTTTAACTAGTGCCATTGTATTTTATGAGCTAATGATATGCTTTTTCCGGTTGTGCCTGGTGACCTTCCTGTCCCAGATTCAGAGCATCACTGACGAGTCTCGTGGCTCAATCAGAAAGAAGAGCCGCTCTAGCCCACAGTGTATTGGTCAAGATGTAGACAATCTGCTACCTAATGACATTCAGGAGGAAGAGGTAGAAATTGTACCCACCTGACTGTTCCCTTCCCATGACAACACTTACAGTGCCATTGTAAACCATAGCTGTACTAATTACTACCACTAACCTGCTCTAATTCTTACTAATTACACTATTATATGTAGGGAATACCATTCCTACGGTATAAAAGCAGATGGGTTTTTTAAAATAGAAATTTCAATGTGCAGCTTTTCAGAATAGACCATTCTGAATATTCCCCCCGCCCCCCGCCCCCGTAATCTTTAGTTGAATTACTTGGTTGAACAACATGGTATTCAAGTCTTATGTTCATAGGGGAAGCCCCTGAATCTGGTATCAATGCTATGTATATTAAAGAAAGATTTGTGGTACTCCTCTCCACACGGGAACACACATGTTCAAAATTCTGAGTTTCCAGGAAAGACAGAAATTTGGAAAGTTGTTTTCAGAACTTTCCTGGAATAAATGCATTCATAAGCATTCTGCAGTTATATTTATTGCAGTGATTTCTTCCATGAAGAAATCATAGGACCACCAGAATTGTCACTCTGAACCAATCAAACAACTCTAGGCAATATTTAACAGAAATATTTAAAGGCTATCCAGGTTAGCACTCAAGACACTCCCTTCAGGAAACATACAACAATAAGATTCTTCATTTTTTAAAAATCATGATCTTTGAAATTAGAAACCGAATCATTGATCACAAACTACCACAGTTCCAGTATTTATGAGAAATCTCAACCTTTATCACACTCAGCTGTGTGCAAAATTGTAGCCCTTCTCTCATTTTGTTAAGTTCCTTAGATTTAATAATAGACTTCAGCAATAATTTTGTGTTTCTGAATCTTGATTCTTCATATAGAAATAATGATTGCCTTTAATGTTCTACAGAATGCCATGATACATGTACTACACTTAAAGCTCAGTTATAATTTAAAAAATGGCACTTCAAGTGTGGCTCCTTGTGTTCAAACCCGGATGTCCTAATTTTAGTTCTTAGCAATGTGGAATGTCCTTTTGTAGATCACCTTTAGTAAGTTCAGTGTAGTTGTGTGTTTGAAGTGATAACAAAATAATCCAAAATTAGAATTTAGTAAATGTCACCCCTTTCTGTTCTTTTAAAATGTTGTATTTAAATCCCATGACTTATAAGATCTTTAATGTTTTCAATCCAGCAGTAACTGATGTCAGTAATTGTCATTCGTGTCCTAAAGCCTGAGATATTTTTTTAAAAATAAAAACATTAACCTAAATGTTAATACCTTTATTGGATATTGTTTGGCTTTATCCGTCTGATAGTATCTCCTCTTTGAAACAAGTCTGAATTGTTTGTTGTTAACACTAGTGTGGTAGATAGTTGTGTTTATTCCTTCATTATTCATTGCACTGTTCTGCATTTTTGACGAACAGTTTGTCGATATAAAAGTAGAATGTTTCTCGGTTATTGAAATTAAGGAATATAATAAGCAGCACTGTATAAGCGAAAATGCATACATGTTAACTCAAACTAGTTTTAAGATAATTCAGTAATGTAATTAAGACTTTGTGACAGAATTACAGCATTTCAGCATTTTGTGCATTGATGCAAACGTTAATGAGAAAGCTCTCTGGTTGAACTGGTTACATATGATATATAGGATGTTACAGACTTGTATTCACAGGTGACATACAGAGCCTTTCCAGAGAATAATTTTATTGCGCAGTGTTTCCTGCTATGCTGCTACATTTCATAGTACTCAAATATCAATATTTTGATGCTGTTAAAATGTATTCCCTCCTCATCTATTGTGATAGCGGGTAATATGATGAATATGGAGGTGAGATATTAATGAATAATTTGGATGGTGCCTGTGACTTCTGGTGACAAGTGATGCAAGTTCTTACAACCAGTGAGCTTGCTATTTTGTGACAGTTTTTAATTTTAAAGTTTATACCTATTAAGCTTGGGCAGGCTAAGAAAGGTATAGATTTTACACCAGAGCTGTAACTCTCAGCAGTCAAAAGCAGTGGCTTTGTAGTATTCTAAATGCCAGATTTTGTTTCAGAAGTTCCTTGACCCAAAACTCTTTCACACTTTACTGTCATGTTGCTCTGTCTAAAGAACAGTAGCGCCATCTATGGGAATAGGATTGAATGGCATGTGGCTTGCTATATTATCATGTAATTTCCCAACTAAAATATGTAATTTGTCCCTCCGGTCAGCCCCCATGCCCAGGAACTGTAAAATGGCCAATGCAACACCAGTTTTTGAAAAGGGATTCTGGGAGGATCTTAGAGATTATATGCTGGTTAGCTTGCCTGTCCCAGCAAAACTGGAGGAAAGTATTGTTAAAGATAAAATAACCAAGCATGTGGAAGAACAAGACTTGCTGAAGCAGAACTAGCATGGCTTCTGTAAGGTTGAGTCCTGTCTTACTAATGTATTAGAGTTCTTTGAGAGCGTCAACAAGCAAATAGAGGTGATCTGGTTGGCATAGTTTTTGACAAGGGACTTCACCAACCTGAGTAAACTCCACAGTTGTGCGATAAGAAGAGAGGTCCTCTACTGGAACAGAAGCTGGTTATGTAAGAGGTAGCAAAGAATGGGAATAAAAGGCAAATTCCATGCTATAAATCATTAGGAAAGAAATTGAAAACATGGTTGTTGGCGTATGTTTGGCTCAAGAAGACATTGGAATGTGCCTCCACGGGGTTCACTTTTGCCACAGAATCGATCTGTGAAGTGCAACTCTCAGGAAAATGTGTGTTCTGTACCTTTTGTGTGTATAAATATATTTTTATTCTTCAAAATGAGCAGCTGCCTTCATGTAAGTCATCCTATCACAGACAAATGTATCTGCAGGGTCAAATACATTATTTCTACCCCTATATGGGCCATGGAATGATCCCCCATCCCCATTTAGAACTAATAATGTCAACCATTATTGTCATTAAATTGGTGAATAAACATCTTGAATACATTGCATCTCTCATAAGCTGAACATGAACTGCTTTTATGTACAAGCAAGCAAAGTATTTACATGGTTTTTACAGGCCTCTGCCAGCCTTGAGTTCCCCGACTTGCCAAAATGCTGATCTTTACATTGCTTGTTTGTGTTTGGTCAGGCTCAATTAATCCATGATCGGAACACTGCATCCCGCTCAACAGGAATGGTCAAATCTCACACTGCTGTTGCTACACCAGACAAAATACAAATGACCTGGACAAAAGAAAAGCTTATATCCGAGAAGCATAAAAATAAAGAAGCTTGTCTGTCAAGCTACAAGGATATCTTCAGTATGAAACCGTAAGTTGATACATAAGGCATTTAATACTGATAACATTGATCAAACCCACACTAACATTTAATGGTATTGAATAGAATGGGTTTATACCATTCTAGAAATGGTAGCTCATAGAAGAAAGCAGTAAGAATACATTGGCCAGTTATATTCTGGAGGTGTAAATGCCTTAAAATCATAAAATCCCATGCTGAAGATATAAATAATTCTATTTTTCTTTATACACAAACTACTAGCCGTCTTCCCAGTACTACTTTTGCTCTTACATGAACAGAATTGTCTTTTAATTATTCTCTGGGTTGCCGGTGGCCCTGTGGGTTAAACCACAGAGCCTAGGACTTGCCGATCAGAAGGTCAGCGGTTCGAATCCCCGTGACGGGGTGAGCTCCTGTTGCTCAGTCCCTGCTCCTGCCAACCTAGCAGTTCAAAAGCACGTCAAAGTGCAAGTAGATAAATAGGTACCGCTCCTGCGGGAAGGTAAATGGCGTTTCCGTACGCTGCTCTGGTTCGCCAGAAGCGGCTTAGTTATGCTGGCCACATGACCTGGAAGCTGTACGCCGGCTCCCTTGGCCAATAAAGCGAGATGAGCACTGCAACCCCAGAGCTGGTCACGACTGGACCTAATGGTCAGGGGTCCCTTTACCTTTACCTATCTTATATTCAGTTCTGCTCTCTTGCCTGCAGCAGGAGCTGAGTTTTAGTTTGAAGGCTTATGAGTAAGCAGGAGCCATAACTGAAGAAAACTTTGTGAAATGTAAAAGAAGACAGAATATCTTTAGAAACAGGGGTGTTTCCTTCTGTTAAACTTTTATGCTTTGTGTGGCATGGTATCATAGCAACATCATTATTTCAGTGGTACTATAAGGAAGTGAACCACTTTGCTTCAGCAACCACTAGATGGCGATGTAATCCTAGTAATCATTGCCAGGACTTGCAGCACCTACTGATTGAAAAAACAACAACAATGTTGTGTTTTATTTTTATGGAAATAAAAGACATGGTTATGTGTCACAACATGGCTTATTATGTTTATCATCTATTGTACATGGGTTGTTTTGAAGTACTACCCATTACGTTCTTTAGAAATTTGCTATCCAAACCCTCTTTCATACATTAATTTCAGAACATAAAAATAAGTAATAGTTTAATATGTAAAGCATTACAAAGTTAGCACTAAATCTGAAAAGAATGTGATATATGTTTTCTGTACAATTTAGATTTTGATATCCTTTAAAATAAAGCAGAATTGATATAGATTATTTCTGTAATTTTAAGAAATAATTTTAGGTCCATCCTTAATTACACTACAGTAAATATTATTTCTGTCATAAACTAGGACAGTTGGAGCATTTGCTAGATTTCTGTAGCAAGAAATGTGAAAATGGGTTGAGCTTTTTAATAAAAATAACTGACTTCACATCTGTAATTGTCATACACGGTAGCGGAACAGGTGATTTGTTAGGAAGATTAATAATAGTGTGATAGAAAAGACATAAGTGAGTTTCTACACTGATCTAGAAAGGCTCATGTGCATTATGGTTTACAGTATTGCAACCTATGTGTGTGTACTTGCAATATGTTCCTGTGTCTCCATGTTAACCTTCCCTGCTGACCCTATCTGCTTCAGAAGTCATTGTTTTGGCTTTTGGTAAGGTTACTGCTGTGGTTGCTTATCTCTCAGAAACAAAATTAACAGCACTTTAATTTACGTTTGATTGTCCAATTTAAGAACGCCGCGGCAATGGCAAAAACCGAATAGGTTCGTTTTAATCTGGCCAAGAATTATTGTATACCTGAATGCTCAGTTACGATCATACAGCTTTTACTGCTTGCTGCCTTTTGAAGAGAGCTGAAGTGGTCGGTTTCTGTTTCTCCAAGAGGTAGGCAGCTGCTAGCCCACACTGCAGTCTCCCTGCTTCTCCTCTCTCTAGGTGAAAAATATCCAATCTCTTCCAAATATGATGTTCACCTGCCATCAAGGAGTTGTGGGGAGGAAAAATACATTAACACAAAAGCCTACTGCAAAAAAAATTTGCAGACCACATTAAACAATTACAAAAAGAGGGTTGAAAACCATAACTAACATGAAAAAAGCCAAAAAGTAAAAGCTAAAAACTAAAGCACCCTAATAAAAAGCTTTGAAAATAAAAACTAAAGAAACAGAAAATTTAAAAGTAGGCATTTTAAATGCTGCAAGTATAGATGAATACAATATTATGTTGGGTCAGAATTTATTCCTTTTCCAGATGAAGGAAGATTTTGGAAAGGGAGCGTGCAAACTCAGGAGTTGCTTGTTTGCATAGTTTCATCTCTGCCCCTGAGCTATTAACACTGCAGGAAATCTCTTAAAGATTAGAGGGGCAACTTTAAGAGCAGTGCAGAACTGTTGTACAATATGAACAGGGGACAATTTAAACATTTCCATTATTTTAGGATTGTGTGCCATGGTTTGTTTTTAAAAATCACACAAGACATACTAATTTTTAGTGATTAAAATGTTTAGGAAATGAATAAAGTTATATTGTGTTTTAAGGTGCTATATTAGAAAAAATATGCCATATAGCTATGTAATATTTTTACACGTTTGTTTCTCTTCCATGTAGAGAATGGGGAAATCTGTAAGTTGAATTTGATTTAATTTAGGTTGTTATTCCTGCTTTCTGTGCTTTATTGTTTAAGTGTTGTTGCATGTCTCTTCCAAATTAGCTGTTTTTGAATCTTCACTGGGTCTGTGCATTATGTTTTAGCATGTGAATGTGATGGCTTAGCCTTCCTGTCATATTTTCCTTTTATGCTTTTCTCCTTTTTCTAAGCTAGGTGCCTCTTTTTTATTACTACTTTTCTTCAGAGTAAATCACATTATGTGTTTCATAAAATGAAGGTCACCATTTGCCTGTATAAAACATTTGACATTTCCTTCATCAAAATCCCATGGGTGCAACTTTTCCCCTTAATTATCTCAATAACCAGATGCACAGTAGTTTCTGGATAAGCTAACATTGACATAATTGCAAAGATTATAACAATGACAATAAGGGTGATTTTAAAAATAATAATAATTAAGAAGTAGGAAAGATAGATGCAGATATTAATCTCATGAGTTTGTTAAGCTATATTGTGTTCAGTTGCTTAATTTGTAAGAATAGTGTGCAATATTGCATACCTTCAAACTCTCCACCCACGGGGGCGGGGGGGGGGGACATAGCAGCAGATAAGATTATAAAAAGAAACTAATGTGGATAAATGAGTCATTTTTGAGGCAGATCATTCAACCTCATGAAAGTGATTGCGATGCAAGTTTTTGTTCTCCTGCGACTTCTTCCATCCCCCTGCTTTGAAGCACTACTAAGGGCTCTCGTCTGCCTTTTTTTCTTTTTTGTTGAATATCCCTGTCATTTTGTTCTTTGATTTTCCCTCTGTGTGAGTCATCAGTTCTTTATACCAAAAATCTTCACACATAGCATTGATGTTTCTCTCACTTTTTTTTTTAAAAAAATGTCTTTTTACATATCCATCCTCCATAATCATTGTATGGCCCCTAAGTGTCTTGATTCAGCAGATGTGATCAGCCTGCAGAAAGCTCTCTGCCCATGGATCTGGTTTCTTGAACGCACAGAATCCAGCTATGTGCCAGACCACAGACTGTCACCAGTCATGTACACAGAAACCCATGACCTGTTCCATATACAGTGGACTACTCAGGTTGCGAACGTGATCCGTGCGGGGTGCACGTTTGCAACCCGCAGCGTCGCGTCTGCGCATGCGTGGGTTGCAATTCGGCGCTTCTGCGGATGCGCAAAGTGCGATTTAGTGCTTCTGCGCATGTGTGACCACCGAACCCTGGAAGTAACCCCTTCCGGTACTTCCAGGTATCGGCAGTCCGTAAACCGAAAAAACGCAACTGAAGCGTCTGTAACCCGTGGTATGACTGTACACCCATAATTAGGCTTATGCATATGTATGTAGCTGGGCTCTTGTGCTCCCACAATTCTCTAGGTCAGGAGCAAGTGCTGCAATTAGATGATCATCTCTTGGGTTAATAAGGCAAGGCATGAATGTGCCTTGCAGCTGTCCATGAGACCTCTTTGTCCCTCCTTTGACATGAAGGAGCAAACAAACAAGACTCCAGTTAACGGTTGTTTTCTGGTCTGAACCAGGAAACTCTGGCTAACAGCTTCAGAACAAGCAAAGATACTAAGTCATGGCTTGAAATTGGCTTTGTACCCTAGCTTGTTCCAAAGCATGCTATATTTAAAGAATAAGAAACAAAAATAAAGGGTAAAAGGACCCTAACAGTTAACTTTTGTATCCTCGCCACCCTTGAAAAATGTGATGGAACTCCTCAGTTGGAGAATCTTCCAGGGCATATATTGCCCATTACTGCATTCATAAGAAGAATGGCATCTGCCTTTTGAGTTTTTCGAAGGTAACATAGCAGCTGTTATTGTTCTATAAAGTTGTCTCCTTTAATTTTCACAGTCAGTGTACTTTAAAACTTTAGTGTTATGTTAATGGGAGCAGCTGAGCATATAATATGTCTAAAATTAGGCACATACTGTACAGAAATCTAAGCCTAATTTATTGGTTCTCTTTATCCAGTGACATTCATGTCCACTGAGAATTAATGGCAAATACAGTTCAGTTTAAGTGTTGCACATTGGGGCAAGAAAATGTTGTTAATGCCCAACACATTTTGGGAAAAGTTTTCCACCTTCAAAGGCAATTTTCTTTGTTGGAGCACTGCAGAAAAATATTACGGAGGCTTCTTCCTTGGCCAGATGCAGCCCACTGCCTTCCTTTCCTTGTTTTGGTTTTTGCACATCAGGGCAAAAAACTTAATTCCACACACACATTAAAGGGGTCTGAGCTGACAGTGCTTGGGGCAGGATAGGGATGTTGGAGTCTGCTGTGGAATAGCTAAATTAAAATTTTGACCCAGTATGCATCAGCTGTAGAAAAAGGTAAACTTCAGTTTGAGGCTTATACGGAAAGGAATCAGAAATAAAACTACCAATACTGAAATGTGAATTTATGTTGTGACCATACCTGGAATGCTGTGTGCGGTTTTGGTCACCACACCTTAGAAAGGATGTTGCAGAATTAGAACAAATACGGAGAAGGGCAACCAAAATAATCAGGCTGGAGCAAGTCTCCTATGCCACTAGGCAGTTCTCAGCAGGTTATTCCTGGTGGAAAATGTGATTTCCTGAGAAAAAAATGGGTTTCTTGCCCTTGCTCTGTGTCAGTGTAAGAATGAAGAAGTCATTGGTGAAAGAACCCTTAAAGGAGTAAATTCACTTTGGTAGCCTTTTGACTTAGAAAAAGTGCAAAAACAATAACAATTCTATGCTACTTGGAACAAAATGTTTTATCACTCCTTGATTTAAATTTTGCGGGTCTACAGAAGGGCCAGATATATTTGTTTCCAAAGCTTGATCCAGTCCACAAGCCCAACAGTTGACTAGACTTCATAGACACTGTTGCTCAAGTATTTTATTTTATTTTATTTTTAGGAAATGTCATGGCATTACCTGCTGATTACTAAGCATTTGCTAAGTTGTATGGCTTAAGATTTTTTTGGCTGCAACAGTAACTTTTTCCTTGCACCTATCAGTAAGATTGTGCTGGCTGATCCATCTCTAATTGTTGCTATGTTGTAGGAACCAGTCGAATGTGCGAAGGATGCACACTGCCGTCAAGCTCAATGGAGTTGTGCTAAACAAGTCACAACATGCCCAATTGGTGTTACTGAACATGCCTGGTCCTCCAAAAAACAGGCATGGGGACGAAAATTGTATCCTTTTTTGGTGCACTTTAGGCATAAACGTAGCTATCCAGCAGCACCCAAAATCTGTTATGCCATATTAGAATCAGATGAGGGAAATATTGAATAGAACTGTATGAAATAAAGGCAGTTGACCGATTATGCAGGGGAGATAAGTGATTTACCGTATTCTCCGCTCTATAAGACGCACCTTTCCCCCTCCAAAAATTAAGGGGAAATGTGTGTGCATCTTATGGAGCAAATGCAGGCTCCATGGATTCAGTGAAAGCAATGCGAAGCCTCCGAACCGCAGCGGGAACGCTCCCACCGCGCTCCGGAGACTTATGGCGGCTATCCCTGAAGCCAGGAGAGCGAGAGGGGTTGGTGCGCACCGATCCCTCTTGCTCTCCTAGCTTCGCTTCGCTGGAGAGGCGCTGCACAGCTTTCCCTCTGTGCAGCGCCCCTTCAGCGAAGCAGGAGGAGAAATTGAAGGAGCTCCGTTTCTCCTGCCGCTTCGCTGAAGGGGTGCTGCGCAGAGAGGGAGAGAATTTTGTTTTCTTGTTCTCCCCCTCTAATACTGGGTGTGTCTTATGGTCGGGTGCGTCCTATAGAGCGAAAAATACGGTAATAATAGTGTGGGAAGTCAGTTACATAATGATAAAATCTCACACTTCCTGCTTCCGGATAAATCTACAATTTACATTTGATAACAGGTAACAGAAATTCCAATTTTACTTTCCCATGTGGAACTGAAGTTGAATTTGGGAATGAGAGTGATTTGCCCAGTGAGATCATCGCTGATCAGAGGTATGAAGTTGGGCAAAGCAAGCTGAGTATGTTTTGCTAACACATACCTTGAGAGAGATGCAGTTTGCACCTCTGGGTGTGGGAAGGGGAAGTATATAATCACCATAAGGTTTCGGTACAATTTTATTCCAGGTCTTAAAACCTTGACTACTTTGACATCCAGATATGGAGTTCTTGGAAGTTTTGACAGAAGGCTTGAACAGAGTGCTCTTGGTACGAGGAGGAGGTCGTGAAGTTATCACCATTTACTCCTAAGAATTTTACTGAACACACCAATATCACTACACATAACATCTGTTTCCGGAATTAAATGTGGGACTTTGGCAAATCTTGTTGGGACTAATGACTTTTGCCCAGCCCTATTTATTGCATACAAAATAGAATCAAACAGTTGAATCCTCTCTTTTTTCTTTTATAAAATTATGTAAGCAAAATTATTTCCTACATAGATCTCTCTAAAATGTGTCTTTATTGAATAAATGTATTATATGCTTGTATATTTTTTTAATGTAGAAAACTGGGAGACGATTTTTTGTTGTTGTTCTGGGGATTAGGGTGGGACACAGAGGGGCATACTTTTTGCACATAGCTCCTAGTAAATACAATAGCTGCTTCTTGGACATAGGAACAGACTCCTAAGTTTGTACAACTTTTTATAATGATGGTTTTTAAAAAAGAAAATGAAGAATGGGGCTTCCAGGAACCATTTTATAAGAGTCTGGCCTACATATTTTGTACCATTGACCCTGCTGACCGGAAGCAGGTTCTGTCTCCTTACCAAGTCTCTATGGTTCTGTATTCATTTTAATCCACAACTCTGTGAATTGTTTAGCATTGTATTTTAATTAAAGATCACTGGTTGAATAAAAGTCCTTTGATTTAGGAACCACAATTTTGACTACTTGAAAGTGGCCCTTATGAGTCCAGGCTTAAATTGTTGCTGAAAGCTGAGTTCTACCTTAAAAAGATAATACTTCACTTACAAATACAGCAAGATCTAATCTTATTTTTTGGAGTGTCTTGTTTTTAAGGTTTTGAACCCCAGCTCTTAGTTTTTAGGAAAGAAGAAAGGAAGAAATCCACTAGAATAAATCATTTAAGCCTTTGAAGCTACACATGTCCAGCTGCTGTAGGGAAATGGAAGACATCAAAATGCAAAAACTTGACAAATAAGAATACTCTGCTCTTAAGCAATATTGACTGGACCCTATAAATGGCAAAATAAAAGTCCAAAATTCGTTCTCTAATACACTTGCCTACCTATAAGCTGCATAGTACCCATTTCATTTAGTAGGCAGGGAGTGGCTGGAGTTTGGCTTCTTCCTCAAATTTCTGGTAAACTCCTGACTTCACCAGATCAACACATGCTCACTATTAGTCCTCCATCCTCTTGGGCAGTAGCATGACTCTTCCACTTCCCTGACTTCCTGCAACAAAAGCATAACTATATATTTCCACTCAATATTGGAAGGGGGCTCTTTTGGAGACCCAAATGCAAAACTGAAATATTATAAATATTTCGTACAGGTGCAGGTAGAATCAAGCAACTGAGAGTTAAATACAGCAGCTGTTGAGTGCAAAATAAGTGCAATTGGTAACAGCACCAGCAGTGTTATTAATATTACTTAGTTAAAGTGAAAATTCTGGAAATTTCACCATGAGAAAAACCTTGTGCTTTTTAATGACTTTTTGTGGGGTTTTTTAGAGGGCGTAGAAATGCAAATAAATAGAATTAGATCAAACCTTTATCACATTTAAAAATGTATTGTGCTTAAGTTAGGTTGGCATCCGTCTTGGGAGACAGTGGAAGAGTGTGCCTTCAAGGGTTACGTCAAACAATTGGAGAGTTACAGTGCCTGCTGTGTCTGTAGAGATGAATATAGGAGAGACATGTTTTGTTGCAGCTGGGGCAGATGAAGGCATCTCTTCTTTCTGGGTTCCTCCCAGTGGTCATTCCTCCTCTGGTCACTGTTGTGGAATCGTTTAAGAAATGTATTGTACGTAAGTTACCCATGCATGAAATTAGAACTATTTGATATAGTGGTAAGTTTTTTCAAACAATAACTGCAAATATAACCATTGTTAGAGATGGGATTGCAAGCTTCTACTCTCAGCAAGGTACCTGTAGCGCAGAAAGAGAAGAAACTAATTTTCTGAAGAGAGCTTAGAAATGAACATCTGAATCACAACATGATTTCACAGATCGTGTGCATGGTAGCAGATAGGATAGTTCAGTGCCCGCACACTGGAGATTCAAGACACATCTGATATTTTACCAGGTATGTAATGTACATAAGACCAATTAGCACAATCCTTAACTCTCAGAATTGGTTTGTATGGGATGGAGAGCATAGATAGGTTCCACGTGCATTGGGCATATCTTTGAACACATAACCAACTGGGTTCAGGAACAATGCTGTAACCCTGGGTGTGCATGTGCATTTGTGTGGCTGGCTGGCTGGTGCAATGTTGATTTTCCACCATGCGTAGATGCATCATTTTTAGAGCCATCTTTGTAGCTCTAGAATAAAAAAATCCTCAGGTTTTCCATCCTGTTACAAATTATTGCATATTGGGCCTCAGTGGGTAAAATCTTGACCTTGTTAACGTATTCCTGGGGGTAGTGAGCATTTTTGTACTGAGGCTATATTGACGTCAGCACGACCATTGTTAGGGAGTAAGGTTATTGGCTGTTGATCTTTGAAATCTGGATAGATGAATAGTACCCATTTACTGTACTGCATATTAGTTAACGGGTGGGGTGGGGATATGTGAAAGCTAATTACTTTTAGCATTTCACATAAATATTACGGCTCACAAGTTTTTATTATGCAATGAATGCTATTATGCTAGCAGTTGCTTCATCCCCTATCATTAGTTTGTTGTTTCTGTAGTTTATTTTTGTAACTTTGTTGTGATTGTTGCAATCATTAGGGATGTTCTAATTACTTATTGATTGTCCATAACGTATTTCACAGTTGAAGTCATACAGTGCTCCAGATAACTCCATGAACAGTTTGAAATTTGTCCTCTCAAGTGACCTTAATAGGGTGCTTTGAAACACATCACTTCACTGTCGTCATAGGCTTGCCAAGTGTTTATTGCTTTTGAAAAGTAGAAGAATTTCAGATGTACTGTAGTTGGTCAGTTTCTCAGAAGAGAATGGCTATTTTAAGAAGAATTGCTTATATATCTTTTAACATGTAAAATGTTTTCCTGTGTTTTCTCTTCTCAACCCTGTGAATTTATGGCTAAAACCCTTATCTCACAGGAAAAGGGTTGGCATACTAACCAGTGAACTCCTTGTGCCTAAAGGAGGATGGCACATTTAGTTGAGTTGGCCAACCTGAGTGAAGAGTGGATCCATGTGTTCCTTTTCTTTGCCTCCAATGATTTTTTGGCATAGTGGCTCAGTTGAGATTATTTTGCTGGATATTCTGCATAGGAATTACTGCCCTGTGGTCTAATCCCACTTGACTCTGGCAACGTCTGTAAGAAAAAACTGGGTGGGTGAGCCAAAAGGCATGTAGTGATGCTGGCATGGGCAAAACCCATGTGATTTAGGAGGCTCGTTTAGTTCTTCCAGATATTCCTGGAGAAAGGTTCAGGGGGTGTATCGCTTCAGTAGCTTATGGATGTTGCTTCCACAGAATATGCTTGGACGGAGATTGCAGAATTTTGGACTGCACCATTTCAGAGTGTAAATGCTTATCAGGTAGGAAAGCTTCCACTGTAGCTCTCTCCTTGATGTGCTAGTTTGCTCCATGCAGGGGACTCAAGCAAATAATAGCCCCAAATTTTATCACTTTGTTCCACGCAATACACATTTCATTCTCGCTACAATCTGCTTACATGGAAGATGGACATCTTTCGGCCTTGAGTGCCAGCTATTAAGAGAAGTGAATGAGGTGGTTTATTTTAAATTATAAAATGCTATCTAATCAAGTACCCTTGATAATGTCCTTCAGATTTTTTAAAAAAATGCTCTCAGCCTTTCACACTCAGGGTCAGCTGATTCTCATTACTTCCTAAGCAACCACTAGCTACTGATAGTTTTAGGGTACTGACCCCACCAGCCGACTCCTGAGAAATGGCGGTGGTTCTTATCCTAAAGCCAAGGTCCATGAAAACAGTTTGAAAAGTAAAACTGCCATTGTTGGAAGTGAGTCCCCCAAAGTTGACCAGCCTATCTTAAGTTCTGTTCCAAGGGTACTATGAAGCCCCAATGTGGTTTTATTAGAACTCATTTCTGCTGCTAAATGAGTCTACAGTTTGACCTCTGGATAGGCATGGGTTTGCTTTTTTGCTGGCAGGACCAAGCAGAGGAGCTTCTCAAATCAGCAAAGAACTAGTCGAATTTGGCCGCTAGCAATAGTGATTGCAGACTCTTGAGAGTCCCATGGACTGCAAGAAGATCAAACCTATCCATTCTGAAGGAAATCAGCCCTGAGTGCTCACTGGAAGGACAGATCCTGAAGCTGAGGCTCCAGTACTTTGGCCACCTCATGAGAAGAGAAGACTCCCTGGAAAAGACCCTGATGTTGGGAAAGATGGAGGGCACAAGGAGAAGGGGACGATGGAGGACGAGATCGTTGGACAGTGTTCTTGAAGCTACAAACATGAGTCTGACCAAACTGCGGGAGGCAGTGGAAGACAGGAGTGCCTGGCGTGCTCTGGTCCATGGGGTCACGAAGAGTCGGACACGACTAAACGACTAAACAACAACAATAGTGATTGTCTCCTTGGCCACAGTGATTTTTGGGGATGATGGATGGACTAAAGGGAACCTTCTTGAGGGGCAATGTGCCCTCGGATGTGTGACAATCCTGTTAACAATCTGGCATCTTTAATGGGTTTATGCCCACCGCAAAATCGAGCTGGTCTGCGTTCCCCCGTTTATCAAATGTTCAATGAGTAATCTTCAATGATATTGCAGCTGACAAGCAGTGCAGTGGAACAGAGTGGCAAAGATACTGCTGTAGTTATGTGCTGTGTATTCTCTTTGGGGAAAGAATTAATTTTAAAAGCCTCAAAAATCCAGAGATAAAGCTTAGTACGAATTAAAAACAAGATTCAGCTTCTCACCTCGTCCATTCTGTTGCTTATTTACCAATTGCAGACCACTTACTACCAGACATTTATTCCAACAAACAGGAGGAATGCCAAGACAGATCATGGCAATTGCCAAGCGGGATGTAGCTTTGTAATAATTAATTAATTAAAATAATAATTTTATTTATATGCCACCCATCTGACCGGGTTGCCGAAGCCACTTTGCAGTGTGCTTCTGCAAAGGGCAGGAGTAGAGATTGATGGATCAGTCTGTTTTCAGTCCATTTCAGCTTTGCATGTGTTCAGTCTGCTCCATCTTGTTTCCATGTTAAGTTTGCATTTTTAAAGAAATAATCTGCACACAAAAATCCATATTTAAATTAGCACATTGAAACATTTTCTCAAAAATCCAGTCATTTTATGTGAAAATGTGCATTTCTCGATGTATTTTATCTTAAAAAAGATGTATTTTAAAATGCATTTTTGATATTTTTGGAGCAAGGATTGCATGATGGAGAGGCACAGATAACTGAAGGATAATGAAGTTCCAATCCATAGGTTAGTCCCGGAGACACAGGTCAGGTCAGTTCACATACAAATTCACAAAGAATTCAGCATCTCTGGGCAAAAGTGAAAGCCTGTTGGAGGAATTCTCCAAATGCACACTCAGCAAGCAGCTTGCCCCCCAAGCTGCCTACCCAAGTTGTGCAGTCAAGACAGTATCCTTGCTCCCATTAGCGCTGGGTTGCTGCTGCTAGAACAGAATGCTGCTGCATGCAAGCAGTATTTTCTGTATAATTTCCCTGACATTACTCTGGTGGTTCTAGTCCCCATTCCAGCTTCAAAAGCTGCATAAACAGAAGTGTAATGAATGGAGGGTTTGAGCCTCGTTTCAAACTGATCTAATTGTGACAGAGAAGTCATAAGAGCCTGGGGGTGGGTGGGAGAGAAGGGGGTATTTCTGTTCCGTTTGGGGGGGGGGGAAACATTAAAACACCATGTGCTTCTTCTGCAGCTGAATAAGGGAGTAAGGGAAATGGAGGAGCCCTATAGGCTTGGGCTGAAGAGAAACATGACCAAGAGAGCCAAAGTTGGTCAGGTGAAACATAATTCCATGTCTCTCTGCTGTGTCTTTGCAATAGGACTAGATGACATTAGGGGGAAAAATGACACCTTGCTTTTGTGAAGAGGGGCTGGTGGGTGGAATTGTGGTGGTTTTTTAAATGTTACATATTTGGATAACAATACACATGTTCCAGGATCTATTTTGCTATTAAGGACATTTCTGTAGATCTGTTCTAATGGGATAATTTAAAAATCTGCCACAGAATTCAGATGAAATGTTTCCAAGACAAATTCAAGCACAGTGCTGAGATTTTTATTTAAAATAAGAAAATTATCCATCTTTGTGTTCCAGTTAAGGCTCTGCAAATTGATCATTGGACGATTTGCCACAGAGGAGTAGGAATGTTGTCTTCTTCTGTAGGTCTGAATATGTACGTTAAGAAGCAGGTTTTAATTCAGTCCTCTTTTTTATTTTAGAGCTAATCCCTGTGTTCCAAGTTGAGGATAAACAGTAAATCGTGCAGAGCAAAGTACAGGTTAAATAAGATCATGAACTAAGATCATATTGGTTCTTTAACGAAATTTAAGCTGGCAACAAAACCTGCATGTCAGCAGGTCAACAAGTTCCATCTAAAACAGTAATAAATTATTTCCATTTGGTACCACTTTTGTCTTTTACAATGTGTGGAAATATAGTTACAGTATGTCTGAAGCAGGCTTTCTCCCTTATACAGCCTTCTCTTGTGTGTTCCATTGCAATGAAGTCACACATCTCAATCTGGAAACATTAATCCACTTTGAAATTGTTGCACCACCAAAATACGTAGTGTAGCATTACAGTGGTACCTCTGGTTAAGAACTTAATTTGTTCCGGAGGTCTGTTCTTTGGGTCCTATAGCTAAGTGCTAACACAGTACACAATATTCTAGATGTGATGTTCAAGACTATATGTCCCTTGCAAGCACAGAAAAACCCTTTGCATATTGGCCATTGGCTCCTGCATCCTGAGAATCCCAGATTTTGTTTTTAAAAAGCAGGTTTCTAGCCCATATTAGACAAGCTATAGTATGTGGGAAATGAATCATGAGGAAACTCCCATAACTAGGGGAAGAGGGAGGGAGAGGAGGGTGCTCAGTAGCACTGCTGATAGTAAGAGGCAAAGCATCAGTAGTTTAAATAGCTCACTGCCCCCCCCCCAAAAAAAAACCCCTAGCAGCAATCATGGCAACAACAAGAGCCGCCAACCACAGGTCACACAATACATTGTTGCTCGATGTAGATTTGGTGTTGTCTTTTTTAAGGCTTGGCGTGTAGTCAATGTTGGAACCACAAAACTGGGCAAAATCAAGGACCTTATTTTCACAGGGTGATCTTTTGCAGGTAGGCAAAGTCTTTAGGGATACATGCTTTGACACGAAAATAATCAGTCCCTTTTGTAAATATATTTATTTAGAAGTACGGAATCCAGCAACCACAAATGTTTAAGGAGCCATGCTGCTTCAGTGCCCACTGGATAGACAAAGGGATTCCAATTTGAATGGAAAATAAGAACCATGACAAGGTGTTTCATACATGTTTAGGGGGTGGGGGCGGCAGGGGATATGACAGCAAATGACAGCCATGGGTAGGTTTGGCATATTCACACTTCTGAATTTAAGTCCAATATTCTTTTTCAGGAATCTTCACCTCACTCTTATTTCCCTGAATCCTTCGTTCTACCTACCTACCAAGTTGAATCACATAAAATCCACACACTAGAGATGGGCTGAACTAACAATTGATCTAACCCAACATCCTGTTTCCCACAGAGGTTAACCAGATGTTTCTGGGAAGACCACATGCAAGACTAGAGGGCAACCCCCGTCTTTAGTGGTTGCTTGTCCCAGCACTGGTGCCCAAGGCCTCCAAACATGAAGGTCCCATTTAGCTATTTCTCCACAATGTTACCTCCTGAGAAAACGAGGCCTGTGGCCACTGTTTTTAACCAGGCCTCTGCTTTCTTCCAGTGTCTTGGCAATATCACTGAATTCCCTTTCGCATCCCTGGTAGATTCCTCATAGCCTTTCCATTGCCACAGACGGCTCTCTCGGACTATAGTCCAACAACCAACCAACTTTGCTACAGCTTTTCTAGAACAACCTTCATCTAGCATTTCTGCTTAGGATGAAAAGAATTTAATCGTTCAACTGTAGCCTTCGAGAAAAGCAAGTTACCTGTTACTGAACTCATTTTCTCCCACCCCTGCCCCTTGGTGGAAGAGTCTGCCTGAGTAATGAGTCATTTAATTAGATTTGCACTGTTTGGTTGTCATTGTGCATAAAATACAGATACAGAAGACTAATGAAGGAACTGATGCCATTAAGATGCCTCCCATTAGTAATACCTGTTAAGATAAACGGCATTTATGTATATACATCAAAGGAGATCAGTTCCTCGTTTCTACAGGGTTACATCAGATGATGATCCATTGCTTATAAACAAAAAAACAGTATATACATATTGATATATTTTCCTCACATACCAGTAATTTAAACAACACACACCTATCTCAAAAAGTGGTTTCCAAACTATGTTCCTGGACGGCGTGGTGTTCCTTGAGAGTTTATCAGGGATTCCTCAGTAGAAACATTTGTGACAACCAAGGACAAAGCTCTTGAAGGAGAGCTTGTCTGCCATTATTTATAATGCTGGGGGAGTGACAGATGTGTCCTGCAACATGTCCTCGTTCCATGTGGCACCCCAAATGAATGGAGTGTGCTTTTGAACATGCCCCAGAATCTTCTGCAAAGAGCCAAGGTTTTCTCCGAGGTTTCAACAACAGGCAAATCAGTTCAGAAGAAAGGGCTACTTGAAGGAAGTTTGAAAACCGCTCTTCTACACCTACCCAAGTTGAAGGGATTGCTCCTTCCCTACCACAGTAGACAGGGATTTGCTATTTAGGCAGATTGCTTCAGATCCAATAGAAGGACATCCTCATCTTCTTTTGCCTCCTGCTTGAGCACTATTTTTTCAGGAGTAATCACTATCTTCTCTTCGGCCTGAGAAGGGCCTTTTGATCCACCACCTTTGTCTTTCTTCACTTTGGTTATCACCTCTGTGTAGGAAATTTCTTCAGAGACTGGCTCGGCATCCCCACTATCAGCTGTTGTTGTTGTATCGCCAGTAGCCTCTGGGGTTCCATCTTGACCTTCAGCCACTGCCTGCTCTTTAGGTTTCTTCTTCTTCTTGAAGGTCTCCTTGGTTGGTGCTGCATTGGATATATTTTTCTTAAATCTTATCCCAGTTTGCCTCAGCCTCTCTCCTGACTGCCTTATTCGCTCTCTCCTCTCTGGCGTCACTATTCTAGTTCGGAGCCTGTCCACCCTCTTGCCAAAATTTTGCCTTGTCTTCTGGAGGTTCTCTCTTGAGAAGGCCTTCTTTATATTGTTGATACGTCTCATGCCTGACTTCTTAAACCGGGCTGCTTTGCTTTCTTCTATGTAATACTCCTCATCGGAAGAAAGATCGTCAGGTGGGCAGAAGGCATCTGCTAGGTTTTCCCCTTGTGTTCGGTCTTTGATAACTGACAGAGACAATGGGCACGGAATGTCCTCCTGCAAGTGAAAGCACAATGTGTCAAAAAGGGCTTATTGTTGAGGGAGGAAAGGAATAAAGGTGCTTCCAGGTGGCCAGCTCCTTAGCAATTGCTGCACCAAAACAAAATATACCTCAGAAGGGCTTGGCAGGCAAATGATGCCAGATTCAATCCCTGGATAGCCAAAGCCAGCCAGTGCAGACAATAGACTCAGTATAAGCTTCCTATGTTCATTATCATTGTTTTATCTTCTGTGCTGCCTCCTATGCTAGCTCCCTGCCCCCCAGCCCAAAAAAGGCATTAGGTTTGTTTTGTTTTTTTCTCCCTTGGACCAGGCAGATATAACACTGATAGTCGCTAAGGAGTGGACCATGGCATCACATGTTTTCTGCCATCTTCAACTCCTATTCTCCTCTTGGGCACGAGCCAAATTCCTGGTTAGTCTCTTACAGACATTTAAGAGTGTCACTGTCACACTTAACCATGGCTAGGAGAATCGGTCCAAAGAATCGATCATTTGGTAAACCATGGTTAGGTCACACACAGTACAGCAGAGCAGCATGTCTAATCACACCTAGTGGGTTCAGTGGCTCAAAAATGCAAGCAGAGCACCAAAGCCTTAGAAGGGTAAAGTAGGCAGAGGCTGGTGGGGCATTTTGATGCAACTGCTTTATCTGACAATCTATTCATCAAGTAAACTGAATATATTACACACAGCACCAATATTTCATTTATGCTTGCAAGGGAAGTGGGAGAGGGCCTTCTTGGTGGCTGCTCCCAGAAATTTGACTAGCTCCTTCCTTGTAGAGGAGGGACTTTCTTGATCCAACAGGAACTGACTGCTTTTAATGAAAGGGTGGGTGTCACGCTGTTTTTATTGTAATTATTTGTATTTTTTACTTTTATAAGTTTGTGTGTATAATTTATCAAAGTTTAGTTGCTTTTTAATGAATGCTTCCCCCCTCCAATGTTTTTAGCTGCTATTATTTTTATCTGTAAGCTGCCTTGAGTGTCAGGGGAAAAGGTGGGACATCATTATTATTATTAAAATTTTGATACTCCGCCTTTTGGTCTCCAAGGACCACCTTGGCAGCTATTGCAGTGTGCAATGGAAGAAGCTATTCAAAAAATTCCTGTGTGTCCATCCCAGTTTTAGTAAATGCCATGCACTAATTTTGTTCCTGCCCTTTTTTGCTAATGCTAAAGTCACTCCAGGCCTCCAGTGCAAAACAGGGAAGCCACCCTGTTGACTTTTGCACATTCCAGGGCCCTGCCCTGCTGCAGATGGCATGAAAAACATCTGAATAGACTGCAGGAACTGGGTGCAGCATCAGCTAAGAGGTAAAAAGAGAGTGCTGGATACTCCTTTTGGACTGTGAGGGAGCGGATGGGGTGTCATTCACAAACTTGACTGTTTGTATAACCATTTGGCTAAAAAAAAATCCCACGGCATAGTCTGTGATTACTGACCACATTTGATCAATAATCACATAATCACATTTGATTTCTCAATGTAGTTTGATTTTTTCCTAAACATGACTGAGGGAAAATGTTATGTTATAAACATAGCAAAGGGCCATTTCACACATTGTATAGCCAAAAAACCTGGTTGGCTACTCAACCAAGTTGACACAGCTAATTCCAGTTTCTGGCTGGTTTTTGTGACTGAACACCCAATTGCCACATCAACACGTTATGGCAGTTAGGTGCACACTATTTTAAAAATGCTCTAAAACATAAATGAAACTAACAAAGTCCTAACCATTGCATGGAATACTAAAGAACAAGGATGTCAAGTCGCTGTGTAGAAACATAGAGGAAAAAATATAGAGGAAGATTCAGAACTGCACAGTGCAATCCTATCGAGACATCCTAAGGAGTGGGAGAATCTAGTTCCAGGTAAACACACATAGGAGTGCCCTGTAAATTTCCCTTTGGAATAAATGGAACTTTACCACTGGCTTTTGATAGGATCAAAACTTTAAAGTTGGGAAATTTTAGACTGGCTGTAATGGTTTAAGGCAAGGGAGCTCTTTTGATGGCATTCTGCTGCATGCCCCCCCCCAACATCTGCCTCAGAGTCCTGCTGTGACTGAACCACTATCAGAATCCCTCACCACAGTAAAGAAATTGCATAGATAGATATAGTACATTTAAGGGAGGGAGGGAGGATTCTCTCTCTCAAGGATCTCTGAAGTGCTTTCCCTGAATGTCCAATTGTCATATTTGTAAGTCTCTGTTCCCTTTACATTACGTAAAGAGATGAAAGGAGAAATGTGCAGGCAGAATTCTATACAATTGCTTGGAAAATCTGCAGCTTTCGAAAACACAAGATCTACCCACCCGGGAAGAATGGCAGATGAAGGTTATGGACTATATGGAACTGGCTGAGATGACTGGCAGAATCCGAGACCAAGGAGAAGAGTCGGCGGAAGAAGAGTGGAAGAAATTTAAAGTTTATCTTCAGAAATATTGCAAAATTAAGGAATGTTAGAAAGATGCTAGGAAAAAAATATATGTGGTTTTAGCAGAAAAGATATAAAGGATTAAGTAAAAACGAATTGGTGAAAGAGAGAATGTAAAATGATAGGATAAAAACAAAGTTGGAAGGATTTGCTGGAATATCTAATTGAATTAGAATACAAAAATGGGAGGCGTGAGGAGGTCAAGGAAATAAGTGAAAGTAAGTGATTTAAAGGTTTGACTTGTTTCTTATTTCTTTTTTCTGTTTTTTGATGATGTTTTTCTATATGTATGGTTTTTTATTTTTCTTCTTTGATTGTTATATATATATATATTTCTTCTTTTTTTCTGTAACCTTTAAAATATATATATATATATATATATATATATATATATATATATATGAAAATCTGCAGCTTTCTGGTGTTCTGGCCAGTGATGGCAAAACTGCTGGAGATGAACGACATCAAGCACTTGGCACCTTGTTCAAAACCTACTATTCTCTAACTGGCAATGGCTCCCTAGGATCTAGGGTAGGAGGTTTTCACAGCCCTGATATTTGAGACCTTTTCCACCCAAGACCTCTAACCTGGGATCTTCCTATGCAAAGCATGTGCTTGGCAACTGAGCTATGGGCCCAACCCAAATTTCTGGCCGCCAGCCAGGCAGCTGTTTTTTTTCTAGAGAGAACATGTCATTCTCCACAGGCACAATCTACCGCTCGGGGGTTGGAATAGGGAAGCAAGTGCCCCCAATGAATTGCCTGCCATTAATTTTGAGAATATTTGCAAAAATATCATAGGTGGTAGAATCCAGATCATCTCATCTGAGATCTCAGCAGGATTATACACCGGCCTCATTTGCATGTGACACTAAGCCATAGTTTTGAGTGTCAAGAATGTGCCACACACTTGCATAGTGCTCCATTGTATAGTCCAACCCCTTGCAATGCAGAAATCTGCAGCTGTGCCGTACAGGGATTGAACCTGCAGCCTTGGCATAATCAGCACAGCTCTTTAAACACCTGAGCTATGCCCACCACTCCTCCTCTAGGGTAGCTGCAAAAAGCTCTGGGGTAGCAGCAAGGAGTTCACTTCTGCCACAGTCTAGTGTGTCTTCTGAAACCTTAATGGAGTTTAATGTCAACTATGGTTTGAATTAAACAAGCCAGCCTCGGGACCCATGCTCTGAAGTTGGCTTGAACCAAATGACAGCTACCCACAGCTAGTGTGTGCTATAAGTAGCATGCAGCGCTCTCCCCATCAGTGCCCCATGCTTTAGAGTTATGTTGCCAAGTTTAGCGGAAGGCAGGGATGCAGCAGGCTTGACTCTGTGCCATAGCTAGGCACATAGACCATCCTGTCCAGTGAGCATGCTGCACATTGGCTATGTACTAATATAGTAAAGGTTTCTCTTGGTCTCCAAACATCAGTGGATCCCTGCACCTCACAGAAGAGACATGCCACGGGGGTGTAGAGCTACTAACTTTATAAGTTCAGTAGCAACTTACTATTAGACTAGAAAATTCACACTTCATTTTTTGTCTAATGTTCTACAAATATATTTCCAAGTACCTGTAGTTTTTGCAGAGCTTGTATGTGTAAAAATGACTAGAGTCTGCAATAAGCTGTAATGTGAATGGATAATTTCAAAAGTTTTTTTTTTTTGTAATAGTGAACTACCATTTAATCCATAGGGAGAAGCAGTTGTACAGGGTGATAAAGGAAATTTTGCCTTCATATCCAAATATGTGCACTTTGCAAACTTATTTCCTTGGAAGTAGGCCTCATTGACTTTTTTTGGAACCACAGGCTTGGTCCAGTCAAAGTTAGTCATTTTTTAGTTCTGCTGATTTCAATGAAAGAGAATTAACACAGTATTTAACTCTGCCACTGAAATTGATGGGACTAAGTATCTTTAAAGAAGCCATTCACATGCAAGAAATTATTTAAGTGTCAATCACTTTTCACAATCTGAACCCTAACAGCCTGGCAAATCTAGATTTTCCCATCAGTGGCTGCTTTTACAAGGAAGAAAACTGACGCTCTAATGGCTAGATGCTAAATATTCTCAATCCTGGGTGCCCTTATTGAGGATCCTGAACATCTCTTAAACACAGCACTGCAGATGCATGAAAGATCACTTCTGTGCCCCTGCATCTGAGCGCAAAAACTAGTCATTTGGGCACACTTGGTACATGAAATATTTCTGTATGCATCAAACACCTTCATTCAGCACAATAACTTTTCATTCCTTTCCACTTCAAGCTATTCTTGGGGTAAGTCATTTTGAGATCAGCAATTCCAAAGAAATCCTGAGAATGGTATGCAAAAGAGTCACCCCAGGAAGAGCTTAGAAGTAAATCACTGAGCTGGGGGGATCACAACTTACAATAAGGTCCAACAACCAGTCAGCTTTTTTGAAAGCACAATTAATGGAAGGACTACTTTGTGCAGAGAAATTCAGAGGTTTAGCACTCTAGTTAATTCTCTGGAAAAATAACAGGGATGACAGTCAAGCATGGAATACTCTGTCAAGATGCCCAAGCGCCTGCCCAGATTGCCTTTCACAGAGGCAACAAATAGTCCTTGCTGATCTACAGTTAATCTTATGCTGGCTGCCGGAGAAACCTCTTGACACTAATAATAGACTGAGTGCTTTGCCACTGGCAGATTCATACTGCAACACGTTCAGAGGCAGAAATCAATTTTTCTAAAAATTAAATAAATCAAAACATATCACACACACTTGATATCGGAAAGGCTGCTTTTACCTCCCTCTGGTTTGTTAAACAACCAACAAGGATGTCAGAAACGGTGATGAACGCAGCAGAAGCAATTGCAATTAAAACAAAACCCCAAACCCTGTTTACCTGGTAAATGACAACACGGAACTTGTTTTTCCGCAGCATTTCCTCTTGCTTGGCCTCAACCTTCTGCACGTTCGCGTTCTGCTTCTCGACACGTGCCCGCACTTCTTTGACCCGAGCGCTTACTTTGCGGGTTTTCTCCAGCAGCTTGTTGACTGTGTAGCTGGTGTTGTTGTGGGCCTGAGCGAGCTTCAGAATGTCTATCTGAATGGTCTTGATGGCATCCTCCATTTCTCTGTGCCTCTCTTCGATGCGTTTCTGACTCGCCTGCACACTGTCCACAATGGTCGCCACTTTGTCCAGGACTCTGACAATGGTAAAGGCGGCATCTTGTTCCTCGTCGTCGTCGTCCGGGACGCTGGGCAGGCGATTCTGGTGGATTTTATCCGCCTCCAAGGTGGCTTCGCAGTGATCCATACCGTCCCCTCTTCGGATCGCTCTACAGGAGCTGAAATATAAACGGCTCGCGGCAGCTGCAGCTCCAACTCCAGTGGGGCAGTTCTGGCACTGGAGCAAGAAGGTTGCTCGACAGCTGGTTTTAGGGTATGTTCAAAAGCAGGGTCTGAAACTTCAGCCCAGGAGACTTGTCAAATATTTATAACCACAAAACAGCCTCGCAGGATTGTTCAAGTGCTTTCTGTATGCAACATGAAACCTCTAAAATTAGGAAGCAAAGTTGGGGAAGGAACATACGTTCCAAGAATCACATATCTCTACCAATCAACTTTCTCGAGTTAATCCAGGAATAGTTAAGCAACTTATTAATTAAGCCAAAGAATGAACCGGCATGCTGTTAAAATCCACTGTTGCTTTTGTTTTAATTAAGCTCTTTTCTTGGGTGCAGGTGACGGGAGGGCATTCAATGTTTTCCAATGGCCTTTGGACAACTGAAATGAAAAAGTGCTGCCACTATCTTCCAAACCTTCCAGTAAAGAATAAACAGACTCAGAACAGATTAAATATCGTGGGAAAACATTGTATTGACATTTCTTTCCAGTTCAAATATTGAAAGCCTTTTTATTGAACAAATTATTAAATCCTACATGCAGAATTGGAAAGCCTAAAACTACATGTTGAACAGCTGGAACACACCCTAGTTACATTTTAGCTCTGGATCTTCCAAACAACTACTAACATCCTATTAATATAATAACTACAACCAGCAGACTTTATTTGCATGAGACACATTCTTAGCTCTTGAAAAGTATTCTAGACAAGAGCTCAAATCTTTTATGGTATTTAATTTTTTTTTCTTTTTTGCATTTTAATCACAAAGACTATACAATTTTATTTGTTGATGTGAAAACAGGTATCCTCTTTAGAAAACTGTAATAAGTATGAAAGCAGTTTAAATAGTGACCAACACAGGCTTAATCCCAATCATGTGAGTTTGCTTATTAAACATAACTTAAAAAAAATAAAAAATACACAAGTCTACCAAGACCTGTTTCTACAGGGCAAATGCCCTTTGCTCTACTGGGCAAGCTTTCAAATTCAGAAATGTATATTATTATCATAATCATCATTATTTTACAATTTAAAAATAAAGTGTCAAATATTTATGAAGACGGTGGTGCTTTGACCCAGTCCATACATATTGGGCTGGATCTAGACTAAATTAGTTGCACTGAAATCGTTATGACTAACTTGTTCCACTGATTCCAATGAGAATTAAGTGCAACTGAATTAGTCTGAATTCAACCCGTTATAAATATGTAACAACTACACACAAGTACACATCTTCACAAGTCATGCGATTGGCAGTGTCTAAAAAAATCAGTTACTAACGTTCAAAAACATTTAAATATCTACGGTATTTAAACACAGTGTCTTCTAATTCCTTGTAAGAAAAGTACGCTGTAAACATCTTTACCCTTATGTCATGCCTTGTTTGCTAAGAAACAGGATGGGATCCATTTTGCTTTTTCTACAACCATTGGCGAAATGTCTCGGGTTCCAAAAATGTTACATTCCGTAAGTAAAGCACAAGTCTATTATTATAACCATGTGATACAATACAGGAAATAAACTACCGCATCTTCCAAATCATGAAATGAGAAGTTACTAGAGCAGTCCATTGCTGTCAGCTGCTTTCAGAATAAAACAAAACAGAGCTACGCTAAAAAAAAAATGTCCAAAAATAAGGCCTCTGAAATAAATATTTCCATTCTTTTAAAAAAAGATAATAAAATTGTACATCACATGGGCATTGTAGGTATAAAAATTGCTCTAAACCATTCTGGATGACGTATCTGAAGTAAAGTGGCCTAGATTTTGCTTCTGCCGTCGTCCTCTGTTGTTCTTTGGGCATTTCCTGTTACCGGAACCAGAAAAAGAAGGGAGGGAGTGGGGTGGGAGAAGAGAAATGATTTATTAACTGAGTGTATTTTAAAAGACTACTTCACGATTAATTCACATACAAAAGCCTCCAGAACATAAAAGGCTGCATCATCCATCATTGACATCTGCTGCAAAAGCCACACGTGTTGTTGCTTTGGGGTTTACACACCAGAGGCGCTACTAAGAATCACACTGTCATGCCCCTGCTCTGGCTGAAGCAAAGGGAGCTTGTGCTTCAAGTTGTACACTGCAGACTGCTTCTGTTAAGTTGTGGGTTGACATAGCAGATGACACAGCGATTTCTCCAAAGCAGCTCTTTATTTGTAAACTGGAACAGAACTGAACTGAAGGCCTCAGTCAGCCTGCTTATATAGAGCTCCAGTACCTTGTTACTGTAACAACTTTCTAAAACTATCCAATCACTGAACGTCACTTTCGATCCTTCATTTGCATAACTATCTACAGTATCCCCTGCTGGCCCAGGGTGAGAACTTCAGTACATAACAGCTTCCACCTGCACATTTAGCCGCATGGGAGCCATACCCTCCAACATTTCTTCGACGAACAGGGACATCCTGAGGAAAAGCAGGACATTCTGCGATAAAATCAGAAACTGGGATGGCTTCTGTAAACCCGGGACTGTCCCTGGAAAATAGGGACCCTTGCAGTCACTTGGGAGGAATCTTATACACAAACTGAAAAATTGTCATCTGGTCTTGATATGGCCTAGTACAGTGATAACCCACAGCAGCTGCCCAGGTTCTCAGAAGCAAATCACACCCTACATTTTAAATTCCAGTACGAAAGGTACCATAGCTAATATGGCAAAATACGCACACTGTAACATCAATCGTAAATGGGTTAAATGGCCGCTTTCCCCTACAAGAAAACCTGTCTTAATTCCTTCATCTCAATCCAAAAAGCAGTTCCAGTTTAACTCAGAAGATGCTACAACCCGTTTGTGGTCTGATGTAGGCTTAAGGCCATGGCCTAAGTTGGCTGTGATAGAAGTTGTGTACAGTCATACCTCGGGTTACAGCTGTCTCAGGTTGTGCTTTTTTGGGTTACGGACCGCCAAAACCTGGAAGTACCGGAACGGGTTACATCCGGGTTTCGGCAGTCAGGCATGCGCAGAAGCACTAAATCGCGCTTTGCACGGGTTGCGAACGTGAATCCCGCACGGATCACGTTCGCAACCCGAGTGTCCACTGTATTTATTTATTCCATTAGTCCACCCTTCCTTCAAGGAACTCTGGGTGACATAAAGAGGGTGTTCCCCTTTTCCTCTCACAATAACCCACCTGGTAGGGTGGCTGAGCAGCAGTTACCATTTTGCCAAAGAAAACTGTAGTCATGGTTCAGCTGCAAAGCTACCGAATTCTATTTAACATATACAACATTGTTCCACTAATGGCACTGAGCTTGATGCACCAAGATTAAAATGGTCTCTTGGCTATTTGGAAATATTGCCCTAGCTAAGGCATACCAATTCCTTGGCCCTCTGACTGAAGAGACTAATGTGGGCAGCACCAGTTGCCTCTGACTTGCCCAAGCCCAAAATTAAAAGCTGGGGAAACAGGAGGGGGCCATTCAGAATAAGGGCAAACAAAACTTTTGAGGGATGAATATGACTGCCACAGCCTGACTCATCGCTCACACAATTAGCCACTACATCACAGCAGCTCCCAGCTTGAAGTCTTCTCTACTATCCAATGCATCACCTTTCAAACCTGAATCCTCCTGAATCAAATTTGTAGGCCCATAAATCCCACTGGAAGCTGAATGAATCAGAGCCATAAAAAGATATGGCAATAAGATTCCAACTGTGGCAGTCATGAACTTCTCAAAAGGGCGAAAAGCACCCATTGTACTTTCCCCCCAAGCAACTTACCGAGTTATGCACATCACAATTGCAACAATAATGGCAATCTGGACAGCTCCAATTATTGCTGCAATGAGGACATGTGTGAGTTTTTGCCTACTCGGGACAACATAAAGTATGCTAAAGTCTGTCTTTTCACAGTGCTGTCCTGTGTATCCAGATTCACACCTGGAAGAGAAGAGAGAATGTTTTTAGAGGAAGTGTCTATTCAAAGTTCAGGCCATTACACAGACAGTGCTGAACTGCAACTGTGAGACAACAGTGGAAGACTCAAGGCAACGAATCACATATTCTCATAAAAGCATGAGAAAAAGCACACAAGGATCATCTAAATTTTAAGATACAGAGCTATATGTTATAAATGGTAACTGAGGACCATCACAATTTAAAATGCTGGAGACAATTTTTTTAGGGTGTGCCTACACTACTTGCGCCAGTTTTATACCAGTCTGATTATCATGATTATTTTCTCCTGCAGCCTTAACAAAAATAAATAAATCCTGGGAAACATTGCTTTCTATGTGGTTAGAATTTTGGTCTGACATTTAAGTTAAAAATTTAAGCCTGAATTGCATAGGACTTAACAGCTATTTCAAAGTTTATCGAAATAAAATGCAGTCCCACTACTGCTTTGAGGACTACTCTGGACACAGATGATCAATAGAAGATCACAATGAAACGTGCTCCAGTGTGTGTACAACAAGGATTTCTCCTCCCTTCCTCCCTTCTCCTCTTTTCCTTTCAAAGCAGAATCCATTCTGCTGCAGAAATCTGTATGGGGGATCAACTGGACCCTGCTTCGTGTCCCCTTTCCCCACCCTCCTCCCTCACTTGCTAAAGGTTCTCAAGTTGCCTAAAAACTTCTTGTACCTGGAAGGGGTGGGATGAGAATTTAAAGCACGGGTGGGCAGTACGCAAACGCGGAAGCAACGCAGGTACACCCCCTCGAGAAGGTTGCACACATTGATTTTGTTAGCAGGTGTTGGACAGCTGGGGTTCAAAGGACAAGGGGATGAGAGACACCTCACTGTGGGGAAGTGGTAGCTGATGAGAGGATCTGAGGGCACTTCCTCCATCAGAGCAAGAGATGCTGGGCAGCATCTTTTGCCACTGGGTACAACTGGGTCCATCTACACATCCCCAAGATCCTTCCTGGGAACTGATGCATCACTTTCTCTGAAAGAGGTCCAATCTATGGACCTCTCCTGTCTTCATTCACTTTCTCTGAAAGAGGTCCAATCTATGGACCTCTCCTGTCTTCAGAACTCTCCACTACAGCTTTGTTCTTCCTTCCCCAAAGTGGCTTCCTTGAGCGAAGGGGGTGGAGTAGTAAGCAATAGAAAGCTTACTCGTGCATTCAAAAGGAACACTCAAAGAGCCCGACTGATTTTCGGGGCAAGCACCAGGTTGTTCAACCATTTCTAGTGCGTAGCAATGCCTTGTCAGGCTGTGGAGGGTGGGGAGAACAGAGAAACAGCTCTACAGAGGCCTATGCCAGTCTCATACCCAGAAAGCTGCACCAAAATGAAAATGAATTATGCCATCTTTTATAACTTTCCCCTCTCATTTTGTTTTAATCCAAGGGTTTATATTGTTCACTTAGCAACAGACAAGAATAGAACAGAGGTTAAGAGTATAGCAAGCTATATTTAGAGAATATTGCTATAATTTATTCATTCCATGTTAATAGAATGTGACACTCATTTGGATCTAGTGACAAGTCGATAAATAGTTAATAAAAACAAGAAGAACAAAAACTGGGCTTGCATAAACCCAATTTATTTGATGCTCACTCGGAAAGAGGGAACTTCAGAGATGGCTGTTTCTGCTTAGATCATCGTGAATACGCTAATTGTGGAGTTGAGCACAAATTTCAAATTTCCAAATCTTCTTGGTCGATTGACTTACCGACAGGAAGCCTTCTGTGTAGAATAAATGAATTCACATTTCCCATGGATGCAGTAGCCACTAAAACTTTCCGAGCAAGGAATATGGTTTCCAATGTAGATGTCTTCTCTTTGATCACTTGCATCTTTGTGGAAAAACAGAAGAATGGTAGAAATTGAAGGAAGATTAAAAGCTGCTTAACTTTACTGATTTCGTTGGTGTTTTGCCTGCTTTGGTTTGGGGTTTTTTTTTTGGAGGGGGGGTCTTTATTGCTCTGTTATTGTTTTTTTATTATATTTTATTGTACTTGGATTATTGCTGTTTGCCATCTTGAGTACCTTTTGGCAGAAAAGCAGGCTATGACGTCAACAAACAAATCCTTTTTTTTACTCACAGCAGTATATAACTATTGAAAGGGGTCCATAAGGAGTTCAAATATGTCCCATGAGGATGTTTCTCCAGGACAACACCCACCTGCCTCACACCTCATGCCATATGTGTATCATGAGGCTGCCAATGTAAAATTGGGAGCTTTAAAGTGTATCCTCAATTTCACATTGACAAGGGAAAGGTCGACGCCCATAGGATCAGCTGTGTGTGATACTTCAAAGGACCTGGTCACTGGGCATCATTGTGATGTCAGGCAATTGAAAGGTGGGCAGCCCTACCCAGATGTCAAATTTAGCCTGATAAGGATTTGGCTCATGGAGCCAAAAAGATTCTCTATCTGTGCCCACTGCCATATAAACAACAGCCATATCCTTAGATGACTTTGTATATATATATATATATATATATACACAAGTGTGTGTGTGTACACACACACACACACACACACACACACACACACACACACACACACACACAACTAATGCCTTTCTTAGAGCCCTCTCCCCAAAGGAATATCCCTAAGATACAAAAGAAGGACTCTGGATAATTCAACAGAGCAATAAATGTTAAATGTGATTCAGGTTGTAAAATAATATAAAATCAGAATAGTTCACTGTTAGAATTATGTTAAATGTTCACTCAGAAAATGACATCCAGGTTAGCTATACTCTTGGACGGATTTCTACAATACAGTCTGGATCAGTGTAACAGCAATATTAATTCCCCCCTCCCCCTTTCAAAACATACAGAATTACATTAACATGGATCAAACAGACTTGTGCCTGGTACAAAACTGATAATTATTAGAACAGGAATGTAAGAATTAGGTTATAGACCTAATTCTCTATTTACAGACTTCTAAAGATAATTAACCTTTCCACCTTTCTATTTATTGCTGCATAAAAGGCATTCGACTGCCTTGAAGAAATCTATGACTTCAGTAATGAAACAATTTGGAATGGAAGTCAACTTTATCAAATGGTTTAACTTTAAATTAGAAGGGGGGACAAAACAATTATATCAATCATCCCCCTTAAATCAATACTTTTAAAAATGATTAGTTTTATTATTGCCTCATGTTGTAATATTAAATTCATACTACTGTTATTCAATGTTATAATGAATTCTCAGGAAATAAAATGAATGTACTGAAATCTGGAATGTAAAATCCCTTACAACAATACAAACTTTAAATAGTAGATAAAAATCAGGATTTCAACAGTTCCGTAATGAGAAAAAAGCTGGAAAAACAAGGAGGTCTTTGCCTAGTACTGAAATGACAGCAGAGCAAACTCCAAGGGGGAGCATTCAAAGAACAGGACACCATCACCAAAATATCCTACCCTGGTCGCCACCTGCCTAACCTCAAAACAGTAGAGACATTTTGAAGAGGGCCTTTGAAGATGACAAGTTCTAAATAAGAAAGTGGAGAAGGGTCTGTAAGCATGACCAAATTGATCTATATCCTGGCTGGGGAGACAGATGTCTATAAAAATATAGGAATTCCTAACATTTCTATTTCTGTTCCCACTACACTCTGTGATATTTGAATATGCAAACTAAATCTCTCTTCTGCTGTTTAATAACATGCAAACAAAATTGAACTTATTTATTTGGCAAGAAGGCCTGCCGAAGGGAAAGAAAGTAAGAAAGAAAGAAAGAAAGAAAGAAAGAAGGAAAGAAAGACTAGTAAAAGGCCGACATATCCTGCCCCGAAGCTGGCTCCCTTTCTTACATCTTGTCTACACTTCAGGTGGAAACTTCTGCAAATAGAGCCATGATAAGAAGATCAAGAACACTGCGTAGGCACTTCTCTTCCTTCCTTCTCCCCACTTGTAGGCCAATTCCCCCTTTCCTGTCATTTTGGGGCCTTAAACGCAATTAGTGCTACATCTGCAGCAGTGTTTTCCCAAATGGTTGTTAGCTTGAACCATGGTTTGCAAAACCCATTCCTAGGCATTGGTTGCAAACTGTGGTTTGAAGCTAACTATGGTTAGCAAAAAGCACAGATATATATGTAACACTAGTCCAGAGGAAGCTAACATGGGGTCCTCCTGATGGGACTGTAACTCCAATCATACATGACCATTGGCTGTACTGGCTGGAGATGATGGAAGTCGGGAGTCAAACACATGAAGAGCACCAGGTTGGCTACTGCTGCTGTAATCATTATTAAGTTCCACCAATGAAAAGGTAGAATAATTCATGAATGTACGTTTGGGGTGGGCAGGATGCAAGATGTTCTCCTAAGCCAGAAACTTGTGTGATTTACAAAGTTGCCTTAACATGTCTTCTTAAAAAGAAGCAAACTCCAAAGTCAATTGCTGTGACCCCCTTAAAGTTTAGCAAACTATTTTGAAAACCTCGGAGACAGAAACCACAACTGGATCTCATAGTCATTGCTGCTATGTTCTGGCTGATGAAAACTTTGCATTCTCTGTTGTCCCCTCCTCCTCCCGGCTTCAGTGCCTGCACAACAGATGATAATTACATGGTAGGCAAAACAATTTTCAGCCTGGTTTGTGTTTTGGGTTTTACTAAGAAAGGTATCCCCTCTCCCCACCTTGCATAACAGTCTGCGTCTGCAATGTGAACTTCCTCCTCCTCCGCCACCCCCCGCCTCCAAGCAAATGCCTCTCAGGTTCCCAGGTTTCTATCTCAAGCAGAAAGAGCAAGGAGAAGCTAACTGGGGCAGAACGGAAGAAAAACCCAGCAAAAAAATCCTTTCAGTTAAGTTCCCAGGAATTACAGACATCCCAAGGCTCCAAAATAGACCTTGGAGGTCAAACTTCTAGATAAAAGAGAGGTTGACAGGTTCTACAGAGCAGCTAAACCACTGAAGTTTCAGCTTGTACTGGATCTGAATGCTGATCTTTCAAGAGGAAGGCCTTTTAGCTCAGGAGATGCAAAGGCAGGCAAACCAAAGCGGCCTGGAAGCAGAGAGTCAGAAACTGCAGAACCAGAACCAGAACAGCGCTCCAGTCAGTTTTATCCTGGTTTCATCTATTAGGTTCTCCTATCTTAAAAATGGTAGGTGCAGTGGAAAAGGCCACAATCTCAACTGGCTTGTAGCAGGGATGGAAAGATTAAAAGCACTCCCTAGTAAGAGCAGGGAATTCCAGGCATGGGGAGTGTGTGCGATTTTGCCCCACTTTTTTGTGTGAACTTGGGGAAATAGGCATTGAAGTGAGAGTGTTGTTGTCCCAGTGATAAATGCATACTTGTTGAATTGGTGTGTGGATCTGGTAGTGTCCGCTGTATTTCTACGTTTTGGATCTCCTAGTAGCTGTTATTGTCCCAATATGTTAGTTATTTTTCATTTATACTGATTTTTGTATATTGTACCTAATCATTCTGCTCAAAACAGTTGAACGCATATTCTAGATTGCTTAAGATAGGTAAGTTGCCCCTTACCTGTTCTGATGCAAGACGCAAAGTCAAAGAGACTGGGTAAAGGCTAACACTTTCAGTTTATGGACAAGGTGTAATAATTAGTTAATCCAGACTCAATTAATCAGAAATTGGAATGATTCTTTGATGTGCCCACACAGAAATGTCCCTCTATCCACTGCCCCAAAGATAAGTTCAAACAAGCCCAGAGGCTTTTCTCTCTTTCCTTTTCCTTTAGCACAAATTTATCCAATAAACAATAAAAGGGGGAGAGAGAAAGTGTCAGAAGGAGGAAATTGCTTTTCTGTAGAAATGGTTTCCTTCCTTAGTTTCTGCCAGCTTTAAAAGTCACCTTTAAATCTGAAGTGCAGAACACAGGAAATCTGTTTTGTAGGAATAAGTCATCCTTCAGAACAATACATGAAAGCTTCCTTTTCCATGTTTAATAACAGGGGAGTGTTTAGCATTAATATAAGAAACACATGAGAGCTTGGGCACAATAGAACAACATCATAACTCCATTTGTGGAGCAAAAGGAACACAACATCAGTTCATTTAAGACTATTTATATGCTAAATTTTCCAGAATAAATAAAAATGGCTTTATTATACAAAATGTCTCATCACACACAGTGCAAAACTGCCAAGGCCATCAGAAGTGCTTGTAAAATGGTATTTGTTCAAGCAAAAATGCATTACTTTGAAACAGATTGGAGGCGGCAAGTTATTTTAACAGGTTTAACTCAATTATTGAAGGATGTCTATGCCCTTTCCAATAAATATTTTCTGGAGGGAAGGAAATGCTTCTCTCTGCACTTAAAGAACAGCAGTGTGCATGTCTTCATCAGGACCTGCGAGAACTGCCATCCTGCAAGAGAAAAACTTGCTTTGACAACCTATCCAGTCCAGCATCCTTGCTAGCGCTGCAGACAGAAGGGCGGTCCAGTGTTAGAATCCTACCTTTCACATCCGGCCGATACTGCATTCCATCATCCTTTTTCCCCAATAAGCTTGTGTCGTCGGAGTCTATTTGAGGAAAACCATAAAAAGAACCAAAGATATTTATTGCTTTGTTGTATTATTTTGATACCTGAGAAGGCTACTGAACAGCAAGTAGGTGGTGAAACACTGTATTTTTCAGGCAGCTTAAGAAGACAATATTGTCCAGAGTTGCCCTTATGTATTTCTTGTATGTGGGTTAATTTTTGAACTCCAGGAGATGCAGAAAGGGGAAACGAAGCAGCAAAACGTTCCACAGATTTGGTACGTCTCCTTAGATAAGGGGAGTCAAGTGTAGTGAACAAATGTGGTCATGATATCACGTTTTAAGGTTGGTTGTGATACTTTATCTTAGTCCCAAACTAAATCAACCCTCAGCGTATGAGGCGTGATGCCTGGACAACATATACACTCCTTCCTCTTATTACCATAATACTTTCATTTTCCAAGTATCACAGCTTTGTTCTTTCAAATCCCCTAGATGCAGAAACAGCCATTAGGGCAAGATTATGTTCAGTCTCCAACAGCAGGCTATAAACTAGTGCCAGAAACATAGAAAATTGCATGGCCTTTCTCTGCAATGTAACCCTCTGAAAAAACTCCACCATCTTAAATCAATCTCTCTCTCTCTCTCTCTCTCTCTCTCTCTCTCTCTCTCTCTCTCTCTCTGTTAATTCTTCCACCTATCTTCCTTTCATGAAGAGGGAACCTTGTGGCTGTGTCAGATAGCCTGGAGGACCCTAGACCGTGAGAACATACCTCTATTCTTTTCCAAGTCTCCTAAGCCATTTTGATAGTAAATGCAGTTTTCATTGTGGAACACTGGGCCTTTATGTGTGGGCACTGAAGTGTACCCAACTGCATTTTATCCTTGGATATTCCTCTAAGCCCTGAACCACCAGCAAATGTTGTGGGAATGTGAAAGGAAGAGGAGGAGCCTTGCTGCTCTTTGCAGCTTTTGCTGGATGAGTGCTCCAGTGCTCAAACTGCACAGCAGGAGAGCATAGAACCACTAAAGACATCTTTTTGTTAAAAAATAAAGTTCACACAACAGCATGTGCTTCATTCTCAATGGTGTCACAGACAATACCCAATCAGAGCAATGTTGCCTTTCTAAAAAAAGTTAGATCCTTGCAGCAGAACCCAGTCTGTCTTGAAAATCACCGGCTGTGGGCAACAAATCATATTTATTATGCAAAAAGAACTTATTAGAAACAGGATTGTGTGTATTCTGCACTTAAAATTGGGGTGGGTTATCAGAATTCTGTGCCAAAACAAGTTTGTGAACTATATAAACTGCACTTTAAGCAGATTTACATGATTTCCCTTCTTTTGAAGACTACTGTATATTCTCCATTTTTAATTTATTCTGCAGTGGGTGGGACAAGACGCTATATAGAGCACAGAAATGCACACACACACGTTTGATGAAAATTGAACCTCTTAGGCAACTCAATCCTTCGCATCTTTTCTGTGCTTCTGCAAAACCCTAATTCAGAACCCTATTTCTAACGCTGACGTGAAAAAGCAATTGTACAATTTGCCCTTTCTCAGTCTGCTGGTGGACATCGTTTTCTACTGAAAATAAAATTTGGAGTACCTGAGCAGTGTCCAAGGTGTCTGATATCAATCTGTTCTTGTCTCAGGCAAGATGCTTCTCGAACAAAGCATGGGTTGTTATAGGAACTTCCGTCAGATGCGCAAACAGGATTAAAACTGTAGCCGCTGCAGTCTATGTTGCAGACGCACCTATTGACACAAACATGCAGTTGGATGAGGACCAATTAATTCAGCACTCTGCATTTTGTACAAGTGGCACACTTGCATCTGCATGCTGCGTATAAAATAATAATAATAATAATAATAATAATAATAATAATAATAATACTAATACTTTATTATTTGTACCCCACCCATCTGGCTGGGTTTCCCCAGCCACTCTGGGTGGCTTCCAACAAAGATGAAAAATACACTAAAATGTCACATATTAAAAACTTCCCTGAACAGGGCTGCCTTCAGATGTCTTCTGAATGTCAGGTAGTTGTTTATCGCTTTGACATCTGATGGGAGGGCGTTCCACAGGGCGGGCGCCACTACTGAGAAGGCCCTCTGCCTGGTTCCCTGTAACTTGGCCTCTCGCAGTGAGGGAACCGCCAGAAGGCCCTCGGAGTTGGACCTCAGTGTCTGGGCAGAACGATGGGGGAGGAGATGCTCCTTCAGATATACTGGACCAAGGCCGTTTAGGGCTTTAAAGGTCAGCACCAACACTTTGAATTGTGCTCGGAAACGCACTGGCTCGGAAACGCATAAAAGGCAACCATAGTCCTCATTAACACAAACACATACTTCATTTAATAATATTAGTGAGTCAAAGCATCTAAAATGCACCCTTGAACCCATGGCCCCGACAGCGCAGCACATAATACTCACAGCCACTCTCACTCCTGTGGCCATCCTCCTAGAGATGTCCACTAGTTTGTACTGACATTAGACCACCAGGCTACCTGTGATTTCAAGGCCAACTTGTGGATCACTTTGGTGATCAGTTGTGCACTAAAGTGATACAGGTGCCAAGGACAAACTTTAGTCATCTTCCACAATATGGTGCCCTGTGCAAGGCCAAAATTTTGTACAAGCACTTCAGATGAGGACTGGACCATGTGAAAAAGGAACATAAGATTTTAGCTGCAGTTCATTCACTTTCAGCTTTGTATTCTTGTCATTAAAAAGTACCTCTAGACATTCCTCTTTAAGTTTCTAACACTGCCAGTATTCAGAGGCAAATAGGACTGGCTCCAGAGGGGTGGGACTACACAGAAAAACCTCTTAGCATGCATGAATTCCTTCTCCGGAATCAGTGCTATCATCTTTCAATGTCTGAGAAATGGTCCATTTAGTAAATGGCCCATTTAGTCTCAGAGTGGCTAATCAGATGTCTGTGGGAAGCATGCAAGCAGATCCTAAGTGCAACAGCACTCTGCCCATGCACAAGTAACTGCTGCCCATTGATTTCAATGGAACTAAGTGCATCTGGATCATGGGGTTATATTCAGAGCAGATTTGGGGACAATGTAGGACGTGGGGGGGGGGGGAGTCCCATTATGCAAGTGAAAGTTCTGCTCCCATTTTTTTTAGCTGAATACCAGCCATAATAATTAAATGTAGACTGAAAAATGCAGCTTTTAAAAAAAGAAATGCACCACATTTTTCTTGTCAGGGTATCACTAGGCAACAGACAAAAGGTGCCACTAAAAAGCTGCAAATTGTCAATTATTTAGTTTTCTCTTGTATTCCCCCCCCCCCAATCTAGGGTAGACGGAATCTCTTTCTTGACTCCCAAGTGGCTTTTCCTTATGGGACACCTCAGATCTTGTCGTTGCTGAAAAACCATTACGAAGAAGATGCAACAGTATAAATTTCTGTTCCTTCCTATAAGTCAGGAAAAAGTGGTGGTGGTGGTTTTCTTTTAAAGCAAAATAAATAAATAAATTTATTGCTTCAGGGCAGGGGGAAAGCTGCAGTAACAAAAGCATTCATTCATGCTTTTCAAAACCCTGTCACATTGGTTTGATTATGCTGTTCTGAAAAACAGGATCATGCAATCTGGATTATTTCCTATTGCATTCAGCTAAACCACTAGAAGGCTTTTCAGCAGAGTGTTTCATCTCACAAGCAACAGAGAGTTGCAAAAGAGAAAGCTTATGCATCCAGCATCCTGATGTAGGGGTCAAGAGTGCCTCTAGCCTTGCACAACTTCCAATATTCCCCACCTCCTCAATAACGCCAAAGACAACTGTATATTGCATCATGGCAGGTACCTGAGACCCATTCAACCATCTTAGAGGGACACCAAAAACAGGGTTTATTCAGATGCTGCAGAGCCACCATAGTTATGCAGGCCTACAGCTATGGACAGGCACAGCAAGGTCTACTCCATTTTCCAGGAAATGAGTTGAGGCCTGGAAGTAATCAGCTTCATAATAAAGATGGCATTATCTAGCATTGTGGGACATCTATGGGAGAAGAAAAGGCTCAGGAGCAAACACTGCACAAATCCAGAGTTTCTAAGACGGTTTGATGGCGTCTTGTACGCCTCCTTCCAGCAATTCCTGAGCCAAGCTGGTGCCAAACGCATTACGCTTCTTTCCTTTGGACCACATCAGCAAAAGGGGGTCTTGTCGTCTGGACAGCCCAGGACCTCCATACACACTGTCCAGGCTTGCGCCCCTGGAAGGTGGTTTGACTTCGCACACTGCATTGTTTATCGACACAGACAGAGGCCAACCACAAGCTAGCAGTGAAAGTTCACGGTTTCAGAGCATACAGGAGCTCCATTCAGGTACTCTGAATGGTCCTCCCCTCCACCACCAACCTTCATATGTTGAGCAGGAAGGTCTGAATAGGACTGTAACTGCATTTGGTTGGACACAGTTACAGTATTCCCTGCAATGGTGAGACCTGATTGTACAGGGTTCCTATAATCACATCTGAGCACATCAGTCCTTTATCCTCCAAGTGGGAGACGGAGCCAGGTAAAAAAAGGTAAAGGTGCCCCTGACTGTTAGGTCCAGTCGCGGACGACTCTGGGGTTGCGGGCTCATCTCGCTCTATAGGCTGAGGGAGCCAGCGTTTGTCCACAGCTTCCAGGTCATGTGGCCAGCATGACTAAGCCGCTTCTGGAGAACCAGAGCAGCACACAGAAACGCCGTTTACCTTCCTGCCGGAGAGGTACCTATTTATCTACTTGCACTTTGATGTGCTTTCGAACTGCTAGGTTGGCAGGAGCAGGGACCGAGCAACGGGAGCTCACCCCGTCACAGGGATTCGAACCGCCAACCTTCTGATCAGCAAGCCCTAGGCTCTGTGGTTTAGACCACAGCACCACCCGCCAGAGCACATATGTTTTCTGCTCTCTATGGGACATAATTTCAGAACGCCTGGATGCGAAGCTCAGATCAGAAGAATCTTTATTTGCATCAGCCACTAGCCATAGCAATAAAATAAAAGAGAATAAAATAAAATAAAATAAAATGTACTGAAGACAGAGGTAAAAACTTAACCATACAAAATACATTTTGGAGGTTTAAATCTATAATCAAATAATAGATCTTATTCTAATTGCCCCCGCCATAAACCTTGCAGTTTTTGCTGTCACCTGATCATCTTGATCTGCTAGAAGAAAGGACACAGTAGCAATGGTTGAGCGACCTGGTATGGACAGTAGCAGAGGGGTAATAATCTCACTCCTCAAATCTTTATAAAGAGTGCAGGCAAGAAGCACATGAACAACTGATTCAATACTGCCATCTCCTTATGGACATAACCGTTTTTCCAGTGGAATTTTCCTGGGTGGGAAGCATTAATGACATGAATGTTTGCGTATTATATACATAATTGAAGAGGGAGATGCAACATCAAGCTATGGAGTACTGATTTCTTACCTAACTAGAAAACATTATTTTGGTGGGGTCAGTAGAGGCCAGATAAATGATCTAGGGTCATATCTAGCCAGCAGCCAGCCAGCTGAATGTCCCTGGTCTAAACTATCAGAGTATTGGTCTGGACTGATACTGCTCCAAGGTAACATCAGAATCCATATTTGCTCTCAAAGGATTTGCAACTTACGGATCAGGAATTGATTACCGTATTTTTCGCCCTATAGGACGCACTTTTCCCCCTCCAAAAATGAAAGGGAAATGTGTGTGCGTCCTATGGGGCAAATGTAGGCTTTCGCTGAAGCCTGGAGAGCGAGAGGCGTCGGTGCGCACCGACACCTCTCGCGCTCCAGGCTCCAGGAAGCTATCTGCAAGCCTTGCGCGCCTGAGGGAAGTTCCCCCAGGCGCGCAAGGCTTGCAGGCAGCAGCCTGCAACGCGGAGCATGGGGCGCCCTCCAGAGGACGTCCCGTGCTTCGCGCAGGTGTCGGCAAGCCTTGCGCACCTGGGGGATCTCCCCCCGGGAGCGCAAGGCTTGCGGGCAGCAGCCTGCAGCGCGGAGCACGGGTTCCCCGACCTGGTTTTGGGGGGGAAATAAAGGCAATTTTTTTCCCCTTTATTCCCCCCCCCAAAAAAAAAACTAGGTGCGTCCTATGGGACGGAGCGTCCTATGGGACGAAAAATACAGTAAGTTGCAGGCAACAAGAGTAGGAATACTCCTCCCTTTATTATCCCATACAGGAAGAGTTTTGCCAAATCTTCTGGCTGTTCAATGTTGAGGAAATGGGTTTAAAGAGCACTGGCTACATATACACCAAACATTTAAAGCACCCTGTCAAAGAATTCTGGAAGTTATAATTTGTTAAGGATGTTGGGAACTGTAGCTCTGTGAGGGGTAAACTAAATTTCCCAGAATTTGCATGTGTGCGCTTTAAATGTATGATATGTATGAAGTCTGAGTTGCTGTGGGAGTCAATAAGTGGGTGGGGCAAATTTTGCTCACCATTCAGTCCTTGCTCAGTTGAAAAGACAGCTGCCCAACCTCCAATTAAATATTAGTTGCTGACACAGGTGCTGAAGAAAAAAACCTGAGCTAGATTTGACAGATGTAGCTTTCCCTCTGTAAAGACCAAAAGCCACATATCGCAACGGTGTCAAGTGGAATTTCCACAGCAGGCTATCCTAAAACCACATTGGCTTGTGACTAGAATATTAGCTTCTTCCTCTCAGTAGGAAACCAAAGTTGCCTTGAGAGAGGTGATGTTCCATCCCAAGGGTTGCCATGGATACGTCCAGTCACAAGCTTCCAGCTGTGGCGTTCAACCCTGTCAGTGTCATTTAAGGGTAATTGAAAACAACAGGTCACTAAGCAAAGTGGCACAATTTGTTCAAATGCCCATTTGCAGGGGGTCACTCTGGCTAAGCATGGAAGAAAGCTGCCTTGCTCAACTACATGGACCTCAGCAGAGAAACATGTAGCTTAAGAAGAAGAATATCTCTCAGGAAACATATTTATTTGTGACATTTGTATCCTTCCTTAGCCTCCTAGGAGTTTGAGACAAGAGTCAATCCTTCTAATTAATCCTCACAACAATCTTGTAAGATAAATTCAGCTGAAAGGGGATTAGGTGACTGAAGGTCACCCACTCAGTTTCATTACTGAAGGGACAATGAAGTTCAGGTCTATCATTTCTGGATAAGGCCCCACAGCCCTCTGTCAGTCAGAGGGGAAAGCTGCATTCCACACGTGGTACTTCTAGTTCTAACAAACTGGGTGCACCCACCCCCAAATATTGAAATGTTTAGCTCTGACAATGCTTATGAACTTGTTTTGTGGGTAGAGGTCTTGGTAACTTGACACCCTCACCTCCTAATGGATTAACACCATCAAAGCTCACAGCACTCTTCCATCCCTTCGCAGGAAATAGCTATGGGAGAGGATCTCTGAACAGATGCCAGCATGAGTCAAATCCTTGGGTTTCTGGAGCATCCCAAAATCTGTGAGTGTTTCCCAACTGACCAGAGAAATCTATGGCCTAGTTCACATACAGACATGCATGCTTTGATGACTGCCCTCTGGTATATCCAGTGGGATTTCTGGATTCGACCCCTTCACCACCCTTTGAACAAGACTCCCATGCCATATCACATCACAAGCTTCTTTTGCGAGCCTCCTCATTTTCAAGAATAATCTTATTAGCCAACATTGGTGTGTGTGTGTGTGTTGATGTTTGAAAAACACAAAGCCCAAAGAGACCTTTCACGTGTGGGATTGTTTGCACAGTTCATTGGAGCAGAGCCATTTGTTTGGCTTTTGTATATGTCAGGCATTGCACTCTTTGCTTTTGTAACCAAGCCAACGTCTACATAAGAACATCCAGAGACCCTCACAAAACTTAACATATTTACATTGGTGTTCAGGAGAGCAGTAGGAAGATGTGATGTGATTGTTCTTGGCACAGCTGGATTTTCTAAAAATATAGATGCAGAAAGCAAACCAGTGGCTCTTAAGTTCCGGTAACGCTTTAGCAAGTCTATATCAAGTGGCAATTGTTTCAGTGATTAAAAAAATCTAGATCATTATCTACTCAGTCTGTGATAATGTTAATCATATTTTGAAAAACCTCCTTGCACTTGAAAAATAGCAAATCAAATATCTTGGACAATTTTAGGGCATGCCTGGAAAATAACATGTGTCAAAGCAAAACAGGGAAGCACCTGATTTACTATAATACTTTGCTAGGAAACCTAATTCTTAGGATACACTTCTGCACACATTTAAAGATTTTGTCACTCTAGTCATGAAATAGCTCCTCCCAAAACCTCTACTTCCATCAAGGAGGGAGAATTCAATGCAGGTAAAGGACTGAGAGAGAGAAAGATGTAAGTTTCTTCCTATGCTGCTCTGCAGAACACTGGAAGGACCAGAAGGATGGGAGTCAATGGCATGCTTACATCCTATGCTGTTGTTATACTGCCAAAATAACCACATAACCACCAGCCTCATCCACATGTTCCTTCAAATGTAATTAGAGTTGAGTAGCAGCAGCTACATGACTGCTGGCAATGTTTGAATAAAGTTTCTGTTAACTACGCTTGAAGATCTCTAGATCAAGAGAAGTAGGTTTAAGTGCACCTAGTTATGTGTGTGTAACCACACAAATTACTAGTACTTCCCTACAGCTCCAAAGCCATGTCTGAAACGTAACTCTATGTACGTTTGGAAAAACAAAGCTGGCAGGAGACAGTTGTAGATAAATACCAATTAATGAGCAAAGCTTCTCTACTGCAAACGGCACCCTCTCCACCCCAGTTTGAACAGGACAAGCAGGAGCTGACCTCTGGGCACATGTTATGGTTGAATTATGGTCGGGAAGGCTGAATTTATTGATCTGAAATGACTAGCCACGCAATTGGTAGCAGACAAAGCTACATTACTTTATCTGCTGGCAATATTTCTCTCCCGATTTCTCTTTCCTGTTTTCATTATCAAACTCCACTTGGAAAAACTCACACCTCTGCTATCCCTAAATCCAAAATTCACAGTGTGGCCCAAGGACAGCTGTCCGGTTGTGGTACATGCTATGGTTGGAATTGTTATGCAGGTTGATGTGGGCATGCAGCTGGAGGGGAAGGGTTCTGTTGGATTGCACTTAAAATAAATGTTAGGAAAACCAGATCATCACTCTCATAATACTGAAAATAATGCAATCCAACAGTGGATCCAACAGTCAAGAAGGCGGTTTCTGCATGTGCTGTAGAGGGAAGTCAGGAGCAGATGGGGCCCATCGACCTGGGAAGGTAGCCCATCTAGAAGGACAGCTCTGACCCTAAGCCTCTGCTGCCTTGCAAAAAAAGCTGATGAGTAAACCCTACACAAATCCAGAGTGGAATCTCTAAGACTGTTGGATGGCCCCTCGCATAACTCTTTCTGGCAACTCCTGCAGCCAAGTTGATGCCAAATGTATTGCTCTGCTTTCTTTTGGACCACACCAATGAGTCCGAGAGAGGGGTTCTTGTCTTCTGGGCAGCCCAGGCCCTCCATATACACTGCCCAGGCTTGTGCCCCAGGGAGGTGACTCTGGTGATAATAATGCAGAGGTTTGACTTCACCCCTGGAGGTATACTCCATTGTCTCTCAAGACAGATGGATGCCAACAACAATAAGGGAGATTTTTTAAAAGAAATACACATTATCAAGATGCTTCTTCTGTGTATTTGGAGGATCTTGATGGAAGTTAATTCCTTTCTCCCATGTTATTATTTATTTATTTATTTATTTATTTATGAAATAAAAAACAGGGATGAATTATAATTTAGAGATATTTTCTCAGCAGGAATTGTTCACATATTTATATGCAGGAATGTCACATACTGTACTAATTTGAATCTATCCAAATGTTAATTTTCCAGCCGTGCTGTGCAGCTCATGACAACCACCTGCTCAAAATTCACATCTTTCTCTTAATCAGCCCAATAAACATTAAAAGAAAGCACCAAAAGGAAAAAAAATCTGCCAAGATAATAGAAGTGATAAAGTTGTGTATATTTCTGTGCTGAATGTAATGTGCTGTGGTACCTCTGACAGTCTAATTACAGAATACTGCTTAGAATGAAAAATGCAAGTTTGCAACCTTTGCTAAAGATGCTTTTAAACCCAGAATGCAGAGCTGAGGCTGCTCCACCATAATGGCTGCATGCCTCAATAGACTGTGGGAAAGCATATGTTCTCTAAATATAGGTGAACATTTGACTTTTGCATGGCTGGAATAAAGCATACTGTTCAAAGGTAAGTAACATAGCCATTTCCTGCATCCACTTTGGCCTATGACCACCCCCCCCCCAAGTTGTCTCAAGGACATATGGCCATGAAGCTACAAATGGCTCCCCCAACACACAGCCCCCTAAGAGTCACTTGCCCCCCTTATGTGTGATGTTCTGTTGTGTTGTTGTGTTTCTGTGTTTTATGTTGGAAGCTGCCCAGAGTGGCTCGGACAACCCAGTCAGATGGATGGGATACAACAAATACATCATCTACATCTTCCTCCTCCACCTCCTCATTATCATTACTTACCCAACATTTTCTGCATCTTCATCACACTCAGCCCTATACTTGCAAACGCCACACTTGGAATGTTTTCTTTGAACTTCAGTTCCAGATCCTTCATATTCTAGAGCAAGATCAAGCCAACACAAAGTATTGTTTAATTAAATAAAAATAAAACAACAGCAAGAGAGAACACATTTTCATATTATTGACACTTTCCCTTGAAAGCGGCTTGCATGGAGTCATCCTGTTTTGTCCTCACAAGGTGTCTGATGGGACTGAGACATGGCAACTAACCCACAGCCAGCCCAGTGAGCCTCATGACCCAACTGGGGGGGGGGGGCCTGACCCCACACCTCTCTACCCAATTGCTCTTTCCGCCATACTACACCAGCTCACAACATTATCTAAAAGATTTGTATACTCAAACTTTTTGCCACTGGAGATAAAAAAAACCTGCATGCTGGTACACAGCAGATGCAATTTACTCTACGGTAGCTACCTAATCTAAATATCTGAATTTGCTGCCATTCCGAATGACAAAATGGAAATGTTTCACATGCATATATTACTGCAAATTGATCGTTATACTGAAGTTTTCCTCTGCAGTCAAATATCCAAGAATACAATGGATGCCAGGTTGTTATTATCCAAAAGCAGCAAGTGTTTTTGCTTTATAAACCAGGGGTTGGGGACAGAACTAAGCTTGGGCGTGCTGAATGAAACCACAAACACCTGAGAAGCTCTTTATGCAGAAAGCACCTTGCAAATGCCAGATTTACACCAGCACAAGCATGACTGATAAAAACTGGTATTTCAGTGTTTGAAATATTTATCACTACCATTGTTAAACATCTTTGAGTGCTCAAAATGTTTCACATAAATTATCTTACAATACTTACAGCAATTTTGTAAAGTAGGCAAGTGTCATTATTCCCATGTTACTTTTTTTTAAAAAAAATAAATATTTATTTGTAACATTTATATTCTGCCTTTTCTGCAATGAGCTCAAGTTGGCAAACTGGGTGGGAGCCTGAAAGTGCAGCTTGTCTGAAGCCACTTAAATGAGTTTGTAGCAATGGCACATTTTTGAATTGGCATCTTCCACATTTGCCACTCTTGGCCACTGTACTACACCAGCTCCCCTATACATTAATCTGAGGCAGTGATCACATGTCACACTAAACCATGGTTTAAAATGTACTGGAATGTGCATGGGCTGCAGCAAGCATCAGACTTGGGTGTGTCCTCTCTCCTCTCAAGTATCTAAAAGGAGGAACCCAGAAGCTTTTGCAGTAGCTCATTGGTACAGCCACAGAGGAAAGACTACAGTTCACTGGTAGACCATCTGCTTTGCATGCAGAATGTCCCAGGATAAATCTCCAGACCCCTGCCTTGGAAATGTGGCATTTCAGGTATAGACAATACTGACCAATGCTCTGATTCAGTACAAGGCACAGCTTCCATATTTAGTTAACCACAGTTTGCTGTTTTGTCTGGATCCAGAATTGTGGTTAACCCTAACTATGGTTAGTTGCTGCCAGTCAGCTTCAGAATCCACAACTGGAAGTCAGCTTGCTTGAAACTAAAAGCAGTTAATATTAGTCGAATTTTTGTCATATGAGACAAAAAAAAACAAAGTGTGAAAGCGAAAAGCAAGCACCTGAGCCCATGACGTACTGCGGCTTAGGTCCAGTCGCGGATGACATTGGGGTTGTGGCGCTCATCTCGTTCTATAGGCCGAGGAGCCGGCGTTTGTCCACAGACAACTTCTGGGTCATGTGGCCAGCATGACTAAGCCACTTCTGGTGAACCAGAGCAGTGCACAGAAACGCCGTTTACCTTCCCGCCGGAGCGGTACCTATTTATCTACTTGCACTTTGACGTGCTTTCAAACTGCTAGGTTGGCAGGAGCAGGGACTGAACTACGGGAGCTCACCCTGTCGTGGGGATTCGAACCGCCGACCTTTGATCGGCAAGCCCAAGAGGCTTGGTGGTTTAGACCACAGTGCCACCCGCGTCCCCCTGCTCATGTACATCACACTAAATTAGCGGGGTGTACAAATCTGGCCAGTTGCATCACTGGTTCAGATTCAAAAAAATTAATAATAAAATTATACCACCCATGTGGAGGACACAGTGGAAAAGGTAGAATTTCAAATTTGTATATATGCTTAGAATTATACCAATCCCAACCTGTAACTGCCACAATCAACTGTTGTGCGTAATAGACAGATGGCAGTTAGCTGAATAGTGCATACTGATTATCAATTTATTAATTACTAAAAGCAATCTGCCAGGGACTTTAATCACCACCATACTTTAACAACCAAATTTTGGAAAGAGGGACTCTGAAACAAATTATTTCAATAATAATTAACATGACGATCTGTATTGCAAGCATGCCATTTCCCTAGCTTGAAAGCATAGACTAATCAATTGCCATCTGTCCACAATTAAATATGGGTGGTTTTTTTTTAAAAGGTGCCTAATTTAAACTTCGTTTAGGTAAACAAGCACTCACTGTGGTTAGTGTTAAACAAAAAGAATAAGAAATGAAACTGCATGGCAATTAGCCATTACTCCATTGAGGAAGCACTGCACAGGTTGCATCCTGGAGATTCATCCTCTCTTAACAGCCCTGCAGCTGTGAAAGAGGCTTCTGTCCCATCATGCATACTCCTCCAGCCTGCTGGGAGGAGAGATGCACAATTGGACTAGGATGATTCTCTGAGGTCATCTGTAACATTTAATGCACTGTGTTCCTCGTTGTTCTGTGTTTGGGAGAAGTCTGATCAGTATAGGTTGGCTGTGATCAGCCTTGGCTAAGTCTGATCAATATACGTTGCAGTAGAGGTGAGCAGTCTTGGTTAAGTCTGATCAATCTAGACATTACTTGTGGCTGGGTCCTTCCTCAGGAGTGCAACATATGGCTTTGAAGCTGCCTCCCACCCCATAATTTTTGGAGCATTTTAGAGTTCCTAGGCAATACCAGCTGGGCTGATCCTGATGATCTAACTCCACAGGAGATGGTCTCTTGCCACAGTGACGTGAGGTGCTGCCCCACGCTTCCTTACCCTGACCAGTGTGCCTGAAAATAGCTATGGTAAGACTGGAGATAACAACTCCTGGCTAAAGGGCTGGGAAGAGTGCCAATCAAATGACTGCCAGTGAGAAGAAAAACTCCCATGTTGTCTCATGGAGACAAGAGTTTAGTAGGGGCTCACTCTCTCCCATCATACCTCACTTGCCTAGAGCTAGAAGATTAGCTGTGTACTCCAGCCATGTTCTACGTAACTGCCCTGATATTGAGGAGGATTTTTGGCATTCCTTCCCATGTGGTAGTGGTAAGGAACCTGCCAGCGCCTAGTTGATGAGTCTGGGCATTCGGGGACTCTCGTCACTCCCAAGGTGACAAAAAGCATGACACCAGAGTGCTACACCTTCTACCTCCATGAACATTTCAGAGGCACTAGCTATAAACCAGAGCATGGCCTGGTCACGCCATCAACTATGGAATGCAAAGAATTAAAGGAGCAATCCAACCCACAAAAGTGTGACTGCTCAGGCAATGCTGAAGGCACTCACTCACCTGATTGCAACAACAGCAAACACTAGCATGACACCTGGCTAGTGAGCTACTACAGAGTGGACCCATCAACAAACATGAGCAGTTTTGCAGGCCATTTGGATTGCCAAAAGGACAAGTTTACATGTCAAATGTAAGGCCCACTGAGCTTAGTAAGGGTTGACTCCCAGGAAGGGGGTAGATAATTGAAGCCCAGGTGAAACTTCAGCTGTTTTATTTATTAAACTACTAAAACCTTCATCTAAGGATCATGGGGCAGTTTATAATATAAAAACACCAAATACATAAAATTGTAACAAGCAAAACAATACCCTATACAACAGGCACGCAGTTTAAAAGACCACAGATTGTTTAATTGAGGTTTTTAAGGAACAAGAAGACATATCCAGGTAAGAAACAGCTGCAGGAAAACCCAGACACACAATAATCATTCATACCTTCTTTAGAAATATATGAACTGACAGCTTAAACGGAGTTAAAGTATCAGTCCACTCTAGCCTGTTGTCTTCTATAGCTGGCAGGGGCTCTCTGAGGACTCAGCTTTCCCAGCTGTGCAAGCTAAGGTCTATTTTAAATGTAGATACTCTGATTAAAGTCATGCAACACATGCACTATTCCGCTGAGCTGTGGGCCCTCCCAAAATAAAACAACCTAAGAAGTTAATTTGCTCTCTCATCCAACAAAAGTTGAAATTCCATCCATTAGCGCAATACAGAGTTAAGAGGTAAAGGTAAAGGGACCCCTGACCATTAGGTCCAGTCGTGACTGACTCTGGGGTTGTGGTGCTCATCTCGCTTTATTGGCCAAAGGAGCCGGCATACAGCTTCTGGGTCATGTGGCCAGCATGACTAAGCCGCTTCTGGCGAACCAGAGCATGGCACGGAAACGCCGTTTACCTTCCCGCCAGAGTGGTAGCTATTTATCTACTTGCACTTTTGACGTGCTTTCGAACTGCTAGGTTGGCAGGAGCAGGGACCGAGCAACGGGAGCTCACCCTGTCGCGGGGATTCGAACCGCCGACCTTCTGATCGGCAAGCCCTAGGCTCTGTGGTTTAACCCACAGCGTAACACTGATTTATAGCTGATGTTTTTCTCATTTGTGCAATAATCGCACCAGGGGCAAAATGCCCGCTGCTGCCCCTGTGATGGGGTGGTGGGCAAACTCTCTAAGGACAAATCTCCACTGGCTGTGTGGGAGGCGTATCTTTTCCAGATCTCCCCCTCCTGCCCCTGGCAGCAGGGCTTTGCATTGACTCCTCCCTTCATTAGAAGCCAGTGCAAAGCCCCCCACCCAAACAGCGGGCAAAGGTGAGAGGCAGAACACTTCCCCTCTTGCAGGAGAGGGGTATTCCACAGAGCTTTGCCACTGACTCCTCTACCCCTAAATGCTGGGGAAACCAGCTGTTAACTGGGCAGTGGAACAGGGGTGCTGCCCTTTGGGTGGGTACCACCTGAGGCAGTTGCCTCACCCTACCTAATGGGGGGGGGGCTTTTTAGTGCACATATTGGTGCATCACTGATAGAAAAACAAACGGCAGAATCCAGTAAAAGTTATGAAACTTTGATTTTAATGGGAATAATTTAAGCAGATGCTTAATCTCCCATTGAACATTGCTTAATTTTGGCTATTGAATGATATAACTTTTTTTTTTTAAAAAAAGTTAAGGCTCCTGACTTGTATTTTTCAAGGAAATGGTTGAATTCTTTACAAACTTTTCAGAAATCACCTTTTGCCAAGGAAAAGCAATCTATGTAGTTGTGTTTTTCTGCAGTACATGTAAACATTTCCAGCTAGGATCCTGCATTCACACAAAAGAACAAAAATATCAGCAATACTCACCCCCTTCTCCTGATCCAGAACCATTATCTGAAAAGGAAAAAAATAGAATTATTTGGGACTGCATTTTTTAATTTTAATTTTCTTTAAAAGCCTTTATAAACAGCTTGATTGTGTTGAATGGGCAAGACCAATTGAATGGAGAGGAATAACAAGCAGCACTGGGAGGCAGGGAAGATAAACTGGTGTGACTAAATACCCTTCAGGTTCACAGTTCTTACTCTGTTCCCACTCCTATATGATAATGTGTTTTCTTGGTGAGAAAAATCCCATCAGCAGCCTGATCCACAAAGGCCAGGAGCATTATCACAAGATGCTCCAAGTTGTTGAGTGCTGGATTCCACGAGGCCCATAGTATCCATCGGCAATTACCCCCCAGTCTCTGTACTTCTTTTGCCTGCTTAGACTGCCAATCAAAGCCTTATGTAAACAGCTACAGGGATCTAGAGCCTGGGCCAGCAAATTATTGAATAGGGATGCTGTCTGAATCAGCCAAGTGCAAAGAGGGGTCAACCAGCACTGGCTTTACTCAAGACGCAAGGGGTTCTTCTATGTCTTATTCTCTGATTTGGCGGAGTCTCTCCCTTTGCTTACCCTAGCTGCTCATTCCCATTTCCCTGCATCTACCCACCTCACAGAAGACAGCAACCAAAATGCATATAGGAAGGAGTCTGACAGCACCTAAACTGCTCTTTTTGCCTAGGTTTCGGCCTGGGAAAAAGAGGCTTAGGAGTATGAAGTGGTACGGCATAAGATGTCTGAAGAGGGTCAAGAGGCAAACAAGACTAAAGGAGACAGTATGTAGGCATTTCTATGTGGCCACAGTACATTTAATGCCATCAAATAAGAAACTGTATGTCTGAGTTCAGTTCCCTAACACAACCTTCCCCAGTAAGGTGTCCTTTAGATGTTGTTGCAGTATAACTCCCATCATTCTTGGTCACTCTTTATGCTGGCTATGGGTGATGGAGTTGAGATTCCCAACATTTTTAGGACTCACCCTGTTCTTCGGACTGTAAATGGTTTTAACTGGTTTCAATATAGTAATTCTATATCGTTGTAACTTAGGGTGAAGGGCAAATCTGAAGACAGAAAACAACATCTGGTTGAAGAAGACTGCCCTTACATATGGCCCAGGAGGACATATATAACCTTAAAGATGGTCCAATCAGTGGTGAAGGATGCATTAACTCATAATGGGATAAGTGGGGGAATCCCAACTGGACAATATAATGGCGGCCATCAATCTCCTTACTCCTTTTAGAGCCACAGCCATGACATGATGGATGTAACCCAATGAAGAGATGGCAGATCACTTAGCTCCCCTGCTGAATTTCTTCCTGCCTTCCTCCCACATGTTCCTTTCCTCAAATTCTCAGTCCTGATCCCCCTTCATTCCCTGCAATTTCCCCTCCTCTGAATGCAGGGCAGAGCATGCCAAGAAGGAGTTGCTTATAGTGACTTTAAAATGAGGCAGTTTCTTGCAAAGAATAATAGAGACATCATGGCCAATCCATTACAGAGTCAGAAAACACAGCATGAAAAGAAAAAGTTCTACATTTGAAGAGCAGTTCACATCAAGCAACTTAACTGGCTGCACACAACAACAACAAAGCACTTCCTACGTTGCCTTGCCTTTCAGAATTACAAGATTTAAACATGTCTGGTGAACTGGTTTTAACCTTAGTCATCTTATGATGGGCTGAGTAAGTATTAAGGCACTAAATTTTCTGGAAACTGTGTGATTTCCTTCTGTCCTCCTCTCCTATTCTTCCTCATTCTAAAACAATGAAAATAAAACAGCAGAGCTGGTGAGAGGGGAACGGACTCAGGACCTTGAATGAGAACTATTGATTGCAGAATACAGAACATGCCTCCAGGGTAGATGCGCAATGGAAAATGCTGGTATGTATTAACCCAAAGTGCCACAAACGCAAACATGAGTCAATTCCAACTTTTCTTTGGGGAGTCAATGAAAATGGGGGATGACTTCAGCTTGTGATTTACTTAAGATTAAATTCTTCTCAATTTCATTTTGAAAAGTGAGTAAAATACGGGAAAATAAACTGTGGGTTCCCTGCCCCTTTTGTTTGTACCGGGCTTGTTGTATCAAATAATAATGGGGAGACTAGAAAGCGGTTTTTATGCTTGTCTTTTTCTGCCTTTGGTACCTTACATCGTGCGAGCTTGTTCAAGCGTTAGAGACATACTGTCACCCCTCCCCTCCCCCAACCTAAATGCTGAGGGTGGTTTCTGCCTAAGAGCTCTTAAAGAACTCAAATGTGAAACGTTTTATCTTCTAACAAAAATATTTAACCTGTCCCAAGGAATGGCATCCATAGAAGAGGACTGGAAAGGGGTCAATGTAAAAGTATTTTTAAAAAGGGATTTCATACCCTCCAACATTTCTCCGATGAAAATAGTGACTTCTCATTCCATAATGATTATTTTACTATTTATACCCCACGCATCTTACTGGGGTGCCCCCCCCCCCACTCTGGGCAGCTTCCAATATATGTAATAAGCATAATAAAACATTAAACATTTTTTAAAAAACCCCTCCCCCTATACAAGATTGCCTTCAATTGGATAGGGGGCCGGATAACTCCAACATTTCTCCAGTGAAAACAGGGACATCCTAAGGAAAAGTGGGACATTCCGGGATCAAATCAGAAACTGGGATGACATCTCTAAATCAGGGACTGGAAAATAGGGTACTTAGAGAGTCTTGGATTTAGATCTAAGAAACGACAGGCCTGTTAGCTTAAGATCTGTGCTGAGTAAATTGGTGAAAAGCATTATTAAATATAAAATTATCACGCATATAGAAGAACAACATAGAAAGCCAGTGTGGGGTACAGCAGAAGGGAAGGTGTCTGCACAATCCAACTAAGCATTTTCCATATATAAAAGTCTCTGTAAGCTAGAGCCTTGCCTTAAAAAGAGAATGAACTGTCCACAGTCAGGATCAAAAGGCTACCATGGTCCACAATGCTTTCGGGTGGGTTAAAGATGATGTTCTAACTCAGGAAGTAACTCTGTGTTTGGTCGGTTCCACTGCAGATTGTGGCTAGTGGAAGCACTTTATGGAATGCCCCCTCCCCAATAATTTTATGTACACAGAAACTAGGTGTCAGATGAAAGATATTTTTGCCTAGCCTTTATCCTGATTCTTTGCACCACTTTAGTCCTCTTCCCGTTGTCTTTATATCTCCACCGCCTGTTTAAAGCCCACTGTGTCTGCCAGCAATTACCCTAAAGTCGCAAGTGTCCTCAGGAGGGTTGCTACCTAATTGCCCAGAGCAGTGCAGCCTCAAATGGAGCCTTAAACTGTTACTTGGCAGGATACAAACAGTAGCTGATCATTCTTTCATGCAAATCTTGGCAAAATGTTCCAAAAAATTCACTCTGAATGCTTAAAGCACAGTAGCTTGCTGTTCAGTTGCAGGAAGTGCAGGCCGTGTTAGGTCAAGCGTAAGCTCTTCCCATAATACCCAAGGCCATTTCACACACTACGCAGCAACGTACCTGGGTTAGTCTCTGAGAAGCATACCTGTATGATATGTCTTTTCAAAGCGTTTTGTTGCGTTCCCTTTTTCTAAATGTGCACTTGGGGGGAAATCTTAGACATATGCCTTTTAAATATATTATGTGAAGAGACCTTCATCTACACACCCTGCCTTTATCATGCCTAACAACTGTTTCTGCACCCAAGGAGAGGTAACTATATTAGTTTACAGGTATATGGGTTAAGTCAGCAGTGAGATGTCTGCCTCAAGAGAGAGGGGAGGCTGGTTCACAGGTTACAGGAGCAAGTCTTTCTGCTGCACGCACACTGGTGTCCTCTTGTGGGGGGGCAAGTAATGTGTGAAAACACACCTCTCTGAACATTGAGGGGCAATGCAGAAGGCACATATTAGTGAGGCATCTAATCATAAGCCTGCATTTTTATCAAAGCTTATATTTTTGATTAAGGCCTGTATATTAAGATGAGCTTAAAGATTTTCAAATGTTTCATGCCAGGCAGAAGACCAGCTGCCTAAGAACCTTGGCAATGTTTATTCTCCTGCACAAGGGGGCCCCCTGATTTATAGCAGAAAACAATTCTCAAAGTCGTAAAAAGGGAATTACAGGCTGAGAGCGAGGACACTGACCTTGCATGTTGCAAAGTACAATTAAGCTGTAAGAGTGGTTAAATTAAGAGTTGGTAAATAGTAAAATAAAACCATGTGCCTCCCATTAAACTTGAGCCATATTTTCCTAAGGTTAAAAGGCCAAGAGCATCTGGCTGGCAGAAAGGAAGAGAGTATTTTGGGAAGTCTTTTTCTAAAGTTGTTTCTTTCTTAAACTGAGATCCTTTTAAGATTTCTTTTCCTTTTAAAAGGTTATTTATGTTATGTATTAAATATATTGGCTTAAATGTAATTATGCAAAGGATTTAGAAACTAAGAAATGTTAAATCCTTATGCTAGATTCTTATTTCATATAGTTGAAAGAGATCACAGGGGCCATCAGCCCAGCCCCCCTGCCAAGCAGGAAACATCATTAGAGCACACATATGGTTGTCAGGCCTTTGTTTAAAGACCTCCAAAGGAAGGAGATCTTTCAATGATGATGTGAACTCAAGATCCTTGACATCTGTTTAAGATAAAAATTTAAGATTAACCATCTGTTTTGGAGGGCAATAGGGCGAGGATTCCCCTTCATGGATCACTGCCTTGCCGTGGCGAAGGGGCTTGAAGAACTCAGAGAAGCTATGAACTATGCCGAGCAGGGCACCCAAGATGAACAGGTCATAGTGGAGAGTTTTGACCAAACGTGATCCACCTGGAGGAGGAACCGGCAAGCCACTCCAGTATCCCTGCCAAGAAAACTCCATGGACAAAGACAACAGGCATATAAAAGTTATGACGCTGGAAGATGAGCCCCTCAGGTCGGAAGGCGTCCAACATGCTACTGGGGAAGAGCGGAGGGCAAGTACAAGTAGATCCAGAGCTGATGAAGCGGCTGGGCCAAAGCCGAAAGGACGCTCAGTTGCGGATATGCCTGGAAGCGAAAGGAAAGTCCAATGCTGTAAAGAAAAATATTGCATAGGAACCTGGAATGTAAGAACCATGAACATGGGTAAGTTGGAGGTGGTCAAAAATGAGATGGCAAGAATAAATATTGACATCCTGGGCATCAGTGAACTAAAATGGACGGGAATGGGTGAATTCAGTTCGGATGACCATCATATCTACTACTGTGGGCAAGAAACCCGTAAAAGAAATGGAGTGGCCCTCATAGTCAACAAAAGAGTGGCAAAAGCTGTACTGGGATGCAATCTCAAAAATGATAGAATGATCTCGATACGAATCCAAGGCAGACCTTTTAACATCACAGTAATCCAAGTTTATGCACCAACTACTGGTGCTGAAGAAACTGAAATTGACCAATTCTATGAAGACTTACAACACCTTATAGAAGTGACACCAAAGAAGGATGTTCTTCTCATTATAGGGGATTGGAATGCTAAAGTAGGGAGTCAAGAGATAAAAGGAACAACTGGCAAGTTTGGCCTTGGAGATCAAAACGAAGCAGGGCAAAGGCTAATAGAGTTCTGTCAAGAGAACAAGCTGGTCATCACAAACACGCTTTTCCAACAACACAAGAGACGACTCTACACATGGACATCACCAGATGGGCAGCATCGAAATCAGATTGATTATATTCTCTGCAGCCAAAGATGGAGAAGCTCTATACAGTCAGCAAAAACAAGACCTGGAGCTGACTGTGGCTCAGATCATCAGCTTCTTATAGCAAAATTCAAGCTTAAACTGAAGAAAGTAGGAAAAACCACTGGGCCGGTAAGATACAATCTAAGTCAAATCCCTTATGAATACACAGTGGAAGTGAGGAACAGGTTTAAGGATTTAGATTTGGTGGACAGAGTGCCTGAAGAACTATGGATGGAGGCTCGTAACATTATACAGGAAGCAGCAACGAAAACCATCCCAATGAAAAGGAAATGCAAGAAAGCAAAGTGGCTGTCCAATGAGGCCTTACAAATAGCGGGGGAGAGAAGGCAAGCAAAATGCAAGGGAGATCGTGAAACATACAGGAAATTGAATGCAGATTTCCAAAGAATAGCAAGGAGAGACAAGAAGACCTTCTTAAACAAGCAATGCAAAGAAATAGAGGAAAGCAATAGAATGGGAAGAACCAGAGATCTGTTCAAGAAAATTGGAGATATGAAAGGAACATTTCATACAAAGATTTCCATAATAAAGGACAAAAGTGGAAAGGACCTAACAGAAGCAGAAGACATCAAGAAGAGGTGGCAAGAATACACAGAGGAATTATACCAGAAAGAAACGGATGTCTCATATACCCCAGGTAGTGTGGTTGCTGACCTTGAGCCAGACATCCTGGAGAGTGAAGTCAAATGGGCCTTAGAAAGCACTGCAAATAGGACCAGTTGGTTAAAGGAGTTCAGGTCGGAGTTAGACATTATAAATTAAGAGCATTTGCAGATGATCTAGTATTGACCTTGCAACAGCCAGACACTAGTACTAAAAGAGTATTAGAACTAATTGAAATATTTGGTCGAGTAGCAGGTTTTAAATTGAACAGACAAAAAACGAAAGTGTTGGAAAAAAATTTAACAATGGAAGAAAGAGAGAGTTTTCAGAATGAAACAGGCTTGGAAATAACAAAAAGGGTAAAATACCTGGGGGTAAATTTAACATCTAAGAATGTGAATTTATTTAAGGATAATTATGAAAAATGTTGGTCAGAAGTTAAAAAGGATCTGGAAATATGGTCAAGGCTGAAACTTTCCTTGTTAGGCCGAATCGCTACTATTAAGATGAATGTATTGCCTAGAATGCTGTTTTTATTCCAGACGCTGCAGATTGTGGATAAGATGGACTGTTTCAAGAAGTGGCAGAAAGACATATCAAAATTTGTCTGGCAGGGCAAAAAGCCCAGAATTAAATTTAAGATTTTAACTGATGCAAAGGATAGAGGGGGGTTTGCCCTGCCGGACTTAAGACTCTACTATGAATCAGCAGCTTTCTGCTGGTTGAAACACTGGCTACTTCTTGAGAATACTGACATTTTGGATCTGGAAGGGTATGACAATAGTTTTGGTTGGCATGCATATTTATGGTACGACAAGGTAAAGGTGTATAAAAGTTTTAAAAACCATATTGTAAGGAAAGCATTGTATAACGTTTGGACTAGATACAAAGATTTGTTGGAAAGCAAAACCCCTAGGTGGGTGTCACCAATGGAAGCTAGGGAAGTAAAAAAGCTTAATATGGATTCTAAATGGCCAAAATATCATGAGATTATAGAATACGATGGTGAAAGGGTGAAACTTCAGAGTTATGAGAAACTAAAACCTAAGGTTCGAGATTGGTTGCATTACCATCAGATAAATGAGACGTTTAAACAGGACAGGAAAATAGGATTTCAGAAAGAGAAGTCAAAATTAGAAACAGAATTGTTGGAACCCAATACTAAGAATTTATCAAGAATGTATAACTTGCTGTTAAAATGGAATACACAGGATGAAACGGTGAAATCAGCTATGATTAAATGGGCACAAGATATAGGTCATGATATTATGTTTGCTGACTGGGAACAGCTATGGACCACCGGTATTAAATTTACTGCATGCAATGCTCTAAAAGAAAATATTATGAAAATGATCTACCGGTGGTACATGACCCCAGTCAAGCTAGCAAAAATTTATCATTTGCCTAATAATAAGTGTTGGAAATGTAATGAGACTGAAGGCACCTTCTACCACCTTTGGTGGACCTGCCCAAAGGTTAAAGCTTTCTGGGAAATGATCTATAATGAAATTAAGAAGGTCCTTAAGTGGACTTTTCCTAAGAAACCAGAGGCTTTCCTCTTGGGTATGGTGGGCCAAGTGGTGTTAAGGAAGGATAGGACATTCTTTATGTATGCCACTACAGCAGCAAGAATTCTACTGGCAAAGTATTGGAAGACACAAGAACTACCTACTCTGGAAGAATGGCAAACAAAGGTGATTGACTTTATGGGACTGGCTGAGATGACGGGCAGAATCCGGGATCAGGGGAAAGAGACAGTGGAAGAGGACTGGAAGAATTTCAAAATATATCTTAAAAATAATTGTAAAATTGAGGAATGTTAAGATGTCAGGGGGTAAGAAGTAAAGAATTGCAGCAGTAAACAAAAAAACTCAAGAAATATTTACGAAAAGGAACTAAGACAATGGACTTAAGGGTTGCTAAAGAATTTTAAACAAGGATGCAGGGATAGGGAGGTATGGGGAAGTCAAAGAAAAAAGGCTATGAACCGATGAGTATGAAGTTATATTGTGTTACATTGTTCTTTATCTTATGTGTAGAAAATTAATAAAAATTATTATAAAAAAAAAAAAAAAAAAATAGAAAGCACTGCAAATAACAAGGCCAGTGGAAGTGATGGTATTCCAGCTGAACTATTTAAAATTTTAAAAGATGATGCTGTTAAGGTGCTACACTCAATATGCCAGCAAGTTTGGAAAACTCAGCAGTGGCCAGAAGATTGGAGAAGATCAGTCTACATCCCAATCCCAAAGAAGGGCAGTGCCAAAGAATGCTCCAACTATCGCACAATTGCACTAATTTCTCACGCTAGCAAGGTTATGCTTAAAATTCTACAAGGAAGGCTCAAGCAGTATGTGGACCGAGAACTCCCAGAAGTGCAAGCTGGATTTAGAAGAGGCAGAGGAACCAGAGACCAAATTGCAAACATGCGCTGGATTATGGAGAAAGCTAGAGAGTTCCAGAAAGACATTTACTTCTGCTTCATTGACTATGCAAAAGCCTTTGACTGTGTCGACCATGGCAAACTATGGCAAGTTCTTAAAGAAATGGGAGTGCCTGATCACCTCATCTGTCTCCTGAGAAATCTCTATGTGGGACAAGAAGCTACAGTTAGAACTGGATATGAAACAACTGACTGGTTCAAAATTGGGAAAGGCGTACGACAAGGCTGCATTTTGTCTCCCTGCTTATTTAACTTATATGCAGAATTCATCATGCGAAAGGCTGGGCTGGATGAATCCCTAGCCGGAATTAAGATTGCTGGAAGAAATATCAACAACCTCAGATATGCAGATGACACAACCTTGATGGCAGAAAGTGAGGAGGAATTAAAGAACCTTTTATTGAGGGTGAAAGAGGAGAGTGCAAAATATGGTCTGAAGCTCAACATCAAAAAAACGAAGATCATGGCTACTGATCCCATCACCTCCTGGCAAATAGAAGGGGAAGAAATGGAGGCAGTGAGAGATTTTACTTTCTTGGGCTCCATGATCACTGCAGATGGTGACAGCAGCCACGAAATTAAAAGACGCCTGCTTCTTGGGAGAAGGGCAATGACAGGCCTAGACAGCATCTTGAGAAGTAGAGACATCACCTTGCCAACAAAGGTCCGTATAGTTAAAGCTATGGTTTCCCCAGTAGTGATGTATGGAAGTGAGAGCTGGACCATAAAGAAGGCTGATCGCCGAAGAATTGATGCTTTTGAATTATGGTGCTGGAGGAGACTCTTGAGAGTCCCATGGACTGCAAGAAGATCAAACCTCTCCATTCTGAAGGAAATCAGCCCGGAGTGCTCACTGGAAGGACAGATTGTGAAGCTGAGGCTCCTGTACTTTGGCCACCTCATGAGAAGAGAAGACTCCCTGGAGAAGACCCTGATGTTGGGAAAGATGGAGGGCACAAGGAGAAGGGGGCGACAGAGGACGAGATGGTTGGATAGTGTTTTCGAGGTTACCAGCATGAGTCTGACCAAGCTGCGGGGGGCAGTGGAGGACAGGAGTGCCTGGCGTTCACTGGTCCATGGGGTCACGAAGAGTCGGACACGACTAAACGACTAAACAACAACAACAACAACAGGGCGAGGTGAGCTGGTAATTAAGGTTCCTTGTTGAGACACATGTAAGATATATTACTACTTATTTGTCATTTATAGATAGAAGAATATATAGCTTTTTGTTTCCCATAAAAGGGCAAAAGGAAATGGGTGTATCTTTTGTGATTGGTTCTAGCAAACAGCCAATAGGAATTTCAACCAGGCTGATTGGACAGAGGCAGCCACAGGAGGAGCAAGGGGGCTGGGTTAAGGAAATATAAGTGCTGGCCATAACGGCAGGAGGCCAGGCCAGAGCTTGGTAACCATATACCACTGTGCCTCATATTTATTTGTCCGACAAATAAATTATTATTTTAATTTCTCTATTGCTGCGTTGAATATTTCATTCCAGCTAAGCGTTAACCACAAGCAGGGTGCTACATTAGGAGGTCACAACTATCTTCTGCATTGGGGATGGCACCAGGTTCCGGATGAACTGGGCAAAGTGTCCTTGTGGTTCCCACTTTAACACCACTCCGGCAAGTCTGCGGGCAGCAGCGTAAGCTTTTTTAAAAAACTCCCCCCTCCCCACGCCCAGTCCAGCAATGGTAGAAGTACTCAGTATGGCGGTTGCAGCCCCAAATGTCTCTGTTTTCTGGGCCCTGATTTCAACTTGGTCTTTCATCTATCGGCTACGGGACATTCAAAAGAAGAAGGAAAAGATTTCGGTTTTTTTTTAAATTGCTACCACCTATCACTACAGGCCATGCATGGTGGGAGATGTACATCTTTCTTGTATACTTTAGGTGCTCCCAGTGAGGATCAAGAGCACAGGCATAGCAAACACTCCTGTAAAGTGTGACCAGCTCTTGGGCAGAAAAGAAACAGGCAATGCCTGGGAATCAGAGCCCAGCACGCATATGGGGCTCTCATTTCCGGACTGCAGTCTGAACTTTAGAGCAGATGGTGTCCTGAGAACACGTGGGGCACCTTCTCCTACCACTGCTGGCAAAAGGGGCATGTGTGTCTGTATATCGGGGCTGCTCTCATTGGCAAGATTTAGATCCTGGTTCGGTGTTGGTTATGAACCTCTCCGCTATGGTACAGAAGGTTCAATAAGCAGGAAAGCTGATATCCGCAACTCCCCCCACCCTATTTTATTATTCCAAAGGCAAAGTACCTAGGATTTCCTGCTTAACAGCGATGAGATTAAATTGCACCACTGACTTTCTTTCCCTCTGCCACCAAACACAGTATATCGTTGTAATTGCATTTCCACTACATAAACAAACACAGACTGTAAAACCCCGGCTGCTCAAGATTCATAATAAGGGCTTGATTACTTCAGATTGAGGGACGCTAGTTCAAAATTAAATGTAGCCTTGAGAGTCTCTGCCTTCCCTGCAGTGAAATGTGTTATGAAAGGAATGAGAGAAGCTAGCAAACACCTGACATCTCACAGAGCAATGGTGTTTGCTCTTAATAATGCAAATACAGCACAAAGGTTGGTTTTGGTTTTTTTCCAACTTAAGAGTTTAATAAGGGAGCCAAGAGGTGGTACTTTCCAATAAACAGGTCTCTCTGAAGGTGTGGATTCAGAAATCCATTAGAAAATTAAACTGCACGCCCACTGTGCATGCTTAATTTTACAAATTTAGCAGAAGTCAATCCTGGGAGCAATTATATTTGCTACTGTGGTTAACAGAAACACACAGAAATGAAAATAAATCAGGAAGAGTTTAACTTTTATTGCTAATTTGCCAATAAGATATGTAAGAGAAAATGGCTAAGGACCTATTTCAGCTGTGAGAATGGAGAAATGCTAAGGTTGTTTGTGCAACTAGGTGCAGTAATTTTGGAACTACTGGATAGCAACCACAGAATTCACATAGGGCAGCTACTCCCAGGATCTTATCTATGATGAAGTGGAGCAGACCAGTGAAGCTGGAGCAACTGCAGGATCCATTGGCACAAACTCCCTGGCATGCCTCTAACCACACGGGTGCAAAATTTAGCTCAGTTTGGTTGTTTATTTTATTTCATAAAATGTATGCACTGCTTGATTGTTTAAAGAAAAACCCCTCAGAGTGGTTTACAAATAGATAAAATGATAAAATCAAGGGGGGTGGACTACAGTATTTTAGAACATACTTTGTCAGCATTTGAGACTTGGGTCTGAAAACAAAGAGGTTACTGCAAGTCGGAACAGACCTCACTTCAGAAAAAGAGAGAGAGAGATGGGATTGACCCAGAACATGATCTGAGGGCATGAGATGTGCCCACCCTGAGCTCTGTGATGGAAAAAGAAAGGGTGTACCATTTGCAATAGGGACACAGGTGGCACTGTGGTCTAAACCACAGAGCCTAGGGCTTGCTGATCAGAAGGTCAGCAGTTTGAATCCCTGCGATAGGGTGAGCTCCCGTTGCTCGGTCCCAGCTCCTGCCCACCTAGCAGTTCGAAAGCACGTCAAAGTCCAAGTAGATAAATAGGTACCACTCCAGCGGGAAGGTAAACGGCGTTTCCGTGCACTGCTCTGGTTTGCCAGAAGCGGCCTGGAAGCTGTACACCGGCTCCCTCGGCCAGTAATGCGAGATGAGCGCTGTAACCCCAGAGTCGTCCACGACTGGACCTAATGGTCAGGGGTCCCTTTAACTTTACCTTTTACCATTTGCAATGGCAAGTTTTCTCCTCAGCATTTGTTGAAGTAAGCCACAGCTTATGAAACATCACGGCACAATAAACATGCTAGAGTTTCACAGACCCCTTTGTTGTTTCTGCTGCAACCACTCAACATATCAGTGCTTCTGAAATTTACCTCATTCCAGAAGCCCATGAAAAACAAATGCATCCTCTTTCCTCCCTAAAAGCAGAGTCAAACCGCCTCTGAAAGGTCACTTTCCCAAGAAGGTTGTTTGAGCTGCTCTGCCTGAGGCAATGGAACAATTTTGTACTGGCAGCCAGGGATGCAAATAGTCCCAGCCTCCAGCGTTTAACTGTTACTTAGCCCCAACAGTGCCCCTGGGGACTGACCCCATCCAATATCCTAGAAAATGCATTGCCTGCCTGAGTCCAGATCAGCAATGTTAAAACAAAAGCTTGCTAAGCTTCCTCCACCAGCTGCACAAACAGCTGGTCCTTTATGTCAGGGATGGCCAACATGGCGTCATCCTGACCACTGGCTATGCTGGTTGAGGCTGTTTATAGAGTAGTTGTCCCCTGTTGGCTACCTTGAACCTAGAAAGCTGCAAGTTGCGCAGACTTACTTGGGTGTTTCAAGGAAGCCCCTTTGCTCTTCAGACAAAAAGGGCAACAGCCAACCCAAGCTGAGCGTTTTAAATATTCAGCATGGCTGCTCACACATTTTACCGGTCTGCACTAACGTGTAACAGTGTTCGCTGGTTTAAAAATAAAAATGAATGTCATGTAGCTATATAACACTACATTATCATAAGCATTCTGAACCCTGAAATGGCTAAACAGCACAACAAAGAGCTACAATAAGCACTGGGCATTAGTGACCCATTTTTCCGATTCACGTTTAGGCATTAAAATAATTTAAGGGCAGTAACTAGATACTCAACTTGCAAAAAAAACATACCTTGGTGTCCTACTTGCTTTGCCCCACCAAAGCTGGTTTGCACATAATATGCTAGGCTAAAAGATGGCTGATCTTGTCAGTGAAAGGCCTTTCAATATTCCCCAACTATGGCTAAACCAAAACAAGGCAGCTTAGCGAAAGGTGTGGACCTGGAATCAGAAAATAAGGTCCCCGCAGGACCTATTTACTACTAGCAATATTACTATTGCTGTTATTCATAGGTCAGCCAGCCAGTATTTTGCTGATTCAAGTGGTGGTATTCAAACTCCTTCCAGCCTCCAAACATGGCTCACCAGATTCTGCCTTGGCTCCTCCACTTCCTTCAGGCTCTCAACTAAGCCCTGAAAGTTCTGCCCTGGTCTTGTCCATGAAGGGGCAATATTTCTGAAATCAGGGGAAGGCAAAAGCTGGTATTCTGATCTAGGCAGAGTTCTTCCAAGGTTTATTTACTTTTATTCATGAAAGGCATAGAAATGTGAAATAGGAGCTTTGTCTCCAGTTACAGAACAGAAACAAAGCCTTCATCCAGATACAACGAAGTCCAGAGCCACCTACTAACTCAACTAAACTGTATGATGACACTATCTACAAAATCAGGGCAGACCTTGGTGATATGGCACCCTGGGCAAAGGCAAAATTTGACACCGTCTCCAGTCCTTGACCCGCCTTCCTAAAGCTAGGTAAGAGGCACTGGGCTTTGGGAAGAAGGTGTGAGGGCTCTGGCAAGGTCCTAGAGTCCTCCTTTCTTCTTCCCAAAGCCTGTTAAGTGCCTACCAGGTTTTGAGAAGGTGCCCTGCTCGGCTGCATGCCCAGTGTGGGCACTGCCCTAAAATCGCCTCTGACACAATTACCTGGCATGCACACACCATAAGCCAAACTGTGGCTTACTGGGACCTTGCAAATGGACACACTCATGAAAAGGAGCTTGCCACCACTTTGTTTCTGCCAGGTCACCTTTTGCTCCCATACCACACTGTTCCTAGATACACCTCATGTTTAGTAAGCCAAAAGCTTGGCCACAACATTAAACCAAACCTTGACAAATGATGCAGCATCAAAACAGGACTGTGGTGTTGCGCTTACTGTGTCACGTAAACCATTGCTACCACAATACAAAGTTTTAAAAGCATATTAGCTGATTCTCAGTCTCAAAAGGTTTTTTTAAAAATCAGTATTTATTATCTGACTCACAAGAAGTTGAAAGTGGAATTAAAAATAGTTGTTGCTGTTTTTAAAACAAGATTGGCATTTTAGTTCTGCACTGCAACATTATATGCAGAGATGAGCCCAGTTATTTAATGGATGCTGAAGTCAAAATAATATTTTATAAGATCTTGTATTTATTATATTATATTCCTCAAAGGCTACAAAAACGTATCAACTTCCCATGGCATTCTCCTGCAAGGAAGATAATATGAGGTACAAGGATGATAGCACAGGATTGCAAGGAAATAATAAAAGCACTAGGCAGATGTGCTTGAAAATACAAAAGAGATAACAGGGTGTAAATCACCAAGAGAATATCTTGTTTGCTTTTAGGCAAGCTCGGTGATGCGAATCATATTAAGAGCTGCAAAATAATAGGTAAAATCTTGATTGCAGTCTGCTTGCTAGTGGCCCGATACCAACTAGCCAACAAAAGAAAATCATGGCATAGAGCGATGCATCTATCTACCAGCAAAACTGGCTTCCTCTTGTGCAATGGGACTACCCCCTCCTCTCCTCCCTGCTGCAGCCCCTCAGACCCTTGGATAGGATTTGGAAGGGTTTGGAGGGGCTGCAGGTAGGGAGGAGAGGAAGGAGAATACTTGCGGTGCATGTAGGAACCTCCTTCTCCTATATTGGATTTCACCCGTAGGATTTTAATGTAAGAAATAACTTACTTTAAGAGACTTTGGGAGAAGTCTAAAACTGAAAAAGGACTCTTTAGATAACTGGTTTACATACTAAAGAAAAAAATGCAGAAAATGCCTTGAAATAAGCCAACTTAATAGGTTTATTACTGGCAATTGTTGAGTTGATTTTTAATGTATGATTCAAGAGTTCTTATTTACATTATGACCTAATATGTAATTCTGAATGAATGGTTATGCATTTCTTAAATAAAATCATCTACAGTGGTACCTCTGGATACGAATGGGATCCATTTTGGATCCCCGTTCACATCCTGAAGCAAACGTAACCCGTGGCTGTGCATCTTCGTGTGCCGTGATTCGCTGCTTCTGCGCATGCACGTGGCGTCACTTTGAGCGTCTGCGCGAGCAGCGAAACCCGGAAGTAATGTGTTCCGTTACTTCCAGGTCGCCACAGAGCGCTACCTGAAAGCGCTCAACCTGAAGCATATTTAACCCGAGGTATGACTGTAGTTCCTTTAACACATATGACTTAAGACCACTGTAATGAACACTTAAGACTAAGATACCTTATTATTGATTTTTAATTGCTATTTTTTGTTTAGTGCCTTTTTGACCTTATTAAATCTTTATCAACAAAGAAATGAAATGTTGGCAACCCTTATCAAGCAGCAAAGAAAACTGGCAACCCTTATCAATCAGCAACTCAAGGAGGGACAAACTGGTGCCTAGCATTTTATCCATACAGGGGGAAAGGCCCAGAGAGAGAGAGAGAGAGAGAGAGAGAGAGACAGGGACACACCATGGATTCATAAAAATGTGGGGAATATTGTGTTAACTTCCCTGATTATATTGCTAGTGCTTCTGCCCCATATTCTAGTTGTATTATGGAACTGTAGCTTTTTGACCAACATACCAGAACGTTGTACATGGTGTGACACAATCATGAATATCATTGGACAATTTTGCCACTCCATCACCAGTTCCGCACATGATCTCCCCATAAAAACTGAAGGAAATAACTGTGTGCCTGTCCCAAATTTCTTGACTTTACTCACACAATTTTCCAGGTTATAAAGGCTGCAGACTGTTTTTTTCTAGACTAAAATAACATGACAGTGCATGTTAAACATGCACTATATTCTATTAGTTTTCTGAAGTGGCTTTCATGTCATGTGAAAGAACAAATGTAATGTAGAAATGAACAGTTAGGGAAACATTGGGGAAAGAAAACATCTAAGAATAGGGCTAAACAGAGGTAATGGCAGTCAGAGGAATAGTTCAGCATCCCTCAACGGCTGCCATTTTATGTGACCTCCTGCTTTCAAGCTCACCAGTGCTGACATGCAGTTGAAAATTACAGGTGTTTCACCACTGTATCTAGTTCCTCTAGCCCCTAGAGACCGAGGGACCATGTCCAGAGTGGACATGACATTTCAGTACAGAAGTGGGCCCTTGATCAGTGAATCCTGGTCCTAGGAAAAACACTGAAACATCCAACAAATAAAATAAGAAAGGCTGTCCCATTAACTGCTGTTTACTCACCTGAGTAACAAGGCCCTCTAGCCACCACTGTTATCTCTTTCTGATGCTTGCAAGCAGCTCTTCTGAGAAAGCATTCATTTTGGTAAGTGTCTCCATTTGAACCACAAACAGGAATATATTTTGTGTGACACTGCAAGGGAGAGAAAAAAATCAAGAAAGAGAAATTATTTACACAACCCCGTGTATAGGTATTCAGCTGGAGTGGCAACGGTGCAATCGGAGAGTTTGATTTTGTGGCTCATGGCTTCCTTCCAGAGGCCCATTCCATTCAGCTGCAAAAACAAACCACAGCAGCCCAAGGAGCAGCAGCTAAAGCAGCGAGACAGAAATGCACAAGCAGAAATTGGCATTTTCATGTCCCCAGGATAAAGAAAGCATAGCACACTCGCTGAAGGCTGCAGCTTGGCTGCCACAGGACTGAATAGAATGGCAACAATGTACAGAAAGTTTTTTGTTTAATATTAAAGTGCCTATCCACAACGCACTGTTGCAAAAAAAAATAAAAAAAGATAAAATCTAAATATACTGTTCAGTGGTGGTTACAAGTCACAAAAGAGTTTTTCCTTCCTAATGAAATGTGTTCATAAATATGATACCAAGCGGCAGTTTGCTATTGTTGGAATTTTCGTATTTTAGTTTTTTGCTTTGTTTCCACACTTAATTGCTCTTACTTCCCAATTAAATTGTAGTGGTTGTTTAATAATAATACAACAGTAAAAGTGAACAAATAAGACCCTCAGGAAAGGAAAGTATTATTATTAAACAACAAAGGACCCTGCCGACCACACATTTCAAAAGAGGGAATTAAAAATGGGCAAAATATTACAGATGCATCGTTTGCATCGTTTCTTAAAGATATAATGAAAACCTGAACACAGAGTATTTTCTTCTCTCCAGATGTTAATGGAATGAAGAATGTTTCTTGGCACTGTGGCCCAAAGCAGGGATGGACTTTGGTCTTTCAAATTTCAGCAGTACCATGTGCAAGGCCAAAATTAAGTCCGTGCGTCCCCGCCTCTCGCCTTCTGCTGTGCTCAATTCACTACTGGCGAGTGGATGTACAGAATGCTGTTGAAATATGCACATTCCTTGGGGGCTCTTGGAGGTTTATATATTTGTTCAGGAAATGTGTACAATTCCCTCTTCATGGGCAGATTATGTGCACATGAGGCCCGGAGAATGTGCACAACAGTCAGTTGTTATGCACATTAACTGCTCTATTCAGCCTCTGAAGAACAGGCTACACCAGAGCTGGATCTAGACACATCAAAGAAGCGTTTCAGTTAAGCGCATTGTAAACTCATACAGCAAAATCCGGTAGGGAAAGATGGGACTTCACAGCGCCATCTGGTGTCAGTGTTATATCGCACATACAACAAATATAAAACGCTTTTTCTTTACCGAACTAGCTGAGTCCCAGATCAAATGGGTACATGACTGTAAAGCTCTCCTCTCAAACTGACACAGTTTTTCAGAGGATATCATTATTTTTGATCATATTAGATAACAAAGGTGAAAATTCCTTACCAGAAATTGGCATGCACACGTCAAACTATCTCCTTCTTCCTTACAAACACCCCCATATTTACACGATGATTCATCACATACTCTCACATCCGATTCCTTTACATTTAGTTCTGAAAAAGGAAAGAAGATTTAAATAGATTATGTGTTATGCTTTTTAAAAGCAAAGTCAGTTGTGCAAAAAGGCACTTGACAGCCCCCCCACCCCTTGTAATAAAAAGCAGCCCTGGGAACTTGTCTTTTTATCAGAGGAATAGATGATGGAAGTGCTTAACTCTCCCCCTGCATGCCATTTTGCTGCTCAAAACCAATCTGCTCCAAGTTGCTCCCATCCCCATATTCTGGAGGCTTAAGCACAATTTTTAAATATGCACCTGAAACCTGTGGGAGGGGGGAGCAACTTGGGGGGGAAATTTGAAATGGAAAAATGGCTGGCAGGGAAGTGCTACGCACCTGATTCCTTGCTCAAAATTGTTTCCCAATATTGCTTTTCATTTAAGCCAAGTAACAAAAAAATACATTTGGGGATTTATTGCACAAATTTCCTGATAATGTGCTCTTTGCCCCCACATAAAGCGAAGAGCCCTAGTTCAGTGGTAGAGCATCTCAAGGTAGGGCTGAAACCCTAGAGATATGCAGCTAGATCAGGGGTCTGCAAGCTTATCAGATATTGGGCCGGTCCAGGCTCCATCCATCGGAAGATGGGCCGGAGCATGTGCACACGCATGCTCTTTCGGGTCGGCGGAGCGCCCGTGAGCACACGCTATTTCCAGTGCTCCTCTGACCCAGACACGTGCCAGAAATAGCGTGCGCACATGTGCACGGGCACTTCTCCATCCCGCACGCATGCGTGCACACTATTTCTGGCGCACATCCGGGTCGGAGGAACGCCCGTTCGCATGCGCACAGGTGCCATCAACCCGGAAGTCGGTCCCCATGCCACGCTGGTAAGAGCGGTCGACAGGGGTTGCCATGGGCCGGATAGACGAGCCCTGTGGGCCGCTACCAGCCCATGGGCCTTAGGTTGCCGACCCCTGAGCTAGATGGACTTGCGGTCTGACTTGGAATAAGACACCTTCTTATGAACTTCAGTTCAGTTTGTTCATTGGCTAGCAGAAGCATTGAAGCAGGGTGGGAAAGTAAGCTGGGTGGTAACTTTTAAGAAGCAGGTGCATTTCTTGCTGCAGGAAAGTAGAAAGAGAGAAGGCCAGGAATATGTGCTGCCATTCAGTTCCATGCCTATACAAGCAAGATAATAGGTCTCCCCATTTCAAAGGAATACTTGAAGGATAAAAACATTAAAAATTGACAAGCTGCCAAATACTGTGGCTAATGAGAACCAGAGACGTATCTTACAGAGACAGACAGCGCCTGTTAGGATTTGAAATGTTACGCACAAGCTGCATGTATAAAACATTCAAACACAACGGTTGCCTGTCAGTTGCCAATGCACTTCCCCCTCTGACCCTCAAACCATCTGGAAAACCCTCTTTCTCAAAGAGAAAATATCAATAATGGCGAACACTCTGCTTCAACTGTCAGCTGCTCTGGACTGCAGAAGTCAAGGGGGAAAGAGCACTCGGGTCTCATCTATCAGCCAGCGTAAGAGCAGCCACCCACCACTTAGCCAAGCAAACACGCCTATAGTGTGACAAACACTTATCTGGAAAACCCAGGGGTGGGGAGAGCAGCTGGGAATGAAGCTTTGCAGGTTCCCAGTTTTGGTTCTTTCAGCTTCTCGTTTTTCCAATCTTGTTGTATTCTTGTTTTGATGTTAATTTTACTGAATTTGCTTTACATTGCCATGAACTGCCTTGGGACCTTCAATGGAGGGTGGCATAAAAGTATTTAAAATAAGTAAGATGCAGTGTTGCTTTAACAATGGGAGCTATACCAGCAGGTAAGTTACATATTTGATAGCCAGATTTTAGCCTGACCAGATGATGGGGAATTAGTATCACTGTCTCAAAGTGTGCTTGAGCTGCTACTAATAAGGTACAGGGAGGGGAGAGGGAGGGAACCTAAATGCCTTGAAGAAAGATGCCATGGAAGAACAAGGCAAAGGGAAAGGGACTGAAGAAGTCCTCATACCTAATGATGTGACTGCTGGTGTTTTAAATGCAGAAAATTAGGCTACCGTGAACTGCCTTTCTGCAGGAAAGGCCTCCATTTACAAGGAAGAAGGATAAATTTAACAAGCTAATCCCTCAAAGACTACTCCAGGGTCCTTTTGAAATGTATGTAAAGCAGAACCCGGCAAAATCTTCCTCAGAGATTAATAAAGTGCAGCCCCTGAGTGGTTTAAAACATGCCGCTACAGCTCCTGAGTGCAGCAGGTTCGTATCTAATTCGCTTTCACAAAGAGCAGCAGCCTTACTCCACACCTAACAGGAAAAAGAGGACCTCACCTCCCTCTGAACATGGCTTGGAAGTCACATTTTGGCACACAGAAATGAGTTGCGCCGTCTTTGTTGGGGTCTGCTCTTAGCTCAGCTCTCTGAAACAACGCTTAACACTGTAGCCTTGTGAGAGTGGTGAAAACCTGTTTCTTTTGCTCCAGAGGTGGGATAGTATAGCCCATGCCAACAGCTCAGTTGAAACAAAACTACCATTTGCTGCCACCTCATCCTTGCCTCTGCTGGAAGTCATTCCACCAGACTGCAGTAGAGGGAGATGCATAAAGATGGTCATCTTCCACAGCTGTTGACCCCATCCTTACACCAACTCCAAGCTCAGAAAACAACCTGGATGAGGTGTCTCCATCTCTACTACCAGGGCCTTCCAGACCAAACACGACTGAGAATTCTTCCAATGCAACCTTGTCACCCCCTTGCTAAAAGAGCCAATGACTATGGAATATGGCAACAAACCTATAAGATCCCAAGTAGCTTCTCAGTTGAAACACAGCTAATAGCACAGGCTGGCCTTTATGAAGTCTCAGAAGGCATTTGCACCCTGCTGAAACAACAGCCTCCCTTGCTACTGGGTGAGGATCCTTAAACCAGTGATATTTCCAAAATCCTGAGCAACAGTATAGTTATGCTCCATCTGCTGAGTCCAGAGCTTGCTGATGAAGACTTCGCTTTGTCCAAACTTATCTTTGTTGCCTATCAGAATCTGATCTTGACCTCTGTAGGAACAGCCCTACTCTTGGTGCCAAACATGGTAACATGCCAGAGGAGGGCACTACCCCAATCTCTTGTACTTCAGAACCAACATGGCAGGTGGCTACTGAAACAGAACAGGCACACAGGGCATCCAGTCCAATGAAATGCTGATTCTGCCCCAGCTCCTCAGTCTGAACAATGAGTTGCTCAAACAGAGACCGAGCTGCTTTCGTATCACCTTGCCTTACCTCCTGACTGCCATCCCAGTGCTCAGTAAAAACCAGTGTTGTCACCCCGGGTATACAACCCAGAGAGAAAATGTTACAGATTGTTAGTTCACAGTTTTACCCTAAAAACTGATAACCAGGGAAGGACATCTGATTAGCAAGGTGTCAGAGCTTGATATCTAACAGCCAGTCTGTCAATTCCATTTTGCAATGAGAAAGTTTGACAGTTCCTCAGCAAAGATTTGCAAAAAGCATGTTCTGGGAAATTTTCCAATGAGTGGAAAACTAGGCCAACCGCACACACAAAAGTAAATAAAATATGAGGCAAAAATATATCCAAGCAAAAACAGAAAGAGGAAAGCACGGCTACTATTTGGAAGTCAAGACCTGGTTTTACACCACAATCACAAAACAGTGCTCTCACATTTCCCTAGTGACACAATAATACGTAGTTATGGATATGTAATGCAGTTAAGGAATGGAGATTCCCAGGTCCTCTAATTCAAGGCTATGAAGACTATTATGGCTTCCCCAAAGTCTGGTAATTCAAAAGTCTGGTTCATGTACACACCCCAAAAACAACTTTTAAAAATGTTTTTTAATTAATATTATGTTTTAACAATTTGTAGCAAAACCACTGTACATCAAACATGCTTGCTTCTCATGTAAAAAGAAGAAAACAAGTCGAACAAAAAAGAAAAGGAAATGACATATAAAGGAGAGGGAGTGGGGTGCAAGAGTCTTGTGGGGGGGTGCTTTGTGTGTCCACTTGCCCCTTTCTAAAATTTATTTATTGGTGTGTGTTTTCCTTTCCTTTTGGAAATTATCATCAAGGCTTCAACTCAATGCTCACTATGCTTATACACTGGTACCTCAGGTTACAGACGCTTCAGGTTACAAACCTTCAGGTTACAGACTCCGCTAACCCAGAAATATTACCTCGGGTTAAGAACTTTGCTTCAGGATGAGAACAGAAATTGTGCTCTGGCGGCACGGCAACAGCAGGAGGCCCCATTAGCTAAAGTGGTGCTTCAGGTTAAGAACAGTTTCAGGTTAAGAACGGACCTCCAGAATGAATTAAGTTCTTAACCCGAGGTACCACTGTAATGGAGCTTTCAGGTTTTGTGTCAGATTAGTCTGATTAGGTCTAGAGACAGAGAAAGCCAGTCTCTCGGTAGGATAATACTTGTTCAGTTAACATATTTATATTGACCCGTTGGAACAAGCAGACTCTCTTTGAGTGCAGCTCTTATGGTCACAGACAAAACTCAAGGTGCTTCTCACCGACTGATGTGATTCCTTCCCCAGGCTAGCAGATTAAATAGTCTGTAATACTGTTTGCATTTCTAATTAAAAACTAAAGGTTGCATTACAACTGACTAAAGAAGACACATCATTGAAACTTAAATGTGCTTTACTGGCGAGACCTACACATTGAGAAGGGAGCACAGCGGACTTCAACGGAGCTTATCCCAGGGTGCATAGGATTGTAGCTACGTCACAAAAAGAGGTTTAGGGTGCTAACCAGCTTTAGTTTTATTCAGAATAGACCCATTTTAATTAATGGACACGCCTAACTATTGAACAGGGACGCGGGTGGCACTGTGGGTTAAACCACAGAGCCTAGAACTTGCCGATCAGAAGGTTGGCGGTTCGAATCCCTGCGACGGGGTGAGCTCCCATTACTTGGTCCCTGCTCCTGCCAACCTAGCAGTTCAAAAGCATGCCAAAGTGCAAGTAGATAAATAGTCAGGAAGGTAAACGGCATTTCCATGCGCTGCTCTGGTTCGCCAGAAGCAGCTTAGTCATGCTGGCCACGAGGGAGCTATATGCCGGCTCCCTCGGCCAATAAAGCAAGATGAGCGCCACAACCCCACAGTCGGTCACGACTGGACCTAATGGTCAGGGGTCCCTTTACCTTTACCCTTTTTTAACTATTGAACATTTTCCAAAATGATAACACCCATTTATATTATGAAGAGCTTATAACCCACCTACTCTGAGCAGCCAAAAGCATGGGGGGGGACCTGTCAGGAGTGAACTGGTACCAAACCGTATGGGAAACAGCCTTACTGGAAAATCTAACCAACAGACTGAAACAGACACTGGGACAAATAAAAGAGAATGTCTTCACCCCATTATTGCTCTCCTTTATTACATACGTAGCCCAACAGGCCAACAACAAGAATTCACTGAAAGCAAACAAGAATTCACTGAAAGCATACGAATCAATATGGCTAACTTGACCCAACCATCTCTCTCTTCCCTCCATCCCAAACACACGTAAACAACTATCATTGCAGTCAAATAAAGACAACCAACCATGCCCTGGCTTGCTCCACTCAACTTCTCTCACTGAAAGAAAAAAATAATAAATGAATAGAAAAAGAACCTACCTAAATGACACTGACACAAAACCCCCACACATACACTAAGTCAAAGAATCTAAGTTTTACCAGCCCACCCCCTCTCTTTTCCCCCAACCTTATACTGCATCAAACACTAAAGTCTCACATCTAATGTAACTGATTTGTAGAAAAGACTCTACGACCTGAAAAAAAGAGACAAAGCACGTACCTTTGCAACCAAAGAAAATCTTTAATAAAAATTTAATAAATAGACATGTCTAACTTAGGTCCATTAATTTCATTGGGTCTACATGGAGTAGAACTTCATTGGATAAATGCATAATCATTAAAGTGCTACTAGACTCTTTCTTGAAAAATTAGACATTCTTCCTTCAATTCTCTAGTCAAATACATTGGACAGAAAATTAAAATTGGTATCTTATTAGCCAAAAATTGTATTTTCCCACATTTTTTTATTATTAATCTAGATTTTCAAGATAGCCTGCAAAAGAGAACCATAAAATATAAAATAGATTAAAAAAAAAACATCAGAAACAAAAGCAATTATCATAGCAACAGTAAAAATACAAAAAGCAGAACATTTTGATGAAAATGTTCGTTTTCTTTTCTGTTTTATGTATATTTGTTTTAATATTTGAGCTTGTAGAAAACATATGTTTATGGGAGAGGAATGTATATTTCTATAAAAAAAAAAAACCTGTCAAAATCTGTAGAATTGAAGGTTGAATTTTTTTAAAAAAGGGATTTCATAGGTTCCTCAATTTGATTAGACTCTATGAATACAATCCAGCACGTGCCTATCCAGAAATAAGCCCCACTAAATTAGAGAGCTTACTCCCACTTGTGGATATAGGATTAGAACCCGAGTCAAACTTTAACAGACAATATCTGTGTCGATATATGCATATGATACTGTTGCCCTACCCTAGTGGGACTCCATTTCTAATATCTAGCTGTGAAGTCAACACTTGGCTTCCAAACTTTGGGGGGGTGGGCAGACTCGCAAGGAAGCCCAATGTACATCCCTTTAAACCTACTTAATGTGTAAAAGTTGTTGAATACAATATCCACTGCCTTCTTCATTGCTTCTGAGTAAAAATATCTCAAGACATGGAAAATATGTCTTCCCAGAAATGCACCGTGTGATCACTTATTTCTGTGCAACCAAAATGTGTTGTTTCCGACATGCTTTTTAAAATGGTGTGCCTTTTCATTTATGCTCGTATCTAAATGCTTCATTTGCCAACTTAGACTGTGGAAGGCAATTTAATTCCCTTCACTACTGCAGAGAGGGAATAATTTGGCTTGATTTTGGCTTGATGTTTCTCTGAAAATACAAGGCATAAATGTCAGACTCTGCACTCTTCAATTCATATTCTTAAATACATGCACGTAGCTCCCAGTAAAGCCAAGACGACTTTTATCTTGGGAAAGTATTTTGGCTAAGAGCCAGTAATATCTTCTTTGCTAAAGTAAATCTTGGAACATAATACTGTATCATTTTCGTCCTCTTAATCAGAGAAAATGGCATTCATATTTTCTTATTAATCCTAATAATCTTCTTTTAAAGAATGAATTAGCCATCTTAGCAATGGTCTGGTAGGATAAAAACTGAAAGCTAAATCTGGGAGAAGTTAAGCATTCTTAAAGGACCAAACTCCATATTATGCTATATGCATAATGGACAGCTACATCTTCGTTTTTTCTTTAATTACAGGCATGGGGAGGGAAGAGTCATGGAGAGTACAGTCTGTAGGGAGAGGAAGCTCCTTCCTCTTCTCTCCAGCTACAATTGGAATGAAAATACCCCACTCCCGCACAGCTATGATGCTTAGGAGGAAAGTTCTTGATAGTGCCAATGGGAACTTTTTTCTAAGCCTCAAGGATGCGCCTTGCAGGGTGGGTGTGGGTGGGAGGGGCAAACCTCTCCTCCCTGCATGCTGTGGTCCCAACTACTCCCCCAACCACATCTGAATTTAGTGAAAAGAAAAAATATGTTGTTGAGTGCTGTGCATTCACTGTAATGGGTAGTTTGACCCTAAGCCCCACTAAATCAGCAGTACTTGAAGCACTTAAGGTTCCTTTGATTTTAATGGGATTGAAGAAGCATGCTTAACTTGCTAATGAGCAAGTCTTAAGCCTGTTAGAATTTCCAGACTCTGTGCAGAAATTATAGCATGCCATGCTGAAGTACAGGATCCAGGGTCATTCCTAGCCGTAGCAAAGGCGTGTGAAGTACAGTGGTACCTTGGTTTGCAACTGTTTAGGATTTCAACTGTTTTGGATTACAATCATGTCACACCCGGAAGTGCGTGTCCCTTTTTTTGGATTACAACCCTTTTTTATTATTAAAACCATTATTATTATTTTGGAGGCCCCACTGGCGAAAGCGTGCCTTGGGTTACAACCTGTTTTGGTTTACAACCGGACCTCCGGAACAGATTATGGTTGTAAACCAAGGTACGAGTGTATCTGCTAACTGGTTACTGGGCCATGCCCACCATGTGGGAGGTGGGAGAAGCAGTAAACTAGTACCCAGGGCAGCAGACCTTCACCTTCAGTTCATCATTGACTTTACTAGCTGAAGCCCTGTTAAGGGTGGTGGGTGGGAAGATGATTTCTATGGCCTCCCCCAGCTCCGTTTACCACCATAGTGGATAAGTTGAAATGACTGCCCTTACCATGACAATGTTCATGAGGCTGTGGCAAAACACCCCGTGTTCTACCTGATGAAGAAAATTCCATGCAGGTTGATGTCTCAAGTTGCTAGATCTCAAGCCCTTCTAATGCACTGCTCTATTACCTCCCCACAGACCAAAATTTAAAATTAAAAGATTGGAGACATAATAGAAGCGATTTTAATAATTGGAAACTAGTTTTGAAAAAGGGTAAGGATTTGCTGTATCTGATTGGACAAAGAGGAACACAAAAAAGGGAGGTGTGAGGTCAAGAAAGTAAGTTATGTAAATACGAACCTAAAAATTGGAGTTTTTATGTTTAACTCTTTTTACTTATCTGATCTGTTTGTGATTGTTTTTGCTGTTTTGTATTTTTCTGATGTTTTTCTTTTTTTTCCTGTTAAAAATAAATAAATATCTTTAAAAAAAAAAACAAAATTAAAAATTAAAAAAAAATCCTCCTTGTACTATGGGTCAACAGCACCAGAGGAAAAGGAAGGATTTTCTTGTTAAAAGTCTCTGGCCATTTTAACTTCCTCCTTATAAGACTATGGAACCTTCAATGACCAAATATTATCCACATACCCACAATCTTCTTCCCAATTTTACTATGGTCCAAAATCCCGGAAATCACCAAGGAGTTTTCCTTCCCTCAACCTCTTTCTTTCTTCTTCTAGAACACAATCGACAGTCATGCTAACAGGGAAAAACCCAGGTTAGATTTTTCTTTGACATGATTACATTATGTAAGACGTAAATAATAAAAAAGAATTTGCAAAATATGCATATTTTCTATGCTGAAAGTCATTCTTTCCCAACCTGGTGCCTTCCATATGTTTGGGACTACTACTCCTAAGAGCACCTGCTGGCTGGCGTTCATGGGAGTTAGGGTTAGGGTTAGGGTTTTGGAGGGCACAGTTGCTGCAAGTTCTGCTTCTTTTGGTCATAGTTTGCCACCCTAACAGAGCGAAACAAAAGGCCTGCAACTGGCTTTCCAATGTAGATTATTATATATTTCACAGAATCATAGTACAGTGGTGCCCCGCAAGACGAACGCCTCGGAAGACGAAAAACTCGCTAGACGAAGGAGTTTTTCGTTTTCTTAGCCGCTTCGCAAGACGCATCTCCCTATGGGCTTGCTTCGCAAAACGAAGCTTGCCCTGCAAGCTCTGGGGATAGCGGGGAAGCGCTAATGCTTCTGTGACAGGTGGCCATCTGATGTCTGCTTCAAAACCTTCAAGAAAGCAGAGTCCACCATCTTTTGAGGGAGTTCATTGCCCTTTCTTAGGACCTTTGGATGAGATTTCAGTTTTCTTGGGCTACCTCTGACAAAACATTCTGGGCTACCTCTGTCGTGTCTAGCAAAGCTCTCCCACTGGATGAGGTGTGTCTCCTGAGCTCTCCACAAGATCAGTATCATAACATCAGATGGATAAAAGGGTTTTGAGAAAGGTACATTCTCCAATATCACCTTTATCCAGTCAACTTTAAGCAAAATTCTGGCCTCTCAGCTTCAAGTCTCTTTCACAGGTCTTAATATGCCTATAAATAGCAACATCAGTACTACTGAAAGATGCTTTGAATACTAACAAAAATGACACCTCTGGGCTCCTGTTATGTCCTAATGTACTTGGATTAACAAATGTTCCAGTACCTTGATTCAGTTCAGAGTTTTATTGCTCAGAGCTTCGTATTTCCTGCAGAAATAGACCCACATACACAAACACTTCTGCACTGAAATACTTCTCACAAAGCTGGCCATTTCTTTCTCTTCTGAAAGAACAAGCAAAGCATCAAATGAAAGTTAAACTATATATGAAAATTCTTAGGTTTCTTTTAAAAATAAAATAAAAGTTCGCTCCGTTTTGCAAATTTCTTGGCAGACTCTCTAATTGGAGCATGCAAAATTGGGGGGGGAGGGGGTGTACTTAATAATCAACAACTCTGCCTACCTGCCAGAGGCTTCAACAACTGTCCTGACTCTACTCAAGTCTCCCGCCCAGCCATCGGAACTTCATCCTAAGAGACTGATGCCCTCTGGATGGCTGTCTCCAGGCACTTTTGCGCTATAATGTATCTCATCTGTCTGCAGTGCCGTAACCAGTCACTTCAATGCCAGAGGCAGCCTCTCAATTCCACGCACATAAGAGCTGGCACGAGTTAAGAATGGCTTATGAACTGTTGATGAAGCTTGCAAGTTTTCATTGCTGAGGCTTCTCCTCTGAAGCTGCTGTGCAGAAAGACAGCTGGCTGTAACCTAATGTTATAACTCCAGTTTTCTCCTCCCGCAACAGCAGTATCTGTGTACTTTAGGCTGTGATCCTATAACAATGTACCCGGGAGTAAACGCCACTGACCTCAACAGGAATTGCATCTGAGTAGACACATATCCATGTATCTATTGGCACAGGACTATCCCTTGGTCTAATCTGCTATCCCTACTAAACCTCAAAGCAGCAATGCAAATTGGAATAGGTTTATTGAACCTATAAATAGAGGTGGCACTGATCAGAATCCTCTGCAATCCATATTTTTGCCAATAAGTAATAATCAGTCATCTATTTGGTTTCTGGGTACAAGCCTCAATAAGTGGTTTCCCTAAGGGTACATGAATCAATATGCCTTGCATGTAGTAATGTTTTGTATGTTCAGTGCACAAGATGATCCTGCACCGGTTTGAATAGTGTTTGGTGTTTATGGATGGAAGCTCCACTCATGTAATGGAGCACAGGGAAGTATCTACAGTGGAGTGGAGTGGAGTGGAGTGGACATGGGAAGTCCATTTCACTTGTACAAGGGCAGCTTTAGATACAAGGCTACATTTGTCCTGCTATTGTTACAAATATTATCTTTTAAAAAACAACTTTTCATCTACTATCCTGTATGAAAAGCAAACGTTACACAAGTTGGCTTCATTCTGACAGCTATTACTTGATGCTCACTTTTTGCACCCTTACCTAGGTTGTGTCCAGTATAGGTGCTAACTATAGCCCCACTCTAGTCACTCAAATGCCAATTGGACGCAAAAATCCTGGAGCATTTATTCATAGTGCGGATAGGAGCACCTGCTGGCCTTTATGATTTCCAGTGATCTAGAAGACATGCAAATGAGACTGGCAAAATCTCTGGAAGCAGTAAAATAAAATCAGGGGAGGGAGAGAACGTCCCTCAAGAAGAATATGAGAGATCTCAACAAATCAGTAGAAAGTCCCTTATTCAAAGCGGCCATCACCACACATCTTTAAGTGGTGAATTCTACGAGTGCATTGCACATTGCGTGATGAAGTACTTCCTGTTGCCTGTACTGAACCGATTCCCAATCAGCCTCATCGAATGGCTTCCCCATTCTTGTGTTATCAGAAAGGGAGAAATTCTTCCTGCTGCTAATGGAGTATGCTCTGCAAGAGAGAGGAACTGTCAGTCCTCTGAATGTCCCCTAATTAAAGCAATGGGTGCCCAAGCCAGAAACTAGAACTTAAGAAACTCAAAGTGGCTTTCAAGAGGCATCTTTTCATATTCAGCTCCTTCCCTCACGCCGATACCAGCTCTCTGCCTTTTCTTATTATCAGAGTCTCACTTTATTCCTGCTCATCGGTCTTGCTCTCTCTTCTGGTCTGATGCGTTGCCATTATTACTTGTTCAGCTGTCTCCCACGTGTAACGCTTCAAGAGCATTAGCTAAGTAGCATATTCTCATTGACTGGCAAAGACATTTACCTCCTGAAGAGGTAAAAAAAAAAGCTACATGGAAATTGATGAAGGACAGAAATGGCACTGGAAAAGCTTGAAAGCCATAAAGGGGGGGGGGGGGGGTAGGAGAGATAAACCTGCAGATGGGCACAGTGGCATTTATAAAGATGCTCTTACAGCTTAAAGTGCATTTTTTTGCATCAAGGGAGCCATGAGCCTCTCTTTCTGTGAATGGTGAATTGTGGAGGTATACAGGTTCCCATTATGCAGACGTTTCACATATGAGCTGGAAGAAGAGTAGTGACTAGATTAGCAGACTGAACTATGAATCAGAAAGGCCCCGTCTGCATCTTTCTTCTGGCATTAATTCATTAGATGGCTTTAGAAAAAATCTGTTTTCCTCAGCTTCCCACACCACCACTACTATTGGGGGTTTGGGATAAAGGTATTGCCCAACCATGCAGGACTGGCATGGAATCCTTGCAAGAATTACAAGATAATGTGTGCTAAGCATTTTGGCTGCAATCCTATATCCACAAAGCTGGGAGGAAGCCCCACTGAACTCATAGAATAGATATACATCAGACAGCACTTTTTGAGCATGCTGAAGCACCAGGTGAACACAAATTATTGCATATTTTTTTTAGGACCAAAGCAAAATAAAATAGCAAGCAAAAATTATAGAATTGAGGTATAACATGAGAGCCAAAGGACAGAAGCAGTATTTATTTGCTAATTAAAAATGTTTTCAGTTTTTGCTTTATAAACCTACTGTTTCTGTTTTCTTAAAGGAAGCCAACAGAGCAATCCAAATCTTTGATTCTGCATGCTGGAGGACATTTGGAGGTGATAGATATGTCCTTCCAAGCCTCTCTATTTGTCCCTCAGGTGTCTCCCACTGTCCCCAGACCACATCCTTCACCAGTCCTGTGCTGTGTTGTTCTTAAGTGTGTTTACCTTACTGGATTGCTTAACTATGATAATGCATCTTGCTTGCCTGAGTCCACAGAAAGATAGAAACCTCCAATTTATGTGTGGCTGGAATGTAACCTACCAAACAACAGGAAGACCCACATCTCTTGCTCCTTCCATGTTTGCCTAGGCTTCTAGTCATCACCTGCACGAAGTCTCCAGAAGATTGCCTATAAAGGAATGCTGCCTCTGGACTGAGAAAGGTTTCCCACTCCTGGCTCAAATCTTTTCCTAATCCATGTAAACTTCGGTGGAAATTCTAAAGGCACATCACTCTTTCTCCACAGATATTTTTTCCCTACAGAGAAGAACGATTTGCACATCACACTGAATATGGAGTAACTGAGGTTCTATTAGGCACCCTAGGGCTGGCAAGTATCAGGCAGGTGGGCAGATGACCAGCCACACCAAGATGGAAGGCAGGTTGGGACTCCCATGGCAGACAAGCAGTCAAGTAGTCCTGCAGGAGATGAGGATAGCATGGTGGCTTCCCTCAACATGCTGCCCAGACGGAGCAGCAATTACCGATCTGGGGGCTTTATTTCATGCAGGAAGGACTCACTGGTGTCCCTTGATTTTCAGGCCCAAGAGGATTCTCTAGCTGTGAAGATAGGATCTCAGCTCAACTACCCCCAGTTCCATCTGCAAACAGCAGTCTCACAAGTCTCTGGTGTCTCCAGATCCCATTCTATGCCATACATGCGAACAGGCCATAGACCAACAAATTAAAAGTTTTTTACGAAGACGAAGAATAAAGTTTGTGTGACAACTTAAAGTTAAAAGCGGTCAGTCTGGAAGCTCCTTTGACAACTCTGCTGCTTAATAATACAGACATGTCTATGAGGAAAATGGATACAAAAATCCAATTTTAAATTCTGTCTGCTACATATCCCAGTGACGGAGCTGTTCTTTTCGCTGAAAAAGGTAACAAACTTTCCATCTTATGTAACTAACCCTGTTTCCCCCCACCGATTCAAGTCAAGATGAATAGAGAATAAAAGAGAACAAAACCTTTTGAACAATAGTGTTCAATCTCTAAAAAGAATATTAAAATGGTAATTCAAAACACAATGTGCTTCTTCTACATTGTATTCCAATTACCCGAAAGTACTAAATTATAACTTCTGTATACATGGGAGGCATATGTAATTAAGTTATTCTCCTGACAGGTTTATTCATCTATAATATCTAAATAAAGGCCAGTTTGTCACTGCTTTATATCATATGGATACAAATGGTGTTATTTAGAACAAGACTAATTTATCTGGATAGCTCCCTCAATATTTTAATGTAGAATTTATGTCTTCTATATAGCAGTAACTCTATGTAGCAGTGATGGAAAACCTCAGAAAGTAAATCTTTTCACAAGCCTTTCTTCTGCCTCACTTCATGACATGGTAAGTATCTCCCTGAAAAATCCCCCTGTGTCTCTTGGGCTTTTATACATTTATTGACATGACCTGCTTGCAAGTTCCTACTGCTCCTCTGCAATAAACACACAGTGACCAGCCCAAAGAACAGGTTCCAAATATAGTATTGAGAAACAATACAGACTTTTCTTGCATCACAAAGGCTCTGAATAGTGGTAATAAAACACAAGCAATCCATGTCTAAATGGATAAATGGCACAAGTATCTCTCGGCATCAAACCAGACTGCTTGTTCACAAATACACAGAATCCTAGAATTGTAGAGTTGGAAGGAATGACAAGGGTAATCTAGTCCAACCCCCTGAAATGCAGGAATCTTTTCTCCAACATAGGGCTCAAACCCTGAGATTAAGAATCTCATGCTCTACTGACTGAGCTATGTTTTGTTCTCCTTTAAACCAGAGGACCTGTTGATGTTTTGAGTGTGCTTGAGATTTTTAAAAACAAAATGCTTTACTTTTGCTTGATTAAATGTAGGGATTTGGGCACCAATGCTATACTCCATTAGAAATTAAATTCAGTTCACATTTAAAGGTGACTCTGTCAGATTTGCACTTTCCAAAATAATATGCAAACTGAAGACAGAGCTATCCATTTAAATCCACACTTAACCAAATTTTGTTATGCAGTTCCTCCAGTATTTACAAATATGCATATATTAGGGGAAATAACTTTCAGGCATGGAGCAGAGTTATTCCACCTGACATCCTTAAGATGAAAAATATTAACATCATTCTTGATTTCTCCCTCAGATTACATGCAAGTCATCACATTAGCTGGCATGAGATTTTGTAGGTTCTGAAGACAGCCTAAGGCACCCAAAAAGGTTACGATTTGAGCAAACTGTTTCATTTATACACCTGAACCCAATCTAAATTTCTGAAAAATGATTATGCTAACCAGAGTTAAGTCTGGTTCACACATGCACACTTGTCACCTGATGACCCTACTATCAAGTGGTGACTTGCATGTGGGAATAAGCCCAGGACTGAACCACCACATCACTTCTGTTTCAATTACTGTATTTTTCGCCCCATAGGACGCACTCCCCCCCAAAAAAATGAAGGGGAAATGTGTGTGCGTCCTATGGGGCGAATGCAGGCTTTCGCTGAAGCCTGGAGAGTGAGAGGGGTCGGTGCGCACCGATGCCTCTAGCTCTCCAGGCTTCAGGAAGCTATCTGCAAGCCTTGCAAGCCCGGCGGGAGTTCCTGCGGGCTCACAAGGCTTGCGGGCAGCAGCCTGCAGCCCGAAACAGGGGGAGCCCTCCGGAGGGCGCCCCGTGCTTCGGGCAGATGTGCGCAAGGCTTGGGGCTGCAGCCGCGGCTGGGGGGGAAATAATTTTTTTTATTCATCCCCCCCCCAAAAAAAACCCACGAGGTGCGTCCTATGGGCCGGTGCGCCCTATAGGACGAAAAATACAGTAAGTTTTTTCTGCAGTGACTATGAGTCTTCAAATGACAAAACATACATGGGTGTATAAACTTCTTAGTTGGGTTCAAATGGAGTCTCTTAGTTGAGCCTCTCCTCAGCCCCACCCCCCACCCCGCCAAACCACAAACACAACCCTTTCTGCCATAACTGCTGTCTTTTACTCTTTGCAGCAGTGCTGACAGGAATCCCGATCAAAGAGGTACACAGTGTTACATGTCACAACATCTCAGGCACTTAATAAGGCACACAAAATCTTTTCTGTTTGCGCACAAAATAATCTGTAAAGTCAACCACTTATCATGGTTAAAAAGAGGAAAGCCAGCTTCAAGAATCTCCTTAGAAACATCATCATCATCATCTCGCCTGTTTTCCAACAAAATATGCCAGGAACAGAAGGCCTCTCTATCTGGCCCCCAGGACTATTCCCAGGCCCCCCAGGTGGGGGGAGGCCAAGCCAAGCCAAGCGCCATGGGCTCTTTCACCTGGTCATCTTTCAATGCCTTAACAATGCCCTTTCGCTGTCTGCATGGGACAAAAAAAGTCTGCACAAAAGGAGTGGACACGAATCTGACCCAAAAATCTGGCAAAAATGAAAATCCCCCAAGAGAACATTTCAGTCTCCTAGGGTACTCAGCTGCTGATCTCAGGGTAACAATACTTCTTTCACCATGAGATCGTAAAACTACCATTCTTCAGAAATATTTTTTTCCATGCATTTAGTTCTTAATCAGGGGCATGGGTTCATCATAATTTTTTATTCTGTGCTGGGTGTTAAATGAGCATAGCATGGTTGGTAGAAATATTTATCACCACCATTACTCTTAATTAGATTTATATAGCTGCCCCTTAATAAACATGTCCTTGGTGGCTTACAAGAAAGTATTAAAAACACAGCATACAATAATTTTCTTTTTTTAGGCCAGCAAAAGAAAAGAAACTTCCTTGCATACAGGGAACATTCAATACTTTACAAACCAGAATTAAAACACAATTTAGAAGCATGGGTGAATTTTTAAAAGTCCAACTGTTGCTGAAAGGATCATGGAGAAGGTCCATGGAGAGATGGACCATGAAGGTCCATCCATCTGGAGAGGATGTTCCATGGCTGAGGTGCCAGTACTGAGAAGCCCTCACTTTGGCAGCCACCTGCCTCACTTCATGTGGAGAGCAGGACCTCCAAGAAGGATCTTAGAATTCAGGAAGGCATACTGCATTACAATTGTTGCTCTTTTGAATGGGTCATGTCAGGGAACTGCCATCAGAGCCAGAGGCGGAGGGAAGGCTCCAGAGCGATGCCGGAGAGGGTCCCAGCAGGGAGAGAGGCAGCCCAGCTGCTGGGGAAGGAAATCAACGTTACACCAGGAGAGAAGGGGGGGCAGATGGGGGAATCGGAGAAAAGGCTTCAGGACTCTTCACCGGAGACTAGTGGGGAGAGCACGGGTACTCTGCTGCCCACACCCTCCCTGCGCAGAAGACTTCCGCGCAGGGAGAGTAGGAGGAGACTTGGCGTCAAAGAACTTTTTTGCTGGAAGAAGTTTAAGAAACGCCCACTGACAGATTCTGCCAGCGACTGAGACAGCCACAAAGTGAAGGGCTGTCCAGACAGAAAGGGTTCAACCAGGCAACCAAGCCAAGAGTGGCGGCAACTTACGCATGAGCAACCCCCTAGAACCATTACAGGTCGCCATTCTTATATCATATACTTCGGACCTTTGCATGAAAACATCAGAGATAATATGGACTTTTAGCATTTCCTAGCCATCTACCCTCACTGATTTATTTTCCTCTTTGTGCCCCTGTGCAGATCTCCCAAGCTGAGAATAACACTTCATGCTTCTGACGGTTGTAGTCTTATGAAAGCTTATGCCACAATAAATTTGTTGGTCTTTAAGGTGCAATTGTATGCTTTGTTTTTCTGCTGCAACAGATGAAAATACAGCTACCCAACTTGGAATCAGCTTAGCACTGAATTTACTGCTGGAGTACATATTCCTGTTTGAAGACACTAACTGTGAATGCACCCTAGGTTTCCTGACAAGCGTGCTAGAGGCGTAACATGCTTTTATTTTATTTTTATTGCATTGTATCATTTTACAATCCGGTTTATTCTTCTGTTAACTCATTAAGGAGTTTCTCATGTAACCAGAGCTCTGAATCTGTAAAAGTATTTCAGTAGCCAAATGGTAAGTCTGTTCATACAAACAGACTGATACAAGACCAAGAGAACCTTATTCTACAGGAGGGATCTGAAACTGATAAACGAAAAACACTTCTTTTTTTCTTTACATTTCTGCCAATAAAAAAATGACAGAAGCTGAATTTACTTAATGCTTAGTTTGGACAAGCTCATACAAAACTGATATATACAGTATTATTTGGTCAGATGAAGCCTGTGAGGCTACGGCAAATTTACTAGGAATTTCAGAAGCAGGTCCCACTGAAAACATATTTAGCACTGGGTTCATAACTGATGGCATCATGTTACAGATATATCATCTAGTTCTTATTTCCAAAACACTTTAACATGACAACACGAAATGGAACATGTAGAGAAAGAGGTCTGGATATGCAGACAGCAGCTGGCTTATTTCCAAGTGCCTCTAACTCAGTTCTGTGGGTCAAAGTCAATAGGTTACAATCAGGAACATACCAGGGTAAAAAGAAGGTAAAACATTATCTTCTCCCCAGATACTGGCATCTCCAGCAATAAGAATTTCTCCAATTTAAGAGAATACTTCCATTCACTCCTATGAGATGGGAGAAAATGAGGCGCCACTGCACGAGGTGGTGGTGTTATAATAGTGCTGAAACCCACCTAGTAGTCCTGAAAAATGGTAGCCAAGTTTCCACTGAAAAGGCTCCAATATGGTGCTGGTAGCAGCAGCCTCTTCCTAGGTAGCCTGCAATTTCTACACTGTCAAATTCTACCGTAATTTTGATCCTGTTTTGCTAGTCTGTTTGGTGGTTTCAGTCTAGACTGCATATCAGAATTATGAACACGCTTCAGAATAACAACCAATTAATAATTCCCACACATAATCCAACCGATACTAATGCATGACGAGGTTTTCAAGCTGAAGGGAAGACTCCTTGCAAATGAAGCTGCTTGATTGTTGATTAAGATGTTTCCCTAAACCCTGCACTTAATAACAACTTGTGATCACTTGCTTGGATAACATGTGATAACATGCTTGCTTGGCAAATTCTAGTCCAGAATAAAAAGCACTGAGCTTGTTTTGTACTCTGCAGGATAAGACACAGCCCAGAAGAAAGCTTTCCGGACCTGGCCCATTGTGGATTTCCATTCAGTCCTAGACTAGAGCTGTAAATTTTGCTCAGACATATTTACTCTCCAAAACCACTCAGTAGTTTGATGGCTTCACAATGTATCCTCAGTTGCTCTGACTTTTTTGTTGGCATCCATCTGTCTTAAGAGACAACTGAGTGCACCTCCTGGGGTGAAGTCAAATCGCTGAAGAATCACAGCAACTGCTGTGGCTGCAGAGACCAGTAACTTGTAACTGCTGTCTCCCGCATTGTTTTTGCTGTGTTAGCAGCACCAAAGTGACCTCTCTGGGGCACAAGCCTGGGCAGGGTGTATGCAGGTCCTGGGCTGCCCAGATGGCAACCCACAAACCCCTGCCTCGCTGATACAATCCAAAGGAGAGCAATGCATTTGGCACCAGCTTGCTGTCAGGAGTTGCTGAAAGGTGGCATACAAGATGCCATCCAACTGCCTTAGGGACTCCACTTCAGATCTGTGTAGGGTTTACTCCTTAGCATTTTCTTCTTCCAAAGATGTCCTGCAAGTCAGCAGGTACAGGTTTTTCCACGGGGTTTACTCCCGAAGCCTTTTTCACAAATCAGTATAGCTGCAAGGTAGTAGAGGCTTAGGATCCAAGTTCTCCTTCTCTTAGATGGGCTACCTTCCCAGGTTGATGAGCCCCATCTGCCCCCACTTCCCTCTACAGCTTGTACAGAAACTGCCTTCTTGATCGTTGGACCCACTATTGGTCTCAATCTGCCAGAGCCTGTTTTTGCATGCAGGAGAAGTCCCTAACATTCCAAGTATTTGAGAGCCATCAGCTACCCTCACCTGGTTTAGCCAGCCGTTCCCGAGGTGTGGCTTCTGTTACATGCTGACAGCTTCTAGGAGCCACAGGTGGGAGCTGAGTACAGGATGGAGACCAAAGGTAGACAAACTACCCCAGAAGAAGCACAACATGTCCCCCACCAGAGGTACTACCCCTCTCCTAACACCCCATACACATAGTTGCTCTGACTACTGAGACACAAACTAATTTTAATATACATTGAATCCAACTATGGCAGTCAATGAGGTATGAGATCTGGAAAGAAATGCAATATCTAAATAGACACAGTAAAGTTGTCACTGTGGATTAAATTACTAATCAACAAGCAAGATATATCTGAAAGTACTCTTTGTATTGTTTTAGATTAGCTGTCCTCTTTAAATAAGCTGTCATGCCTTTTCTCCCTGTTGTTCTTATAAGCCTGCAAGTTCCCATTGTATGCCTACCATGTTTTTCTGAGGTCTTTTGAAAGGCTCAGAATACCACTTGCTGCTAAACAGGAGAGGGAAGGAGGAAAATTTGCATGGAGAAGTAGGCAAACTGCATGAGAGGCACTTAACAATCCCCTCTGGCTGCGGTTCCTTGGCATGCATTTCTTGCATCATACAGCAAAGTAGCTGGGGGAGGAAAAGGGTTGCAGAGAAAAGCAGTGAGGAAGGGAAGAGTTAAGCACCCCTCTCCTGTCAGTGCTACCCAGCAAATGTCACCTTTTCCCTGCTATTTTGCAATTGTTCGGAAGAGACCGTGGTTCCACAGCAGAACATCTCTTTCAGCTGAAATGTGAACCCGAGAAATAGTTTGCAATTTCATTTGAACTATAAATGCTTTCCAGCATGTCTATGATCAAGAAAAAGCAGGTGCAGGTTAACGGAAGCCCATTCTATGACAGTAAGCTGGGGCTACTTGTCCATTAAGATGATCAATGCTGCCTTTGCATTACTGGCATCATCTGTCAGCAAAGCTCATGATTCCCTTACTTCCCATCTTCCCTAGTATTTCATTATTATGAGACCTATTTCATTACTTTTATTTCCCATACGCCATTACTAATACACCATTGCAGAATGTCTCCTCTTTTTTGCTTCTGTTTCCATGCATTTGCAGGGGGTGGAAAGAGATGTCTGAAGTGTTATGATGGGTTTTTATGATTCTTTCCACCCTGAAAAATTTGTCAAGCCCAAGACAAATGTTTAGTGAAATGAACACCTTCATTCCACACACACACACACACACACACACACACACACACCATATAAACATGCTCCTTGAACTGTTCATTGGGTAGGCAAAGAACCCCCTTTCCTACAAAGAGCAGCTTCCATCGAGGAGGGGAAATTTGTGAGTGGTTTCAGAGCAACTGATGTTGCTGAAGATAAGTAGGTGTGGACTTAATCAGCCCTTTGGATGGGAAACCACTGGATGAACTATGTAAGAACAGCATACAAAATCAATTATAAGAAAAAAAAACCATGAAGAAGAAAGGCTTTCAAGAAAATCTGGGTAAGGATCATAGCCGAAAGGGCACAGGCTTTGCATTCAGAAATTCCCAGGCTCGGCCAGCAAAAGATTCACAATTAATGTGGCTGGGAAAGGCTTCTGCCACAGAGTTAGTGCCAGTCAGTCAGAGCAGACAATACTGGGTTAGATGGACTCATAATCTGACTGCATCCAGCAGAGTTTTTTACACCTCAGTCCATCTGGTCAGCCGGGGGGAGGGTGTTACTGGAACTGAGCACTCAGGTAACTCCAGTTATCTGTGGCACCTTAAAAATTAACTAACCGACTTATTATGGGATAAATTTTCATGGATAACAGCAGTCCACAAATGCTTATGCCAGAATAAATTGGTTACATTTTAAGGTGCCACAAGACCCTTGGTCATTTTTGTTACAAGAGGCTATCATAGCTAACCCTCCGTTCTGCAACTTGTATAAAGTATCTGCATTTTAAAATGCCCATGATTACTCTTACTTTGCATAATTTAGTCTTCTTCCATTAGGCAAAAGGAGGAGTAATAACCTATGCAGAACACTGACTCTTCTTGAAGATGGGAGAAGTCAGGGCTTTTGTATCCAGTCAGAATCCACCAGAACTCAGTTCTGGCACCTCATAGATGGGTGCAATTGCCATTATAAGATCACAAGGGAGGTGTCTATGGTGAGTTCTGGTGCCTCTTTTTCTAGAAAAGTAGCACAGGGAAAAACTTAGTCCCTCCTTTGGCACCCAAAATTCTTGAAGAGGTTGGCATATATATACAGAACATATAATAGCTGAGATACTTAGGAAACTGAATTCTGCTACCAAGGCTACATTTTGCAGCTTTCCTGCAGTTTTGCTGTTCAGTTGTTCCTTGGAGACCAGCTGCCTCCTCCTCACAGAATTGGTGGCAGAGAGACATCTCTCATGTGTGCTCAAAACAGTGGGGGGACACTTCTCTCCCCCGCCTCACTCCAATCCAGCATGAAAAAAGGAGGGCCATCTGGCTGAAAAGCACAGGGTGATCCAGAAAGCAACCTGAAGATGTTACATCATTTCAGCTGCTTTAGGAACACCAGTTCTTTAAAAGCAGGACAGTTTTGAAACAAGGGAAAGGTCACACCAGGCCCAGGAAGGTTGCGCTCTCTCCCTTCTCAGGAAGAATATCACAGCAAGGGAGGAAATGAGCCTTTGGCAGGATAAGAAACAGATGCAGGGATTTTGCTTTCCAATCTGCCCCCTGCTCCGCTAGAAAGAACTCTGCCCCAATTGTCAGCTGCCCTAGAGGAGAAGGTTGTACTGGTCTCAGTTACTGGCCAAAGAATGAAGGGCAGCTAGGGATGCTGAAACAGGGATGCTGAATTAATACCTAGCAAGGGCACAGGCCTGACCCCTACTGGATGTTAAGGACCATTAATTCCTTTCCTCTTCTGTTCAGATATCCCTTCTTTTTCTACCTTTTCCTTCCCTTCTGTCTTCCTTTTCTATAGTTGGGAAGCCCGAGGGTAAGACCTGTGGCTTATTTTCATTTAAGTACCAGTTAACACAAGAAATAAATAACAGCAGCACAGATGCCGTGTCCTTTTGAATGATCCCTACAGAAGATGCCAATTTTGTTTGCTTAAGTAAATATGAGTGCAGGTGGATGCAGATTCACCAAATCACTCATTTCTTTAGGAAAATAAGAACTTTCCTCTCCTTTTCAGGACACATGAAGGATACCACCTAGTTACACCTAGGTAACTACCGTATTTTTCGCTCTATAACACGCACCAGACCATAACACGCACGTAGTTTTTAGAGGAGGAAAACAAGAAAAAAAATATTCTAAACGAAATAGTGGATATATGATTTTTGTGGTTCATGCTGTGGCCACAGACATGTGATCTGACAGTGAGTTTGGAGTAGCCCAATGCAAAAATCCTGAGGATCCATGTGGATCCATGCTTTGTAACCATGGAGGAGGGAAGGAAGGGGAACCATGGATCCTCTGCTCACGACTGCAGCAGTTCCCTCCGCCACCCGCAGGCATTCGCTCCATAACACGCACAGACATTTCCCCTTACTTTCTAGGAGGAAAAAAGTGAGTGTTATGGTGCAAAAAATACGGTAATCACCTACTTATAAGCAGGTCACCATGCTGGGTTTCTATGTCTGTCTCATTGCCCCTTTTTGTTTACTAGTTGTGCCCCCATGAACTTAACAAGAGCTTGACCAGAAGGAACTCTGTAGGGTAATCTATTCCTTGTGGAAATAAATGGCAGGAAAAAACTTCACCTGCTAAATTTCTGAGAGGCTGACTTCTGCAAAAAGATAGAAGAGCAGGCTTATTAAAAGCAAAGGTTGTTTCAGTGCAGAAGGAACTCTTATAGCTCTGAGCTGAAGAGTGAGGCTAAATGCAAAACCAACTTCATCCTCCAGATGCGCAAGCAATGCACAAAACAAAGCTTCCTAAATTTGGGTGGGAACAGTGTGGTCCTACCTGTGATCTGAGGTTGCCATCATCCTTGAACATTGGCCATGCTAAGCTGAGGATGGTGGGAGTTAAAACACCTGGTAGGTCACTTTCTTGGGCTCCATGATCACTGCAGATGGTGACAGCAGTCACGAAATTAAAAGACGCCTGATTCTTGGGAGAAAAGCCATGACAAACCTAGATAGCATCTTAAAAAGCAGAGACATCACCTTGCCAACAAAGGTCTGTATAGTAAAAGCTATGGTTTCCCCAGTAGTAATGTATAGAAGTGAGAGCTGGACCATAAAGAAGGCTGACTGCCGAAGAATCGATGCTTTTGAATTATGGTGTTGGAGGAGGCTCTTGAGAGTCCCATGGACTGCAAGAAGATCAAACCTATCCATTCTTAAGGAAATCAGCCCTGAGTGCTCACTGGAAGGACAGATCCTGAAGCTGAGGCTCCAAGACTTTGGCCACCTCATGAGAAGAGAAGACTCCCTGGAAAAGACCCTGATGTTGGGAAAGATGGAGGGCACAAGGAGAAGGGGACGACAGAGGATGAGATGGTTGGACAGTGTTCTCGAAGCTACCAGCATGAGTTTGACCAAACTGCAGGAGGCAGTGGAAGACAGGAGTGCCTGGCACGCTCTGGTCCATGGGGTCATGAAGAGTTGGACACGGCTAAACCACTAAACAACAAAAGGTCACAGGTTTCCTACCTCTGTCCTAAACAAAGCAGGCAGGTCCACGGTCTGATGTACAGCATATCTACCCGGACGTAGCGACAGAGCTGAACAACTATCACAAAATGAATACATGGTCTTACGTCCTTAGATCATCTGACTAAAATATCCTGTCCCCTTCTTCCCACTGCAGCAGCCTGCATGCCTCTGTGGGGGTGGGGTGTCCTCCTGAACAATGTAGGATGGGGTACGGGGTCAGGGAGGAAAAGATGGAAAATCTTATTTCCATGAACTTCCTTTAAACTTATTTTAGGATCTATGCCACTATACAAACACCACTATCCCATTCAACCAAAAGCCCAGAGAACAGAGGAAGGGGATGCAGCTTCCACAGCTAACTTCTACCTTATTTTCTTTCTGGTAAAGATCCAGTTAATATGTAACTATTGTGGTAGGATTGTCTGGTGACTCGATCTCACAGCAAACCAAATAATGTCTGAATGAAACAACTACACAGGATCTCAGGGAACTCATTAGAACTGCTTGTGCCAACATCCGCTGGCTTTTACGGGAAAAGAATGTCAATGTGGGTTCTACCTATGTAATCCTGGTGAGGTTATGTGATTCTGTCATTTGGTTATTTCTGGTACAGGGAAGGGAGACCCATACAAAATGAGTAATAATGTGTTTTAGGAGCACATGGACAACCTCAACAGCAGTTGCAGTAAAATGGCATCAGTATGACATGGCAGGAACACATTGAAGAAGCAAAGTGGAAAGATGAGAAACATGGTTCCCACAAGACTAGTTTATCAGTTTGGGGAAGTAGAAGATCAAAAGATCACAAAAAGATCAGCACTTAAACCTTGAAAAGAGCATCTACGCAGTGGCACAATTCAGATGAATTAATTAGGCTTGGAAATCTGAACTGTAGTCAAACGAAGTAACTTTCAATCTAAGGAAAAGTCTGTGGAATTGTGCAGGCTGAAGATCCTGGCTTGCCAAAGAAAATCTTCACCTGAAAAAAGCAAACAACACTGCTTTCCACTCCTAGCTTTCATTTTATATTTTTGTGCATGTTCTACTGGTTCCCATCACTCTGCCTGTTTCAAAAGGTGTCATTTCACCTCTTTGCTTTGAGAACACTATTATTTTGTGATACAAAGACATCACTTTAATGTTCTACACTTTATTTTGGAAACTAGATTTGTTTGCTAGCTTTCTAAAGTGAATCTTACAGAGTCCCCCCCCCCCCAACGTGGTAATATGTACCCGTCAAGTAAGCTGGTATTTGGCAGTAGCACATTAACCTACTAATCTTTCTTTGCATAAAACTCAAACAGTCATCTCAGGGAATGCAAAAGGGGCAGGAGTCAAGGATGGAAGAACAGTGATTTACTCCCCAACACCACCAACATGTCTGGTATTGGAGCATGAAGAACAAACAAAGATGAAATTTACATTGTGGCTTTTGCGTCATGTGCCTCTCTGAGAAATTTGCTAATCAATATTGGCAGAATCTAGTGAAGGTACTCTAAATTGAAATTGCTATAAGATGATGTTTAAATATAAATGAAGAAGGAAACTCCCAGCACAAAACTGCCTTAAGACTGCGATCCCCAGCACACTTGCCAGGGAATAAGCCCCACTGGAAAGTGGTCTGTGCTTATGGTACAAAAAGGACCACATAGCACGAGGTGCTCAGAGTCTGCTTACAAAGTGGCAACTGCCTTCATCTCACAGAGAAGACAATGGGTTTGGAAGACACCAAGTACCTCTCATGAATCTCTCATAAATCTGGCACTAGCAGTTGCACGTAATTTCCACTGGCAATCATTTCAGAGCAATCATCCATGCTTTTCAGATGAGAAAGGGAGAAGAAACAGCTTGAACACTTTGAGGAAGGTAAAATACCTAGTCTGGAGGAGGAACTAAACAGAAATATCCTTAAGAAAAATATTAGTTTAGAAGCACAATCCCAGTTATAAGCTTATGTATTTTCTAAGTGTTCCTGTTTAGATTTCTATTATTCCGGGGGGGGGGGGTATTTTTTTACATTTTTAAAATGAGTATTGTGACATTTACACAACACATGGAAAGACAGGATAAAGCAGCCAAGTGACATGGCTCTAATATTGTTTTTTAAAATATAATATTTTCTTTGATTGTAATGCATTCACAGCAACAATCCTTTTTCTTGGTGACCAGCTTCACAGCACAGGCAGCAGTTTTGATTTTAGGATTTGTATTGTATTTAGGAACACTAAGAAGCAGACAAAAAGCAAGGTGACTACCTAAATGGGTTACAGATACCTGAGCACCTCTGCATTCTCTGCTTCTCACACCATTCTCTTAAGCAAGAGAGGTGTCAAAGGGGGGGGGGGGGGAGAGAAAGGTATAGGTTGCATTCATTAGCTGGGGTGATGGGCCTGAACTCAGGAGACAGAAACAAAAGAGACAATTCCACCTCCTGATTTTGGGGCTGAGACTTTGCTCCTACATTCAAGAAAAAATATTCCCCTCCTTGTGTGACAACTAAAATAAAAACACATTCTGAGACCAGGGCTGCAAGGTCTTTGTTCCCAGAAGCATGAAATAAACTGGCACCCCCTACTGCCACCAGTTCCGGATACATGAACTGTTGACTCCTCACTGCCCACACAAGGTCAGTGCTCTCATTCCCGGATTCGCTGGACGCCTCCCTATTTTCATGACCTCAACCGTGCACCGAAGAGATCAGATGCATTGCATGGATGTATGCACAGCAGTCCTACATGTGTGTCTGCACCAGGAAGGAAATGCACGCGTGATAATATCTATGTATGGGAAAGACATAAGCACAAGGATGGAGAATTTGTGCAAGAGAAGAGAAAGAGTGCTTGTATGTGCATGAGGTTATACAGCCAGTGTTTTTCATAGCACATTTGGAACCAGACAGCATTCAGTTTCTGAAATAACCGGTACTGGGGCTTGAGAGTCCCTGTGCTTCCCCCCCCCCTCCTGCCTGCCTGCCTGAAATTCACATCCTCCAAGTTAGGAAACTATCCTAATTCAAGTCCCATTAAACTCAGAGGAATTTATTCTGAGTAAACATGCTTACCAGCAGGGGAGAACTACATTACACTTCTCTGATTTGATGAAAAGCCTCTTGTAGATTAACAGAGCAATCCTACACATATCTCTATTCCATGTAAGGCATACTGAATTTAATGAGACTTGTTCCTGGGGTCTGCAGCCTAAGGCAATCCGTTATTTAAAAGCACAGTCTAGAGTAGCTCAAGACTCTGAAACGAAAGGAAACCTGGAACCTTTTTTAAAAAAAGTCCCTGCTCACCCATTAAACTGGCTGGTTCGCCTTCCAGAAGTCTCTCATACTTGCCTGCCTCACTGGGCGCTACTATGGTTAACCTGACCCTGAACTGGGTAGGAGACAAACACGAACCCACTAAAATAAAAGAAGCGCGAAGGAAGCAAAGCGACGGTGGGAGTGTGTGTGCGCGCGAGGGGGGGGGGAGAGAGAGAGGCGCACGCTCCTCGCCACGACGCCTTCGATCCTATGCATGTTTCTTTAGAAACAAGTCCCACCAAATTCATTCGGACCAAGCACGCGCGCAACACTGGACTGAGTGAGGGGGGGGGAGAGGGAGAAAGAGAAAGAATGTATGTGCACGAAGGTTTTTTAAATGAGCGGCTGACAGCGAGGCAAAGATGGGGCTGGCGATGGAGCTTGGAGAGCAAGGGAGGGGAAGGTACACGAGGCGCGCACGGGGAGAGAGAGAGAGAGAGACGGCGGGTATTGTGAAGGAAGGAGCCCATGTGGCGAGGGAGCAAGGATGCTGAGCGCCGCGGCGCCCGCTTGCCCAGCCCTGCCCGCCGGTGGGGGCGTCGTCGTCGTCGTCCCGGGCGCTTACCTGAGCAGTTGCTGCCCGCCTTCCCTTTGCCGGCGGCGCAATCCGCGGCCGGCGCGGCCGGCGAGAGCGGGTTGGACGTCCGCGCTGGGGCCAGAGCGCACAGGGCCACCGCGAGCGCCAGGATGGCGGCGGCGCTGCAGCAGCCGGGCGAGGCCCGGGGCCGGGCGGGGGCCGCCATGGCGAGGGCTGGCGAGAGGCCGGGGAGGGGGCCCGCTGCCGCCGCCGCCGCCGCCGCCGCAGGGCCCAGCTGGGGATCAGCGGGCGCCGCCCGGAGGAGCGCGGACCCGCCGGCCTTGCTGCTGCCAACCAGCCCTCCGCATCCCGGGCCGCCTCTGGGCTCTTCGGAACCGCGGCTGCTGCTGCTGCTGCTCGACCCTCCTCCTTTTCCCCGGAGCCCCTTTGTGCGCTTCGGTGGCGCCGGCTGCTGCTGCTCGCTGCTGCCGTCGCGAGCGATGCTGCCGCTGCTACTGCTCCGGCTACAACAAAGGGATGGGAGGGGGTGGGAGATGGAGGGGAGGGGAGGGGGAGAGTCAGGGAGTGGGGGCCACGTGACGCTGCTGCTGCCGCCGCCGCCGCCAGCCTCCTCCCCCGGGACCGGATAGGGGGTCCGGCGCCGGGCTGCCACGCCCCCCTCTTTCGGACCGCCGGCCACCACGCCGACACCCCGGTGGAGTCGGGGCGCGTTCCTCCGCCTGCGCGCCCGCCTTGGGAGAACGATCTCTCCCCACCCGCCGCCGCTCAATCCATCGACGGTAATCGGGAGCCCGGCTCTCCCACCTCGTCTTTACGCACACTTGGGGAGAGAGCAGGAGTCTCCCCTCGAGAAAGCAAGCAGGCCGGCCACGGGTGCGCTGGGAGAGAAGGGGAGAGATGGCTTTCCACAGACTTTTGCCTCCCCTCCCCCTGGTTGGTTGGGTGGGTGTCTGTCCCCCACTGCTCTCATTTACTTGGGAGTAAAGAAACGCCCAAGGCAGAAGGCTGATCGGAATTGATGCTTTTGAATTATGGTGCTGGAGGAGACTCTTGAGAGTCCCATGGACTGCAAGAAAATCAAACGTATCCATTCTGAAGGAAATCAGCCCTGAGTGCTCACTGGAAGGACAGATCGTGAAGCTGAGGCTCCAATACTTTGGCCACCTCATGAGAAGAGAAGACTCCCTGGAAAAGACCCTGATGTTGGGAAAGATGGAGGGCACAAGGAGAAGGGGACGACAGAGGATGACAGAGGATGAGATGGTTGGACAGTGTTCTCCAAGCTACCAACATGAGTTTGACTAAACTGCGGGAGGCAGTGGAAGACAGGAGTGCCTGGCGTGCTCTGGTCCATGGGGTCACAAAGAGTCGGACACGACTAAACAACAACAACAAAGAAACACCACTTAGCGCTGGATGAGGAGCAAAGCCCATTGCCCTCAGTAGGAAGCCTATCCTGGAGAACTCCCTGCCACGTGCTATTTCCATATAAGTAGGTTCAGGATTCAGGTGTGAGTGCTCTGTAACTTCTTTCTCCTGAAGTTTGGCAGAGGCAAAAAGGTCAGGGCAAACAAGCAGAGATGCACCTAGGCTCCCTTGCACCCTTGGCAAGGAGTTGAAGCGGCATGGCACCCTCACTCTATATCTGTGCCCCTCCCCACCACTGGAAACTGAGAGAGCGAGCTTTTTGACACCTTTTGCACTCCACCTGTGAACACATCTAATTGTGCATGGGTGGGCTCCTAGCCATTCCAAGCTAGTGTAGAGAGATGCATTTTTGTGACCCCCTAGTCAACCCTGGGTACACCCCTGCAAACGAGTTGCTTGCCTGGGGGTACTGCTTTGGTAGCTTCTGCTTGGCTCAAGTGAAAGGGCACACAGCTGTACTGTGGAGTTACCATTAGCACAATCAGATGGTCTGAAGCAGGGGTCAGCAATCTTTTTCAGCCGTGGGCCAGTCCACCGTCCCTCAGACCATGTGGTGAGCCAGACTATTTTTTTGGGGGGGGGGATGAACACATTCCTATGCCCCACAAATAACCCAGAGATGCATTTTAAATAAAAGGACACATTCTACTCATGTAAAAACACGCTGATTCCCAGGCCATCTGCGGGCCAGATTGAGAAGGCAATTGGGCCACATCTGGCCCCCAGGCCTTCGGTTGCCTACCCCTGGTCTGAACCATCTACCCTGGCCTTAAATAACCAATACAGAATTAAGCCTGTTGCTTTCAGATGGGTTAAGGCTGTTTTGTTTTGTCTGTTGAGTTCAGTGCTGGTTTGTGGCCTATAGACTTGATTTTCGTATGCAGCAGAATATGATTCAGGTTGGTAAGATGCTGGGAGTGAAGGAGAAGAGAGACAGAATGTAGAAGCATTCGGTTTCAGACAGAGGCAAGGTTTTCTGGGGAGTGTGAGGTAGGCCGCCAGATGTCATTTGTGGCTGAGCTGGGATTTGCACCAAGACCTCCTTGATCCAAGTTCAGCTCCCCAGCCATTGTGCCACACTGCTGCATGGTTTATTAGAGGAGGCACAAAACAGATACCGGTCTCTCTTCATTCAGCCAAGAGGTAAATGCACAGACACGCCACATCTTGCCTCATTATCCCAATCAATAGAGCATAAGTGACTGAGTGTCTTTCCAATTGTCAGGGAGAGATGGGTGTTGTTGGAGGAGAAAAAAATGTCAGTTCTCTTCCCTGTTGTAGGACTCCCACCTTTGAGCTTCTTTAAACAAATCAAGTGCCTTCCAGTTTCTGTTGGGTGAGCCCTGTACCTGGGTTACATCTGTGCTTTGCCACCAGCCAAACATTTTACACTGAGAAAGGTTCAAACCTTGTCCAATTGCTACTGCAGAATAACTCCTTTTACTGCTACAGTTTGAAAAAAAAACGCAGCCTAGTTCCTAGGCATGTTTCCCTGGAAGTTAGGAAGCTCTTCTTTCAAGGTAAACATCTGTTGAATTGCCATCTGAAGAGAGATTGGGCTAAACAAGTCTACTTTGAGGCTCCTTGCATTGAATTAGAAACACAAACTTATACCAGTTGCCAACTTAAATACCTAAGCTTTCCAACTTTTCTGGGCGGGAAATAGCCCTGAGTGTTTAAAAACTTTGTAAATATTTTTATTATTAATGAGAAGAGAGACAAAATTTCTGTGCCTTAGAGGTAGTCCTCGCCAGAAACCCCAAGTGGGGCCCATGAACTAGTGAGAGAGAGAAGTGCTGTTGAACTGATTGAAAATGGTATCGAGTGCTTGGTCAGCATATAAGTGACAAGAAAGCTTCTCTCTCCCAATCCTTTTCAATATGCCGTTGCATGGACAGAAAAGCAAAGGGAAGGCAAACAGGCATGGCACTTCTTAGCTCCCCCTCCCTCTTTTCAAATATTTCTTCCATGGGCTGTGCAAATCTTGCAAAAGGGGAAGGGAACAGAGTTAGCACTTTTTCCATTCTGGGGCTTTTCCTCCCTTCCAGCCGGGGACCTTGTGAGGTTGAGCCTGCATTGGAACTGCCTAGTCAGCTTTCCATTCTTGCTTTTGGTAACAGCCTCTGCTGGTTAATCATTTGTCATTTCAGAGCAACTTCGTTAATAAGAGTTGTCCTTCCTTCCTTCCTTTGATTTTGATTTTAATTTTTGCAAATGTACTGAGAAAAGGAAGAATCGCGGTCAGTGATAATAAAATAATAAAAATACTCAATTGATTGGGGGGGGAGGAGTTCTTCCATGAACAGCAAAAACAGAGGAGGTGGAAAGCCTCAGAACTTCTCCCAACATCCTTGAAAAACCTAAAGAGGTGGCATCTATCCTCCTTCTCCTGTCCAACTTTGTGCCACCACAGCTGCCCAGGCAAACCCTTCGTTGCAGAAAGGAGTGGAGGAATTAGAGTTGCAAGAGGCCCTGTGAAGTCCAGCAAGTGGTCTGTGCTGCAGAAACTGTGCTTGCATCAGGTTGGGACCCTTGGCTTAGATAGCTGCCTTTGCATTATGCTTCATAATGTCCTGGCTACCAGTCACAGGAGAACATGGACTCAGATGATGTCTCCCTCCCCCCCCAAAAAAAGCTTTAGTGCTGAGATCTGTGATACATATGCAAAAACGCTGTTCAAAGGCGTAGCAGACAACACACATATCTTCGCAAAGATGCAGTTACCCAACAGCACTGCAGGAGATATGGCCACTCAAGCAAAGACAACATTGATCCAACAACAACATAGAAACCCAGAATTTTAGAGCTGGAAGGGACCTCAAGGATCATAGTCCTACCCCCTGGAGTGCAGAAATCTCAGCTAAAATTTCCAGGAGAGATGGCAATCCAGCCTCTGCTTTAAAACCTCCACAATCTCCCAAGGGAGTCTGTTCCACTGTCGAACAACTTGCTGTCAGAAAGTTCTTCCTGATGTTTAATCAGAATCTTCCTTTTTTGTAACTTGAAGTCATTGGTTTGGATCCTACCCTTCAGAGCAGGAAAAAAACAAGCTTGCTCCATCCTCCACGTGATAGCCATTTAGATATTTGAAGATGGCTATCCTGTTTCCTCTCTGTCTCTTCTTTTCCATACCCAGCTCCTTCAATCGTTCCTCATACGGCTTGGTTTCTAGACCCTTGATCATCTTGGTCATCCTCCTCTGTACACATTCCAGCTTGCCAATATCCTTATTAAATTGTGGTGCTCGGAACTGGACACAGTACTCTAGGTGACCAAGGCAGAATAGAGTTGGGACTATTACTTCCCTTGGTCTGGACACTGTTCTACTGTTGATGCCCCATCATGCAATCCTGGTATAAAGGAAAGGGCCAGCACAGTTTCGCGAAGCCTGCTGTTTTGTTCTTTAGTCCTTGCTAATGTTCTGCCTGGGCGACTGGACCTGCTCCATCTGTTCACACCTTTGTTCATGCCTTCAGGACCTAGGTGAAGGGGTCGATGTTACTGCCTCCTGCAAAGTGGATGGGGGCAGATGGGGCATCACCCTGTTGTGAGCCAGCCCACTGGAGCCCTCCCCAGGGTCCTCTGCAAACCACCCATCAGTGCCATCCTGACTTGGGCAGTCCATGACACATAACTTCTTTCTGGAAGCTAGAGACTTATTTTTTTAAAAAAATGAAAGCTCAGAGTCGGGGGTCCCTGCTGGCATGGGCCCAGGTGCAATTACTTCAATTGTGCCATTATAAATCCGGCCTGGTTAAGATCCCAGGAATTCCTGTAGCCTGGTGTCCAAACAAGTCACTTATCAATCACAGCGCTGACTTAATGCATTGGCTAAACATTCTGACAGGCAGGAGAAGACAGCCTGGCTCATTTAACAGAAATTGCTTAGGTTATGCTTCCTAGCTTGCTTTCTAGATAGGCAGGCCTACTTACCTCAGAGTCTGGAGCCTTCTTGTGCACTGGGTTGGTGAACCTGTCCTAATTAATCTCCCTCCACTGACTTTAATTGAGGAGCAAGAGAAATGAAGAGCAGAAACAATGCAGCAATTGATAATACTTGAATTCAGCAATGGCAATAGTAGTCATGTTTCAAAGGTATCCTCTCAGTTACCAGTACATACTAATAACTTGGGGAGCTTTTAGATGCAGGGCTCTCTAATTCTGTGCATGCTGTACATACATGTAAGTCCACTTATTTATAGCAAAGAAAAAATTGCAGGAGGGCTAAGAAAACATCACAGTAATCAAGATGAGAGAAGACAAGGTTTTGAATAAGGGTTAGAGTCATTAGAATTTTGGAAATATTATACGAAAAAAACTGACAGTCTTTAAATCATCAATAGGAATGTAGGAATTGTTCATTATAGTTCTATCCATATTGTACTGACCAGCAATGCCTCTCCCAAGGTTTTAGACAGGGTTTTTTTCCCCAGCGCTACCTCAATTTGCCAGGGATTGAACCTGTCCCATGTAAATCTACACCATACATTTAAGGCACATGGCTTTCCCCAAAGAATCATAGAATCTGTAGATTTTTAAGGTGCTGGGAATTGTAGCACTACAGTTCCCACAACTCTTTGGGAAAAGCCATCCATAATGTGCTTTAAATGTATGGCAAACTCTTGAAATTTGCTGAGAAGATTCAAGGGAAATGATGCAAGCTGAGAGAAGGCAAAAGTGAAGGTTTGGGGAAATCCCAGTAAATTCTGCCTTCTGCATCTTAAGTTTGAAACACAACGATCCAATATCCAGCCAGGTATAGCTATAAAACAATGGGAAATATTAGTATGAGCAGAAGGAGAGAAAGAAGTGATTGTGAAAATGGTGTGGGGTAACAGCGACACTGTTCGCCAAAAGGCGAAATCAGATTGCCAAGAGGGAAAGGGAATGTCTGCACAACAAATGTTCCATCATCATAGCCATCGTCTCTCACACACCAGCAGCCAGTCAGTACAACCATATCTTTTACATGCCAGCCAAAGCTGGGTAGGGAAACATTGCTGTGGACCCCAGTCTCTGTGCTACGAGTCACACAGCTCTCTTCCTTGGGGCCTATCTACACCATAAACATACAGTATATTGGTTTTATGTATTCCAGTGACCCCTGGGAATTGGATGAGGGTGCAGAGAATTCTTTTAGAGATGCCCAGCCCTAAAGCTCCCTCTGCTTGAAGGCAACATTTCTGATGAACCAGTTTTAAGTCTGGAATGTGCATACGCACTTTAAAATCAGCCTTAAATTGGCTTAATCAGAAGTCCCATGCTCTCCACCACTTGGTCCCCCATGGTGGCGCCCGTGCTTCTTTCCTAGTTCCCACTCTCTGGAGCCTACTGTGAGACTGGTGCCCCTGGTGCCCCTGGAGGGCGGCTGTCTCGGAGGAAAAACTGTTCATATGTGGCTGAAGAGAGACAATGGTCAGTATTGACCTAGCACAGGGGTGTCAAACTCAAATTCATCGGGGGCCGCATCAGCAGTTTGGTCACCCTCAAAGGGCTGGTTGTATCTGTAGGACTATGTGTCCACTCTTTATTATCATAAAATTTTAAGCAGAATAATAAGCAGACCCCCCTAATAAGCAGACCCCCCCTCCCCCCCCACATACATCATATGTACTTACAGTACAGGAAAGAAGGGTTCAGGCAGCCGTTGGATCTGTCACATCACAGGATGGCATGCGCTCAATATAAAAACAAGTGGAGGTTTCCTGAATGCATGTAAAGTGGAGGTTTCCTGTGTAGAACGGCGCCGCTAGAGGGCAAACGTTCTCTGGCTTGTAGGCTGCCGCGCATGCGCTGAAGAGGCGGCTTTCTTGTGTCAAAAAAAAAGCGAGAATAAAAGGTGAAGGCTGGCGGCCGGTGGCGGCTACACGGGCCACATGACGAGGTCTGGTGGGCCGGATTCGGCCCGCGGGCCTTGTGTTTGACACCCTTGACCTAGCATATACCATCCACTGCCTTGACAGTCTGAGCTGTAAGGTGAAGTTCACGACCGAAAAGCTGTTTCTCAGAGGGTTGCTTTACCATGAGTGCTGTATCTCAGAGCATGCTGCAGCTGGGCCAATGTGCTCCCTTGAACCCCAGAGAAAGAGACACACTCACTGGGGAAATGGCGAGGTTCATTCCGTGGTTGAGCTCTAGCCTGCGTTGGTAGTGAGGGCAAACTCCGTGTTCAGGTTCTGTGGTTCATGGTTGCGCTCACAGCCTCCGATGTTCGAGGAGTCAAGCGACAGAAGGAGGGTAGTATGGGAACCTTTTACACTATATTTGCAGAAACAAAACAAAAAAAATGGACTCGTTGGCAGGATTTAAATAAACATTTATAACTTTATTTACACAAAAAAGAAATATAACAATGTGATAACATTATATACAAACAGCAGAATGTACCATTTGATGTAATAAACCAGAAATAGAAGCTGAGGGAAGTCAACAGGGAGGGGGGAATTGAAAAATGAATGTTTAGTATTGATATTGGAAATTTGTTTTGAAAATGTAAAATCAATACAAAATTTAAAAAGAAAAAAGAAAAAGGAGGGTAGTGATGGAAAAGGGCAGCATGAAGGCAGATCTGCCAAAAGATGGTCTCAAGCCTACATTGCAACCTGCAATGGGGAAAGTGAGTCACCAACACAAATGACAATCGAACCAAATACGAACACAGCACTGTGAATAACCCACAAAAGTTACTAGCCTGCAAAAAGTCTTATTAGCCTGTCGGGAGCTGGCAGTGGAAAGGTGGAGAGCTGTGTTTCTATGCTGATTGGAAAGGAGGGAGCATCCTTTCTCTTGCAGCCCACTTGAGAAGGGGCAGCTGCCCCATCCCTTCTCCATCAGTCCGTTTTCTGTATGTAAATCAGACTGCCTACCCCCGAGATACAGCCCTTCCACAAGTTCCAAGAAGTTCCATGGCTCCCCACCCTGAAATTTTACTACAAAGGAGCACATGAGAGGAAATCAGTTTACCTAAATTATCACCCCTACTGCCATTCTTTGGCTCTGGCTATCCCCCCCCCCCCAATTTTTTATTGGAAGAGATAGCAGGGATGCCTCTCACCCTAGCAGGGATGACTTTGGCTAGGTGACCTGTCTGTCTTCTCAGTCTGCTGTCCAGCTGCTTACTGATGATGGGCAACTTCAAGGCCCCTCCTCTCCCTTCAGGTCTTCTACTACTATGTCATCTTATATACACTGAACATATCCTTGGAAATAGACATTACTGTCATATTTTCCTGGGCCATCCTCTTCCACCATCCTCCTCTGGCAGGAAGTATGCAGAGCCTACAGGGAAACAAAGAGCAACATGGAATATTTTTATTTTTCAGAACCTCGAAATAGGCCTCAGACAGTTACAGAGAGACCTTTCTTAAGAAACATTAGGGACTAATATTACTATGGAAGCAACATCTATATGCTGAATGGTTTTACCTTTTCTGTCCTCTGAAAGAGGGGTGTGGAGGGGGTGGTCTCAGGGTGAGGCGAAATCTTATTTCTCCTTCCCAACCAGGAAAACACTTTCCCCAGCCTTGAAAGCCCAGAAAAGGTGAAAAATGTGAGAAACGAGGCTCACAGTTAGTACTCTCCTATCGCTAAAATGGTTTTGGCATTCACACATCAAAGCTCAAGAGGAATTCACTATCATCACAGAATTCAGATGCTGAGAGAAGTCCTGCTTACATTTCCATCTCCTTTCTCTCACACAGATGAAATGATCCATCCATAGGAGCTCACCAGGCCTTCTAGTACTCTGGTGACCAGTGAGCCAGCAGAGGGAGGTGCCACAATGGCTTCTGTAAATCTGGGGCTGTCTCTTGAAAATAGGGACACTTGGCGGGTCTGCTGAGGGAACCCATGATATGGTGCTTAGAATTATACAAAAAATACTATGTAAATAAATACACACACACATATATATAAATATATAAAGAAGTCCCAATAGAATCCAGCTGAATACACCTTAATAAAAAAGTAATACAGTGGTACCTCGGGTTAAGTATTTAATTCGTTCCAGAGGTCTGTACTTAACCTGAAACCGTTCTTAACCTGAAGCACCACTTTAGCTAATGGGACCTCCTGCTGCTGCCGTGCCGCCGGAGCACGATTTCTGTTCTTATCCGGAAGCAAAGTTCTTAACCTGAAGCACTATTTCTGGGTTAGCGGAGTCTGTAACCTGAAGCGTATGTAACCTGAAGCGTATGTAACCCAAGATACCACTGTATATAGACACTTAGAAGCCCCATAGAGTTCAGTGGGGCTTGGGTAACTGAATCCTGTAGCATGAGCACAGGCTTAATTATATATTGTTGCATGCCACCCCAATCTCCAAACAGTGTGAGATTTCAGGGATTCTGAATGGTTCATATTTGGTTCGTATTTCCTTTGGCTGTGGTGTCTTTTAGGATATGTGGTTTATTTACACATATATACATCCTTAGCCTGCAATGGAGGGGTTCACAAGAAGGCCTTGCTTTCCCCCATAGCAGAAGCCTTGGATTCAAACAGAAATCCAACGTCCCTCTGTCTCCCTTGGCTCCCAGTTTGCTACTTAGCCTCTAGCTCACATCACTGCAAACTTTCAAGTCTCAACTCTGGCTTTGTCCTTTTAACTAACCAGGAGTTGAAGGAGGCCCTTTCCTTGTTTCCCTTAATGGTTCAGCAGCACAGAAAGCTAGCCTGGCTTATATTTTAACACTTGCTGGATCTAGTGGTTAGAAGGGTCTTGGCATAAAGACTACTTCCTCACCACTCATTCAACCTCATAACAATATGCTTTACATTTTCTGTGGCTCACTAGCAACGTCTGCTGCTATTCTCAGATTTTGTTTACATGTTCCAGTGACTTGTAATTACTGCCAGGCTCATATAGATTAGATTATCGACTTTCCTCCCCACAAAATCCATCACATGGCATGCTGTGTGCAACTTCATCAAAAGGAAACAAGTTATATTTTTTCCTGCATTTAAAACATTTGCAATCACAAGGGCTCAGACCAGGATTTCATAAAAAGAAGGCACTTGAATCTGTGTGTCGCACGTTGGAGCAAAAGACATTTTCTGCATTCTCAGTTCATGCTTAGAGGACACCCACATGTCTGAAAGACAATGGAAACCACGTGTCTAGGCGCCTTTGCAAATTGATGCTCTGCCAGATCTTTCCAGATAGAAAACTTACAGAGGTGATTAACCATCTAGGACATGATTGTGGAAGCCTTTGGGCAAAGGGCCCATACACCCCCCCCCCAAACTAGCAACGGAAACAAAAGAGTTGGAACAATAAATGAAAGGAGTGGTTGTTACCCTCTGGTATTTACACTGATGTCCCAAAGTCCTCTACATGTCACAGAAGATTCTGGGACAGCATTGTCCCTTGTTTTCCAGTGGATGGCTAGAAAAACTAAAAGTTGTGTCAGTCCTGCTGCTTGGAGCTGGGAGCCCAGTGTAAAGTGAAAATTACTCTGAGTGCTCAGGAAGGGTTGACCTAGGGTCTGTTGAGACATACCAGGAAACCATGGATGCCTGCTAAGTTCCTGAACCTGCATGATCCTCAAAGTTGAGCTCCCCCTTGTGTGGTCGTAAGGAGGAAGAGATGGGAAGGTTTTCCTCCTGCAGCCCTCAGCCAATTGTATAGGTAGCAAGGAGGGAAAAGTGGGGGGAGTGGGTGGCAGAGAGCAAAGAAAAGGGGTGGCAGAAAAGAAGAAAGGGGGAATGCCATGCTGTTTTGGGCCTCCAGTCCTGCTCACCACTGCCATACAGCCCCTGGTATGTTATTGCTGAAGGAATTACAGCCCCTGACAGAAAAAAAAGATTCCCCACTTTGCTTTAAACTGTGGTTTGATCCTGGCCTGTTTCAACAAACCACCATTTAAAGAAACCACATGTTCAGATGTAATGGGGAACTGTGGTTAGGTTAAAAGCAAAAGCTCACCTCTTTTTTTAAATAAATACGTTCATTGGTGGCAGAGTATTCATCAATAAGAAACATCAAGTAAAACAGTAAAGGGGGTGGGACTGCAATATGTCTTTATAGAAGCCATTGGTTGGCTGCTGCAGGTAACTATGTTTTAGTGGAACCCCTAGATTCAGGGAAATAAATCACTGCAGAATGTCAAGTGTAAAGCTCATCTCCTTCTTCTGGGGTGGGGGTGGAGGCAGAGCATACAAGCGGAGGCTCATGCAGGATCACACAAGTAGAAGGAAACCATGGTTCCTCAATGCATCTCATCTTCCCAGGTATCCTGCACAAAGTGAAAATGGCAGTATAAAATGGGCCTCCATGGACAGGTGCTAGCAATGATACAAAACCCTGCAAAACCCATTTACCAGGGGGAGGTATGGGTGTACACCAGTAGCGGTTATCTGCCCTTCCCAATGCCAGGTGTGTCGCTGCTGTTTCCTAAGCTGGAGAGGTGAAACGTTCAGGGAGCTCAGTATGGGACAAGCACAGCAGCAGGAGTGTTGGATTAGCTCTACCACTGTGCCTGCAGTGCACTGAGCTCCCCACAATTGACCTCTCTCCATCTCAGGAACCAGCAGCAATGCTTGATGCTCCATGCACACCTGCACATGCACACACACAGAGGGAGTCTTCCATTGTAAGGGCACTTTGAGATGACCTGTTTCTTGAGCATGCACCTGATTGGTCTTCAGGGAGATTAGACAACCCTTCATCAACACAAGCATTAGCCCACATTTTCCATGCATTTTCCTTATTGCAAAAAGTCTCTGTCAGGTATTTTGGAATAAAACACTTCCTTAGTGAATTGTGTTTTGGTTTGATAAGAATGCTGATTGGTTTGTAGCAGTAGTAATAAAAATATTTTTAAAAATAAGACATAAAATCAAAAGGAGTGAGAGTGGATGTGGATTTGTTTGTAATGAGTTTTGGATAGGAAGAAAGGGTTGCTGAATCTTTAGGCTGGAGGGAACAATTGTACTCCAAATGGGAGGGTTCTGCCTTATTCTTCAGCTGTAGACTGAGTTGTCAATCAATGTCAAAGGGTATGGGTAGTAAAAAATAGCTAGCACCTTTTAGTATAGGTCAGTTTTTATTTTGATCCAATTAGACATATTATTCAAATTGAGTTTCTGAGATAGATACTACCAAACTCCTTACTAGGGTATTTTTAGAATTACATTTCTTTCTGTAATATTTTATTGAATAATTCATCTGGTATTTACTTACTGCTTGTAAGTGCACACACTGGCAGCCATCCACCAGCTACATAAAATCTACAAGCTAGACAATGGAAGGGAGTAAATGTTAAGAGACATGAAGAATTATATCTTTAAAGCCATCATATATTAATTGCTTAGGGTACCTCACTTTTGGCTGTTGCAGTGTTTTGAGGTGTAATTCTTATTACTTACTTTCATGTTGAAGAGAGTTTCCCGTTCCAATTATTCTCTTTCTTTTCCCAGTTCAATAATTGCTCAGGCATGGCTATCATTGCTTTAAACCATCCCCCTAAGTGCCATAAACCCTATATTGCGGCTGATCTGCACTGACTGTAATTATGCTGAGTGCATATAGTAAGTTACTGATGCTAATGGTTCAATTGCTACATCAGATTTTCCATAGCATATTAAGTGCTTCCATGGCATGTCAAGAACATAAGAACTAACCTGCAATAATGGCAGGTGCTTGATTCTGAACTCTGCAACCAATCCCACTAAAAATGGGGTGTCTGTGGCTTCATTTTTTGTAAAAAAATCCACCACACCAGGGATGAGTGGGAATATGAGGGGGGACCACAGGGCTAAGGAACACCATATCACCTTGTATTATTCCCTGAAGGACCTTGAAGTGCACCCAGTTAACAGGCATCTATCTGCAGCTCCAAAAATGGCAATGGGGACCCCTCTGGTAGGGAAGGAAACAGCAAAGGCCCTCTTAGCCATTTTTAGCAATGAAACAGAGAAGCAATTCACGAAGCAAAAGGAGGACAACTGGAAGACAACACTGCAACCCCTTCAAACCACTAAAGCTGACAGAACTGAACAAAAATCATGGAATTGAGAAGACTTTTGAAACTGGGGCCCACCTGACAAACCGGATGTCCAAAATTCTGACCCACAGCAGGGACCTCCTAATGAAACTCAGTGTTCTCCCAAACAAGGGGCATTGTCATAGCTTTTTACAGTGAAAAACAAGCTGGCGATAACTGCCCAAGAACACCAAAATTTTGCCTATAATGGCTTTCCTGTTATGATGCTGTGCCAAAGATACATTTTACAGACTGCAGCATCAATGTGAAACAATGGTCTTTTTTGCCCTTCTTCTTTTAAAGAAATTGCAAGCTTTTGTGGAGGCAGATAGGGAGAACTTCAATATGACACACAATCCAGTCTTGGACCATAGATAAAGATCCAACTTATTTTTATTTATTATCACATTTGTCATCCAGAGATCACAGGGCGGTTCATAACATTATGACCTATTGTCCTTAAAGGCTTTGCAAACCTATTTCAAGCTCACAAAATTCGAAAGATGTTTGGTATTTTATGCACCCATGACTTCACTTTTCACTCTTGGAGCTAGGCCTATTGCTTTTCCAGTACATATTACATGTTTGCCTCAAATATTTATGTATCATTTATTTTATAATTGTCTATTAAGAATATTTTCCACTTGAAAAACATAAAACACAGTGATTTTTTTAAAGCATGGCTCAGATAAAAGGATTCCTCGCATCTTTGTGGATGTACCGTATTTTTTGCTGTATAAGACTCACTTTTTCCCTCCTAAAAAGTAAGGGGAAATGTGTGTGTGTCTTATGGAGCGAATGCAGGCTGCACAGCTATCCCAGAAGCCAGAATAGGTAGAGGGATCGCTGCTTTCGCTGCGCAGCAATCCTCCTTTCCTCCTTGCTGTTCTGGCTTCTGAGATTCAGGGTTTGTTTTGTTTTGTTTTCCTCCTCCAAAAACTACAGTAGGTACTTCTTATGGTCTGGTGCGTCTTATAGAGCGAAAAATACGGGTATATCTCTTTCGGTTGGGTGTTTGTATTTGGCATTGCCATCTCCTTCTTGGTTCTGCTTCACCACCACTAAATATGATGGTTACTCCTACCTGTTGGTATCCACTTATTTTCATCCTCACCTGCCCTAAACATTATTTAGCACAACAAGCTATTAGGCTGGACTGCTTTATTAAACATAAATTATAGGTTGTGTGAAGTGAGTAATATCTAATATTTATAGCTGCAATCCTGCACACGCAGAAGTGTGTGGGTTTTTTTTAAAGCCACACTTGCATAACTGTGCCTGGGATCATTGTCTGAAAGTATAATTAAAATAACAATATTATAATGTTTTATGAAACATTTGTATATTATAAAGTGTTATAAAAATATTGATTTTTTCTTTAAAACATAATTAAATAAAATGATTTACAGTCCAGAATGGAATGTATGACGAGACAGACTGGGAGAAAGAATGAAAATTTGATATTATTCAGTTATACGTCAAGGGAAATTATGCTGATGTTATACTATGCAAAAACTAAATTAAACAAACATTTTTTAGGAAGGGGAACATTTTAAATATTGCTTAGCTTTTCAAAAGCTTCAGTATTGAGATAATTTATAAACAATATTTTATTGGTGTTGATGCAAAACATTGTACTTGTATAGGAAGACTATTAAAGTAAAAATTAAATACAGTGTTGATTTTTACAAGACTGAACTATTCACATTTTTAATTATGCAAATCAATACCATACGCCTCACATAAATAGCCTCAATTATGCATTTTATTCAGAATTCAATATCTGATGTTTTGTAGATGATGGGGATGGTGGGTTGTGTGGTTTTTCTTTTTGTCAGGAGATGTGCTGGGTAGATGTGCTACCACTGCCGAAGGAAAGTTACAATGTTTTTTTACAAGTTTCCTGCTGGACTTACTTAAAGAAAAAAAATCTATTTGGGTTTAAAGGACTCTGCAACAAATGGAGGCAATGACGGAAGGGCATGAGGTCATAACAGAACAAAACCAATTATCTGATGTACATAAAGTCTATAGAAATGTTCCACTGATCTAGATGACTGCCTTTGCCACCCTGATTTGATTCTATCCTTGGTGCTCCACAGAGTTTCTGCTATCTTCAAAGAAGTGGTGCATAATATCCCAGCACCACACTCTGCCTATGTCACTGCATGTATTGACAACCTAGTCATCTATGGCTGCGTCCGGGAAAATAATCACCAAGCAGTCATCTGTGCTTCCTTAGAAGCTACAGACATCACTGCCGCCACACTCAAATGCCAAACCAAGGCCCAAACTATCACCTGTTCTCAGGCATCAGACAGGCAAGGAGGTTTTGAAAAATATATATGTATATATCTAATATTTTATCAACTACGCTACATTTGGAGAACACTTGAGCAGTGTACAGAAGAACAGAAAACGAAACAGATATAAAATATAAAAAAGCAAGCATTAAAACCTGCAGAAATAAAATAGACTAATTTGGGAAGGCTTGAGAGAAAAGTGAAAACAAAAGGTATAGAGCCTCACTTTGCTCCTAAGAAAAGAGGATTTCATGAACCAGTAGTGCAAAGCCATAATGAGAGCAAGCCCAGCCCAAGTGACTGTCCCACCACCATGGCTGCGTGGCTTAGACTCTCCTTTTGCCAGTGAGGCTAGGGAGCTGTCCAAGTGCAATGTTTCCAGCACAGCAAGGGAGCTGTCCAGTACAGACACAGGAAGCTGCTAGGTGAGGTGCTGCCTCAAAAGTGGCTAGGCACAAACAGCTGTTTCTGCTGCCCAAGCCCTTTCTGGAGCACCAGCAGGGCTCTGACTCCTTTTTCTGGCTTCCTCTGGTCAAATAGGGACCAGGGAAAGACTCATGCTGCCAAATGCATAGTGCCTGTTCTGGTCTAGTCACATCGGCTGCCATCTCTGCTCCTGCGAATGGTTTTGGGGGATCTGAACCTGGAAGGTGGGATCAGAGCATGCTGGGTCCCCTGAAAATGTAATCCTTTGCATGTTAATCTCAGGGGGGTTGTCCATCTCCACTGATTCAGCTTAAGCTCCAGACACAATGGAGTCAACAGTAGGATCCTCCTCTGGGGTCTCATCTGGTCCTGGAAACTGGTGGGGCATGGCAGTGATCCTGATCAAACCAGCTGTCAAGCCCTTGACTTTACCAGCTTCTACCAATGCTTTTTACCACTGTTTACCCAATGCACAGCTCTAAAAGCAGACCTGCTTAAGGAAGGGAAACATAATCCAGTTGCAGAGACCCTACTCTATGAAAAAGCCAATCACCTTCAGGCCTGGCCTCATTAGTCTCCTTTTCTTCATATATACTGATGACTAGTAGCACTACTGGCCAAATGTGCAGGAGAAGGATGTTCCAACACTGAAGAAGCCCTCTCCATTAAGTGGTTCATTCCCTCCTTCTACTGTTACCAGACTTACACCCCCTTCATTGTGGTAAACTCTACTCTGACAGTTCATGTAGAGCACAAAGCTCTGCTCACTGTGCTGTTTTTTGGCTTTACACTCTTAAATATTTACCATGGGACATATAGGAAGCTAACAAACCAAACTGAAGGAAGGTAAAAGGGTTCCACTTTGGACTGAGACTCTGCACAGGCAACTATTGTTTTCCTGACTTTGGAGCATTCTTAGTTTTAACTTGTCTCCCGGTTGAGCCGTTGGTGCTGACTCCTGGTTTGACCCCTCAGCTCTGACTCCTAGACTGACCTCTTGGTTGACCCCTGGCGCAACTCCTGGCTCCAACTTGACAGCTGCCCACAGCTCAATTCTGACATCAGTCAATTTTATTTCCTCCCTCCCTCCCTCCCATAGAAAAAAAAAACAGAGGCCCCATTCTGCCAACAGGGCAAAGACCCTTGCTATTTGCCCCTGAGATCAATAAATAAGACCCCACAGACACAAAAGCCACATCTTAAGATGTTCACTTTTAAGTGTACAGTACTTCTTTTCCCCCAGCAAGGCGGGCAGCAATAAACAGAAACCCAATTTTTGTATTCTGGTTCAGATGTTGATAGACCTGGCAATAGCTTTGGGAACATCTGTCGCCATGCGTAAGATGTGCTGCTGTGACTGGATCATGCATGCATGCTGACTATTTGATTCTATAAGCTGACATAAAGCTTAAGCCTCTGCATGTTTACTCAAAATAAGCACTACAGCAGGCATTGGCAACCTGGTGCCCTCCAGATGTTTATGTTGCCTGTGACTAGTTGGAGTTCAAGACATCTGGAGAACACCAGATTGGCAAAGTCTGCCCTACAATTTTCAACTGAGCTTAGTCACAGGTAAGTGTGCATAGCACTGCAGACAAAATATATTGGTCTTTCCGATGAAAGAAAGAAAGAAAGATAGATTACTGTCTCACCAGATGGTGACACTAAGCAACAGTTTGCAGTAGAACAGGATAACAGTTCAGTGAGGCTTTAATTTATTTTTTATTCAAGTGTTTATACACAATAGCTACCCTAAGATAGTGAAGTATGGAGCCAGGTTTTGAGAACATGTGTAACATGTTGCATATAAAGTAAAGTGAGAGCCACACATCAAGTTGTACATATATTGCATGTATTGCATGCAGAGTCAATCCCAGACTTCAGGAGGCCCTTGGCAACCAGCTTCCTATGCCACTCTCAATGCAAATCTATGGGCCGGGGCTTACATTTTGGGTAAATTCAATTGGCAGATAGCAACTATGGATGGGACTGAGTTTGACTCCTATTCAGAAGCAGCAGCACTGCCCTTCCAGCACTAAAATGATTGTTGGGGACCACTGGGAAGGATGGTAAGTGATGGCACAACCAGGTCAAATCCTCCTCAGCTACTGGGACCTTCAGCCTGTGCCCAACCTAGCTGGCTGCTGGCACCAGAACTGACTGAATGTATGGATTGTCTCAAAAATCTCCTCAAAGGCAGAACTTTAATCACTGCTCACAACACCCCAATCACAATCCTTTTCCGCAGAGTCAGTTTGCATATGCAGCTGGCTATTGCAATATCTGAACTGTCCCTCTTACCCAAATGCACACACCTGTAAGGAAAAATGAGTAGTGACTCCATGTGCAGTCTCGATTCTTCTCTCTGCTTTAAGATTCAAGAAGGCCCACCTCCAAGGACAATGTGACAGCATAATAAAATATCATGACCACTTAGTAGTAACTAAACACCTTAACAAAAACTGCCAATCTAATGTAGTGAGCTCTACCATGTCTTTAGCTCGCCTGTAATATATATAAGCCCAGAGGTAATTGCAGCTTGCACGTTGAAGATAGAAGCTAAGCACCAACTAAATTATGATTAATGAGAGATTAAGGATTAGTCATAATGACAACTAAGAATTATACTTCGTCATTATCTGTTTTGGTCACAACGACACAGAAAGCAATCAAAATTTTCATGCAAATCCTGCACTTCTGCATTAAAGAAATAATGAGATTATTCCAGTGGAGCAAACCAAGAGTCAGAAATAATAGATTTATTGAGTTTTCAGGAATTTAAAAGACCTTCTTTGCTGAATAATAAATTCACTTGTTTAACCTGTCTCATATATGTTCACTGATGTCCTGGAATATGAAATTGTTCAGTGTTAATGAAGTGTGATATCAACAATTTACTTTATATTTTAATGTTATCTGTCATGTTTATAGTGGGCCTGGAACTCTACTCTTGCTATTTCTTGCCGAGGATAGACCACTTTCCCTTGCCTCCCACTCTCTGCTTGCCTCACCTCACACCACCCTTCAGCTCAGTGGGAACTAGCTCTGACAGTGACATCAAGACATTCACTGCAATGCTTCATCTTTATATAGTTACAACAGTTGGGTTTTTTCACTGGATAATGCACAGAACATTCTGACACTTTAAGGATCTGCTGTGCAGGTTGCCAAGAAAAATAGACATGACTGTTCCAAAGAAAACTTCTTGTCAAGAACTTTATCAATAAAATTAATCATACTCTTCATAATCCTCTAAAGAGAAGGAAAATTAAAAGGAGCAATATATACTTGTGATACAGAGGACCCCACACAAGTGGAGTGTGCTTTAAAGGCGATGCACAAACACCACTTGAACTTTAGATTTCCAGTCATCTGCACCCAGCTATATAACATTATACTTTCAGATTTTAATTGTAGCTTTATAGATACTATGAAAACAGTCCAGCCAAAATTAGGAATTATGCAGCACACCTCTTTTATAGTGTGCATTTAGAACCATTAAGCTCACAACAATGTCTAAATAACAACCTCTTCTGATTAGTTGCCTAGACCTCTGATATCAGAGATGGAGCTTCTGTTTCCATTGGTCCATAGTACCATCCATCTTCATTAAGAGGCTGGCTTTTACTGGTTACTTTTATTAATTTATTTTGCTATAATGAAATATAATTACTATATTATTTGTTATTATTGTATAAATCAGTCTTCAGCATTGCCAACCTCCAGATGTTTTGAACTACAACTTCTATCAGCCCCAGGCAGCACACAATTGTGGTTGGTACAAATTAAAAGTTGATACAATTAAAAGTAAAACAGAGGAGACAAGATGGTCTAGAAGATTATACAAGGAAGGGAGTGCAGGAAACATGAGCTCTCATTCATCAATACCTTTTGTGGTCTTTCTACCAGAAACTAGAATAATTACTCAAAAGCAGTCGCATGAGTGTCCTGTCCCCAATTTTAACCTTCAACTCCCACAATTTAGTTATCAACAAATGCCAAAGAAACAGGGTATCAATAGAGTGCAACTTTCATTACTGACATCCACTGTAAGCTCATCAGACAAAGCCACAAGCACAGTCTCAGAAAGAAGATTAATCTTAAAAACACCAAAAGGATGAAGAAATGCAACATTTTACAGAAAGCTGAGATCAAGAAGATTGCTTTGTCAGAGAATATGAGCAGTTCTACAGAACGAAGAAGCAAACAGCTTCATGCTACTGTAAATGACGGTCCTTCCAAGGAATTGTGGGGCAGGGGGGGTGGAACACTTTAAGTCTTCACTGTTCTTTGGAAAACCTGTCAAAAATGTAGTTTCAGATTCACCTAACTCTCCAGAAAAGAAAATGACGGTAATAGAAAAGCTTGTCATTATGACAAGAATCCAAGGAAAGAAAGCACGGGAGACTAAATTGCTGTTTCTAATTCTCAACTCCCCAAATGTGTGGAAGTGGTGTTTTGAAGGGATTTGTTTCGTTCTTAACTATAGGGACATTATATGTATTTGTTCCGGACTGGAACAAGTAATTACTTATGTTAAAAAAGCAAACAGCAACAACAAAGATGAAGATGTAGAAATGTATGTGACATTTCCCTCCCTCTGGAAAAAGAAACCTTGCTTTGTTCAGTAATCTCATCCCAATAATTCAGTTGGTGTCCCTACATTTTGTAAAAGAAAATGTGCTCGAGATCTATTATTTTCCTGCTAACTATTATAAATGGGTGGTACAAAGAATGCAGAGCTCTGAAGACGTTGAGTGCCTGAACATAATCTGGAAAGCCTCCTTGGTGTGATAATACAGTGGCATTAAAATGCTGGAAAGGAAAATGTAGAGACCATGCTTAAAATGGTTAAAATATTCACCTTGGAGACTGAAGCTCTTTAAAAAGAAATTATAATGAAACATTAATTCGAAAATGATCCAGTCTGAAATATTAATCACAGACAAAAATAATCACAGCTGTGTAATTTTGCAGATGAAGGCTGTGATCCATAAAAGTTCCCTACTGCCCACGGGTACAGTGCTCCATTTATTCCTCCGCTGTAGTTTGCACAGGTAGCTGAACCTTGTCAAACCCCAGCCACACCTGGGGTTGAGAGATGACAAATCTCCAGTGCCACATCATCTGGTTGCAACAACTACGTCTCCCAGCTGGGGAAGAGGATGCTGCAGGCGTATGGCTCCTCAGCAGGTGTTATTACAACTGGCCCCATCAGTCATGCAGCAGAATTTATTATTGTCATGCAACATTTGGGACGTGTAATTTCTCAAGCTCAGGTATGCCTGGAACATTCCAGGGATCAGGGGCTGGTGGGTCACCTTGCAGTGCTCTGCTGCATGGTCCTGTGGGTTCTTCTCCCCCCCCTTTTATTGTTTGTTTTTCAAAGTATGTTTTTTGCTATATTTTAAGTGGATGTTTTTAAACAGGAATAAGAATAAACATTTTGCATATCACAAAATACAGAAGCCATATCTAAATTAGTAAATGGTGTTATGTGCATGAAGCTTTTCTGGACTGCATTGGTATTGCATGCTATCCTAACAGCCCTAGTGTTGGCATCCGTCTGTCTTGGGAGGAGTGCATCTTTGGGGGTACAGTGAACCCATTGGAGAGTTACAGTGCCTGCTGTGGCTGTAGAGACCGATAAAGGAGAATTGCAGTTCTGCTTGGTCGGTAGAGCATGAGACTCTTAAATCTCAGAATTGTGGATTTGAGCCCCACATTGGGCAAAAGATTTCAGTATTTCATGGGTTTGGACTAGGTGACCCCTTTTTATTATTCTATTGTTAACTGAAGGTGAGGAACTGGCTCATTTGTGAATTTCACAGACTCATGTCTGGGGCAGGAATTGTACAGTCTTCCTCTTCATTATTCATGTATGTAATAAAGTCACCAGAAGCTTTTTAAAACCGATTTTATTATTGCAGTTTTAAAATTAATCCCAAATTGGGAAAAAGGAGGTGGTTACCTATATGAATGAAGTAACTTTTTTTTGGGGGGGTATGAAATAATAAAAAGGAGGGAGAAAAATGTGGACAAAGTTGACCCAAGGAATGTTGGTGCCTGAATCTAACATTAAGGTGGTGTGCCTCCAAGTGGATTGAAGTAAGATTCAACACTGGAGATGGGATAGCATCGTCTGCTGTAATTGAGGACAGCAGACTAGCTTAGGAAGCAGAGGGCAAGATGGACAGCAGGCTAGCTTAGAGAGTATATGACAGACTGTGCAACACACACATCATTCTGTCCTCCAATATCTTGCATGTGCTCACTGCCCAAACACTCTGCATCTGCTGCCTGAGGCAGCTGCCTCACTCTACCTAACGGTGGCACCAGTCCTGAAGGGTTGTAGAATTTCGAAGAAGCAACACACAGCAAACTGATGACTATAGCAACATAGGAAGCTACCTCATGCCAAGTCAGACCATTGGTGCATCTGTTATTGAGAATGTCTCAATAAAAGCTGAGCAAATGTCTTCACATTTGTCCTCTTTGCACCTATGTCAATACTTTGCCAAATAGGGACAAATAATGCAAATCCTTAATCCATTGTTGTGTGCCTTCTTTTTTTTCAATGTTGGAGAACCATACACTGAACCATTCCTGTTGCAAGCATGAGTCACTGCTCATGATGGCCACACAGATTTATGGAGCAAGCCTGGGCTTTGCAGTTAATTACAGCTGTGGGTATAAAGTGCATTATTAATAGCAACTGCAATGTTATAAAATTAGAGTCTTATGGGCAAATGCTAAAAGCAAGGAAAACATATTTATAATGAATATGCTTCATTCACTGTTGTTGCCTGATATGAATGAAACACGTTAAGTATAATGAACTTACACCGATAGCACATCCTAAGGACTCAGGAATTTGTTCATGGCAAATAGCTAATAGAACTGAGGAGGAAATACAGTGAAGCACTTAAAATATTCATTACCCGTCATGAGAAAGGCACGGTGGGAAAATAGGCGGGGGAGCAGATTTTCATGTAGGGCCATCATTATAAATAAGAACGGAGACTGTTCAGTAGTTCAAAACTCAGCTCAGGTTGCAAGCAGAATACATGACCAGCATAAAGGTTATTCTAATTACAGCTGATAATGAAGTTTGAGAGAGTAGGTGATTAATGAAGAATGTTTGTGTTATGAGAGCTAATAATAATGTTTCCAACGATTCACAAATGCCATTAGGTTATGGTGATCAAATCCCTGCTTTGTCCGCTACAAAAATCTGTGTTAATAATTAGGATGTGTGAGCCAAGAGAAGCTATGAGCTGTGGAGAGGAAATGTATGGAATAATTTGTGTTGCAATGTTGGGAACAGCCATCAAAAGAAAATAAAAATCTACTGGAGGTAACTTGCAAACTATGACAAGTATATATTGTTTTGAATATCTACCATGCAGATCATACAGCCAAACTGTCCAGTTTGAGTTGAACATTGTGTGACCCTATCCTGAACTAACTGCAGTTTCCAGACCATTTTCAAAGTTAGCCACACTTATACTGATACTGAGTCCATCTAGCACAGCATTGTTGACAATGACTGACAACAGTTCTTCTGGGTTTCAAACAGGGGACACTTCTAACCCTATCTGAAAATGATAATGATTTAGACTTCCTAGCCACTTGCTACATACACAAGAAATCTTCTCCAGGGCAGAGGTGAAAGCTGCCTATAAAATATAATGGAGAAGTGTCAGGTACCACAGGTCTATGGAAGTATCTGGATTTAGCGCTGTCCAAGGCTTCTTTTTACCTTCTTTTTTGAAATAAAAAATGGTAAGTCTCTTTTTTATTTAGACCTTGTAAATATAGATCACACATCCTTTCCCTCTCGGCATGTTTTATTGTTAACTTAGTACTGGCTTGGTCATGTCCACAGAATGCTAGATGGTAGGATTCCCAAGGAGATGCTCTATGGCTTCTGCACCAGGCCTGTTGGCAGACCAACTCTGCCTTACCAAGATCTCTGAAAATGTGAAATGAAGGCTGGCAACATCAGCCTTGCCATGTGGGAATCCCCTGCAGACGACCGCGGTGCCTGGAGACAGGCAGTCAAGTTGTGTATCCATAGCAGTGGCCAGAGGAGAAATAACTGCTAGGAGGATCACAGAAATGGCATGGTACATTTGGATGCCTTTATCTGCCTCAGCTGCAGCAAAACATGTCTCTCCCGCATTGGTCTCTACAGCCATAGCAAGTCCTGCAACCTTCCAACAGCTTGACCTTACCCTGAGAGGGGCACTCCCCTGAGACAGACAGATGCCAACACAGCACAGTAAATCACATAGTTGTATCCTATATTTCTTTATTGGAAATGGTGATAACTTATCCTTTTTTAAAACTTTTTTTAAAAATTTGCAACCGCCAGTCATTATTTTTTAAAAAATTAAACAGAAGGTAATGATGAAATCCAGGATTTTAGGGTGACCCTGATTGGGCTTCAGCATTTTACCTTCCCTACCACAACTGAAGTAGCAGCTCTTTGGTCTTTTTGCTTTAAAAAAAAAAATGAAATGAGTTTTATGTTTTAAATTGACCTGCCACAAAGCCAGAAAATATCATTAACTTCCTAATGCACAGGTTGGGGATAGGTGACTGTATATGGAAAAGATTAGTTCAACTAAGCAGAAGTGGGTTTGTTTGTTTTTAAATATACACAATCAACTTAAATTATCATAGAAAAAAAATATTTGCAAAGCGACATTTAAGAAGGGAGAAATCTACCTGCTTTATATGCCACTGATGGAAGCCCCCAAGCCAAGTTGAGTGAGTTAGAATTTCTCCATACTAAAAGGGAATACAGAGCACTTCCACTTTTTCACCCCTCTCCCACTATATTTATGTTAATATATTATTATTATTAACGTGAAAGGGAAAGTAGGAGAGAGGCATTTATAATGTGAATGAGCATTCTGTCTAATGTGGGTTTTACATTCACATCACAAACTAACTGAAGCAATACATTATATATACATTACCAGAAACCAGGCTAATAAGTGAAAAATCAAAAGAATGCAGGATATATAATCTATAGTACTATATAAACAGCATTGGCAATGGCATGGCACTATATTAAAAAGAAGTATGCCTTCCAATAAGTTAGATGAACTCTTCAAGAACAAATTCAAACTCTTCAAATTCCACTGAATTCCTATGCGTGGAAATTTCAGGTTATATTATGGTTATATTATGAGCCTAAATAATGTGCTAAAGATGCATTTTTGTTTCTGTGATATATTAGCCCTGAAATTTTGGAGAAAGAGAAGAGGAGAAACAGCAAAGCCAAATACATATATATATAACAAAGTTACTTCATTTAGCTTCAAACTGACTTGCTAAACCTCACATGTGGCAGAACACCAGGAAAAAATGTATAGGTAAAGGTAAAGGGACCCCTGACCATTAGGTCCAGTCGTGACCGACTCTGGGGTTGCGCGCTCATCTTGCTCTATAGGCCGAGGGAGTCGGCGTTTGTCCGCAGACAGCTTCCAGGTCATGTGGCCGCAAACAGCTTCCGGGTCATGTGGTGAACCAGAGCATGGCACGGAAACGCCATTTACCTTCCCGCCAGAGCAGTAGCTATTTATCTACTTGCACTTTGACGTGCTTTTGAACTGCTAGGTTGGCAGGAGCAGGGACCGAGCAACGGGAGCTCACCCCGTCACGGGGATTTGAACCGCTGACCTTCTGATCGGCAAGTCCTAGGCTCTGTGGTTTAACCCACATAGGTACAAAAAATGTTTGTGTCATGGAACTGATGAGAGAAGAGGTGACTATTAATTATTTTCTCCTAAGGGGTGCCATGTTGCAGTCACTAAAAAAGAAAATAAAGATTCTAGTAACTGTTCCTTCCACTAGCTCATTTTGTTAGTAAATGATTATGCTATAGTTTGTGCCAAGATGTCAGAGAAAAGACCTGTTGAGACTTGTTTGATGTCAGCGCCTGGAACAAGATCACATAATTTCTATATTTTAATCAATACCATGCGTTTTGGTGATTTTGAATGCACAACATTCCTTTGAAAGTTGAGGCTTAAAACAGCTGAATAACAGTTTTTTAAAGGTACACCAGTATCAAAGATTCACTTCGGACGGCTGCTTTTGTTAAAGGCTATCAATTACCATTTCTCTGATGGTTTTATCCATAGCCTTGTTAAACCAAATCACCAGAATTTAAGACGATATACTACATCAGTGTAATTGAAGCTCCTAAAATCTAGCTACAAACAATGGACCAAAATTAAGCATTTTTAAGTCCCAGTTATTGCAATGAGAAAGATTTAAGCATATGTTTAACTCTCCCGTGGATATAAATGGGATTTAAAAATGCTTAACTTTACTGGATTACACCTATTGACTTTTAAAAGGCTTTCCAAGAAAAGGCAAATTAAGCCTGCTGCAGAAACTATCACGTTATATATTTTGTGTCTCTAATTATTGGTGAGTACTAACACATCATAGAGGGACGCGGGTGGCGCTGTGGGTAAAACCTCAGTGCCTAGGACTTACCGATTGCATGGTCGGAGGTTCGAATCCCCGCGGCGGGGTGAGCTCCCATCTTTCGGTCCCAGCTCCTGTCCACCTAGCAGTTCGAAAGCACCCCCAAGTGCAAGTAGATAAATAGGTACCGCTTTATAGCGGGAAGGTAAACGGCGCTTCCGTGTGTTGTGCTGGTGCTGGCTCGCCAGAGCAGCTTCGTCACGCTGGCCACGTGACCCAGAAGTGTCTCTGGACAGCGCTGGCCCCCGGCCTCTTAAGTGAGATGGGCGCACAACCTTAGAGTCGGACACGACTGGCCCGTATGTACCTTTACCTTTTTAACACATCATAAATGCCTTTACTAAAGTTCTGTTCAGATTCGATGAAGCTAAGGTGATGTTCTGAAATAGGTAAGTGTGAAGCTTGGCACAGATAGGATGCTCTGAAATAAGTAGGATTCCAATATGAGGGTGGGTGAGAAAAGTAATTATTTTAAATTTAAAATAAAAGGCACCTGGCTACTTTAGTCACTGTGTTATTATAGCCTTGTCTTACTGTCTGTTTATTTTTAGTTGTTAGATTGTTGACCAAATCATGCACCTCTTCAAATTATTTCAGGATGTCAGTATTGGAACCACGGCAATCAGGACAATATGAATGAGCCAAGGTGTATCGCAACTGAAGAGAGACGGAGCCCACTGGAAATCATGAAATGGCAAAGATGGAAGCAGAGACAGTGGAGAAACAGATTCCAAAACACAGGAAACTGTGGACTATTTGTCCATCTGCTAACCCTGTACTGTCCACTCTGACTGGTACCAGCTCTACAGGGTCTGATAACAGTACAGTGGTACCTCAGTTTAAGAACACTCCTGTTTACGAACTATTCGGTATAAGAACTCCACAAAACCGGAAGTAGTCTTCCGGTTAGAGAACTTTACCTCGGTCTACGAATGGAAGCCGAATGGTGGAAGGGCACCGGTGGTAGGAGGCCTCATTAGGGAAAGCGTGCCTCAGTTTAAGAATGGCTTTGGTTTAAGAACGGACTTCTGGAATGGATTAAGTTCGTAAATGGGGGTACCACTGTATTGATCTTGAGGTATTTTGCATGCATGCATGTGATTTGCCACTGAGCAATGAAATCATGAGTCAGGCTATTTGTCCACCTAGCTCAGCACTGACTGCACCTGCCTCTTTCAACCTTGGGTTCCCAGATATTGTTAGACTACAATTCCCATCATTCCCAGCATGGCCAGTGGTCAGATGATGGGAGTTGTATTTCAAGAACATCTGGGAATCCAAAGTTAAGAACAGCTGGTCTATACAGTTTGGCAATGGCTCTCCCGGTGTGCAGACTGGGGTCTCTTCCAAGATGGTGGCGACTGAACCTTCTGCATGCAAAGCAGATGGTCTAGCACTGAGCTACAGTCCTTCCCCTTAATAAGGTTAGTCAGGTGCTATGGAGAACAGGAGCTGAGGTCTTAAGGCACAGAGTTTATCCACAGCAAGCAATACAAAAGAGAACCAGACCTAGAATCAGGAGGTGTAGAGTTAGGTAATCCATCCAAAGGAGGGCTAGAGAACTGGGAAGTAGAAAACACGGGTTGAACAGAGAAGGAATTTGCGGACAATGGCTGCGGACAACACCATACCTTTAAAGAACATCTCCTCGTTAAGAGCCTCGGACATAAGATCTCCGGGTTGATGGACTTTTGGAGAACAGTTGGTAGGGGCCGAGACCAGGGAGGGGAGATGGTGAAAGAAAAATTGGGAATTTAAAGTGTATATATTGTGATATTTTTTTAAAAAAGAAAATCTTTCTTTTTTTTTTTTTTAATGAGAGATGGGAAAATCGTGGAATGGAATTTTTTGTGACCCTAGGGGAAACGTCTTAAGAGAATAAGTTCAGATATATAAGTTCTAAGGAGAAATAAGATTAAATAAAGTAAAAGTGGATGGCTAATTGGCGAATGAGAGAATGGAAAATTACAGTATATTAAGACAAGTTATAAGGATAAAAACAAAGATGAAGGATTTGCTGAAATATCTATTTGAATTAGAATACAAAGAGGGGAGGTGTGAGGAGGTCAAGGAGATAAGTTGAGAAAGGGAGTTATATTAAGGTTTAACTTGTTTTTTTGTCTTTTTGATTGTATCTTTCTTTTTTTTGCTGTCTTTGCTTTTTTTATTTTTTTATTTTTCTCTTGGATATGTTTTGTTTTTGTATATTGTGTTCCTTTTTGTAATCTCTTAAAACTTGAATAAATATTATTTGGAAAAAAAAATTAAAGAACATCTCCTCCCTTCACAAAGGATCCTGGGACCTGTAGTTTGTTAAGGGATGTTGGGAACTGTAGCTCTGTGAAGGATAAGCTATCATTACTATTGTTAAATAGGAGGATGGGTTTTAAAAGTATAGCAAATATGCAGCAAACATCTGGAAATATTTATGATCGGGTCAGGAGGAATCAATGAGGCCAGCAGGAGAGGGCTGGACCATAGTAGGGTAAGGAAAAGTACACATTGCCATATTTTTTCCTTACTGTGCATTCTTCAGTTATTCATGACACGGCCATGCAGAGTTTCCCACAGAATTCATTAGCCTGACGATACCTTGCTCTGGGATCATTTATATGTGGTTTTTCTGAAGACAAGATTGAAACATAGTTCGAGCCAGTTTCTGAGCTGCCGCACCTAGAGAAAACACAGTACAGTTAATAACCAAAAAACAAAAAACAAAAACACAACTGAAACATTAAAACTACAAATGACAGAGCCTGCGTAGTGTAGACTAGAACCTGGGATATCAGAGTTCAAGTCCCCACTCAGTGTTGAAGCTCACTAACAGACTTTAGGCCAGCCATAGTCTCTCATCCTAATCCACCTCAAAAGAAGGTTGTGAGGATAAAATATGGAGAGGGAGAAGTGTGCCACCTTGAGGTCCTTGGATGAAAGGTAGGATGCAAAATGTAAAAATAAGTAAAATTACAGGTTTTTTTTCAGTCGGGACTCACCGGAACTTGGTTCCAGCCCCTCTCTGGTGGGCACCATTGCCACTGTAAGAGTAAATTTTTTCTCACAGGACTGAGTAAAATGAATTAAATTGAATAAAAATTAACATCTTCCCTTCAGATAAAGGGAAAAGTTCCCTTTGTCATTTGCCTTAATTTCAACAAAAATCTGACATTATCCAATTCACGCATAAATGGTGCCAAACAGTTGCAAATTCTCCTCTAACAGCACGTTTTATCATAGACCCAAAAAAATCAGCCCTCGGTGCCCTAACCTGCAGGAAAAAAAATTTGCGAAAAAATCCCTAACCCGCGGGGTCACAATTTCACCAAAAATCTGACGCTACCCAATTCACTCATAAATGGTGCCAAACTGTTGCAAATTCTCCCCTGAAAGGCTTGGTGGTGCAAAAAGAACATTTTATCATAGACGAAAAATCAGCCTTTGGTGCCTTAGCCTGCGGAAAAATTTTTTTTTGAAAAAAATCCCAAACTTTAATGCTTTCCTTCAATATTCCACCACCATTCTGTCCAGTTGAAGTAAGGGAACTATCACAAACCCCAGCTCTTATGTTTCCTGTTTTCTTTTCCCAAGCAGAGATAATGTGTAAGTGTGGCATCAGCTCCCTAAAAAAAAAAGGTTGTCAACTCTGGTGAACCTTTCCTAAAAAAGGTCAACAACTTTGGGGATCTTTGCACTACAGCGCCAGATATGCTTAAGACGGCCCTGATTACACACCCTTTAAAATAAAAGGGAGTCAATCGAAGTTGGAAACAGAATTGTTAGAACCAAAGACTAAGGTATTATCAAGAATGTATAATTTGCTGTTAAAATGGAATACACAAGACGAAATGGTTAAATCGGTTATGATAAAGTGGGCTCAGGACATTGGGTATAATATTATGTTTGAGGACTGGGAAAGGTTGTGGACCACTGGGCTGAACTTCACTGCATGTAATGCTCTGAAGGAAAATGTAATGAAAATGATATATAGATGGTACATGACCCCAGTTAAACTTGCCAAAATATACCATTTGTCTGATAATAAATGTTGGAAATGTAAAGAACACGAAGGAACATTCTTTCACCTCTGGTGGACCTGCCCTAAAGTGAAGGCCTTCTGGGAAATGATATATAATGAGTTGAAAAAGGTATTTAAGTATACCTTCACTAAGAAACCAGAGGCCTTCCTTCTGGGTATTGTCGGCCAGAAGGTGTTAAAGGAGGACCGAACATTTTTTATGTATGCAACAACGGCAGCAAGGATACTCATCGCTAAGAGCTGGAAAACTCAAGATCTACCCACACTGGAAGAGTGGCAGAAGCAGCTGATGGACTATATGGAACTAGCCGAGATGACTGGTAGAATCTGAGACCTGGGACAGGAGAGGGTTGAGGAAGACTGGAGGAAATTCAAGATTTATTTACAAAAATATTGTAATTTGGTTGAATGTTAAGAAGGATGCTAGATCATAAATAATTGCCCACCACTGAATTAGATCTGAATTTGACGATAAGTGAGATTAAGGAAAATATAAACTTTTTGGAGAATTGCTAGGTTTTTATTTAAATGAGCGGAGATAAGATTGCAAACAAGAGAGTAACTTGCTTGGAGAAATTTTTTTTTGTAACGATGTAAGTGCGAGCGGGAGACGTGAGGGAGTCCAAAGAAGTGACGAAATTATGTTATGATATAAGTAATGTTGTTTATTATTTATGCATTTGTATTCAAAAAACTTTAATAAATATGTATAAAAAAAATAAAAAAAATAAAAGGGAGTCAACCTGGAAAAGCCCATAAGGGTTGTCAGGAGAAGGAAAGCACACGATCCACAGGTGTGCATCTTGTAGTTCTGTAGAGAAAAAGGCAGCTAGATAAAAGATGCTCCCACCTCCCGCTTCTTGGAAGAAAATACTGCATTCAGCTTGGGAAATGCCTCAAAATTTCCCCTCATTTAGGTTTTGTGTTGCATTGTAATGTATTCCGTTATGGTTTTTTATTAACGTTTGTATACTTTTAATTTCCACTGAATAACTGAACAAGGGGCCTGAATAGAGCCAATTATAGTGGTACCTCAGGTTACAGACGCTTCAGGTTACAGACACCGCTAACCCAGAAATAGTACCTCAGGTTAAGAACTTTGCTTCAGGATGAGAACAGAAATCGCACGGCAGCAGCAGGAGGCCCCATTAGCTAAAGTGGTGCCTCAGGTTAAGAACAGTTTCAGGTTAAGAACGGACCTCCAGAACGAATTAAGTTCTTAACCCGAGGTACCACTGTACTATTATTACTATCATTATTAAAAATTATTAAATTTGTACATTAACAGGTATTAGAGAAGGCGGTCGCCCTGACAACCAACACGCCCGCCTCCCCCCCCCCCATCCATAGCTGTCAACGTTTCTCTTTTTTAAAGGGAAATTCCCTTATTCCGAATAGGCTTCCTCGCAAGAAAAGGGAAAAGTTGACAGCTATGGCCCCATCGGCATTTAAACAGGCTTCCCCGGTCACGCATGTGCAAAGGGCCCGTCGCCATCCTCAACCACGTGGGCCCCGGTGCAGACGCTTTTGTCTCGTTCCCTCCCGCCCCTGGCTCCGCGCTCCACACTAAAAAGGCCCGGGCCGAAAGTGAGGCGGGGAAGAGGCGTGAGGCAGGCCGCGCAAGTGCTCATTGGCTCTCGGCAGCCCTCGTGACAAGAAACCCCGCAGCCTGATTCGCTGTTTCGGGGGTGAGGGGTGGGAAAGGGGGGGGGCCTCTCGCGCTCCTCTTCTTGCTCGAAAGGCCGGTTCGCTGGGATGCTCCTCACTTGGGAGGGAGGAAAATAGAAGGCGGCTCATGAGGGGCCGGCGAGGGGCTTCGCGGTAAGGTGTCCGGTAAGTGTGTCTGGTTGCGGAACCCCTTCCCCCACCCACCCCCACCCCTGTTTTCCTTGGCGACGAAACGGGAGGGCTCAGGCAGACGACCCCCACCTCTCTTCGAGAGAAGGCGCATGCGCGTGAAGAGCGTCCGGCTCGCGCTCGTTCGGAGTGGCGGTTGCGGTCAGTAACGGTCGTCCTCTGACGTCGTCCGCGTTCCATCAGCGCCCCCCCCCCCCCCACTTGCCCTCTCCACACACAGGATGGCGGGCAGGGGGCGGGTGGGAGTAAGTGTGGACGAACCTCCCTTGACAGAGGCAGTCTACCTCGGGATCCTATGGAGGCAAAGGAGACTGTGCTGGTCGGGCCCTTATTGTGACACCCTCTCCCCAACCCCAACCCCCTACGTCACTGAGGCATCAGGCTGGACCAGTTGGCCTTAACTGGGCAAAGCAGTTCTTACGCAAAATACAAAGGGCAGCACAATTATCTTTTTTACAGGTGTGTAGGAGGGGAATTCCAGCAGGTGCAGCTTCCTTCACCTCTGTGTCAAGCAAGCTGAAGCTTGTCGAAACGTATTATTTGCTGGAGTCCTGTGCGGTCATAACTTGGGGGGTTGAAGCGCCATAATTCCTAAGCTGTGACACCCCCACTCCCCTAAAACAGTAGCCACAACCCACCCACAATGTTATCACCGCTCTTCGGCTAAGGGGTAGCCTGTCATGTGTGCTGCTCACCTGAGATCCAGATACAACAAGCTGTTGAAGCAGCAGGTGGAAAAGAGCTGGCACACCCATTGCCGGTGTTTAAGGGGAATTACCTAAGGAATCAAGGACTTGCTGATCCTCTGAGCAGACTGCCATCCTCCCTGCTGTAATGCAGTATCTCATACCGAACTCAGTGGGAGTGCAAAATAAATGAGCATGAATTGGTCAGAAAGAGTCACAAGCTTGTGAGAATGCTGCAAGGCCATTGTGTTACCTGCATTGTGTGCTTTTTGTTGCATGTCGCAAGAAGCCGCCGCTTCCTCCCCTCTTGCTCATTTTTGGATCTGGTGACTATCAACCGGTCACTGGTTGATAGAGAAAAAACCGGTCACCGGTTGTTTTTAGAGAAAAAACAAAATAGGAGATACATATCTTAGTGGAGCAAATCCTATTGGTAAAGGAAAGTGCAGGCCATTAACACAAAACCTTTGTCTATGAAGCACACAAAACGTCTGTACAGAATGCAAAGTTGCTTGCAAATACATGATTTCTTTTAAAAAAAAGCTCCTTAAATGTATCATACCATTGATCAGAAGTTTGTTATATTGTATATTGTTCAAATAATGCAGAATCCCAAGATTCTGTTCTGTGTATTTTTATCCACTATGTTTATTAAGCTGTTAAAAAAATTATATGAACAAGATTGAACTCAGAGAGAAATGTTCACCCACAAATCACAAGCTGTTGTCTGATTTTTATTTTTATTTCTGAATGGGTTTTCATTACACCTTACACATTATCATCAAGGAATAAGGGGAAGAGTGGAAGAGAAGGACACACACAAAATACCAAACTTCTTATGTGAAGCCATAAGGCAGGGATGGAAAACCTTTAGCTATCCCATCCAGAGCTGGTCACTGGACATGCAAACTGGGACTGATGGAAGATGTAGTTCAGCAACATCTTTAGTTCTGCAATGTCTATTTCGAATCATGCCTAGATGCAGACCTTGGCTTAAGGCTTCAAGACTGGGCCATTTTTTCAGTTCCACCACCTTGCCCCTGCCCTCTGTATTATTTAACATCCAGCCTGATGAAGAATTCTCAATAACTTGGAAGCAGCGCTCACTATTTTGTAACTTTTTGGTTCTCCCTGAAGATATTGCCACACAGGATTTTGTGAAGAGGAATATTTGCATGTTTTCCATATAGTTTCTCCTTCACATCTGCTAAACTAAAACAGTGTTTCTCTACGTGTCTAGACACAACTTAAATTAATGGCATTTCCCCTCCTAGTGCAACATACTATGTTATTACTGGTGGTAATTCTTACCTGTAAAGCTCTTAATAGCTTGGGCCCTTTTGGCTGCGCCTTCTTCAGTATGACCTTCCTCCTTGCTGTTAATGTAGGGCTGGGGAACCAGGTTGTTGGTTGATAACTCTCATAATCCCTGACCATGCTGGCTGAGGCTGGTGGGAATTGGAGTCTGAACATTTGGAGGGCCAGAGATTCCAAACAACTATAATAAGTTCTGCTTCATCTCACAAGGTTAAACTTCTGAGGTTGTTGAACAAGGCCTCTTGCATCGTAGAACCAATGACTTTAAAATTTCCTCCTTGGGAAATGTCCACTTGAGCTTAAATCTTTTATAGGCCTACTTGTTTAGACAGCATTGAAGATTAATGGTGGCAAGTATATATCAGGGATGTCCAACAGGTCAGTCGGGATCGACTGGTTGATCCCTGGGAGGTTTTGGTAGATTGCGGTAGATCGCTGGCTCCTCCATCCGGCCTTGCCCCCACCCCCCAGCCCCCCGTCCTCTAGATTGCTAGAACGGAAGATGGACTGCTTCCTTAGTGATTTATTGGTGAGTCTCTGTTTTCATTTTTTAGACCTGACCCCCCCCAAAAAGGGACGTTTCTCCCCCAAAAAGCTCAGCAGCTTTTACCTGAACCCCCCCCCAAGGGGTACATCACTGCCAGATTTTAATCATGTGAGTAGATCATGTGAGTAGAGTAGTCTCTTGGAAGTTGGACATCCCTGGTATATATATTTTGAGTGCTTCCTGGGGGGAAATGCAGTGAAGTGGGGGTGGACTCCAGAAGCAACACAGTGAGCAAATTGATTATGTTCAGTGGATGTGGAAAGCTGGTGGCAGTTTAGGGATAGGAGAAACAGAAACCTAGGAAATGGGGAATTGAACGGAGTATCCTGGAACAGGGCATGGTAGCCTGTCAGGAATTCTAAACACTTCACTATACATGTTGTTGCAGGTTCTGCTTCTAATCAAGAAATATTATTGTATTATATTATTAGAATAGAATAAAACATACAATATTACATATTATATTATTAAGTATTGTTATATCAAGTAATGTTAATACTAAGAAAAAAAGTGTTTTAAATTAGCAGAATGTCTGTGAAATATTTGTTTTATTTTCTCTGGAGTAAATTGCAGTATGGGATACACGAACCGTTTTCTTAACTCATTCTTTTGTCATTTTCCTTACAGGACTCTGCTATGGCGAATAAGCTTTATGTGACTTTACTTTTCATATACTTGTTTTCTGAAGCTCGCCACCATGGCTTGGAATCAACTACCATTTCACAAACAACAGAGAACCTTATACCTGAGAAGGCAGCTGGTATCAATGTTGATTTGGCCACGCTTATGCAGAGACATCACCTTCAGGAACTCTTCTCTCGTTACGGGGAGAACAATACATTGACTATAGAAGGATTTAGAAAACTTCTACGGAGTATGGGAATTGAGAAGGTGAAAAGAATTTCCCAAGATCATGAGCACCACCGCCACCACCATAGTCATGTTACCCTCAGTACAAATTCTGAGAAAATAGGTTGCCCTAGTGACGAACCTGTCGGTGGAAGCAAAAATCATTTGAATAATTGGGCAAAGGATTTGTCTAGCAAACAGAATACAGAACACCAGCAGGGCTCTGTGAATAGCAAGAGTACAACGGTTGCTATAGCTGCATCCACCTACACCACGACCACAGAAGGCAATCCTTTGATACAGCATTCAGAAACTGCAGAATTGAAGTCTACACGTATAGGCCTTGCCAACCCCAATCCTAACATTGTTCTAGAAAGCAGCAATGTGAGTTCACTTGTAAATGGAAAAACAAATGAATCGCTTGTTTTCATGAGGGAATCAGAAAGAGGAAGTTACATGTATTCAAAAATAAGAAAAATTACACAAGAGGTACTTGGAGATTGTTTTTTATTGAAAGGAAAGTTGTGATGTTTGGTAGCGTTGGGTTGGGGCCACTGAAAACCTTGGGGACAGGGCACTTTTAAGTTAACACTTTTTATTATCTACAGATTTATCTCCCCCTTCAGAACAGCAGAAAATGTTCTTCCCCTCCTGTTTTTAACCTTGTAGCAACCTTGTGAGGTAGCTTAGGTTAAGAGACATTGACATGCCCCAGCTTTGTGGTTGATGGGTCTATTTGTTCCTAGTGTTTTGCTATGCTACAGCATAAAGGTAAAGGGACTGCTGACCATTAGGTCCAGTCGTGGCCGACTCTGGGGTTGCGGTGCTCATCTCGCTTTATTGGCCGAGGGAGCCAGCGTACAGCTTCTGAGTCATGTGGCCAGCATGACTAAGCGGCTTCTGGCGAACCAGAGCAGCGCACAGAAATGCCGTTTACCTTCCTGCTGGAGTGGTACCTATTTATCTACTTGCACTTTGACGTGCTTTCGAACTGCTAGGTTGGCAGGAGCAGGGGCCAAGCAATGGCAGCTCACCCCGTTGCAGGGATTCGAACCACCAACCTTCTCATCGGCAAGTCCAAGGCTCTGTGGTTTAACCCACAGCGCCACCCGCGTCCCTATACTACAGTATAGTGGCTACTTTAATGAGAGATGCTACAGTATAGTGGCTCACAATAAAGTAGAATACATTTCTAAACATGCATTCTGTTATTTAAGTGTTTTTGCCATAAGTGCATTTCTGTTAGCGTACCAGCAATCAGGGGTGTGCTGGCCAGGTCATATCTACTTTTGTGGCATCTGTTTTTTGGAAGAAGGAGTAGGCAAGCTGTCTAATTGTTCAGACAGGATGGAAAAGTAGTGAATTTGATTGTAGCCTTGCAAATAACTAAACACATTTTTCCAGGCCTCAACATTTTATTAGTCCAAAGTTTGTTTTAAAGTAATTTTTGACATATATGCCACAAGGGGGAAAAGAACTTATTCTCTTCTACAATACTCTTCTCCACTTGATTGTATTGAAATAATTTTTATTCACTATCTGGTAAGTAGCTATTTAAAAGCTTAGTTTAGCTATATGTTCCTTTTTTCAACCAATGTGGTTACCTTTAGTTGACATTAAATTTCAAGCCATATTTTTAGAATTCCAATTATTTTAATTTTCGTCTTCATCATTAAAAACATTTTTTGAATGACTGTCAAATTGTCTGGATAAGTTCTTAATTAGAATGCTATCAAATAAACCTATGTTATGAAACCCTTTGGCCTCTCTGTAGCTGGCCTATCAAAATAATTTCTAGCTAACTTGTTCCTTTGTACCCAGTTCTTTAGTATTTTTGGTATAAAAATGTCAAACTTACATCTCCTTAGGTTGATGGGGGTGGCATGCACCTGTGCCATATTGTGCATTATTTTAAAAAACCCACCTGTTTCAACCGCAGATTGCTGTGTGTTTTGGGTTTTTAAGTGGTGGCATGGAGAAATCAAATCAGAGAATTAGTTGCACATTTCTTTTGAATTTTTGCTTATAAATACATTTGTTACTACCCTATATATATGACAAATTTTGTTCAGTTTTGCCTGTTTGTGATTTTTTGCTTTTTTTTGGTATAGCACTTGAATCTTTCCAGTTAAGTTCAGAGGAGAGATCTTTTAAAATTAATCTCCCAACATTTATGTATGCATTTTCCTGAAATGTGTTTGTCTCTTTTATAGTGTGTCAATGCTTCAAAACTGATGCTTTCTCATGGAATAAGTACAAGAGTTCCATTGACAGCCATAGAATTTAGCTATATTTGCCCTGCTATCGTTAACCAGATTGATGGCAGATATTGTGTAATTCATGCAACAAGTGAAAAGACAGAAACTCCTCCAAAAACTTATTCATTGCAAGTAGGTACGTTTGTTGGTGAAGTCAAACATTTCCTATTTAATCTCTTCTTTGATGCTGTACTTAAAGCAAAATATTGAACAATAATTTGTTTTGGATGATTCTGCTATCTTAAAGTCTTTGTGGTTTTGTTTTGAAGGGCGAGAAACCTCAAGCAAGGAACGCAATACCTGTTTTTATTTAAGTGAACTAGTGTTCACAATGCAGCATGCAATCTTTTGTGTTAGATAGAAATTATTCCTCCCACTGAGTGCTTTAGGAAATAAAACTTCCCTCCCTGACATAGGGTGGAAGAAATTGGTTACTCAAGAAAGCAAGCTGTTTTTTCTTCTTCTTTTCAGCTTGGATCGGTGGATTTATATCCATTTCTATCATCAGTTTCCTTTCGTTACTGGGTGTTATACTGGTCCCTCTTATGAATCGTGTATTTTTCAAGTTCCTTCTAAGTTTCCTTGTAGCATTAGCAGTTGGTACCCTAAGTGGAGACGCTCTTTTACATCTTCTTCCACATGTAAGTATCTTCTTTTTCATTGTATTTACTGGGCATGAATCACTTTGGGACATAGTGCTACAGTGGTACCTCTGGTTATGAGCTCCACTAACCTGGAAGTAGCTGCTCCTGGTTACAAACTTTGCCCCAGGATGTGAACAGAAATTGTGCACCAGAGGCGCGCGCGCGCATGCAGCGGGAAACCTCATTGGCAAAAGCCTCAGGATAAGAACGGTTGCAGCTTAGGAATGCACCTCCGGAATGAATTAAGTTTGTAACCAGAGGTACCACTGTACTGTAAATATGATCAGGAAATGTCTGTAATTGCACCATAATAATCCTACTTGTGGCACACCTCAGTATAATAAAGTTTTTAATTTAACAACTCGCTTTCCACATCAAACTACTCTGTGGTATATTTTTCCTTACAGTCTTAGGGCCAAACTAAACATTACATTAATTTCATGAATGCATGCAATGTATGCATTTTCTAAAATGTAAATAACTAGGGATTGAAAGGGAGCAGCACTGGGGGACCTGAGAAAGTAGAAAGGAGAAGTTTAACCACAGCCACCCTACCGTGGTTCTGGTGAAAAGCCATCATTCCCTACCAATGCAAATTAACAGCTTCGGGTGGGAAAGAATAATCACTGGGGTCATGGCAGGTAAGGAGAAGGGGAAACTTGCCCATTGTCCCAATACTGTTCAACACTGCCTAATGCTGCCTCTGCTCTAGCTCTGCTATTAAGTACATGTGCTATTAGGTTAATTAGAGTAATTAATAAGTCCCATGCTGAATCAGACTGAAGGCAAATCTAGTTCAGTATCCTGAACTAGGATGCTTTTGGGAATGCCACAGGTCGGATTTGGTAATCCAGTTTGTGCCCAGCTGTAAATGTTTGCTTGCTACTGTAGCAGTTTATAAGATCCAACTATAAATCTGCCAAAAGAAATCCTTTTGTGCCATAGCTGTGCTACTGTAGTTGAAATTCCTCCTTGTTTCAACTGAGTATAAAATCTATAGAACCCAAGGCCGTCACTGCAATCTGAAGATCTGGCATTGCTAACATAAGAAGAGACACTGATAGCACAGTGCTTTGGTATTATACAGATAGAACAGTGCAGCACAGCAGCTAAGCCAAGTTTTGTCTTAACCTGGGAATGTCGTTAAGAAGCTAAACAACAAGCTCCTTGGGAGTCTGCATGTTTGCACTAAGCCACAAGTTGGCTTAGTGTTGCATGCAAACACGGCCATAATACCATGAGATGGTATGATATGGGAAACAGGAAGCTTCCTTATACTGGGCCAGACTGTTAGTTCAACTAGCTTGGTACTGTTTACACTGCCTTGCAGTGGTTCTCTGGGGTTTCAGACAAGGCTTCTCTCTCAGCTCTACCTGGAGATGCCAGGGATTGCTGCTGCAACCTTCTGCATTCAGAGCACATGCTCTGTCACTGAGCTGTGACCCTTCCTCATACCACTTCAGACTAAGGTAAGCTTTTTTATTTTTTAATGCTCCTCTCTGTGAACATTCCATGGAAATAAAACTAATAAACGAGCCCAGAACCTCTGATGTGCAATTATTATTTGCAGGGAGCTGTTTTTACAGGAGGAAGCATTTGAAACTGGTGCTCTTCTTTTAGTCTGAAGTGGTACAGTCCACGCTACCCCTTTGAGATCCAAGTCTTCTGCATGTGTAACCCAGGCTTTAATCAGTGTCACTTTTCATCAAATCAGACATAGGTTCAACTGTTGAAACTGAGATATGAAAGCTAGGAGCTAAATGCCAATGTAAACCAAGGTTAAGGGCTCAACAACGGAATGTCTAGGCGCACTTTTTTATAACAAGAATACAAAGCTGAAAATGAATGAACTGCAGCTAAAATCTTACGTTCACTTTTTCAAATGGTCTAGTCCTCATCTGAAGACTGCAAAAAACAAAGCCATGCTTCCCCTGCCCACCCCCCATATATTCTTAAGAGGGTCTCTTCTCCAGTCTCCAGAGAATGTCTGAAAGATCCTCTTTTCCTTCCACTGTGCAGTTTTAATCTGATTTTTTAGGCTCAGAAGCTGCTCGCACTAATGAAATTCCCTGTCGCAAAACACACCTAGAGCAATGGGAGATTCGAAAGCTGCCCCAAATACTCATCCCAGACTTTGAAATAAACTGATGCAGGCAGACTCTTCCACTGCCCACGTCTTGTTGTTGTGTATGGAAAGGTGTCTGAAGTAATTTTTTCCCCTTCTTTCCCCCAACCTTTAGTCTCATGGAAGTCATCATCATCATCATGAGAAACCATTATTGGAACACAATAAAGACCCCACTCTTAAGCATCTTGTTTTTCAAAGTGCAGAAGACAGTGCTAACTTGGATTCTACGTGGAAGGGCCTCACAGCCCTTGGTGGATTATATTTTATGTTTCTTGTTGAGCACCTGATCACACTAATTAAACAGTTTAAAGACAAGAAGAAAAAGGTAGAGAAATCATGTATTGAAAAGTGAATTTAAGTTTTTCTGTGTCCAAATCTTAAGGGATGGTTTACACAAAGCTTGAACAGTATAAGCGGTCCTTGGTGAGGGAGCAGGAAGCACTTAGATGAATTGCAGCACTGTGGAGGGAGAGTTTTGAAAAATAAAATTGTGTTGAAAGGGTTTAAAAGTTGATGGGATAAATAGTGAATCAGAATTGGTTGAAATGTTTCATTTAGACTTGAAACTTTTAATAGTGAGCAAAATGACTTGGGTTGCTTGTTGTGAATTTTATCACTTATGTGCAGTTTCTTTCCTGTATTTCAACTTCTGATTTTCTTAATCCATTTCATGTTTTTATTGATAATAGTCTACGAGATATATAGTGTTAAAGATGTGTACCTAAAATGTTAATAACTTAGTGCATTTCTTCAGAAAAAAAATGAAGATGATGAAGCAGAAATCAAGAAGCAACTATCTAAATATGACTCTCAGATTTCAACAAATGAAGAAAAAATAGACACAGATGATAGTAAGTTTTAATAAATGTTGTACAGCATCGTCATTCAAAATGTTATGGGTTCTTCTTTGTGTTTCTATGCAGCCAAACTTGGTATCTGTGCCTCTGCAGAGCAATATCCACAACTCAACTAGTAGATGCTAGAAATAATAAATGGGCTTATGATTTTTATAGTTTGCCTCGGTATGTGACATAGCTATTCAGATGCCCCCTTGCAGCAAATAAATATTGGGGCATAACAGTAATATCTCATTTTGGGGTTTAAATGAAATGTTGAATATAAATTTCCAAGCCCACTATCAAAAAGATTCAGAAAGTTACTTCTGTTAACATGGTGGTGTTTGCTAGAACAGAGATCCTGTCAGAAATGTTGTAAAAGCCAAAGGACTTCAAGAACTGGAAAACAAAAACCCAAGGTCTTTGGCTTAACCAGAGTTGTGGATAAGACTGAATATATATACCATTTGGCTATCTAGGTGTATTGTGCATTTTTCTGCACATATAGCTAAAAGGTGATTATTGTTTCTGGTATGATAAACTACCCTTTTTTGCTACTTCTGATACAGTGGTACCTCAGGTTACACACGCTTCAGGTTACAGACTCCGCTAACCCAGAAATAGTACCTCGGGTTAAGACCTCTGCTTCAGGATGAGAACAGAAATTGCACGGCAGCAGCGGGAGGCCCCATTAGCTAAAGTGGTACCTCAGGTTAAGAACAGTTTCAGGTTAAGAACGGACCTCCAGAACGAATTAAGTTCTTAACCCAAGGTACCACTGTACTTCAGCATATTCATATCATCTAAGATGCTCTGGAAATGACTACAAAAGTTGGCACTAACCTATAGCTTATATCAGCAGTATGAATATGCATTCTTAGAATGTGCCTTTCTAGTAGGGTTCACTATATGGAAGAGATCTTATTATCCAAGAACAATTTCTCATCGATACAAGATGATATTTACACTGTATCTTGTACTAATCCATTATCCCATTGCATAGAATCATAATACTTTATCTGCTTTCAAAGCAGGAAAGAATAACAACTCAGTTCTGACATGTAGCTGCTGTTTAAGGTTTGAACAGTTTGTGGAATTGCTTATTTAAGTTATCTATTAAAGCTGTTTCTAACAGCCCAATTTTCAAATGCTGTTATGCTTGGTTTTCTGCAAGGGAGCAGTTTCATACCCCCTTACCAGCATAATTTACCATTTATTTCTTAATTATACGTTCTATTTTTGTGCAATTCTGAAATTTAGGAACCACTTTTCTGTGTGGTTAATAGTGCGGCACTGAGTATTGCATCAGTTGACTCTTTAAATAGGAGCCCAGAATGGGGTGGGGGTGGAAGCAAATGGGTAAGCACTGGTTTCAAGTTTAAATGCATTTTTCATAGTGATAATTTTCCTAGTATTTGTATAAGACCAATAACTTATTTTCACTTGTCTAATTATGTTATGAATTCTGTTGTCAGTGTAAAATGAGGCTTGCCCAGCATAAGCCTGCAATATTATCTTGTTCAGCACTTCCACTCCAGTAGAGTAAAATACTTCATTGGGCTCCAAATAGGGAAGGTAATTTGAAGACGGAAAGTGTCTTGGCTCAGGGTGGTATGGAGAAATTTCTTACCTGGCTCATTTATGGTTCATCCCATAGTAACTGAAATCCATTTCTGCAGTCATAAGCAGCACACCTTCCAGCCTTCAGCTCTGTAGAAAAGGCAAGGTGGCAGGTTGTACATTAGGGCAGCACATTTCTTTGAATTTCTTAATAAAACCCTATATCCGTGAAGTATTGCAACAAGAAAATATGGCTGGCAGAAGATGCTTATAAAAATGGATCTGAAATTAATGTGTTTCACACACATCTCTTCCGAGACCCATGGTAATAGAAATATCTACCGTAATTTTTGCTCCAAAACACGCACTTTTTTGCTCCTAGAAAGTAAGGGGAAATGCCTGTGCGTGTTACAGAGCGAATGCACTCGACCAGAGCCATGGCTGCCGTCAGTCAAGCAAAGCGGGAGCCGCTCGCAGGGCTTCTGTCCCGCTTTGCGCGGCTCTAGCTTTGCTTGCTTTACAGCCAGGAGGAGGGGGAGGAGCCGAGGAGGAGGGAGGGAAGGAGAGCCATGGGAGCAAAGCGGGCAGCAGCTGCTTACACGGGAGGAGCGACAGACGGGAGCCATAGCAAGCTGGGAAAAGCGCCGGGTAGCCAGCAACAGCTGCTGCAGCCTCAGCTAGCAAAGGTCCGTGCGCTCTCTAAACGGAGCAATGAGGCTGCAGAGGGACGGCAGGGCACAGGAGGGCTCTGAGCCAGTGAAAACCAGTAAAAAAGTTTTTAAAAAGGATGCTGGGGACAGGAGGGCACGGGATGAGGGAGAGGGGGAAATTACGATTCTCCCAGCGTCTTAGCTGATCCGCTGAGCAGGACTTGGGTTGCAGGGGATTCGCCATTAGCTGCGTAAAGCAGCAAAGAGGGAGAGAAGGAGCAAAGCGGGAGAGGAAAGGAGCTGCTTACACTGCTGTAAGTGGCTGCTGTCCAGTTGGCTCCTTTAAAGCAACAGTGCTCTTTCCCTCCCCCCTCCCCGCTCAGCTCTCGGAAAAGCTCCTTTTCCACACACCCCACGCGAGCTCCTTCTCCCCTTAAACCCCTCTCCTGCATTATTAGCCGCATCCTTCTCCACCCACCCCACGCATGTTCCTTCTCCCCTTAAACCCCTCTTCTGCATCATTAGCAGCATCCTTCTCCACACACCCCATGCGTGTTCCTTCTCCCCTTAAACCCCTCTCCTGCATCATTAGCAGCATCCTTCTCCACCCACCCCACGCTTGTTCCTTCTCCCCTTAAACCCCTCTTCTGCATCATTAGCAGCATCCTTCTCCACACACCCCATGCGTGTTGCTTCTCCCCTTAAACCCCTCTCCTGCATTATTAGCAGCATCCTTCTCCACCCACCCCACGCTTGTTCCTTCTCCCCTTAAACCCCTCTCCTGCATTATTAGCAGCATCCTTCTCCACCCACCCCACGCTTGTTCCTTCTCCCCTTAAACCCCTCTTCTGCATTATTAGCACCATCCTTCTCCACACACCCCAAGCGTGTTCCTACTTCCCTTAAACCCCTCTTCTGCATTATTAGCAGCATCCTTCTCCACACACCCCACGCGTGCTCCTTGTCCCTTGAATGCTTTTCCTTCCCTCCCCACTTAAAACATGGTTACAAAGCACGGATCCACATGGATCCTCAGGATTTTTGCATTGGGCTACCCCAAACTCACAGTCAGATCACGTCTGTGGCCACAGCATGAACCACAAAAATCATACATCCACTGTTTCGTTTAGAATATTTTTTTCTTGTTTTCCTCCTCTAAAAACTACGTGCGTGTTATGGTCAGGTGTGTGTTATAGAGCGAAAAATACGGTAAAACTAGAATGGGTAATATGGGGCACTCCAGATATTTATGGATTCTCATCTCCTATCAGTCCCAATCTACATGACAAATGACCAGGAGAAAGAAGGCAGGTGGCAGATTTCCCATCTCTGACATAAAATATTTTATGAGTAAGATATTCAAGTACCGAAAAAGTTGCAGTAGGCAAAAGTGTTCTGAATATTCTGTTGCGTCTTTTTGTTTTGAGAATGTAATCTGCTTTTCCTGTGTTTCACAAAGGGCCAGAAGCTTATTTGGGGGCACATTCACAAGAGCCTTCGAATTTCATCTCCCAGAAGCCAGTAGTACAAGAAGAAGAAGAAGTTATGATAGCTCACCATGAGCCTGCTGACCATGAATATGCATCCAGGGGGTGTAGAAATAAATGCCATTCACATTTACATGACACCCTAGGACAGTCGGATCATCTCAGTCATCATCACCATGATTACCATCATATTTTGCATCACCATCATCATCAGAACCATCACCCTCATAGCCATAGCCAACGCTACTCACGTGAAGAACTGAAAGATGCTGGTATAGCTACTCTAGCCTGGATGGTAATTATGGGTGATGGACTACATAACTTCAGTGATGGCCTTGCAATTGGTTAGTGTATCTTTGTTTTTTCTTGATTAGTCCCATACATATTAGTGGCCGATCCAACTCCTTTCTGTGCTGTTACCTCTTCATTTCTGGTATTAGTATAAAAGCAGAAAGGCAAAAGCCTGGTTGTCTGTTGTTGCAGAAGGCAGGGCTTCTTTTAATGGGTTTGAAAGGAGCGTAAATAATAGTGGGACATTAGGAGAAACTTCTTAACGGGAAGAGCAGTTTGATAATGGGGATAAGTAACCTAGAGGTGTTGTGAACTCTCCAGTACTAGAGGTCTTAGGCCAGGCTTCCTCAACCTTGGCCCTCCAGATGTTTTGAGACTACAATTCCCACCATCCCTGACCACTGGTCCTGCTGGCTAGGGATGATGGGAGTTGTAGTCCCAAAACATCTGGAGGGCTGAGGTTGAGCCTGTCTTAGGCAGTGACATTGGACCCTAGGGGGTTGGACCAGATGGCTTAGAAGGCTCTTCTCATCTATGGTGGTCTTGACTAGTCTCCTCAAAATCCTGTCGTGTGTGAAGCTCACAGTACATTCCCTACCCAGTGTTCGAAACTCCCATTGTTCTAGGCGCTTTTCGCGACAGGGAATTTCATTAGTGCAAGCAGTTTCTGAGCTCTGGGCGCAGTGCTGTGCCTAAGATTTCAGATTAAAACTGCAGAGTGGAAGGAAAGGAGGACCTTTTTTCCCAACAACTCTCTGAAGACTGGAGAAGAGACCCTCTTAAGAATATTAGGGGGGTGGCAGGGGAAGTAACTAGACCATGTGAAAAATGAATATAGGATTTTAGCTGCAGTTCGTTCATTTTCAGCTTTGTATTCTTGTTATAAAAAAGTGTGCCTAGAAATTCCATTGTTGCACCCATAACCTAGGTTTAAGGTGCCATTTAGCTCCTAGCTTTCATATCTCAGTTTCTAACACGGCTTTGTACAGTGGGCTGCATTCCTGCTACATGAAAGGTACAGGCTTATACATACACATCTACATCCAGGCAGGCAAGCAGCCTTATCACGGTTTAAGAATGCATTCCAGTCAGGCAAAAGCACTCAAGGGGACATGGCCTGAGGCAAGTCCAAAGGGTGAGATAGAGATGCTTAGAGGGAGCATGGGAGGAAAAATCACTGCTGATTTACTCCTCTCCCAGTTCTGCTGTTGCTATGCTACCCAGAGCTAAGTCATGGTTTGGCTTAGCAGTAGCGCAAACTAGGTCATCATATATTTATATGTGGATGTAACTGCATTCTTCAAGTGAGATTGCTTCTCTTTAATTTTCTTTGTCTTCTCCTAGGGGCTGCTTTTACTGAAGGTTTATCTAGTGGCTTAAGCACTTCGGTAGCAGTCTTTTGTCATGAGTTACCACATGAACTGGGTAAGAAGGAGCCAATTTTGGTTACTGGTAGGGTATTGTTTCAATACATTTACATTTGGTTGATTGATTGATCACTGTCACAGTTACATTGAGGTATTTCATAGTATGTGTGACTAACAGTAATATCCCATCCTCTCGGGCTCCTGTAGAATAGACTGCTCAAGGGAAAGTGCGCTTTTTAAAAAGCATGACAATCAACTAAAATATTGCTTTGTTTCAAACAAATGAATTCTATCTTGCTTACAGACCAACAAAGGAAACAAAATGGTTTGAATGATGCAAATACTTACTTTACACACCATTGGCAGTGCACTTAATATGGCAATGTGCATTGCTGAATGGGAGGTTTTCGAGAACATATTGTCAATTTAATGCAAATTAGCTCAGCTTTTCTTGATGTTGTTTAACCAATTACATTACGTTGCATTGAAGCATAGTGAAAAGATACGAGTTTTCCACTGATTGAAAACACAGTAAATTCTAACTCTTGAATAGTACTATTTCAGTTTAATGTGAACTTTATGAGCATGTCCCAATCCATTTCCAGTAGAGTGGTGGAAAAAACAAATACATTTCAAGTATGTATACATATGCAGGATATTCATTGTGGCTGCTAAGATTGCTTGGCGCTCCTGTCCTCAAAAACAAAAACAAAATGAGATTTTAAGGCATAAAAATATTTCTGGGGAATCAGGGGAAATGAAGCAGTATGGTGGACTTTTAGTATGCTGACAAATGACCAAAAATGTTTTGTGTCTCTTGGCAGGAGATTTTGCTGTACTTCTCAAAGCTGGCATGACTGTCAAACAAGCTGTTCTTTATAATGCACTTTCAGCTATGCTAGCCTATCTTGGAATGGCTACTGGGATACTCATTGGCCACTATGCAGACAATGTATCTATGTGGATCTTTGCACTTACGGCTGGGCTGTTTATGTATGTTGCCCTTGTTGATATGGTAAGTACTCTATATAAGTATCATTGGATATTGATAGCACTCTGGTATGAAATAGTTGCAGCAACAGAACTTTAATCAAAGATGATGCCAACATCTGAATTGCTGTACATAAGAGCCTTTCCTCATCAGGCAAAGGGTACATTTAGTTCAGCATCCTAGCAGTGGTTACTTCAGCCACAGAGAGCTACAAGTACGACATGAAGGAACATAGTCTGCTTGCTTCTATAGCTGGCATAGCAGTCTTCTCTCATTGTCCCTAATAGCAAGCTTAAAACAGGTCCACTGAGAAACAAGAGGAAAACTATCAGCATGCTTGGGGAACCCCACGCTTTGCAGAAATACAGCAGCTCCCCCATTCAAACAGCCCAGTGAGGACTTGGCATACTCAATGGACACCAGGAGCCATGGCATGTTGAAGGATAGGGTGGATTGGGGTACAGTGGGTTGTTTGAGCTTCATAAGATAGCATGGTTGTCTAGCTGGAACCCTGCACAAGAGCACTTAGGTTAGAAATTGGGATATACTGCAGTATTTTATAGCTGCTCTCGTCTTCACAGAAGGGGAATTATTACCAACTTGAACAAAATGTCTCAGCATTAACATATTCTTTCTATAGTATTCAGATTAATTTTGTTTATGTCTCTCTCTCCTTTTTAAATTCAGGTGCCTGAAATGCTCCACAATGACGCTAGTGATCATGGATGTAGTCGCTGGGGGTATTTCCTGTTGCAGAATGCTGGGATTTTGTTAGGTTTTGGTATTATGCTACTTATCTCTGTGTTTGAACATAAAATTGTGTTCAGCATAAACTTGTAATTTTTATTTGGTTTTTTGTTTTGTTTTTTACATTCCTGATACTGACATGGTACTGAAAACTAACTGTGGGCACTTTTTACCTCTTAATTGCCTCCTGATTAGGCCTTTTTAGTAGTGTTAACTGCTTGCATACATGGCAAGAATATAGTATGTAAAAAAGGTTAAAAAAAAAGGTACCTTTACCAATATAGAATGTAGCACTATGGGGAAACTGGCATATTAAATAGCACACTTTGCCTAACATAGTCAAAGCTAAAACTGTAAGGGAAGTGTTTTTTTTATTATTTTGAAAAGTTATTTAATATTGTAAGGATACTTAATAGCATGCAATGTGAGGTTTTGTCTTAGTCTTGTATATGTTAACAAGGTGATCCCAACATGAAATTGTATTGCTTTTGATGTAATATGATATAGAAAAAACGAAAGCTGTCATTTTCATTCCTGCTATTGCGGGGGCGAACAAGCACTCAGAGCATTCTTGAACAGTTATGCTACTGTAAACAAGTTTTCTAATGAAAAGATTAAATATTTGGCTTACCATTAAAATTACATGCTCACTTGTGTTTATGTTCACAAAATTATTAACACTACAGTAAAAAGTTGTGAAATGTCCCACTTCAAGGCCTCAAATCTACATCGAGTCAAGATTCTACATGTAGTTTTAAAAATGTAGTTTTAAAAATTGGAATGTGACAATATTTTCAAAAAGAGCTATGCTGTGTATTTTAGTGAAAGTGTTGACAGAAATATAAAACCAGTGGAGGACAAAACAAGGTTATAAGGAATGAACTGCACAGACAAAAGAGCACAAGAAGTAGAGGGAGACTGTAGAATTCTGCTCTGAACTGTATTGTGTGCACACTTAACAGTTCTAAGTTTAGTAGTGCATGGGGCAGAGTGAATAGTTGAATCGGAACTGTTTTTTCACACCATATGTATGCTTAAAATAGAAACTAGTGTTGGAAAGAACATCTTTCACTTCCTAGAGAACTGGATTCTTAAGAGCTCGGTGGTATGAAAAGCATGTGTGCAACAGAGGAGTGTCACAGGCCTAAATCAGCTGCTAAGACGCATGTCATAGTTTGGATAGAGTAGCAGTTATCCTAATTCTATAATACTAACTTTTGCTATTTACCGTATTTTTCGCTCTATAGGATGCACTTTTTCCCCTCCAAAAATTAAGGGGAAATGTGTGTGCGTCCTATGGAGCGAATGCAGGCTCCTTGGCTTCAGCGATAGCAACACGAAGCCTCCGAAGTGCAGAGGGAGCGCTCCCTCCGCGCTCTGGAGGCTTCGCGTTGCTTTCGCTGAAGCCTGGAGAGCGAGAGGGGTTGGTGTGCACCGACCCCTCTCGCTCTCCAGGCTTCAGGGATAGCCGCCTGAAGCCTCCGGAACACAGCGGGAGGTCCTGCTGCGCTCCGGAGGCTTCAGGTTCCTTTTGCTGAAGCCGGGAGAACAAGACTCTCCTAGCTTCAGCAGAGAGGGAGAGCTGCGCAGTGCCCCTTCAGCCAAGCGGGAGGAGAAATGGAAGGGGCTCCGTTTCTCCTGCCGCTTCGCTGAAGGGGCGCTGAGCAGAGAGCGGGAGAATTTCTTTTCTTGTTCTCCCCCTCTAAAACAAGGTGCGTCCTATGTTCGGGTGCGTCCTATAGAGCGATAGCTTACCTTTATGTGCACTTCAGACGAGAAGCTCCTTAAAAATGTATTTTGTTGCTGGCCCAATGTTGCTCATAAAGTTCCATATGATCTAGGTTGATAGATCATATCAACTTAGGTTGATAGCTAAGTCAGTAGAGCATGAGACTCTTAATCATGGGTTCGAGCCTCACATTGGGCAAAAGATTGCTGCATTGAAGGGGGTTGGACTAAATTACCCTTGTGCTTCCTTCCAACTCTATGATTGTTGTTGTTGTTTAGTCATTTTGTCGTGTCCGACTCTTCGTGACCAGAGCACGCCAGGCACTTCTGTCTCCCACTGCCTCCCGCAGTTTGGTCAAACTCATGCTGGTTGCTTCGAGAACACTGTCCAACCATCTTGTCCTCTGTCGTCCCCTTCTCCTTGTGCCCTCCATCTTTCCCAACATCAGGGTCTTTTCCAGGGAGTCTTCTCTTCTCATGAGGTGGCCAGAGTATTGGAGCCTCAGCTTCAGGATCTGATCTTCCAGTGAGCACTCAGGGCTGATTTGCTTAAGAATGGATAGGTTTGATCTTCTTGCAGTCCATGGGACTCTCAAGAGTCTCCTCCAGCACCATAATTCAAAAGCATCAATTCTTCGGCGATCAGCCTTCTCTATGATTAAATTAATTTAAATATACTTTTTTGCTGATCTTTTCGATTTTTAGAGAATTATAGAGTAGGACTAGATGATATTTTCCAACTCTTCGCTCAGTGCAGAATGCAGGATGCAGTTGAGGTACCCCTGGCATGTTCAACCTGTGCTTAAACACCTGGCAAAACAGAGCTCATCACCTAAAGATAAGGCGAAAACTGCTTCTCACCAATTTCCCGGCATTGGTTTCAGACCCGGAGCAGCAGTTTCAGAAGATGTAGATTTCATTGGTATTATAGAACAGACCTGTTACTTTTGCAGAGCACTGTTAGTTTCAGGCTTTCTCTGCAGGCAGAGCATTTAGACTGATAAAGCAGGGAAGGTGCCACGGGCATATTCAATATAGATGCTGTTATGGTCTTTAGTCTCTTAAAAAAAGTTACAGCTATTGAGCATTAGTCTCAAATATCAATATTTTAGCACTTTCTCTTGTAAAAATTACCGTATTTTTTGCACCATAACACTCACTTTTTTCCTCCTAGAAAGTAAGGGGAAATGTCTGTGCGTGTTATGGAGGGAATGCCTACGGGTGGCATGCCTACGGATTTTCCTCCTCTAAAAACTATGTGCGTGTTATGGTCGGGTGCGTGTTATAGAGCGAAAAATACGGTAGTTCACAGTCCTTTATCCATCTCAAAAAAGCCTTTGCTGCACAAAACACTCTGATTTTATGTGTGTATGTAAGGCTGATAAAAACATTTTTGAGATGATATTTGTGGATTTAGATACAGGATTTCTTTGTTCAAGTCCAGTACAATCCTTTCTGCTGAACTGGATACCATCTAAAATGAAACGGATCGAAGCATTTCTTTGAAGAAATAAGCACAATAATAGCTTTTGCAATAGTTTTTATAAGGTAAATGATTGTTTTGGTCTAGAAAAGGGTGGTGTCTCTTTCCTGGCTATAGCTCCTGTGTGTTTAAACAGGTGAGCACTCCCACCCCACTATGACTGATGTTTTGTCAAATAGTTTTCAAAATAATGAAATTGGTGTGTATCTATAGAACTAGTAGCCTGCCTTCATTCAACTAACAGCTGCTATTTAAATCCACCTCTACCATAAAGGTAAAGGTAAAGGTACCCCTGCCCGTACGGGCCAGTCTTGACAGACTCTGGGGTTGTGCGCCCATCTCACTTAAGAGGCCGGGGGCCAGCGCTGTCCGGAGACACTTCCGGGTCACGTGGCCAGCGTGACATCGCTGCTCTGGCGAGCCAGAGCCGCACACGGAAACGCCGTTTACCTTCCCGCTGGTTGGCAGGCGCTGGGACCCAGCAGCGGGAGCGCACCCCGCTCTACCATACTGGCTAGCAATTTGTAACATGTAGTGCTGCTTGCTTCAGTCAAGTTTTGGGTACTAACTCTTCTTGTGTGGTGGCAGGAAGAGTAAAAAAAAGTTGCACAGTACTTCCTATCTGAATAACAGCACATCCAACATTGGGAACATCCTAAAGAAGGGGCATGACTCCTTTTACATAAGAATCTCCTTCCTGTCTCTTTCTTTTTTTTTTTTTTAAGTCTGATGGGATGTTCATTCTGTCTGGTAACATCCTGAGTTCTGCTATCAAAGTTACACAACCTTTCAGACCAGCTTTTGGGCAGGGAGAGAAACCTAAGAGTTTTTGATTTAATTTCCTAAAGCGAAAAGGAGACACAGAACTTTGAGAACCTTGTGAAACAGTTGATTACACAAGAATGTAGCTCAACCATGTCCTACGCATGGAGATTTTAGGACGGAATTCCAGGGAAATGCCTTTTAAAGCCAAATGTCAAAGTAGAAATAATTTTTTGGGGAGGGGGAAGCCATCTAACTTGGCTAGTAACATGTTGCCTGCTTGAGAAAAGGTTTCAGAGTTTCTTGTAGAAGAGCTGTGCTGAGACACCACATCTTTGCAAGGTTTTTAAAAAAGAAAATACATAACTGCCTGGTGTTGTGTGATAATTCACACCCAGTGTGCATACCACTAAAATACGCGAGCATTTTCCTTATGCATGCCTACATATTTTATTGTTTAGAGTCACATTTTGTCACATCTAGACGCCTATCCTCAGAACTGGAAATTTGACAGCACTGATTCAGAAGAGAAATAAGCTTCACACAAGAGGCGTCATTAATTTCAATTTGTCATACTTTCAGGCACAAATGCTTCATGTAGATTCACCCCAATGAGGTAAGTAATAAGTTAATAAATAAGAATGCGCACATGCTGAATTCTTCTGGCATCACCACCCTGCTTTGTCAGGAAAGGGCTCTCCCATGTTCTAGAATTACTTTCTTAATATTAGAAGCTGGTGAATATTTTACTTACTGAGGCTGAATGTTAAGTAATTAGTCTGAGCTCTTAATTCCATGATAGATTTTTTTTTAAAAAAATAGTTTTTGCTGAAACAACGTAGCTGCTCCTTATTTTTAAGCATGAAGTCCCATTTTAGAGCCACGGAACATCTGTGTCCAGATATTTGCAACTTGCCCGTGAATCAGGAAAGTGTGTAGAGAAGCCTCCCACAAGCTGCTGCTGTTCATAAATTTTTTTGGAACTACAATTCCCATAATCGCTGAAAAGTCCATGGGACAACTGATGGGACTTGTAGTCAGAATATCTGGAGGACACCAGCTTGGGGAAGGATACAAGATATCCTTGCACATTCTTAGCAGGGCACTTCAGTGAGAAACCCAGACTACTAGCTACTTCTGTGCACATTTGCTGAGAAGTGAACTTCACTGACTTTTAATGCGGACGATACCATGCAGCAGATGTAAAAATTAAAGGAAAATGTCATCTTGGTCATGGCATTGTAGAGTTGGAAGTGTCATCTAGTTCAACCCCCTGCAATACAAGAATCTCCAATAAAGCGTACATGATAGGTGGCTTCTGCATGTGATAATACTTTGTGGAAAGTTACTAGAATGTGGGAAATTTTATGGTTAAACCAGTGGCGGACCTACATTTTGGGGCCTTGAAGCTTGAACTGTCACGAGGACCCCTTCACAACCAGCAATGAGGTCTAGGTAACAAGTTACCTTCTTCGATGGGGTTATGTTCCAGAACAGATCACGTTGGGATGGTTGAAATATATACAACATAGATCAAATTGAGTTGTGCGACTCAAATTGAGTCTACTAGACCCAAAACGTTTAAGCAATGTGGACTAAAGTCGCTTCGGGGGGCGGGTCCCCTCTGCGATCAGAGGCCCTGAAACTTAAGCTTCATTACTGTAGTTTCATAGTGGATCCGCCACTGGTTTAAACACTTGACAGAATGGAGGCAACGCGACAACCCTCTGCCTTTTTGGTTGGTTAGGTTGATCAATGGGAGGTGGCTGGGGAGTGATGGAAGATAATAATAATAATAATAATAATAATAATAATAATAATAATAATAATATATTATTTATACCCCGCCCATCTGGCTGGGCTTCCCCAGCCACTCTGGGTGGCTTCCAAAAAAAATATTAAAATACCGTAATGCATCAAACATTTAAAGCTTCCCTAAACAGGGCTGCCTTCAGATGTCTTCTAAAAGTCTGGTAGTTGTTGTTCTCTTTGACATCTGGTGGGAGGGCGTTCCACAGGGAGTGATGGAAGATAGAGATGTGAATTTTAAATATTTAACTAAAAGTCAAGCGGCCAGTGAACCCAGCCAGTGTTAGCTGTGATTTTGGGCAGCAACCGCAATCCTCCCGCAAAGGACGCAGCAAAGGCAGGTGTTTTTGCTCACAAGCCTCGATTCTTATTTCGTGTTTTTTTTTGCGTTTTCGAGCACTTAAAAAAATGCAGCGCGCCTGTATGCCAGTCAGTCAACGGAGAGCAATGCAGTTTTGGACGCAACTGAATTCTGAACCTGGGAGGGATCAGAGCTAGGAGTTTCTGTGCTGCATTTCCAAGTCAGAAACGCAAACCAGCCTCAGTGCCCTCACCTGTCAACCTGCAATACGGATAACGGACTGCACTGCAAGGCTGTTGGTAAGCTATTTAAGGCTGTTAGTCTGCGTTTGGTATTAAAAATGTAGCATTGCCGAAGGTTTATTATTTCCCCTCCCACCAGCTTGGGTCTGCCTGACAGCAGCGACGCTAAAATCCCGATTAAAAAAAATAAAAATTCAACTCCATGGGGAAATCTGGCAGATGGGAACCCGGAAGCTCCTTATGGATGCACTGATCTATACTTTTTTTCCTATCTCTGCTGGGGGATGCCCGGGCGCGAGGCGGTTCCGGGTTGCCGCCCTTGGCTCCGCCCTCTCCGCTCCCGCCTCGGTGCGCGACGTCCGCGCGGTCCTAAAGGTGACCGTGTCTGCAAGTCCGGGACGGGCTCGTTTCCCTTGCGCTCTTGCCAATGGCGGCGGCGGCGGCGCCGTCCGGCGTGACGGAGCGCTACTTCACCCGCTGGTACAAACCCGGTAAAGTTGCAATAGCAGAAGCGCCGCGGAAGCTCTCTCTCTCGGGTCGGTGGCTCCCCGAGCGTCCTTTTCTCCGGGCTGCAAGTCCAGCCCAAAGCAGAATTTGCAACCGTAGATGGAGGATTTGCAGCCATGGTTGGGGATGGTGGGATTTTTATTTGAAATTTATGAAACCCCGCTTGATTGCAAACAGAACAAAACACCAAACAAAGCTCAAAGCGGTTTGCAAAAAGATAAATATGGATCCAGCGCAAAGGAGGGTTTGCAACAGAGATGGGGTCGGGGGTCGCATTTGCAGACATAAGGGGTGCTGGTGGGGGTTTATTTAAAATTTATGAACCCCCGCTTGACTGGGGGGGAAAGCCCCTCCAAAGCAAAAAAGATGAAACAATAAAATCGAGAAAAAATGGTAAGCCCTGCTTTTAAAGCATGGGAAAGTTAAAATACGAAAATAGATTAAAACTGCCTCGATTGAAGCATCTTGGGTAAAAGGTAAAGGGACCCGTGACCATTAGGTCCAGTCGTCACCGACTCTGGGGTTGCAGCGCTCATCTCGTTTTACTGGCCAAGGGAGCCAGCGTACAGCTTCTGGGTCATGTGGCCAGCAGGCCTAAGCCGCTTCTGGCGAACCAGAGCAGCGCACGGAAACGCCGTTTACCTTCCCGCTGGAGCAGTACCTATTGATCTACTTGCACTTTGACGTGCTTTCGAACTGCTAGGTTGGCAGGAGCAGGGACCGAGCAACGGGAGCTCACCCCGTTGCGGGGATTCGAACCGCCGACCTTCTGATCGGCAAGCCCTAGGCTCTGTGGTTTAACCCACAGCGCCACCCGCGTCCTTTGGCACCTGGATAGGATTGCCTTAAAGGGGGGTGTTTTTAAGGCTATGCAGCAAAGATGCCTGGTTCCATCTCAATAGGCAGGGAGTTCCAAAGTTCAGGCACTGCCGCACCATATGATACGAGTTCCACTCCCAACATCTGGAGGACTGCAAGTCCCCCATCCCTGCTTTATAGGATGTATAGACACACATGCACACTAGTACAGCAGTAACTGAATCACTCTCTGATTTTCTAAGTCATTTTGGGTTGCCTCTGGAAAGAGAAGGTAAAGGGACCCCTGACCATTAGGACCAGTTGTGGCTGACTCTGGGGTTGCGGTGCTCATCTCGCTTTATTGGCTGAAGGAGCCGGCATACAGCTTCCGGGTCATGTGGCGAGCATGACTAAGCCGCTTCTGGCGAACCAGAGCAGTGCATGGAAACCCATTTACCTTCCCGCCGGAGCGGTACCTATTTATCTACTTGCACTTTGACGTGCTTTCGAACTGCTAGGTTGGCAGGAGCAGGGACCGAGCAACAGGAGCTCACCCCGTTGCGGGGATTCGAACTGCCAATCTTCTGATCGGCAAGTCCTAGGCTCTGTGGTTTAACCCACAGCGCCACCCGCATCCTCGGGCAAGAGAAAGCGGCTAACAAATTTAGTGACTAGGAATAGTAATTTATGTAATTGGAACTGCAGCAGCAAATGGCCTTGGGCTGGCCTCATCCAGACCCACCTCTTCCACGGCCAATCCCTTTTACTCTGAAATGAAGACTTACATTGTGATCCCATGATTCCCATTATGTTACTGATTTATTTATTACGCACCCTTCAGCCCACAGTCCCTGGGCTGGTTGCAGCATTAAAAACAATATAAGACACATAATGCCCATTCCGTGTTTGCAAGAACTTGATTGTTTAGTGTGGCAGTGTCTACACTTTGGAACTCCCTGCTTATTGAACTCAAGAAGGTGCCTTTTTGGCCCCTGCTAAGAGCATTTCTTTTGGAGCCTACCCAGATGCTTACGAGGTTGCGGTAATTTTAATGTTTTAGTGTTTTAGCTTTTCTCTCTTTTACAGTAGGGTTGTGAAATTTTCTTGATTTTACTGTTTTACCTTTGGTAAATCGCTTTGAGGTTGTTCTTTTTTTTTTTAACAATCATTTTTTAATAAATTAAACATTTTATGAAATTAAAAGCAAAAGGATTGTAGCAGAACTGTATGCAACTGCATTTCTTGAAATTAATCCCCTCTCAACCAGGCTTTAGCCTTGCCACACTTCATTGTTGTTGTTGCCTCCCCTGCTATAGAAACATAAATGGTCAGCTTCTTGGGCCAAGAAGTGTGTTTACATAATTTCAACTAATTTCACCCAACCTCATCTCTGCATGTTTTTTTGGCTGGAAAGTTATTTATTTGATGGTTAATTCCCTCCTCCACAGATGTCAAAGGTAATCCATGCGAGGACCATTGCATATTGCAGCATTCTAACAGGTAAGTTTTTTTTGCAGCCCATTTATTTGCATGTTAACTTGGAACTGCTTTTGTGTTCAGTGGGGGGGGGTCACTCCAAGTAAGTGAGCGCAGGATTTGCTCAATAGGTCATACTTATTAAGAGATTCTTGCCTCAACATTGAGGCAGCTGAGATTAGCTGCAGTCAGGCGCACATATAAGGGATGGTGCAATTGATCTACGTTGTATTGTTTTAAATAAGATGTGCATTAACTTACTTATTTGCAGCCAGCGCTGGATTGAGGTCTTTTAGGGCAAAAACTTGCTCTTATAAACAGAAGTGATAGGCTTACTACACATAAGAATTTTTGCAGCTTAATTTAGCCGGATACACCTTGTAACTTTAAAATGTTTCCCTACCTAATTTTTGTACTGGTTATTTTTTGTACTTTTGGAAAACTGTTTTGAGAAGGCTTCTGGCTTCGTCGAAGTAACTCATCCATAAGAAAGCGGGACTTCCCAAAGCAACATAAATTACTGTATTCAGCAATTTCCCTAGCAGTTGGCACTAGAGAAGTCCAAGCAGTTCATTGTTCTAACCTCTTTTCTTGTAGAATCTGTGTTGTCACTCTCGCAGAGGCTCATCCTCTTCTTCAAAAAGGAAAATCCATTGAGAGGATTAGTTACCAGATCAGTGCCAACTGCAGCAGGCTGCAAAATAAAGTTTCTGGGAAGTCAAAACGGGTATGTCTCATTCCATTTTTTAACTTGGCTTTAGTGTGATTGTCTAGTAAGAATTCTTTTTTAAAAAAACACCAATTCTGCTGGACTTAAGAGAAGGAAGAGTTTTAAAAATATTGTTATCTGTAAGGGGGCTATCGGTACTTACAGAGAGGGCTTAACATGGTATAGACTAAAATAGTATGTGCCTATCGTTGGCAAATGTATTTATGAAGCTATTTTGTTTGTAAGAAGCCCATCTTCCCCGTTTTCCTAGTGACCTGCGCGGCTTGCTTCCTCTTGTGATTTAGGGGAGATTAGATTGCATTAAGAAGAGGGTCTCTGTCTGTCGGTATGATCCATCATACTTTAATTCCCTCCCATATTCTTGCTAGAAGGAGAACCAGGCTGCCAGTTACTAAACGCCTGTTCAGGTTTACTGAAACAAAGTCAGGGCCTAGAGCCTAGAGCAAACTTTTTCAGCAGGGGGCCAGTCCACTGTCCCTCAGACCTTGTGGGGGGCTGGACTATATTTTGAAGGGAAAAAAAAGAGAAAATGAACCAATTCCTATGCCCCACAAATAACCTAGAGATGCATTTTAAATAAAATGACACATTCCACTCATGAAAAAAACCCCAGGCAGGCCCCACAAATAACCCAGAGATGCATTTTAAATAAAAGGACATTCTACTCACTGGATTTAGAAGGCGATTGAGCCGGATCGCGCCCCCGGTCCTTAATGTGCCTACCCATGCTCTAAACCTCTCTATCTTCTCACAAAACCCTCTCCAAACCACATCCTCCACCCGTTCTGCTCTGTTTCAACTTCAGTGTTTTGGCCTTGCTAGACTTTGTCCTTGAAGTGTGATGATGTCTTCTGCTTATCTTGAGAGGGGTGTGTGTGTGTGTGAAAATCTCTGGAGCCAGAATGCAGCATACTGTACAATGAATGAGACACATCCGTTGCTGTTTTGTCTACTGTCTCCACGAACCGCAAGTTGCTTGCAGAGACCACAGAAGATGGCCCCCCCTCCCCCCCATTTCTAATCCCAGTGTCAATTGACTTGGCCACCACTGTAAGCATTTCTCTGAAGGAGAAGGGTGTCATCAGCAAAAATCATGCTATCATTGCTCCCCATCCTCAAGGCTTAATGTCAGGTTACAATAGATGTAAGTTTATACTGGCAGCCTAATGGGTTTTGTAAAGGACCCTGGATCTGAACATGGGTTTCCTGGCATTCAGAATCTAATGCCTATCAGTTTTGTCCACATTAAGGAAGGAAACGGCATCTTGCTTAATTTAGAAGTTTTTTGTTCAGAACAATAAAACAAGGTCCCTGGACTTTTACTGCTGGCAATGAAAGCTGTCAGGCTCTTGCAGAGTTTCCTTTTCTCAGAGTCTTAATTTGTATAACCTCCGCTTCTCCCCAGGGTGCTCAGTTCCTAACGGAACTTTCCCCTTTGTGCCGAATTTTCTGCTCAGATGGAGAAGAGTATACCATATATAGGTAAGCAGGAGAGTTTTGTTTACCTTGCGTTGCTTCTACCATTCGAGAGTTTACTAAACTGGAAATTCTTTGCAGCTGTATAAGAGGGAGATTGATAGAGGTGAATGAAAACATTCTGGACAGTCCAAATCTGCTGCAAGCCAAGGTCAGAATTTTAAGCTAGCTCTTAGCCCTTCTCTTCCTTCTGCATTCTCTCACTTACTTTTTGTCTCACTTTTCATGTTTTCCCCTCTAGCCTTCCACAGATGGGTACATAGCAGTTGTATTGCCAAAGTTTGAAGAAAGTAAAAGCATAACTCAGGGACTTTTGACGCGGAAAGAATACGAAGATGTTTTGTCAAAACGCTTTAATTCCGTTTCCTGATAAGATGCACAGAATGAGAACTCAGCATTTCATTAGCAGACGCATGAACTGAGCGAGACTGCTTCCAGTATACCCCACAATAAAGTGACTTCTCCGCTTTCGTACTTAACGCAGAAAGGAGAACTGAATAAAAACGCTTTGAATTTAAAATAGCAACAGGTCTGAGAATTTGTTCTTTTTCAGCGCAAGCAATTTTTTTTAAGCACTCTGAAAGTTTTTTTATTAACAAACTGTCAACTGAGTACTTAAATCTCCAGTGATATCAGTGGAACTTTAAGAGAACTTAACTTTGACTGTGGCATTTCAAGGGGGGAATGCCAAAATACAACCGTGTTTCCAGTATCAACAGAAGTTTTGTTTACCTATAGTTTATCAGTTCACCCTCTACTTTATTAAGTGAAGACTAAATCTTGACAGAGAGGCATCTATCTAACACTAACAAGTTTGTTATTTGGAAGGGTTTATTGTTCAAATGTACACCTGAGCGAAATATTGTGGGTGGTAGCTAATGCAATGACTAGACACTCACTAGCTAATAATGGCCTTTTCAGACACATGGTAATTTGAGTGCGATGCTTAACCTTTCTCCTCACTTGCCCCTTTTCTACACAACCAGCTTTTTGCCTCTGTTGAGAGTTCGGGATAGGACTGGCGTTGCAGAAGAAAAGAGGCAAGCAGGTGATAAGGACAGAAAATAAATGGTGGGGAAGCCCTTATTCCATACTTTGCACATCAGAGTAAAATGAGATTGGGAATTCTCTTTTTGCCATTAAGTGTCTAATTTTTATCCTAAAGTAAGAGAATAAAGGTAAAGGTAAAGGTACCCCTGCCCGTACGAGCCAGTCTTGACAGACTCTGGGGTTGTGCGCCCATCTCACTTAAGAGGCCAGGGGCCAGCGCTGTCCGGAGACACTTCCGGGTCACGTGGCCAGCGTGACATCGCTGCTCTGGCCAGAGCCAGAGCCAGAGCCGCACACGGAAACGCCGTTTACCTTCCCGCTGGTAAGCGGTCCCTATTTATCTACTTGCACCCGGAGGTGCTTTCGAACTGCTAGGTTGGCAGGCGCTGGGACCGAGCAGCGGGAGCGCACCCCGCTGCAGGGATTCGAACCGCCGACCTTTCGATCGGCAAGCCCTAGGCGCTGAGGCTTTAACCCACAGCGCCACCTGCGTCCCTAAAGTAAGAGAATAAAAAGGAGCAATTAACCATAGCCACATCAGTCATTGCCTAAGTTTCTCAGGTTTGCAGGACTCTAAATAGGGGTTGAATAATAGCGAGACTTCAGACCAGAGCACTTCAGTAACTACAGCAAACATACATACATCTCAAACAAGAATGAAGAATGTTTAGTTTCTACAAAACAAGTAATGCCCTCTTTGTAGTGACTGGTTTTAACAGCTACAACTTACTTCCAAGTGGAATTATATAACCTTTGTTAGCTACCTAAAACTGAGGGATCAAATTTTACACTTAAAGCTGCAGTCCTAAGCTCACTCACTAGGGAGGGAAATCTCCCTCAACTCCCTGGGAGATATTTCTGATAAAATTGCTTAGAGCATACGACACAAATTTTACTGACTCTGTGTGAGCGTACTATGAAAACAAACAAGACAAACACAAGCTCTTAACTAGTTGGCTGCTTCATCAGCACTAACGAAAACCTTTATTTTTAGCCTTGTAAGTTGGTAAATTTGGTGTTCTTTTTTTAAAAAAAGAGTGAGGTTTTCCTTAAAGCTTTCTTGTAACTAACAAATGCTTTCAGAAGAGGTCAGCAGCTTGGAGACCTTGGGACCAAATCTTGCCCCTAAAGAGAGTATGCCTGCCTCTTTCCCTTCCTCCTCTCAAGGTAAAAGTGGGATCTGTGGCAACAGAACCTGTTTGCAGGTCACGTTAGGAGGGAGGGGGAGAGATTCTAGTCCCCTCCATTACTCCCTTTTCAAGGACACTCTTCCAAAATACTATTTTCAGATCAGGGTCCTTCGTGGTGACTATTAAACAAACAACAAAATACCAGTAGTTTTACCCTGCCCCCATGTAGCATATCAAAAGACTATCCAGTTCATGTGCATAAAGATCTATAGCAGCATCTTTGGGGTTGTAGAGTAAGACATTCATAAATGTACGGGATTACAAAAATAGCGGTACATATTAACAGTGGGCAAAAACGTATTCATTTTACAAAAATATGCAGCCATTTAAAGCTGTGTGTTGCTTTTGTTAACTGCCAAGTACCGTGACATCTATTAGATGTGAAAAGGTTACAAGAGCTTTTTCTATCCTGGTTTCACCTTTCTCAAAAGAAAGCAATTAGGAGAGGCTTAGTGTAAAAACTCTCATATGGAAATCTTTCTGTTCCCAAAAAGCGCCTTAGAACGGTTTCTTCTCCAAAACACTGAGGTATGCTACGTGTTGTTCCAAGGATTTTATCCCAAAGGCGTCTGTTCTTCCAGCCAGGCCACCACTTTCTCTTGCTACGGTCCGCAGGCCATTTTCCCTCCAGGGATGATGGGCTCTAAGATAGTCATTTCCTCCTCTGTGCTGCAATAAACGTAATTTATAAATACAAGTTGTTGCTCCATCCAGAAATAGGTTCATTTTGCTACATTTAGATGATGTGTGCATGCCAACTCACCTTTCTTAGTAACCTGCAGCTAAGTGGTAGAACGTGGGCCAGCAGATCGAGAATATACTTTGCTTTGTGAATGCACGCGTCCACCTAAACACAGAGTAAATCTGGGCATCACCAAAGCGTTCATGAAACGCCGCCTGTGAAAATTGCTTTCGCAATTTTATCAAAGACATTTATTAGTGGCTCAAACTCCACTACGATTTCTTCCCTCCACCGTCCATCCAGTAGGAAGTTCTGCACAAGCCTTAATTAAAGGAACAAGGAACAAGAATCATGTGAAGACATGCATGGTCCCAACTCTCTTAAACTGCTCTCTTGCAGGCTGGATTAAAAGGCTGTAATCAAAGAACTGGCTTTCAAGCAATGAACTGGTCACATTTTGCCAATGCCTTAAAGGTGATTTTTGTTTTGTTTTTGGCGAGTCCTTAAAAAGGTAACCTCTCTCTTTTAAAAAATGCACAAATTTAAGACAGCCCACCATTTATTATTACTTTTGAGAAAGGAAAACAGGCATCTTTGTTTTCTTTACGGTTGGGAAGCAAGCAATATGCTGAATACTTTGTAGTGAGCTTAAAAAGAAGACAATTCATGGTATCTGTGTTACATTAGACATGCTTTTAAAACAGGCCTGAGCATACATTCTACAAGGTGCTGATGGGGTAACAAGATTTGTGCTTGCTTTTTAAAAAACAGGGACCCCCTATTTCTTTGTTGGAACAAGGAAACTTTTTGGAGCACCACATTTGTTTCCAGAAGACCGTTGACTTGTTTGGCTACGATTTGTTTTTAAGCGTCACCGTATAATTGTAAAGTGGCCTCCCAAGTTGAGACCCGGCTAATTTTAGCGACATAATAGCACCATACAACCTCTGCCTGCTCTATTCAACACACAGAACTAAATAATATGTGTGATTCTCAACATTAGTCATACTCAAAGCAGGCTTACTGATTTCACTGAGTCTACTCTCAGCATGACTAACTCTAGGTTTTCTTCCTTCGACTACAAAAAAGAGAAAATTGAAAAAGCAAGTTCATTTGGCAAAACTCTCTTTAAAATTTATTAAGAAGCTTACCTTTGTGAAAGTTGCAGTTTTACCCTGAACAGGGGTTTTGGCTGTTACCTGAAGCTGCTGATAAGCAGGGACCATTTTGTCAATCTCCTGTAGAACCAATGGCTTGTCATCATCTTCCAGCTGAAACGAACACATAGATGCCTCTAAGATAGGAGCATAGCTGTCAAGTGTCCCTTATTTGAAGGGACAGTCCCTTATTCCAGTGCCATGTCCTGCTGCTGTCCCTTATTGATGGATGTCCCTTAAATGATGTCCCTTAAATTTCAAAGGAAGCAGCTCCTCTCCCTCTCTCCCTGCCAGCCAGGGAGGAGAGAGGCTCCAACTGTTTTGCTTGGCTGTGTTGCTCACCCAATAAGAAGTCTAAGAACTACTGGGGGGGGGTGGAGCTTGCATGCCTTGTGTGTGGCTAGTTAATGCAAGCTGAGGGGTTTTTTGAATGCTGGACGCCATTTTGTTGCATGTGCTGCTGCAAACTTTGCAGTGCAAAGCCAGGCCAGGGAGCCATCTTAAGTTGAGGCTGCATAGGCCTTGTGGTGCATGTGATTCAGATTCTATTCAGCTGAACCTCTGGTTACAAAGTTGGTTGGACAGTGTTCTCGAAGCTACCAGCATGAGTTTGACCAGACTGCAGGAGGACAGGAAGACTGGAGTGCCTGGAACAGGTGAGGCTGCAGGTCCCTTATTTTGGCTGCTGGTCCCTTATTTTCAAGGCTGCTGGTCCCTTATTTTCAAATCTGTAAGTTGACAGCTATGGATAGGAGAGCTAAACATGACAGAATTTATATAAGGGGAAAAGACTAGAAACCAGGCATGGAAGCATCAAGAACAGAAATTTTTAAATGCAACTTTTTTTTCATATTTGGAATTTGTACGGTACCTGATTAGAAAACGCAAGGAGAGCAGAGGCGAGCTTTAGTCCTTCTGCAGCAAAGGCCTAAGACAGAAAGGGGAGAAGTTACATGCAAACGTAAAGAACAGTCAACACGAGACGAGGGGAGGTCCTACTCTCAACAACAGACCTAAAAACCTGTTGGTGATTGAACAAGTCAAATTCAGCTCAAAAGGAATACACTTTAAAATACTGTTGTTTAAGAGAGACAGCTCACTTAAATACACTGGTGTAAGAGTGTGTGTGTGTGTATTTAATAATACACCCACTGGCTGTCTGCAATCTTCTCCCTTTTCCTTGTAGCCTATCCTGACCTGCAGACTCGAAAAGACCTGCTCCGAGAGAGAAATGGAGGCACGGGATATCCAGGGTCACATGTCCATAGTTTGAACGATATATATATGGGAGGCAACACAACAATTATTCTTACTGTCTCCCACCAGAATAAAACTGGGAGGAAAGCTTAAAAATCAGCTTGGGGGTGAATGAAGCAAACCCCACTTCTCTTCTCCGCTCCAAAAATTAAAATCAATACACAGTTCACATATACGGAAATCCTTTTTTAAAAAAAACAAAAAACCCTCAAGATACATACAAATGTACTTATTAGATTTCCCCCACCTATAAATGATACCTAAGAGGAATAAGGTTTAGGGAAAATATTAACCTAGACAAAAAGTGCTATATTCATTAGGCAACCCAAAGGCCCCATGATTTAATTGCTCGGTGTTTTTGCTAACAGAACCTCACGTTGTTCCAGGAATTAATTAAAACATTTTGCTGACAGCATCTTGAAAGTAGTTTGCGAACTCTCTTTTGGTTGTTCATTACCTCTGACTGCTGAAATAAATCCTGAGTGGTTTTCAGCAGCCCTTCCCCTCTAAAGAAGAGAGATAAAGAGAGAGAAATAATAATGAGAATAACAATTCCAACACACTAAAGACTGTTTAATCTACAAAACCCTGTGATTAGGGCTCTGGAGGGCTGGGACAGAGAAGCTGAAGATTTTGTGCAGAGGTGGGCAACTTGTGGTCCTCCAGGTGTTGGATTGCAACTCTCACTATTCTGGGCTGGGACTGATTGGAGTTGCAAGTCCGACAACTTCTGGAGTTTCCCTATCTATGCTTGAGTGGCCCAGAATAGACTCTGCCAAGGGGAAAACAGCTCAATCTCTCGGTTCTGCTCCAGACTTGGGCATCGCTTTGGCTGAAGATACAGGAGCACAGTGATTTTTTTATTATTATCAAAACATCCCTCGCGACATGAGAACGAGCTGTCTTTGCTGTAACTACATCCAGGTTACTTAACTTGAAGGTGCAAAGTAAGATTTCAGCTAAGGGTGAAACATGGAAGGCCAGTGTAATGAGTTTTTTTTAATAAAAAAAAGTTTTTCCTGTCTTGCTAGTGTTCAGAAGAGGAAAGAGCAGTGACCTTAAAAATGCCGGCCAGACACTTCTCAGACTTGGCTGATGGCTGCCTTCCCCAGGATACAAAACCAAGTACACACAAGTGGGGATGCAAGACAAGCTTTCTGGGATCTCTTTCAATGCTGCAGGGGGGGGGGACTCTTAGATTATGGTTACCAGACGTCCCCGTTTCCCAGCGAAAGTCCCCGGCTTTACAAATCTGTCCCCAAACAAAATCCGTCCCCGGAATGTCCCTGGATTTCATTTAATGTTCTGGAATTTATATTTTAAGTGTTGTCGATTTATTAGTAGGGAATGAATACTGCGTGATTGGTTCAACAAAGAAGACACATCATATGGGGAGTTCCGACAAGGCAAAATGTCGGGTGTCATGGCAGCGGGCAGCTCCTGAAGCCAGCCAGAGCCAACTGCATTACCAGGCTGGCTTCGGGCTGCTGAGTCTGCCGCTGCCAAGGGGGAACCGGGGACACCCGGCGCGTCAACTGGGGGAACTGCTGACCCCCCTCCCCTGCACGACCCAAATTGAGCTGGGAGTGAGAGCATCTGGCCACCCAGCCAACTGCCCAGTGGCGCTCCGGGGCCAGTAAAAACCCCGGAGCTCACGCAGTGAGGAGGAGGAGAGGAGAAGGAAAAGGGAGACAGAGAAAGAGGAAGGAGAAAAAAGAAGGGAGCCCTGACCTTGCTGCGCCGCTGCCACTGAGAAGGAGAGGTAGGAGAGCACAGCGACGGCAAGGACACGTGGCCAAGCCCAGGCCTGACCTGAGCCTACTCCATGGTGGCTAGCTCTCCAAGAGAGCAGGCTGAGGCCCAGAGGAAGGCCGCGCGACAGAGGAGACTACAGAAGAGAAGATATTACTTCTTTATTTTTAATTTCCCCTCCCACTTTTTTTTTTTTAAAAAAAAGAAGTGTCCCCGGATTCTTTGAAAAAAATCTGGTAACCTTATCTTAGATGCAACTCAGCAGTCCCACAACATCCCCTACAACATTGCAAGAGATCCTAAGAACCACCTGACAGGACTGCGTGGTATTTCATTAATGCCCCTAAAAACCTTCTGTCCTAGGCAGCCGTTTCTGCAGCCAGATGGCTCGCGCTATACCTCAACACCAAAAAAGCTGTAATGTATATATTTTTACACAGCATAATCACTGCACACGATGGCACTTTTCAGGGTACTATGTTGAATATGCATCTGCTCCAAAAGGCACCGCCGGTGCATTTAGCTCCCTTTGTCCCTTTATAGCATCAAAGTAGGGCTTGTGAAATATTATGACGTCTGCCATCCGCTTTCCCTGCCTGCCTGCCAGCATTGTGGAGAAAAAGAACATTATAATCTGAGTCAAGTTCTAGGAGCTTTTGCTCAATGATACAAGGGAGAGGGGAAGGGAATACAGTGGCCATTTTCACGTTCAGCCGCATGTTTAGTGTAATTTCTTGTTTAGCCTTCAAATTAACATGAGCAAAGGAGAGGTCCCAGGCCCAAGGAAAAAAACAGTGTCAAGTTTGGCAAGGGGAGGGCAGAAAGACGAAGGCTAACAAGAATAGCTTCCTCAAACTGGTTCTCTTCATAATATTCCTTCAAACCATGGTTTCTTCTTCAAACCATGGCCGGTTCTCTTCATAATATTACTTCAAACCATGGTTACTTCTTCAAACCATTCTCTCCTTAATATTCCTCCCTCCCTCCCTCCCTCCCTGACCCTTTTGTTTTTACCTTGTAAATAAGAACATAGAATAGGCCATGCTAGACAGGCCTTGCCCATGCCGTACAATCTCGTTTTCAGGATCGTCCCACTTCTCCATCTCAGCGTCGATGCGCGTTGTCAGTTTATGCAGTTCCAAGCCTAGTTTCCCAAGTTTCATTTGCTCCTGCAAGTGATAAAAGTTACTTCCTTTTTGCTTAATACACTATTCAGCTTCACAACTACAGTACAGAAAAATTGTACTAGCGGATTAAGAAGTAGCATCTTACCTCACTATCAAGCCTGACTGGCTTTAAGGCTTTCATGTTTGCATTATGCTTCTATTAAAAGAAAAAAGAAAAGGTTTACCGAATGGAATTTGCTTCCAGCGTTACTATTATTCCATCAAAGGGATGAGGAATGGAGTCAACACGTGAATTACCAAGAATGTGTGCTGTTTTTCAATAAAGCTCTTCCCTCCAACCCGACTCAAAATGATTGAATTCAATGAAGATTATGTTGTTGGGTCAGTGTTTGAATGAACCAACTGCTGTTCTCCTTTCATGGACTTCCTGCTTTTTAAAACCCCTTCCTTATGGGCTCACTGAACACAATAGAAGTGACCCATGGCTGTTGCTAAAATTTCAGATTTTTAAATATGTCAGTAAATCTAGCGCAAAACTGTCAATTCTGATTGGCAGAAGTTCTCGAGGTATGAAACAGAGTCTCCTATATCACCTGCGATTACATACTGACTTCAGTAGGCAATGTCATGAACTGAACTACAGGGGTCTTAGGCCATGGGTAGGCAAACTAAGGCCCGGGGGCCGGATCCGGCCCAACTGCCTTCTAAATCTGGCCTGCGGACGGTCCGGGAATCAGCGTGTTTTTACATGAGTAGAATGTGTGCTTTTATTTAAAATGCATCTCTGGGTTATTTGTGGGGCATAGGAATTTGTTCATTCCCCCCCACAAAAAAATATATATATTCCGGCCCCCCACAAGGTCTGAGGGACAGTGGACAGGCCCCCTGCTGAAAAAGTTTGCTGGCCCCTGTCTTAGGCAAAGCCCTACAGTTGAGAAGGCGGGGGAAAGGATTACCCAACTTTCTTTTTTGTTTAGTTACTGCTGCTTCCTCAAAGAAAACTACCTTCTATAGCCAGGATGGCAATATGAGGTTTTCATTAACCCTCTATAAGGGGGCGAAAGAAAACTAGATTTTTAAAAATTAGAGCACGGTGGCAAATAAGGAGGAGGCATGTGGAATGGAGCAAATTAATTTTTAGTGTAAATGCAGCAACCCCACCAAAGTGAACTTACCCCCGGCCTGGGCAGTGACAGGTACACACGCTTCTCTCCTAAGAACAACACATTAAAATTTGTCATGTAGCTTTCACGCACACCTCAGACTTATTCTTTCATTTCTTTAGGCTTAAAAAAAAAATATATTTTTAAAGAAAAGAGCCACCTACCTCTAACAATTCCTCTTCACAGATTCTGCCATGGCTTTCAGTATATAAAAGGGGAATTCTGCTACTGCTTAAATTTGATTCTTTGAAGACCTGGCACGTTGAGTAGGCGCCCTTCCTTTTCAACGACATTCTTTCTAAAATCTTCTAATACCTTTCTGAATGCCCAAGGAGAGGGAGGGAACTATTTCATAGGGGCAAAGAACGCCTACGTCACACAAGCAAGTGCAGAAATGAGTTGGGAGTGTGCCTTTCTCCTGGTAATTTCTGATATAACATCTCAGCTATTTGTCTTTCCTGCCCTACACCAGTAGTTTTCAAGGAGGGGTGAGGTGGTTGTATGTCCACATAAGCATTATTCAGAGGATTGTGATGGCACCTGGGTGGCCCAAAAAAGCTTGGCGTTCAAACCAGAAAAGTTTAAACACACATCTAATTAACATCTGACCTGCTGTGAGTGTCACAGAATGGAGAGATCTGTTAGCAAAACCAACTGTATGCCATACCCCAAGGTGATTAAAAAATAGTATTTGGAGTGGCGTTATCTGGAGAGTCACAATCAGTGTTAGCATGCCAGTAAAATAGCTAGTTATACTGGGATCCAGAAATGCTGTACAGTCGTAGCTTGGTTCTTGAACGCCTTGTGACTCGGAACGTTTTGGCTCACGAACCTGGAAGGAAGTGTTTCGGTTTGCAAACGTTCTTTGGAAGCCGAACGTCTGACACGGCTCCCAATTGAGTGCCGGAAGCTCCCCCAGCCAATCAGAAGCCGCGCTTTCGTTTTTGAACGTCGAATGGACTTCCGTAATGGATTCCATTTGAGAACCAAGGTACGACTGTACTCCTTAAAAGTTTAGCCACCGACGTGGCTGAGACATGCTTTCCAGGAGGTGCTCTATTAGAGAGGAAGGTTTGGCATACAACCCTTCCAAAGTACAGATAATCTCATGTGCTACAAGCCCTCTGCACAAAGCCCATTCATGCCCACAAAAACGGAGAGGATCTGTAAGATCTGTGACATGATCTATCATCTTCTGTGCAACAGAACGGAGGGCAAGCAATGGAGCAAGTCAAGCAATTTGGTCTGCTGGACCAACCCATGTACAGAAGACTGGAGAGACTATCCCAGGCCATGCAATTCAGATGTTGCTCTACTAGGTGGTAGATCCGCTCCACTTCCCAGTGGGGAGGAGTTGCGGTGGACCACGTGGCCACCCACTCCCCACCGGGGGCAGGGGACTTTGTCCCCCGTTGCCTGGGGGATCCCGGCCACGTCAGAGCCTAGCCAGCCAATCCGCTGGCCGGGGGAGCGTGGCCGGGGCCGTTTAAACGGAGGAGCGAGCCAGAGGACTTCCTCTTTGGCTCGCTTCCTCAATCACCCGCCCTCCCTCCCTATTTTGCAGGTTAGGCTATGGCCTTGCTATGGACTTCGGTTGGTCGCCTTGGTTGTCCGAGGAATTTTTCCACTTGGCAAATTGGCACTGGCCACTTGGTTTTCGCCTACCTCGTAGCAATCGTCACAACTTTGTTAGGGTTGCGGTTAGGCATTGTTTGACCTTGTGTAGGGAAGGAGAGGTGTGGCCATCACCTGCCCCTCCATGCTTAAGGGTATTCCGTTAAAGGAATCCGGGGGTGTTGATCTAGTCTGAAGCCTGGCTGGGGGGCTAAGGCCTTGACACGACCCCGACGGGAACACCAGGGGGAGCTTGAGTTGGTTCGCATCGACAGGACTCCCCCTACCGGTGGCTTACCCTTACTGGACTTCCTGCACAGCGGGCAGGAGTCAAATATAGTTGGGTCCAATCAATGCCTAAGCCAATACCGCTCACATTCTGTAATTCAATAAAGTTGTGGCCAAAATTTGCCCAATAACATAAACCTAATATCTGCGTCCTTGTGTGAGTTATTTCCAACGAGGGGGTGGCTGAGGCATCGCCACTGTGGCTGAGTCCAAAGATCAGTCCAGCTCAGTGTTCCAAGTACTTCAGGGTACCCTCGCTCACCCCTGGCTAACTGTCAATCAAAGGATGAGAGTCCCTCAACATGAAATGAGGAAAGGGCAGAATGTCTGGCAAAGAGAAAGCAGAGTGGAAAGATTGAAGTGGTTGAGACAGAGGAGGAAGCTGAAACATTTCAACAGGGGTGGCGGCCGCCGAGGGAGTTGCGGAGTCGCTGCTGAAATAGAGCCCACGGCACTCCAGCTTCTCCCACGAAGGAAAGAAAACACAAATCAGATTGGAGCCAAGCAGTTCGTTGTAAAAATACACTTGGTTTATTAGAAAGTGTCCAGCACATTTTGATTGCTCTTCAGTCTTTAACCATCACCAAAAAGCAGAGAGCGTTTGCCTCGCAGACATCAAAAACATACCTTTCCCATCACATCCCCCATGTTGTAAAGTGACAGCTTAAAAAATTACATTACCGTAAAAAATATAAAGTTTGTAAATTAAGGGGCAGGTGGAGGGGACTAGCCCGCTAAACTTTCAGTCCACTTAGTATATAAGCCTAGCTATCTTCCTGACAAGAACAAACTGAAGTGTTAATTGCAACTTTAATTATTATCAAAGAAATTAAGGGATGTTTCCTCCTGTTATCTAGAATGCCACTATTGGGTTGTTGTTGTTGTTGTTGTTCTCTAGCAGTGGCGAAGGCAGGCTCAATTTTGTGATAAAAGAGTTCAGAGAACACCCAGAAGTTTATGTTGTATAAATCCATAGAGTGAAATATTTTGTTCTGTCACTGAGCATAAATTTGTTCTTTTTTTAAAAAACAAAAAACACCAAGCCACAACAACCCAATTTAATATGCTGAATTGGAAACTAATGCCAGCTGCTGCTTTCAAGATAAAAGCCTTATTGACCTGGTTAAACACATTCAATCCCATTAATCTGAATGGAAAAATTAAGACACGTGCTGAAAACCACCCTTAAGAAGTCAATGGGACTTAAAAGCGTTTCACTTTGGCAGTGCTATGTACTCTGCTGTGTTTGAATCCAGCTTTTTCCTAGTGCTGACTTGCTGCAGCTTCCAACAAGGCCAGATAACGTTATTCATACTAAGTTTAAACTAAGAATCAGAGCTACTTGTAGGTCCTAGCCACAACATAATTTGGCTGATAAACAAATACATGAAACAAACAATTCATAAGGAGGGAGGGGAAGGGTGTTTCATTACATTCTTTCAAGACAAATTTGCTATGCAAGCCTAATTTAGGTCCTTACCCCATTGTACTTATTAATTCCGCCACATGATATATAAACGGCAGGCCAACTAACAGGCTCGATACGATTCAACAAATCAGGGTTGGGTAGCAATGTTGTTGAGCAACAACTCCAACCATCACTGGGTTTTGGCCATGCTGGTGGGACTGTAACATCATCTAGCGGACCACAGATCTAAACCATTTTTAAGATGACTGTGGCCAAGCCTGTGTGAGCCTCAGATACAATCCCTCCTTTCCTAGGAGCAAGAAGAGGAGAGAGATATTCCATTTTCACTTTAGAGAAAAGCAAAGTTCCCTGTTGCTTTCAGAGGCTGTGCTATAGTCTAACCGCAGTTAGTTAAAACAAACCAAGACCAGTTGTGGTTTTAGAAAGCAGTTTGTATGCATTAACTGGCTTCGACAACCCATACACATCAAAGAACTGTGGCTTGTCCTAAAGTGGGAACAGAAGCTTTCTCTCTCCATCTCTCGGAAATTATGTGGGCAGTGGGAATGAGCAAGACGAAGTCTCATGCAGCTCATTCACAATAATCTGTGATTGGCTGAACCAGGTCCCTGTAGAATTTGTGAGATGGAAGTGCTGCAGGTTAATTTTCCTCCCTCAATATTTACATAATAAATTGCTTGTATGGATTTTCTTTTAAGCATGTGACAACTTTGTGGATGTTGCCAAATGGGGACACATACACACGACTCTGTATTACCCTGCAAATACAAAGGGGAAGGGCATAAATCACGCCCAGGTTCAAGTTTTGCATTGAATTTTTCCTTGAATGCCAAGTAATCACTTTGCTCCAGTAGGAAAAGTCTAAAGGTTGCAAATTGGTTTAGATTTCTACCCCTCTCCCCCATTCTCCTTGAGGGCAAAATTTAGGCCATTTCATAAATGCACAAAAAAATATAACTGCATAGTATGTAATATTTTCTAAGTTTGCTATGAAATTATAGCAAACATTCCATTGGCAATTTCATACAATATAATTTAAAGTGCAACAACATTGTGCCAACATGGAAAGTTTAAGGGCATTTAGACATTACTCACTCCTAAACTGGAGAGGTGTGCTTTGGGTTTAGAAAGAAAACTGATATTCTCTTCCTCTAGGGCAGGCATGGCTAAACTTGGCCCTCCAGCTGTTTTGGGACTACAACTCCCACCATTCCTAGCTAACAGGACCAGTGGTCAGGGATGGTGGGAATTGTAGTCCCAAAACAGCTGGAGGGCCAAGTCTGGCCATGCCTGTTCTAGGGCAATGTGCATCTGAGTCAACTGGGACAAATGCTTAGACCTGCTTCAAATTTTAAGCAAAAATTGTGCTTGTTACTGTTTCTGCCCACAGAAAACACATAGTCTATAGTCCCTATAGTCATGGGAAGCAGGATTTGACCGGTCACATTTTTCTTGTGTGTGCTCACTGCAGAGTTAGGAGACACAACATCTTGTCCTTTACACTTTGAGCCTCAGTCCATTAAGATTCAGACTGAAATTAATGGAACTTAAATATGAATATATTAACTTTCCCCACTGATTTCAGTGGAACCTCAACATGACCAATTCTCTCTCTGGATTGCAGCCATTGCGTTCGACATGGGGAAACGCTACTCTGGATTTGATGAAGAGTCAATAATTCCAACAGAAATCTGATTCTATGAGTTGGAAATAGTTCCTTCCACCTAAAAGACAGGGATCATCAGGGGTGTTAAATATCTAGCAATGCCTCTGCGGACTATGATTAGTTTTCTTGATGTGACTTACAACAGTTTCAGAACTACAATGTTAGATCCCAACAGATGGAACCAAGGCAGCAAAAGGACAAAACAGAAGCTTGTCCCGAATGTGCTTCTGGTTCTTTTAAATATACTTCAGGAATAGAAATGAGACAAAACAGGTGAAATAGGAACACAATCTCCTGTTCACTATGCCATATCCAAAGAGCACTCACTCATATTCCTCAAGCCATTTCTTTCTCTTTTGTAAATATCTATTTGATCCAATGGCCCACCGTGGGACAAACAGGAATAGATACCCATTTCAGAAGGATCGGGGGAAACTGCTCCCATTGTTAACAAGCAAAGCATGCATAATGACAAATGGCTGTTTTGCAGCACTAGCCAGCCAGATTGGGTAATGCACAGTTCTTCTTTCAAACTTCCAAGCGGGACATCAAAGTTGTCCTCCTGCCTGGACAGGATCAATCATTATGCTAAGGATGCAAGAGAGCTCTGCTGTAGAGAACTTAACTGGGAGCTTCGGAAAAGAGCTCTTTGCACAAAGGGAATAATTTTGGCAGGTTGCAACTGCTTGTCCTGCAGCTGTAAAGGTAAAGGGACCCCTGACCATTAGGTCCAGTTATGACTGACTCTGGGGTTGCGGTGCTCATCTTGCTTTACTAGCCAAGGGAGCCGGCGTACAGCTTCTGGGTCATGTGGCCAGCATGACTAAGCTGCTTCTGGCAAACCAGAGCAGCACACAGAAATGCCGTTTACCTTCCTGCTGGAGTGGTACCTATTTATCTACTTGCACTTTGACGTGCTTTCGAACTGCTAGGTTGGCAGCAGCAGGGACCGAGCAATGGGAGCTCACCCTGTCGCGGGGATTCGAGCCGTCAACTTTCTGATCAGCAAGTCCTAGGCTCTGTGGTTTAACCCACTGCGCCACCCGTGTCCCTTCCTGCAGCTGTAGTTCTGCAGAAAAGCTGTGCTTGCTGAAATTCTTCTTCTACAGAACTGCTAAGGCATCCTGCCCTACAGCAACCTAGGAGGAAGCCTACTTGTATTTGTCACTATGGGTGAAGGCTGATGTAGTATTGAAGCAGAAGCTACAATTGGATCTTCTCCATTGCTGTGAACTCTGTTTCCATATGGCTTCTGCTTCCAGCCACACTTCACAGTTCCTATACCTTCACAGGTATACAAGTCCAAGATAGTCAGGACCAGTGCTTTTTTTTCTTCTTCTTCTAAAAAATGTTTAGGGGTACTCTCATTTTGACTCAAGAAAACCACCATTTTGTAGTTCAAATCGGGGGAAATAAATGCAGTAAATGGACAAAAGTAGAAAGATTCACAAAATGTTTAGCAGTATTCCTCCCCCCCAGAAAAAAGCACTGGTTAGGACACTTCTAGATCTTGGCCCTGCTAGCAGAAATGCAATAGGAAACTGGGGAGGATAAAAGACTAAACACAGACTTCCCCTTTGGCACTCTGCAGTAAAAGCTACCATTGTATGTCGGGTTTTGGTCTAATATCAAACCTAATTTCTTTGCCCTGAGTTTTCCATAAAACACACAACTGAATCAATACATCAGATGCTACATTTCTATAAAATGAAGTGTGGCACAATTCAGTGGGCGAAACCCTCCATAAAACTGAAAAGCTGGAATTAAACTTATCTGAAGAAAATTAAAATTATGCTTAGAAATGAGAAGTCTCTTGATAAATTAACACTGCACAATGCCTCAGGCAAGACATTAAGAGAGAGATTTGCTCTTTCACAGTTTCTTTTCTACATGCCATACAAATACCAGGTGACTTACCCACCACAGAAAATAGGCCAAAAGTTGCGTAGAGTCATCAGAGAGATCCCATCCAAGCAGAAAGGATAGCAGTTTAAAAATCAAATAGCTACATTCACTACATTGTGGAGCGAACAGAATGAGAGCAGACAGTACAGAAATAAAAGGGTGTATCTTTTGCAAGAACACTGGACAATTTAGGTCAGACAGAAAGAAAGAAAGGCGTCTCTTTACAACCCCCTCGCAAAAAAAATGTTTCCATTGTTTTGTATTACTAAGCATTTCCTGAAATTAATGCTTGAAAGTTTATTGCTGCATCTCCATAAAAAGCAAAACCTATAAAGTACTCTCACTGTATAACATTTATCCCTCTAAAATAATGGTTTTCAAACTATACCACCCGGGAGCTCTTTCAAAGGTTTATCAGGGCTCCTCAGTGTTGGACAAGCTACTTTAAAAAGCCCTCCTTGCAAAACGCAGCCTTGGGAGAAACTGCAGGGTACATCATACAATATAACCCCAATTAACAGGGAGCAACTGCTAGGCCCAAGAAGTGAAAATGCACCCAGGAACATCCCCCAGAATCCTATGCAATGTGCAGGAGCTCCAAGGCTAACTAGCAGGGGCTCCTCAGTTGTCCAATCCAAAGAGATAGGGTTCCTTGAGGTGCGAAGCTCAAACTCACTTCTTTTAAAGCATTAACTGTGAGCATGATCACACCAGACTTATAGATTCAAGGAACCCCGAATTTACAAAATGCTCAACCTCAAAATCATACTCGTTAGCCTGGTTTGCACGTGAACAACAAACCATGGCTAGAATTATAAGTGTGAGCTGCAGTGAACCTAAGATTTGCGTACCACCCACTCCCTGTTGGCGAAGCTGCAAGGAGGAGGCCAAAAGTTTCCACTTCTGTCCAAACTGTAAATTTTGTTAACTATGTTTAGTGAAAGCAAGTCAGCTTTATAAGCTATGGGTTCGGAGCTGGCTTGCTCACACTAACCATTACATATCTTTCAGTGCCAGGCAAAAATGTTTCTCTATAACCAGGCCTTTGGATAGGGGTTATTGGTCTGTTTTTATATATTTTGTGTTCTCATTTTGTATATTTATGTTGTGAACCACCCTGTGATCTTCAGATGAACATACGTATTTATATACCATCATCATCATCATCATCATCATCATCATCATCATCATCACCATAGCTAAAACTAAATGCAGTCTCCCCATGTACGGACATCATAAAAAGCTCTAAAGCAGATATGAAAATCTTTTAAGCTGCTCCTTCCAGCCACACAAATGGAGCAGGGAGCGTGTTGAGACCATGGCTCCCTGCAACTCGTCCTCATAAGACCAAACCATGGTTTAGCGCTACGTGCTAGCACAGCCAATCTTTCCCTGAAATGGTGAAACCAGACTGATTCAGAGTGACTATCTAGAGTTATTATTTAGCTACTTCATACTAGCACAGCATCATGGGTTCTCCAAAGTTTGCTGGGCTAATAAATGCAATAGTAAATTACGTGTTTCTAAACACTCAGTGGACATACGCCAAGAAGCTCTGCCAACTGGGCCTCCATGTCAATTTATCTGCTGCATCTGGAGCTGTGTATTTGCTCTGCAGGCTTCACAATTTGCAACGTAGCAAATATGAGGGTACCTATGGAGCTGCGTAAAATGTTAAGTGACTCCAAGTTGTCCTTTGTTGACCTTATAAAGGATTCAACTTAGATGCACAAACCCATCTTGCATAACAGCCAGGGTATTCAGAATACACGTGTGCTGTAAGTTGGTAGCTTGTATTTAAGGACAGTAGGTTGTCTGCATCTAAGAACAGCTCTCTCACCTCGTCTTCCTTCAAACACATCACTGATTTCTCTTAAGAGCAAGGAGATGTCAGTCAGCTGTGACTCCCAGGCTTCGCAGAACACATCCAGATTTTCTTTTGCAATCTTGCTGGAAGGATGCAACGTCAGGGTTTCTGCCGCAGAAATTATCTGAAGGAAACAAAGCAGATCTTGCCATGTAACCAGAAATTGCTAATCAGCATCCACCCCCAGAGGCAAAGAATAAACAGCCTCTCATTTGTATTTAAAAAGGGCCGCTGTAGCATTTGCCTGGCAAAGCTTTGCAAACACTAAGGGCATTCATTGGGAGTACATTGTGCAAAACTGTTCTGAACAAACAGTTTTCTTAAATTGAGTGAACTGAGAAAAACCACTTAATATAATTAATCACGACAATTTCACAGATTATTATTAATTTACATAATACATTCATATTAAAGGCAAAAAAGGTTCACCGAAATTGGTAGAACGTCTGTAAGAGCTTTATCACATCACAGATGTGCAGTACTGCAGATGAGAGCCCAGATGTTGTTCCATGTAAACTATACTGCACCTGTGGAACACTGGTTACTAAAAATGATCCTAAAACTAACATTCCCTTTTGTCCCAAAACAATTTTGCTACTCAGATGTTCATGAAATCTATCTAATACGGAATTCACATAGAATTTAGCACAGAGGATTTGCAGCAAAGACAACTTGCCAACGCTTTGGATAGAAAGCAGCATCAGGATGCATGAGCCAATGGTCTGATTGGTGTAAAGTAGCCTCATTTGTTCAGAGCAAGTCTAAATTCTGGCCTTCCACTATGGTCCATTACAGATTGGGTATGTATTCTTTCTCCTCTCTGTGAAGAGAATTCCCTGTGGGTGTTAACCGCAAAATTACTATAACACTGAAGAAAATCATTCCAAAGGGTTATACCACCAGTACTTGACCCCAGCAAATTAGATTAATTAATTAATAAATGGGATTGGGTCAGTGCTGAAAGTGTTATGCTTTGCAAAGGATGTTGTGTGTTCAGAGTAGTGATGTGAGGTGAGAATATTCTCCAGAGAATATTCTCCACAAACTGTAAATTCTAATGTAAGAACCAGTTTTACAACCCACATTTAAAAAATCTAGTGAACAGTAAGTCAAGCTGTGATACTGCCAGTTTAAGTAATGAATAATTATTATTATTTTTTAATCCAGTTACATTACTGGGCATTGTGTCATTCACCATTGGCACTTCTGAAATGTGAGCTACAGAAAACATTTTTATTTTTTTTAGTTTTAAAAATGCTATTCATTTAATTTGATGAACATTTGAATTCGTATGTATTTCAGCTACATGTAATAGCCTTTTTTCTATTTTGGTGTGATCTTATTCTTAGCAATTCTATAGCCTTGGCCATACAGTGTGATTTTTTTTATTTTATTTTTTACAGAAAGTAGCTTTAATGCTTTATACACTTAAAATACGTAGGCCTATACAATTATGTGAAACAGCATGTGAGGTGTCCTTGATTTAAACAGTTGACATTTCTATATTTTTATTTGGTGCCAGTAACTGGTTTTTGCAGTGCCATTCAATGGTACAAGGTGCCATTTACCAGAGACATGCTGAAATATATTATCATATAATGATAATATATTTAATGTTAATGGCTTCTTTTTTATATGTATGCATATAGTTTTGTTCATCAAGCTATGTTTTAGTCACCAAAACAGTTATTAAGTTTTAGAGCAATTAGAAGCACAAGATAGCCTATTACTGAATTTACTTGTATCAAACCTTAACATGCCAATTATATTTTTTGACTTGTCCTATAACACGTACATGTTCTAATGGAAGAATAAAATATGATTTAGCTACTGAGTTTCCTTATACCAAACCTTAACATGACAATTACTGGTGCCATCACCTTAGAAAGGTTTAAAGCGCATTAAAATTATATCATTTTCAATGCATTAAAATGAATATTCTCCTATTTTAAATGAAAATTCTTTAATATTCTCATTAATCGAGAATATTCTTCAAAGAATTATTCACAGCTGCAAAAGTGCTCACTGCTAGGCTCCTTCACAATGGATGCTGCTTAAAAATATGGCATACTATACAAAAGGAACTAAGAGATAGTGAAATAGAAAAAGAGATATTAAATTGGTCTCCTTTTGTAAAGTCCATGTAGACTGGGAGTAATACTGATGCACATTAATACAGTGGTACCTCGGGTTACATACGCTTCAGGTTACATACGCTTCAGGTTACAGACTCCGCTAACCCAGAAATATTACCTCACTTTGCTTCAGGATGAAATATTACCTACTTTGCTTCAGGATGAGAACAGAAATCGTGTGGCGGCAGCAGGAGACCCCATTAGCTAAAGTGGTGCTTCAGGTTAAGAACAGTTTCAGGTTAAGAACTGACCTCCGGAACGAATTAAGTACGTAACCAGAGGTACCACTGTATAAATCCATTTAATCTGATCTGCTAGATGAAGGAAATCAGCTTGAATGTGTAATGACTGATGAGCAGGTGGACTGATTAAAAGGTAACATCAGAACTCCTCAATTTCATACAGGAAAAATAATAATCTGCAGCAGCGATAGAGGCTAAGCTCTTGCTAGTGGTCATCACCCAAAAGCTTATGGCACAGCAGTTCAATGCCTCCTAGCTGTGCTGTTTCTAAAGCTGGATGTGTCCAAAATGAGATACCGCAAGCACAGGTCTGCCTTCAAAACATCTCTTTCAACACCGCAAGGTAAAAATCACACCTACCTGAGGCCCCGTTACGTGAAAAGTGTCTTCTGCATGTAGACAAGTAATTTCCAGCGGCTCTGTTCCGGAGACATGCCTCAATAAATGACATATCTAGGAAACGAAGCAGGAAAAGCCACCTACCAATTATGGGATTGTTATGGAAAGACAACGTAGAAATTACATTGGTGCCAAATGAAAGCTTTTAGAATTCAGAAACTGCTGATGATAACCTGGATCTCTGCTGAACGGCTAAAAAGCTAAGGGGAGAAGAGCAGCGATTGACCTTCCTGCCCCTCCATCACTTGTCTCCTGAACTCTGGTCCCCTAGACCTTTTCTCTTTGCCTCAGCTGGTGCAAATGTGCAGCTGCGTAGCCAGGCAAAGGGATAATCTTATCTGTCTCCTCCAATTCTCTCCCTCCTCCTCCTGCTCCTTAGACATTTGACATTGAAATCCAGCATGCAATTCCAGCTTGGCCCCTGAACATGCTTAGCATTCCTGCATTGCAGCAGGTTGTTCTAGAATGATGAACCTCCCAACTCTACAGTTCTACAATGCTCCCAACCTAAATCAATAGCACTGGAAGCTTGGCTGCAGTGGCCCCACAGTCATTTTGCAGTGTTGATTCTAGAGCCATAATACACTAAGGTCAGAAACTAGTTTCACTACAGCACCACTTTGTAGAACAAGGCAGAGGGGCAGCATATATATAAAAAAACACTCCCCAACTAAGGTGACCCACCTACAAGGTCCGATGCCCCATATGAGATTTCCCCTTTCAACTCTAAGGGTGGTAACAGAGGTGGTACCTCCTAAGAACCCACATCTGGACCAGGAACACACCCCAAGAACATGATTTGCAACTCTGATATGCATTACAAGAGGCAGCAACAGCTATCAGCATAGTGTGTTCTACCTCCACTGACAGAATGTGTAAAGGACCCCTGGACAGTTAAGTCCAGTCAAAGGCAACTATGGGGTTGCGGTGCTCATTTCGCTTTCAGGCCGAGGGAGCCGGCATTTGTCCACAGACAGCTTTCCGGGTCATGTGGCCAGCAGGACTAAACCGCTTCTGGCACAACGGAACACCGTGATGGAAACCGGAGCGCACGGAATAATAATAATAAATAATAATAATAATAATAATAATAATAATAATAATAATAATTTATACCCCACCCATCTGGCTGGGCTTCCCCAGCCACTCTGGACGGCATCCAAAAAAAATATTAAAACACTGTAATATATCAAACATTAAAAGCTTCCCTAAACAGGGCTGCCTTTAGATGTCTTCTAAAAGTCTGGTAGTTGTTTTTCTCTTTCATTGTTGTTAGCCGCCCTGAGCCCAGCTTCAGCTGGGGAGGGCGGGATATAAATAAAATTTTTTTTTTTTTTTATTATTATTATTATTATTATTATTATTATTATTATTATTATTATTTGACATCTGTTGGGAGGGCGTTCCACAGGGAAGGCGCCACTACTGAGAAGGCCTTCTGCCTGGTTCCCTGTAACTTGGCTTCTCGCAGTGAGGGAACCGCCAGAAGGCCCTTGGAGCTGGACCGCAGTGTCCGGGTAGAACAATGGGGGTGGAGACGCTCCTTCAGATATACTGGACCGAGGCCGTTTAGGGATTTAAAGGTCAGCACCAACACTTTGAATTGTGCTCGGAAACGTACTGGGAGCCAATGTAGATCTTTCTACATTGTTTACCTTCCCATCGGAGTGGTACCTATTTAACTTCTTGCACTTTGATGTGCTTTCAAACTGCTAGGTGGGCAGGAGCTGGGACTGAGCAATGGGAGCTCACGCTTTCGCAGGGATTCGAACCGCTGACCTGATCGGCAAGCCCAAGAAGCTCAGTGGTTTAGACCACAGCGCCACCCATGTCCCGCTGTCGGATTGTGTATGCTTTTGAGTGACAGTTGCTCAGAATCACACGTGGGGAGTTTGTCTGCTTGTTCGGCATTCCAAAGGCATCTGTTTGGCCAAGGTGAGACCAGAATAGTGGACTAGGTGAGCCACTGGCCTAATGTTGTGGCCGAAAGAAAAAAGTTGGGGAGAACCACTGGCCTAATACAAGGCTCCTCTTACTTTTTTTTTAATGCTGTGCTACGTATGTTAGGGAAGGGACGCGGGTGGAGCTGTGGGTTAAACCACAGAGCCTAGGACTTGCCGATCAGAAAGTCGGCGGTTCGAATCCCCGCGACGGGGATAGTCAACTGATGCCCCAGCCCTGGGGTGTGGGGGCATGGGCATGAATGTGGAGTCGGAACCTGCACAAATTTCACAGGTGTGCCCCAAACCGACAAAAACTCAAGACCGCTTTAAATCTTAATATTAAAACATTTTTGAACATGTTCATGAACATGATGCCAACTTACTTCAATTAACTGTTCTTTCTGTTCAGAGAGCTTACAGCTGTGTTCTGCGACTGCCTCTATGTTTCCTTCTGTCCCACAGATCTTCAGAGCTTTCAGAACAAGGTGGTCAGAATGGTATTTTATCACGTCTGCTGCGACAGATGTTGCTGCACTGTGAAGCTTTGATATATATTTTGGGGGGAGGAGGAGGAGAAAGAAAGAAAGAAAAAGAAAGAAAGAAAGAAAGAAAGAAAGAAAGAAAGAAAGAAAGAAAGAAACCAGTAGGTTACAACACCAGATTGCCTGTGGTGGACAATTCACAGCAAATTAAGACTGGGCGAGATGTACAAAACTTCCATCATTATGCATCATTCTTTTTCCAATTCCTCATCACAAAAGAAGAATTAAAGAATTGCGACCAGTCTCACAGGGTGTGGTGGGGCAGAGATGTTTGCCCGACCTCCCGGAGTTGTTGCTGGCTACCCAGAAGCTGAGGGGTGAGGCAGCAGTGCATTGGAGACATTGCTGTGCCCGCACAACTACAGGAACAATGGGTTGGCTCCACCAGAGCACTTGTGCTGAGCTGCCTTCCCCACCACATCATCCCTCCCAGTAAGCAGCAGCAACTCACCTCCCAGGTCAGTTAAGCATCTCCAACCTAACCTTTCCTCCATTACTGGTAGTTGTGTTTAACTGTAAACTGATGTGCCTTATTTTTCCATGCATACGTCTAGCTGTCCTTCTTAAAATGGGCTCAGAGCACCTTAACTGGGGCTCCCAGAAACACCCTGACTGGCACTTAGGTTCAATAATGCCACAGCCCAAGGCGCCACCAGAGCATCCACTGGGAAATAAACTACATAAGAAGAATAAAACCTGAGCCATGCGAGTCCGAATTCTAAAATATTACTTAGCAATGTGTGTATTCAGGTCATGCTAGCAGGCTTCTATGCAGGTAATTACTTCAAGATAACCTCACAATATAAAATTAAAAAAATCCTTCCAGTAGCACCTTAAAGGTAAAGGGATCCCTGACCATTAGGTCCAGTCATGACCGACTCTGGGGTTGCGGCGCTCATCTCGCTTTATTGGCTGAGGGAGCCGGCGTACAGCTTCCGGGTCATGTGGCCAGCATGACTAAGCCGCTTCTGGTGAACCAGAGCAGCGCACGGAAACGCCGTTTACCTTCCCGCCAGAGCGGTGCCCATTTATCTACTTGCACTTTGATGTGCTTTCAAACTGCTAGGTTGGCAGGAGCAATGACCAAGCAACGGGAGCTCACCCCGTCGCGGGGATTCGAACCGCCGACCTGAGTGGCAAGTCCTAGGCTCTGTGGTTTAACTCACAGCGTATGAGCTTTCGTGTACATGAACACTTCTTCAGATACTTCTTTGTGTGCATGTACATGAAAGCTCATACCAATAACAAACTTAGCTGGTCTCTAAGGTGCTACTCCCGAAATTTACTGCAGATTGTACTGAATTGTACTTACTTCTCTCTGAAGCTCGGTCATGCATTGACACATTTTTAATATCGCTACTTCCAGGTCTTCCGTGACATCCTTTTTCCTCTGACTTTGCTGGAGAGAAACAATTCCCAATCCCGCAGGATGGGTTTTTAGGCAATTCAGTTGTTCAAACAATTCACCGTCATAATAATAATTCAAACATGGGTTTGCAAGTAAAAGGTGCAGCCCTATGCATACTGATTTGGAAGTTAAGCTCCCTGAACAGAGTGAGACTTTTCTTTGGAGTAAGCAGGGACAGAGATTCCTGCATCATAATAATAATAATAATAATAATAATAATTTAGTATTTATACCCCGCCCATCTGGCTGAGTTTCCCCAGTCACTCTGGGCGGCTTCCAATCAAGTGTTAAAAACAATACAGCATTAAATATTAAAAACTTCCCTAAACCCTCAGGGTCTCTTCTAATTCTACAATTCCACGATACGAGGGTTCGACTATATACGTTCTGCTTTTTCCAGCATGCTTCTCTATCACAGAATTAAAAATACAGAACAATCCACTGTGCTTCTGTTAGACAATAATTTGTTAGCCAATCCTGACCATGTGACTTGTTGGTTGTGTTTTTTTTAAAAAGTAAAACCCTGGATTGGCAGGAGCTGGGACCGAGCAACGGGAGCTCACCCCGTCGCGGGGATTCGAACCGCCGACCTTCTGATTGGCAAGTCCTAGGCTCTGTGGTTTAACCCACAGCGCCACCTGCGTCCCTGACCTTGGGCTACTTGCTCTCTTATCCAAACCTACCCTGCAGGGTTTCTGTAAAATGACAGATTGGGGAAGAAACAGACCGTGTGTACTTACTGGAGGTGTGGCCCACAGTCCATTGGTAAAATAGTAAAAAGTAAACAAAAACATTTATAAAATGAAAGATCGCTCTACGTTCCGCAGTCCACGCTCCCAGTCCAATAAGGAATCAACCCCCTGTGCAAACTAACCTAGGGGTAAGCTCAATTCAAACATGATTTTACAAGTTGGATTTACAGATCTAAAACAAACAACCAGCAGGCCAGATTAAGACTGGGGGTGGCAGTGGGTGGTCAGAAAAGTAATAGTCCTTTATACTACAAATATGCATCACTCTGGTTAAAGGAACCAAAATCTGTTGTCTATGATACAAGCACCCATTGTGCCGCCATTTTACACCTTTTGTTGTGTCTTCACAACAGGTGAAGCAGGTTAGGCCGAGAGTTGGATATTGACCCAAGTGAGCAAAACAATGAGTTATGTGAATTTAAATGCAAAACTGTACATGCTCACAGTATTTATTTATTTTTAGCTCATGAAAGTTTGTATCATAAACCTGAAGATAAAAATTTGTTTGTCTTCAAGATACCACGAGTCTTATTTTGTGGTACATTATTCTATGTTTACCTTTTGGGGGAAAGGGGCCCTATGTTGGGAACCGCACCAAAGCCCCCAACCATCTTAATCCAGCCTCCATCCAAGGGGCCAGATTCACATCTATTTAGCATTAGCCATGCTGCAACATCTGGTGCTCCCAAACCATATGTTGGGGCTACCAAGCCAATGTTAATGGAAAGGTTAATCAGATTCCAGAGGACAAATAAATATGTCCAATACAAGTGTACTTTTCTATATTAGCCAACAGTGAGAGGTGTGTGTGTTTTGTGTGTGTGTATCTGTGCATCTCCAATTATTAGTGTGTGTTTATATCTGGTTTGTAAACGACTGCAAATCACAACTAAATAAAACGAAGTTTTAAAAAACCAACCGCAAGGATTATAATTAACTTATGATGTTTGCAATATTGTAATGGGATGTTATTAGGGTTATCAAATAAGCTGTTCTCTACAAATTGCCCTTGAAGTGTATTTCTTTTCAAGCAAACGTAAATGAATCAGCAATGCTAGGGGGGGAAAGAAAAAATCTTACAGCATACATCCACGCTGACACCAGCTGGTCCAGTTCCATCTTTGCTTGCTTGGACAGTTCCAAGATGCGCTCTCTGTTCTCGTGGCTAGTATAAGCAGAATCAGTAAAGTCCTCTGTGTGCTCGAGGACAACACGTAGCATTGCCCGAAGATTTTCCTTTGACAGAAGATAAAGATTCTCCCGCAATCCTTCCACTTTATTCTGTGAAACAGGGCGGGGAGAACCATGAAGACACCTCAAAAAAAATCATAGAAGACTAACAAGTGTACCATAATGGTTAAGAGCTGTGAATCAAGTACAGTGGTACCTCGGGTTACATACACTTCAGGTTACATACGCTTCAGGTTACAGACTCCGCTAACCCAGAAATAGGACCTCGGGTTAAGAACTTTGCTTCAGGATGAGAGCAGAAATTGTGCTCCGGCGGCGCGGCAGCAGCGGGAGGCTTAACCCGAGGTACCACTGTAGTCTGCAATTCAGATATAAAATTACTGCTGCCTTGGGCTGGGGGAAGAAGCCACTGGCCCATCATGGCTTTGGGATTCCAACTCTTACTAGCATGACTCAGCCTAGCCAATGGCCAGAGACATGGGAGTTATCCCCAACAACATCCTGAGGGGCCAAGGCTCCCTACCCCTGCCCTAAGCTGGTGGGAGGGCAAACATTGACTGGGCTTACAGGTTGTTTTAAGGAAACGAAATTACCGTGAAAATGAGGGCAACGCACTTTGCAAGCTCTAAATGCCCAGAATTATATATTTCATCCCTGTCTTAACCTAATGTTTGGGATCTTTCGTTAAAGAATCTATAGGTGGCATCCAAGATCTTTGCATATCTCCCACAGTGTAATTAGACATACCGTATTTTTCGCTCCATAAGGCGCACCTGACCATAAGGCACACATACTTTTTTTTTTTTTGGAGGGGGGGGGAAAATTCAAGAAAAAAATATGCGGCTCTTAGGGGCTTTTGCGGGAGGTGGGGGAAGTGAGAAAGCCTCGCTCTGTCCCTTCCTCCCCCACCTCCCACAAAAGCCAGGGATAGCCGTGTGAAGCCTCCCCAGGACAGCGGGATGAAGGCTCCCCGCTGCCCTGCGGAGGCTTCGCAGGCTACCCCAGAGCTGTTCAGGAGCTTGTGGGGCTGGCGGGAGAAGCCGGGCTTTCCCTCCCAACGCCTGCCCCAAAGAGCAGGTCGGGGAGCAGCGGAAAGGCTGCAGGTCCCCCCCCCCCCGCTCCAGGGACCACACATTCGCTCCATAAGACGCACAGACATTTCCCTTTGGATTTTAAGAGGAAAAAAGTGCATCTTATGGAGCGAAAAATACGGTACATGTACATGAACCAACCTGGATCAACCTTTCTTTACTGGGCAGGATGCCATTTATATGTGTTAATGGGTTTTTAGGTTTTTATTCTGTTGTAGCTTTGTACTGCACTAACTCCTAGGGACTGAGGAACTTTGCTCCCCATCCCCAATGTCTCCGCCCCGGCACCTCGCAATATCATGCGCATGGCATCAGGATGTTGCGTTGTGCCCCCACAATCTTTTATGGGTACTGCTTTTCATCTTTGTACTACTTTGTAAGTTGCCTTGGATTAATTTTTTTGGGGGAAAGGGGGGAATGATAAAATGCAAATAATAATAATTATATACACGACTCATTTACTTCAACCCTAATCAGTGCAGCAGGATGAAAATACACTTTTCTAAGATGATATACAAAAGAAATACAAGTGACACATGAGGAATGCATGGCTATATTTCATCCAATCCCCTTGGGGATATGAATTTCAAAGGGTGGAAGAGTTTAGTGGGATAGTAAGAACGGGGGGACGGGGACGGACCTGTGGCCATCCAGATGTTGTTGAGCTACAACTTCCATCGTTTCTAACCACTGGCCATGGCTGATGGGAGCTGGAGTCCAAGAATATGCAACACTAATAGAACACATGCAACATTCAACATTAATAGCTGTGCATAACACTGCATATGAACCATGTGCCACTCCACAAGTAGCAATGGCTATCCATCCGCCCCCCAAAAAGGGGGGAAATGGGTTGAATGGTGGAAATTGGCGAAACCACAGCAACACCTACTCCATACAGTGACTATGTGGGGTAGCACCAACAATGTCATATTTTAAAGGAGCATAGCATGATGCTCTCTCTCATTCCCCCTATACAGAAGCCTCTCAAATTGGATTTGTCTTTATATTAACTTATAACACCTTCACAGTAGAAACTAATAGTAGTAGTAGTAGTAATTATTATTTTTTTATTTATACCCCGCCCTCCCCGGCCAAAATCAGGCTCAGAGCAGCTAACATCAAATATATAACACATTAACATAAAATCAGGCAATCAATTAAAATACATCCTAAAATCAGATCAGGATCAGAATAAAATCCAATCAGATGGCAACCCGCAGATTAGGGTTGGGGACCTTAAATACTCACCAGTGTTCTTGGGTTAATTTTTTTGAATTTTGTTGCACAAAAGGCAGACAAAACTCTGGCACCTACTGCCAGTTATCTGGTATTTGAAACTGAACAGCATTCATTTTACTTCTACACGCAGAGTTCCTTAATATATAAAGGGCCCTTAGTACCACTGTGGTTCCATGAAAGAGTGCCTCCTGTTTTCCCTTGGAGGAAAGGAAACTTCTATTGCCCATCAATCCAAGTATGCAGAAGGTGGTTTTCTGCTCATGTGTCTCAACCTAGGGATTTAAGCCACACTCTCAAAACAAAAACACCCCCCCCCACTGTTTTGTCCTTACCTTGAATTCCTTGATGCCAGTATAGATGCTCACTGGGCCTGGTTCATTCTCTCCACTGGGTCGAGAGTCCGTTACAATCTCTATTACCTGCTCCAAAGCTAGTCTCATCCTGTGGAACACGGCTCCTTTGTTTACACGTGCTGATTCACAGTCAGGATGTCTTAAACAGGTCTTGGAAATAAAGGTTGAAAATAATAATAATAATAATAATAATAATAATAATAATTTATTTCTACCCCGTCCATCTGGCTGTGTTTCCCCAGCCACTCTGGGTGGCTTCCACAGAGACCAAAAATACACTAAAATGTCACACATTAAAAACTTCCCTGAACTTAAGGGCTGCCTTAAGATGTCTTCTGAATGTCAGGTAGTTGTTTATCGCTTTGACATCTGATGGGAGGGCGTTCCACAGGGCGGGCGCCACTACTGAGAAGGCCCTCTGCCTGGTTCCCTGTAGTTTTGCTTCTCGCAATGAGGGAACCGCCAGAAAGCCCTCGGCGCTGGACCTCAGCATCCAGGCAGAACAATGGGGGCGGAGACGCTCCTTCAGGTATTATCCAGGCGTCTCTGTGCAGTCTGCAGGCAGGGGCAGACTTTGGCCTTTCAAATTTCAGCAGCGCCCTGTGCAAGGCCAAAATTCTGTGCCTTCCAGCCTCTCGCCTCCAATTCTGCGCGTACACTACACCTTCAAGATTTGTGGCACCCTGCGCCCCCCCCCCCCCCGCCCTGGCTCAGCTCCCGGTACAGGGGAACCAGAGGCACCGCCCTAAATCAGCTTCTGCTGAAGGAAGAATCTCTCTATGCTCTGCCTCTTTCCCTCAAGCAAAACAGCCAAGGCTGCTTATCAATCCCACCAATTAGTCAGCCATTGCATTTGTCAACACTGCCTTTTGGAAAGCCCTCTAGCCTTACTATGCATTGGCTGGTGCTACTTCAGTCAATTTCTTCTCCTTGTACTGCTGCAGCAAAGAGGCTCCCAACGTCTTAGCTTTGCTAATGTCACATGAGTAAACAAGTTACCTTGGAAGCAGTGAGAAGCATCATGGTACATTTCTCGAGAATAGCCCTTGCAGCTGCCATCTTGGCCTTTTTCTTTTCGTCTTTCAGATCCTAAGGAAAGAAAACGAAAACACTCTTGGTGGATAGCCAGTCAAAGAGCTTAGCTACTTCCTTATCTAATGACGAGGTATTTGGACAGCTTTTCTGTAAAATTCGGGTGGAATTAAACATTATGGCTGAACTCTATTATCTGTTTGCAGGCTTCAGATATATCTACACTACCAACCTACATAGTTTTTTAGTACAGATTAACTGTTGTGGCTCTCCAGCCCAGCACCCTGAGAACTGTAGTTTGATGAAGCCTTAATCCTGTATTACAGATCCCCAGCCCTCTCCCAGAACTAGTTTCCTAGGCTATCTGTGGAGAGAGGATAACTGTTAGACCAGCTTAACTCTGTAAATTAACTCATCTGAGATAGATCGCATATCTCTGACACCTGAAAGCATTTGATAGATTAAGTAATACAGTGCTACCTGGGGGTACATATGCTTCAGGTTACAGACTCCGCTAACCCAGAAATAGTACCTCAGGTTAAGAACTTTGCTTCAGGATGAGAACAGAAATCGTGCTCCGGCGGCGCGGCAGCAGCGGGAGGCACCATTAGCTAAAGTGGTGCTTCAGGTTAAGAACAGTTTCAGGTTAAGAACGGACCTCCGGAACGAATTAAGTACTTAACCTGAGGTACCACTGTACTCGAAACGTCCTCCTATAATACAATAGACTCTACTGATAAATAAAATCCAAACGGCTCAAAATGTAAAATGTGCTGTAATAAGGCAAACATGTTACTGACACCTTTGGACTTCTGGGTCTTCACTGTTTTAAGATTTACTGACTGATGCAGTTCAGCTGTCTTGTCTTTGAAGCTTTATCAGTTTGAGCATGTGTGCCTTTGCCATATAAATCTCCAAGCTACCATGAAATCCGCAATCTCCGTTGAATCATAAATGTTCTTTCACGGAGGAAATATATAAAACATCACATATTTGTCTGCCTTGTTTTGCATTCCATGGGATTTCTCTGGAAGCAATCACAGCCACATGACCCTGTTTAAGCAAGGCTGCGGGGGTGGGGTGGAGGCAACCTTCTGGTTTTGCCTCAGGTGGTAAAAACAAGATGGGTTGCCCTTGACCCAAAGGAAGGAGTAAGTGTCTTGCAGAAAATGGGGCAAGGAAAAGACACAAGAAGGGGGAAATCATACAGAAGAGACTGAACAAAATCCACAAACCTTGGGTTCAGGAGAAGCTATATGCTGTGGGGTTTGAGGGTAGGGAATAAAGAGTACTAGGTGATTCAAGAGGCAGTGAGGTTGAAGGAAATTGCTGCTAGGCCGATACCGTGATATAGGAATCCTGCCAAGTTGCGGCTTCCACTGTTTATTGTGAACTAGCAATCCACGTGGGATCTATTACCAGCAATCAAAGACAAATATGGAATCCAGATAATGGAAACAAACCCACATGGGTCTTTGATTATGTAAAGTCACCCTCCGTAATTGGAGCACAAATAGTTTGATTTCCTTATTGAGGTCGCCTAGAGCAGTGTTTCCCAACCTTGGGTCTCCAGCTGTTTTTGGACTACAACTCCCATCATACTTAGCGAGCAAGACCAGTGGTCAGGGATGATGGGAAGTATAGTCCAAAAACAGCTAGAGACCAAAGGTTGGGAAACACTGGCCTAGAGCAGGCTTCCTCAACCTCAGCCCTCCAGATGTTTTGAGACTACAATTCCCATCATCCCTAACCACTGGTCCTGCTAACTAGGGATCATGGGAGTTGTGGGCCAAAAACATCTGGAGGGCCAAGGTTGAGGAAGCCTGGCCTAGAGTACGCTGGAGCTGTTTTCATTCATGTCTATTTGATCTGGGCGATTCGCACCTCTCGTTCCAGTTCAAGGCTCGTTCGCCAGCTTGTCTCATTCTAAAGAAGTCCACTTCATACACAGATATGCCTTGCCAAAAATGGTTGTCGGAATGTATGAACCCCCTTGCTAGATCATATCAAAGGTCCATCCAGGCCATATCCTGTTTCTAAAAATATCAAGCCAGATGCCTCTAGGATATACGCATGCAGGACATGGAAGCAGAAACTACCTTCCCCAGCTATTTGTCTTGTCTACCTGCCATTCAGAGGTATACTGCCTATGAACCTGACATTTCCGTTTAGCAGGCTTCCCCAACATGGCGCCCACCAAATATTTTGAACTGCAACCCCCATCAGCCCCAGACTGCATAGTGAAGACTGCATTTAGCTCTCAGCCAATGACAGCCAAATGAAATCTCAATGTTCCTAAAGAGCTTTATGCCTTAAGATACCCAATAAGTTGCCCATCTGTGCAAAGTAGCGTACACTGCGGCAGCTAGACTGGTGACTTGGGGCGGCCACCAAGACCACATAACACCGGTCTTGAAAGACCTACATTGGCTCCCAGTGCGTTTCTGAGCACAATTCAAAGTGTTGGTGCTGACCTTTAAAGCCCTAAACGGCCTCGGTCTAGTATATCTGAAGGAACGTCTCTTCCCCCATCGTTCTATCCAGCGCCGAGGGCCTTCTGTCGGTTCCCTCATTGCGAGAAGCAAAGCTACAGGGAACCAGGCAGAGGGCCTTCTCGGTAGTAGCGCCTGCCCTGTGGAACGCCCTCCCATCAGATGTCAAAGAGATAAACAACTACCTAACATTTAGAAGACATCTGATGGCAGCCCTGTTCAGGGAAGTTTTTAATCTGTGACATTTTAATGTATTTTTAATCTTTGTTGGAAGCCGCCCAGAGTGGCTGGGGAAACCCAGCCAGATGGGTGGGGTACAAATAATAAATTATTATTATTATTATTATTACACTCAATGGCCGTGTTCAGATGATGAACTCTTCGCTTAGTAAGCTAAGGTATGGATGAACTACCTGCACCCGCACACTGCTGCTTCGCTCCTCCCTTCAGGCAAGCGGGAAAGCAAGCCAGGAAGCTGCAGCCAAATATAGCTTCTCATTACATCTGGCCCAGCAAACTATGGTTAATGGCTTTCGGGCATGCTGGCAGCTTGGACCTAACAGGAAGCCATGATTGACTGCAGCTTCCTGGCTTGTTGTCCCTCCTGCATAAAGGGAGCAGTGAAACAGCTGTGTGTAGGTACATAAAGCTCATATGCTGAGAAATGGATATTCAAATACAGCCACTAAATAGCAAGTGTGAGTTTTTAATGTGGCAGAACAGATGACTGTTCCTCTCCTATGGAAGCAGGCAGGGGGAAAACGCAGTACTTTGCTAAATATACTTCATTTATTTACTTTTTTTAAAGCACAGGGCAGCAGGCTTTCTCGCAATACTTACGTTTTGTCGGTCTCCAGTTAGATGGGCAAACTCCACCATTTCATTTCCAAACTGACTGAATATTTGCACAAATTCCTGAAAACTACTCACTCTCTCTAGCTGTTCCATTGTTACAAGGACCTACCAAACAAATTTAATAAAGCTATCAATGACATACCTATAATATCACTGGTAAAGAAAAAGAAAAATCTCTGGAACATTTAGTTTTGCATTTTAGACGCAAGAATTCTTACGTTATTTGGCCACCCAACTCAAGTCAGTTATTCCTATTGCAAGTCTCTTTTCACTTTTTGATTCCAAAAATGTAGCTCAACTCCCAACCTATCTGGTCATTCATGTTCATTTATTCCCATTGTAGGACCAAGAAATCCAATTCTGTGGTTTGCTGTGTAGCAGTTACATATTAAAGGGGGGGGGTATTATTGCTCAAAAACAGCTAATACATAATTGATACAATCTAGTCTGTGTTAAATACAGGCAGAAAGTGCACTTTGCTGACACACGAGGAATGGAACCCCTGTGCAAAACGATCACCGTCTGTACATCTGGGTCCAATTTATTTAACTAGCTCCCATTGAAATCAACTGCATTTTAAAGAATGTTATCAGTCCTATACAAAGCCTCATTCTCACTCAACTCGTTCAGTCACTCAAGCATGAAGTGCCCATATTCAGAAAACCTTGAATACCTTGTTTCTAGAAGTTATAATTTGCTTAATAACTATTCTGTCGGCCAACACCAACACTTTAGTCACTGAAGAAAGCAACAGTCTTGCAGCCTTTACCACTCCTGTTTTGTCTGTGAAAATTGTTATCTGGCCATCAGATTCTGGATGGTCCATGGTAGCTACATCTGTAAGCTGTGCTATTGTCTCACCTATAAATTAAGCAAAGTACAGCAATTAAAACAGATTCAGAGCGATTTTGAGTACAGTCGTAGCTTGGAAGTCGAATGGAATCCATTCCGGAAGTCCATTCAACTTCCAAAGTGTTTTACTTCCAAAGCGCGGCTTCTGATTGGCTGCAGGAAGCTCCTGCAGCCAATTGGAAGTCGTGGAAAGCCCGCCGGAAATTCGGCTTCCAAAAGAACGTTCGAAAACTAGAACAGTCACTTCTGCGTTTTGATCATTCAGGAACCAAAACATTCAGGAACTAGGCTGTTCGAAAACCAAGGTACGGCTGTATTGAGGAGTGTACGCCATCTTAAATCAACAGCGCTAAAGGTCTAGGGACAAATAACTGCCGAAGGAAATGCAAATCTCCTCATCTTCTATTATTCCCAGCCCACTCCCAAATCACTCTAATGCTTGAATGATGATAATTAAGCTATCACAGAGAGCCCCCCCCCGAAATCTGTCTTTGTATTCCTATACAGATACTGCAGTATAGTCTCACAGACTGTACAACCCCTTGTTTTCCAGAAGCACATATTCACAATGCCTGTTTGGACTGGGGGCGGGGGATCTGTGTGAAAAGGTGAAACAAACGGCGACATTTTTTTCTTTTCTCGTTCTCCACACTTATAATAGGGGATAGACGAATCCTCTTAAATCATTGGAAGTGTTCTTAGTTTTTGCTTCCACAATGCAAGCATGTATATTGGGAGACCGGATATTTCTCTGTTTTCTAATCCAACCCATCATTCATTTTCATCTGTCATCATGATGAAGACTAGGTTTTCTGCCTCCCACAGTTGGTATTTTATTACTTGCTTCTCTCTTTTCAATTTTTTTGACAGTACTGTCTGGTACCAACTCTACTTCTAACACCACTTTTACAATATCTTCAGTCCCAAGTGCCTGTTTGTAAAAATAATAAATAAATAAATAAATAAATAAATAATTCTTCTTACGAGCTGAACTAGTTGTTTCCCAGTTTCCATCAATTCTATTTTAAAACTCTGGAACTGAGCAGCTAGTTCTTTTGCAAAGTTTCATTCTGCATCAGTTTGAAAATCCCTGGGAAGGGATGTTCGGAAGAATAAGGTGCCGTTCTGTTTTCATTATTGATGAAGTGAGGCTCAATGACACCTCCTTCTTTTTCTATTGTTTTAAAGTATAAAACTAGGGTTTCCTCCGTTATTTTCTCAGGTCCTGGAAGCATGCCAGGCAAAAGCTTTTCTCTATAACCTATTACTATTCTCTATTACTTCGCCTTGTAATCTGTGGGCTTTTAGAAGTGGGCAGGATGTTTTAAATGTATTTCTTTTTCCTCTTGGTTTTAATTGATCTATGTGGAGCTTTCTCTTTGTCTGCTTATTTGTTTGGTTGTAAGTTGCTTTGGGTTGCCCTGGGCAAGATCAAGTGACTAATCAATTCAAAATAATAATAATAATAATAATAATAATAATAATAATATCACAAAATGTTCAATTTATATCTTTTTAATCATCAGAAGGGGTGTTTATTGCAAGGCTGTTTTGTGAGCAGAGGTCTCAAGTGATCATTCTATAGCCACGCCCTGAGGCAAGATTTTTTTTGGGGGGGGGGTGGGGGTTGCTGGCAAACTTTTTTATTCTCTAGTGCTTCACTCTCTGACTGGCCACCTTTCTACATCATCATTTAGAGAGTACAAAATGCAGTCACCCCTAATTCAGGTGCCTAGACACCTGGGACTTCCTTCCAGAAGCCGCAGAAGATTCTCCAATGAGCCAACGCAATCATTACCACAGTCTCTATTTTACATAATCACGTAAGGATTATTCCTGAGGAGCTGGGTCATTCCACAATTTCTCCAGGTTAATGCTTCACTTTACCCAACTGGCTATATGCCAGTAATCAACAGAAGGAGTTAGTACAATTTCAGCAAAAAAGTAGACATCCTAGCTAGAAGAAATCCCAGTAGGGAGATATGAGCGCTGTTCCAAATACTTAAAAGATTATAAATTGCAACTCTTCCTTGCCGGCCAAATCAACACCCAATGGCTTTAATCACCACCTCTCAAGCTATCTTTAGCAGCTGGAAGAAGGAAGTGTTTCCTGGGGTTCTCAGAGCAGAGATGATGGCAAGTCTCTAATGCTCTAAAAATACCCACTTACCTGCCTGCTTTGCCTCAGTGCAAGCAACCTTCATTTCCTCTTTCAACTCTTGGTTTTCATTGGCTATAGCTTCGCCTACCATGACAAATCTCCCAACAGCCAGTTTTACGGCTTGGCCCACTTGCTGGACCGCTCTCAAAGTCTTGTCTGACTTCTTTGGCTTATCCTTATGGTTAATGAGGGTGGTTATCTGAAAGCAAAAACATTTATCAGTTAAAATTACACATTAAACAGTGTGTCGGCATGTCTTGAGAAGCTCAACTCAAAACAATAATAGACAGTGGGGGGGAAAGGAACATAAAAACTATATTTACCTGAGAGATGTTTATTTTTTTGGGACGCACCCTAGCTGTGTGACTGTGATGTTTTAAACTGTTTTTAAATACAGTCATACCTCGGGTTAAATGTGCTTCGGGATGAGCACGTTCGAGTTGCTCTCCGCGGCAACCCGGAAGTAATGGAGCGCATTACTTCCGGGTTTCGCCGCTTGCGCATGCACAGACGCTCAAAATGACGTCACGTGCTTGCGCAGAAGCGGCGAAAAGCGACACGCGTGTGCGCAGACATGCTGTCGCTGCTTACGTTTGCTTCTAGATGCAAATGGGGCTCCGGAACGGATCCCGTTCGCATCTAGAGGTACCACTGTATTATATTGTTAAAATCACTGCAACCCACCCTAGGATGTTACAGTGAACGGTGGTTAAGTACAGTGGTACCTTGGGTTAAGTACTTAATTCACTCCGGAGGTCCGTACTTAACCTGAAACTGTTCTTAACCTGAAGACCACTTTACCTAATGGGGCCTCCTGCTGCTGCTGCTGCGCTGCCGGAGCCAGATTTCTGTTCTCATCCTGAAGCAAAGTTCTTAACCTGAAGCACTATTTCTGGGTTAGCAGAGTCTGTAACCTGAAGTGTATGTAACCTGTAGTGTATGTAACCCGAGGTACCACTGTAATCAAATTGGTAATCATCATCATCATTTGTTGAAGTAAGGTTTTAGACCGTGACACAACAAATGTTTTGGGAACTTAGAAAGTGGCCTTATACTGACTGGCAGCAGGTTGGCTTAGCATCACCAGGGGCGCATCTAGGGGTTGTTTAGGTTGGCTCCCGCCAAGGGCGCAAGAAGCACAGTAGCGCTCAAGAATCGTGAAGGAAGACAAGAGAGAGAGCCAGCAATTGCCAAGGGCACAAGGAACAGGTACATGTGCTGATACAGCTCCATGCCAAGGGTGCCTAGGTGTGCCTCTAGAACACAAGTAATATAATTCATGATGCTGATGGTCCATATGGAGGCCCAATTCAGATTATGTCTCCTCACCCCCCCAAAAAAAGATCAGGCATACACGCACACAGTTTTCACAACTTAGACTTGACATTTTACATTAGGTGTATGTCAGAGGGAAGGGACGCGGGTGGCGCTGTGGGTAAAACCTCAGTGCCTAGGACTTGCTGATCGTAAGGTCGGCGGTTCGAATCCCCGCAGCGGGGTGAGCTCCCGTCTTTCGGTCCCAGCTCCTGCCCACCTAGCAGTTCGAAAGCACCCCTAAGTGCAAGTAGATAAATAGGTACCGCTTTATAGCGGGAAGGTAAACAGCATTTCCGTGTGCTGTGCTGGTGCTGGCTCGCCAGCTGCAGCTTCGTCACGCTGGCCACGTGACCCGGAAGTGTCTTCGGACAGCGCCGGCTCACGGCCTCGAGTGAGATGAGCACGCAACCCTAGAGTCGGTCACGACTGGCCCTGACAGGCAGGGGTACCTTTACCTTTACCTTTATGTCAGAGGGAGAGCACACACTTATTCCTCCTTGTGAAGGGAGTCATTGGCCCAGGAAATGTATGAACTTGGCCTAACATAGCTATTCTTCCAGAATGTACATGATGTGTCTTTCAAGCACAGGAAGTCCTCAACTTACACAGGGGTTACGTTCACACCTAAACTGTGTATGGTCAAAACACATTGGGTGCAACAGCGAGTGGGATTGCCAAAGTCTTTTCTTCCGAGTCCCCGCTTCCCTTTCTGCCTCCCATTCAAATTTATTTTTTTTTGCCAAGTGTGTAAAGCTAAATGACCACAAGTTAAATGTGCGTGAGCTCACTGTACCACAATTAAAGCAATTCAGTGGCTTTTTACACCTGAAAACTAAGGGCTAATTCATGTGTCAACCACTTTCCCCTATTAAAATAATGTGTAAACATTTTGTGTGCAAGTGACACAAACTCTGGGGAGTCGTAGGCAATCGTGGCTTCCCAAGGCAGTGAAAAAGAGGGCTGCACAACTCTTGTATGCGGCAGTCTGCATGTAGGTATCACACATTTTCATAGACAGAAAGCCCTTGCATGAGCTACACTCCTGGGATTAAAACTATAACTGAAACCCTTCTAACACAATATTTAAATTTAATGCAACTATAATAACACCTGATCTCTGTTTATATTTGCACCCCATGAGTTACGTTCATTACCTAAAAGCTAAAATAACTTTATCTGTTAGAAAGCAACAGTATATAAAAGTATAAGCAAAGCATTTATGGGTGCAAACCAAAGAAAGTTCACACAATTCCAGGTGAATATTCATCATGAATTAACAGCTTCTAATAATATCTGTCTGTTGCCTTTGTCCATGGAGTTTTCTTGGCAGGGATACTGGAGTGGCTTGCCGGTTCCTGCTCCAGGTGGATCACGTTTGGTCCAAACTCTCCACTATGACCTGTCCATCTTGGGTGGCCCTGCATGGCATAGCTCATAGCTTCTCTGAGTTATTCAAGCCCCTTCGCCACAGCAAGGCAGTGATCCATGAAGGTTTTAAAGGAAGGTTTGCCTAGACAACTTAGGCAAACCTAGACAGCACCTTAAAAAGCAGAGACATCACCTTGCCAACAAAGGTCCGTATAGTTAAAGCCATGGTTTCCCCAGTAGTGATGTATGGAAGTGAGAGCTGGACCATCAAGAAGGCTGATCGCTGAAGAATTGATGCTTTTGAATTATGGTGCTGGAGGAGACTCTTGAGAGTCCCATGGACTGCAAGAAGATCAAACCTATCCATTCTGAAGGAAATCAGCCCCGAGTGCTCACTGGGAGGACAGATCCTGAAGCTGAGGCTCCAATACTTTGGCCACCTCATGAGAAGACTCCCTGGAAAAGACCCTGATGATGGGAAAGATGGAGGGCACAAGGAGAAGGGGACGTCAGAGGACAAGATGGTTGGAAGGTGTTCTTGAAGCTACAAACATGAGTCTGACCAAACTGCGGGAGGCAGTGGAAGACAGGAGTGCCTGGCGTGCTCTGGTCCATGGGGTCACGAAGAGTCGGACACGACTAAACGACTAAACAACAACAACAATAATCTCTATCTCAATGTTTCAGTGTCATTTTTTTGTTTTGTTTCCAGTAGCTTATTTGTTACGCATGCTATCATTAATGGGCAAATGTTCTTCCGAAATAAATCTCCTCTTTCTTTGGCAGGAGACAACACAGTGGTAGAATCTCATATGATGTTTACGTGATCAGCTATCCTTGGATAACCACTAGTCTCTTGAAGCTCACAGGAACCTTCACATTCATAAGGTAAAGGTAAAGGTACCCCTGACCGTTAGGTCCAGTCGCGGACGACACTGGGGTTGCGGTGTTCATCTTACTCTATAGGCCGAGGGAGCCGGCGTACAGCTTCCGGGTCATGTGGCCAGCATGACTAAGCCGCTTCTGGAGAACCAGAGCAGCACACGGAAACACCGTTTACCTTCCCGCCAGAGCAGTACCTATTTATCTACTTGCACTTTGACGTGCTTTTGAACTGCTAGGTTGGCAGGAGCAGGGACCGAGCAATGGGAGCTCACTCCGTTGCGGGGAATTGAATTGCCTACCTTCTGATTGGCAAGCCCTAGGCTCTGTGGTTTAAACCACAGCACCATCTGCGTCCCTTCACATTCATATCATGATGTAAAGCTGGGGTGAGGGATTTCTGGCTCTCCAGAAGTTGCAGGACCCCCCATTAGGTTCAGCCAGCATGGCCAAGGGTCAAGGAAGTTAGGAATGCAACTGTATAAAATAGAGTGTGCTCTGAAAGATGGAATTTGCTCTCTCAAGAGGCATTGGTGGCCAACAACTTCAATGTCTTTGAAAGAGGATTAGGCAAATTCATGGAGGACAAGGCTGCTATCCCCAGAGGGATATTTTCTTTCTCCACTCTTCTTATGTTCTCTAGGCACACAGTACAGAGGCAATTCAGTCAAATGGGTCAGGTTGAAGCAAAGCAGGATTCTGCTCAAATTTCCTTGAAGGAAGAGCAGGTATAAGATTGGCAATCTTATTGATTGATCCATTAGGCATAGTTTCTTACTGAGGTGGAAAACCTGTGTCTGGGCTGTACCATTTCAGGCTGCACATGGCGATTAACATGACTAAATGCTCCTCCGTACAAAAACACACCTCACTGCATGCCATGTAGGAAGCGAGTTTGTCAGAGACAGAATATGGTGGAACCATTGGCCCCAATGTTCTGTCCGGTGTAGGGATTTACTCATTTCTAATTGCAAGTCCTTCAAACATATGAGCCCCATACACAATCTGAAGTGATACACCGGTCTGCCATCTCAGTAAAATGTTTGTTTGACTCCCCACTCCTGAATACGTTATGTAAACAGATTAACAATCTTTTTTAAAAAAAACAAAAGCAACGCCACACCTCTGAATCTTGTTCGGACAAGAGATTGCATGTTTCCTTCTGCATCAACTAAATCTAGGCTTAAGATGTGATCCTAGAGCAGCAGTCAACGAAATAAACAAGGGTACATTTGCTTGCACTGAATGGCAAGTGAATGTGTTTCTATTTGGCACGGGGTCACCCCATTTGGCTTACTGGTGGCCAGATGCTTCTTAAAAATGGGTTTGCATGTTGTGCCCTCCCCCTCTCCTCCATTCATGAGGTGACTTGAAAGGATGACAGGCCATGGACTAGTATCTCACCAGTCTCCCAAGTTCCTCCTCAATTCTTGTTTAACTCTCTAGCAAGAAATGAGCAGGTGTGTGTTCCCAATGCTTCTCTTTATTCATTTATTTTCTCTTCTGTGTTCATTTTTCCTCATTCAGACCACGATGCCTAAAACTGCCAAATTGCAGGAGGTGGCGATAAGAACCGAAAAATAAATACTAGATCTGGCTCCATCTGGTCCAACATTCCTGTCTCCAAACAGAGACCAAGCAGTCCTGTCTCGCCTCCATCATCTGGGAATTAGATGTGTACTACCTCTGAATACAAGATCTACCTTTAAGCTTACTTGGCTGAAGCCTGCTGGCAAACCTATCCAAACTAATAATAATAATAATAATAATAATAATAATAATAATAATAATAGCATACCAGTTTACATAGACTGCCCTAGAAAAAAACACAACATCTTAATACCCCATGTGCATAATCAAATGCTGAATCCAAGCTTAAAGTGAGTTAAAAAGAAGTAAAAGAACCTCTTAAAAATCACAGGCTTTTGCTTCATCTCAGTTTCATGCCAGGACGTCACATGTAAACAGAATTATGTCAAATTACACCATGTTGGCCTGACTTCACAATTCACTTGCAAGCACATGTTTAGCTTGGAGTGTCTTTCAACAGAAAACATTTCACCTGGGATTCCTTACCTACATAAGGAAACCTGCAGTAAGTCCTGAATTCACAACTTCACAAAGCATCTCAGAAGAGGGAAGAAGTTGAAAGGAAATGAACAGTAAACATTCGGAATTCAGGGCCCAGGTCGTGACATATGGTTCCCTCCAACAGGCAGCTCTACTCCCACTTCCCAATCATGGCAAAAATATTCACTGCCTTGTCAGAAGAATGCAAATCTGAAATGTATATTAATTGTAAATTAGATTTCATTGCAGTGGGGTGCCTTGCACCCAATCGGTTGCTGTGCAAATGAATGCCGCTTTTTACCTTAATGCTGGGGCTTGCATAAATACAGAGACGTATTAAAACTTGCTTACAGAAAAACAGGGGTTGCCAACAGAGCATCATTTTGTCCAGGCATCATTTTTCCCACTAGTAACTATGGTGCCTAGACAGCGCCTTAAAAAGCAGAGACATCACCTTGCCAACAAAGGTCCGTATAGTTAAAGCTATGGTTTCCCCAGTAGTGATGTATGGAAGTGAGAGCTGGACCATCAAGAAGGCTGATCGCTGAAGAATTGATGCTTTTGAATTATGGTGCTGGAGGAGACTCTTGAGAGTCCCATGGACTGCAAGAAGATCAAACCTATCCATTCTGAAGGAAATCAGCCCCGAGTGCTCACTGGAAGGACAGATTGTGAAGCTGAGGCTCCAATACTTTGGCCACCTCATGAGAAGAGAAGACTCCCTGGAAAAGACCCTGATGTTGGGAAAGATGGAGGGCACAAGGAGAAGGGGACGACAGAGGATGAGATGGTTGGACAGTGTTCTCGAAGCTACCAGCATGAGTTTGACCAAACTGGGGGAGGCAGTGGAAGACAGGAGTGCCTGGCGTGCTCTGGTCCATGGGGTCATGAAGAGTCGGACACGACTAAATGACTAAACAACAATTGGTCTGTCTCAGGAGACAATGGAAGAGTGCACCTTTGAGGGGTAAAGTAAATTTTTTGGATAACTGCAGCTCCTGCTGTGGTTGTAGAGACCGATACGGGAGACATGTTTTGTTGCAGCTGGGGCAGAGGAAGGCGTCCAGTTTTGCCGCTGCAGATGCACCATGGCGTTTCTTCCCCCTGTGCTCCTCCCAGCAGTCATTCCTCCCCTGGTCTCTGCGATGGATACACGACTTGACTGCCTGTCTCCAGGCACCGCAATGGTCTGCAAGGGATTCTCATACAGCAAAGTTGATGTTGCCAGCGCTCATGTCATGTATGCAGACATCTTTGTAACACAGAGTTAGTCTGCCAGCAGGCCTGGTGGAAGAAGCCTGCTTTCCCTTGGGGATCCTGCCATCTTCCATTCTGTGGACATGACCGAGCCAGCGAGACATCACTGAGACAAGTGTGTGAACATGCTGGGAATGTGGGTTTCGGAGATGTTCCTTCAAAAATCCACAATGAAGAGAGACTGTTTGCTCTTCCTGTTCAGTTCGTGCATGCTTCTTCTGAGCACATGTCCCCATGTAGTGTGCGCGTCAATGGCCCTTTCTCAAAACTCCAAAGGTGCCCACTGACCAAAAAATAGTTGCGAATCCCTGTAGTAAATGTAGCTGGCTTTATTTCACACACACACAAAAGCTGGTTGAACTTAGGTAAAGGTAAAGGGACCCCTGACCATTAGGTCCAGTCGCGGACAACTCTGGGATTGCGGCGCTCATCTCACTTTACTGGCTGAGGGATCCGGCATACAGCTTCCAGGTCATGTGGCCAGCATGACTAAGCCACTTCTGCCGAACCAGAGCAGCGCACAGAAACACCATTTACCTTACCGCCGGAGTGGTACCTATTTATCTACTTGCACTTTGATGTGCTTTCGAACTGCTAGGTTGGCAGGAGCAGGGACCAAGCAACGGGAGCTCACCCCGTCGCAGGGATTCGAAACGCCGACCTTCTCAACGGCAAGCCCGAGGCTCTGTGGTTGAACTTACACTGAAGTAAATTGTGGGAAGCCTAATTCCTTTCTAGAAATAAGGAAAGAGAGGAGACTGATCTTCAGAGTACAATTCCCGGGCTTTCTCTCCTGTACAAACACTACTAAAATGTATGGAGGCAGCCCAAGAATTCAGTGCTGCTCTGTTCCCATTGATTTCAATGCCGTTGCTTCCCAATGGACTGTGCTCTTGGTTTACTCTTAATGAGAGTAAATCTCATCGAACTCAATGGGGCCGACCTCTGAGTAAACATGCTGAGGAATGGCACTGCTAATAGACCAAATGTTGACAAGCGCTGGTGGCTGGTGTTCACATTACAGAAAGAGGAGAGAGAGGAGCAACCAAACATTTATGACATTGTACGGCAGAGTGGACATGGGGATATAGAACTGTGTGTCCTTCCACAGGAAGCATGAAACCATAAAGATGAACTGAAGGCTTTCAGAAATCCAGGAAGGTGTCAGATACAACAGCAGCTGCCCCGAGATATCTTGTTCGTGGTAAGGTTTAATGAACCTTTCCAGAATCAAGCAATAATTAGGTTGCCTCTCAAGCGTGGGCAAGTCTGTGCAGGCACAAATTAACTTATCTTCACGTTATTCAATACCCCTGCCCCGGATCACAGGGACAAGGAGGAAATTCTCTTTGGCAATAAGCCAAAGACCAAAAAAATCAAAAATTAAAAAAAAAATCTACTGAACTTTATGGGTTTTATTTTAAAAAAATAAAAAGCGCTTATTCCTTGCAACAAATATCTAGTTAGGCCATGATAACATTTGTTTCAGAGCAAGTAGGCAAGCTATTAAAATTCGTTACAGACCAATTCAGGGTTGTTGTTTTTTTGCAATGATCTTTACGCCTCCTGCGTCCTGTGCATGATCTTATATAGCTGCAGGCAGCATGGCAATTTATGGAGCCCAACATTTCTAGGAATGTAAACATCAGGGGGTTTTTTAAATACTGAAGTTTCTAGTCCTGGAGAATGGTTAGAAGGCAGTTAAACAGGTCTGGCCTTAAGATCTTCCTAGATGGAAGGCAATACCAGGCCACTGCAAGGTCCTTGGAGGGAGAACCGTAATAAACAAAATGTTCGTGACAGTGACAGCACAGCTTATTAATTTTATGTGGCTAAAAAGTAGCGCATTGTTGTGATTCTACCCAGGATACATTTCTGACAGGACTCTTGGACTGCAATCCTATGCCCACTTATCTGTGGAAGTAAAGGTAAAGGACCCCTGGACGGTTAAGTCCAGTCAAAGGCGACTATGGGGTTGCGGCGCTCAACTCACTTTCAGGCCAAGGGAGCCAGCGTTTGTCCACAGACAGCTTTTCAGGTCAAGTGGCCAGCATGACTAAACTGCTTCTGGTGCAGCAGAACACCATGAGGGAAACCAGAGTACACAGAAACGCCATTTACCTTCCTGACACAGTGGTACCTATTTATCTACTTGCACTGGTGTGCTTTCAAACTGCTTAGGTTGGCAGAAGCTGGGACAGAGCAAAGGAAGGTCACCCGGTTGCAGGGATTCGAACTGCCGACCTTCAGATCAGCAAGCCCAAGAGGCTCTGTGGTTTAGACCACAGCCCCACTGAATTAAATGTGACTTACTTCTGAGTCCAGGATTATATAGGATTGCACTGCCAGTGTTGCTCAAGTTGCCCCATCCTGATTTCAAACATTTCACCTCCAGCTCTAAACACTTCAACCCTAATTAGAAGCTCTTCTAATTCTCTTTTGAGATGAATGGAACTTGCTAATCAGTGTTTTTAGTTATCACAACCATTAGCAACTATTCTGCTGTACGGGAGCATCATTGTACCAGCCAGATGAGAGCACATTCGAGGGGTGACTCTTCAGTTGTTCTGCCGCTGCTCACACAATTAAGAACCGCCAACAGAGCGAAATTAGCACGACTCTGGGAAGCCCAAAGGAAACATTCAAACTGACAAGTGTGTTAAACAGTCTGTTGCCAGCCAAAGCCTTGAGCTGCAAAGCTAATGGGGAAAGACAACGACAAAATTAAACTCAGGAGGCGAGAGGATAATTAGGAGCAGAAACTCCTCCCCCCCCCCCCCGTCCCCGTCCCCCTGATCCAGCCACTGCAGCACACAACAAAAGACCTTCATCCTAAAAGAAACCCAGAATTATGCATTTTCTTGAAGAGTCCTGGTGCGTCCAAAACATCACAAAGGGAAAACAAAGCAACTGGCTATTTTAAGCTCTGGGATTTACGACCCTATGGGTATCTCCACTGAATGGCCACAGTATAGTTTGTTCACTTTCACCTGCGGTTCACAGAATCATAGAGTTCGAAGGGAGCACGAGGGTCATTTAGTCCAACCCCCTACAATGCAGGAATCTTTGGCCCAATGTGGGACTCGAAGCCAGAACCCTGAAATTAAGAGTCTCCCACTCTACTGACATGTAAATAAAAGTGTCGTGTTTGTTTTAGATGCCCTCCTGGTAACTGATACTAAATTTCTGCCCTCTTATTCAGCCATTGTGTGTTTGTGCCGTGAGGCAAAAGCCACTTCTCAAAATCACCCAAATCCTTCGAAAATCACCTACTAGCTGAAGTTGAGGAAGCAGAACAATACACTCAAGAGAAAGGGGGTAGAAATGTTTCTTTCACACAGGGCAGGCAGAATAAACCATCTGCTCCACATTCTCACGCCCAGGCCTCCCGCTACTCACCAGGGAATAATAAAATCAACTTTAAGGTAGTTTACGGAATTAAACCTCACATATGCAGACCACTCATTGCCCCTCCAGGCACTCAGCCAAAATTATGGCACAGAAGATAGCTCTTCCCATTTCTGGAACAGCAGACAAGAGCTTATCACATGCACCCAGGAGGAAATGATACCAAACCAGAATGCCTGTTTTCTGACCAACTGCTAAATAACCCAGCCTTTGCTAGGAACAAAACGTTTTAAAAAGCTGAGAATAGATCAGTGATATCTCTAAATCATGTAATGTCTTCAAAAAGGGGGAATTTCGGAACAACCAGATCTCAGATACTGGTTTACACATGAAGTTGCTTTATATCCCTTTTTTAAAAAAATGACAGCAACTGTGTCTAAATCATAACACAGCTGCACATGAAGTGAAGCTAAAACTATTCCAATGACATATTTATTTCAGGGCTGTGACAAAATTTTGTTAAGTTTATGAAAAATACAAGGCCAGGGAGAAAAAATATTTTTTCTTTTCTTTTTATAAGGCAAAATCTATTTATACATGGATACCTGCTTATAAATGGCATTTATTACATTATTTATTATGGTACACATGGTCACCTCCTTTATTCTCGCAATTATTCTCAGATTAGGCTGAGAGTGTGTGATCTGGCAAAGGCAGCCTACTGGAACCTGGTACTGTTCAGATATTTTGGATTACAGCTCCTGTACAATGGTTGCGCTGGGGCTGATGGGAGTTGTAGTTCAAAACATCTGGAGGGCAGCAGGTTGGGGGAGGCTGGGCTGAGGTCACCCACAAACACGATGGAGGAGTGGAAATTTAAATCCAGCCAAAGACACACCACACCATATCATAATAGCTCTCCAATCACTTTGCTCAGCCAGTGCTTCATATCCAATCCAAACATGCAACCCCAATTCAGGTATTTCCCATTTACAGGCCCCTGTGGGGGGGTCAGAACTCCCATAAAATGTACTCAGACTGCATCAGGTTCTGAACAGTTTATTTGCAAAATGCAGAGAAACTCCTGGCAACTGCTCGTGTTTTGCTGCTAATCAAAGGTACTCAGCACTAAGGTAATAGGCAAAGGACCCCTGGACGGTTAGGTCCAGTCAAAGGCAACTATGGGGTTGTGGCGCTCATCTCGCTTTACTGGCCAAGGGAGCCGGCATTTGTCCACAGACAGCTTTCCAGGTCATGTGGTCAGCTTGACTAAACCGCTTCTGGTGCAACGGGACACTGTGACGGAAACTAGAGAGCACAGAAACACCGTTTACCTTCCCACTGGAGTGGTACCTATTTATCTACTTGCACCGACATGCTTTTGAACTACTAGGTTGGCAGGAGCAGGGACTGAGCAACGGGAGCTCACCCTGTCGTGGTGATTCGAACTGCCGATCTACCGATCAGCAAGAGGCTCAGTGGTTTAGACCACAGCTCCACTCACTCAACACTATCCTGCAGTTGCACACTATTACATAAAGAAAAGAGTTTCAAAGCTGTAATTCAGAAAGTTTGTCCACCATTACTAATCCTCCAACTGAGGAAATGCCCCCCCCCAAATGATTTCACTTTTTCCTACATTTTAATCTGAAAATCACCACTCCATTTAAACAAATAAGCAGCCTGTAAGAGAACGGCTCACACAATGACATCTTTATAATTATAGCACATGTAAATTTCCGATTCTACGTCTAACAGATCATTTATAGTCTAACATAAATTGCCTCTCTTTCTTTCTCCCTCATGCTTGCGCGTGCACACAGAAGTAAACTTCATACTTTGTCATGATTTAGCCTGAATCTTGGGGGCAGGGCATTCACTTTAATGAATAATGCCCTGAATATATAATGCTGATTTTGAATGCTTCTTTTTAAACCGTATCTTAGTATACTGACCCCTGACATTCTATTACCAAGCATCTCTTTCCTCATACAGCCTCACGCGTCTAGAGTTCTTCAAGTGGTATTAATATTACCAAGAGTTAAATCTGTTACTTAGCTGCATACCTGATAGATTAAGTCTATGTTAAAAATCGAGGAAGTGCTCCGTTAATCTTGCACAGCAAGGGGAACGTCAAGCCACTCAAGATACAGAGCTGTTTGCTGTTACCCAGATTATCAAAAGTGAGAGAAAATTTTGGGATGAGTTGAAAGATAGAGTAACCTGTGGGAATTGATTTACAATGGCTGCTCATAAACATCATAACACAACTTGGAATTTATCAAATGATGAATGTGTTTGGGTGGTGGACTCATATCCTTTGACTCAAAAACAACAGCAGGACCAATACTTCAGATCTTTCAAGCTTAATTTCAATTAGGGGAGGGGGCTCTGAGGGTGTCAGGGAAGGAAGGCCTCTGTGGGCATTATGTGTCTGTAGGCACAAAGCTGGCAACCCCTAGAATACGTGCAATATCTTCTTCTTTGACGATCACTTTCTTCTTTCTTCTTTGACGATCACTTGTAGCCGAGTAAGACTGTCTTCCATAAACATGGTTTTAAAAGTGAGTCCGTAAGTGACTGTGGAGGCCAGTTCTGGATCCACATGTCCTTCTACAGTGGGGACATAGCTTTCTGGGCGGGAGTTGATCAAGGTGAGGGTTTGCCAAGCGTGCCTTCCTCTTAGCGCATGTCTCCCTTTCGTCCTGAGTTCAAGCGTCTTCAAAACCCAATACACCTTTGGTAAAGGCTCTTCTCCAATCACTCACAGGCCAGTGTTTCCCAGTTGTCGGTCTTTATACTACATTTTTAAAGATTTGCCTTGAGAGGGTCTTTGAACCTCTTTTGTTGACCACCAGAATTACGCTTTCCATTTTTAAGTTTGGAATAGTCCAACAAAGTCCAACAAAGTTGATGTTGAAGAATCATTGCTTCGACACTGGTGATCTTTGCTTCTATAACATCCCCTAGTCAAACAGGCACAAAGCACTGTTAAGACCCTACCTGCCCACAGACTGTCTCGCCAGAGTGGTGCATGCTCTAGTTATCTCCCGCTTGGACTACTGCAATGCGCTCTACGTGGGGCTACCTTTGAAGGTGACCCGGAAACTGCAATTAATCCAGAATGTGGCAGCTAGACTGGTGACTGGGAGTGGCCGCCGGGACCACATAACACCGGTTCTGAGAGATCTGCATTGGCTCCCAGTACGTTTCAGAGCACAGTTCAAAGTGTTGGTGCTGACCTTTAAAGCCCTAAACGGCCTCGGTCCTGTATACCTGAAGGAGCGTCTCCACCCCCATCGTTCAGCCCGGACACTGAGATCCAGCGCCGAGGGCCTTCTGGCGGTTCCCTCATTGTGAGAAGTAAGGTTACAGGGAACCAGACAGAGGGCCTTCTCGGTAGTGGCGCCCACCCTGTGGAACACTCTCACTTCAGATGTGAAGGAAATAAGCGGCTATCCATCTTTAAAAGACATGTGAAGGCAGCCCTGTTCAGGGAAGTTTTTGATATTTAACGCAGTACTGTTTTGAACACTTGATTGGGAGCTGCCCAGAGTGGCTGGGGAAACTCAGCCAGATGGGCGGGGTATAAATAAAAAATTATTATTATTATTATATATATTCCTTACTGAGAGCAAGGGAATGCACACTCCTAATCTGCTTTCAAACTTCAGTTTACACCATCACTATCACCTGTGAGAAGCAGCCTCCTTTTCTGTATCCAGTTTGGCTGTGTCTCCAGGTGGCCTTGTTCTGCAGACCTCCTTTCTCCTCCCCCCCCCGCCCCGCCCCCGCTTTGCAAGAAGCACGCTGCCAGCATTTAACCTCATGACCTGTTGTGTTTCTGTAGTAGCTTTGTTTTACCGAAAACTCATGATTAATGCTACTTATAACTACTGGTTCATCTAATAACCCCATTCAGACAAAAGAATGATTCAGGTATGGTTCTTTAACAATAAAGCAATTATTGCTAAGTCCACTTGCTAAATTCCTCTACTGTATCATACCAGGAAAAAAGAAACCTCAACAAAACCTGTACCTACCTGACAAGGCAACCTCCCCTCCCCGATCCCAGTAAAATCTCCTGTTTCTCCTACATTCCTCTTGTTCTTTACAGATGCAGAGGGTGGGACAATGCATACCTAGAAGGGGTAACTGATACTTTGGAGTGTTCATTGTAAACTACCCCCAGGGGCGGGGATTGTTTCTCCATCAACAACAAGAGGATTCCTGTGGTTGCAATAAGGTAGGAACCTAAGGTGAACAGAAGCTTCACACCTTGCAAGAATGCTTTCTTTTCCAGGGGATAAAACCCCATCCTAGGCAATTGCAGCTGCAAGGCTCAACTGCAAACAACTTCCACACGGAAGGAAGGAAGGAACATGGGAGCTTTTATTTCACCGCATCTATTCAAACCTACCTCTCCTGCAAGAAGCCCAAGGTTATACAGTGGTACCTCGGGTTACATACGCTTCAGGTTACAGACTCCGCTAACCCAGAAATATTACCTCGGGTTAAGAACTTTGTTTCAGGATGAGAACAGAAATCGCGCGGCGGCGGCGAGTGGCAGCAGGAGGCCCCATTAGCTAAAGTGGTGCTTCAGCTTAAGTACAGTCTCAGGTTAAGAACAGACCTCCAGAACGAATTAAGTTCTTAACCCGAGGTACCACTGTACATGGCTTTCCCCGCTCTTATCCTAACAACCTTGTGGTACTGGGAGTTAGTGACTGCTTCAGGTCTAAGTAGGGATTTGAACCCCGAACTCCTAGTCAGGGGTCGGCAAGGTTTACCTCGCCTGGGCCGGTTCACTCCAGCGGAGATCCTTCTGTGGGCCAGATCGCATGTGCGCATGAGCACGCGCAGCCGCAATTTCCGGCATCTGCGCAGACATGATTTCCGGGGTCTGAGCATGCACAGACGCGATTTCCAGCACCGTGGAAGCGAGTCCTCGCGCTGCGCCAGTTTAGCGCAGAATGCAGGGACTCGCCAAGCGGGTGGCTCGGGGGCCGGTTAAACAACCCCCGTGGGCCGCTTGTGGCCCATGGGCCTTAGGTTGCCTACCCCTGTCCAAGATCCATATTATGCCAAATACCATATACCACACTCAACCATATTATGCCAAATACCACACTCAACCATATTATGCCAAATACCAGATATGATAATAATTGTCATGGTGATAGCTGGAATATCTAAGGGCACGTGTACTCCGCCTTTAGTATATACAGAAAAGAGGGGTGCAGTATTTGTATGGTTGGATCAAACACTGACAACCCCAGGAATGCAATGGGGCGTGCCTCCGCATAAGTCCACATTCACCACCACACATAGGAAATAAAATGTGACATAAGCGTATGCGCAGTTCTGCATTTTGCCTAATTTCCACAGACCTTCCACCTCCCGAAAGGGGAGGAGGGAAAGTTAAAATCAAACATATCAGAAATTGTCTGCCTGTATGTATCTTGGGTCACATTTAACTTCCTATACATGGTGGGAATACATGATTCTGAGTCCCAGTGATGTGGGGTGTGGGGTTTTTTTTGGAAATGTTTAAATCTTAACATTTCTGAATACCCTATATAACTGTGATCCAGTAAAGCATGTTTTTGTTGTAATGCATGTAGTAAGTAAACATGCAAAAGTACAGTGTAATGAGGTACAGTATATGGATCTCGAAAGTTCTTCTACCTATCAAAAGTAGTTAAACTGAAATATCTGATTATAGGGAGGAAATTCATAAAGTGCACTTAGTATAGTTTAATTCAATGCTTTACTCGAAAATTATTACTTGGAAGTTATTATTTGACTATATTCAAACAAATTCAATTCTTTGCTTGGAATTTTTTTTTTACTGGAATATTTATATCCAAGAATATCCAAATGCATGACAGCTCAATAGCATATACTTCCTTTGCAATGTTTAAATTTGGGGGTGGGGGAATAACATTAAGGCACTGAAAGCTATTAACGTAGTAATTTTAGCATACCCAAAAAGCTATGCATAATTGCTTCCTAGGGATAGTGACCAGAAACAAGTTAAAGTACAACTCTGAAATGGCCCAATCTTACTGGTACTGTATCCAATTATATTCCAATAAACGTTGTGAAATGAGATTTTTCTTCCCACTGAAAAATACATTAGTGGAAATGTTTCCACCTAGCATATCTGACCTTTCAACCTCTCTTGCCCAAACTGGTAGATGCCTTGAAAAATCAGCACTGTAGCCCTGATTTTGATTATAGCTTGTAAGAAATAATCACCACAGCAAAGGAATCAAGTCGTGTTAATGTACCCATGGCAGCTGATATTGCCAAGATCATATTCTACCATATTCTAAACTAGATGGAGATTCCGCAGTTATGTCATTTCTAGAGGAAATACCTTGGAATAAGGGGAGATGGGAGAAGAATGGAAATTAATGGAAATTCTTAAAGGTAAGACTAGAAACTTGAAGCTGATGCAGCCAAGGATTAAAAGCCAGCAACAAGAGTCAAAGCACGAGACAGGATCACAGCAACAGACGGAGGGGAAGTAATATGACAACGGTGATATTGTGAAAAGATCTAGGAGCAGATATAACAGGCCGGAAGACTTAGACGAAAGAGGGCCAGAATGCACATAAGGTCTTTAACAATATATTCTGTAAGAAAATGGTAGATTTTGAACGTATTGAGGGGCACCTGGATTTGGAGCGAGAAAAATATTCTACACATGGGAGATCATTATAGATCTAATAGTGACAAATAAGTTGGGGAAAGATTCTGAGCTGAAAGCAGTCAGCCTTGCCACTTCAATCAAACACAGCTAGGCATCTGGGAGACACTGGCCCCAGCTAAGTGCTTGAACCCATGCTTCAGTCTCAGGTTTAATCATCAATTTTAAAAAAGGATCAGTCAGGTAGCAGCTTATGGAAAATCTTCTCTCTTCCTGGGACCCTGCGTGGCTGCAATAAGTCAGTACAGACAATACTAGGCTAAATGGACAATGTTTGGTATGGGGGCACCAGGAGAAGGGGACGACAGAGGACGAGATGGTTGGACAGTGTTCTCGAACATACAAACATGAGTTTGACCAAACTGCAGGAGGCAGTGGAAGACAGGAGGGCCTGGCGTGCTCTGGTCCATGGGGTCACGAAGAGTCGGACACGACTAAACGACTAAACAACAACAACAGCTCCCTAAATTGCACAGTCTCGTTAGATCTGAAGCTATTCCTGATGCCACAACGCTACCCTAAGTAAGAAAGGTGGAAGAATATATTCCTGTGGGCAGCTACAAATGACTCACTATGGCAAGTGCTTGACTCTTCATATCAAATGGACCAACAAGAGTTCAGCGTAGGGATGATAAGAAAGTTGATTCTGCATTGTGGCTACAAATCATCGCTCTTGCCTATTCTTGGCCCAGTCACTAAGCATATTTCTGTGGGTTTGTCCAGAGTAAGTGATTTGGGGATGCCACAATTGCACCACAACCCACAACTCACTTAAGACATCCTACCTGCATTTAAACACTTTCTCCCCAAGAGAAATGAATGTGATCAAGCCAGTTTAAACAGGACACTAACCAAAATCAATAGCAGAAGAAATCTCATATAAATATTATTCATCGCTACCATATAAAGCTCAGCAAGAACACCTGATCCTGCACATTTCCTCAGAAGTGAATCCAACTAAGTTCAACAGAACTAACTCCGGGGTATGTGCTTCTAGACTGTGCTTTGACACTCTATGTACTAATGCAAACTAGAGTCTTCTTCTTCTATGTTTATATAGCCAAACTGCACTACCAATACACAAGAGAAATACAGAGAGAGACTCAAGGTAGCCCATAATTACTAGATGGCACGAAATGTTAAGTGAGTGGGAGGAGACAAAAACATGACAACTAGTGGAACAGAGCAGAGTAGCTGGAACAGGGGGACAGAGAAACATTGTCTGATAGAACTTTAAAAATATTTACATTGATTAGTGTGGTTTAGTTGTGTCTGTTTTCATTCATGATGTGAGCTATCTTAGGTCCTGTACTAAATTCACAGACCCACAACTCTACTGCTCCATCAAAGTGCCTGACCTCTAAGTAGAGTCAAAAATTCCCAGGTCAACTTTCCAAACATTAATGAAGCTTCAAAACTCCCCAATCATCTTTTGTTACTGCCACCTCCATTTGCTGCCCTCATCGAGAAAGTGGTCTTTTGTCCATGAAAACGAATGCCATAATACATTTGTTAGTCTTTAGGGTGCCATAAGACTAATTTGTTCATAGGCACGGTGTCTCGCGCTGTTACAAGACACCATTTCTTCCCCACAAGATAGCACACTATGTGCAAGAAGCATTGTTCTCTCTCCTATTTGGCTTTGTGGTGACAAAAAAGAGGATATGCACATTAGGGAAAGAGGGAGCATTTCAGTTCAGTCCAAAACTCGAATGGGGCAACTCCCCATTTCCACAGGAAAGGCTGTCGCACCTGTATATGCTACTCATTTAATCTTGGCTAAGTATTCCAGGGACGCGGGTGGCGCTGTGGGTTAAACCACAGAGCCTAGGACTTGCTGATCACAAGGTCGGCGGTTCGAATCCCCGCGACGGGGTGAGCTCCCGTTGCTCGGTCCCTGCTCCTGCCAACCTAGCAGTTTGAAAGCACGTCAAAGTGCAAGTAGATAAATAGGTACCGCTCAGGCGGGAAGGTAAACGGCGTTTCCGTGCACTGCTCCGGTTCGCCAGAAGCGGCTTAGTCATGCTGGCCACTTGACCCGGAAGCTGTATGCTGGCTCCCTTGGCCTGTAAAGCGAGATGAGTGCCGCAACCCCAGAGTTGGTCACGACTGGACCTAATGCGCAGGGGTCCCTTTACCTTTACTTTAAGTATTCCAAAGTTTTCAGAACAAAAAGTTTTGGTCCAATGCATGGTAAAAGATCTATTTGGCCCATTATTGGGTCTGGAATTCTGTGAGTGACTGCCTGCACATCAATACACATCTAACTAGTGTATACTTTAAGCCAGGGATGGAAAGAGGTTGCTGAACTTCTCATCGCCCCTGATCATTAGCCATGATGGTTGGGGCTGAGGGATGTAGGAACCCAACAACTTCCAGAGGGTCACAAGTTTACCACCCCAATTTAAACCATTTTTAACTTTATGGGAATTACTGGAAAGGTTTGCATGTAACTCAATCCTGTGCTTATTTACTCAGAAATACTTAGAATTACAGTTTCCAGCTGTTTACAACTAAGGTAATACTTAGAAACAAGACTAAATGGATTCTTTCCTAAAGTTGGGATTTGCATATACAGTGGCACCTCGGGTTACATATGCTTCAGGTTATATACGCTTCAGGTTACAGACTCCGCTAACCCAGAAATAGTGCTTCAGGTTAAGAACTTTGCTTCAGAACAGAAATCGTGCTCTGGCGGCACAGCAGCAGGAGGAGGCCCCATTAGCTAAAGTGGTGCTTCAGGTTAAGAACAGTTTCAGGTTAAGTACGGACCTCCGGAACGAATTAACCCGAGGTACCACTGTACTTTGTTTCTGTTATTTCCAGCTGTCCTACATTTTTTTAAAGGTCAACCTCAAAACTATTGGATATTTCCCCTCCATTCTCACCAACCTAGGCTATAACTTCACGCTGCAGACCGCACTGCACATTGTAAATGGTTTCAATGGATGGGATTCTACTGACTTGTTCTGCCAGCGCAATGATTTCTGCTTCCACAAGGGAACTCCCTCCCACATCTGTTCTGTTTTTCTGCTACCCACCCCCTCCAGAGCAGATTTGGGCAGGATTTAGAGTGCGTGTAGGAAGAGGACACAGGGAAATGCCATTGTGCAAGCAGAAATATTTGCACTAAAGGGCTGGTTGGATAGCACCCAATATTCTTGCCGCATGGTTGCCTATGGAAATTGAGACTCACCATCAGATGATCAAGCAAAGTACGGTAGCTTTTCAAAGCAAGTTGGTACGGTAATTCTCGTGGTAATGAGCCACAAATTAGTAATGGGAATTTGTATGGGCAGAGAGGACAGTTTAAAAAATATATGGGCTAGTAATTTTGTGGGCTTCTTTTCTAAACAATAAACTTGTATTTACCAAACTGGTTGCCCCGCAGATATTTTTGACCGCAGCCATGATGGCTAATGGTCAGAACTTTGGGAATTGTAATCAAGGAACACCTGGAGGGAACCAGGTTACAGCAAGCAAATTTAGACAGAACTTGATAACACTCCAGTTTACAAAGCAACAGAGCACCATCGTTCTGAGTAACTTTGTTCGCAACAAACTATGTACAATGCAATCCTATACTGTTCATTTCCATAAGCATTGATTAGTTACTGTCAGCAGTCTCTTATGTGCACACGATTCTGCACAGCTTTTAAAAGCAATACATTCACAAAGAATGTCAAAAATGATGTTTCCAAGTATGGTTCCGTTACTGTTTTGCTCCGATTTCCCACTCTTTCTGGCTGCCAAAGTGAGATATTTGAAATTCCCTGCACACCCACAGACATCAACATTCTACAAAATTAATGTTACGGTTTAACAATCCTCTCCTGCTCAAGCGGACTAGCAGGAAAGGGATTGGTCCGCAGTAAGCAGACCTAGCTGTTTTCTAAGGTTGATACCACTGGAAACAACCCACCAGGGCGCTCAACAAAACATTTCCACAGCACCAGAACAAGATGATGCCTTTTGTACAGCTCCTCCTTCTTTTCCATTGTTATCGTGCAAGTGAATTTCTTAGTGCATACTTTTACTCGGGAATAAGTTTTGCTCTTTTCTGAAGCACTTGTTTTAAGTAGGGGGTAACGGCTTGCTCATACACCCTTCCTCTGTTGAAGAACTTGGTCCTAACTTCAAATAAAGCACGGCATTCCTTAACCTGGAGCCATTGCGGTAAAGTGCACGGGGCGATCATGGGAGTAAATACACCTACGGAAGTTCTAGGGCACTATTTGTGGAGCACTTGGGCGCTGAAGTGGCTCGTGCACCGCATTTGTCCTTGCTGAAATTCCTGCCCTGCAGCCGCTTGCAGGCAGCCTACAAGGGATACGTGCTGCACATCGTTCTCGGATAAGGTAACACAGCCATGCAATATTAACTCTAACACACACACACACACAATCGGTCGTGCAAAAACTTCGCTACGAAGTGCAAGGCTGCGCGGAACGCCGCTGCTAATCCTCCGGAAGTTAGTGGAAACTCTTTTTTTTTTAAAGTCCTGCACAGCTAGCGATGGATCTAACGAAGTCCTGGGCCCCAGGAAAGCGGAAAACACAAAGAAAAAGCACAACAAAGGCCGGGCTGGGAATCCAAAAGGTTTCCCCCTCTGAGCACAAAACTCTTTTAGTCGGATGTTTTTTAAAAAAAGGGGGGGGGCTTCATTTATTTATTTTAAAAAAAGGTCTCGATTTAGCCGAGCGGCTCCCGTGCGGACAAACCGATGTTCCGAATCGCTCTCTTTGCAGATTTTTGGCCGGGAGGGGAAAAGGGGGGTGGCGGGGGGTGGGGAGGGAGAGATCGTCAAATCGGGAGGGTTTTTGCAAGCAAGGTATGCATTTATGCATGCTTTATGCAAACACCCTCCCTCCCCAAAAAAACAGAAAACACACCACCACCAAACCCCCAACACCTTAAAACTCTACCCGGGAAAGCGATGGCTAAGCAGCGGGCGAAAGTAGAAACGGGGACTTCTGCGCGCGCAAAGCCCGCCCTGGGGGAGGCGGCCCCGATTCGGAGCGGCTCCGGATTGCATTCGTATCAAATCAGGATGGGGGGGGGGGGGTTGAGGAGGGAAGCAGGTTGAGGGAGAGGGGATCCCGGCAGAAAGGACGGAGCGCCCGCCCGCCCACCCGCCCGCGAGTAGCTTGCTACCTGCGCCACGAGCGGCACCAGCGTCTGCTCCACGGAGCGCGAGCGGATCTGCAGCCCCGGCAGCGGCTCCCATCCCAAAGCCGTGGCGAGAGCCGCGCCGGGCAGCGAGCGCGGCCACGACACTCCGCTGCCGCCGGGGAACGCGGCCATTGCTCCGGAGCCGCGCAGCTCGCTCCTCGTCGGCTCTCCCGCCTGGGAGAGGAGGAGCAGGAGGTGTCGGCGGCGGCTGGAGCTCTCCGGCTCCGGCGCGCTCCTCCCCTGTCTCCTCCTCATCGCCTTCCCGCCTTCTGCCCTGGGAAATGGCAGCCGCCGAGCTTGAGGTCCCACCCCCCCCTCCGCTCCTCGTAGCGCATATAACTCCCCTCCAGCCCGCCCAGTTTTCGGCCACACACGCGTGTCCTCGCATCCCGACGACTGGTAGTGCTGGTTATTTGCGCGCGCGCGAGCGAGCGAATCGTCGCCACGGGCAAGGGCTTCTTCTCCCTTTGGGGCACTTCCATTACTCATTTTCCCTTCAGTTAGTTCGCACACTGGCGAGTCGTCAAGATGGCAGTGTAAACATTACATTCAGTTTCTTCTTTTTCTTCTTCTTCTTCTTCTGCCGTTGGGCACACCCAAAAGCAAAGTAAGCCGGTCGTGTTGGTCCATGAGAAAAAAAAAGGGGAAATGTATATAATCTGGCAAGGCCAGTTTTGATCCACCCCAAACTGCCTTGTCAGACGTCGAGATCATTAGCTTTTAACACTGGTTAGATGGTTGCCTAACTGCAAAGAGCCTTGTGGCACCTTAAAAACCAGCTCATTTGTTATGGCATGAGGTTTTTGTTGTCTTTCACTTCATCAGATCTATCTGGCGAATACTCAGTGAACTTAAAAGTAGCCATCCTGGAGCAAATCCATTTCAAAGGGAGGCTGTCAAGTGAAACCTGCTTGATAACAATGCATCAAGAATTCCAATGCTATCACTTGTGGATTGAAGGCACACAAGGGATTTCTATGTGTTGTTGCTTGATTTAGCAGCGCCAGGATGTCTCTGCCATCAAGCCAACTGCTTTGTGAATTTCCGTAATTTAGGGTTATGTCCATCATCATAAGCAGTGCTGCTTTCCAGGGGTACGCAGGGTATGCATACCCCCAAACATTTTGTGAATCTAAGTTTGGCCTCATTGAGGGGCAGTATTTCAATATGAGTAGGAAAATGAGAGTACCCCTAAACATTTTTTTTTTAATAGAAAAAAAGCACTGATGATAAGTGTCTGTTACTTTGCTGCATTTAATTTCCTTCTATCCTAACTTCTTACAATCCCTCCCTCTAACCATGTACCTGCAACTCAGGATTAACACTTTATGCATTTAATTAAGTGGATTACAATCCACTTAATTAGTGGATTAAATGCCATCATACATTTGTTAGCCTCCAAGGACTCTGCAGTTTTGCTGTAAAAACACTAGTGTGACTATTTCTGTATGTACGACTGAGATGGAATATAAATCTTATGCAGTATTTTTATCCCAACTTCTTCAAAGGAGAGCTGGGTGACACACAGGGTCTCTCTCCTGTTTTCCCCTCACAATTGTAGAATCCTAGAATTGCAGTGTTGGAAGAGACATCTAGTCCAACCCTCTGCAACTAAATCATACATGGTAGATTACCATCCAAACACTGCTTAATAACCTCCAAGGAATAAGAGTCCACCGCTCTCGAACAGCTTTTACTTTCAGCAAGTTCTCTTTGTTAAGTTTATAGTGGCCACAATCTAGTGGGTTTAATCATCCTGAACTATGTGGTGGATTCTGAGTAATGGGATCATACCCTAGGGTAGGAGCTAAATGGCACCTGAAACCTAGGTTTAATGAACACTAGGAGCTAAATGGCACCTTAAACCTAGGTTATGGGTGCAACAACAGAATGTCTAGGCATGCTTTTTTAATAACAAGAATGCAAAGCTGAAAATGAATGAACTGCAGCTAAAATCCTATATTCATTTTTCACATGGCCTAGTCCTCATCTGAAGACTGCAAAAAACAAAGCCATGCTTCCCCTGCCTCCCCCCCCCCCAATATTCTTAAGAGGGTCCCTTCTCCAGTCTTCAGAGAGGAGCTGGAAGTGGGGAGGCAGAAAAAGGTCCACCTTTCCTTCCACTCTCCAGTTTTAATCTGAAATTTTAGGCACAGTACTGCACCCAGAGCTCAGAAACGGCTCGCGCTAATGAAATTCCGTGTCGCAAAACGCGCCTAGAACAATGGGAGTTTCGAACACTGCTTGTGACACTCCTGTTTTCATACCAAGGAAAATTGCCAAAGCAACTCTAACTAGTGCTGTTGGTTTTCCCCCGCATGCTGTATACTGCATTAATTTCCTCTCCAATGGCCTGTCCTGTGCTGATTTAATGCAGAGAGCATTTGTTTGCCTTTTGTCACAGACTGATTAGAAAAACATAGCTGTCCTATAACATGGTATGACACTTAAGAGTTCAAACGAGCCTCATCAATGCAGCCGCTGAAATGGCAGGCTGTGTGCTATTTGGCATCTTAATGTTCGTGCACATGGATTAATTCATTCATTGAATATATTTGCTCTTTTTCTTTTCGACCAGTGAGGCTCCCAAAGCAAAAAAAAGTAAAGCCACGATTCTACAATAAAACTACAGAACAGAGCAGAAGACAGCAGTAAAGCAGGTAAATTTTCAATGAAATGGATAAATATAAAAGTTTTCACCAGGTACCAAAACAACAACAAATGACAGTCAGTCAGTGGCAGCTACACCTCTGTATAAAGGTATTATCAAGTGGAAAAGCTCTCTACTGTCAGTTCTTCGCAGTCACTGCTGCAAAGAAGGGCCTCTGAGGATAATCTTAATTGCTGAGGCTTGATTCACAACGGGAAACGACGGTCCTTCATACAACTGGCTCCCTTTCAGGTCTTGAAAGGTTAAAATCAGATGTTTGAAATGTATTTAGAAATGGACAGGTATTTAGTGTAGTTCTTTAAAAATTGGTGAAATGTGTTCCCTATGCCTTGTCCTAGTCTGGAATTCAGGTGTTGACTTCCAAGGCAGATTTCAGAGGTAGCTGCAAGCATAAAGTATTGAGTACAGTGGTACCTCGGGTTAAGAACTTAATTCATTCTGGAGGTCTGTTCTTAACCTGAAACTGTTCTTAACCACTTTAGCTCATGGGGCCTCCTGCCGCCACGCAATTTCTGTTCTCATCCTGAAGCAAAATTCTTAACCCAAGGTACTATTTCTGGGTTAGTGGAGTCTGTAACCTGAAGCGTCTGTAACCCGAGGTACCACTGTAATCTAAACAAGATGATACCAGGGTGAAAAGTGTCTTGTGTTACAGGGACTACAGTGGTGCCTCGCAAGACGAAATTAATCCATTCCGTGAGGCTCTTCGTATAGCGGTTTTTTCGTCTTGCGACGCAAGCCCATTGACACCTTAGCGGATTAGCGCTATTAGAGGTTTAGCGGCTTTTAGCGGATCAGCTGATAAGCGGCTTATCAGCGGATCAGCTGATAAGTGGCTTAGGGCTTAGGAAAGGGGGGGGGGGAAACCCCGCAGGAACTTGCAAGACATTTTCGTCTTGCGAAGCAAGCCCATAGGGAAAATCGTTTTGCGGAGCGCCTCCAAAACGGAAAACCCTTTCGTCTAGCGGGTTTTCCGTCTTGCGAGGCGTTCGTCTTGCGGGGCACCACTGTACTTGGGCTTCCAAGGGCAAGGTCAGCAGGTCATATAAGAACACACATAAATACCCATCAGCCTCCTTAATTCTGGGGAGTGCAACCCCACCTACAGGACCAAAATTTCCTGAACATCTCCCCAACATGAAGAAAATTTGAACGACACAGAGCAGCTCTGCTGGATAGTACAGTGGTACCTCGGGTTAAGTACTTAATTCATTCCGGAGGTCTGTTCTTAACCTGAAACTGTTCTTAACCTGAAGCACCACGTTAGCTAATGGGGCCTCCTGCTGCCGCCGCGCCGCCAGAGCATGATTTCTGTTCTCATCCTGAAGCAAAGTTCTTAACCTGAAGCACTATTTCTGGGTTAGTGGAATCTGTAACCTGAAGCGTATGTAACCCAAGGTACCACTTTACTGCAAGGATGCAGTGGCGGCTCAGAGCAGACGAACTAGTGGGGAGGGATGTTGGAAGCAGTCGTGTCAGCCACATCTAACAGAGCAACAACCTTGGTGGCACCAAAAATTACCATCTGATCTGATTATTCAATGGGCCTTTCTCACAGGTAAGTGTGCACTGGGCAGCAGCCTTAGGATCAGGTCCTTCGAGAACATTTTATGGGGGTGATTTGTTCTGAAATAATAACAGCTGCTACAGCTACTATTAAATTTTTATTTGGTGTGCTAGAAAGCTGTTGCAGGGAAGTGACTCGAGAGGGTTTATTGTTCCCGGCACTTGGGGTGGGGAGGACTTTTGATATAAATGCCTGGTAAACTAACAGCCAATTATTTCGAAGTACTGCTAGTTAAAATAGGATGGCTTGAGATGCTTAAAGTTATGTGGTGTCAGGTATTTTTTAAGGGTGACAACTGTAGCACTAGGAGAGAAGGTGGGTGCTCATAACTAAGGTAGTTCAAACAGGTACGTAAGTTCACCACTTGGAGACTGGACCATTGTGGTCACTTTGTAGGAATGAGCGAACTTTACCAGATCCAACAGCATGCCTAGAACTCTGATACAGTGCTTTCGAACAGAGTCCATTCACACATTCAGCTGCCAGTCATCATATGGTGAAAGAGATTAAATGATATGCAAGCATGTGTGAAGGGGTCCTGAGCACCTGTTTCTGTCTATTATATTTTATCTCCCTGCAGAAGCACCATTTCAAGTTTCAGTCGAGAGTCCTGCACTTGGATGGAAAATGGGGGGGTATTTCAAGAGCACTTGCCTTTTAATGCCTTGCAAAACATATAATCACATTGTCTTGCAAGGCTTCCTAAATGGCATTCTTGCTAAGTGGGGAAAGCAAAAGCGCCTCTTTTCACACTGCCTGTATATCACATGATTTCTCTGTCCCTTTGATTACTCAGGGACTAATAACACCTTAAGGGTGTAATGGGGTGTTTGGGGAGGGGTAGAACCTCTGGTTGGGGGACACATCATGCTCCTTCTGGGGTAGTTTTTCCACCTTTGGTCCCTAACCTGCACTCAGCTCTCACATATGGCTTTGACTGGCCAGCTAAACCAGGTGAGGGTAGCTGATGGGTCTCAAACGCTCAGTATGTTAGGGACTTCCCCTGCATGTGAAGACAGGCCATGGCGGATTGCAAGGACGAGACCAATAGTGGGTTCAACAGTCAAGAAGCCGGTTTCTGCCCGTGCTTTAGAGGAGGCTGATGGGGCTTGTCAGCCTGGGAAGGTAGATCTAGGAGAAGGAAAACACCAATCCTAAACCTCCGCTGCCTTGTGGGACATCTGTGGGAGGAGAAAAGGCTATGGATTAAGCCCTACACAAATCCAGAGTGGAGTACCTAAGATGGTTGCATGGCACCTTGTACGCATCCTGGCATTTCCTGAAGCCAAGCTGGTGCCAAAGGTATTGCTCTGTTTTCCTTTGGACCACATCAGCAGGAGGGTCTTGTTGTCTAGGCAAGGCTTTTGGCCTGGGTCACTTCGGTGCTGCCAAGACAGCAGTTTGACTTCACCCCTAGAGGTGTACTCCATTGAGAGAGAGGCAGTGGGCTCTAGTGAGGAGAAGGGCCCCACAACCTTTATTGATAAAGTGTCTATAATCTCACAGCATGGACAACTCCTGAAACCCAGTCTATAAACAACTGGCACACAACGCAGCGGGTTTGTCTTGAAACCATCTCTCCTCTTCCATTTGCTTTTGGATTCAGTTCAGAAAGCATTCTCTTTTGTTATCAAGATCAGTTCAGGCAGGGCTTGCAGACACCAACGTTATTAAAGTCACAGACACTGCTAGCTGTGACGACATCATTGTTGTCTCCAGGTCAGACTGATGGTTTTTCATTAGTGATTAGATCTCCTCCGGTACAAACGAATGCAGACTCCACTGTGCTCAGAGACTCATCTGCACTCTCTGATATTAGGTGATTTTATATGAGTGATAATATTTCAAATGTTGTCTTTTTCTTTAGGAACCTTGACGAAACTCCTCTAGTTACTGTCAAACTATCATACACAACACTGTTAAGAATGATAAAATACAGCATTCTGCACATACGTAGTGAATCGCCCAGAGTCCTGCTTTATTTGTTTTTAGATGCTTTTATATTGCTGTTTTGTTGCTTTTAGTTTGTATTTTTGCTTTAATGATATCGGGTTTTTTCTGTCGTACACCACCTAGAGATTTTCAAATACTAAGCGGTTTATAAAGTTGTTTTAGTTAATTCCATAGAAATGTCAGGTTTTATTGCATTGCATTGCACGGAAGTCCTTCACATCTTAAAACAGTTGACAACCCCGATTAATTCATGATATGCTCTGCTCAATGCCAAATGGTTTGTTACTGGTTAAGAATGTTTTAAACTGTTTTGGAATGTTTTTAGCTGGTTTTTTAATGATGCTTTAAAAGTGTTTTTAGTTGTGTGTTTGGGGGAAAATAGTTTTTCCATTGCTATGTTGGTCACCCTGGACTCCTTTGAGAAGGAGGGCAGGATATAAATCAAATTTATTTATTATTTCAAAAAGAGAAGCTGCTTGGTACGGCACTGAACACTTCCCCTAAAATGTGTTACCCCCACTGAATCACATGTAGCAGTTCTGCAAGCAGTGTTGGGAAATTGGGTCTCGCTACCATTAAAATATCTTACATAGCATTGATGCAGGGCATTGTGGGAAGTTAGAATGGTTGGTAGGCCTAATTGTATTGCTTAGAAGTGCTGAGCCAGATTTGTTTTCCCAAAAGGGAGTCCCAAGAACTTTGTCAGCAGTAGGCCCTGCCAAGGCATGATATGTCAGGTGCTGACCTGGGGTGACTTTGGTCGAGTTAACATTCTGCACAGATGTGAAGATAAAATGGAGTAACGCCATGTATGCCAATTTGAGCTTTTTGGGAAAAGTGTGGGGTACAATTGTGAGAGAAGCATAGATACCGAAGACTAGTGGAATACATGAAGTTATGTGAATGTTCGTTTAAGGAGAGGATGTGCTGTCTCATTTTCACGCTGTATGCATGCTTTAGGATTCTTCTTCCCATTACACCTCAGAATGCAATGCATATAATATTGGCAGGGGGCTGTTTGCTTTCTTGAAGAAATATGGTGTCAAAATGTGAAAGTGAAAAGAGTGACACTCCCACACATAAAGGACAACCATACACAGTAATGAATCTTACTGAAAAGACAGTAGGTTTTAATTCTCGTTTTTTAGTACAAGGGAAGAAGAAAACGCTGAAGGACAAGCTTTTGTACACATACTCAAGTTACATGCAACGGTGCCAAAATTATGAGAAAGCAACCAAGACTACTCATGTTATAGTTGATTGGAACTAGAGCTTTTGAGGAATATTTTTTTCTCTTTTTGCTACCCAATTACCTCTGTTTTCTCATTCTCAACCACCACCATCACCACAACAAAAGAGTTTCAAAACTTGAAAGCTTGCATTTCAAGAATGCGCACCATTTTTGGAGGGCTGTATTCCCTCAGGTGCAATCTGAGGTGCAACTTCCATGCCAGTGGTGGGAGGAAACACCCATTCTTGCACCTTTCTTTTCTTTGATGCCCCTCCCAGTGGGCTGTGGAGGAAGGGACAGATCACTCTTGAACTGATTCCTTGCCGAGGGCTTCCTTGCTTCCCACTGCTCTTCATCACTCCCTCTGTTCTTGTCCCCTTCCCTTCCTTCTTTTCCTCCCTGTGAAATTTGTCTGCTGGACACAGGTTCTCACACTTGCACTACACAGTCATTAACTGACCCAGTAAAAAAATAGAATTACGTTTTCTCTGTAGCTGAAATCCTATACACACTTAACTTGATGGGAGTCAGTTCCATTGATCACGGCATGTTCACTAGAGGGCCTTAAATATTTGATCAGCGATTAGGTGAAGCCCTGCTGAGGATTAACAGAGCATTGCATTCAACTGGCTCCCATTTAAACTGACTTGTTTATATATGTATTAATACAGTAGTTTCTCAGAGATTGGCTAAGTGGTACTGTCTCCCAGTGGAAATGATTACGCCTGCTCTTAGCAGTTTCTAGAATGTTTTCTTAAAGATGGACTGAGAGCTGTAACATTCACAGTGGTAAATAGATCTCCAGAAGAAATTTAATATAAGAGACAGTTCGGTGTTAGAACGCCTAATTGAGCCAGGAAATTACAATTTCTAAGGAGCAAAAATGTGTAGCAGTTTTCATATAATTACAGCTATTCACGCAGCACATTGTTGATTTTGGTACTTAGACAAGCTTGTGGGTGGTAGATTTCTCTAAATGGAACTTCCATCTACACAAGTACTCTATCTCCGGATGCCAAGTACTAGGAAGAGAGAATTCAGGCAGGCCATCACCTTCATATGCTGGTGAGCACTGCCAAAAGGCTGCTCTATTGGAAACAGAATACCAGATCTGGTTGGAGGATCTTGGTCTAAACGAGGCATAGGCAAACTGGCCCTGTTAGCTAGGGATGATGGGAGTTGTAGTCCCAAAACATCTGGAGGGCCGAGTTTGCCTATGCCTGGTCTAATCTTTACAATCAATCTCTAACAGAACACCCTTAACTGCCTATATTCTCTTTGAAATGTAAGTGGAGCAAATATTAGGGCAAAGGGCCCCATTATTCTGCAACAGAGGGGAGGATTAATAGGATCCTTATGGAGCCAAAAATTATTCAATTACCCAAGAGAATGAGGTATCTGCAGACTTGAGGGGACCTTAATTCTTGCAGATATTCTCTCTCTCTCTCTCTCTCTCTCTCTCTCTCTCACACACACACACACACACACACACACATATACCCCAAAACCATAAAGATCCTCCCTCGCACAAAACACCTCAGTGAGGATGTTGAGGTGCAATGTTGAAATGTGGCCGCAGGCCTCTGCTGGGACTCTCTCACTGGTATAGCTCAGTTGGTGGAGCATGAGACTCTTAATCTCATTGGGGAAAAGATTCATGCATTGCACAAGGTTGGACTAGATTACCCTCATGGTCTCTTCAAACTCTACAATTCTATGGTTCTGTAAGTACTTGTCCCATACTTGGATCCTGTAATCCAGTGAATTCTCCTTTCTATATTTATTTATTCCCCGCCCCCCCTGCCAGCCAACATGTACATGGTCAACAGCTGTAGAAGATGCTGAAATGGACATTTAGGGTGGATTGAGACATAATGCATACTTTCTAGGAAATAGTGCAACTTTGGTATGGTTGCAATTAGACCAGCTATGGAATTTATCTGTTTAGCTACAAGTCTGGCTGCAGGATCTCAACTTCTTAAAAAAGGCAACAGAATCACAGTCCAATTAAACATCGCCAGCTGGCACATTTTATTATTTTATCTGCTTTGAAATCATTGGTTTTGTTCATGCTGTTGTTACAGCTGTAAGTCACCTGCATAAATATTTACATTGTTTAAAGACATTATTACCTATAAAAGGTCCTTTTTTTGTAGCAACAAGAAATCAAATGCAAATACAGGAATTAAGCAGCATGTACGGGAAGGACAACTGGCTAACAAAGAGAGGAAATAAATATTTCAGAATTAAATTTTTCAAAGGAGACAGGGTTAAAAATATTAATTGATGCTCTCAAAATAGCCTGTGCCCTTTGGGAGTGATCCAGAGAGCAGCTGGCACCTAAAATGTCTTTGGGGCAGCTTGCAATAATAAAACACCTGAAAACAAATCCATTAAAAAGCAGATAAAATAATCACAATGAAACAAAACACAATACTGACAAATGGAGAGGAAGGAAAAAGGACAGCAGCGATTTTCATTTGGTATCCTGGCCAAATCTGATGGCTGAGGTCAGGTTGGCGTTCCACTTGCACTGGGGCCAAATTGACTTGGTCTTGCTCCTTTACCTGCCTGCCTGCGAGGCAACCAGCGGCCCATTTGGCTATGCCCTATGTAGAGTTTGCAGGGTGTGTAGGCAGCGGTTTTGCTGCAGTACCTTCTTGAGGAGGGACCATCAGTGACTGTTGCATGCAGAAGGGCTCCAATTTAATCCCCAGTACCTGTGGTTAATCCATTCTTAAGGAAATCAGCCCTGAGTGCTTACTGGAAGGACAAATCCTGAAGCTGAGACTCCAATACTTTGGCCACCTCATGAGAAGAGAAGACTCCCTGGAAGAGACCCTGATGTTGGGAAAGATGGAGGGCACAAGGAAAAGGGGACGACAGAGGATGAGATGGTTGGATAGTGTTCTCGAAGCTACCAGCATGAGTTTGACCAAACTGCGGGAGGCAGTGGAAGACAGGAGTGCCTGGCGTGCTCTGGTCCACAGGGTCACGAAGAGTTGGACACGACTAAACAACAACAACAACCTGTGGTTAAAAAGATGTCAAGGAAGCAAGGCTGGGAAAGACCTCTGCTAAGACACTGCCAGTCAGAATAGGCTAGAGTAGGCACTATTGGGCTAGGGTGACTAACCTGTGGCACTCCAGATGCTGACAGCCTCCATCATCCCTGTCTCTTGGCCACATTGACTGGGGCTGATGAGTGTTTGGCAGACCAATAACATGTGGAGGACCTCAGGCAAGTCCCTAGGCCAAATGAACAGACAGTCTGTTTTGGTAAAAGGCAGCTTCATTTATACAGGGTTGGGTAAAGGTAGAGGATAGGGACCCATCCTCTTTTTATGATATATCCCATCTGTTCCACTTCAGGCTCCTAAGATACCAAGGTTTCTGACATCAACTTCTCAGACTTCAAGCAGCTCTAGCAACGCCACCCACCAGGTCTAGCATCTCAGGGAACCTGGACTCATCCTTGTTGGGAGCTCTCCACCCTTCCACTGGAGGGAAAGACTAAGAACATGCAATAGTTGAATCCAGGAGCAAGGCAAGCATCAGAACTCCTCAGGTTGGAGAAGGTCCAAAGTGTAGTTGGGAGAACTGTGCAGCCTTGAGAACTGCAGAGCACACCACAACACACTTGGAATTGCCTTGCTTATCGCACGAGGTTAGAGGAAAAAGGGACACGGGTTACTGGAGCAGTGGCCTTCCAAAGTGGGGAGAGTAATTTGTTGTGGTGGCATTCCAAAGGGTTGTTTTTTTTTTTAATTGAACAAAGTATTTTATAGAATTAAAATCAGTTGACTTACCAGCATTTTCAGTTAAGTAACTGATTTAGAGATAGGTACGCATGAGAATAGGGACGCGGGTGGCGCTGTGGGTAAAACCTCAGCGCCTAGGACTTGCCGATCGCATGGTCGACGGTTCGAATCCCCGCGACGGGGTGCGCTCCCGTTGTTCGGTCCCAGCGCCTGCCAACCTAGCAGTTCGAAAGCACCCCCGGGTGCAAGTAGATAAATAGGGACCGCTTACCAGCGGGAAGGTAAACGCCATTTCCGTGTGCTGCACTGGCTTGCCAGATGCAGCTTGTCACGCTGGCCACGTGACCCGGAAGTGTCTGCGGACAGCGCTGGCTCCCGGCCTATAGAGTGAGATGAGCGCACAACCCTAGAGTCTGTCAAGACTAGCCCGTACGTGCAGGGGTACCTTTACCTTTACCTTTTACGCATGAGAATAGGTAGATGAGTGAAATGGGAAATGAATGCTGACTTGACAACTGTGTCTTCTGTGCGGGATACATGTGACCCTTTATTATTAGAGATGGAAAACTTGTGGATTTCTAGATTTATCACAATATTTTGTAAACAATTACACATTTAGGAATATCATAGCTGTGTAAAAAAATAAAGTAGGAGACGGTCACACTGATTTTTTTTATATATAAAAAACATAATTGCCAGGGATGATGGGAACTATGATCCACAGTCTCACAATCCTGCTTATATGATCTGGGGTTATAAATGTTGTGGTGCAGATTTTTGCATTACATGAGCTAAAGTGGGATTTTTTTATAATACAAGTGGGGGCAAAGTCCTCTTGTTTCAAGAGCATCCCACCGTTTTCTGCCAGTATGGGGGTACACTAGAGCTAGTGAGTTATAGAAAACTCACTGTTTTCTGATTATATGTTCTGGTATCTCAACCTTCCTCCAAAGGGAGCCCAGATTGTCCAACAACGATCACATAAAAGACAATCTAACCCAGCATTTAAAACCAATGTACGATAATAATGCAACAATAACATTTTTAAAAAATCGCAGAAGGCTAATCGTTAGACCACTTAAAAGAACAACTCTCCAGCTATGTGGCAAAGGCTTGAAGAAAGAGGTAGTTTTTAAGATGTTGCTTGAACAAAAAAAAAAAAACAGTTATTCAGGGTTGGGAGTGACTTTTCAGTGCCAGAATAAAGAAGCAAAGTTATCCTTGCACTGGAGGCTCCTACTGTACATGAATTATGTTTCCCCTGAAGCAAAACGTTACTTTAGTCTCTTGCATTATCTTAACATGTGTACAAACTTCATAGAAAAGGAAAGGAACAGGATCACAATCTGATGCAAATGGCCTGTTTCATCCAAATTCTCAATCCCGGCTACTCCCATATCCCCCTGCAAATGAAATACTCTGGTTTCTCTTCAGAGCGTATAAATCTTTCGCAAATGAACTGAGTGTCAAAATCTAGCAGACTAAATCTTTATTGATTTGTATTCATATAAAATTTTCTTTCCTGCCCTTCTAAGTGCCAAAACATCGCTTGGGCCACTACAGTGGTGCCCCGCAAGACAAATGCCTCGCAAGACGGAAAACTCGCTAGACGAAAGAGTTTTCCGTTTTGGAGGTGCTTCACAAAACGAATTTCCTATGTCTTGCGAGTTCCTGCGGGTTTTTTCCGCTCCCCCCTTTTTCTAAGCCGCTAAGCCACTTATCCGCTAAGCCGCTAAAAGCCGCTAAAAGCTGCTAAACCGGTAATAGCGCTAATCCGCTAAGCCGTCAATGGGCTTGCTTCGCAAGACGAAAAAGCTGCTAGACGAAGAGACTCGCGGAACGGATTCTTTTGGTCTTGCGAGGCACCACTGTAACTACTTCTGGTCTAAGCAATTTTTTCTACAGCTTTAAAAGGGCTACTGATGCTTGCCTATGTTCATGTTTTCAGGTAGGATTTTTTTTTAAAAAAAGATTCAAAACTGCCCTGCGCTACAGAATGGAGGTTGCGTGTTATTCAAACTGGCCACAATAATATATGCAGAACATGTGTTTTGCATGCACAGGGTCGTGGGTTGTGTGTCTAGGTAATGTGGTAGAGACTCCTGGCTGGGAAGAAGAAGAAGAAGAAGAAGAAGAAGAAGAAGAAGAAGAAGAAGAGGAGGAGGAGTTTGGATTTGATATCCCGCCTTTCACTCCCTTTAAGGAGTCTCAAAGCGGCTAACATTCTCCTTTCCCTTCCTCCCCCACAACAAACACTCTGTGAGGTGAGTGGGGTGAGAGACTTCAAAGAAGTGTGACTGGCCCAAGGTCACCCAGCAGCTGCACGTGGAGGAGCAGAGATGCGAACCCGGTTCACCAGATTACAAGACTACCGCTGTTAACCACTACACCACACTGGCTCTGCCACTGGGAGAGATCTGCCAATCAGTGTTGAGAATGAGAAGCTAGGTAGACCAATGGTTTGACTCATTGCAAGGCAGTTTCCTATGTTCGCGGTTATGTCCACATTGAATCAAAGCCCTGTAGATTTGCAAGGGACCCTGAGAGTCTTCTACTCCAACCCCATACAGTGCAGGAATCCACAGTATCTATGATCTTCCGGTCAGGTGCTGAGTATTTTCAATCTAAAAGCACTGGAGCATTTTAAAAAGTGTTATATTCTTCCTGTTTCTAATGACTGGTTTGCCTGAAGCATGACTGCATTACACAAATGGATTGCCAGAAGTGCAGTCTAAAACCAGAATAAGAAAGTGGCAAGCTGCCTGCACATTAATGGGCCCTTACCTTTCCATTCACAGTGGAAACATGAATTGCCATTATGCTGAGAAAATATGATTATGAATATAATTCATATGATTATGAATGATAGCAGGCGTCTCTTGGTTGCAGAGCAACAGGATTTGTCTGGCTTATGTTGTTCTAAAAGAATATCTCCACTAGTGGCTTCTCAATTATTATTTTAATGATGCACAGCTTCATAGTTAGGCTGCTATGGAAAAAACCCACACCCATAAAATGTCTTTATATTGGTTTTGGCATTTTATTATTAGTTTTCTATTCCTTGCTTCTATTAGCAGTTGCTCCTAGTACAGTGGTACCTCGGGTTAAGTACTTAATTCGTTCCGTAGGTCCGTTCTTAACCTGAAACTGTTCTTAACCTGAAGCACCACTTTAGCTAATGGGGCCTACCACTGCTGCTGCGCCGCCAGAACACGATTTCTGTTCTCATCCTGAAGCAAAGTTCTTAACCTGAGGTATTATTTCTGGGTTAGCGGAGTCTGTAACCTGAAGCGTATGTAACCTGAAGCGTATGTAACCCGAGGTACCACTGTACTAGCTGAAAGAAGATGAACCAAACTGATTATCTCTCTCACCTAACACTAATTGAAGAAACTCTGAGGTATTTTTTTTTTAAAATGGTGATGTTCAGAAACCAAAACCATGGCTCTGAACAATTTCCACACCTGATACTTAAACCTGTTAACTGGTATGCATACTTTATTTAAAAACACCCCTTACCACTTTCTGTCTTGCACTAATATTCACAGGTTGCAGTTGGCAAGAGAGGTGGTCAAATGTGTCTTTCGTTCAACAAGTTTTTAAAAATATATGGCTATAAGCAGTACTCTTTGGGAAACCCTTCTTGGTTTTAAGCGGAATTCAGGTTCTTATTTTTTATTGTTGTTTGCTGACAAGTGTATAATTTGAAAATGATTATTATGAACATTTTGAAGTTGCACAATTTAAAAATGGTTTAATGGTAAAAAGATAGGTTCACATGTCCTGTGTTTAAAGAACTTTGCTTCCCTAAGCTTGAGTTACGACACTTAGTACGTTCCTAATTTGGAAATTGCAGTACTATTACTGCACCTCGAGCGTTCAGGAAAGTTGGGCTATAAATCTAAATAAATCAATAATAAACATGGCTGTCATTTTGGAGAAGGAAAAACAAGCTGTAAAGGAAAGGTCACATTTCAGCCTGCCTCTTGAAAGTTTCTGCCAAATATAAATGCCCTTCTGGGGGCTAAATAGAGCCCTTTAAAATAGTCAGCTTTTTAGCTTGGAATGTGTTACATAAATATAAGGGGAAATGGGGTGTGGGGATGTCTCTTTTCACTTACTGGGAATACAACATACTGAAACAGAATTCAATATACCAAGTCAAATCATTGGTCAATCTGTCACTGGGCTACAAGGGCTGAGGCTCAAACGTGCGATATAAATGCAATTGTTGTAGCAGTAGTCATTATACTTTACTGGCCTTATACAGTGGCATAATTTCATCAGCCTCCGTAAGATTCCAAACAAATCACTACATTCACAAACTAGCAAAAGTGAGCCACAACAAAACTTCCATTAAAATTAATGAATCAACGAGTGATTAATTAATCATAATGATTTCCCATTCTGTCACTGAAAATTGAGGTGTAGTCATAACTACTGAGCTTTGCTAGATTGTGCCCTAAATAGCTTATAAATAACCCTGAACAGATACAGCATTGTATCAGGTATCTGAGAGCACTGTATTGTGAACATATGACTACTTCTGAGCTCATGTCCACACTGCTGTTTTGTCACAGAGCATCTGCAAAACTTGGGATACAATACTTTGCAAAGTTGAATGCATGCAATAAAAATAACTGCAAGATTTTAACCATGTCAGGGAAACAGAGACTAAACATCCTTCTGCTATCATAAGTTATTTTTATGCACAAGTGTTCACATATTCAGTGGATACAATAAAGAATCAGAAACTGTAACATGCAGAACAACAACACTGCAATATCAGAAAAATAAGCACAAAATAGGGAGTTTTCTGTCCTGATTAACTGGTTACCTAAATTTTATTCTATGGGGTGGGGGAAGAGAAAAAGATGACCAAAAATAACTTCCAAATAAGTTGCTTTATTTCCTATTTTACAACCATGGCCTGATCTCTAACATTAGATTTTATTGGCCTGCTAATGACAACTCTTAGATTTTTTATTATGATGTTGTCTTATAGCTTTATATGGGAAAAGCAAGCAGTTTGAGATGACCACATTTGAACTGGTAATCTGATTGATTGCTTTGCATTACAAAGTAAGATGCCTGGGATACACAAACCCCAGGAGATAAAGCATTTGTGGCATTCGGGAACAAGACGTTCCTTGTTATAAATTATTTGTGCCATCATAAAACTCTTTATTTCATCCAGTGTATATGAGGACTATCATCTAACTCAAGCAATAACTTATTTCTCAAGGTTTGGCCTGTTACAAGGCTAATGACACAACCAGGGCCAAAAAATTCAGCATCCGAAGCTTGATTTGCAATGCCCTGCAATTAATAGCAGCAGACATCCTTCAAATCACAGTGCCAACACAAGAAATTGTTTAGAAAGAAGTGTTTGGTTACAGATGCAGCTAACAATAAACTAAACTTGTTGACTGAGCTGACATGTTCTATTTCAGGAGGGTAATCTGTGCCCTGCCAGCATGAGATTTTGAGAACATGTTTTAATGTACTACAGGCAGCCATAATTAGCAGATGCTTGTCATTAGTTCTGTATTATTTTCACTGATGATACTTACTTGGCTGTAGGAAGCCAAAGGGTGTGTCTGTACAGGATACATATCACCGAGCTGATCCCTTGATGTTCCCTTCACCTGTCTGTATGGGGGAGAGGAACTCTAGCAAGGCAGGCTCTACTCTTCCCATGTGCCAGAGTGAAATGGCAGTGACATCATCATCATACAATTTCTTTTTGCAAATCCTAGAGATGACCATAATAATAATAATTTATTATTTATACCCCGCCCATCTGGCTGAGTTTCCCCAGCCACTCTGGGCGGCTTCCAATCAAGTGTTAAAAACAATACAGCATTAAATATTAAAAACTTCCCTAAACAGGGCTGCCTTCAGATGTCTTTTAAAGAGGAGATAGCTGCTTATTTCCTTCACATCTGAAGGGAGGGAGTTCCACAGGGCAGGCGCCACTACCAAGAAGGCCCTCTGTCTGGTTCCCTGTAACCTCACTTCTTGCAATGAGGGAATCGCCAGCAGGCCCTCGGTGCTGGATCTCAGTGTCTGGGCTGAACGATGGGGGTGGAGACGCTCCTTCAGGTATACAGGACCATCTATTATTTTGACAGGCATTTGTGGAGATTATTGGCAGCACTTTCCTCCCTTCCACACATGCCAGATACAGTCCAAGAATCTCTTAGAAGTCATAGGACTTTTAAAATTGGGGCTGCATTTTTATTTGTGAGAAAGTTAGAGTACTTTACCTGACCCTCAAATAAACACCTGGATTTTGTTTTCTTTTTACAGGAAGAAGAAGAGGAGGAGGAGTTTGGATTTGATATCCTGCTTTATCACTACCCTAAGGAGCCTCAAAGCAGCTAACAATCTCCTTTTCCCTTCCTCCCCCACAACAAACACTCTGTGAAATGAGTGGGGCTGAGAGACTTAAAAGAAGTGTGACTAGCCCAAGGTCACCCAGCAGCTGCATATGGAGGAGTGGAGACGCGAACCCAGTTCACCAGATTACGAGTCTACCGCTCTTAACCACTACACCACACTGGCTTTAGGAAACTAGGTTAAAGTGTTGATATGCCAGAAAAAAGTTGCACTCCTGTTCTGTGATACCCTAAAGAGGACAAAATGTAAGCCTGTCAAACAAAAAACGGTATATAACTTTTCCTTAAAACACAAGAGGAGAAATGTTGCATGTATTCACACATAACAAAGCACTTTAAGTACCGTATTTTTCGCACCATAGGGCGCACCGGACCATAGGGCGCACCCAGTTTTTAGGGGGGGGAAATCAAGGAAAAAAATATTTTTCCCCCCCAGCCCCAAAGAGCAGCGTACAGGCTGCACACAACCTCTCCTTGCCGGAGAGGTTGCGCGCAGCTATGGAAGAAGGCAAGGCAGCGAGCGGGATGGATCCCGCTCGCTGCTTTGGCTTCCCCTTTAGCCCCGTGCAGCCTCTCCTTGCCGGGAGATGCTGCGCAGGGCTAAAGAAACCATAGCCCGTGCAGCCTCTCCCTGCCGGAGGGGTTGCGCGCGGCTATGGCAGAAGCCTGCATTCGCTCCATAGGACGCACACACATTTCCTCTCAATTTTTGGAGGGGAAAAACTGCGTCCAATAGAGCGAAAAATACGGTATCTTCCACTTTTTAGGCTATGTTATCAACGTATACATCTGGGAACAAACTATGCAAGATGTTTTTATCAACATGGGGGGAAGTACAGGAAAGAGAAATCACACATGTGGCATCATGGGTACAGTGTTCTTAACATCAGTCTACAGTGGTACCTCTGGTTAAGTACTTAATTCGTTCTGGAGGACTGTTCTTAACCTGAAACTGTTCTTAACCTGAAGCACCACTTTAGCTAATGGGGCCTCCTGCTGCTGCTGCGCCGCCGGAGCACGATTTCTGTTCTCATCCTGAAGCAAAGTTCTTAACCCAAGGTACTATTTCTGGGTTAGCGGAGTCTGTAACCTGAAGCGTATGTAACCTGAGGTACCACTGTATTCTCTATTGCCTTCCACTGGTTTACGGCTTCTGGCTTCAGTTTTATTAGCCCTGGTTCTGTTCCCACAACAAAAGCCTGACTAAAATTAGCAAGCAAAGCATAGAAGGTAGGAAAAAGCTCACCTACGAAAATCTTGTGTCTGGCTACGCCATAGTAGAACAGCCAGTTGAAAAGAGCAGCGATTCTGTTTGCACAGCGTCCTCTAGAAAGGTATCTGATTTGGGCAGATAACAGATACAAATAATGGGCACAATACTTTCTAATGGCATTGGAACTCCTTTTAAAATGGGGAGCTTTTCGTTTACTCAGAAGCACGTTACTTCTTTGTACACCTCCTTGTCAAGCCAACAAACTCTTTCAGCACAAATAGAAGGTGTTGCCAAGCAATGCCTGTTGCTTAGCTCCCTGCACACACACACACAGAAGTTATGGATTCACAACGAGGGAGGGCCTGGAGGCACAGGAAACTGGGGAAAGTGTGACAATAAGGCAGAGGCCCTAACCCTTAGTTAACCTCTCCCACAAATTGGTGCCTGTACCTGAAAAAGGAATGGAAAGACCAAACTGGGTTTCAGTTGCTGTCCATCACCAGCTCCGATTGCGATCCTCAATATGCGAGGCAAATATTGTGTACATAGAAAACAGTGCAACATTAAACAGAAAAGCAGAGCAACATACAAAGGTTCTTTTCAAATCTGCAATATAACCACAAAAGTTTATGCTGTAACATAACATTTTTTTTAGTCTTTAAAGGTGCTGCAAGACTGTCTTCTCACAAACAAAGCATCCCCCCCCCCCAGTACTTTCCTACCGGAGCACCTTCAAGTGAGGCTTCTGCACCCTTAAAAGTTGTGCAGGAAAAGGGAATTTCAGGTGTCAATTATTAAAGGTGTAGAGAGGAGCCCAGCCTTCTTTACAACTTAGCCATTCTTCTTCTGAGCGGGGGATTAAAATCCGTTGCACCTTCCAGAAGACTGCGTAACAAAAAAAGACAGGTATTCAACTGGTGCAGCATTTTTCATCACATCATCATCTCCCTGTGGTTGGTTTTTTTTTTGCCTCTCACAAGAGGTTTAAAAATGCAAGCGAACTGCCCCCCATCATTCCAACTCTGCCAGAACAAAAACCAAAAACACAAAAAGCAAAAAAGAAATGAGATATTTAAACTTTAAATTATTTCTTTTGCTGTTTTTGGGATACTCATCTCAAACATTTAAAACCCTGCAAGGAAAGGAATCCTCTAGTGACCCTACCCTGCTTTATTTCATATTATTATCTTAATATATGTGTATTTTTTCAAACCAGCAACATCAGCTCGTATTAGTTTGCACACCTTTGCTGTCCCTCCCCTAAATCACTCCAACTCTGCCAGACCAACACAAACAAAAAAAGCAAAAAATATGTAAGGAGATATTTAAGCTGGTTTCTTTTGCAGTTTCCCAGACACTCATCCCAAACATTTAAAACTCTGCAAGGAAAGGAAGCTTCTAGGGACTCTACCCAGGTTTTTGTTTTGTTTTGTTTTATTATTCTAATCTAATATATGCACATTTTTTTTAAACCAGCAACATCAGCTGGTACTAATTCTGCAACTCCCAGCTGCCTCCCCCGCCTTCCTTCTTTCCTACGGCGGCCGCTTTGAGGCAAAAAACCTACCGTAGCGAAGGCGAGGGGTTGCGACAAGATGGCGGCGCCCTTCGAAGTGTGCCATGTCGCCTGCTGCGCCAACCGAGCCGGTCCCGGAGTGGTTTCCTGGGGGAGAGGCGGCCTGGTGGCTTTCGGCTCGTGCCGCTCGGTCGTCCTCTACGACCCACAGGTGAGGCGGCGGGCTTTCCCCTCGCTCTTGCTCGGCTAGGGTGGTGCTTCTCGAACGCGGGAGGCCCGGCTGCCGTTGGACTACAACTCCCATCATGCTTAGCTTTTAGGGCCGGCGGTCAGGGATGGCGGGAGTTGTAGTCCGACAGCCGCTGAGGCAGCCCAAGTTTGAAACCCTGGAGGCTCAAAAAAAAATAAAAATAAAATACAAATAAAGCCTATTTAATAGAGCTACTGAGAAAATCCATAAAAAGTAGCTGTGCCAAACGGAATTGTTGTGGAAATAAATACTGAGGGTGGGGCGGGGGGCAATTTTTGCCCTCGCTCAGGGCGCTGAGCCGAAAACGGGTGCTAAATAATGATGATGATGGTGACGGTAAATCTATATTTATTCAACCTGCCGAGAAGTTCCATAAAAAGCAACTGTACCAAAATGAATTATTCTGAAAATAAGAACTATTTAAGATGTGGAGACTCCAAATTTTTCCTCCCTGAGGGCCCCATATTCCCCAAATACTCGCCTCACCTGGATTCAGATTCAGGTGTGAGTCATCAACCCCACCCTGTAATAGAAAGGTGTAACTATTTAACAAATAATGGGTTTCCACTGGTGAATATTGCCTGTGGTTTCTATGCTTTCCTAGTGTCAGCCAGTTGGGGAGTATTCTGACTACAGTTAGTGAATGGTTAAATTTTTCTAACATACTTCTGAAATATTTTGCCCTTTTAATGCTGTTACTGAAAGAATGTTGCAATAGTCTCTTTGAGAGCATCTCTGGATAAATAACTTTTCCTTATCAGAATTCTGCTCAACTCCACCACAAGCTTTCATGACTTAAGACAATTTTGGTTGCGTATTTTTTTTTTCAGAGAAGAAAAGTAGTTGGCACACTGAATGGACACACTGGAAGAGTTAATTGTGTTCAGTGGATTCGCAGAAAAGATGGATGTAAGTATAATTGTATTAAGAGGCCTATTTCTACTGAGTGTTGTTTTTTTTTTTTAAAGGGCCATTGATATGCACCTGGATCGGTACAGAGTACTGATAATATATTTTTACCTCAAAACTTACAATCCATTTTAGATGTATAGGATAGGGTTGTTCGAGTTGGAAACAGGTTTGAAATGCAATCAGTAGATACTATAATTCTAGAGTGGACAGTATTGCACTTAAACTGAAAGACCTCACAATGACATACTGAGGCTTAATGCTGTGTAAATCAGTCTTTAGAGACCTTTGGATTTGTGTATTCCTACTTGCCCTTGCATGCCACAGTTCTCTTACTCCCTTTCCAATTTGAGGCAACCAGTAGTTTGGTCATTTTGTCTGAAGTGACAAACTGGTTTGTGCTTTCCATGAAAACCATGTTCAGAAACCACAGTGGTTAAAACCATAGTTGGCAGGTTTGGGCTTAAGAAGGCAGAGAATTGCTGTGTGCTAGAGAGATAAATGGGGAGCATGGAAGCTCAAGGGTCTTTCTTCACATAGCACCAAACCATAGTTTAGCATTGCTTCCGAACCAGCAGCAACAGAGACTTTGTTCAGCTCACCTGTACTTTCCAAGACACAGAAGAGTTGGTTGTTAGAAAGTTTCTGAGGTGCATAATAAAAGGGAGAGGATGTCCATTTAATAGTGGTCAGGGGCTATGGTCAGGCTATATGGGAAGTCCCCCGGGACTTCTGGGCCAGCAATTGCCTCTCTTTTCCACACACACACACTATATATACCGTATTTTTTGCTCTATAGGACGCACCAGACCACAAGACGCACCTGGTTTTTGGAGGAGGAAAACAAGAAAAAAAATATTCTGAATCTCAGAAGCCAGAACAGCAAGAGGGATCGCTGTGCAGTGAAAGCAACAATCCCTCTTGCTGTTCTGGCTTCTGGGATAGCTGCGCAGCCTGCATTTGCTCCATAAGACGCACACACATTTCCCCTTACTTTTTAGGAGGGAAAAAGTGAGTCTTATAGAGCAAAAAATTCGGTGTGTATATATGTGTATTGTGTGTATTTATACACACACACACACATACATATACACACACAACTTTAACTTGGCTATCAAATGTTTTATATTATTGTTGTAATTAATATGTTTGGGGATGCAGTTAATTTATTTGTGCAATAATACATGGCAATGGGAAGCGTGAAGGGGATAAAAGGAAAAGCTGTTGTGCCCTTGGTTACACAAGTCAGGGTGCAAAGAGCATCAGCATGCTTGGCTCAGCTGGCTTGGACCCACCAGGTGGGATATTTGACTCTTCCTGCTCCTCCTTTGAACAGTGGACTCCTGTGCCTTATGAACCATAGTTTTTGAAACTCTATTTCAAATGTGACTTGTTTTATGTCATGGAGGATGTGTGAGAAGTGCAAGTCCAATACTTTATTAGAAACAAAGAAATAGTTACGTATTTCTTTGAATCCAGGCCATAGATCTGCATTTTCTGCACTGCTAGGTAGCCAGAAGAATTACCTGGGTTATGACTGTTGCTGTTGCAGTGCCCTCTGGTGGGCATGTTCTACATTTGAAATTTATTCCTCTCTGTACTTTTTCAAGATACAGTATACAGTACAGGGCAAGGAGTCCAGCTGTCTGCTAGCATGGCCAGTGGTGTTTTATGTTATGTTATGTTCTTTTTAATATCTTAAGACCATGTAGTCCTAGGTGACCAAACAAAGTGAGTACTTTAGTTTGGGGGGGGGGGGGGAATTGTCTCTTGAGCATAGAGATATCCCAAGAGAATTTGAAACATGTTCAGGACACAATTCTGTATTTCAAGTTAAAACATCAGCTTAACCTGTGCACCCAGTTTTCAAGTTGAGGAGGAAAGGCACAAAGTATAATGGTGCCTAAAGTGAGGCCTCTTTTACATTTTTACCGTTCCGTTGTGCATATTGCCATTTGCAAAACAAAAATGCAGCTTAAAAGAGTGCTAAATAGAGCTAAACACTCCTGAAATGAAAGAGGTTCTTTAAAGATTATAGTCTTAAAAATGTGAGGATCACTGTGAAAATGAAAAGTTATGTATAATGTAAATGTAGGGAATTGAGAATTTGCAATTACATGAGACCTGGTGCTTGAGGATAACCACAAATTCAGGTGAATTCCTAGTAAAGGAGAGTCTGTTTGTGGAGTTGCAAGTGTCTCTACTTTCTCCTCTGTTGGAAAGATGGGACCTAGGAAGAAATTGAAACTATTGTTACAGACTTCAGAGTGTGTGTGTGTATGTGTGCTTTTTAAAAAAGTAATCTATTTGCACATTTTGACCTTTGGGAAGAATTGCCACTGAAACAAACCAAAAGTTATCTTGAATCAGAATTATTCAACTTTTCCATTGTTCAACCTTTCTCTCCCTCTCCCCTCCTCCCCCTTCACAGCTTATGAAACAGAATTAATTTCTGGAGGGTCTGACAAACTACTTATTCTTTGGGAAACACAAAATGAGAAGGTATGTAGAGCAATTGTGATATGTGAGAATAAAACAAGTGTAAGCATGATTTCCCCCCTTAAAAAATAAAAACTAGAACAGCTTCTGAATCTTTCCATTCTTTCCACTCTAAGTATTGTACTAAGCAATTCTACACTGCAACAAATTCATTGCTAGTAATCTGGATTCAAAATTTAAGAGCATCACAATGAAAGCAAAAGGGATCTGTTCAAGGATCTGCCATTGTACGTGTTGTGTAGTACTTGGTGTAAAGGGGAGAAATCTATACTAAGACTTCAATACTATATTCACTTCCTAAGCAGTAAGTGCCACTGAGGACAGTGGGACTTGCTTCCAAGGAAACTTGCTTTGGATTGCACTGAAACAAAACAGAATTCTGTGCCCTGTTTACATTATGCATAATTGAACAAATGTGCTTGTATTATGTTACATTTTCCGTGCATTCTGTCTTTTGGAAGACTGGAAGGTATATCAATTCTGGAAGCCCATCCCACTGAAAATCGTATTTAGTTATCTCTCTGAATTCTTAGGTTTTGTCATCCATTGTCTACAGTACACACTTAAATGCTTATATTTGCTAAATTAAGGCCTGCAAACATATGTTTACTAAAATGATACCAGAGATCCCGAGGAAGCTGAATTTTGCAGTCAATGGCACATTTTGTGCTTAACAAGGAAACTCAGAAATACACTGCCCTAGCAGAGAAGAAATTGTGGTTATTTAGGCATGATACATGCCTAGTACTCGGCCTTAATGCCACAGTTCTGTTTAACTCAGGGGCCTGGTTCACATGCCAATTAAACCATAGTTTAAAATAAATTATGGCTTGACATAAACGAGCCACACATGCTGCTTAAAAAGTTTCTGCAGAGCTCCTCCTCTGCTTCTGCCACACTGCAGGCAAAACAAGCTGGAGTCTGGCTTGCCCCCTTGTCCAAACAAAGGCTTTAAGGCTGATAGGGCTACTAGGGAGGATTACGGAAGAGGATTTGCTGGGCTCACTCATCTCTTTGCTCCTGACTGACTGAGGAAAAACACCAGTGAGCATCTTCGAGCAAAAGGGCTGCAGCAGCAGTGCTCTTTAAATAGTGATTTCTGGGTTGAAAGTCAGGCAGTGAGCTGCAGCTGGTGTTTCTTTCCTCATCCTCTGCCCACTTCTGCCAACCCTGAGGTCTTACATCATCTTGTAAGAAAAGATTTGCTCCCGTCCTGTTTACTGCATCATTTTTAATTACACACACTTCACAAATTCACCAATCCGATTTGCCCTGTCTTTTCAAGTTTTGCACCTGCCACAGACTGGACAATTAGTGCCACCCAGAAATACTTAAGGCTGAGAATTTATATCAGATGTTGCTGGACTATAACTCCCATCAGCCCTAGTAAGTATGGCCAGTGGCCAGGGATGATGGGAGTTGTAGTTCAACAACATCTGGAGATCCAAAGGTTCTAATTTCTATCATGATATACCAATGCTACGTTTTGACCCAACACAAACTTGCAGTACCTGTGGTGTTCTTTTTCTTTATAATGAGATAATTCCTTCTTCTCTCCTGAACCAGAGAGAGCCAGTGTGGTGTAGTGGTTAAGAGCGGTGGACTCGTAATCTGGGGAACTGGGTTTGCTTCCCCGCTCCTCCACATGCAGCTGCTGGGTGACCTTGGGCTAGTCATACTTCTTTGAAGTCTCTCAGCCCCACTCACCTTACAGAGTGTTTGTTGTGGGGGAGGAAGGGAAAGGAGAATGTTAGCCGCTTTGAGACTCCTTCGGGTAGTGATAAAGCGGGATATCAAATCCAAACTCCTTCTTCTCTTCTTGAGCCTAGTACCTGATATAGCAAAGAAGACATACAGTATTACAATGTTACTTCATTGTGAATGAGATTTCCTTTGTCACTATAATTTACCTATATAAAGCAAGAAAGAAAAAATAGCTTTTCATGACAACATAGAATAAGAAACCAGTGATATTACAAGAGGGCTTGAGAGAGTTTCTATCCAGCCATATATCACCATGGATCACCTGCCTGATGCAAGTGCACATCTCAGTGACGTTCAGTCTTGGTCCTCTGTAACAGTGAGGGGTGAGGAATAATCAAGGTTGTATCCACATGAGTCTTATTTCTTTGTAGTAGACAAACAAACTTAACTTTTGATCCACCTGGCATGGTAAATTCCTTTGCCGAAATGCAGGAATTCTTTGTGAGCAAACAAATTGCTGGGATGCTTTCTTGCAAATCTGAAGGCAGTGAGGTCAAATCTCTTCCACAACCATGAATGTTCTCGTGACAGTAGCTTGAATATGAAATGGCACCCCAAAGTTTTTCTCTTTCCACTATCTTGAGCCTATCTACAGACTGAAGGAGGCAGTGTGCTGGCAGTGGACGTAAATACCTCATTAATGAGGTACCACCTTGCCTGCAATAGCACCTAGAAGTAGATCCCTAATCGGAAATACTATTAGGATGAGGTGTAAGCTGTGCCTGCTGTTTTGAGGATATATTCCAGGAAAACGGCTGGTATGTCCACAATCCCAATGATTGCAAAGCACTTCATGTACTTAACTGTAAAAGTGTTATGTGTTATTAGCTGGTGAAACAGAAGGCTAAGTGAACTGGTATAGTCAAGTGCTTATCGTTTTTTAAATTGAGATTAGACTCTCTCATAAAAAGAAATGCTTAAACTAAATGGAACCTGGAAGACTCCACAGAAAACAAATTGCATTTGCCCTGTGCCATACATGAGATGAAATTAAATGACCCTTCTGATAGCATTTGGAATAGAATTATTTTAATCAATATTACCCTTCAGTTGTTTTCTATTCTGCCTGAATGCTTTTCCGTTGTGTTCAATTTAGTTTAAACCTTAATTATTACTATTTTTGTCATATACCAAGCCATTTAAAGTAGATTTAGAAAATGGATGGAAAAACCCAGTGATGTTGCTTTTTGTGAATGTAACGGAGTTTTAATTTTTATTAGAGCACAGAACAGCATAGATTACAAATAGAATGTTGTATAAAGTGCATATTTTCTAATGCCCTGGACAAAAACAAGAGCAATGTAATTTGCTTACCAGTGTCCTCAACTAAAGCTTTTGTATTTCACTTCTGTTACAGTTTTTAGCACTTCCGCAGTTGGGCAGTTCTGAAAACTGCATACTTTGCATGGCAGCTTGATTTGGACTTCAAGATTCTTGTCCTTCCTTTGTGTAATCTTATAATGTTCTGTTTAGCTTGTGAACTGCACTCGTCTTGAAGGCCACACTGAAGCAGTTTGCTCTTTAGACGCTGTTTACATGACGAATGAGTCTACAGGAGAGTTAAATATACTTTTAGCTTCTGCGGCTTCTGACTCTACTGTGCGAATCTGGTCCAAACAAGGAACAGAAGGTAACTTTCTCCATTGTGCTTTGTAAACAGATTCTTTCAATAAGTCACATTCATGTAGCAAAGTTTGGTGATATGCATCCATGACTTTAGGAGAATCTGGATTTCTTCCAGTTGGAATACACTGGTTTCGAATAGCCACCAGTTGTCTAGCTAGCAAAAATATTTTTTAAAAAAACAGTTTTGGGTGTGTCTATTTTCTTTTTGTAAAGCTAGCTGGGAATGTAACTGAAGAGTGATATAAAAACACTTAAAATAGCAGAAAGGTGGCAGTCCAGTGGATAGTCAAAGTTAGGAAAGTATTCAGGATATGTTAGAACAGAGGTTCTCAATTATAATTAGGCATGCTGAACAAACACAAATCATAGTCATACTTTCATCAACTTGGAGGACAAATTAATGCAATTAATGCAATTAGTGCAAATTCTTGGGGGGATAGGTCTGTTAATGATTATTAGCCATGATAGCTAATAGAAACGATATACAGTGGTACCTCGGGTTAAGTACTTAATTCGTTCTGGAGGTCCGTCCTTAACCTAAAACTGTTCTTAACCTGAAACACCACTTTAGCTAATGGGGCCTCCTGCTGCCACCGCGCCGCTAGAGCCCAATTTCTGTTCTTATCCTGAAGCAAAGTTCTTAACCTGAAGCACTATTTCTGGCTTAGTGGAGTGTGTAACCTGAAGCGTATGTAACCTGAAGCGTATGTAACCCGAGGTACCACTGTACCTTTAAGTGCTAGAGATTGAGGATAAGCCATAGGGGATGGCAATTACTTTTGTGCTGTACCTGTGAGCTTCCAAGGCATCTGAGTAGCTGATATTGAAATGGAATCCTGGACCCATAGCCTGAACAACAACAAAAAACCCAGATCCCTCCTGGAGCCCTATTTGTGTGTGTGTGTACCTCCATACATGAATGCCCCACTTCAGGCAGGTCGAGTTAGGAGTCATGGCTGGTATGTGCCTCAGCATCTAGGAGAGAGGCTAGCTTGTATATTCTAGAGAGCTTCTTCAAGCATTCAGGACACTCAGTATTGAACACCTGAATAAGGCTCAGACCTTAAGTACTTTCAATATCTGATGTTATCGACATTCATCTGCCCTGGGTGACAATGGAAGAGTGTGGGGGTGAAGTCAAACGACTGGAAAGTTACAGTGCCTGCTGTCGCTGTAAAGGCAGATATGGGAGAGACATGTTTTGTTGCAGCTGGGGCAGATGAAGGTGTCCGGTTGTGCTGCTGCAGATGCACCATGGCATTTCTTCCCGCTGTGCTCCTCCCAGCAGTCATTCCTCCTCTAGTCACTGCTGTGGGTCCATGACCTGTCTGTCTCCAGGCACTGTAGTCATCTGCAAGGGATTCCCACAAGCTATACATCTTGACAAAGAAAGGGCAAAGGCGATAGCTATGTTGTGTTATGCCGAACCTTTACGTCACTTGCCTTGCTACTTGCCACAGTGCACGAGTCCTTAAAATTGTTTCCTATAATAAGGGAAGTAGATGAATTTTGTCCCACTGAGATGAGGAACCACCTCTCAATGTGCCAAGGTCAGTGTGAATTCTTTCGTTCTGATCTACTGTAACCTCTTCTTATCAGTTTTTCTATACCTGAGTCAGTTTCTCTGTTGCATTTCTTTATGATGTATAATCCTTTAGGTTAATCTTGGGTGAGTTTTAATTCTTTGTAGCTGTAATTAGCAGCTTATCTCTTTGGTTCTACAGTGGCTGTCTGTCATGTTGACTGCTGGTGTGCAAAACTATTCTTTCTCTCTCTCCCTCTCAGTTAAATGTCTTCAGACGCTGCTATTTGGAAATGGATTTGTTATGGATGTTTCTTTGTCCTTCTTGCCAGACAGCAACAGTAAGTGTGTCTGTGAAACTGTTTAATCATTTAAAGGGATGCTTAACTGGTGTCTTAAGCATTTTAGTCGATGTAGTTGATGGATGGCAGCAAATTTCGAAGACTCAAACATTTTGTTTTAAAGTATATTTCAAAAGTGCAGTACTGGGCTCCTAATATCTGCTCCTGTGAGTTCCCATTTTCACACCCACCCACACCAGTGTGACTTGACACTAATTTGACTTCAGTACTGCTTTCTTTGCCATGTTGCTCAATATGTTTAGAGGAAATGTTTTTTTTTCTTGTGTGCACCACATTTATTGGTAAATGTATCAAAGGAGGTAAATGTATCAAAGGAGATAGTGAATGTTACTTTTCCATTTTCAGCTTTCTATTCAGTGTTTTGAGAATAAATGCAAGCAAAAATTGCATAGTTGGTCATCTGAGCTGTGATTCTATCCCTAAACGCTGAATATTCTCCCTCTGTTTGTCTTCACCTTCCTCCTTCTCTCTGTTGTCTCCCACGTGTTGAATGTTAGGTTGCAAGTGCCTTGGGACAGGCCCCTGCCTTTTTGGTTATTACTCTGCTAAAGCACCATGCACATTAATGGTGGTATGGTAATAAAACAATTTATTGCTTGGTGGCGCTGTGGGTTAAAGCCTCAGCGCCTAGGGCTTGCCGATCGAAAGGTCGGCGGTTCGAATCCCTGCGGCGGGGTGCGCTCCCGCTGCTCGGTCCCAGCGCCTGCCAACCTAGCAGTTCGAAAGCACCTCCGTGTGCAAGTAGATAAATAGGGACCGCTTACCAGCGGGAAGGTAAACGGCGTTTCCGTGTGCGGCTCTGGCTCGCCAGAGCAGCGATGTCACGCTGGCCACGTGACCCGGAAGTGTCTCCGGACAGCGCTGGCCCCTGGCCTCTTAAGTGAGATGGGCGCACAACCCCAGAGTCTGTCAAGACTGGCCCGTATGGGCAGGGGTACCTTTACCTTTACCTTTTTAGTGATGCAGGAGTTTTAGGTATGTGCACACCCCTCCCTTACCTCGTCACTGCTGGGTGGAAGGATGAAACGGAGAGGAGGGATATCTGCTCCAGATGTTGTGTGTTTTATTGGAAAATGGTACCTCCTTTATGGATGCAACCAAGTATCCCCATGTTTGCTGCAAATTGAGTGTGGTGCAGGGTCTGGGAAAGAGCCCATTCAAATAAATTCAGCTCAGCTGGATGCTTGTGATTGTATCCACCATGCCTGATGCAAAAATCAATACTGACTTTTGGGATTATCAGACTTGTCAGAATGATGCGTTTTAAAGTTCCCTTTGACCCAAGTCTTTAGTAGCAAATGTCTGCTTCTAAGTTCTATTGTATTTATAAGTCAATATCTATACATTATCCTTTTTGAGAAAATACCTATGAAATTAACTCTTTGCAGATGAAGTGGAAGTGAATATATTGGGAAGTTATTGGTGTTGTTTCAGGATCAATTAGGAGTTGCCATTCACCTGTTGTATTAAAGTTCCTTTTAGTACTGGGATTATGTGGGTTGCCTGCATATAAAACAGTGATTCTGTTCATAGGAGTTGGATTTCCAAAACACTGGAATGATGCATAGACAATCCTGATATATTATCTTCATCCCAGGCTCAGCATGTGTTTCATGGTGCTGTTTATGGAGATCCAGAAAGCCATCCTCTGCCCTAGGGTAAATAGATACATTAGTGCAGGAGCATAATATAGGAAGGCAGAAAATTTTGTAATTGGACTTTTAGCAGTGTGGAGAGCAGCTTAATTCCTTATTTTTGAAATTTTTGAAATTATAACTACTGCAGCACTGGATATTCTACAGATTATGAGTTTTTTTATAGTCCTGGAACTGTGTAACACACCCTTAGAAGTAAGACCCAGAGCATTCAAGGTGTGCTGGCTTCCTGGTGCTTTGGCATAGGATTGCAGCCTTAGGCTCCTTCTCTCGCTCCTTCCCGCTCTTTCTCGCTCTTTTCTTCCTTTAGTAAATGTGGTGTACTCCCTTGTGTCCATTTTATTTTTCTGTTTAAAATAATAGTAATGAAACAGCAGGTTTCGACTGACTGCTTTGCCATTTCAGTACCGGTACTGGCTTGCGGAGGGGATGACTGCAAAATTCATTTATATGTGCAGCAGGATGGACAGGTAACTATTGCTTCTGTCTCCTATCCCATGAATAGTATGTCATTTTTTTGGTGTTTTGTTGTGACTGTGATTTTGTGGGGAGAAAATGAAGGTAGGAAAAATGAAGTTGAATACGTGGGAGAAGTGTTTACAAATATTGCTGTGGTATGCCTTTATATTGAATTTTCAAAATGACTTTTAATTTGTTTATATCCCATTCTATTTGGAGGATTTTGAGCTTAGACAAATAATGTGTTTTGGGTTTAGTTGTGTTCCTTCCAGTTCACATTTGATGTTAATTGACATCCGTGCTAGCATTCATCATAGACAGGTTGTGTGTGTGGAATTGTTCAGCATGCCTGCCAACTCATGGTGACCGATGTGCCTATTTATCCCAATTAGTTATATACCACCCTTCATTGAATTTGGCTTCAGTGTGGTTTACAGAATTAAAAATATCTAAATGCCTTCACAAATACTTTTAAATGCCAAACAGTGCAACCCTATACACACTTACTCAGAAGTAAGTCCCAATGTGTTCAATAAAGTTTAAAGGTAAAGGTACCCGTGACCGTTGGGTCGAGTCGCAAACGACTCTGGGGTTGCGGTGCTCATCTCACTCTATAGGCCGAGGGAGCCGGTGTTTGTCCGCAGACAGCTTCTGGGTCATGTGGCCAGCATGACTAAGTTGCTTCTGGCGAAACCAGAGCAGCGCACGGAAACGCCGTTTACCTTCTCGCCGGAGTGGTACCTATTTATTTACTTGCACTTTGACGTGCTTTCGAACTGCTAGGGGGTAGGAGCTGGGACCGAACAACTGGAGCTCACCTCGTCGCGGGGATTCAAACCGCCGACCTTCTGATCGGCAAGCCCTAGGCTCAGTGGTTTAGACCACAGCGCCACCTGCGTTCCTTCTCAATAAAGTTTACTTCCAGGTAAATGAGTATAAGACAGCAAGCTTTAAAAGCCTGCAGGTTTGCCTGGCACCTGAAAGAACGCAACCTTGCTGGGGAAAGGCATCCTACAAGCTCAGAATGGTCCTCCTTGTGTTTGTCTCCTGCTTCATCTTAAATGAAGAAGGAACAGAGAGAAAACCCTCAGCTAACAATCTGAGAAGGTACTCCTTCAGGTCCCCAGATCACTTTGAATCAAGTTTGGATTGGAGAGGCTGCCATTGGAGCTATCTCAAATAAGCTCTGCCTGTCAGAATCTGGGCCGCTACATTCTGTACCAGCTGAAGCTTCTGAATAATCTTCAAATTAAGCCCGATGTATAATGCATTACAGTAATCCATTCGAGAGAGGTTACCAGGGCATGGCTGACTCTGACCTTGCCGGTGAACCAGATGAGGCTGCCAAAAGGCACCCTGTGCTGTTTGAGCTCATAGCAACAAAGCTGAATCCAGGAGAACCCTCAGGCTGTAATACGGAGCATCAAAATACAGATATTTGTGCTACATAAGGACACTGGTTTGTTTCAGTTTCAGAAGACTTTGCTGCTCCATGGCCATGAAGACTGGATAAGAGGGATTGAATGGGCAGCTTGCGGTAGGTAGGGCATGCGGCAAGGCATTTTTAATAATCTAATGTGCCATATAGAGCAAGATTACTAGGAAAAGCCAAGCATCTGAGATGGTTTTAATCCCCCTTTCATATATGCAAGCATAGTATTTGAGACCCAGCGGGGCAGTGTGCAGAAACAAGTAGGATGGCAGAACTTGATAATGAGAGTGCTGTAATTTTTAACACTATAGTTAGATGTTTATTTTTATAATTCCACTGGCATGAATTTTCTTCTCCACATTTTGAAGGTGACGTTGCTAATAGGGAAAGATAATTTCAGAGGATTCGACTATATAATGTAATAGGCAAGTATTCCATTTTGGATAATGATGTAAGGGAATTGCCCTTTCAGTCTGGAGTAGCCTGCTTCCTAGAGTTCAGCCTTTGTTGAAACAAAGAGGGACAGTTGTGTCTTCCAATGCAGGTGCTTGGCCTAGAAGGATCAAGGCCTCAACACTTGCATCTTAAAAATGGTAATTGAGGTTCTAGGGCAGGGGTCAGCAAACTACAGCCCGTGGACCAGATACAGCCTAAGGGGGTCATTAAACCGCCCGCTCGGTCGGTCCCCACGAGGAGCTAAACCGGCGCGCTGCACTGGTTGCTCCGCATGGGCACTGACTTCCGGGACGTAGCCACGGCTTCCTGTTGGCTGCAGCCCGCCAGTGGACAAGTTTGCTGACCCCTGTTCTAGGGAAACTGGATTCTATGTCCACTTCTACACTCTCCAGTTTTTCTGTTCCCCTGTGGAATCTCGAGAAAAGAGCACACCAAGAACTCAAGCCAATGTAAGTTTCAGTAGTGGGAGTAGTCCCTACTCGCAAATCAATAGTCAATAGTAACAAAAACTAATCCATTCAAAAGTATGTATTCTGACAAGGATTACAAACTCAAATAGAGATTATAAACTCTAACAGAGATTACAAACTCAAACTCATAAAAATATGTATAACACAATAATTCATTACGGAATTAGAGATAAGAGTTTATGAGTGGAGATAAATTCATGTTAGTCCATATTCGTCGTGGAGGTCTTAATTTCAGTCATTGAGCAGAAATCAGAAGTCAATTATGGATTAGAAACCAGGACAGGGCCCTGTTTTGATGTATTCACCTTAGATCATAGAATCATAGAGTTGGATGGGACCCTGAGGATCATCTAGTCCAACCCTTCAATGCAGGAATATGCATTGTCCCATACGGGGATAGAACCCACAGTCTTGGCATTCATCAGCTGGAAGTATCAAATATTACATGAAAATACTTTATGAAACAGTATTATATAGCATTTGGTTCCTTACCTAATTTTTAAAGGGTTGTGTAAGTTTGAAGACTTTCGGATAAATATATCCTGTTGTTTTCTACATTTCTCAAGGATAACAACTGAAAATAATTAATATTAATAAATAGCTACATGTGTTGAATCAAATTAAAAACTCTAAGGCAGCATATAATCATATGATTCCTCCACCCCTGTGGAATCTCAGCATATATGTAACCTTGCCCATAACTTACAGCTTTGCTCTGTGTAGCACATGTTAGAAATAGAGAATCTTAGAAGATACTGAATCCTGCCCCCCGCCCTGAGAAACCACGTAGCACTATCTTTCCACAAACAGGTGATTTTGCCAAACTATTCCAACCTAGATTCAAGTACGTATTCCAACCTACAGAGCTTTCCTTAGATTATGTGAGGCATTTCTTCAGTGTGATATTTATCCCTCTCCACACTGAATGGTGCTGACATGCGCTACAGCAAAGTATTTATTTTGGTATTCGTTAGCAACTTGCTCATGGCAATACTGATTTCCCTGGGCAATGAACTTCCCATCTTTAAAATCTTCCTGATTTTCATTTATTTAATTTTGCAAAAGACGGAGATCTCTTCTTGGCAAGCTGTTCCCAGGATTGTCTGATAAGGATCTGGAAGATGCATGCAACTTCATTGCTTGTGGAAGCCCAAGATGAGGAAACCATAAGGCTGAAGGAGAACATTTTCACCGTGAAAAATGACAATGGTGAGTCTCTATGAATAGCTGTTGCTTTTTCTGAGGCAGTATGCAATTGTTGTCAGTAGGGTTAAATGAAAGTGTAGAACCTGAGGTTTGCCATTCTTTTTATTTTTATTTTATGTTTTATTTTGACAAAATAAGAATAAATAAGAATAAAAATGTGCACCCCACCCACAAGACCATTCCATTGTCAATATCCAATCTCCCAAAATTTCAACACCTCTTGCAATAGTTTGACCCCTTTCCATTTTAACAGTACAAATTCTACAAATACCTTCCATATCTCCTCAAAATCATTTCTCCTGCATATTCCCCGTCTTATTTTAATAGCACATGTTAATTTATCATTAATAGCTATATCCCACACCTCTTTATATTCATCTTGCTCCTTCCACTTCCTTTTTTAAAAATATATACTTTATTGGTTTTAAAAACTGTGTAACATAAATAATCAACAGAAAATAAAAAGAAAAATAAACAAACATTCATTCCATAGTTGGTGCTTGTTGTATGTAACAATTTGTAGTTGGATTCAACATGACCTCCGGTCCCCCCATTGTGGTTCCCAGATTACATTCTTTATCTGCGCACTAAACTTTGTCTCCTCTAGGTTGTTTCAATTGCATTAGTTTTGTAAGATTATTCTATTACACGCAGAAAGTCAATCCAGACCTGCCAACAGATTTATATTTTTGCAATGTTCTTTTAAATAAACTCTGTATACATCCACTTCCTAGCTATAATAAGTCATGCAGCTGTCAGTAAATCTGTGAGCAAGTCCTTCATAGCCTGCGAACCTTCCACCCCCTCATAAATTGATAATAATGCTACCTCTGGACTTTTGGTCAGCTTTAACCCAGTGATTTCCTTAAACACCCTTTGCCAAATTTCTTTTACATATTTACACCTCCACAACATGTGGACATAAGTCCTGGTTTGCCATTCTTGAGTTTCAGATTCTCCTTTCCTGAGAATAATTCACTGAACTCATGCTGTATGACTATACTAGCCAAAGGGCCAAGAGAGATGTGGCGTTTCTGCGTGCTTTATTTCAGCTAACCTCATAAACTTCAGCCCACTCCTGTTACATCATCCGTTCCTATTCCTGGGCAGGGATTTAACCTTTCCTACTGCATAGCCAAGTCAGCAGTAGAGTACAGAAATTGCACAGAGAAATATATTGCATCAGCTCACCCTAGTGAGACATATTTGTGAATGGAAACAAGTTTGTTTGCACATATCTCCATTATCAATAGGAGGCTACATATTGTGTATGTTTGAGAGGCGTACCTGCATTCAGAACCCAGGATTTGCAGATGTGATGCTGTACCACCCTATCTGACTTCCCAAACAAACTTCTGAAGGTGCTCAGGGACATGTGAAGTCGTACTTAGGCTTTCACATTTTGTTGTGGCATCTATTTGTTGTGCCAACTATCCACACTATGGCTGGGTGCTTCTTGACAGTTTGTTAGCATAACTCCATAAAGGTAAAGGTAAAAGGACCCCTGACCATTAGGTCCAGTCGGAGACGAGACTGGGGTTGCGGTGCTCATCTTGCTTTATTGGCCAAGGGAGCTGGTGTACAGCTTCCGGGTCATGTGGCCAGCATGACTAAGCCACTTCTGGCGAACCAGAGCAGCGCATGGAAATGCTGTTTACCTTCCCGCTGGAGCGGTACCTATTTATCTACTTGCACTTTTGATGTGCTTTCAAACTGCTAGGTTGGCAGGAGCAAGGACCGATCAACGGGAGCTCACCCCGTTGCGGGGATTCGAACTGCCAACCTTCTGATCGGCAAGCCCTAGGCTCTGTGGTTTAACCCACAGCGCCACCCGCATACCTATAGCATAACTCCATACTGTCCTTGCTTTTCTATGCAAAACTGTAGTTTGTTTGCTATACTTCTAAACCATCCTTCCTCCCATGAGATCCCAGGGTGGTGTGCAAATAAAACACACACACACACACACACACACACACACACACACAATGCACACAAAGTAACATTCTGTTTGAAACAGCTGAAACCATTGGAAAGCAGCTAAAAGAGACAAATAAGATAAGGTTTGAAAAGAACCTCCCCTGCAGTATGCAAGACTCACATCAATGACAGGAACGGAATGGTCCAGGTTTTGTTATTTGCATCTAACGGATTTCAGGGAATGTAGTGGAGTTACTTTGTGAATTTACCTTATGGGGATGTTAGCTGGTTTCATACACCAGTAATCTTGACTAAGTCCTTGGTTCTTTTATAGATATAAGCTTTGAAGATTTTTATTATCTTTTTTGCTCTGTGGTAGGTTCAGATGCATCTTTTGCTGTTACACTGGACTCTGTGTTAGCTGGACATGAAAACTGGGTATATGCTGTTCATTGGCAGCCTTCCTTTCCCAAAGGTAAGAAGTATGTGAGCCGCAAATTGGGGGACAGCTAGACATGGCGAAGAACACTGGATTGCTGTGGGTAATGGAACACCCATAATGACTTCTCCCATACCTTATCTCTGTGTTGTGCATTTTCCCATCCCAGTGTGGCAGCTGGTGATGTGGAGTAAAGGCTGGGAATTGCAGGAAATGATATTGATTCTGCCTGTAGCTCATTAACTTTTTCCTATAGTCCTGATTCTGCATGGGTATGGTTTTGGTTATTCTGCATTGACTGTCCTTAGGGTTGCTCCAGCCCTAACATTGCCAGTTGCTGAATCATTGCAATAATTACTGTGACCACCAGCCTTTTCAGACCAAGGAGCCACTAACACTGACAAAGGGGCTACTTTTTTCTTTGACTTTTAAAATATGCATCCAGATTTGTCTTTCTTTCTTTCCCTTTTCTTCCATTGAAAATAGCAACATTCAGTGACATTTAGAATCACAAATACTGATTCTTTTGGAAAATCGCCATTGCTTTGCCAGTGCAGCCTGCCTTAAGGTTCATCTCAACCTATGATTTACCACTTAATGTGTCACGAGTCGCCAGTTAACGACCAATGATTCACCAAGTGCTGCATTTCCAAATAGTGACTATACTTGGTACTTCTGGGTGTAATGTTTTCTCTTGTGATTGGAACTGAATTTGTGCAATTTGAAATGTATGGACCCAGAACCATCTGCAAACATTCCCTTTTAAAGCAGGGGCGGTAGACAATTACTACGGCACCTAGTATTCAATGTGCAAGACTTTTGTCTCTGCACCCTTCTTGGAATACTGTAAATTGCAACTACACATTTCTCTCCTCTTCAGCCCAACACAGTTTGTTCTGCAGCATGCCTTTGTAGAATTATCTTACCTTTGCTATCCCGAATACAATATGTGAGACGCAAAAAAGCATGCTAGCATCTTCCACAAAGATAAATTTTCTCCTTGCACTGTAGATGGCAGGATGGAACAGCCAATGAGGTTGTTGTCTGCTTCAATGGACAAAACCGTGATCCTCTGGGCTCCAGATGATGAATCTGGGGTGTGGTTGGAACAGGTAGGCATGTTTTATACGTTTTCCTCTCTTGCTTTCCCTGCCCACCCCCACCCCCCGCGGCTTTAGAAATTAAGTAAAGGGAATATGAGGTCATATCCAAGCCTAAAAAGAATTCAAGTGGAAAGTATTGTAATTGTAGCAGGCTGTTCCTTCAGCGGAAGAGTAAACAAGCAACATTCTGCTGTATTTAGAACCACAAAAACTGATTCTTAAAAGCAGTAAAGACTTCTGTGTGCATATGAGGGCAGGGAGGGGGCTGTGCTTGCAGCAAAGAGGCCACACACATTTGAAACCCGTCCAGCCTGTCTGCCTACACATGGATTTGAACTGAAACTTAAGTACTTGCCTTATGCTGGAAACTTGGTGTTTTTCTTTTTAATAAACCAGATGTTCCCAGCATCTAGTACCCTGCACCAGTACATGGAGGTTCACTTTAGCGGTTACGGATAATAAATACTGATTTTTATGAATTTGTCTAAAAAAAGAATTTAAGCCAGCTAAGCCAATAATCATCATTTCACCTTGGAATGTTTTATTTTTATTGCAGACTGCCTGTGAACTTGGCAAATAAACATATCAAACCATTTTTAAAATTAAGATATATTGGTGATAAATATGGGGGGGGGGTTGAATCTATTTTTCTGTGTTGTTTGTACATATAACAGGTGTGTGCTAGACCCTGAACTAATGGTTTCTTAATTTTGTAAGATCAATAGCACATTAATGCTGCTGTAACTGCGTTCTTTTAACTTCTCTTTTGGGTGTAATTCTAAACTGTAGATGAAGTTTTGTTATTTTGTTTAGGATTAAGTCTTTAGCCATCAATGAGCAGATTGACTGGTGGCTGGCTCATGTATTTTGTGTTCAATTTTTCAAAAAAGGTGCGAGTAGGAGAAGTGGGTGGAAATACTCTGGGGTTTTTTGACTGTCACTTCAGCCCAGATGGCTCAATGATTCTTGCTCATGCTTTCCACGGAGCACTGCATCTTTGGAAACAGACTTCAGCAAACAAGGCAAGAGAATTTATTTATGTTGCTAGAGAGGAAAATGTTCACGGACTGTTGTTGTATAGTAAGACATGGCTTTGTGCTCAAAAGATACACTAGATTGGATATCTATTCTGAACACCTCAGTTAATCCGAAGCAATGATCTTCTTAATTTTCTTTTTTTTCTACCACAATTAGTAGCAAACAAGATTAAATCTGATGGGATCACTGGGGTGTGCCTTTTGGGCTCTGTGGGTAGTAAACATCGTGTGTGTGTGTGTGTGTGTGTGTGTGTGTGTGATATATTGCTATGTGCTCAGTCAGTCCATCTGGCCCACTCTGATCTAACCCACAGCAGTTTCTTTCCAAGATCTGTGAGACAGACAAATCTTTCCCAGCCTTTTAACTGTAGAAGACAGGACCGAACCTGAGACCTTCTGCTTGCGAAATGCGCATGCCATTTCCAGGCTAGCTCTTAATAGGTATGAGGTGGGTGGGTAAAATGCTATTGGAAGAGAGGATCACGTTGCCTTCAATATACGTAGCATTTTCAAATGTATGAAAACTCGGCCAAAGATCCCCTTCATTGTAACCAGCAAGGTATGCCTATGGCCATGTCCTCATTTTATGTGGCTTGAATCCCATCAAAGTTCCTTGGTTCCTGTTTGTTTCCTCCTTATTTTTCCTGGCTTTTAAAAGCCCCCCCTTCCCCCCCCCCCTATGTAGCATCAGAACAATTGGAAAAGGCAATATTTTATTGGATAAAAATAAATTGATGAGGGGTGTGTGTGTGCGCGTGCTATTATTCCCCACTCCTCGCCACTGTTTTTACAGCTCAGACTTCTGCTGTGTGTTTGTGAATAGCATGCTAAAGTTCAAAAGGAATGCTCTTTTCTTGCTTTCTCAGAACAGTAGCTATATTGGTCTGTTGTAAATATAATAATCCTTTGTATACTCATTTTAGAGTCAGCCCATGTAACCTAGTGGTGTTTGCTTTTGAGTAGACCTAAAATTGGGAATTCTTATTTGAGATGGTCATTGTGAAAATTGAGGCAGGGCAGTTTTTCTTCTGGATTAGTTAGACATTTGGCTCTGTCCATTATTGGTCTCCAAGGAAATGTGGTTCCCAACCTTGTAATACTTTACTCTCATCCTTCATCGGAGTATCAGCTGCCGTTAGCAGATCTGCTGACACCCCCCGCCCCCGAGTGCTAATGCTTTTCTTTTTAGCTGTGCGCTTCATTTATAGTGAGATCTCTCTATTTAACAGATAGCTCGTTCACATTTTATATAATATTAGTGGTCTTGATTTAATAGAGAGAATGGGCTCCAGAAGTGGTTATTTCAGGGCATTTCGATGCCGTGCAAGATGTGATGTGGGATCCAGAAGGAGAATTCATCATCTCTGTTGGTTCTGACCAAACTACAAGAATCTTTGCTCCGTGGAAAAGGGAGAACAAAACAGAGGTATTTATTTATTTAATCTTTTCTACAAGCTTGCGAAATCATCTGTAAGTCAATAGGTCACAAAATGTGAAACTTGAACAATGGCTCGTCTCTAATTTCTCAAAAACCATTTACACTGCACACTGATCTGTAGTTTGCTACTATGATATTACAATATTGCGGATGTCTAAAAATGTCCAGTTCTTGCACTAAAAGGAGCTGTTCAAAAATTATATCTTGCTTTTTGCAGACTTCCTGCTAATTGTGTCATTGTTTATGCAGCATCCCCTTGCTCTGTTATGTTTCCTTTAGACAAATAAAATATATTAAAGAGAAATTTAGAACCAGTAAGTAGAGGGAGTCAGACTTAACTTGGGGATACCTGTTCAACTTTCGGCAGAGATGCTTTCCTGCAGCCTTGATAAAAATTACAGCACTCTTTTCTCCATTGCTCGTAAGTGCAAAGAGATCCCTAGCATTTCCAGTGAGGACTAAGTCGAGGGCAAGGATGCTGTTTCTGGGGAATGGGCTGAATGTCCATTTTCAGCAAAATTGACTATTTAGAATGGACTGAGGCTAAATGTTCTCAATTCTTCAGTGCTTCTTTCCTATAGCTGACAATACCGGCACAAACTTACATGTCAATGTTCCCTTTACTAGATATCATGGCATGAAATAGCAAGACCCCAGGTCCATGGATATGACATGCAGTGTTTAGCGATGACCGGCCAATTCCAGTTTGTGTCTGGAGCAGATGAGAAGGTGCTTCGAGTATTTACTGCACCCAGGAATTTTATGGAAAACTTAAGCAGCATTTCTGGTATATCTCTGGAGGAACTAAATAGTGGAGTTAAGTGTGTTTTTACTTTCTTTTAAAGTTTGTGAGCTCTTACTGGAGATCCATTAACCGGAGATCTTCACTATGTGAATTGTTTACAGCTGAGCCACGGTTCCTCCTTTGAGTCTTTGAGAAATACAGACTAAAAGACACAAGACCTGGAACTACGGTAGTTGGCTCACTGGGGAGGCAAAATTGTGTTGGTACTTTCACCTTACCTATAAAGTTGAAGCATGTAGTTTTAAGTTTTAACAGTTTCGGATTGGTATTTTCCTAGTAATTGGAATATATTGGGAATTATGTATTACCAAGCTTGAGTTTCTACATCATGGAAGGTCAGGCTGAAAGTACACCAAAGAAGGACCATCAAGAAATTTCAAATCATATATGAGTAACTCCCCCCCCCCCCCCGGCAAGGAAAGCAAACACCCAGCTAACTTCTACATAACTTTTTCTTTTTTCTTTTTAGCAAATGATTGATCTTCCAGAAGGAGCTACTGTGCCAGCCTTGGGGCTGTCCAATAAGGCTGTCTTTCAAGGTAAGAGTTGTGTGTTGTTTGTGTGATTTGTAAATCATTCTCTATCTACACTTGTGTGTGTATACACACACACACACACACACATATATACATATATACTCATATGTGACTAATAAAATGTTTGTGTGTCTGTTGTTTTTAATAAGATTTGTGTTGTTTAGATTGATGAGAGGGGAGGCACTAGGTGGCTGGTCCTTATTTAGCCTTGGTTTGAATTCTGGCAAGTTGCTAAGTCTAGCCTAGCCGTTTGGAGGAATTTGGAAACACTTCCTTTCTGGGATCAGATAGTAGCTGGTGGGAAAGAGTTTTAAGACATTGGAGACTAGTTGCTGCCACTCAGAGGACAAGATAATATTGGGCTAGATGGACAAAAATTCTGATAGTGTGCAAGGTAGCTTCAAAAAACCAGGAATTGGCTGGCTCTTGTCTCTAAAGAGATATTATGATTGAAGCTATTTTGTCAACAAAAACGACACTGGAAGAGCAGTCCTAACCTTCGTCCAGGCAGCAGTGGTCCAAGACAGAGTGGCGTAGCCACTGTTGCTTCTGCAAGCCCACCACTCATGCCAGCGGGGGTAGAAGCTGGGGGGTGTATGGGGTGAGCAGACAGAACACTGCTCCACTCTGTTAGCCTGGAGTCAAGTGACTGTAGTTGGGCTGGCTCTGGATCTTAGGCTGGTTAGGCTCCCCTCTGCCTGCTCCTGGAATGCCCTGTTTGGGGGGCTTTCAATGGGCTACCTCTGGCGGAAGTCCTCCTGGCTGTATGTTTGGTAAGATGAATGGGGAGGTGTGCCAGAGGTGTGACACTGCTGTGATTTTGTGGCAAAGACTGGTGGCGCTGTTTTGAGCTGGGCAGAGGGAGCCTTCTGCTTCATCTTGTACAACGCCCTCCCCTCCCCAGCATGCTAGATGGGATTTTAGATTGCAGTCCTTATCCCAGTATATCGCTTCTTTCTGTTAGGACATTTTATATCGCTTCTTTCTGTTAGGACATTTGTCAGTTACCCAGTACAGTGGTACCTCAGGTTAAGTACTTAATTGGTTCCGGAGGTCCGTTCTTAACCTGAAACTGTTATTAACCTGAAGCACCACTTTAGCTAATGGGAATCTGTAACCTGAAGCGTATGTAACCTGAAGTGTATGTAACCCGAGGTACCACTGTACTGTGATAAGCCTATTCATAGTCTGCTGTGTCATACCAGAATTCATGAGCTGTTGTCTCTAAGTCCTTTCAAGAATTCATTTTCTGCAGTTAAATTACTGCCCTGTTATTTCAATGCATAGCCCACCCTGCTGTTGATGTCAAGATGGCAGGAGATGTGCCTGGAAGTCTTGGGTGCTGTATGTTCCCATGTTGTTCAGATCTGGTAACATACGTTTCCCTGAAAACTTAATCAGATGCCAGTGGTTAAAGTCTCCATATGCCACGCTTCATGGCTCACACCCGTACTTGATGGCTGGGTAAAATTATTCAATAGAGTGTATATTTTAAGCTTTTCCTTTTTTTGGAACAAATCTTCTTGATTAATAAATTTAGTGCAATTGTTATGAAATTGCAAACTTCATTTCCTACAGAAGTCGGTTGAGGGAGCTCAAATTGGCAGGGGTATCTAACAAAAGCAAAAACAAAAATTTGATGGCATCTGGAGACTAAATTCTGTAGGTAATGGCCCACTTTGCCAAATGCTGAGTTGCAGCTGGGAAAAGTATAAGGCAGAAAAGTCTGTAGAAAGCTGACCAAGAAGATGAGTTATGGGGTGAGCTCAGGAGAACGCCATACCAGCTTCTTTCTGCTTTCTCTAGGTCCTGCCTGGAGTTGTGTCATGAGGCCCAAATAGTTTACCTTGCATTGTAAAATTTGCTAACCTTTCTATCCAAACGTAATTGGATTATGGACCAAATTTTCTTTTAGATAATTTAAACTGAAAACAGAATTGTTCTTTTCTGTTCAGTATTTTGTTAACCATTCCTTGATTGGCATGTTACTTTCGGACTCTAAAATATGCCTCTTTTACAGCTGAAGATACTGCAGCCCAGACAACTGAAGAAGAAGAAAAACTTAGTAACGCTTCCAGTCAGTATCATGAAAATTACTTTCAGCCATGTAGTCTTACAGGTATGCAACATGTTAAAATGCTGTGTTTGGGAATTTTGTTATGTAAATTAAGGGAGCAGATGAAAGGGAAGGGGGTGCAGTATGAGGGAAAAAAACCTCTTGGTTCTAAACCAATTAATATCTTCCAGAACCTCCCACAGAAGATCATCTCTTGCAGAACACGTTATGGCCTGAAACACAAAAGTTGTAAGTTGCTTTGTTTATCACATGAGAAATAAACGGGAAAAATATGGGGAAAGGTTTTAACTCATTTGTTTAAAGTCAACTTCCCACGAGTTGTCCTCATTTCCTCATTAAACTTGGAGTTGTTCTGGGCTAAATGTGGGCCAAATGAACGAATGGCATTTATTAAAAACCACATTTGCATCCTATTCTTTATTGAGGTAGCTCAGAATAGCATGCAAAATCACCTTTCATTTTATTCCCACAACAGCCTTGAATGGGTGGGGATTGAACCTGGGTCTCTAGCCAGGTTTGAAGATACTTAGTAAGAACGTTTAGCATCTAATGTGTATGTTATGTATGTATTTGATTTTATGTCCTATCCCATCCAAAAGGCTTGGGGCAAGTTACAGTATGTGAATTACTCTGCCCTATCAATTAACTGCTTCACAGTCAATTTGAATTTTAAAAAGGCCGGATGATGCTTCTGGAAGACCTACTGGCCTAGGCTTTGGCAAGTTTTTGTTGAATTCTTTGCAACTTTTTCAAAACCCCATAAGCAGCTGTTGTTGTTATGTAGTAGTAGTAGTAAAGGTAAGGTAAAGGGACCCCTGACCATTAGGTCCGGTCGTGGCCGACTCTGGGGTTGCGTCGCTCATCTCGCTTTACTGGCCGAGGGAGCCAGCGTACAGCTTCCGGGTCTTGTGGCTAGCATGACTAAGCCGCTTTTGGCGAACCAGAGCAGTGCGCGGAAACACCGTTTACCTTCCCATCGGAGTGGTACCTATTTATCTACTTGCACTTTGACGTGCTTTTGAACTGCTAGGTTGGCAGGAGCAGGGACCGAGCAATGGGAGCTCGCCCCGTCACGGGGATTCGAACCCCTGACCTTCTGATTGGCAAGTCCTAGGCTCTGTGGTTTAACCCACAGCGCCACCCATGCCCCTAGTAGTAGTAGTAGTGATTTCTTTTATTATTCCTCTGTTATTAATATAATCTGGGCAATGGGAATGGAGACTGAGAGAGAGTGGCTTCCCGAAGGGTGTAGGTTCCTAACTAAAAAGAGTTAGTGGCTGAGATAAGAATTGAACATGTGACCTTCTGGCTTACTAATGGCATTTTTAGCTGCTATACTATATCCTTTGGTAAACACGGAGCAGTAGCTTTATTGATCCTGAGTATAGCTCCCTCCTGAAACTGAGAAACAAACAATAGACGAATGAGTGGCTGCTGTCCTGAAACAAGTGCTTTTAGGAGCTAGAGGGTAACCCAGAGGCAGCTCTGTGTTCAGTGAAGGAGTTGCTGAGTTGCATCAAATATGTGTGCATTTGAGCAGAGGTCAGGAGATAGATTTTTGCCTTTAGATTCAGCGAGGTCTGCTGTCCTGGAACAATTCCCAGGGAGGCTGTTTTCCCCTCTGTTTTTCTTTGCTCGCTGCAGTTGCCTTAAAGGCGCTTTAAATTGTGGCAGCTCTCTTTGCAAAGTGTGCCAGTTTTTCACAGTCTCTCATTCTTGGCAGGCTGGAGGTGGCAGAGGTACCATGATTCCAAGCAATTTGGCTTTCTGCTGAATCTGAGCAGGGAAGCCTGGAAATATTCTCAGGGCCGGGGGGAAATCCTTGAATGGTTTGCCAATACCATTTGCCAGAGCCCTGTCCGCAGGCCTGCACAACTTGTGACCCACCAAGCAGAATGCAGCCCGTAGGCCATGTATTGCCAGCTGCCAGCTGTAGTTTTTGTAGCCACAAGCAAACAGCAAAAACAAAGCAATTAGAAATCTGCAGTATGACCAGCTTTACACGGATGGGTTTTAGAGTTTCATAAAACTCTCCCTCTGGCTCAGTGTTAAGGGCAGGGGGAAGAAGCTTGTTGCATGTTTTTGGTGGAGGGAAGGTAGTAGCTCACTCTGCTTCTTAGAATGGTGTGATGAGGTGTCAATCATTCAGTCAACCATATGGCCTTCAGTGGAAGATGTCAGGCCAAGCCAAAAACCCGGTTATGTTGGAGGATGTTGTCTAGACAGGATGGCATTCTCCCTCTGGACATGAAGCGCAGGGTCTTGAAAGCTTCGCCTCTTCTGGGGAGGAGAAGTTGTCCCACCCTCCAAATCTTCCCTTCCTCATGATGGGGTAAAGATTAAGGTACCCCTGACCGTTAAGTCCAGTCGCAGACGACTCTGGGGTTGCGGCGCTCATCTCGCTTTACAGGCCGAGGGAGCTGGCTTTTGTCTGCAGACAGTTTTTCCGGGTCATGTGGCCAGCATGACTAAGCCACTTCTGGCGAAACCGGAGCAGCGCACTGAAACGCCGTTTACCTTTCCGCCAGAGCGGTACCTATTTATCTACTTGCACTTTGATGTGCTTTCGAACTGCTAGGTTGGCAGGAGCAGGGACTGAGCAACGGGCGCTCAACCCGTCATGGGGATTCGAACCGCCGACCTTCTGATCAGCAAGCCCAAGAGGCTCCGTGGTTTAGACCACAGCACCACCCCATGATGGGTTAGTTCGAGTCTTTTGTTCTTTAGGAGAAAAGGCTTCCAGTGCGGTACTTTTAACTGCTCTGCAGTTAAAAAGAGAAATAAAAACAATTCCTCTTGTGCTATCCACTCTGTTGTCTACCCTGTTTAACTCCCGACCATTGTCTGGGACTGTTGGCTGGGATTTGGAGGGTCCTCATTCACTGGGGTGGGCAGATTGGCATGGGGAACTACATCTTGACAGTTCCTCTATTTTATGAACTCAGTGTTCACTACAGATAGGTAGCCGTGTTGGTCTGCCATAGTCAAAACAAAAAAAATTCCTTCCAGTGTTCACTACTTCTTTTCCGTTTGTAATGAGAGAGAGAGAGAGATTTATTTTTAGTTGTGGGTGTAGATGGGATGTGTCGCTCTGCTCAAGATCCTGAGGACGTCATCCTATCTAGAGACTGTCCTCGCAACACAATCAGTAAATAGAAATTCACAGTAAGAACCAATTTCCTTTCTCTCTCTAAGCCTAACTAGGGTGGTTGTTACTGCACCTCACCCTTGCCTTCAAATTCTTTTGTTGAAGGTCGGTATAATAGGTAACCAATAACCAAGTAACCGAAAACACTTAGTAAATAAATAACTTTTAAAGGCACATAAGTGCTGTCATTGTATTTGGAGGAAAGGGGAGCAGCAGGATTTTTTGATTTTTCTTTTATAGGGAAGTTCTTTTAAATCTGTAGTAATCTTAGTAGGTTTTTGAAGTGAACTCTCATAAACTCAGGAGAGAGACTCTTTGCTAGCTTGCTAAAGGTGCTCTGAGAGGACAATTGTTACATTCAGCTGCAAGCTCATTATTGAGAGATGGCAAGAGGAACAGGTAGCAGCAGCGTACATTGAATAAGCTTGGTGAATCCCCAGTGAAGTCATTTGCTCATCATAGGTTTTTCTTAAAGGAAAGAGAATTATTTCTCTAACCAAGGCTGTACTTTAGCAAAGAGCACACCAAACAGATGTTTTGCTGGATCCAGATGCAGATACCTTGTGTGTGTGTGTGTGTGTATGTATCTAGTCCATTTATAAGTCTGCCCCATTTAAGAGCAGTGATCCCAGTGTGAGTTACACTTAAAAACAACCATAAAATCAATTAAATACAATATAACAAATATCTGGAGTCTTATTCCATCTAATGTTTGATTCATGTAACTTTGCATCTGATTAGAGATTTGAAACCTCTTCAGCACTGAGAAAATTGTTGATTATGTCTCACGATCCATTTGTCTGATGTGTAAATAGAAAAATGTTATTATAATAATTATGAGTGTGGAGGCAGCCTGATCTACAGAATAATGCATTGAACTTTAGACCCAAATTTTCAAATTCTGGCTTGTTTCTGGACTTGCTGCTTATATACAGTTCTCATATACGTCATCATCAAACTTGACTTGTGTTTGTGGAGGGACGTGTGTGTGCACGCGTTTCTCCTCTCCATCACACAAATAACATAACTTATATATAATTTAAATAAGTTACATTAATTTAGAAAAAATATGTAACAAAAAATGGTAGGGAACGTCTGGCCCATGAGGCTGTTCCCCGCAAACTTTCACACATGAGCGCATATGGGATGGCAGGTGTAGCTCAGGTACGGCTGTAGCTATTAAGTGAGCTCCCAATTGTTGTTGTTGTTGTTGTTTTGGCAAGTGGAGTTCCCTGTAAGAAAAGAAAATGCTCTGTTTGCAGGAAATGGTTTGTATCCAAATGTTTCCTACAAATGAACTTCAGAGGGGACTCCCTGGAACCACTCATTAGCTGATAGGTGCTGGAAGTGCCTTCAAGGTCACTGTAACTTCCGATTAGCTGATTGGAGATTACAGCAAGCCCCTTTGGCAATCACCTGTTGTTGTTGTTGTTGTTGTTGTTGTTGTTGTTGTTGTTGTTGTTGTTGAATTAATTGAATTTATATACCACCCTATACCCAGGGGTCTCAGGGCAGTTCACAGAATAAAATCAAAATATAAAACCACAAAATACCTAATAAAAATATAAACAAGAAACCCCCCCCCCAATTTTTTAAAAAGGGCATAGGATGTAAACTGGATCAACCAAAGGCCTGGTTAAAAAGGAACATTTTTGCCTGGCACCTAAAGGTGTATATTGAAGGCACCAGGCGAACTTCCCTGGGGAGAGCATTCCACAGACGGGGAGCCACTGCAGAGAAAGCCCATTCTCGTGTTGCCACCCTCCAAACCTCTCGAGGAGGAGACACACGAAGGAGGGCCTCAGAAGATGATTTCAGGGTCTGGGTAGGTTCATATGGTAAGAAGCGGTCCTTGAGGTATTGTGGCCATCTTATGAAGTTGGGTGGATGTCATGTAGCAGTCCCTCCCACCTATCAAAGTTGGCCCCATGGCATGGGGAAATGAAAGAATCAGGCCTACCAAGCTGGAACTGGTTCTCCACATCTGGTGTGAAGTTAAAATGCTAGCCTGTGCTAACCATGATTAAGAATTCATACCATAGTACAACAGCAAACTGTGATCCAAGATCTGCTGGCCTACTTTCGTTTCCCATCTGCTCTTTTTATAAGTTCAGAACTATTGCCATAGTATAGCAGATCTCTGAGGTGGATCAATTGCCCAGACCATGGCTTGTGAGGTCCTACGAAACAGCAAGCAGCTGTTTCCAAATGTTACGTTTTACAAACCAGCTTCAAACTGTGGTTTATTGGCCCTAAACAAACCACAGTTTGGGTACAGACATTAAAGCAAGTTTTGATTTCGCTAAACAATGCATGGCTTTGCATTATATCAGAACCCAGTCTAGGTTCAAATGTTCAAAGGCATGGAAAAAGGATCACTGGCCCAATGAAGAATATGATTTAGGCCGTGGCATTTCCTATTAATAAGATGAAGTTCCTCAAACCTGCTAGGGAAGACTTTTTCCAAGACTGAGTTCTACAGGATCTTTTCTTTTTTCTTTTTTTTTTGTAGAAAGCAATGTATTTTGACAGGAGATAAAGAAAATATTGTCGGTTCCCAATTGTATTTGTGCAGTATTAATCTTGAAAGAAGCAATGTGAAATAATAGAAAATGTAGGTTTAATGTTGCCATAGCAGCAAGAAAAACAGGAACCAGCTTGCTAAAAATAGACCATTTGGCAATTGCATTTCTGTGTGAAATACTGTCACCTCGGCTTTAGATTTCAGAATAAATTTTTAACTTTGATAAATATTTAAGGAGATAATTGTGCATAGGAGTCTACTGAAGTGTTCCATTGCAAAGATTACATTTTATAGTTCAATAATAGTACGGTTGAACTTTAAAATAATTACAGGAATAATGAGGCAACATACTAAAACTTGCAGTGTCGGGCTTCATGCAAAATGTGTTTGCTTTTTTAGCTCACATTTGTTGGGCTGGTCTTACTACAGGGTGAATAAAGGTTATAACTCAAGGCATTGCAGACCATTCTGTTGTGCAATCTTCATAGACCCCATGTGGTTGCTGAGGCCTCTTCAAGTGACCTGCCACTAATAGCCGATTTATAAAGAAATGATTAGGGAATAATAATAATTTATTATTTATACCCTGCCCATCTGGCTGGGTTTCCCCAGCCACTCTGGGTGGCTCCCGACCGAATATTAAAAACACAAAGCAGCATTAAACATTAAAAACTTCCCTAAACTGGGCTGCCTTCAGGTGTCTTTTAAAAGTAAAATAGTTGCTTATTGCCACGACATCTGCGTTCCACAGGGCAGGCGCCACTACTGAGAAGGCCCTCTACTATTCTGTGATGCTAAGTCAAGTCTGCCAGTTCTCCACTTGGTGCCTACCTGCCCCTCGCCCCTCCATCTTCCCAAGCCCACCATTTCCTGACCCATACGGCTTCTTATTTGAACATCACATTTGTGCTCCTTCCAAGGCCAAATAAGAGTTCAATTGGCAGCAGCATCTCCTGCATAGGAGCTCCAGGAACCTGCTTTCTGCCAAGTCAGGTTGTTGGTCAGTGTTGGTGCTGACCTTTAAAGCCCTAAACGGCCTTAGTCCAGTATACCCGAAGGAGCGTCTCCACCTCCATCGTTCTGCCCGGACACTGAGGTCCAGTACTGAGGGCCTTCTGGTGGTTCCCTCGCTGCGAGAAGCCAAGTTACAGGGAACCAGGCACAGGGCCTTCTCGGTAGTGGCACCCGCCCTGTGGAACACCCTCCCACCAGATGTCAAAGAGAAAAATAACTACCAAACTTTTAGAAGACATCTAAAGGCAGCCCTGTTTAGGAAAGCTTTTAATGTTTAATAGGTTATTGTATTTTAGTGTTTTGTTGGAAGCCTCCCAGAGTGGCTGGGGGACCCAGCCAGATGGGCGGGGTATAAATAAATTATTATTATTATTATTATTATTATTATTATTATTATTATTATTAGTCCATCGAATTCAGTATTGTCTACACTGCCTGGCAGCAGCTCTCCAGGGTGTCAGGAAGGGAGTCTGTCGCAGGAGATGTTGCTGCCGATTGAACCCGCGGCCGTCGGCATGCAAAGCACTCCACCTTGCTTCCTAATCATCCAGACATCCTTACATGTAGAAAAGGAAGGCGACCCTTTCGCAAGGGCTTTTCCTTCCAGCTGGATGATGGAGGCACAACTTGGCTGTGCAACCGCACAGGAAGGAGAGAGGAAGAACGGAGAGGCTGCAAGGTGTGTGTGTGCCCAGAATATGTTTTGGGACACTCTGAATCAAAGACCCACACTTTTAGGAGAGCCTTCGCTTTGAGATCGCATTGAATCTTATCTAGCTCAATGTTTGGTTTGGGTGCAAGACAGCAGAGCTTTGATACCTCCATACCAGTAATAGCCAAGTTATATGGAAATGAATAGGAACTGGGGTGTGTGTCATTTTCTTTTCTTTGGCAATTACTCGTAGCCGAGTAAGATTGTCTTCCATACACACGGTTTTAACAGTGAGTCCGTAGGTGACTGTGGAGGCTAATTCTGGATCCACACGTCCTTCCACAGTGGGACATTGGCTTCTGGGTGGGAGTTGATCACAGTGTGGATTTGCCAAGCGTGCCTTCCTCTTAGCACGTTTCTCCCTTGCGTCCTGAGTTTGAGTGTCTTCAAAGCCCATGACACCTTTGGTAAAGGCTGTTCTCCAATTGGAGCGCTCACAGGCCAGTGGGGGGGGGGTGTACACTGCAACAAACTGTAGCCCACCAGACATTTTTTGCTATCTTTGCCTTTTTACTACCTTGGGGTCTTTGTCATTTTAGGTATGGACATGGCTATGAACTTTTTTGTGTTGCCTGCAATAATGCGAAAACTGTGATTGCCTCGGCATGTAAGGTAAGAAAAAGTAAAAAGCAGCTGTGAAATTTCGATCACAGTGATCTGGGTGGCCTGAGTCACGTGAAAGAATCCTGCTGGATCAGACCAGAGGCCCACCAGCTAGAGAGTCTCACAAACCTGTGGCAGCAACTGGAGCTGACAGGAAAGCTGCTTTGGGAGAGTGACCACATTGCGTGGAACTGTTCCTCTTTTTTTTTTTTTAAAAAAAAAAAATGAAGACATGTATCTTAAATACATCAGATGCATATTTTTAAAATTAATGTGCGGAGAGACTCCACAGGTGCGAATTAGTGGATGATTCCTCTTATAGGCTGTTCGTTGTACGTGGGGCATGTTGATTAATCAGCAAAATCAAAATAGGTTTTTCGAAGGACGGGGCAAACCTGGCCATTTTATTGTAGAATGGTGTCCTGGGCCAACATATGCAGAACATGAGCTTCTGGAAGCCAAGGACTGTAAGAAATACAATCAGTTCTTGCATTGTAATAATAGTGGAGTCAGCCACTTGTGGTGGTGGTCATTTTTTGAGAGGAAGAGTTATTAAGGGAAGCTTTTCTGAAACACCTGCTTTTTTTATGAGGCATTGCCCTAATCAACCAAATAAGTGTTTCTGGCATTTCCGTAATGCAAGCAAAAAGAGAGAATCAACTGAAGTAAAGATTCCTGCCAAAGGACAGTTTGCAAAGTAAATATTTATTCATCCAAAAAAGATGGGTTCAGACTCACTATTTCCCCCAGCGCTTTTTGCTACTACATCATGCTGGCTTTATTTAGGAATCTTTTTGGCCACCCTTCATCGGCAGGCAGTCCCAGGGTGCGACATGATAAGACCATTTAAAAACATAAAAGCAATTTAAACGGTAATACAAAAGAAGAGTGGATAAATATCAACACCAACTGGAGCAACAATAAAGCCACTAAAATAATGACATTAAGCATCCTAAACACAATCTTACCCGGCAAATGTCTCTGTAAATTGTTTATCTGCCCTTATGGTTGTTTTTTTCAAAGCTGCTTTTGTTCATTCTCAGTATTTATTCTCTCTCCATCACCCCGTTTTGCAGGCTTCTAAAAAAGAACATGCAGCCATTATTTTGTGGAGCACCACAACGTGGAAGCAGATACAGAGCTTACCTTTCCACAACCTGACAGTTACACAGATTTCCTTCTCCCCCAACGATAAATTCTTGTTAGCAGTTTCAAGAGACAGGCAGTGGTCACTTTGGAAGTGTAACGACATCAGTTCAATGCAACCAGGTAAGCTAGCTAACAGTTGGTGTCACTGCTTGAAAACTAACGTTGCAGCTTTTTAAGGTGTGTTACGAATGAACACACAGATATCCATTTTGCGACTCTCTTTTAGTTTCTTCTTAAACTTCATCTCCTTTTGCAAACTTATTCTTCATATTTTGATTTACAAATCTGGCCTTCATCTTACAGTTTCCAGGGGTGAGAACGTTTGGACAGCAGAAACTTTCAGGCTGCTGATTCATGGCAATCCATTATCCAAATGAGGGTGGTGGAAACTGTCTTGTTTGCTTCTTCCTGTTGGCCTTGGGTGTTTCTTGTGGAAAAGGAACTTTTGGACAAACGTACAGTATGTCTGTTTATGCCCTACTCTGATGAAATGGCAAAATAGTTTCCCTGCTCCTGACCATTATGGACTGAGCAGTGCTCAGGAAGCTGAGCAGTTGTAAAAGCTATAGCAACCTGTCTTCTTTTTTTAGTAGCAACTCTCTTGATAAAATGTTGTCGGACATTTCTCTTGTAAATACATGGTCCAGTAACATTTCACTGCTGAATGGTATCTTTGTATGTAAAGGGATGGCATTCCAGGAGAGTTAACACTGGATGTTAAAGAAAGCTTGTAAATGTGCTGGAAGAAGTGGATATTATGTATTCTGTTCTATTGAACCATCTAAATATGAGTATTGCTGTTCCTGACAGTCTTGTGGGATTTGGAAACGATTGCCAATTCTTTAACTGGTTTGTAGATTGTGTGTGTTTGGTGAGGTCAAATCTTCCCTAAAGAAGGCTATTTGAATGCAGTAGATCAGTTTTTCAGCTGGTCGATGTTGGTAGACCCCCCCCACCCCCCACCCCAAACTCGCTAGCAGTGATGCCACTGTAGCTGCTCAAGCAGCTTGGCTCGGGAAGGTCTCTTTTCCTTGATTGAGCAATCTTAGTAGATGATCTGAGTTGCCCCAGAAGCTTCTGCAGTTATGCAGAGGGCTGCCTATAGTGTTCAGAACACCAGGAAGTAGGAACGGGGTGTGTGTCTGGATGCAGTTTGTGAGCCATCAGTTGGCCATCTGTACTCTGTATTACTGTTCCCTCCTTTTAAACTTTTACCCCACCATTTTCTGGGGCAAGGTCTGCCTGCAGGAATAAATCACAACGTTCTTCTGTTTCATATTTGTCATTCCAGACCCAGCTTTCAGCCTTTTTGCTTACACAAATCAAAGCATGGCTGTGCACACTCGCATCATTTGGTCCTGCGACTGGACCCCTGATAGCAAGTATTTCATTACTGGAAGCAGAGACAAAAAGGTAAGTAAATAATCAGTTGCTCCTTACCCAGCTTCACAGAGTTAATTCACACAAATCAATATTTATTTATTAAAAGCATTTACACCCCACCCTCTTCCTTAAAAAGGGTGTCCAAGGCAGTGTTCCATCCATGTAATTGTTTAAAAAGTACAAAAATGTTTAAAGAAAACCAATGCTTCACTCCTATTTGGGGAAAGAACCAAAGGAGCATGTTCTTGTATGTTTATGCGGAATGTGTCATTAAAATTAATATGCCTTTAAAAATTCATCCCTCAGTAAATTTGTTTGGCACTGAACTTGACTACCTATTTTTTATATATAGGCATAATCTTTTACTGAAAGTCCTAATTCAATGCAGATGGAAGATGTTGAGTATTAGAAAGCAGAGGAGGAATTTTGCACAAAATATTATTTACCCAGCTGCTGCTAATTCTAACATGCTCATTGTTAGTGAGTATAGGACTGAAGCGAGATCTTGCATGTTAGCTTAGAAAGGTAATAGTTTTATGCAGTAGGAAGTCTCTTATAGCCATATTCTGCGTACCATGATGGGGCAAGAACCTGCTTAAGGCATTTCTTTTGAAAAAGATGAAGCCTGAATTCAGGCAGGGTGTACTACATTCAGTCATTCAATCATTCATTCATTCATTCATTCATTCAATCAATCAATCAATCAATCAATAAAATGTTGTATACCTAGGCAGTCCAAATTATGTGCTAAGTAATTAGAAATTTATGCTATCTGTGGATTCTGCAAATTGAGAAATTAGCATAAATTACCGTATTTCTTGCACCATAACACTCACTTTTTCCATCCTAGAAAGTAAGGGGAAATGTCTGTGCTTGTTATGGAGCGAATGCCTGCGGGTGGCGGGGGTGTGTGTGTGGATCTGCTGCAGTCGTGAGCAGAGGATCCATGGTTCCCCTTCCTTCCCTCCTCCGTGGCTTGCTTTGAAACAGCAAAGCGGGAGAAGAGCCGCGGAGTGGGGAGGAGAGAGGGACAGAGAGCCTGCTTCTTTAAAGGAGCAAAGCGGGAGAGGAGAGGAGCCGCTTACACGAGTGTAAGCGGCTCCTGTCCGGTTGGTTCCTTTAAAGCAAGCAGGCTCTCTGTCCCTCTCTCCTCCCCACTCAGCTCGCTAAATAGCAGCAAAGTTTTTCAGCTCGCTAGCGGGGAGGAGGGAGAAAAGCAGAGCCTGCTTGCTTTAAAGGAGCAAAGTGGGAGAGGAGAGGAGCCTTCTCCCCTTATACCCCTCTTCTTCATTATTAGCAGCATCCTTCTCCACACACCCCATGCGTGCTCCTTGTCCCTTGAGTGCTTTTCCTTCCCTCCCCACTTAAAACGTTGTTACAAAGCACGGATCCACATGGATCCTCAGGATTTTTGCATTGGGCTACTCCAAACTCACTGTCAGATCACATGTCTGTGGCCACAGCATGAACCACAAAAATCATATATCCACTGTTTCGTTTAGAATATTTTTTTTCTTGTTTTCCTCCTCTGAAAACTATGTGCATGTTATGGTCTGGTGCGTGTTATAGAGCGAAAAATACGGTACCTTATTTCAAATAATTTATTATGAGAACAGGCGCGGTAGTGGTTAGAGTGTTGGACTGAGCCTAGGAAGAAATCTGCACTGAATCTCACTTGTTCACCTTGTGCCAGTCATTCTCTCTTGACCTAACCCACGTCACAGGGTTGTTGTGGGAATAAAATGGGGGGGGGGGAGAGAGAAAAAGGATGAAATTCTCCGGAAGCTGAATTCTGTGCTCCATAGCACATATTGTGGGTTTTCTATGCTCCTACAGAAGTGTAGCCATGCATAGAATCTTGCCCAGATCCTAAGAACTTGGTAATCATTTTAGTTTCATATCTGTGAATATGGTGGTCATCTGTGATAATTTAGTACAGTGCCATCTGTATATATAAAGCTTTCACAGTATAAGTGACAGAAAATCACTGTTCCTTGTTATAAGGAGCTTATAGTCTAAGGTTTATCAGTGGAGAGAGAGCAGAGGAAGATCAGGGACGAAAGATGCAAGGATAACAGAAGATAAATGTGAGCAACTGCAGTTACACATACTCTGATTTCATGGTAGTAGGGAATGAAAAGTGAGTGGTGGTTGTCTATAATCAAATTTTTAAAGTGCAAAAAGTATTTTTTTTATGGTAACGACTCTGTTTCGTATGCCTCTTCACGTATTGTTAGGTTCTGTTTTGCAGTCCCGGCTTAGAGTGGCTTTTGCCTTGCTGCTAACAAAGTGAACAAGAGCTTTAGATCTTGCCTTATTTATGTACCACTGGCTATAATAATCTATTTTGTAAATTCCCACCTTCACATGGGGGAAAAAAACCTTCCATCGCCTTCGTTGTTATCCTTTCTTAAGCCCCCATACAGGTTCTTTTCTCTTTTTTTGCAATATCCTTTCTTTGCTGGTGGCGAGCAGCCCAGCAAAGAAGGTTTTCCAGATAATCCTTATCAGTTAATCCATGCTTCTAAATGTTTTTTGTACAGCAGTAGAACTTACTATGTGTTTTGTACACTGTTTGCTAACCAGCAGTGGCTTTCCCAGAGCCTAAGCCTCTGCTCTAAAACTAATTTTGGACGCCATAAAGTACATCAACACTTGCGCTGGATTATTATTTTTAATCACCCCTGTAAACATTTCAGAATTGCTGTGAGCAAAGTTGGGAGTGCCTTCTTCTTTCTCCTAACTTCAGATTCCCCCAGAAGCTCCCCCACGCTTCACTTTTCAGTATGGCAAAAAAAGTCAACATATCATTATTGCTTACTGCACTGCTGCAGCTTTTAAACAGTGATCAGTTATACATTTGACTAGCATAAGCTCTGCCTTTGAACACTTCTGAAACTGCAATAGCCAATCTCTGAGGTCATTGGATGATTCCAAGGATGGGCTTAAGCCTAGCAGGAAGAAGAGTGAAATCACTTCTCCTGCACAGAGTAGTGTTCTGTGTGTAACACACACACACACACACAGAGAGAGAGAGAGAGAGAGAGAGAGAGAGAGAGAGATTTGCCTTTATGGTTAGTTTTATTATTTATATGGGTTTATATCCTTCTGTGGGGACGCGAGTGGCTCTGTGGGTTAAACCACAGAGCCCAGGACTTGCTGATCAGAAGGTTGGCGGTTCAAATCCCCATGACGGGGTGAGCTCCCGTTGCTCGGTCCCTGCTCCTGCCAACCTAGCAGTTCGAAAGCACGTCAAAGTGCAAGTAGATAAATAGGTACTGCTCTGGCGGGAAGGTAAACGGCGTTTCCGTGCGCTGCTCTGGTTCGCCAGAAGCGGCTTAGTCATGCTGGCCACATGACCCGGAAGCTGTATGCTGGCTCCCTCGGCCAATGAAGTGAGATGAGCGCCGCAACCCCAGAGTCAGTCACGACTGGACCTAATGGTCAGGGGTCCCTTTACCTTTATATCCTTCTGTATCCCTTGGACTCAGGGTGGCTAACAGTTTTTCAATAGCATATATAGGTCTGTATTCTTTGGAGGGCTTGCAACAAACCTGGACCCCAAACCAGAGAAGAGGTGGGGAGAAAAACAGGATTTTCACATACTAAATTCATCCCCAAACATTTTCCATGCACTGAGAACAGTTAGTTTCTCGCAGCATTGGGAAGAAACACTGCAGGGGTGGAAACTCCCACCTGATCCAAATGTGCAGTCCTCACTGTCTCATTGGCTGATACTCTGCTACTTGCCCTTGAAATAGGTTGTTATTTGGGGCGAATGTTGTTCAGCAGAGGAGAATAAAGAAAACGACCCGGGTGAGATCCAGCCTTGTTCGCCAGTCCTGGATGTTGGGGACTCTGTCACGGCCCTTAGTGCTAGTCATCTGCTTGCTCCTGATGGGAGGTATGTTGTGTCCTTAAAGAAGAAGCCATGTGCTCAGAAGCCGAATGTTCATGGCGATTGATTTCCTGAAACAGAGCCACTACTAGTGGCTTTTGTGGCCTGTGTTTCTTAGTTCGCCTTGTTGTATTTCTAACTCTTATTCAGACAGTCACTGGTTCTACCTGCCTCTACCCCTTCTAGGTGTTGCTCTACATGGGATGTACATTGTAATATCCACAGGCCCGATTAACAAGTCTTAAAATGGTGGAAGGCTTAAAAGTTGCTTGTATGTGGCGCTGTGGGTTAAACCACAGAGCCTAGGACTTGCTGATCAGAAGGTCGGTGGTTTGAATCCCTGCTACGGGGTGAGCTTCCGTTGCTCAGTCCCTGCTCCTGCCAACGTAGCAGTTCAAAAGCACATCAAAGTGCAAGTAGATAAATAGGTACTGATCTGGCGGGAAGGTAAACGGTGTTAACCGCCTCTCCCAGTATGCCCCACGGAGAGCCTCAAGGTCCATAAATAGCAACACCCTAGTGGTCCTGGGCCCTGAGGAAGTTAAATTAGCTTCAACCAGAGCCAGGGCCTTTTCAACACTGGCTCCGGCCTGGTGGAACACTGCCTCATGAGACCAGGGCCTTGCAGAATCTGATTTCTTTCTGCAGGGCCTGTAAGACAGAGTTGTTCCGCCTGGCCTTTGGCTTGGAGCCAATTTGATTCCCTCCCCTCCCCCTCTTTCTTTTTCCTTTTTCCTTTCTCCTCCTGTGATGAGGCTGTATTTTAATATTTTAATGTTTCAATATTTTAATGTATTTTAATCTTGTTTTTAAGTTGTATTCATTCAACTTGTTTTTATTATTGCTTGTTAGCTGCCCTGAGCCCGGCCTTGGCTGGGGAGGGCGGGGTATAAATTAAAAAATATTACTATTATTATTAGTAGTAGTAGTAGTAGTAGTAGTAGTAGTAGTATTCTGTGCGCTGCTCTGGTTCGCCAGAAGCGGCTTAGTCATGCTGGCCACATGACTCGGAAGCTGTACGCCAGCTCCCTCAGCCAATAAAGCGAGATGAGTGCCGCAACCCCAGAGTCGGCCACGACTGGACCTAATGGTCAGGGGTCCCTTTACCTTTACCTTTATGTGGAGTTTAGATGTGATGTCAAATATGTGGTGGTTGAGCTGGGATTATCAGCTTTCAGAGTTGGAAGGGATCCTGAGGATCGTCTAGCTCAACCGCCTGCAGTTGAGGAATCACAACTAAAGCATCCCTGACAGATGGCCATCCAAGCTGTGCTTAAAAACCTCCAAGGAAGGAGAGTCCACAGTCTACTGAGGGAGACTATTCCATTGTGGAACCGCTCTTTCTGCCAGAAAGTTCTTCCTGATGTTTAGTCAGAACCTCCTTTCTTGTAACTTGAAGCCAGTGGTTTGGGCCTTACCCTCTGGAGCAGGAGAAAACAAGCTTGCTGACTGGGTAATGAGCTTTAATTACTGACAGAACTCTCCTTTTTCTATAGATATATTGTTGCAATAGGCACAGAAAGTGGGAAGATTCACTTGTATAAATGGAAACCAAGCGACAAGAGGCTGCCACTTTCGGACTGGACCAAATGTGCTGAAACAGACAACAGGTATCCCTATCCCAAACCTCTTGTGTCTCAAAGCAACTATACAGAAAGCCACTATTTCACAGATGCCTTAGCATTTGGCTGTGTGAGGGTTCTTGCACTGGTTCTGTGAGGCCCCTTTGGCACCTGTTATAATGATGCCTTAAGGGACCTGCATTTGTAGAAACCCTTATTTATAGAGCTGATGCAGCATAGCTGCTAGAAATGTGAGCTGGGAATTCTCTGCTTCAGATTTGCCCCCAGCCAGTAGCTGAATTTTAATTGTGGCGAGCCATGATATCGTAGCAGCAAGATGTGCACTGGAGGGGATGCAGGAGCAAGGTGAAAATGTTGTGGATGCTTGTGTCTTTGTATGGTTGCTGTGGTCCTTTCTCTGCTTCTTTTTCAAGAACTGCTTAATTTCAGAAAGTGTTGCACAAGAGCTCTTCCAGACCCTGTTGCTCTTGGGAGTGCCAGAGTCAAACCATTTCTGTTGTTCTTAAACTTGTTCTGATTTGATTCCGGTTCATCTCAGTAAAGGTTTGTTAGCAGGTTCAGATGAATGTCATATAATACCGAATTCTCTGTGTGATAAGGCTAAAGGTCCCTGCAATACTTTTATCATTATTATCAATATATCCTGCCTTTCACTGCAGTTCCCAGGCAGTCATCCCTCAAGCCCTGTGGCCAGAACCAGATCTGCTTAGATTCAGGCCATACACTACCACAGTGGTCTTGGTTACTGTGTTACATATGCAATTCCTGGTCCATGCTTTTCGACTCATAGCTGATCCCAGAGATCAGCTTCCCCTGTACATCCTTGCACTCCGTTCATTTTCCTATAGTGAGAGGGAAGACAGTACAGCACAGGTGGAATTCTTCTGTGTAGTGCATGAAAAAAATATCCTTCCCTCCTTCTTTCACTGCACTGTTATCTTCATGGTCGGTTGCAGAATTATAGCAGCAAATGTCCTCTGTTCTGCCTATTTCGTTTCTCAGCCCTGGAAGAGGGCAGTGTGTTAGCAATACTTGGCCTTTATATAGCACATTACATTATCTGGTTGTAATCCTTTCAGTAACCTTGTAAAATGGGTCATCATTCTGACGATATTACAGATTTGAGTGGTAGGAGGCAAGCAGCTGTGAACCAAGGACTCCCTGGTTTGTAGCCCCAGTCTCTTACTGTAGCTCTTATATTAGAAGCTTTAGCCCATATATGGAATTCAGTTGCCATTCATGTTGTGCATGTATCCCCATATCACCCCTTTAAAAAAATTATACCCATATTTTGAACTAGCAACCTGAATTTCAATTCAGATACAACTAAGCCTTAGATAAAAGATGGAATGAAACTCAGTTTAGCTCTGGAATCAGTTACAATTGTTTGCAGCTATATGCATACTGGGTTAAGCCTTTCCAAATCAGATGCAAATAACTTGATGTGCTTGCGTGTGCAAGCTGAACTTTAAAGACCTCAATGGGACATGTAGAAATGCATATAGGGTGAATTTTTAAAAGCTGAAATCTGATGGGAGGGAGGAATATATAGTTGGAGTCAGTTTTATTTATATAATACATGACCTGCCACATTTGTGCTCAAAGCAATTTGCAGACAATAATTTTTTTAAATAAAATAATACAATACTTAATAAGAATTATAGTATCACTACTGCATGAACAATGAATAGAGGATGCACATCCATGCTGATTTCAAGTTCTGTGCCTTTGGGATCTGGCTTGTTAAGGCCCCATGAGACCATGAATGTTTGAATCTCTCACTATGCCATTAACTTTTCCATTTATCTAGATTGGCCCAAAGGGCTTACTAGTGTACCAGCAGCATCTGTTCGCCCTTCAGATGGTTTGCCCGGCTCCACATAACATCTCACACACACAGTCCAGAGCCCTCTGGGACATCTCTTGCCAGCACAATAGCTAGATAAGACTTTACACAGTTCTGTTGGCATACCTTGACTTCTGTATGTCTTGTTTGTTTCACCAAACAGTCTTTACATTTATTAAGAGTTCAATGTTTCAAATTGTCAGCTGTAGCTACTTAATTCTTGAACAAGTTTACCTGCTCTGGTGCCAACAGAAGGAGATTGAATTGGAGCTAATATTTGCTTTTATTTGAGTTGTTTACTCTGTGGAAGAACATATCTGTAGTTCAAAAAGCATTGGGAAATGTGAATATTAGTTGGGCAATTAACATTTCCCACACGTGCTTCTGACTGCAGTTGTTTGCGCACCCGGATTTTGCCTTTCGATGCGGCGGCTAATCATAGTTCAGTGGTTAGGATTGCCCTTACAAACTTATGGGTCAATTACATCATCCTGTCCTGATTTTTGTTAATAATAATTTGCTGAGATAACCATATTGGTAGCCTGTTGGTTGCCCAGAACTCATAATATGAACCCATAATTTGTTTATAAACTTGGTTTGGAAGTAAGGCATTAACGACAGGTTGCCAATGTGGATGTCATGGTAAACTGTGATTAGTGAAAACTAGAAGTGAAAATTAATTGGGGGGGGGGAATTCACACCCTAAAAGGGGGAGAAGGAGTGAGTGAGCACATGGGCTTTCAAAGGCACCCCTGACTATCAACCCATGGTTTGGCATCTTTTCCCTTGAGCTGCTGTACTCTCTGACACTTGCTTCTCTTTAAACTTTCTAAGTGATGTGTTTTGTAACTTTTTGTTAAGAAGCTTGCATGGCTAATGGCAACGTTTGACCTGAAATTACAGCGGAAATAGGTGTATTTCTGTTTGAATTATTTATGGGATGCAGCGGAGAAATGCCACTTGAACTCAGAATAGCTCCAGCATCTTTAATATCTACAGGCAGTGACAAGTTTAGTCCCCCCCCCCCCCCCCCGTGCTGGCAGCGCTGAAAAGGAGTGCACTAATTAGCTAAATGCTGACGTTTGGAATTGACAAAGTCCAGCTGAGTTTGACATTTTGTGGTTGCGAGAGATGAATTGGGTTTCCTTCCCCCCTAATAGCTCCTGTCTTTTTGCAGCCAAAGCCACACTCTTGTCGTCAAGCAGCTGTGTTGGAGAAAGTGCGTGGGCCGCGCTGGGCAAGGGACAGCGGAGAGCAGCAGGTGGCTGCAGCTGGCGAGCTGCGGGGCCGACTATTCTGTCAAGATACTCAGCATTAACAGAGACAGTCTTTAAGCAATTTACTTTCGACCACACTTCGTGAAATATGTCAATAGTACCTGTTTTCTGAACTTTTTTTTTAAAAGCACTTCTTTTTCTGAAAACTATGTGTCTACCTGGAGCTTAATTATTAAAGCGGTTTGTATAAAAACATGTGTTTACTATTGGCCTTCCCTCACGAAAAAGTTATTCTCCACGGGTACATTGCTGTCCTTCGCTAGCGTTTTCCTTGAGATAACCATCTCCCTAGAGCAGAAGTGATTGGGGCAGAACGGACTCACTTCTTTACCTTCTCGGAAATTACATTCCTGTTTAAAATTGCCTATTCCCCACCCCCCATTGTGTTCAACATCATTTTCATTTGTGGTTCTAGCCTGGGCCTCAACAAAGTTTTGTCTCTAAATGTGCCTGAGCCTCAACCAATGCAGGGTTTTTGTTTTTAAATCATTTTGGTCGGGATGGAAAATGTCAGGCTCAGAGGCTGCATTTTGCCCTCTGCACCTCACTATTTGACTCTTAGTACTCTCCCATGGCCCTTCCCAGCCATATCCCCTGCTTGTCCCACTCTGCACTTTCCTTGGTTGTTTTTGCCTAGCTGGAATGTGTCTCTGAACTCTGATAATGCCTCTTGTTTCCTTAGGTTAAGGAAAGAAAGAATGGTGTGAGAATGCCTGTCAACTAGACTATTGACAAAGGTAAAATTCACATTAATTGCTCTGTCCACTTCACAGCCTTTCTCCCTGCCCTCCACAGGCGTGCGGCCCCCCGAATGGAATGTGGCCTTCTGAATGAAAAAGGTTCTGTGCCCCTGATTTAGATGACCTTTTGAAATTCTTTGTAACTTTCCTTCTCTGTTACATATAATGCGTGTTAAGCGCAGCGGCTTGAGATCAGATTTATTGTGCCACGGAACTTGTGTGATTCCAGTTCCATTAGATTTTTCTGAGAGTATAGTACAGTGGTACCTCTGGTTACGAACTTAATTCGTTCCGGAGGTCCGTTCTTAACCTGAGGTACCACTTTAGCTAATGGGGCCTCCTGCTGCCGTGGCGGCGTGATTTCTGTTCTCATCCTGTAGTAAAGTTCTTAACTCGAGGTACTACTTCCAGGTTAGTGGAGTCTATAACCCGAATTATTTGTAACCCGAGGTACCACTGTATTCACTATTTTGCAATATTTGTTAAAAGTGGGTAACTTTTTCAACTATTGAAAGTCTTTGTGTGGTGGTGCACAATCATGTGAGGAAAACGAATAGGACTAGTGTGCTCGGTCCCTGCTCCTGCCCACCTAGCAGTTCAAAAGCATGTCAAAGTGCAAGTTGATAAATAGGTACCGCTCTGGCGGGAAGGTAAACGGCGTTTCCATGCTCCTCTGGTTCGCCAGAAGCAGTTTAGTCATGCTGGCCACATGACCCAGAAGCTGTCTGCGGACAAACGCCGGCTCCCTCGGCCTATAAAGCGAGATGAGCGCCGCAATCCCAGAGTCGTCCACGATTGGACCTAATGGTCAGGGGTACCTTTACCTTTACCGTTAGTGTAACCTGCACAGTTTCTTCATTTTCAACTCTTAATGGATAGTGCTCAGATGGGGGGATCACCTTATGGAAGCAAAATGCAGCTTACCTATGATAAAATAAATTAAGGCATTGGCCTTTTTGTTGACTCTTGCCTGTGTGGTGCTGAAATCAGAGAGGGAAAGGTTTTAGTTGTCTTTCCATAAATAGATTGTGCTGGGTCAATTTTTCTCTAAATTACACACGGCCAACTAAAAAACTCTCCGACTTAATTGTTAAAACCAGTGCAATCTTCTTTTCTCCCAGGAAAGTGAGCCCAGTCATTTTAGAAACCCTTCTTATAAGTGGATCAGATATCAAGCTTGCAGCAGTGGCATAGCAATTGTAGCAGAGATTGATATCTCATTCTGTCCTTTATGCTTAAGCAAATCTTAAAGCCTCTTTGGGGAGCTTCTAATGCATTGCTGAAAATTTAACCAAGCCCAACACATCTCCTTAACCAAGTCGTTCCTATATTGCTTCTGTAAAAAGAAATTGACATGATTTATTTTTAAAAAATTGAAACCTCAGCAATAGAGCAATTCACTCCTGTGTATCTTAAGTTAAAGGGTCTCAAGTGGAGAGCACACAAGTAAACCACCACCAGCTTGCCTCTGCCCGAGACCCTGAATTTCTGTCAGTCAGATTTAAACAGCACCAGGCTTGATAAAATGATGGGTCTGACACCGTGTCAGTCATCATATATTCACATATTTATAAAGCAAAACGGCACAGAAAATGCATCACTATGAGGTCATCCATCCTTAGGAGGCTGGGGCAGTTCATGGTTCTGAGGCCACAGTGCAAATGAACCAGGATCCTTCAAGACCTTTGCATTTTGTTAGGAATAGTCTGCCGAGCTTAGAGGTGGAAGCAATTTTAATACTTGTTAAGTTTTTCCAGTAAAATACACCCAGTCACTGGGATATGCGGCCAAGCAAGTGGTTATTTTGAAGCCTGTGCTGACAGGTATCGTAAGGCATTGAAGAGGGTGAAGCGAGGAGTGCTTGGATTCCTATCTCTGGATGAAATCAGAAGCAAGCACCAAAGAAGAATGGCCAGTCCTCCTTTGCAAGTTGGGCAAGAGTCAATTCAGTGTATGGAACCGGAACAAAATGGCACTTCAGGCCAAGAAAATGGGTGAGTAGCTTCCATTGTAAATGTGTCCTGGCACATGAGCATTTTTAATGTTACATATATATAATTTAAGGTTACATCTTTTTTAACGGGTTGGCTTGACTTCCTCATCAAGAAATCAATGCTCACATTAGTCTTCACTCCCTCTGGAAAATATTTTCTGTCATCCCAGCAAAAACTGAGCCTGCCGTTCCCCCAGACGATAAGAACCTTTGTATTTGTAGGAGCTGCTACATTCTTCCTCTGGAAATAATTCCTAAGCATGAATAATAGTTATGGCCACCAATGTAGACCCCTTCAAAATTAACGGAGGATAATGCTTTCTGTGTCTGTTATCCTACATCCAAGATTGGTGGGAGCATGCCATTAATTGCTGAAAAATGGCAGCTGGGTATTTGGCTAGTCACTTTTGGAAACAGGATATCAGACTAGGTAAGCCTTAGGTTTGATCCAGCAGGGCAGTTCTGATGTCTTACCAGTTTCAAAAGCAATGGCCTGGTAGCTGAGGCCAGAGTTTCTCATGGGAAGTAGCCACTTTAAAAAACAACAAAAAAACAACAACATGCCTGTAAAGGAACAGTGAAAATCCATTTGTGAATGGGAAGGAGTGCTGAAGAAGCATGCAGGGAGTTGTTTTGAAAGCAGCATTGATTTTTTTAAACTTCCACTGAGGTCATGACTAATGTCTGAAAAACCAGGACAACATATGTTAAAATACAACTTCATATCATCTCGCATTAGGAAAACAGCTGGGAACCTGAGTATATTTTTTAAATCAGTGTGTGCTGTCTGCTCTGAGGTTAGTCCCATTGAGTTTAAGGGGGCTTATTTCCAGTTAACTAGGTATTGGATTGCGGCCCAAGAAATGGGACGCTGTGTTATTGGACAATTTATAGGGAGCTATTATTCACTTTGCGGAGTACAGTGTTACCTCGGGTTAAGTACCGTATTTTTTGCGCTATAAGACTCACTTTTTCCTTCCTAAAAAGTAAGGGGAAATGTGTGTGCGTCTTATGGAGCAAATGCAGGCTGCGCAGCTATCCCAGAAGCCAGAACAGCAACAGGGATCGCTGCTTTCGCTGTGCAGTGATCCCTCTTGCTGTTCTGGCTTCTGGGATTCAGAATATTTTTCTTCTTGTTTTCCTCCTCCAAAAACTAGGTGCGTCTTATGGTCTGGTGCGTCTTATAGAGCGAAAAATACGGTACTTAATTCGTTCCGGAGGTCTCGGGTCAAGAACTTTGCTTCAGGATGAGAACAGAAATTGCGTGGTGGCGGCAGCAGGAGGCCTCATTAGCTAAAGTGGTACCTCAGGTTAAGAACACTTTCAGGTTAAGAATGGACCTCCAGAACGAATTAAGTTCTTAACCCGAGGTACCACTGTAATTCCTATGCAGCTATTGTCGACTGTTATGAAAGGCATAATAAACATGTCTCAAAAGACAATACATTTTCTAACTCTGATATGGGAGAACCGAGAACATCCATGTCTTGCCCCACATGTCTTACAGTGTGGTTATGACAACTCCCATCGAGTTGTTTGCAGGGATCACTGCTGCCAACTTTGCAAGCAGATCTCTGGTAACTCCGTTGCTATTTGGGAGCATCAGTGTCATCTACCTTCAGCTTGGGCAATGCTTCAAATAATTTAACACAGTGCATCTCAGTTCCTACATATATGGAGAGCATTATCTTTGCCATAGTTGTTTCTTCCCTCATGGAAGTGTAAGCCTATTCAATTACGCAGACGGGGACAAATCTGAGCAAGCAATTTGCATTGCAATGCAAAATACTTATTAACACCAATACATTTCATTAATATTGGTTTGCTGCAGTTTGTTCCATAAAAGTTGTCTGTCTTTAAGAACAAAGGCTGCTGTAAAATCATCAAAGGCAATACACAACTTATTTAGATCCCATGATGTATCTATTAGCCTAAAATGAAGTTGTGGTCCATAGTACCTCTTCCCTTATGGAAAACAGCATCATAAAAGTGGCTGATGCTGATCGATTTAACAAATGTAGACAAATTATAGGTTTTTGATGGGCCTTGGGGTGGTCCCTTTTCCCTTTCTGGTGTATTGGGATTTATAACCCAAGATGTCCTTCTACTTGACAGGGAGCTTTAGAATTGCTACAAGTCACACACAGCACAGGCTCATATGCACTATTTTTCAAAAAACAAAAACCCTGTTCAGAAATGCGTACAATTTGCCATGTAATACACTTGTACCTACTTCGAAACAAGATGATTCTAAAAATAATACGTTAAAATACACAAAGGCCACAGTTACTGTTAATTCCATCTTTCTGTGCAGGTCCTGTCGCCATTACCAGACTGTTGAGATCAGAACCATGGCGGCATACGGGAGAGTCACTTCCACACTGTATCCAACCAATCTCACGCTGGGAATGGTAAGGACCTCATGGTGCATGATATCATCCTAAAAAGTAGCTTCTAGGCTAGGGGTGGGGAACTTGTAGCTCTCCAGATAGTGCTGGACTCCAGCTTCCATCAGCCCTGCAGCTAACCCTGCCAGTGGCAAGGGATGATGGGAGTTGTAGTCCAGTGAACAGCCACAGGGTCACAGCTTCCCTACACTGTAGGCAGTGTCGGCATGCAGAGGGTCGCAAGGCCAGCTGGCTAGCCCCAGCTGGGTCGTCTCCTTCCAGCCGTCGACCTCTGCTCCGACGTAAATCAGCAACCCGGGGTTCAAAGCCAGGGCACACTATTTCAGCAGAGCAAACTGCACACACAGAATAGGCCTGAAGCTTGTGGAAGCATACTACAACTATAGATTTATTAATCATAAATCAGGACAAAGAAACATGTTGTCTCTCTGTCTTCTCAGAGAGACAGAGAAAAGCAAAAGCTGTACACACAACGGAAGTTCCCAGCAGACTGTGCTGGTATATAAACAGACATGTGACACGCAACAGTTCCATGTCTGCTCCTTAAGGTGGAAATGGAAATCTCAACAGGCAGTTATGGGAAGAGAAGGTCTGCTCCCTTGACTGAATGCTCTGTAGGGCTTTGTGCTGCAGTATGTAGACGATGGTGCAGGCACACTACACAACAACTTTTCTCTCTCCTTGTTGCTCGTGAGTGGTCTAGGACAGAGTCTACTGGAAGAGAGGGTTTTGTCTTAGACTAAAGGCTTGGCCAGGGCTCTGGACTATGAAGCACCTCCCACTTCTCTCTAGCTAGGCCTTTGCCTGTAATACAGAAAGAGATCCATTGCCTGAGTGAGCTTTTTTCCGTCCTAGCAGTGTGTACCTGCAATTTTACAAGGGTTATCTGTAAGAAAGAGAACCACTAAGTAGTAATTAGGTTTTCTCTATTTTATTAATAAAACAGATTTTTGCAACAATTTATTAAAAATTGGTTTTCATGCAGTATAAGGGGTATACAAGAAATTCTCCATGTATTCTCTCTTTTTTTAAAATAATTTTTGACAGTTCCAGTCTAGATTAAAGCATTTTGTGCACTATCATTGTTGGAAAATGCCATTGGGGCATAGCTCGTCATAAATTTTTACAGTACATTTTTGCTGCAGTATAAAAAAAACAGAAACATTAAATAGCTATAGTCACTTTTGTGGGCCTTATTTTCTGCAGGAAATTAAAAAAAAAAATGTTGTGGGAGAAACTACAGTTGCATTGGAGACAAAGAATGTACTGCATGATTTAAACCTAAGAAACAGCACACGGTCAGTATTCACAAAGAGTTACAGACACACACTCACCGCCAACAGTCCAATACTTTTTGGAAAATTTTTTTTTGATTTGTTTCCTGCTATGTTGGAATAATATTTTCTACAGAAATGTTTGTGTATACATTATATACAGTATTATTGTTCTTTTTTGAAAAGTAATATTTATTTGTATTAAATAAAGTCCTGATGAAGTTTATTAATAAATTAAGAGAATACTGGCAACACACATACATACACGCTCACGCACTCACACCAGACGACACCTTCAGTGGTTAGTGCTCAAACCGAGTGATGTGTCCTACTCCCTGTGCGGTAGACCTACTCACTGTTGTCCTAACACTTCCAGGTGCCTCCATGACCTCTCAACGATACGTGTGCAGGGAGAGATTCTGTGATGCCCCCAGTGGATTAAGCGTCATGTGTTTCAAAGGTAATATAATCAGGGAGGAGGGAGCAGGGGCATCCGCAGTAACTTGGTTGATATAATCTCCTCTCTCATGCAGATACTAAAATGCTATATCCTGGGAACACTGGTGGGAAAAAGATTCATTCCTATGGCATGAGAGAAGACAGTGCAGTAACAAAAGGACACACACACACACACACACCCTTCCCTCTCCACACTGCCCTATTGTGCTAGCTTAATTAATACAAGATTTAGAAATGGCAGCTGGCCAGTATCACCAATGTTGCATGCCAAATTGCCATCCAGTTGGCGTGGCCAAGGCTGGAGACAGCCAACACGGTTGGGGGAAAAGTGAAGGTGGCAGTAATTTCCTCTCTCTCTCATCATGCTGTTATCTCTGGGCACACACGGGTGTTGCAGAGTTTTGAAGCACTATCCCCCTTTAAAAAAGAATAGTGAACAGAGACAATGGAGCGTACAACACTTGGGGATTTTTTTTTGCCTGTCTCCAGCTCAGCCACACTCTGCGCCATTCACATGATTTGCATATCCTGCTCACAGCTTGCCATGGGAAGGAACAAGAGCTTTACATAAGCACATTTCTTCATGAATAGGCCCGGCTCACTCAATCTAAAGATTGTGTGGGTGAGGCCTTTTCACAGAGCAGTGCTTTTCAACTGGTGGTACTTCACAGTGTGTTTGGTGGGTTGAGTACCAGCAGTTGAAAGGCACACTTGTCGGTGCATGGAAATGCAGGCGCCTTAGCTTGCTCCAGGCGTCCTATACGCAGTAAGGCAATGGGGAAGATTAGGCCTTGCTTCCATGCTGGTCCAGTGCAGAATCCACCGTGCTTGGGGTTACGTGGAAAGTGCCCTATAACTACGTAAGCGATAAGAACGTCAGAGAATGCAGTATCTTCAATAATGCGAGTGCTGTGCCCCAGAGCAAGGATCCCACTGAAATTCTCTGTTTCAGGTAATCGTGGAAAAGATCTTTGGATCACACATGCACAATCTTAATCACTGCAGGCTTGCACAGAACCACTAGCAGACAGGCAGCACATGCTTGTATCAGACCTCTATCAGTTAGTGATGGAATCACTCAAACATTTCATTTGAGCTTCCTGCTGTTGCACTCTGATAAGAATTCAGTTGCTCTTTTAGGGAGGGAGTAGATTGAATCATGATTTCTCGGGGGAGACCATTTTTTCAAAAATAAAAAAATGTCTTCTACAAAAAACTTATTCACTTCAGTTTTCTAATTCAAAGGACAAGAGGGATTCCCTAGCCCATATTAGGCGAACTTGGTTCAGACTGTCTTTTTCTCAACTACCACTGTCACACACGCAGATATGAAGCAAAGGTTGTGTATATACTATCTGTGCCTCTGCAAAATTCAGCTGCAGCAGCAAAGTGGTGCCTAAACATCCCACCCCCCACCCCGCCTTGCTAAATTAACTGTACTGTAATTATGTTGTGGTTTAAATCAAGCAAACTCTGGGGAGGGGGACAAGCCATCCTGTGACATTAAGACTTCCGTAGCCATTCTCAGCCTTGTGTTGTTGGACCTAGTTTTCAGTATGCAGATAGCCACCTCTGGAACCCTGCATCTTATCAGGAGGAAGGAATGGCTGCAAATAGCATCTTGTTTTCCCTACCTGGTAGCCTTTCTGAGATCCTGGCCCTGGACCTGCTTCCCCCTTGAAGCATTCTCCATCCCAAGCGTATCTTGAGATGTGTGGAGCTGGGCTAAGTGAAAGTCTCAATGACACCCGAAGAACCGTTTCAAAGTGTCTCCTCCTCCTCCCCAGAAATGAATGTCGGCCCAACTAGCCGGTGCCTCCAGCACCTGAATGAAATCCCTGCAAAACAAAAGTGTTTCCATTTCAGTTAATATAACTCTGTTTTCTTTTTGCACGTGGCTCCACATTTTTCAGTAGCCATATAAAGTTTAGTGACACTTGAGCGGGGTTCTTTTGTCTTTGTTCTTTGTCGAGTCTGTTTCCCAGCCACCCTGGCCTCTGCAGAAATCTGGGAAGAAACATGGTTTTGGTGACTTTCCTCAGGAAGAAATAAAAACGTCCACAAGTAAGGCTACAGATCAAACCTCCGGGTGACCCTCTCCACTTCACATGCTTTCCCACAGCAGTGGAGCTGGTCTTCCCTTGACGATGGCCTCGTAAAACTAGTTCCTCTGTTCTAAGAGTAAGAGAGTATGTAGAAGGCAAGAGTTTCACACAAGACGTTCGGTCCAGCCATTGAGTACCAAAAGCAAGTTCACGGAGCTCTGGTCCTCCTACAGGCCAGAGACCATCACACGGAAAGATGGCGGCACGTGCCGGTGCCTTGGACTGGCGCTGGGGCTGACACACGGACTGGCACAGCTGGCATCGACCCCTCCTATTGATGGCAAATAGGCATGATGGAGAATGGGCAGTTGTAAGGAGAGTCGACGCTGTATGCTGCAAAGGCAGAAAGGAGAAAGATGAACAGGAAGGAAATGGAGCAAGGGCTTTGCTAGCAGGCTATTGACAAAAGTGTCCCTCGTTTGTGAGATGCCTTACAGCTACAAATAAATCCAGTGGGCGGCCTGACAAAATAGCCCATGGAACGAGCAAAAGCAATACACCCAAGTTATAATACCGCTTCTTTCTTAACAAACCACTATGAGGCCTTGGGTTTGCTTCTCTCTTTCTTTGCTCATTTGTAAAGCTAAATACTTGCTTGCTAGCCACCCAAGCCCAGCATTAACGCTGAGGCAGTATTTTGTGCATAACAGAACACAGAAATGTCACCATGCTTGAAAACCAGAACTTCAGGTCTCCAGAGTTTGCTGGGGGCACCGTTAACAAGGCCCTCAAATTACAAAAGATTTTGTTTTACTAAATCTTGCCATAAATATGTATGTGTTCGAATGATTAACATTTTACTCAGAAAGACCAAGGGCACAGCGACAACTGTTAGCTTGTATCTCAAAGGATCCTTTGAGACATAATTTTGTAAGTAAGCGATGCACAGATTTAACAAAAAATGCTATGGACTGAGGAAGTAACCTCAGTTCTTGTGACCATGTAACAAGAAAGAACCATGCTACTTACTGTTCTGGGGAATTGATATCTTCTGTAAAGTCTTTGCTCGTTCTGGAGGGCTCTGTCGTATTCCACTGGGCTTGCGGGTTCTGATCAAGGTGGTTTTTCAATACAGCCTTTTCACCATCTACAAAAAAGGGAGAAAAGTGTCTTATCTTATCATTTTTCCAAAGTAAATTTATTTTTCCAGAGTTGCAAGGATGATTCTGTAATCTACCACAGTGCTTCTAAACTTATTTACTGAATCTACTGAATTCTTGTGATAGCTAAGAAACATACAATTTAATAATATAAATAAATAAATCATTTATACCCCGCCCATCTGGCTGGATTTCCCCAGACCAATTAGATGTATTAAAATAATGCAAAATATAAAAATTTGACCCTGACAACAGATGGTTAGCTCACAGCATCCAATAATATCTTCGACCGTCAATTAGATTTTAAACACATTGAAACATACATGCTTTTACTTGCACCCCCAATTACTAGCAAATCTCTCTGTTGGTGAGAAATTCTGGAGGGACATTGTCACTTCTTCTCTGTTCCCAGTTCCAAAAAGCAGGTTGTCTGTCTTTCCTGCACCCACCCAAAACGAAATTGCTGTTGTACAAGTGACTGGATGAAGATCTAATCCCTTGCATACAGCAATACACAACAGTTCTCCACCTGGCCCAGAAGAGCTCTCTACAAAGCACAGTGAAGGGGGTAGCTGCAACACACACAGGGTGATCCTGTACACATCTATGCAGGACCCTCCACTACCTTGTGAGGTATCTCTGGGAGAAGAAAAAGCTAAGGAGCAAATCCTACACAAATCTGGAGTGCAGTCCCTAAGACCGTTGGTTGGCAACTTGTACACCTCCTTCCGGCAACTCCTGCCGCCAACCTGTTGCCAAACGTATCGCTCTGCTTTCCTTTGGACCGCATCAGTGAGGCCAAGAGAGGTGTCCTGTTGTCTGGGCAATCCAAGACCTCCATACACACTGTCCAGGCATGCGTGCTGGCAAGGTCACCCCTGGAAGCACACTCCATTGTCTCTCAAGACAGGCAGATGCCAATTATGCAGAGTATGAGCCATTGAGCTTATTGTGACTTTCTGCTAGGAAGGTGTGTGAAGCCAACACATCAGTTGCTGAATGGAGGAAATAAATTCCTCCCTGGAACTTTATTTCTTCCCCACATCTTGTTTTAATGCCTTCCCTCCTCTCTTTGGTGGCAATGGTGGCTGCAGTGCTCCCATCAGGAACCTCTGCATCTCCTAGACCTTAAAGCAAGCAGACAAGACATAAGACCCAAAGTCAAAACTGCACTCTCCCTTCTCTCTTCTAGGAAAACACAACTGAATTATTCAAGACCTAGACATTTCTATGTTTAGAAATATGTCTCAAATCCTGGGTTTGTTCCAAATGCTGCAAACCAAACACGATCTCACTCTTTGACTACACTGCTCCCAAAGGGCTATAAGCAACACCTTTGGCAGCCAACTACGGCCACTTCCTGGTTTGTTCTGTGTGACTCCCAATCCCTCCTCTCTATACCATGCACCCTGATCGTCCTATGGCAATAAAAAAAATAAAGGCATGTCAGGGACTCAGCGGGAGCGCAGGGAGGAGAGGAGATGGAGAGCGACGGGGAGCAATCCAAGGGCAGCGTAGGAGAAGATGACAGCAGCCCGAGAGATTCCGTGAGCCTCTCCAGCGAATCGGAAGATTCACAGAAGGGGGCGCTGATGGGCAGGGCAAGGGGGGACCCAAGGGGGACACCCCAGAAACAAGGGGCCAGCGGGGACTCCCAGAGCAGCAGTTGGAAATCAGGACCAGCTTCCCCACCAGAGCGTAGTGGGGGGGAGGAGTCCCAGGTATCAGAGCCCACATATTCACCACCAGCGAGAGAAGATGAGTCAGGGTTGGCCACGCCTCCATCGGAGAGCGAGGGAACGGTCAAGAGGAAAGTTGCCGGCTGGGTGCGCGCGCCAAGTTCAAATGTACAGGCGAGCGGCACAGAAGGTAGCCCGGATAGGGAACCAGGTCCTAAAGCCCGCCGGAAGGAGGGGAAAGAATCATCAGGGTCAGCGTCAGAGGAGTCCAGAAAGGATGAGACCCTAGCGGGCAGGAGGGCCCAGAGGAGAAAGGAACTTAGGAAGAGGTGGAGCAAAGCGAGAGTCTTAAACTGGTGTGGAAGGGGCGGAGACTCAGACGGGACTTCGCCGGTCTAGGGTTAAGACGTAGAGCTGCGCGCTGCGGCTTTAAAATGGAAACTGAACCTCAATAAAGACTTTTGTACATAACTACAGCCTAGCGTTGGTCCTCTGTGAGCTGGGACCTAGAGGCAGCTCTGACAAGGCATTTATTTTTCAACCAGCTAGACAGAAAAACAAAATCCCACCAAAGCACCAGTAAGCATTTTGTAATTTAGAACAAACCACAGAGCCTAGGACTTGCCGATCAGAAGGTCGGCGGTTCGAATCCCCGCGATGGGGTGAGCTCCTGTTGCTCGGTTCCTGCTCCTGCCAACCTAGCAGTTCGAAAGCACAAAGTGCAAGTAGAGAAATAGGTACCGCTCCATGACCCAGAAGCTGCACGCCGGCTCCCTCGGCCAATAAAGCGAGATGAGCGCCGCAACCCCAGAGTCGGCCACGACTGGACCTAATGGTCAGGGGTCCCTTTACCTAATTTAGAACAAGGCTGCACTGCTGGAGGCCACCGCATCCTGCAGACAGCAGTCCTAGAGGCACAATTTGTGAAACTGCACAATTACCCAGGAGCGACCAGGTTTTAAAGTAAAACGGCCTTAATCCTTGCCAATGGACATGAGTTTCAACTCCCTCCTTTAACAGTAACAGTTCTTCTGTTGCCTTGTTATTTACCTACATGTCAGGTTCCTGATCATTCTGTCTGCTGCATGAACCATCACAGTACTGCACAGCCACTTTATCTGAAACCGTGTCACATTAAAATAAAGTTCATTATTCCCTCGTCCCAAAAACCTCAGATCTATTTACAGCAGCATTGTCTATTTTAGCGCACATTCAAAGTAACTCTGCAAAGATAATCATTCTGTCCTGTCACCAGTTACCCTTTAAAAGATTTCCAAAGTAAACCAGGCACACTTAAAAAAAATATTTTCCCCCCAATTTACTCTAACGTGGTGGGGGGAACAAGGCAGGGAGAAGGAGTGCCCCTGTTTCTGGACTTGCCCAGGAGCCCTTGGTAATATCCGCTGAAAAGAAAGGAAAGGCTACTTGAATATTTCACCCCCATTCCATAATTCAGGGCATTAAGGTAAAGGTAAAGGTACCCCTGACCATTAGGTCTAGTCATGGCCGACTCTGGGGTTGTGGTGCTCATCTCGCTTTACTGGCCAAGGGAGCTGGCATACAGCTTCTGGGTCATGTGGCCAGCATGACTAAGCCGCTTCTGGCGAACCAGAGCAGCGCACATAAACGCCGTTTACCTTCCCGCCGGAGCAGTACCTATTTATCTACTTGCACTTTGACGTGCTTTCGAACTGCTAGGTTGGCAGGAGCAGGGACCGAGCAACAGGAGCTCACCCCGTCGCGGGGATTCGAACCGCCGACCTTCTGATCGGCAAGTCCTAGGCTCTGTGGTTTAACCCACAGCGCCACCTGCGTCCCTATTCAAGGCATTAGATTACTCCTAAAGCATATGCTGAAATGGAGTTGCTATATAGGGAAGAAAAGATGCAAATGCACAGAGCAGGCCCAAAATGGCTTCTGGAGGCTGGCTGTCTAAGCTAGATACAGACATTTCTTTTCAGAGAACAGTATACTACAGTCATGTGAGGCCTGTTCGATGAGCTCACATTTTGCTGTTTCAGATCAGTGGGAGAGAAGTGAAAGTAGCTGCAGATCAGCAATTCCAAACTATACTCCCCCATTTTAGACTTTCATAGACCAGTAAGCTGTAAAACGTTGCCAGTTTGGGAGATTACTATGGCCTGGTTCACATGTAACACTAAGCCAAACCATGGCTTAGAGTGAATGAGCAAACGTGGACACCACACACAATCTTCTTCTGTTTTGAAGTTTTGATTATGGCTCCCACATGCTGCACAGTCCCTAAGAAGCTACATCAATGTAGAATCTTATCAAAATACAGGGCGGTTTGGGTTGGAGAATCGATAAAATTCTGATCAATTGGGAAAAAACAATGCTGGTGTGAAGGGTTTGTTTCCTTCTTTTGTAGGGGATGACCAAAATTTCATTTTTTACCTCATTAACTACAATGTTCATATGACTGACAACAGTCTCTCCCTTGTCTATAAAGTGCCTCCAGAGCCTATCAACTTCTTAGTTTCTCTCACCACCAATTCTTCTATACTGTATGGGCCCGAATATAAGCCACACCCAAATATAAGCTGCACCTTTAAAATTCAAGGGTGGGGGAGAGAAAAAGTCAATACTCAAATATAAGCCACTCCCTTAAAATTCCACAGGCACTCACACCCTTTCCATTTTACCTTATGTCTGTTTCAGCAGCGATATCGTAAAAGCCAATTTTTGTAAGGTCACAAATTTAAGCCACACTTTAACTTTCCACAGGTCGGAATTTGGGGGGAAAGTGAGGCTTATATTCAGGCCAATATGGCACTTTCTGCCATTGCTAAGTTACCAGGAAACTATGTACTCTGCAATTCTGCAAAGGCGCAACGCCCCCCCCTTCCAAAACGGTGGCACTGGGTGCTGCCTAAGAAGCCCAGCTTTCATATTTCATGAAGGTGAAGGTAAGTTTTGAGTGTATGGACAATGTCTGGTGAAAACCTGGTGTTTCCTTCTTAGGTTCTGTGTTAGGTAGGCAGCAACAGGTCACATAGCTATGCTTGTTAATGGAGGTAGTAAATATGTAGTGGTCTATAGAAGAGTTGACAGTGGTTTAAGAGAAACTTAGGTCCGTATGGTTAACATTAGAAAGCTGGAGGGCCAGATACTCTTCCCTATCCCCAATCAACACTCCTCATGTTTCCTCATGATGCTAACCAGCCACTGCCAGTATTTCATTTACTGGAGTATATCCTAGACAGGGAAAAGGAAATAGGAGAAACGTGGAAAAAGGAGAAAATGTGGTTTTGACAAAGGATTTGTTGTCAAATCTTCTTCACTCCATCCCAAATGCCTCGTGCATACAATGCTAGCTGACTGACCCTACCTGCCCACAGACTCGCCAAAGTGTTGCATGCTCTGGTTATCTCCCGCTTGGATTACTGCAATGCGCTCTACGTAGGGTTACCTTTGAAGGTAACCCGGAAACTACAACTAATCCAGAATGCGGCAGCTAGACTGGTGGCTGGGAGTAGGCACCGGGACCATATAACACCGGTCCTAAAGGAACTTCATTGCCTCCCAGTGCATTTCCGAGCACAATTCAGAGTGTTGGTGCTGACCTTTAACGCCCTAAACAGCCTCAGCCCAATATACCTGAAGGAGCGTCTCCACCCCCTTCGTTCAACCTTGACACTGAGGTCCAGCTCCAAGGGCCTTCTGGCGGTTCCCTCACTGCGAGAAGTGAAGTTACAAGGAACCAGGCACAGGGCCTTCTTGGTAGTGGCACCCAACCTGTGGAAAGCCCTCCCATCAGATGTCAAGGAAATAAACAACTATCTGACTTTTAGAAGGCAGCCCTGTATCGGGAAGTTGTCAATGTCTGATGTTTCAGTATGTTCTGATATATGCTGTGAGCTGCCCAGAGTGGCTGGGGAAACCCAGCCAGATCGGTGGGGTATAAATAATAAAGTTGTTGTTGTTCTTCCCTACCTTTATTTTCTGTAAAGTTCCGTATACTAAGGATGTCATTGAGCTCCTGATAGTGGTTCTGCTTAATATATGTTGTCTTGTCAGGGGTGTCTTGAAGCTGCATAGTGACTTCTTCTAAAGCTTTGTCCAACTGTTAAAAGAAAAGCATGTTACAATAGCATTAACATATTTTGTAAGCAGGTTTCATTAACTTTCCTTGCAATCTTATGGACCAAAGTTATTTTTCTCTATGGGGTTCCCTTCCAATCATGCGTAAAGGTTGTAGTTATTTCTTCTAACACATTCCTGGACACCCAGACAGGCAAAAGTGTCCTCTGTAATTCAGTGATACCATACGTGCCAGCTCCAGGGGGCTGAAGTATTGTAAAGGTAAAGGTACCCCTGCCCGTCAGGGCCAGTCGTGACCGACTCTAGGGTTGCGTGCTCATCTCGCTCAAGAGGCCGTGAGCCAGCGCTGTCCGAAGACACTTCCGGGTCACGTGGCCAGCGTGACGAAGCTGCATCTGGCGAGCCAGCACCAGCGCCGCACACGGAAACGCCGTTTACCTTCCCGCTAGAAAGCGGCCCCTATTTATCTACTTGCACTTAGGGGTGCTTTCAAACTGCTAGGTGGGCAGGAGCTGGGACTGAACGACGGGAGCGCACCCCGCCGCGGGGATTCGAACTGCTGACCTTTCGATCAGCAAGTCCTAGGCTCTGTGGTTTAACCCCCAGCGCCACCCGCATCCCCTTAATTATGGGGCCCCTTAATTATTATTTTAGGGGGGCCCATTATTGTGGCTGGGCACGGAGCAACGTCAGGACATCATGCGACATCACAAACGTGATGTCGGCACGTCACATTGGGCTCCCCCAAAGTGCTTACGAAGATGGTGCACCTGATAGGGTGTCCACAGATGTGTCACTGGAAAAAATGGGCCCATTTGCACATGGTATCCAAAGGTAGGGGAAACGCACCACACATGTAACTTCTAGAGGCATGGGAAGCATCAAGGGTGGGTGAGTGGGTGGCTGGTCAATGGTGTTGAGAAAAGGTTGAGAGGATGCTTCATAGGTGGCTGTAGCAGCTGACAGAACTGAGAGCTGCAACAGACACCCAAAGGCTTCTCATCGCACAGATTCTGTTTGGGAATCCTGTGTCATCTGTCATCCATAGTAAGCCCTTTCAATTCTGAACAGTCATAAGTCTTCAAAAGAAAACGACTTCTTAAGAAATCTCTCAGAGCTCTCTTTTATTCTGCTCTGAGAACTCTTTCTAGGGCACAGGCAGATACTTTTTTTCCTGTGATGCTCCTGAACACCTCTCTCAAATGCTCCTTCGTGTGAGGAACAGAGCACATTTCTCAACTTTTAAAGTGTCACAGCTTTGCTCTGATGCGTTTTGCAATATTCCACCTCCTCACAAATTTTCAACCATAAAGGGGAGCATGCTCCCTCTGAAGTAAAAATAAAGTAGAAATAACGCTCCGAGGTTTGAAATCCTTCAGCACACAGCCTATCGCCAGCTTGTGTTTTTAAAACAGTGTTCACTGGGTTGATTCTAATGGAAAACGTCAGGCCTGGATTTCCTGTCCCATAAGAAACTTGCTGCACTTTGTTCTCTGTCTTCTTTCCTGGCTGTCCTATGAGGAAACGGAACTCCTGTCGCTCACCTCATCCTGAGGCCAGGATTTTGGCAAAGCGTGCATCTCCTGGGGAGTTCGGCCACAATAATGAGTCTATGTTCTGTCCAGGTTCGAAAAATGGAGGAGATAAGGCAGTCATTAAGTCCAGAGATTTCCAAAAAAAAGTAAGGTAAAGGTAAAGGTACCCCTGCCCGTACGGGCCAGTCGTATCCGACTCTGGGGTTGCGTGCCCATCTCACTTAAGAGGCCGGGGGCCAGTGCTGTCCGCAGACACTTCGGGTCACGTGGCCAGCGTGACGAAGCTGCTCTGGCGAGCCTGCACCAGCGCCGCACATGGAAACGCCGTTTACCTTCCCGCTAGAAAGCGGTACCTATTTATCTACTTGCACTTAGGGGTGCTTTCGAACTGCTAGGTGGGCAGGAGCTGGGACCGAACGCCGGGAGCTCACCCCGCCACAGAGATTCGAACCGCTGACCATATGATCGGCAAGTCCTAGGCACTGCAGTTTTAACCCACAGCGCCACCCACATCCCCAAAAAAGTATCCCTTCCTTAAAGCACTTTTTCATTCAGAAAAATGGTTTTGTTTGCAAATATGATGAGAAGGAACATTCTGCACATCATGTGTAGGTTGACTCTCACTAGCCCTCTCCTTCATCTTGGTGACAGCGGTGGAAAGAAATGGCAATAGCAGTCCCTGGCTCTGTCCACAGTAGGGCCTTAATGAGCACATGAGCCACTGCTTGCATATGCCCATTTATGTGGTTTCATGCACATAAGAGCCCTTTCAGTTTTATGCCTCTGAAATCCATTTCAATGTTTCTTCTCCATACTAGTGGGCAGTGCTTGTTAGAAATTATTTTTTACAGAGGGTTGTTTTCCACCCTCTTGAATTAGTTATTCCTTGCCCACCATATGTTCCAGAAATCTGAGGTCCGCTGTGGGCAAGTAGGCATTTGCTTACCTGTGCACACACACCTTTTTAAACCTCCATTTTTAATTATGAAATACAAGTTTTACCAAATTTTCACAAAAGAGTCAAAAATGTGTGTTTGTGTGCTCCAGGCCAGGAAGCCTGGGGTCTGTTTTAAGTATGCAAACAGGTATTTGTATGCAGGTATGTACACACCTTTTAAATTTGTTTTTGAAATACAAGCTTTGCACAAAAGAGCACCCCTTTTTTGTGCAACTCTGGTATATATGTGTTGCTCTAAATCAGGATTTGGAGTTGCACACGTGAAAGGCTGCTGCTTCCTTTCTTTTCCAGCCTCCTGAACCTGTTTTTAATACAGCTGTTTTGTGCAGGAGCAGTTATGTGCAAAAGAGCTGTTTTAGAAATTAAAGAATCTGCAAACGTGCCTCCAGCAACAACGAAAAAGGCAGACTGCATCCTTTCCTTTGGGTGGATGGAAACAAATAGGTAGCTTGCACTCATGCCTAGAAACTTGGAGGCAGTGCCGTTGAAACAGCTCACTTCCATAAAGGGATAAATAAAGGAGATAGAATTACGTAACAAGTATACTTTAAAAGGTGGCAGATCTAATTAAAAAAGAATACATCTAAGATGAAAGGATCTAGGTGATCTGAAAAAGCAACATCTTTTCTAAGAGATAAAACAGAAGTTTTCACATCAAACCCACAGGTTCGTAGCAGAGAGATGACAGTAAAACTCATACTATAGCGATCCCCCCTCCCTTTTTCTGTCCTGGGACACCATCGCTGAGTAAAGCTAAATTAGCGTGTAATCTGGCTAGATAGTAGTATTTTACATCACACTGAGTTCAGCAAGAGGGATGTAAGAACAGTGGGATCCAAATGTGCTTAACTTTCTGCCCCAATTAATAAGCAGTTATGTGACAGCAGGTGCCCCAACTATAACCCAGAACACAGTGCCCTGAAACTTCGTTCAGCTTCGTTGAATGCCCACAAATTCTAGTGTTATGAGACTAGTCACAACTTGTTCTAGTCCACGTCTTTCCATGCCATGCATAATTCTTATAAACTTCTATCCTTTTATCTCTTTAACTACACAGTCCCAGATGCTTAAACCTTCCCTCATAGGAGAGTTGTTCCATCCCTTCGATCATTTAATTTGCCCTTTTTCTGAACCTTTTCCAACTCTCCAATAAACTTTTTGAGGTAAGGCGATCAGAACTGCACAGAGCATTCCATATGCAGTCACACCATAGATTTGTATGGTGCCATTATGATACCGGCAAGTTGATTTCTAATTCCTTTCCCAACGATCCGTCGCATGGAATCCATCTTTTTCACAGCCACCTCACACTGGGTCAACATATTCATTGAGCTACAACCGCTACAACGTCAAGGTGTTGTTCCTGGTCAGCCACTGCCAGTTTGACCCCTCCAGGAGCGTATATGTGAAATTAAGGGGGGGGGGTTGCTGCAAACACAGAGCATCATCGGGGGAAAAACACAGTGAGAGCATCTTCAGGGAAGAAGCAATTTAGATAGGAGAAATGGTCAAACTCTCTCCACACTCCTGCCCCGTACTGGATCCAATATGGGTCCCACGGTTGCTTCTAAAGTGAAAAGCAAAACATCGAGAGATCCAGTCATGTACCTCACCTGTTTTGACTCTCGAATTTCAGATAGCCTGATGGCCTTGCAAACTGAGAATACATGCAATGCCCGCAAGACAGAACACTCTAATCCAGAACACACACTTAGCAATACCTCTGTTATTTTCATTCTCAGCTGGTGGTTTTCTGACTGTAGACCTTCCAACCTCGATGTGCTGGCCTGGTTGACACTGGTGACTGACGTTGATGTTTTTGAGTCATCTTTCTTCTGGTTCTGAGTGAACTGGAGTCCTCTGTTTCGGGTGGCAGCATCTGGATTTGTTCTCAGTGTGATTAGCTGAAAGTTGAAGAATATCTCATTTTATTTTTGTGTATCTGTGCCCCAAAACATGTTCATTGAACATGCATTCAAATGTGTAATGCTGGATTTGAGGCATAGTCTTCAGTAGTGCCTTGCCAATTTTATCATCCATGTGAGCTAAAACTATTTAACTACTTCCCATAATTTAGCAAAGGCACCTTAACGTGCTACTTAGCTAATGTTCGAAGCTCAAAATAATGTGTAAGGAGCTGCTGATATGGCTTCTTCCTACGTGTCAAACCTCCAGGAAACCAGACTTCTCCTAGGAATCACAGATTTCGGACATTACTGATGCAATGCAGAAATGATCCCTGTGGCTTCCAAACCTCCCCTGGAAGGTAATATTTGAAGGGATCTGAAAACAACTTTCAAACCCACCCACCCAATTCCATTCCTCCTTTTAGAGTTCCCTTCTTCAGTATTGAGATAATTTACTAAACTTTGGCCAAAGAGATTAGAAAATTCCATTCATATGCCAATCTGGGTAAGTGTTTCAGCCCAAAGTAGATGGACTTTGTACATTCATTACAGTGGTGCCCCGCAAGACAAACGCCTCGCAAGATGGAAAACCCGCTAGACGAAAGGGTTTTCCGTTTGGAGGCGCTTCGCAAAACAAATTTCCCTATGAGCTTGCTTTGCAAGACGAAAATGTCTTGCGAGTTCCTGTGGGGTTTTTTCCCTCCCCCCCCCTTTTCCTAAGCCCTAAGCCGCTTATCAGCTGATCCACTGATAAGCCGCTTATCAGCTGATCTGCTAAAAGCCGCTAAACCGCTAATAGCGCTAATCCGCTACGCTGTCAATGGGCTTGCTTCGCAAGATGAAAAAACCGCTATACAAAGAGCCTCACGGAACGGATTAATTTCGTCTTGCGAGGCACCACTGTATTTTTTATTGATTAACGTTTATTACACACCCTTCACTATAAAACCTCACGGCAGCTTATGACAATGTAAAACAACAATATTAAAATTAGTTTAAACAATTAACAATTAAAGAATGGAGTGGGTCTATCTATCAATACTGATATGTATATTAGGCGTACTCCTAAAATATAGACCTGCTTCTTCCAGGGCATTGCGGCCCTGCCCATATTCCCACCTCCCAGAGTCAATATCTTGGAACACATAACATCTCAATCTTACTAGGATTCAGCATCAATTTATTGGCCCATATCCAGCCTATCACTGTTTTCTGAGCCACAACATTAGGAGGATATGAAGTAGTAGTATTCATCTCAGCCTTTAAATAATTTGCCCATGCAATGTTAACAGCAATGTTAATTGTGAAAACCTGATATTTCATAATAATGGGAAATCACCACGGCTCTCTCTAGTGACATTATTGGTGGGGCAGAGCTGTGGAGCTTCCTAAGGGCTCACCCAGACTTCTTTTTGCACCATGTTTCTAGGCACAGATCTGTGCTTTAAAGCTGAGCACTTTCTTTGTCCATTATACGTGTTGCTTCTGCCTTCTCTTAGACCTAGCTCCCCCTGAGGTGTGTCTCAGCTGTATTGCTGAAGATTACAGGTGTGGGCTCACGACTGAATAAAGAACACCAAAAGCCAGCATGTCAGGGATGAGGCCAGGCTAGAAACCTTTCCCTGAAAGAATCAGGAAATGATCCTTCATTTACTTCCTGCATCCTGAATAGCCATAGCTCAGGCATGGAAAAATCCAGGAATGGCAAAGATAGAGGAATGATCAATTAAAATCTGGGGTAAAGCCCAAATAGTTAAAGCTACAAATATGGTTAGGGAAGGGAGTCAAAGCAACAATATTTTTAATTGAAAAATGGAGTTTGCTCCCCCCCCTTTTTTTTTACTGGAATGGGAAAATGCAGGATGAAGTAAACCTCTATGTGATATAATTTTTGTATCTAATAATGCTGGCTATTTCTGTATGTATACTTTTATAAATATTCACATCTATATAGTTATATATTGTATTACAGTCATACCTTGGAAGTCGAACGGAATCAGTTCCAGAAGTCTGTTCGACTTTCAAAATGTTTGGAAACCAAAGCGCGGTTTCTGATTGGCTGCAGGAAGCTGTAGAAGCTCCGTCGGACATTGAGTTCCAAAGAACATTTACAAACTGGAACACTCATTTCCGTGTTTGCGGCGTTCAGGAGCCAAAACGTCTGAGTAGCAAGGCGTTCGGGATCCAAGGTACGACTGTATTATAAATAAGTAAAGGTAAAGGGACCCCTGACCATTAGGTCCAGTCGTGGCCAACTCTGGGGTTGCGGCGCTCATCTCGCTCTATAGGCCAAGGGAGCCGGCATTTGTTCGCAGAAAGCTTCTGGGTCATGTGGCCAGCATGACTAAGCCGCTTCTGGCGAACCAGAGCAGCGCACGGAAACGCTGTTTACCTTCTCGCCGGAGTGGTACCTATTTATCTACTTGCACTTTGATGTGCTTTCGAACTGCTAGGTTGGCAGGAGCAGGGACCGAGCAACGGGAGCTCATCACGTCGCGGGGATTCAAACTGCCGACCTTCTGATCAGCAAGTCCTAGGCTCTGTGGTTTAACCCACTTAGTATTAAAAGAAACTTCTCTCTGACATCTAGATTCTTATGTGTAATTTATTCATAGATAACCAGTTCCCACAAGTGATACTGCCCTAGACAAAGCTTTGCTCTGTCAGTTCTAGACAGAAGTAGATTTCTGTCTAATCAAGATATGGAGGGACCAGGGCAACTACCTGACGGAATAACTGCATATCCTTAGGAAGGTGATATTTCACCTTTCCTTCATGGAACTCAATATGGCAGATGTGGACCCCTTCCCTCATTCTATTCTCAGAACCACCCTGAGAGAGGCAGATTATGCTGAGAGATGCAGTGATTGGTGCAAAGCCACCCTATAAGCTTCACCCGAGTCTCACCAGTCTTAGTCCAACACTGTAACCACTAAAACCACGCTGGCTCTCAACTTACGCTTTAAGAATCATGGGCACAATCCAGTGAGCAACCATGTCCTTTTGCTGTTCCAGTTCAGTTCAGTGGGGCTTGTGCAGGAGAATTTCCCAGTGCAGGAGTGAATTTAATAGTCCTACAAAAATTATATGCAGATAACAGACCCATAATGAGTCAATGTGCTTACCTTAGGAACAAAGACTAAGCAGAGCGTAATAGTACTACAAAATATAATGACTAGTGCCACAATGCAGAATTGAACATTGGGCTGGTCCCGTGTGAGAAAGGAAACAGCAGCTCCAATAATGCACATGATGCCCACATTGTAAACACTCATGCCAATGTATTTACTGTCGTTCAGAGCAGGAATGCTCACATTTCGAGTCTCCCAAGCCAAAAAGCAACCAAATAGCTGAAATTAGAAAGAGAGAAGGAAGTGATGATTGTTAACACAATAAGCACAGTGATAGGTTTGCATACCAGACATCAAAAGAGTTCTGTTTCTATTTCTATCTGCATTCTGCTTTAAGCAGCTTATGTTGACAAATGCAAGACGGGGCGAGATCCAGGCAAAGTTAAGCACATTTAACTTCCACCAAGTGATTCCATACTCTACCTCTCATTGAAATAACTGAAACTATTTAGCTCTGGCTGGATTTAGCCCACTAGTATTTAATTTAATTGGGGGGGGGGAGGGGCGGTTGCTTATGAGGTATATAATTACATGACCCACCTCCTAACCACTTGGGCATGAATTACAGGTGTGATATTGAGTAATGTGCATGCAAGCATGGGGCACATAAACTACCACATCTCCTGGGTCTTCTCTTACGGATAGGAAATATGATATGGGAGATAAACTTGTTTCGTATTGGTAAAAAGGCTTAATTATGATAAATGGTTAAAAGGCTCATTTATTTTAAAAGAATTGCACTTGCTACCTTAAATATACTGGGGCATTTGTATTAAGCCGGAGCTATTTAAAATATTTATCAATCAGCTTTTTTTTGGCTAGTAACCCATAAGAACATGGCATCAACTCTCAGAGGTTACAGCCTACTTCTTCAGCTGCCTGCAGGGCACTTAAAAGGCTGCCATCGTTTCAAAACAGACACCAACCCACGCTTATCAGTGACATGAGAGAGTATGGAATACGTGATGATAAATGGCTCACTCAACTCAGTCTTCCTCATGAGGGAGGAGTCTGTAGTCTCTATCTACATTACCATTAGAACTTTGGGTTTTAATTTCATTTGAGCAAAATAGCAACCTAACATTTTAGCCATTTTAAGTAAAGGTAAAGGGACCCCTGACCATTAGGTCCAGTCGTGGCCGACTCTGGGGTAGCGGCGCTCATCTCGCTTTATTGGCCAAGGGAGCTGGCGTACAGCTTCTGGGTCATGTGGCCAGCATGACTAAGCCACTTCTGGCGAACCAGAAACACCGTTTACCTCCCACCGGAGCGGTACCTATTTATCTACTTGCACTTTGAGGTGCTTTTGAACTGCTAGGTTGGCAGGAGCAGGGACCAAGAAACAGAAGCTCACCCGTCGCGGGGATTCGAACTGCCGACCTTCTGATTGACAAGCCCTAGGCTCTGTGGTTTAGCCCACAGTGCCACCCTTTTAGCCATTTTAGGACAACATAAATAAAACTGAAAGTGTCCCAGTAGGCTTCATGGCCAAGTGGGGATTTTCATTTAGGTCTCTCCACTCCCTAGTCCACCATTCTATCATGACACCATACTGGCTCTGAGCTACACTTACCATTAGACTTACCATGAGTAGGCCTTTGTAGGCATAAACAATGCCAAGCCAAATGGTCATGTGAGTGTTTTCACAGTGCTCCAAAATGGGAAGAATAGAAATATCTCGGCCTGCAGGGTCAGGCTGCAAGTAAAGAGAAGAGAAGAGAAGAAAGGATTTTATCCCTGAGCTTATATGCATGAAAAATGAATATTGTAGTCAGGCCAGAGACTGTTGGAGGCAGAAATCTAGGGGGGCGGGGAAAGAATGCTAATGAACTGGAAGCAGGTTCTTAGGCCCACTGCTCAAGAAAAATACCACACTGAATGGTACATCCGTCAGTCATTACCATAAGCTTCTATCCTTATCATAAATTATATTGTAAAATAAAATACTAGAAGGTCCTCAATGCAGCAATATTATTTAGCATTTATAAGGCACTTTTACAACATTCATAGCACTTCATATACATTATCCAACAATTCGTACAAGACCCTTGCAAAGTTGATTTATATTGTTATCCTCTTTTTACAGGTTGGGGTGGTCTGAGAGTGCTTTGCCTAAGGGATCATGGTATAGATGGACTTTCTGATGCATAACCCAGTTTATAAATTACTATTCTGTACCAGGCACACAAAGAAGTAAGGGGAATTTGCCAGTGGTTTTTGTATAATGTATTTGTTGTTTTGCAACATTTTAAACCGAAAAGTTTAGAAGATGTTGGCTTCACCAGTACAAAAATCTGGACATTATATTGCATTGGAACGGACATAAAACAAATTAAACTGCACCTATGGCTGTATTAAGCATGATATAATTAATTGCAAGTTTTAATAGGTTTATAATCATGAGTTATGGATGATAAGTTTTCTGATGAAAAGTTAAAATTATGATAAATTTTCTGGTGAAAAGATAAAATTATGATGAATTTTCTGATGAAAAGATATCATTAGCTGCACACCACCAACTCTCCTTTTGTACATTTTGATATTGTTAGAATTAACACCCAGCAGAAAGATGATGATATATTTGAAAACTGGCTATTCTTTTAATATACATCAAGTAAAATGCCCTTTGTGTTTTCTCCTTCAGAACTTAAGGATCTCTTAGCCTCTGCTGAAGATGAAGCTTCGTAAGCTCTTCTGGAACTTGATAGCATCTCTGACACTGGCAGCAGTTTTTGGATACTGTGTTCAGCAGCTCTGCATGGGAGTGAATTCATGTTAGGCTGTCATTCCCAGCTTACTCCAATTACTTCCAAATCTGCTGAGGCTTTTAGCTGTCAGCCCCTTGGGATTTCTCACAGCCCCCCCCCCACTCCCCATTAGGCTACCTCAAACTTTCTTTTGTAAAGGATTTCCAAATTTTGTGCTTCAAAGCGTTCACATTTCCCATCCCATACAACAATTCTCACAAGCTAGTCAGGGGAAATAGCATCTCCTGCTTCTAGATGCCAAGAACATTACACTGAAGTTTGGGGCAATGCAGAAGGGAAGAACGTTAGAAAATGCAGTCCACTCTCAGTGCCCACCACTCAGACTAAGCTAATAAAAGAAGCATATGAGAGAGTGAGCCACTTGAAGAGGAAAGCTTACAGACATGCCCAAACGCCCAAGGCACAGAATGGACAAGACCAGGGTGGCTACTTTTAATATTCCTGCACTTGTGCCTTTAATAGGAGCATCACAGAGATATTTTCCCCCCTCCCCACGGATGGAAATAAATGATGGGGGAAAGCTTCAATGGCTTATCCCACTCCTGCCCTCGCCACATTAGCTTGCAGTGAAAAGCATAACATCAAGTCCTATTCTCCCTGGCCGTCCACAGATTAAGGGTTACTAATTGTTGCAATCCGGAGAATTTTGAATCTCAAACGAATGTAGGCAAAGACAGAAGTCCTGATGACTTTAGCAGGTCAGATACAGTAGTAGCAATGTATCTTACCGTAGTCAGACAACTGAAGGTTAAAAATGAGTTATCTGGGTTGCAACCTGGCAATGCTGTCGTTCCTTAAACTACTGGATTTCAGCACTGAACTCCACCATTGTTCATTTTCCCAGGAAGACTTTGCTTTTTTGCTAATCTAAACTGCCAAAACATGAACTTTGGGTTTTCACATTTATCCTGCTCCAGCAAAGCCTTAAAACATTAAATACCTTACAGTTGTCAGTTTCCCAAAGGAAATCCACTTTGCTCAGAACTTTCAAATCCTCACTGCTAAGAAATATTTTTAGCCACCAGCATTCATCCTCATCCAACAGGGAATCCTGTCCTGTAATATTGAGTTAACTGAAACCATCCTGCAGTGATTTCTGATAGGATAAATAAGTATGTGCTTAGACCAAATATGTATTCATCTACCAGGGTGGAGATGGCTTCTTTGGCAGGAGTTTCAGAAACCTTCAAATGCAGAACATGTGGCAAACTCCATTTTAACTTCTTAAATAACGACGAGCTCAAACCTGGTGCAGCTTTTCATTTGGCTGACCTAGATATTTCACATCAAAAAAAGGCTGTTGCGAAAAGGCTTAGGAATCCAACTCATGTTTTTAAAATCATCCTAGTAAGAAAGTGTAACGTCATCTACAAGTGTTGTGAAACATGCTTCCAAAACAAAATTCTATACAAGCCACCTCACGTCAGAGATAGTCACACATTATTTATCCTGGAAACATGCCTTCCCTTTCCATTTGTGTCTCTGCTCAAACAGCTTCATAAAGGGACGCATTTTTTGTTGTACTTACTGAGTTTTAAAGATGAGACAATGCTGTTAGAGCTATTTATAGATTCATCTCTTGTGGATGCACGTTTTCCCCATCGCTGCCGCTAACCAAGAAAATTTCTCAGCAAAATATATCCATAATTTATTATTTTCTCTCGTGTGGGCTTTTCTTTAAAAAGACACTGATTTTTATAAGCATGATGGATCTGGGCACAAGTGGTTGCTTGATTCTGAACTGCTGGTATAACAATCCCAACTTTACCCCGTAGTTATTGAAAAACGACATAAAATTCCATCTAATTCCTTATGTTTTGTAATGATGAAAGTGGGTGGCATGTTTTGCTGGAACTCCTGCAACATTCTACTCAGTGCCAGTTCATTCCTACCCAGAGGGCAGGTTTCTACTCCAGCCGCCTCTTCTTTGCCCATCCTGTCTCACCATCTGAGGCAAAATGGGAATTGACAACTTCTGGCCCATCAAGCCGTGTCCCACTTCTGTTGCCACACCCTGTCTCTCGCCAAACTTGGTGTGAGCTGGGGCACTCCTCAAAGTTTTGCAGACCGGCTTTCTCTCAGGGGCAGGGAAGATGAATGGCAACTCCAAAGCGCTGGAATGCCTCCATCTTGGCAGCAGAAGTGGTGGGGCTGGCGTGCTTCACCCTGTGTCATGAGCTCTGCCTCTTTAGATCATGGGATCATGCCATTCTTTATTAAAGAAAGGAAGTTCTCCATTTTGGGGTCCCTCTTGCGGTGGAACAAAATCCTGCTTCTCTCCCATCCAAGACCAATATTTTAATTTTCCCAACTGAACTGCATGGAACAAGCTCAATAGGAAAATTAAGAGTAGTATACTCCTGAACACATACATGCCAGTCCTGGATGGATGCTCTGTCCATGTGTGCATTCAAGGAGGGGTAGGAACTCAAAAGGCAAAGTAGAATGTACAACAAAACATTGCCGTGTGTCCTGTAGATATACAAAGCCCTGAGCCACTTGGGTCTAGGATACCATAAGGACCACCTAAGCAAGGTGGTGAACCCCAAGAAATAGCAGACAAAATCTGAGGCCTTCCCCTGCCCCCAGATTTGGAGCTGATGCTGGTTTTATGGCTACACAGATCCATAGCTGTCAACTTTTTCCTTTTCTTGCGAGGAGTCCTATTTCGGAATAAAGGAATTTCCCTTTAAAAAAAGGGAAAAGTTGACAGCTATGCACAGATCATCCCTTGAAGGATCTCAGTTATTGGTAAGCAACTTGTATTTTTTGTTTGTTAAAGTCCTTAGCTCATTTGCTATAACCAGGGCAGCCCAGAATCCTAATAATACAATAAAAAGTTGTCATACATAAAAAGCAACCAAAGCCTCTATGAAACTGATGTCATAGGCTGGTACCAAAGAAGTCAGTACAGTGTGCCCCGAGAACCTGACAGAAAGAACCTGATAAGTATGGCAAACAAGCTCTGTGTTACCTGCAAATTTGTAAAATACGGTATTTCACTCGTATCACTGGCAAAACCAGTTTTTGGCATAACACCTAGAAATAGCCTCCTGCCAATCTGACAGTGAATCACTAATGAGTAATCGGCTGGAGATGACTTTTCGACTGTTTGGGCAATCCCCCAACAGAAACTCTGCCTAGTCCCTAATACGCTATTGTGCTTCTAAGCATAACAACTGCTATTCCATCAAATGCCTTGCTGAAATCAAGATGTATTACACAGACTTTGTCTCCCAGCTCTCGGCTGTGTTATTAAGCAAGGGATGTGCCTCTCTCAAATTGATTCATGATCTGTTCTAGCCACTTGAAAGGTGCTGACAAGCTGCTGGCTGGCCTTTAGTACGATGGAATTACCTTATTCACACCCTTGAAAAATATAATTCTGTTTGCCCTTCTCTGGTCCTCTGGGGCTTTGCCTGTTTTTTCCCCCTATGAATCTGAAGATGAGGTTATTTATTTAATATCTCCAACTAGAATTTCATTCAGCCAGGGCCTTCCCTATTTAAAAGCAATTAAGGTTTTCCCCTCAAGCTACTACATTTCTGTTCCGATGGCCAACCCTTCTTCGAGTCTCATTAACATTCGATACATTTACCATCAAGTCCCAATTTGCCTTCTTAAATGAAGGATGAAAGCAATTCTGCTTTCTTATCGTGGACCAACAACTACTTTCTCACCATTCCATTTGGCATTTGGAGTAGCATTTGCAGAGGCCTGTTAAGTGAGGGAGTTGCAAGGACTGTGGAAACTGTAGCCGAGGATGAGGTTCAGTAAGAAGAAGACAAGGCTCAACTATTCACCAGGGGATTTTTTTTAATACCCCCCCTTCCTCCAAGGAACTCAAACCAACATACATAGTACCCTGCCTTCCTGCACGCACCAATCATACTCTCACAACAACCCTGTGGGAGGTAGGTTTAAGCTTAGAAACTACAACTCGCCTAATAATGTCACAAACCCTTTGTGGCATCTGCAGTTTGGCAGAACACTCTTCTTCCCAGGCTGAGAGGAAAAATGATGAAAACAGGTTATTTATCGGGACAGAGTGACTTTTGCAGCTGTTATTAAAGTTGCAAAACAATGAAGCATGGGACGGAGTGAGGGAGAAATTTATGGAAGAACAGTCAGCTCCGCCCAAGGCATGATGGATAACAGCAACAACCGGGAAAAGATAGACGTAACATTTTACAAGGACAGGAAGAAACACCACAGGCAGAATAATTGCCACACGCAGGAAGAAGGAGGATATAGTTTGAGTGCCTCACTTGTAGATTTATAAATTATTTAATGTGTCAACACGAATAGAAGTTATTAATACTGCAGTTGTTGTATAAGGGATTATTATGATGACCAGAATGTCATTGAAATTAATAGGATTTTGGAATGTAGAAATAAAATCATCAAACCATCAATTCTAGCATGCAGGGCCCCACCTTATCTAAATTATATAATTTGGTATTTGAATGATTGGTATTAGTAACTGTATTATAAATTGGTATTGTTATAATGAGGCTATTATTGGATTGTAATTGAAAACTAACAAAAATTATTATCAAATTCTTTATGGCTGCATAGATGGTGCCAGGCAGGCTGTGAGGAGAGCAAGTGGCCCTTAGATAAGTTCCCCACTACTGATTAGCAGATTCGGGGCTTGTCCACACCTGAGTTTAAATGCGTATTTGATGCTGTTTGGGCTCTCATTTTAGTAGTGTCTCCCTCAAGCAGCCCCCATCCTGCTGGTTTCCCCAGTAAATTTGGATTTCTCTGATCCAGAGATAACATAGCATTTTGAAAAATGCAACTCCAAGCCAAACTCGAAACAGTATATGCATTGCCTTGGGGTCTTGTGTTGTTGTTGTTTTGGAGATGGATCAAGCATCCTTTTCTGCTACCCACCTCCACTTTCCTAGAGTTGACCCTTTCCCACTGGGACCTAGTCTTGCAGTGCAGAGAGTAAGGCCATCTTTGTGCTTGTCCTAACAGGAAAATACACATTTGGGCTGATTTGCAGAGTTTAGGGCAGTATTCTCCAACCTAGTGCCCTCCAGATGTTTCTGACCTCAGCGTAAATATCACAGCCAAAGAAATTGTTTCCAAATAAAGCAGCGTGCACTGAACTCCCAAATCTGCTCCAGAAAATTACCCAACCCTTTGCAATAGATTTTGGAGGTGCAGAGGGAGGAGGGAAACAGGAGGCCCTGTTGTATGACTGGAAGTTCAGTCACACAAAGTTGTATGTCACCCAGTGACAAATATTCTTATGCATAGCTTTTTGGCCTTCCCCTATTTGTCATAAGAACCTCTGACTTGTTTCAAGAGTAAACTATGAAGTGTTTGATTGGTATGTAGAAAAAACCACACACAAAAAACCACTGGTAGTTTGATTTTCCTAGGGCTTTTAAATTTTATATATTACTTTCAGTGGAGCTTTGATTTTTGTTAATGTGAATTTCCCTGTTGCAAACTCAGTATAAAATGGTATTTCAGAAATATCTCAGAAGCGGAATAAAGCAGGTAATTTAGCCTCTAGTGTTTCACTCAGATCAGTGAATCCTTTATGCAGCATTTTCCTTAAATAATTTAGCTCCCCCCCCCCCGGCAGATGTCATACCACATTCCCTTTAACATAGTTCTACCGGACATATTTTCACACTGACTGACTACACATAACTCTGTCATATGAAGGAGAATATTCCTAAAGCCACTCTCTGTTCAGACCTACCATTCTTTAAAAAAAGAAATAAAAGTCTAACCTAGAATGAGGCAGTTTCTTATGTTCCAGCGATTGCTAAACGAACAACACAGAGAACAAGGGAAGGGAATTACGCTCTGCTTTAAAGCAAACTTGTAATGATTTATTGCAGGAGAGATTTAGTAAGAATAACAAGGAACCCTCAAAGCTTTTAAAGAGGTCTCTTCAAATGTGCCACAATTCTACTGATTTATAGTGATATAGTCAATATTGAAAAATGGTTCAGTAAGCACAACAGCACTAGAAGTGGCCTGAAAGTTTAAACCCTTTTCTTTCACCAAAACAATTCGGCTCCTTACTGCTTAGCTTTTAAAATTCTACAGTGCCTTGTCGATTATTTTAAAAGTAGACAAATGTGTATTTTAAAAGTAGACTGTGTTCAACAGCGATGCCGAGAAGGGGTTCTTGTCATCTGGGCAGCCCAGGAGGTCATTTTGCTGCTGCTAATACTCCATTGTCTCTTGACAGATGGATGCCAACAACATTCAAGAAAGGACAGTATTTAGTAAAGGTAAAGGGACCCCTGACCATTAGGTCCAGTCGTGGCCACTTCTGGGGTTGCGGTGCTCATCTTGCTTTATTGGCCGAGGGAGCCGGCGTACAGCTTCCGGGTCATGTGGCCAGCATGACTAAGCTGCTTCTGGCGAACCAAAGCAGCGCACGGAAACGGCGTTTACCTTCCCGCCGGAGCGGTACCTATTTATCTACTTGCACTTTGACGTACTTTCGAACTGCTAGGTTAGCAGGAGCAGGGACCGAGCAATGGGAGCTCACCCTGTTGCAGGGATTTGAACCGCCGACCTTCTGATCGGCAAGTCCTAGGCTCTGTGGTTTAACCCACAGCGCCACCTGTAGGTCCCTTTAATAACAGCAGAGAAAAACAGCTGGTTTATAACGACAGAAGCTATGTGTTTCCCTGTCGCTGCTATGATCTAAATCCAGCATTTACACAGGAGAGATGGGTCACGTGGGATGTAACTGTACCACAGCTGCCACATTTTTATGTGACCCTGCTCCTGTACTTGTGCAATATCAGAAATGCCTCCACTTCCTGAATTTTTGCATGTCAGGTCAGGTTGCAGCCAATCGCAGCTCCCACAGCAGCAAGAAATACGGTGAACCTGGACATTTTTAATCTAGCTGTTGCAGCAGCGGTGGTGCTTTCCTGGCTACCGCATCTAGAATGCATTGCTGCTACTACTAATGTGACAGCAAAAATAATAACAGGTCAGTTGGTAGAAAATGACTATTAAATCTCAGGGTTGTGAGTTTGAGCCACAGGTTGGGCATAGATGACCTTCTTGGTCCCTTCCAACTCTACAATTCTATGAATAATTATGAATGGAGGAATAGGAATAGGAACTACATGGGGGGGCGGAGAGAGAAGGACAGTGGTGGTGACAAGAAGAGGAAGGAGGAGGAGGAGCGTTGGAGGAGAGAAGACATCACTGCCTACCCCAGGAATCTTATGGCGGCCTTCCTTGAAAGTAGGAACCCAAGGCTGTGCATTCCCTTCAGCCCCTAACTAAATCGAAGGCAAAATAACAAAAACTGAAGGGAAAGGAAGAGGAGCCAATCTGATTAGAGTTGAAGTCATCGTTCCAGGAGAGACGCCACAAAGACTGAACCAGGTTGGAACAATCTTAGGGGAGCAGCGCCGAGGGCCTTCTGGTGGTTCCCTCGCTGCGAGAAGCCAAGTTACAGGGAACCAGGCAGAGGGCCTTGGTAGTGGCACCCGCCCTGTGGAACGCCCTCCCACCACATGTCAAAGAGAACAACAACTACCACACTTTTAGAAGACATCCGAAGGCAGCCCTGTTCAGGGAAGCTTTTAATGTTTAATAGGTTTTTGTATTTTAATATTCTGTTGGAAGCCGCCCAGAGTGGCTGGGGAAACCCAGCCAGATGGACGGGGTATAAATAAATTATTATTATTATTATTATTATTAAGCAAAAAACAGGTGAGAGAACCAAACACTGCTCTGTTTGAGGGGACAGATCGCTTAAATATTCCATTCCAAGAGATGAGGTTTACCTAGCTGTTCTGAATTGTTTTTGTTACTGTGTTTTAATGCTGTAAGCCAGTCTGGGACCTTGCAAGTTAAAGACGGGAAATAACAAGCTAAATAATAGAACGGATGGGTGGGGACTTTTCTGGAGTACCGCAGAAAACCCAGGTGTGCATACCATTGAAACTTGCACCACAAGCAGCAAGTGCAAAGACATGTAGTGTGCAAATAGAATTTCAGTATGTTGGGAGACACTAACCTTAAGTTATGGCAATGTGTCCTGGCAGAACATGCAGCTTCTTCTGCCAGGGCTTTAGGATTACCAAATTAGGAAGTTTCTGGGATGACTTAATTAGGCTACAGATCAGACAATGAAAGCACCTGCATGTTCCAGAATCCTCGCACTGGTATGTATAAATTGTGAGAGTACCTAGATGATAAATTAAAATCAAGGCCAGCAAATACCAACCGTAGCTTTCTAGCCCTGTATGCCTAAACTTCTTCATTTTTCCTGGTCAACATGGAGATTTCTGGAATCTAGGAGTATACTTGAAAAAACAGCAAGGCTGATTGGATTGGTAACAGTGTGGCTTGACACCCCCCTCTCATTTCTGCAGTCCCAGGTTTATATTGAGTCCTTCCCTGGTGGGTCACAATGCATATCTGGTGGGAAGTGTTTGGCTTGATGGTTATAAATTGGGTAAGCTTGCATTAGCAGAACTCCAGGTTACGGTAAGTGACACCAGCACAGAATTTGGTAATGATCAGATTGAAGGACTGCATTCAGTTATGCGAACCAGATCTTGAGGAATAATCAATATTTCAGAGGAGCTCTGGACATTTTTAGGGTGGCACCTCTGCTATGGAATTATTTTCCTATAAATGTTTGCCAGTTAGCCCCCTTACAGCTTTTACAAGGTTAGCAGGAAGGTCTTCACAAAGGGATCTTGGTTCTTTGCTGTATTATTTCTGGTTTCTTAATATGGTTTATTTTAACTGTAATTCAGGAGTTTTAATTGTAATTTGGGAGTTCTTAGATACTGAATTCATTTTTTTGTTTTGTTTTGTTAGCTGCCCTGGGGATAGGATATGAATGTTAGCAACAATTTTAAAAATAAGCAGTAATATATAGACAGAATAAAACTACAGATACAACACATAATTTGCTTGGAAAGATGGAAGCTGAAGGGAAATGTGGTCTATGTTAATTTGCAATAAGTGAAAGCCAAGTATAAACAGAATGGTATTCTACCCGCCCCCGCCCCCAGTGTACCAATTTAAACAATTGTGCAATAAAGAGAGTTATCAAAATTTAAAAACAACTCCCCTACTTTTGTGTCACCTTTCTAATTTATATTTTCAACAATTTTTAATCTCCTACAAAGCAGGAAGCTTATATAGGAAGTTAACTGAGTCACACTGGTCCAATGAGCTGAGCACTGTCTATACCAGAGATGGGGGACCTACTTCAGTCAAGGGCCAAATTCAACCTTGGCTAACTTTCGGGGAAATGCATTCCGTTAGTGGGTAGAGCACATAACAAAAAGAAAGAAAAAGGAAGACACACACGTACCTCTACTCACACCTACAATGGTCACAAAGACACAGGCACCAAGCATGCAAGCACACACCCACACACATCCAGCATTTTCAGCCCTGGGGTGGAGGTGGCCGGAGAGACCCTTCTGCCTGCTTTTTCTACTCTGCCTGGGCGGATATGTTACCTTTTGATCTTAAAGTTCAAGCAGAAAGGTTTATCTCCCATTCTAGCAGCTGCGGGGTGCTTAGTGCAGAGATCAGAGACCCCTCTGCCTGTTCTGCAATTCTAAAAGAGCAAGCAGAGGACTTATTCCCAATTCTAGTGCACTGGCTTCATCTCAGACCTCCATAAAATTGCATGGGATGATTGGAAGGTGGGAAGGGCTCACTGGGATTAGTCTGTCAGGCTGGATTGAGGGAAGTGGCAAACTGAATTAGGACTGCAGGTGAAGGGTTTTCCAGCATTGACCTGTACTAAGAGTGCCTCTTAATGGTTCCAAGGATGGAACCTTGGCTGCAATTTGACCTTCCCACGATGGTGGAAAATGGGTGTTAAAGTGCAAAAAGAGGGGAGGGGAAAGAGGAATCTTTGCTTGCCTGAAACCTTTGCAGGCTCCATCACTGGAAGTAACTCCACCAGGAGAAAAATGAAATAAATAAATAAATAAAAAAGTGTGGGTGGAAGAAGAGTTATAAATAAATAAAAGTTATAAATAAATAAATAAATAAAAAAGCGTGGGTGGAAGAAGAGTTTCCATCTTCCTCACTGCTGTAATTTCAATCTCTCCTCCCCATTTCCCTATATTGTAGAGATCTGGGACAATGCAAATCAGGTCACGTTACGTCACATGCCATTCGGCATCGAATACTTAATCCTCACCCCAGTTTTATTAAATTGGTCAGTTAAACGCTTGTCCTTCCCCCCCTCTTCTGTCGACTTTTACAACAAAATTGCCTTAAGCAGAAATCTCCATCATCTATTTCTAATGGAGAACTGAGGCAATGGATTCCAGTCACCATCTTTTGCTATGTTCTCTGTGGGAAGATCAGACCACAGCGGTATTAGTAACTGATAAATCATTAAACCTTGTTTTGCCAGAGTGGCTGCTGAATGAGTTTTTAAAAGACTATTACCATAAACCAGTCAGTGGCTGTATTCATGTCATTAAGAGAGAGAGAGAGAGAGAGAGAGAGAGACGGAATATGAATACCACAGAGAGGCAATAAGATATGCTAATATGTTAGAAAGAAAGCTATAAAGAAGCCAGCCTCATGATGGATCACAGTTCCTTTTACAAACACTAGATGGCATCAGATTACAAGGTTGGTGCTACTTTAACAAATATTCTATCGTTTATTATTACTTGCAAAGTGCCTGTCATGATGGCAAGATCTGTATGGTAGGATGTTCTCTCTGTTAGAAGGGCCCCTGGGATGTTTGTGTGTGCAATGCTCTGCAGCTAGCAAGTTCTAAAATATATGGGGTTTCTCTCTGTGTGTCATTGTTTTCCACTGTTTTCTGCCTTCTGTGTGTCTGGGCAATGCAGAAGCTTACAGGGCTCTTAGCGCTCTGGTTTGCAAACTGATAATACGGTGTCTCTAGCATGTGGTAGACTAACTTCCAATTTGTAGACAACTGTCTGAATGAAGAACATGGCAAACCCTTGGTTCAAAATGCTCTGCAAACTGCTAGGCAGATCTATCTTCTATATAGCTGTAAGTGCAGTTATTTTAAATAGTAGTGAATTTGGGTTTTAAAATTCATATGCTTAGACACACCTCAGAATGCCTGATACTGTCTAATTAATAAATGTCCTTTCTTTAATTTTATGCATTTTACTGTGAATCTTCCTGGCCAATGACTTTAAATATACAATATAATACAGCAGTCTTGACATTAATGAAGTTCCCCTCTCTGGTAATTAAAGGGAACACTTCTCAACCTAAATATAAATATAAATATAACAAACAAACAAACAAACAAACCTTTTGACAACATGGGCCTTCCAGTTGATAACTCTCCTTCTGAATAGTGAGGAAACAGACTTCACATGTTGTGTTTCTTGTTTTGGGACTGCCACCCAAATATGAAATATATGTGCACACAATCATTAGGGGGAAGGTGTGTACACTAAGACATGCCAAGTAGGCAATTGTCAATCAGAAAAGAACGGGTCCCCCCACTTGTGAGCACTGTGTTCTATTTTTTACAAACACATTCTTAACACTGTGAATGCATGAGCATGTGTTATAGTCACATGTCTACAACAAACAACACATGTGTGCACAGAGTGACTCTCCTATGTACACTGAATGGAGCTGGATTCTACCAAGTCCTTAACCAAGGTCTGACACTCTAGTTTATCTGCACAAATTCCATGATATCATTTCAAAGCTACCTGCTAGATCCTGTTAGTCTAGGCCATTTCAACTGGGTTAACTTTCAATGGCAGAAGTTAAACAGGTAAGGGCAATGAAGGAGTTTTGGTAGTGGTTATGTTCAGTGTCATCTATCCTAGGGCAGATGGAGGCTCATCAACTTGAGAAGGTTGATGAGGAGAAGGAAAACTCTGGTCCTAAACCTCCACTACTTTGTGGGACACCTTCAGGAGAAGAATAGGCTAAAGAGTTAACCCTACACAAATCCAGAGTGGAGTCCCTAGGATGGTTGGATGGTCATGCCTCCTTCCAGCAACTCCTGCAGCCAAGCTGGTGCCAATCGTATTGCTCTGCTTTCCTTGTCATCTGGGCAGCCCAGGCTTGCACTTCAGGAAGGTCACTTTGGTGCTGCTAGTATGGGTTTAAAATGCATTTTTCTTTTCATCTATGCAGCAAATACCCCTTGGGGGTAATGGTGGTCCCCTTTTGCTTTCAAAGTGACCACTGTGCTCATTGTGGGAGGAAGAAGGAGGAACCTGCAAACGAAATGTGGAGTGCTTGTGTCCGGGGCTTCTATACTCCATTCCATTTCCCTTCCCTGTTGTTTTCTATTGCTCCTCACCAAGACAATTAGTATCCTGTGCCCACTGATTCAGTCATTATTAGGTTATTTGGGTTCCTTTTGGGGATGGGGGGGGAGGCTAGGATGGACGAACAATCTTGGACTGTTTCATTTATTTCTACAGGCAGCTCTTGCTTCTGTTCCTAGCAGTGCAGGATTGACGTATAAGCTAAACAAGCTATAGCTTAGGGCCCCACTCTCTTGGGGGTCCCCCAAAAATTTAAAGGGGAAAAAAACACCTAGATGTACATTTCCAAAATAGAAGATAAAAACAAATAAAATAAAAACTATATACAGTTAGAGCTTAATAATTATTTCACTATTAATATATTTCTTCTTAATTGTATTCTAGTTCAACAATTACTTTGATTAAATACATATTTTGTTATGTGCAGATGGCTTTAGATACCTATTAGGTCCATAAATTACCATATAGCATATATTCAACACACACAAAAACCAGTGACAATTTGTTGTTGACAAAGGACAGCTGGACATATAAAGGGCCCCATTACCTTCAGTAGCTTAGGGCCTCATCAAACCTAAATCCGGCCCTGCCCTAGGGACACTTACAAACAGTTTCTCATTGTGAACCAGGAAATGACAACGTGATGGTCCCCTGTGACATCCTTTTTATATCTATGGCTGAGTACGCATGCAACCTTTGAAGCACACAGGCTGTTTTCTTTCATACTGAACGTTTGCAAATGTACACACCTTTGCACGGTAACATCATCTTTAGCAGCATGTTTTCAAACTAGCGCAACAATGCTGTTTTCTATTCCCTTCCCCTTAATTAGCATTTCCACAGGCATTCCTCCCCAACCCCCACTGTCTTTTGAAAAAGAGGGGCTGGAAACGGGTGCGTTGATAATCCAGAGGATATATATTGACGTACACAGGTGACTAAGTTACAGTACCGCTTCCTATTTTGCCTGCTTCATTCATACACAAGTTGGACATTGAGAGGGGGAGTGGCACCGCGCTGCAACAGCAGTAGGTCTGCCCCAATAGGAAGGTGCTTGATTTGTAAACATGTGCAAAACAGATTCTATCCGCTCCAACAGAAAGCGCTTGGGATGGGCAAATAGTGTGGGACAGAGATGGCATGGGGATGATGCCCTGTGCATAGCAACCCAAAAAGGTGCCTGCATGCAACACTGAATGCACATGATCACACGGCGTAGAAACACCCTTGATATCTCTTCTTCCATCCTCTTCAATGGGATGTTTTGAGGTTCTGCTTCCTTAGGTTACAGAGAGTCTGCTGATATCTGACCTTTGTACATGGCTGGCGAACGGGCCTGAGCACAAGCCCTCAAAGACTTGGCATTAGTATATAAATTATGAAGTGATAAGAAAGTGCATCTGAGCATGCACTCACGCACGCACGCACGCACGCACGCATGCACGCATGCACGCATGCACGCACACACCCCTAACCCAAAGCCTCTGACATTAAATCACAGTGGCATACTCTCTAACATTTCATCCAGAGAGTCAGGGTGGTGATACAGAACTGGGAGACTAGGGTTCAAATTCACATTCGGCCAGGAAGCTCACACTGTATCTTAGCTTAACCTAAATCACAGGGTTGTTCTGGGGATTAAATGAGAAGGGGGAGAACCATGTATGCCCTGTTGACCTGCTTGGAGAAAATATGAATGTAATAAAATAATCATTAAAAAAAAATAACAGATGAAAAACAGGTTACACTCCCCTTCCTCACACCAAATATCATTGCTCAGCATAGCCATAGTCTGAATTTCATTCCAACTGCAACAATTTGCCCTGTAATAGTTTCCAAAGCACATGTGCTAGTAATCTGACTGTAACAATTAGCCTTTAAAAAAAGAAGTGTGTTTAACACTTTACTAATGCCAATTATTCAATCTAGATTTGTTAGTCAACGAGCCATAACACATACCAAGCAAGGAACAGGTCGAAGTAAAATATTTGGTACAAGTGAGGGGTGATTGACTGGGTATTTTTAGAAACAAACGAACAAAAAGTGATTTTTAATGGATGGTACAGTTTGTGCCCTGGTGCGAATTTTTGCGACAATAACTCAAGAGGAGGCCAAAACTATGTTAAAAAAGGGGGGGGGGTGCAAGCATGCTAAAGCCATGTTTTGGTTTGACATCCTGATTCAAAATGGTGCCTTGTGTCCAAATGGCTGTCACCCCAACTTGGAAACCCTCGTGCCAATTTGGTGATGATATCTCTAGAGGTATAGAGACGAGACAAGTAGACAGACAGACAAACCACTTTCCAAAATGTATAGTGGATACTGTACACGGTATCAAAAACTATTCTACGTATCTAGCATTAAATGACTAATGTTAATAACAATGTTTAAGAATTTAGCTTCAGCTGCTTCAAGGCAAAAAGCCTGCAGTAATTAATCTGATCTATCAATAAGTGTCCTTTTAAGGGAAACAGCAAGCATTCATTTGTGCCCTTACAAAATTGTAAAAATAAAAAGTTATTTTAAAAAGATATCTGGTTGAACTTGCAGCACTCCAATGCACATTGAGACTGTCCATTTTAAATTGGAAGTTAGAGATTATGATACTATTCCATACACCTAGATTTCCATAAAATTTTAAGGTTTATTCTGAACGTATCTGCAGGATCCATCCTTCCATTTAGACAGTCTCCCTTCAAAGCCTACACCAATTTATTCTAATTTCCAAAGCAGTGACTCTTCACTAATGATCTATACAATCATTTCTAGGAGTCTTAATTTTAAAAGACACTAGCTTGGGAGGAAGGGGAAATCAAATTAGAAGTGAGCAAACAGACACACACACACAGCAAGATTAATAGTGTGATAAAGCTCTCTCTTCTGAGCACACAATTATTTCAGGGATGTAATCTCTTACGTAAGACCAAAGTTGAAAGCAACATTTTATGAAGTTAATGTGCTTCTGTGGTTAAGATTAGAACACAAAGTGCCTGTTCTTTGGGCTATGTGTTTCGAATGAAGCAAATCTGTTACTCCACCTTTCTGGAAACGACTCAGTTAGAATTTTCTAAAATGAATGTTACAATCCATTTTAGAAAATTCTTAACTGCTTTGTCATGTCCGTAACCTGCTTCAATTTCTGCTAACATGCATTATATACATTATTTACACAATGGGATGCACGTGAATGGCTAATTCTGGAATTCTCCTGCAGGCCAACAAGGTTGTGGATTCACTTCCACCTGGAGCTGGATTGGGTGGCTCCTGCAGACCAATCACACTGCTGCATTGTTCTAGGACCAATCAGACTGCTGCATTTTGGATCCTATTCACTTAGTACATAACAAGCAGGCATGTATTTATTCAGCCTGAGCTACACCCCTAACCAGAGTCTTATCTGACAAGAATGCCTACTTGAGCTTGAACCATTTGGCTCTCTGGCCATCACCTGAACAGAACCCACCACTCACAGTAACATCCCCAAAATGAAGTTTTTCCATTTCTCCCATCCAGAAAGAGACCGTTTGACAAAACTAGGGGAAGAGCTAGCAATCTGAACCACAGTAAGCTCCATCCCCATACACACACACACACACACACACACACACACTGCATACATCAAAAGGAAAAAGAAAAGCTCAAGTCATTGCCAATCAAAATTTTAGAGGAAGAATCATGGTGAATGAGGGTACATGTGACAGGAAGTACATGCAAATTAACCTAAGAGGAAATAAATCTTCATCAGAATCAACCCAAAATCATTGCCTTACCAGAGGTAGCCTACAATGGAGGTTGCAATTGTATGCATACTTTGTCAGGAGCAAGTCCATATAAATACTGGGAATTCCTTCTGAGTAAACATGCAAGCCAGCCACAGCTTTAATACAGAAGTTGTTGCAATGCAATGAAATTTCAATAAAATCAAAGTTAACGTATGCATTAATTAAAAAGATACAAAAATCACCTTTAAACCAAAGGATTATAAACTAAAAAAAAAAAAAGTGTCCAAGATCGTTGGAACTCTAATTTACTTAAAAAACAAACAAGAGTACAACAACTCTGTGTTGAACAATATTTGAACTGTAGTTTTAATATTCAAGTACAGTATAACAAATTTGTAAAAACTCAACTGCTTCCCTGTAGCAGAAATAGCCTCTAGAAAATGAGGCTGGGAAGATTTTGGAAGCTGGGGAAGAGCTGTTCTTTCTTTTTTCCTTCAGACTGACAATGTGCCACAAATTACTTACATTGTTATGAGTGGGCAGGCTAGTAGGGATTTTTCTGTCCTAAGAACTTTGGTAAGACTTTTGTTTGCAGGGCTGCTCAGTTAATTCATATGGAAAAAGAGCTCTAATGTCTCTGTGTGACATCGTTACTTTCGTTATTGTAGTCTTGGTTTCTGGTCAATACATTCATCTTGTTACAACTTTGCATACAAAAAAATTATAATTGCAGTTGCTAGCTGGCTACACCTGACCCTTTAAAATATCTGCATTTTTTCTAGTTGTTAGCAACTGATCTGCTTCCATGTTTTGCTATACCACAGCAGCAAACCTCGAACTCACTTCAGCTTTTGATTAAAGTATGGACATTAAATAAAAAGGATGCCAACAGGATCAGGAGTTCCTGAGCAATCATATAAGATGGTCCCTTTGAAACTCCCAGTCTTCAGGGAACTCTTTCCGTTATCTTGTTTGTCAAGGGAATGTGGGTACATGAAAAAGCCCTAGCCCAGTCCAATAACACAGTTCTGCTATGTTCACTTAACAACTATTAATTCTACAATATTTGCTGTCTTCAGCTGGCATAGCTAATTCCCCTTTGAAGAGAAACTCTATACAGATCAGCCAAACTCCGTAAATAACAACAGATTACACAGCTCATTGGGAGTATTAATGTATGAGTAGATGATCTCAGTCCTGGAAACTCTGACCCTTTGCAGCAGCGGAGTCAATGTTCCTTGGGGCTTTTAAGATTATCGGCCTAAAGCTTTCTGTTAGTAGGAAACCCAATATTTAGGGGGCCATGACTGATAACAGAACTAGCTATTATAAGAAGACCAACTCAAAGACCTGAACTCTGCTTAAAACTATGAATTACTGCTGGTATACTTAGAAATCATGCCTCTGGCTTAACCAATTAGTTCTCATCCCTAGCTGAAATGAAACTTAAGGGCATGTAGCTGCATTTGCTCCTGTTCATCTCTTGTTAATTTGCCCTTTACTCTCTTATCCATTTCTTGTTACCTGTTGGAGGATGGGATCAGCTTTTTTTTTTTAATATTACTATTATCCTGTAAACCACTGGTGGACACTGATATGGAATAAATGAATATATAATTCTTATGTGTGCATATCTAGTCTCAAAGTAATTGCACACCTAGGGGTTCACATACGTGGTTTCTAGGTCATCAGGAACGTTTCACTCAGTCAAGCATTAAATGGTAGACCCCCCCAAGGTTCAAAAGCACCTAAAATTTATTTCATGTAGTTCTTCCTCCTCTGGCGGTCTGGCACTCGCTTCCCCATGGAATGTGAAATGGGGCAGGCAAAGGCACTGGGTGCATGGAGCATTCTGACTGCCGCGACCCCCTGATCCTGTTCCTGGAAGCACAGGTTATCCTGCTAATTATTATTATTATTTAATTGGAGCGAACTACAGGCACGTGCTAGAGACGATGAGATAAGTAACTGCAAAAACAACCCAGCTACGAGGATTTAAAAGGTTTGGATTGAGGGGGGATTTCATTTGGTGAAAGAGACGATGAGGGAAGGGGAGCCCACGGTTTGCTTATATTGAAGTTTTTCTCTACATTTATGATATTGCAACCCTCGCCGGAATGCAAGTTGTTGTTTTTTTTTAAAAAAATCTGTACAAGTGAGGATGGAAGAAATTGGAATATAAATATGGAATTTAACAAAACTGGAACTGCATGTGTAAGAGAAAGGAACTGAGAGGGAAGTGGGGAGGGGGCGCTACACTTTGAAAATATGGAGCAAATTCCTCCCTAAGCTCCATTATTCACCAATGAATGTGTTTGAGATAAGGACAATTGGCCATAAATCAGTGGCAGGGAGGAAAGGAGTCTGCCAGCTGTGGGAATAGAAGCTTTTGGATTAATTATCTGCAGTCTGGATTCAGACTGTTCTTCCTAGGCTGGAAAAATGGCGAAAACAGCTTGTTTGCTGGAAGCCAAATAATGGGACATAAATGATGCAGTGACTTTGGGAAACTGTGAGATAACAGTTTCTCCTGAGGCATGACGGGAACCATCAACAGTTGTAGGAATGAAAGATATAACACCATATATAGATGGGAAAACATGGGGGAAAACTGTCATGCACAGGAAAGAATAAGGATTATAGTTAGAGTTCCTCACTTGAAACTTTATAAATTATCTAATATACCAACACAAATGAAATCACAAACTGTTATATAAGGGATTATTATATCTGAATGGAATGGAAATTATTAAGATTTTGAAACACAGAAAAAATGTAGAAGAATGAAGCCATCAATTCTAGCACGCAGGGGGGCCAGCTTGATTAAATTGTATAATTTGACATTTGAATAATTGGCATTAATAATTGTATTAATTGAATAAAATTGGTATTGTTATAATGAGGCTGCTGTTGAAATGATACTGGAAAATCAATAAAAACATATTTTTTAAAAATTAGGGAGTTTGGCTGATCCACCCATCAATTTGTCCAATAGGGCAATTTCAAACCTTGCAATGGTGACTAGCCAGAGAGGCATTCCAATGGCTGGCCACCATGTCAAAGTCTTTGAGGATGCGAGGGGCTTCCACGCTGGGCCACAACCATCACCCACTTTCTGACCAGGTAAGCGGGCATTTTCCACACATGTGAAAGGGTCATCCTAAGAAAAAGGAGTTGTGTCTTCGGCATGCGCAGCTGGCATATTCTATAAAGAGTGAATAAGCCAGAACTATAGATGCTCCTGAAAAAGAATTAAGATTTTATCTAAAATAAGGGGAGGGCCTTTCCTCCATTAATTTGTGTCTCTTCCACACTACAAAAAATCATCCCAATTCACCAAAGTAATATAAAAGCTATTAATGAGACAGTGCTTATGCCACACCCACAATTAAGCAAACAGAATATTTGCTTGATGTATTCTGGTTTGCACAAATTGGATTTCTTTATTGCAGAGTCTGAAATCAGGTGAATCGTAACCTGATTCTGCCATCGGCTGAACTGGGGCAGAATCAACATACTGTACTGAGTAGAACCTGCATTGCTACTGAAGTTAAATGCTTTTTTTCTGAAAAGAGGCTACAAGTACATTGCCTGTTCAAGTTGATCATTGAAATATGCCTCTAGCTGGCTGGAGAGCGTGACTTAACTGGTGATCTTTCAGAGGCAATGGGAAGCAAATGAAGCAGTTATAATTCCTCCTGATTTCCCATTAAGTCAAGAAAGTTAATTATTCCACAGATGGCAGGATGGCGAATGGGATTGATGCAGCCAGCTTGCCTAGAAAGCAGAATTTTTCACAACATATGCAGTGAAATGAGACAGAAAGAAAAAGTTGGCAAAAAAAATGCATTTCAGTTTCCGCATCAGCTCTGACGAGAAGGTCAGAAATAAATCGGTGACCTGCGCGTACCCTGACACATGCCAACAGCTTCATGTAAAACATCTCACCCTGTGGGTTAAGAATATGCATTTTCACATGAAGAATAATACTAAAGCTACTGGAGATGGACAAGCAGTGTCCCACGATAATCGCTCTCTTTCTCAACCACTTTAATCAGAATGGATCGTTTGAAACAAGCTCTAGGGTTCTCAGCGATCACTTTACACTCTAGATGATAACGAAGAACATCATCGTTATCATTATCCATTTAACGTGTTTCCGGGGGGGGGGGGGGAATACTTTTGAGACATTTTTCTCTTTGCTGCATACAGAAAGGGAAATTCTGACGTGACGAGGTGGGCAATCTCCAGCTTTGGAAAAGTGCCTCTTCCAGGTTGGGGTAATTTATGACTCTGACTTACAGATTGACCTGGAAGAGCAGCCATTGTCCAGTCACTGAACAGTGAACTTCTGAAACCAGCATGACAACTATAGAGCATAGCCAACTTAAGAGAAGTGCACAGATTTGAGGCCCTGTCTAGTTTCCCTGCATGCTGCTCCTATGAGTTTGGCTTTTGCCCAAACACTCAGTTGAGTAGACAGACTGACCCTACAGTAAGACAGAATACCCCTTTCTTACTGAGGAGGTTAGAGGGAAGCAGTTTTATCCCCTTGGGAGGGCTTGTAGGCTGACAGCTGTCTCTGAGGCTGTTAATATTCTCTGAAGCTCCTATCCGAAAATGTAGCCTCCACAGATAAGAGTAGAGCTTTGTAGTGCTTCGTAAAACTGTTCATCAAAGCTGCCGGAATGATGTCTCTGAGCTATTTGGACAAAGAAGACCCAGGAACTTTCTGGCTCAAAGAAGACTGTCCGTTGGACACAGAGTGAGCACATGAGCACCTGAGTCTTATCTGATTATGACATCAGAGGCCACCTGGCATAAAACTTGCACTGCTCCTTCTCCTTGCCATTCTTGGGATGAGGACAAAATGTTGGCAGGACTGTCTCCTGTGGAAGACATCATTATGCTGTAGCAGGAAGGATAGATCTGGCCCTAAGTACAACCTCATCTCTGATACTCTACGAGCTGATATAACAACTAACAACAACAAAATCTTACTTGCTTGTCGTGCCATCACACCTTTGCCACACACACACTCCTGAATTTGATTCGGACAGACTGTTCTGTTGTTTAAGTCTGCATAAAATTGCTTCTCTGGGTACTCCTGAACACCACACTTTGCAATGCCAGCTCTGTATTACACAGTGGCAGTTGAGTGCTCTTCCTCACTCGATGTCACACGAAGTTGCTTCAGAAAGGAAAAGCGGCTCTCCGGGTGCCTGGAGGCTCCCGGGTGCCGCACACAGCTTTTGTGACGGCACTTATTATACATTGTGCTTAAATGACAATCTAGCCTAAACAATTATCTCCATCCTCTGATGTTTGTATTTTTAGTACGCGATTTCCCTTAATTAACCATGAAAAGAGGATGTTAATTACTGTTGCCATTTCGTCTTAAGCCAGTCAAATCAATTTCAAAATGGACATCAATTAATGCTGTTTAAAATACATTTCAGAATCAATCAGATGACATAGACGAAAGCATTTCAAAAGGAACACCATTCAAAAAGGCCGTCTTTGAAGCAGGTAGAAGAATAGCTTTGGTCTGCTGCACGGATCTTGTGTGTCATGTTAGCATTTGGCACTGCTTTTGTGGCAAAGAGATTAACATGTGCACAGTTGCTTTAATTTTCCACTTTACTAGTATTTTCCCCCCTTTTTTTGCAATAAGACACAGACACCACGTTGGGAGGGAAGTCAGGGAAGGGAGGTGTACTTCTGGCCTGGAGCATGTTCCCTCCAGAATTTCTGAGCATTTTTTATCCTCCGCAAGCCTGTTCCTTTCGTTATCTGCATTTTGCAGCAGGCTACGAGACATTAATGAGAGATTTCATGTTCATACCAATTACTTGAAATATTTAACATCCCTCTTAAGGTGCATTTACACTTCAAAGAAATGACTCACTCTAAACATTCCACTAGGCTACAATGGGGAGGGGGCATCTTATCCTTGTTTGGCACCATTAGAGAAAAGTATTTTCTATTATAGCCAAGGTCCTGTTATCACATTAATTTTTAACCCCTGCTTTTAGCAAAAAGGTATTCTGGACAGTTTCCAGCTTGTGGGTTTGTATCAATACTCCCAGTTGCTGATTGCCAATTAAATTTATCACAAACATGTGTGGTTGTTCTCCATTGGTGCCCTTCCCTCAGCTAAAACCAATACTGTGGCCCCAGTTTGAACAAGCAGAGCTGAAGCTGCAGGGACTGTTGAAAATGCTAATATTTTTTAAAAGTTTGCACTGAGCAGTAGCAATCAAAGAAGCCTAAGGCTCCCTTATCTGGGATTAAGGCCTGATGAACTCCATGGGTTTGATTCTGAGTACACATTTCCAGAACTGCACTGTAAGAACAATGATGGATTTGGATTCTAGTGTTTAGAGCAATATTCTGTATCCATCAAGGACCAGTATTGGACCAACTTGCTAGCTTTTAAGAAAATTTGGGCCTTTTCTCTCATTACCTTTTGTAGAAAAGCAGCCCAAGTAAGCAACTTACACCTACTTTGACTTTTTTCACTAGTGCTCATTCAGATTTCATCTATTATTATACATGTGGGTTTTTTTAGTGTTTGGAAAGTCCATTTATAAAAATGAACTAATTCAAGTTCATCCAGTCCAAGGAGGAACAAGTTCAGTTTAAGTTCATCCAATTTAACGTCTTAATTCATGAAAAGTTCATCTTTATGAGAAAAAAAAAGTATTCGCAATGTTAAAAGCTACTTTGCTGGGCTCCAAAAGTAAATCAGGGAACATTAAAAAAAGTAATAAGATGTCTGACAGACAGATAGTCAACAAGTGAAGATTCTTCATAATCGTATTTCCCTCCTAAAAAAAGGTTTACCCTGTTTACTTTCTGCCAGCCTCACAGCTGTTAAAGGCACAAGGCATGATCATTCACTTTGCTCCTATACTTCTTGCTGCAAACTGCTCATATTAGAAGATATCAAATATTTTCAGTAAGGAAGAGACAGAAAATGCATCACATTCCTTCCAACTTTTCCATTCCCCCCCCCCATTTTAATTGTTTTCCATGGGATTCCACCCCAACCACCATCAAAACATAAGTCACGCCTGCCTCCATTGACTGAACAGTAAAAATAATAATAGTGGATTGGGTGCTTTCCAGAGCTTCCTAGCACACAAACATCTATTCAAGAGATCCGCCCCCCCCCAAAAAAAAAAACCCACCATCAAATCACAGGCTATCTCTGTGTCTATCTCTGTGTTATTTAATTTGTTGGTGGTGTTGTTGTCTTTCTGTGTAAAATATCATGACGATCCATGCCATGTTTTTATGATGCTGGCTGATCTGTGATTTCTATTTTGCAGTCTACCAATGTAAGCTTCAATCCGATGGTGATTTTTAGGTGACCTTGAAGAATGCCTATCGCTGAAATTCAAGATGGTCTATTTTAATTCTGCTGGATCTGACTCTCTTGCAGATGCACTGGGAAAGTGTGAGTGTATGTGCGTACTTTCTCTCCTACTGTCTGTTGTGTGGGGTGGGTATTGATTGGCTCAGCTGAGTGTGGAGAAAAGCAGTCAGAAGGGGGCAGTGCCCACAGTACCCTCTCAAAATTCCCAAATATTCCCATAGGCCATAAAGGGTTGGGTATCCCTTGGTATAAACTATCCCAGCTGTGTTTCCTCACCACTTAACTGCCCTGAGAAAAAAGCTTCTAAGTGGCATAGGATGCTATTTCACCCAACACTGAATGCAAAACCCATATTCTGTTAGTCGTAGCTAATATTTTATTACACAATGATTTTTCAGGAAAAGAAAGCTATTTTTATTTTTAAAAGTCTGATTTGCATCCCATTAAGAACAAACCCCACCCGCAGCAGCCATCTGTCTGTACGCGTCAGAGCGCTGTTTTCCTTGATCCAAGCTGTCTTAGGAAAAGTTCAATTCCTCTCATTTTTTCGGTTGCTTAAAAAATTTATTTTAGGAGCTCTCATTCTGAAAGAAGTGAGGCACTTTGTGGATGTTTTTCATCCTAGGAAAACATTTCTGATGGCTGTAAAATGGAAGCTGAAGATGCAGGCTTGTATTCAGGTGCAAATATAAGGACTGCGGTTCAAATAACTCTTCAGTGGGACTTGAGAAGAAACTCACGATAAATGATCACGTTCTAGTTACTCAGTCATCTGTAAAATTCTGCAGCTTTTGTTGCTGTTGTCGGCATCCGTCTGACTTGAGAGACAATGGAGTGTCAAACTAAATCAAACTAAAGTGACCTTCCTGAAGTGCAAAGGGAAAGCAGGGCAATATGTTTGACACCAGCTTGGCTGCAGGAGTTGCCGGAAGGAGGCATACAATGGGAAACTAGGGGCATATAACTGCATATTAAAATTCTCCTCACATCTCGGCAAGGCACTATAGGCAGCTGGTCTAAGAAGCACCTTGGTAAACTACCACTGGTAGCATGTTATGTGAACTGCTTGCAGCCATGTCAGAGGATTAAAAACCATATACAGTGGTACCTCTGGTTGTGAACAGGATCCATTCCGGAGGCCCGTTCACAACCTGAAAAGAATGCAACCCGTGTCTGCGCACACGCGGGTCGCGATTCGCCACTTCTGTGCATGTGCGTGCTGTTATTTTGTGCGTCTGCACATGCGCAAGCGGTGAAACCCAGAAATAAGGCACATACTACTTGGAAAACAGTTTCCCTTCTTCCCCTATACTTTCTCTCAGGATTACTGGCCCCTTAACCTGGGGGAGAAGTTCCTTCTCAACTGTAATTCATACGAGCTGCCTCAGTTACTACAAAGAAAACGTCTTCATCAAATGATGACGAAGCAGATGTGGACAGGAAGGCTATTTAAACATTTACAGTGGTGCCATTCTAAAAGGTAAAGGGACCCCTGACCATTAGGTCCAGTCGTGACTGACTCTGGGGTTGCGGCGCTCATCTCACTTTACTGGCCGAGGGAGCCGGTATACAGCTTCCAGGTCATGTGGCCAGCATGACTAAGTGGCTTCTGGCGAACCAGAGCAGCGCACGGAAACGCCATTTACCTTCCCACCGGAGCGGTACCTATGTACCTACTTGCACTTTGACGTGCTTTTGAACTGCTAGGTTGGCAGGAGCAGGGACCGACCAACGGAAGCTCACCCCATCGTGGGGATTCGAACCGCCGACCTTCTGATCGGCAAGTCCACAGACAAAAAGGAGGTTTCTGTAGATTCCAACAGTGTTCTAGCCATGCCATTCTACTGGGAAACCTAACTGTGAATAAGAAGCAGACAACTACCTCCCTTCATGGTCAGACTGGTGTCCCACTAATGGCTGCCATGTGGCTGGCAGACATTGCTTTACACTTACACAATGGGAACGAAGTGGTATCTTAAGTACAACTTGGGGCTGAAATGCTTCATTTTCAGAACTGTTGTGCTTGCTGAGGGGTGGTTTGCTTTTTTTTCTTTTAGTGGGGAGGATGGCCTAGGAAAAGGCATCTGCTGAATAAGAGGAAGGAGCAGGAAGAGCAGAATATCCTAGTTAAACACAGCAGGTCCCCAACTGCAATTAATTTATCCCGCATGCTATTTTCTAAATTCCTCTGGTTACTAGTCTAAACCCAAGGCTCTAAGGAGGTATGGCAGTTGCTAAGGAAGGCACACGACCTTTCCAAGTTCTGCTGTTGTTATTAGCACCAAGAAGAGAAATTATTAGCTGCCTTTCCATATATATATATATATATATATATATATATATATATACCATTAGGTCCAGTCGTGTATGTGTGTGTGTGTGTGTGTGTGTATATGTATATATATATATATATATATATATATATATATATATATATATATATGAAGGTAACATACAATTTAAAATTTAAATTTAAAATTTAAAATAAACCAGTACAAATTATAATGATGATGGCATTATAGGTCAGGACATTAATAGGCAAGATGTTAAATTGTTTTTATATGCAACAACTGCGGCAAGAGTATTGTTAGCCCAGAAATGGAAACAAGAAGAAATTCCGACGAAAGAATAATGGCAGACAAAATTAATGGAGTATGCAGAATTGGACAAAATGACAGGAAGGATTTGAAACCTGCGGGACCAGAGATTTACAGGAGATTGGAACTGTAATCAACAAATTATGCTAGTAGGACTACAAGAAGTTTTGTAAGGAGAAATATACGAAGTGTTACAAAGTAGGAAAAGATAGAGATATTGGTTATGAGTTTGAAATGTAATAGGGAAGATAAGAAATGCATACTGAGAGATTAGATTGGAAAATTTTCAGACAGGATGGAAGTCAAAAATTTGAACAAGATGTAAAAGTATGTTTAATTACTGTTGAAAATGATATGTTAAAAAACTAATAAAAAATTATATATATATGGGGGGGGGGGAATTATAATGATGATGCAACTTACTGAACAGGAGTCATATAACCCAGCAGAGCAGAAGAGTAAACCTTTCAGCCCAATAACCAAAAAGTAAGCCTAAAAATAAAACTCCTTAAGAAGAACTGAGGTCTGTTGGGAAGCACTCAGGCAGCAGCATCTAGAAATAGAACTGGCACATACTCCGTTTCTGGACCAAAACAAAAGATTTCAGCTGGAGAATCTTCTCGTGATTCAAAATCTGTACGCACTTCTGCCATACACTGCTTTAGCAATTGTTTGGCATAATTTGGGCCCTGAGTGATGCATTTCAAGCCTTTTTGTAGAGTGCGACAGATTTTGCAATCATATAGTTGTGTGAATAATTCTTCCACATTATGTTTTGCTGAAGGTTGCACTGAACCATGGTTTTGGACTTAAAGCTTCTGCTCTTCATGCTTCAAATGGGAAGTAAATGAAGTGAGGAGTAAATTTCAAAATTATAAATGTGTCTTCTTGGTATGACAACATAATATTCCAAAATCAGAAGAGATTAAAGGAAACAGTTTGCCATTTTAGAGTCAAAACATCACAATACAATTATCAAAACAATTCAGGACATTTTTGGCTGTGGCACTAAAAGCTCTATGACTCTGACAACTCTTAGATTAATGATCCAGTGGATTCCATGAAAACAAGCTGGATTACGATGAAACTGCCTAGTTTTGCGAATATTCTGAATTGACAGAACCACAGAGTTATTTTGACAGTATTCATCAACCTCTGTCGATTCAGCAGAAAAAAGAATTATCCTGTCTGCCTTCACCTACTAACTGCCTCCCAATCTGAGCAGTGTAACAACAACAACAACATAGGGGTTTCCTTCAAAAAATATAAATCAGTGCTGTAGAGCTACAGTGCCATGCTAATTTCATCAGTTTGGGGGCCAGGACCCGAATGGCTGTTGCACAAAATACCCATCTGTTACCATAGTTACACAGTGCTCAGACAGTCCGTGTGAAAATTAGGGACATCTCCATGGCAAAGTTTGTGAAACTCTGATCTAAGCTTTTCCCTCAAAAACCACCTCTCCCCATATGAACTGACCTGGACCCTGCAATCATAATCTGAAGCCCTTTTCTCTGTGTGTCCTCCATGAGAGGTCTGGAAGTTCGCAACACAGGAATGGGCCTTTCCTGCAGTGGCCCCCTGTTTGCGCAGTGTTCTCCCTGGGAAGGCTCACCTGCCTGGCACCTTCATTATACACCTTTAGGTGCCAGGTGGGGAAAAATGCTTCTCTTCAACCAGGCGTTTAGCGGATTAACATTCTATGGCTTTTTAAATATGTTTGTGGGATGGAGGCTATTGGGTTTTTTAACGTATTTTGTACAGTGGAACCTCTACCTGCGACCATAATCCGTTCCGGAGGTCTGTCCGGAGGTCAAAACGGGTCGCTGGGAGTGGTGCCATTGTGCGCAAGCGCGGGCAGCGATTGCTCACTTCTGTGCATGCGCAAACGGCAGCAAACCCACCAGTTACTTCCGGGTTTAACGCAGATGTTGGGTGAAATGGATGCAAGCGGAGGTGGACGTAATAAGAGGTTTGACTGTATTATCATTTTGTAAATTGCCCTGGGATCTTTGGACAAAGGACAGTATACAAATTTAATCAAAAACAACAACAACAACTCGCCCCAATGCTGTCACCCCATAGCAAACACAGTGGCCTGTGTTTTCCTGTTTGCTTTGTGTGGACAAGAGGAATTTAGAAGATTTCGTTTTGTCTAACCATTTCCCCAGGCTCTCTTGTCTTAAAATTCTTAGTAAACAGCCTGCCACTAGAGTTTTCCCAAAAGCAGTTGCCTTGCAACACAAAGCCTTAGAGTTCCCATCTTCTGGGAGTATTTTGACATATACACGACTTCAAAGGATGCCTCCTTCCACCTTCGCTGATTCTCAGATGAATCCAGTATATGTGCGCATACACACAGAGAGAAAATTTCTACACTAGTCTCTTGATAAAGGCAGAACTACAGAATCTAATGAGTCGGAAGAAATCTAAAATCCATACCTTTACTAGCCTAAAAAAAAAAAGTAAATCCATACATTTACTAGCCTACAAAATAGCAAGCAGTATACAAGCTTCTGGATCCCCCAAACTCTTCATCAGATAAGTTGGTAAAAAATGCAAAGGGGTGAGGGCAAGAGAGAGAAACCCAGTTGTTCAGATGATGAGTGTATATTATGAAAGTCCCTAACCTACATGGGAATATATCTGCAGGCTTAGTAGATCAGAACTAATGATGCTAAAAAAAGAACAACCTGAAAAGGTGACGAAGAAAAATACCACACCTGAAGTTAGAAGTGTTTTATAGTCAAAGTATGCTGCCTGCTTCCCCCCACATTCAGGCACCCTTCTGTCCTGCACACACTGAACTGAGCTGAAAGAGTTGTTTTCCTTTGGTGCTACCCGACACAACTGCAATGTGGTTGAAATAGGTTAGGTCCAGTCATGACCGACTCTGGTCTAAACCGCAGAGCCTAGGGCTTGCCGATTGGAAGGTCGGCGGTTCAAATCCAGGCGACGGGGTGAGCTCCTGTTGCTCAGTCCCTGCTCCTGCCATCTAGCAGTTCGAAAGCATGAAAAAAGTGCAAGTAGATAAATAGGTACTGCTCCAGAGGGAAGGTAAACAGCGTCTCGTGGTTGAAATACTGCAACCCTATTCCGGGAGGGCTTTCACATGGGGCCTTCCTACCTGACTGACATCCCGCGTGGAGGGAGGTTACAGAGCAGAGGTGGGAAAGACCCACAAAATTGTTCAATTCACCCATATGTGCATGATGGACATGCACTCACTATCACTCTTAATTGCAAGGGATTGCATGCCTCTGGTCTTGTGTGCAAAGGGCCACGCATTGTGTAAGTCACACCAAACTCAAAGGGGGATCAGTCCTGATGGCAGGATTGCACCCAAGTGATCTTCCCGCCAAATGAAGCAGGACTGTTTCGTGTCTTTAAAAAACCACACAGGCTATCACTACAGGTAAGACGAAAGAGCAGGTGATAAATTACCTAATACAGGCATGCTTTTTGGGGAAAGACTCTCCTCCCTGAAAGAGAGGGGAGTGGTTGTGGGCGGGAGCCTGAACACCGCCCCTAGCAGGGGGCGTAGCCCCCTGCCTCCAGCTCACCTGGCTGGCGCTCACGCCCCCCCCGGTGGCCATCCAACCAGGTGCCATGGGGGGGCGTGTCCAGCAGCCTTGATGCTGCAGCAGCGCCAGCCTCTCCCCGGCCTCATTTCTCTTCGTCGTCCTGTGCGAGTCACCCACCCTCCACTCCCATTGAGTTAGGGCTTAGGTCATTGGCCTTGCTATGGACCTTAGGTTGGTCGCCCCGGTTGCACGGGGGGCCTGGTAGGAGTTTTTCCATTTGGCATTAGGCTTTTTGGTTTTTTCGCCTACCTCGTAGCAATCGTCACAACTTTTGTGGTATTGGTGGGTAGGTTAGGCATTGGAATAATGTGCTGTGGTGTGTCGAAGTGCTAGGTGTGGCCATCGCCTATGCCTTCAATGTTTAGGGGTATTCCGTTAAAGGAATCTGGCGGTCGTGTATTCTGTCCGATGCCTGCTTGGCGGGAGGCCATGGCACGACCCTCGGTGACAGCAGGGGTGAGCCTATAGTTGGATTAGCATCAACAGGTGATGAACCCCTGATGAATAAACCCACTCGTTTCGCGATCCAATGCCTAAGCCAATACCTTTTCATTGCTGTAATCAATAAAGTTGTGGCCTTTTCTAGCCCATTAGCCTTATATCACGTGTCCCTGTGTCTTCTTTTCACGTCGCGGTGGTCGGGTCCTCGAACCACAAAGCTCTTCCTTGCTGAATGTAAAAGTGATCTAATTAGACTATTTCCAGATTCCTGCAAGTCTTACCAAACAACCAATTTTTATTATGTGTATATAGTACATAGATCAATCCTACAAAGTGTAAAGAATAATCAGAACATCACACATAATTCAGGTAATTTGCCATTGACTCCGAGTGAATACAACCCCACCCACACCTCCACATATAATGAGGCTGCCAAAAAATAGACCATTTTCTGGTACCTGCTAATAGAAAATAGACATAAAAATATTAGGTAAAGGGACCCTTGACCATTAGGTCCAGTCGTGACCAACTCTGGGGTTGCGGCGCTCATCTCGCTTTACTGGCCGAGGGAGCCAGCGTACAGCTTCTGGGTCATGTGGCCAGCATGACTAAGCCGCTTCTGGTGAACCAGAGCAGCGCATAATAAAAATATTGCTCTTCCCTTAAAAAAAAGTTTTAAACATAAAAGTGTAGTTCAGTATGGTATATTGTTGTTCGCTTAGTCTCCTCACAGGCACATTTCATAGGCTTCCTCTACCTTTTTAGCCCTTGGTAAATGCTTGCAAACTTTGGAGATTTGGAGACAGAAAGGAATACCAGATTATTCTATTAGACATCTGGCACAAGGCAGGCACTTCACTTAAAAATAATACATAGGATTTATCGAGAATGCAAATTATTTCAATAATCCTTACAACAACCCTGTAAAGACTAGTCATCATGATACTTATCTTGCGGATGTGAGCAATGAGACTGGGAGGTTGTGATTTCACTAAAGCAACCCAGTACGAGTTGAGGCAAAAATTGATCCAGAGGTTTCCTGGCTTAAAGGTTCACTAACCACTGAACCTAGAATTCGAAAGCACGTCAAAGTGCAAGTAGATAAATAGATACCACTCCAGCGGGAAGGTAAACGGCGTTTCCGTGCGCTGCCCTGGTTCGCCAGAAGCGGCTTAGTCATGCTGGCCACATGACCCGGAAACTGTACACTGGCTCCCTCGGCCAATAAAGCGAGATGAGCGCCGCAACACCAGAGTTGGCCACGACTGGACCTAATGGTCAGGAGTCCCTTTACCTTTACTTTAACCACTGAACTACACCAGCTGAAATCCTCTGTACACGTGTGGGGTGGGGGAAATTAAGCAGTGCACAGAAAGTTCTTAAAGCTGCCCCATGCTTAGGAATATATATCCCTACCATGTGAATGTGTTACAGAGATAACGGCAATGTTGAATGTCATTGCCAACAGTTTTATTCTTTACCCATCTCATGCTTCTGCTATTCACCGCCCAACCCCCACCCACTCAGTGAAGAAGGCAAGTCTCTGTGTTTGACTTACTACTCATTTGCCATACTCAGTTTCTCAGTCCCTTGAGAAACTACTTGTAAGCTTCATTGCTTGGGCCCCCCCCCCCAGCTTCTCTGGCTCCTGCACCATAGCAACAAGTAAAATTATCACTAGGGAAAGGTTTCTAGATAAGCACAAGCTTGTATCCTTGGGAAAATCACCTTTCCACCCAAAGAAAAGGGCATTAATGTGGATTTGCGGACTAACAAAATAATGCACTTCGTGTAGTATTATTTGTATTATTATTTGTGGGCGATTTTTGAAAGTTGAATGCTGATAAGCAAGAGTGCAGAAGTTCTTACTCACACAGTATCTATAAAGCGTCAGCTTCAGGGTTAGCAATGGTTGAAAACACTGAAAATAATTGGAGCACTTCATATACTGGGGAAATAGCTTTATTATCTGAGATAAGACGGGAAGCCAATGTCTAGAAAGGATTTTCTCCTTCGTAAGAGAATGCAATGAAATTAGCCACTGATTCTGCCACTGGAAAAATGTTTTGTGGAGAAATACCAAATAGGAAGCAATTTTAACTGGGTAAATTGCCAGGCTTCTCAAATGCAAACTCCCCCCCCTTTCTCCCCCCCCTTCAAGTGTAGTTATTCGCACTACGACATCATTCCACCACAGTTACACTTCTACTTTTTTATTTTTTAAGGGCTGTGACTGCTGTGTTAAATTTTCACTTTCCACCTCATCCACAAGAAGGCCTGTATGAACAAGAAGTACGTAACAAAGAAGTGACGTTAATTTGGCACATTGCACCATAACTGCTGTAGTGCAACAAATGTAGGAAATACCTCCCCCCCCCCATTGGAACATCTGTGGTATGAAAAGTTATTTTTCTGCAAGAACCTACGGACCACGCACAAACTGCTTCAGTTGCCGACGTGACAGTCCGGAAAGTTCTGAGGTCACAAATCAACTAGAACATGGGTAGGCAAACCAAGGCCCAGGGGCCGGATCCGGCCCAATTGCCTTCTAAATCTGGCCCACGGGTGGTCCGGGAATCAGCATGTTTTTACATGAGTAGAATGTTCCCTTTTATTTAAAATGCATCTCTGGGTTATTTGTGGGGCATAGGAATTCGTTCATATATATTTTTTCAAAATATGGTCCGGCCCCCCACAAGGTCTGAGGGACAGTGGACTGGCCCCCTGCTGAAAAAGTTTGCTGACCCCTGAACTAGAAGGTGGGAGTATGCGTGACTATCCTGATATTATTAAGAGCACAAGTCACCCTGAATGTGGATTAAAAGTCCCATTTGGAGGGGCCCTAATTCACTTAAAATCTCCCACAAGTTTAGGTCTGCGGTATGTTGGGAAAATCCTAGTAACTTCAAAAAGGGTTAACATTGCAATACATTCATGATCACGTACTCTACATCACCCAGCCCCAACACATGGTGATACAAAAGAATTTGGGCAAGAAAACCAATTTAAAAGCAATTATTTGGGGGTCACGGGGGGGGGGGATCTGTACCCTTTGACATTGGCGTTGGAAGTAATAATGTGATGTAGCCTACCCATGTGACTGAAACTACTGTATGCTATTTGTAGGACTTGGAGCTGGATGGGGGGGGGGTAATAACTGTTTGCTTTTTTTGGCCGTTAGCTTGCAAATGCAGTAAACACATTGATGGAATCTTAGAGGCTGTATTCTGCTCCACACTGGCACATCTAAAGTTTATCACGCAATCTAACACCCATTTATCAGCTACTTGCCCACATCAGTCTTGCTGATGCTTATGTTCCTTGTTAGATTCCTCGAGAATTACTTTCCTTTCCTTCTGTAAAAGAGAGAACTGCCAGTTCTGGGAATCTAGGCAAAACATTCCAACAATTCGATCCCTTAAAAGTATTCTGCTCAAGGGGCAACGCTGCTGGAAATTTTTGAGTGGGCTCTCTGTAGTGGCAACTCTGTCATACAACTATACATACAGAATTAATTTTCATTATCATTTCAGATCTTTTCTAAAAAATAATTTGAACAGCTCAGAGGATTAGTACGGCAGCTTTTCTAGATGCCTAAGCATGCTGGTTTAAAACGATTTGCTCACTGCAACTGCCATGTAACATTTTTCTGACTGCATTTGAAAAGATGTCATATATGACATACAAAACAACATTTCTGTTTCCTTTCCAAACACAGGACAGGAATAGTAATCAAGAAGGACAGCCTCTTCTGCATCATCATGTCACCCTTTCCCATTTAATGAGGAAATAGATGGTATTATGGTTTGAATCTCACCTATACTGTACTGTGAATTAATTAGATGCCCTTGGGCAAGTTGCTATCTTCCAAGCCCACCCACCTCCACTCCTTTTGCAACAGGAGGATAATATTTCCATTCTATCATAGGAAAGGATTCCTAATGCATGCAAAGTATTCTGAACACTGAGAAAAGGACACCAATGCTAAGAAAAATTATAAGCAGTCATTTTTCATGTGCCATCTGAAAACTCAGCCAATTTTTTTTTTTTTTTTTTTTTTTTAAGAAACAATAATCCTGCAGCTGGTGGCAGGTGATTAAGTTAAGTTCAGACAGGGAAGACATATGGTTATGACGCAGTTTAAAGGAGAATGGCAAAAGGTTATACAGTGCTGGGATGTATTAGCAGGTTTTGAGAGCCAATGTGGTGTGGAGTTTAGGGTGGCAAGGCTAGTAGACCCAGGTCCAAGCCTCTACTCAGCACTAAAATGCATTGGATGACCCTGGGTCTTTGCCTAAACTATGTCACAGGGTAGTTGTGAGCAAAGGTATGATATGCTGTGCATTTAACTGCGACTGCTATTCCTAAGCAAATGGTGTGTGTTCTTTTCAAGATTTTGTTTCTTGTTCATCGGTTGTAATATTAAGCTAAAGTATTTAAAAATCTTTTGTGTCTGAACACAGATAGATATGGTCTCATTGGCACAGGCCAATTCCATACCGAGAAAGTTCCACAACAATTCAGAGCACAACCACAATTCTCCTATCATTTTAAAAAAAAATACTGATACACAAGCTGCAACAAAACCACTGCTTCCCTGTCATTATCTCTGTTAAGGAAAAAAATTCCAGGGTGAGAGACTATTCAATAGCCCAGCTCATCGGGATGCAAGTCCCCCGCGGGTCTATGTGGTCTGTAAAAGAGGGAAGTTCTGGGGTTGTGGCACTCATCTCGTTTTACTGACCGAGGGAGCCGGCGTTTGTCCGCAGACAGTTTTCCAGGTCATGTGGCCAGCATGACTAAGCCGCTTCTGGCAAAACCAGAGCAGCGCACGGAAACGCTGTTTACCTTCCTGCTGGAGCGGTACCTATTTATCTACTTGCACTTTTGGGCATGCTTTTGAACTGCTAGGTTGGCAGGAGCAGGGACCGAGCAACGGGAGCTCACCCCATTGCAGGGATTCGAACTGCCGAAATTCCGATCGGCAAGGCCTAGGCTCAGTGGTTTAGACCACAGCGCCACTTGGAGTGGTCAGTAGACCACGATCTTTATTGTTGCGCAACAGGTCCTCACAGGAGTAAGAACCCCGAGCATGGGATGACACCCTCTTTTAAAACATCCCTCTTTCCCCCAGAATACACTTCGAGAGGCATCATTGATACATCATCACTACATCACTAAAAGGTAAAGGGGCCCCTGACCATTAGGTCCAGTCGTGACCAACTCTGGGGTTGAGGCGCTCATCTCGCTTTACAGGCCGAGGGAGCCAGCGTACAGCTTCCGGGTCATGTGGCCAGCATGACTAAGCCGCTTCTGGCGAACCAGAGCAGCGCATGGAAATGCTGTTTACCTTCCCGCCGGAGTGGTACCTATTTATCTACTTGCACTTTGACGTGCTTTTGAACTGCTAGGTTGGCAGGAGCAGGGACGGCGCGACGGGAGCTCACCCTGTTGTGGGGATTCAAACCGCTGACCTTCTGATCGGCAAGTCCCAGGCTCTGTGGTTTAACCCACCGCGCCACCCGCGTCCCTGGCGTCCCTACATCACTAGCATGTCACAAATGGGGAGGGGTATACAAGGGTTACACAAGTCCAACATTAGGTCACTTTATCAGACACCTTTCCCAGCACTTCTTAAGTACCCATCACCGAAAGAACAATAAAACTCTTTACCTATCCTTGCCCTCAGGACATGTCTGGAGATGGGCTTTCAAAACACCTTACTTGCTAAACTGCCTCTGCGGATGTCTATGGTTGCCCGCTCGGTCACTCCCTGGGTGGGGTGCCGTCTATGTGTTCTCTAGGGTTTTTTAAGACGCCGTGGGAGAATGCTGTTAACTAAACATGATTTGCCAGAGCTATTTGTTCTGAACAGAAAGATGAAGCTGAAACAGGGAGAAATGTACAAAAGAAAACAATAAATCTATGTGTTCTCACGCTTGGGGAATTATGGCGGGATACCCTGTTCCTGCTGCCTACAGTGACTTCCTGCTTCTTGGTTCATGGAGGGAAGTGGAGCCCAAATTCACCTTTCTTTAAGGGTTAAAATGGCATTGGAATCAGGAGAGTTGGTTAAAGTATGGATTTTCTACTAATTTCTAAAGCTAGGTATCTTCCTTGACCTGTCAAGTCGAAAGGATACATTCAGACATAATATTTGTAGCATTGTAACAACTTTAAAGATGTGCCCCCCCCATGTCATTTCCGTAACATCTCTATGAACATTTATTTTGTGATACAAGGGGCAAACAAAGCAACATTTTTACAGTCTTAAAAAAAATACAATATTTTGGGTTGGAAGAAGGGTAAATTAGAATACACCGATTGAAATCAGTGTGGAATGTTAGTAATGACTAACTTGTCATGATATTCAGATCAGTAGGAACTAGGTTCACCTAACGTACTCTGAATCCAAATCATTGTGTTACTTTATATCATTTTTACCCTGCCTTTCTAAAAATATGCATGATCTATATCCAGTCCTGGATCAATCGCTCCATTAAAATCTGTCACTAATTCCATAAATCAGAATATTGATTTAAAAATTCAGGTTATTTGGAACATTCACCAGAGGCAGAAAACACATTCACCGATGCTTTTATAGTCTCCCTTATAAGTAAATTGTTGCTATTTTGGACTTGGGAGACTCAAGCATTGTATCCAACTAGGTTTTAATCAGAGTTGGCCCATTGAAATTAATGAACATAAGTTAGTTGTGCTGGTTAATTTCAATGGGTCTCCTCTCAGTAGAACTATAATTGGAGACAACCCTCAGTTGCAGTCTTCCTGGGTTTTGTTGAAAGGGATCTCACACTATTTTGATAATACAGAAAACAAAACATAGTTTCAGTGGGATGTTAATAGGGTTTTTTAAGACGCCGTGGGAGAATGCTGTTAACTAAACATGATTTGCCAGAGCTATTTGTTCTGAACAGAAAGATGAAGCTGAAACAGGGAGAAATGTACAAAAGAAAACAATAAATCTAGTATAGAATGAAAGTGCCATTTAAATAAGATTTCTTGAGCATTCTTGCTTAATGTTTAGATTACTTACTTCAAAATGAAATAAAATATGTTACATTATTAATAGTGTGCTTTTTCTTAAGGCACTGGACTCTCCTTTTCTGACAAAACCATTTACCAATATTAAATCTATGATTAACAACAATAATTTTTTTAAAAATTTTTTTATTAAGAATTTTGTTAATACAATAAAGAAAGAAAAAAGAAAAGACAGAATAAACAAAAAGAAACAAAGAATAAAACAAACATGAAATTATACATCTTGTAATAGCCATCTTTTCTTCATTTTTTTTTCTTTTTGGACTTCCTCACGTCTCTCGCTCCTACTTTCCAGGTTAATAAAACTTTAGCCAGCAACTTATCACCTTATTTTCATTCTTATTATACAGAATTCCAATATTTTATCCATAACTTTGAATATTTTTGTCAAAATCCTAAATGCCAAATTTTAAAATAGTAGTTATTCAAAATTTATTGTTCTCATACAATTCACTCATTCTCGTAGTCTTTTCAACTATCTTTATGGTGCCCTGTTGTTTTCGAATCTCTCATCCTTCTTAACACTCATATAGTTTACAATGTTTTTGTAAATAGTCCTTAAATTTCTTCCAATCCTCCTCCACTGCTTCTTCTCCCAGGTCCCGGATTCTGCCAGTCATTTCTGCCAGCTCCATGTAGTCCATCAGTTGCATCTGCCATTCTTCCAGGGTGGGCAAATCTTGAGTTTTCCAATATTTAGCTACGAGTATCCTTGCTGCTGTTGTTGCATACATAAAAAATGTTCGATCATTCTTTAACACCCTCTGGCCAACAATGCCCAAAAGGAAGGCCTCTGGTTTCTTAGGGAAGGTATACTTAAATACCTTTTTCAACTCATTATATATCATTTCCCAGAAGACCTTAACCCTAGGGCAAGTCCACCAGAGGTGGAAGAACGTTCCTTCAGTTTCCTTACATTTCCAACACTTATTGTCTGACAGGTGATATATTTTTGCTAGCTTGACTGGGGTCATGTACCACCTATATATCATTTTCATAATGTTTTCTTTCAAGGCATTACATGCCGTAAACTTCATACCGGTGGTCCATAACTTTTCCCAGTCAGCAAACATGATGTTATACCCAATGTCCTGTGCCCACTTTATCATAGCTGATTTAACCGTTTCATCCTGTGTATTCCACCAACAACAATAATTTTCAATGTTGTTGTTGTTGTTGCTGCTGCTGCTGTTACTATTATTATTATTTCTACACAGCCCTCTATCCGAGGCTCACAGGGCAGTTTACAATAAGAAAGCACAAAAATGCATACCATTGCAACAAACAAAAACAGTATTAAAAGATCTCAAGAATTCAGCACTGTTTAGGGAAGTTTTTAATGTTTGATGTTTTATTCTGTTTTTAATCTGTTGGGAGCCGCCCAGAGTGGCTGGGGAAACCCAGCCGGATGGGTGGGGTATAAATAAATTATTATTATTATTATTATTATTATTATTATTATTATTCACCCAGTAAGTAAGTGGAAGTTACTACACTTGCTATGGCTTTTCACAACAACTTTATGCTATAGATAAGAAATGCATATTAATTAAGAAAGGATTTCCCTGATTTTTCAGGCATTTGATGGCTAAAGGCCTTTTGAAAACTGTGACCTATTTTAAAACAGTGATCTTCAGAATACTTTATTTATCCTGTTATGTTCAAAGTATTGGGCTCTAAGGGTTTGGAATTTCTAAATAATTGATGATCTCCTAACCAAAAGGGATGCACATCAAAGCAAGAAGCTGCAGCTTCTGTTCACTTGATGAAGCTACACAAACAAGCAAAACATGTGGATAAGGATGCAAATACGAAAGGAAAAAAAAACACAAACAGATTTCCAAAACATAAGTCTATTATGACATATTTCATGAGTTCCACTGGTTATAAATCCATAAATTATGAATCGGTAGTCAGAATTACACAAAAACCCATAATGATGCAGCTTTCTCAAGTGTCTCCACTGCAAATACCAAACTTCAGATAACAAAGCCCTTTCCTAGTCTTATTTACTGTATTTTAATAATTAAAGCAGCAAACTCTAGCCCTAAATGTTGTTCAGAATATATCAGAAACTGTTAATATGGCAAATCTGTTGGTCTTCCAGTTACAAAACCCTTTAAGAACCCGTTTTATATGCTTGGATCAATTTCTGTGCCTCTGCACTTCTGAGTTTAATGCTGGCAGCATAATAATTTGGCCCATGCATGCAAATATGGAGGCCTGACGTAAATCATAAGAAAACAAGGCAGAGTTGAAACTAATAGCTTTTTAAAAGAACATTTGCACCCGGGTCAAAAATACCCGGTTTTGGGTGATCTTTTGGCACTTGTTGCAAAAAATAAAAAATATTTTTTTTTGGGGGGGGGGGGGAATCACCTGTTTATTTTAACCCACAGGCTCTCAATCTCAGATAGCTTTACTAGCTATCAGTGACATTATGATGCAGCCAAATATGATTAGCTACTTAACATTGTGATGCCACCCTCTTCATTATGTGATCCTTAATTAGCTGTGATCACACTGATGAAAAACTCAGGAAGAAAAAGGAAGCACCAGCCAAGCGGGAAAACATTGCCGAAGTTGAAGTATGAGCCAGAGGAAGCAGTGATGTTGAACAGTGTCAAAAACACAGAATATACGTATGCTTCTTTTCTGTACGATTTCGATTCAAGCTGATTCCCCCCCCCCCATACAGAATTTGTCACCTTGAAAAAACTTTACTCATTTTAAATAAAATGTTGGTATATGGACAAATAAAAGCAAGTGATATTTGATGTAATTTTGGTCATAAACACAGACTTTGGAAGGGCTCATTCTACAATGCTAATACAAATAAAATTTCCCTCTTTTGTGGGGCTAAAGACAGTGTGGGAAACGGATATGGGGGGAAAACTGGTGTCAGATCACTGTGTGGCATGTGTAGTCTCTCACCGCAGTCCTTTCTAAATAATCAGGAAAACTCTCATGCGCTCATTCGTCAGTGGTTTTATACATCAGTTCAAATGGCCCACATTCAGGGTAATGGGGCCAAGAAAGGTCTATATAGTTAAAGCCGTGGTTTTCCCAATAGTGATGTATGGAAGTGAGAGCTGGACCATAAAGAAGGCTGATCGCTGAAGAATTGATGCTTTTGAATTATGGTGCTGGAGGAGACTCTTGAGAGTCCCATGGACTGCAAGAAGATCAAACCTATCCATTCTTAAGGAAATCAGCCCTGAGTGCTCACTGGAAGGACAGATCCTGAAGCTGAGGCTCCAGTACTTTGGCCACCTCATGAGAAAAGAAGACTCCCTGGAAAAGACCCTGATGTTGGGAAAGACGGAGGGCACAAGGAGAAGGGGACGACAGAGGACGAGATGGTTGGATAGTGTTCTCGAAGCTACCAGCATGAGTTTGACCAAACTGCGGGAGGCAGTGGAAGACAGGAGTGCCTGGCGTGCTCTGGTCCATGGGGTCATGAAGAGTCGGACGCGACTAAACAACTAAACAACAACAATGCTCTGTGTTGGTGGAAATGCAACGAAAGAGGCGTTTATTGCACTGCTGGTGGACCTGCCCTGCTCGGCTCGAGCTAGCTGCCCAGGAGGCAGACCCTGCCCACTATCCCAACTGGCCCAATCATGAGCAGGCAAAGGAGGTAGGCCACTCCCAGCGGGTGGGCGTGGGGAGGCCAGTTGGCTCCACCCTCTGGGTATATAAGGAGGGCCTGTGGCTTGCCTAGGCAGCCATTTCTTAATCAGATCTCCCTTCCTCCCTCTCTACTGTATTTGGCTGACGTGTTGCTATGGTAGACCTTGCTATGGACACTTTTGGTCGCTGTATTCAGGACCAGGTTGGAATTTGCCCAATTGGCAAATTGGCTCCAGCCCTGTGGTTTTTGCCATCCTCACAGCAATTGTCATAACTTTGGCAGTTTAGCATCGGGTAGGCATAGTCTTGGATGGAAAGGAGGTTGTAGCCTTGCTGGCCCCTCCAAAAAGGGGGCATCCCATTAAAATGATCCAGGGGAGATGCTTCTGTCTGGACGCCCAGGTGGGGGTTAGGGCCACAGCAATCCCCAGGTGTAATCCTGCAGAGCAGCTACTCCTTGATGTAGGTCAATAACTCTCTTGTTTCCAGTTGACCCTGAATTTAAGTCCTTCCAGCAGGCTGGCTGAAAATGGTTGGTTCTACCCAATGCCTAGGGACGCAGGTGGCGCTGTGGGTTAAAGCCTCAGCGCCTAGGGCTTGCCGATCGAAAGGTCGGCGGTTCGAATCCCTGCGGCGGGGTGCGCTCCCGCTGCTCGGTCCCAGCGCCTGCCAACCTAGCAGTTCGAAAGCACCTCCGGGTGCAAGTAGATAAATAGGGACCGCTTACCAGCGGGAAGGTAAACGGCGTTTCCGTGTGCGGCTCTGGCTCGCCAGAGCAGCGATGTCACGCTGGCCACGTGACCCGGAAGTGTCTCCGGACAGCGCTGGCCCCTGGCCTCTTAAGTGAGATGGGCGCACAACCCCAGAGTCTGTCAAGACTGGCCCGTACGGGCAGGGGTACCTTTACCTTTACCTTTACCCAATGCCTATGCCAAACTTTTTACATCTGTGGTCTGATTTGACCCGAATACTAGTTGTCATGTCTCATTCTTCACTGATTTCAAGGCAGTCCGTAGGGCAGAGGGATGTCTGGGCACGCAAATGGAAAGATGCTTCATCAATTACTTTAGAGAGCTGGTATGAAGAGCTTTGTTTAGAGCTATTTCATTATTTTCACAGAACCAGAAGACTGTGCAGCAGTGTAGTGGAATTTAATGCTAAACATGTATGATCAACCTTTCCAGTTGCTTATACCCACTAAGTATTCAGTTGTTTGTTTGTATATATATATATATGTATATTTAATTTGATCTTCTTATTTGTTTTTACCCTGACTGTATATATACCTGCATATATACTGTATATGCATTCAGACTGTATGCTGTGTGAAAAAATTTTAAAGCACAAAACATATGCTACTAAACCTCAAAGAACTACCACAAGTCAAATTAAGTCAAACTGGCCAGCGATTATTTAACTACTACAGTGGTACCTCCGGTTGCAGACAGGATCCGTTCCAGAGCTCTGGTCGGATCCCGAGGTTTCTGCAACCGGAGGAACCGCATCTGCGCATGCGCGCACAGCAAAACATTTCCAGGGGTGCTCCTTTTGCAATCTGAAGTTTATGTTACCCAAGAGTAACGTAAGTCGAGGTGCTACTGTATTCAAATATTGCCAAATGTCCCATGAAGTCAAGAATACGAGTGTGTAGCCTATTTTAATTTCAACATGGAAATTATAACTGAAGAAAAGTTAGTACAGCCTTTCTGTAAAACCATCTTGTCATAGTAAGTAAGTAAATAAGTAAGTAAGTAAGTAAATAAATAGGTTTCCCCCCCCCCCAAATGATAATTTTTAGTTCAAACAATGCATAGTCATTGCTCGGTTATTGTGTTGAATCCAAACATTTTAGCTCAGTGTTGTGCAGCTGCTACTCAGTGTTTGCAGGGAATCCAGATGTCTTCTATGAATGAAGTAATTCTGTTGCACCTAGCAAAACAAAACTTATTCAATATTCTGGACATTGGGAAAGCTTTCAAGGCAGACAGTGCATGACCCAACTAAAGACAAGTCCCATTGACTGAGTCAAGTATAGGGATGGATCGATAAGGCTAATCTGGGTTTGTTCCACTTTTGCAACTTTCCTTTTTAAGGTTCTGTTTCTGGGGTTATGTGAGATTGAAAAATAGAAATCTGCATGAAATACTGACCCTCCCAGACAAAGGAAATGTTTCTACTGATGATAATGATTCAATTTCTTCCCTGCCTTTCACCAGCAGGGCAGGTTACAACAATATAAAATTCAACATTAAGAACGGCTAAAACAAATTACAGTCACATCCTGTATAGGGTGCATCCTGTAAACACATATCTCAGGTGCCAAAGACTAGGGTAAAGAGACCATCTTCAGCATACAGCAGAACCAATAAATGAAGGTGCCATACACACCTCTATGGAGAGGGAATGCCACAATGCCACAGGCAATGTCCTCTCCCAAGCCGTTACCACATGAACCTCTGAACGTGCTGGATCTGTCAAGATGGCCTCTCTGCCAGTCTCAACAGTAAGGGACGTAGAATTTCAGACATTATTGTTGTTCACTCTGAGCCCAGCTTTGGCTGGGGAGGGCGGGATATAAGTAACATTATTATTATTATTATTATTATTATTATTATTATTATTATTATTATTATTGACATCAACGTGAGCAGAAATACACCAGCAACCAATGAGCATTTATGAGGTCATTAAAGAACTGCCTTTTAATTTTCTTTTTCTTTAAACCTTCTGCTTGGTTTGCCATAGAGCAGTGGAATGGGCAAAAGATTCTGTTTCCAGGAAGAATGTGGGGAGAGAATTACTTCGGAGAAAGGGCCAACTAGCCTGGAGTTGCAGTTTCATTGTCCAGCTGCTCTTCCCTTTTGCCTCTGCAGTTTGGTGAGTGGCTGGAGTGAGGCACCAAAACAAATCAAGGTTCAGACAGGATCCTGGATTCTGACATAATGACAAACGGGACTTGAAACGTGCCAATATATATAAGCCAACAACAAACCACATTTCCACATTAATGGCTGTTGCTCCCAAACGACAACAAAACCCGCAGGGCTGGTTAGGAGTCCAATATCCTGAGATCACAGGTTCTTCCACGTCTGTGCTATTCCTCATTCCCATAGATAAAACTGCATAATGGGACATGATAGGTTTTTTTTTTTAATTGTCTTACATGTTTTCATACTAATTATGCACAGCAAACCTGCAATATTGAAAGTGTCTCACTGAAATCCATCCTTATCTATTTGACAAATTGCCTTCATTAAAATATCCATAATTAAGGAAAAGCCCCTGGTGTGTAATGGGAATTATTAGTTTAAAAGCTGCAATAACCAAGTCAACCTTCTTGTTTGTGCACTTCCAAGGCACAGCTGTGGGCCTATACTGTGTGTAATTGTGTGTAAGTGGACCCATGCATGAGAACATGAAACTTCAACTGACTGTAAAGGCAAGAGAAATCACTTAGCACAACCCTTCTGATACTCCACCACTTCAGACGGTGGTGTGTGTGTGTCTGCAAAATGAATGTCTGAATACCTCCACAAACATCAACATATTTCTATCCATGAAAATATAGGATGACAAGGAAAGGGCTCTATCCTGAGTCTATATGCGGGGAATATTGAATACAGAATCTCCCCTAGTCTGAAACTATTCAGGAACTATTTAGCTGCATGTATAGATAAACTCTGGGACGCAGGTGGCGCTGTGGTCTAAACCACTGAGCCTAGGGCTTGCTGATCAGAAGGTCGGCGGTTCGAATCCCCGCAACAGGGTGAGCTCCCATTGCTCGGTCTCTGCTCCTGCCAACCTAGCAGTTCGAAAGCACATCAAAAGTGCAAGTAGATAAATAGGTACTGCTCCGGCAGGAAGGTAAACAGTGTTTCCGTGGACTCCTCTGGTTCGCCAGAAGCAGCTTAGTCATGCTGGCTACATGACCCGGAAGCTGTCTGCGGACAAACACCGGCTCCCTTGGCCGGTAAAGCGAGATGAAAGCCGCAATCCCAGAGTCGCCTTTGACTGGACTTAACCATCCAGGGGTCCTTTTACTTTACCATTCCTTTATAGATAAATTCTAATTTGTATTTGCAGCTGTGGGGGAGAGCAGGTCAGATCTAGGGTTTGCCAATGTCTACTAGAGAAATGCCCTTTTTGTTTTCACATAAGCTAGTCAACCTCCTTCAGTTTGTGCAACAACCTAGATTGGCTACAGATCTGGTGGCTGGGAAATGACAGCCAAGCTATAGACATTAGATTACTACTGCATGATAGAGCCTCTGAAATTTGATCAGACTCCAGTATATAATCATGTCATCTGCAACGCAGCATAGCAGGGGGGGGTGGGACTTTGATTTCATCTTTGCCTCTCTACGGCTGCATGAAGGTTAAACATGCTTCCATCAGAACTTTTGCAGCAGAATCAAAATGAAGTTGCTAACAACTTCACAAGAGCTGCCAACACTGCATATGGTAATCTTTCAGAAATATTCTCTGAGCTGTTAAGTACTTATGGAAATAAGGTTCTGACAGGCAGGAATTCTAGTGAGAAAACTAACTCCCCTGGTTGCATTGACGTGAGCCATTTCTGGGTGAAATATTCTTGTCAAGTCTCATGGGGCTCTATGCGTTGATTCGTCTGGGAGGTGACTCCGAGGAAGCGCTCTGGGGAAGCAAAATTAGAATCTGCCTTGGAGAAGAATGCCATATGCTGCATGAAACCTCATGTTACGGACAGCACTGGAAACAAGATACCAGAAAGAATTCCCATCTTAATTGTCAGCTGTCCTATGGGAAGAAGATGGGAGGAGACATACTGCACTAGTTCAAGATGTATAGTTGCTGAGAACTTACTTTCCCTCCCTGTTATTTCCAGAGCATCCTCCATCCTAATTTGCCCTGTAGATGAAATGGGAGTTTGGCACTTCAGGAACTGTTTGAGGGAAAATGCCATCTAATGTCCTGAAACTTAGTAGTAATAATAATAATAATTTATTATTTGTACCCCGCCCATCTGGCTGGGTTTCCCCAGCCACTCTGGGCGGCTTCCACAAATACCAAAAATACACTAATATGTCATACATTAAAAACTTCCCTTAAGATGTCTTCTGAATGTCAGGTAGTTGTTTATCTCTTTGACATCTGATGGGAGGGCGTTCCACAGGGCGGGTGCCACTACCGAGAAGGCCCTCTGCCTGGTTCCCTATAGCTTTGCTTCTCGTAATGAGGGGACCGCCAGAAGGCCCTCGGCACTAGACCTCAGTGTCTGGGCAGAATGATGGGGGTGGAGACGCTCCTTCAGGTATACTGGGCCGAGGCCGTTTAGGGCTTTAAAGGTCAACACCAACACTTTGAATTGTGTTCAGAAACGTACTGGGAGCCAATGTAGATCTTTCAAGACCTTTAGTGGGCCAATGTAGATCTTTCAACATCTTTAGTGGGCAGGTGGCAAAGTGAAAGCTGGGGGGCAAGTGATTCTATCTGTCAAACACAGGCATGTTCTATCTAATTGGCCAAGGGGAAGGCTTCAGTTTGATAAAAGAAAAAAGAGGTTTGGATAGGCCTTTGTTGGAAGTTTTTCATGGGAACTTCCTTTGATTGCAGGGGTGAGTACAGAGCTTTGTGAGTAGATGGGAGGAGGGGAGTGAGCTGGTGGAATCCGAGGATAATGTTTTAGTTCTCTCACTTTAAGGCAACCACCAAATCAATATATAAAAGCATAAAAAATTAGATGTATGTCCTGTTCTTCTGTACATTTCCTATTGGTCTCATGGTAGATGGGGAAAAAAAATATGGGGGCAAGGAATTCTGAATTTGACAAAGGTGCCCTTTCTCTATACAGAGGTTAAATGTATTTCAATCGCAAATAGGTCTTGCAAATATTTATAGAATACATTCAGCATGTTTGAAACAATGCATTAAGAGTTCTCTGGTGTACTGATGGCAAAAGTTTAGTACAAGATTTGCTTAAGCAGAAACCAAAGCCTGTTTATAGAAAGCAGAAAGAAGAACTTAATAGTGTAAGAAAGCAAACAAAAAAAATCCCCAAAACTAACACATCCCCCCCCCCCAAACACATTTTGGCTTTAAAGGTACCATGTGTGAATGATTATTTACTGAAATTGGCTATTCCTCTGCCTCTCTGTACAGCTTTTGTTCCCAGTGTCAGTCAGAAGCCAGCCACCTGCTCTTTCGTATCTTCAAAGTAGGTCAGCTGTGAGCCAATCAATCTTCCATCTTCATTACTATGAAACCCAAAAGCCTAAGGCAAATGAACCATTTGAAGGAAGATGCAATGATAGCTGTGGCATTTCTCTTTCCAGAGTGTTAGCCATTTGCATCCGGACACACCAATCTAGAAGGTAATCTTTCAGTGACAAATAGTGACAGGCATTGCTATTAATTAGTTGCTATTGTGAATAGCAGGCAGAGCAGCTCATAAAGCAACATTTATGCATCATTTATGCACTTGTTTATTGTTCTGGAGCTGTGATCTTAAAAATAAAAAGGGTTGGGTTTTTTTGTATTACTCCTTTAAAATATTTCATTCCGGTCCTAAGGACCAAACTAGAAGAGACATTGACAGAATAACCTGTAGTTTAAAAAACTAAACAGAAGCCACGAGGGCCCCATTCAGACTGGGACTGTGGTCCTGGGGATATTTAACTATCACCTGCCATGCCATATTCCTGAGTTGCTACTTGCATCATAGGGGGAAATTAAAAAATGTCCAGATGTTTGTAAGTTTTTCTCACCACTGCAAAGAGCATCTTCAAGGGATGGGAAATATTTGACCTCCTTCCTTCTGTTTCAAACCCATCCACCACACACAACCCCTTGGCTTTTTTTTTTTATAAAAAAATAAGTTTGTACTGAGAAATTAGTGTTCAGGTCTCTACAGGCAGCAAAGGGAATGATTTCTATCAAAATCTTCTCTCCCCCCCCCCATTTTCAATCCCCTAGATTCCCCCCCCCATTCTACACAAACTAGCCTTGAAAAGCTCTAGCCAACAGCATGAATGAAGGCTAAAGATAATGCAAGGATTCATGCAGGATTGCTCACATAAGTAACTACCCTTTCTGAAATTACTGCTGGTACCCTATCCAACATCCAGCGTACGTTTTGTCCATTGGGGATGGAGTAGCAAACACAGAGTGGGGTGGGCTTGAGGTGAACTGTGTTGGTGACTGTGTTGGTAGTTCACCATACCTCAACCAGTGTCATAATATCAACAGAATATGCGGAGCCGCATAATGTAACGAATGTAATGCCCTACAGACTATTATACCTGGTTTCTACATTCCTGGACCAGTGGGAGGCTGAACGGCTCAGCAAATCACACACTTGACCTCGCTGGCACCTGGCACCCTTATCTCAGAACATCCAGCAGTGAGGGATGTGATCCTCAAGACAGGAGACCAAGCACTGTGTAATTTAACCCATTGTTCAGATTGCACCAATAAACTGTGCTTACCTTGATTCTGCTAGCAAACAGTCAAGGAGGGATGTTTCCTTCTTGTCTGAATTCTCACAACACCCCTAACTCTGGCGGAAATACTGGTAGGAGCTTTAGGAAGTTTGTTTGTAAGAAAGGTTGCCTTCAAAGAAGCCATTGTCACCTACTACCCTGCTTCATCACACCCACTCCCCACCCTGAAAATCTTTTCCCCTTAGGATAGCGGGTAGTGAAGGAGAATGGGACCCTGGAACATTTGCATGGAATGATGGAAAGGGGAAGGCCTCATGCATTTTGGAGAATCCAAATTAAACATCTAAATGACTCATTCTTTTTGGGGGTCAGCAGTGGGATGTATGTGCATCTCTGGTGAAGTTCCACGTGGGGAACCTGGGAGAAATGAGAGCAAGCCCTTTCAGGAACCACTTAATCACGGCATGGGAAGACTGGGACTACCCCCCCCCCCGCTCCCAGTTTCAAAGGATGCTGCTGCAGATGAGCGCCTAAAGCTTAAAATTGCACCACCAGAAAGTTCTGCTAGCACCATCATCATTTATTAAATGCGTATGACTGCCCATCAACAAATATTATCCAGGCCCCTTAAAGAGTAGAGTATGTTCTTAGAAATAATCACATGGTACCTGCCTTTTGGTATTTTATCATGCCAAGTGTTGCGCAATGGGTCAGTGTCCCCAGCTGTTAACCACAAGGTTGCTGGTTCAAGCCCACTCAGGGGTGGCTGTGAGCAAGATTCCTGCACTGCAGGGGGTTAGGCTAGATGACCCTCTGGGTCCCTTCCAACTCTACAATTTTATACAGTGGTACCTCGGGTTAAGTACTTAATTCGTTCCGGAGGTCCGTACTTAACCTGAAACTGTTCTTAACCTGAAGCGCCACTTTAGCTAATGGGGCCTCCTGCTACCGCCGCACCACCGGAGCACGATTTCTGTTCTCATCCTGAAGCAAAGTTCTTAACCTGAAGCACAATTTCTGGGTTAGCGGAGTCTGTAACCTGAAGCGTATGTAACCTGAAAACCTGAAGCGTATGTAACCTGAAGCGTATGTAACCTGAGGTACCACTGTAATTCTAAGCTGCAATTGATGGACCACATATCTAAATGCACACTTCTTCTTCAAAACAAAACAAAAGACAACCTTCTTTTGCACAGAAATCTAGATAATCCAAGAACAGGTGAAGTGCTCTGATATGCTGACCTAAGCCCCAGTTTCATTCTGAAGTGATATAACCCCAGCAGAGCTATGACCATACCACATTTTGAATGTGAAGACTGGCTCTCTGTTTAGTTGCCTGAATGTTTGATGTGAGACAAAATATAGAGGGCATACAATATATGGGTCAAGGGGTTGATATACCTGAATGCCCTGGTCCTGTCTTTGAGCTGGCCAGATGGCTCCCTACCACCGCCAGTGCCTTTGCCCATTAAAAGCAGGCAAGGGACAACTAAAGACACAAGAGTCCCCAAACTGCCAGCTGAATATTTGTCAGTTCAACTCAGCTCAAATTAAAGCAACAAGCTGCCAATTTTAGATCGAATTTGTGAAAATAAGCACATTAACATTTCATAGCAAAGGTCAATTAACTAATTGAGTTTTATTTATATAAACATTGCCTATAATTTCATTTACAGAGGTAATTCAAGTGAGACAATAATTACAGAGGTCTATCTGATTAAATATGGTACCACTTTACTATCTAGGGTGCACACAGGCAGAATATTTCTGTTCTCATCTGTGAGAGGAAATGCAGCAAAAATCCCCATAGATCAGAACTGGAAGCCGCTATACAATGTTGTCATCTCAACAGAGTCGACCTGCAAATGCCCCCACCCTCTATATCATGGTCCCAATTTCAACTGCTCAGTGTAGGTCTGGGGAGATGAACACGCCCCCCCCCCCAGTTTCTGTGATGTAAAGGGAAGTTGTGAGTTTGATAGGGATTCAAGCCTCACTTAGGCCCTAGGGATGGGAGTGGTTCTGTGGGGCAGGCTGAGGATTGGGTAAAGGCTTCAGCTGGTAGGGAACGTGAGGAGTAGGGAACTCATGGGGAAGAAAGCTTGGAACTGAAGCAGAAGAAAGAGAGGCAGCCCTTAAAGTATTCACATATATAAAATACTGGAGGGATTTAATGCTATAGCTGCTGAATCTGATAGAGCTCAGACCTATCCCTGTCTTGATGTACCTCCAAACCATCTCCTGCTTCATCTGGCTACAGTCAGAATTCTTTTTTCCCACTAACCGAACCAGTGTACCAATTACGGCATTCAAACTAGAAACAAAATTTTCCAATGTGGCCATTCTGCTAAAGACTCCCTCTGTTTGTTTTTGCCAAGAGACACTGGTCACATAGAAGTTCCCACAGTGAGAGAGTTTCAGTCTCTGTTGTGGCCAAGTCTATTATGCCAGAATTGTTACTAGTATTGTTGAGTTTTTGTTGTATGGAAGAAGCTGAGGTTGCCTGGGAGTATACGTATCAGCTTCTAACAAGTATGGGTCAATTGACCAGTTAGCTAAGCTTCCATTAGAGGAATATGTAGCAAAACCTCTTACTTGTGATAAGGCATCTCCAAACCAATTTCTTACACCCTTTTCATGTAAGGAACCAGGATTGCCCATACAATATAAATTACCGTATTTTTCGCCCCATAGGACGCACCGGCCCATAGGACGCACCAAGTTTTTTTGGGGGGAAATAAAGAAAAAAAAATTTATTTCCCCCCCCAGGCGCTTGTGGGGCCGGCAGCGGGGAGAAGCGCTCTTCTCCCCGCAGCCCGCCTGCAGACCAGGTCCGGGGACAGCGGGAGGACGCGCTGCGCCTCCCAACTGTCCCTGGAGCTTGCGGGGCAGGCAGCGGGGAGAAGCGCTCTTCTCTCTGCCGCCCGCCTGCAGATCAGGTCCGGGGACAGAGGGAGGACGCGCTGCGCCTCCCAGCTGTCCCCGGAGCTTGCGGGGCAGGCGGCCGGGAGAAGCACGCGTCTCCCCGCCGTCAGCCTCCAAACCACATCGGGAGACAGCGGGATGGCGGCGTTCCGCCTCCCCGCTGTCCCCCGACCTTGTGGGACTGGCGCTGCGGCTCTCCTGAAGCCTGGAGAAAGCCTGCATTCGCCCCATAGGATGCACACACATTTCCCCTTCATTTTTGGAGGGGAAAAAGTGTGTCCTATAGGGAGAAAAATACGGTAATGCATCTTGCTGCAAATGCTTTGATGTTACCTCCACCTCCCTTGCTCCAACTGCTGATTCACAATAGTCCAGCACAAATTTCTGGATGACTTATCTGAAGCTCTGCAGATCTGTGCTTCCCTTTGGTGGAGATGAGCTTACTTATCAGCTGAGTCAAAACATGTGCTCTCCCAAGCATCTGTCCTCCAATTAAAATATATGGCATTTAAACCCACTTTTGTAAAAAAGTAAAACAGATCCCTATATGTTGCAGTTAACAGTAACAGCTGAGCCAACTGACTTTAAAACTATTCAAAATAAAAACAAATTAAAACAGAACATGGCAGCCTTGCTTGCCGCGATCTACAACAGGAAGGGATGAGGAGTTTTATGCAACATCATTAACTCATATCCAGCAAGGTTTTGCATATTGTAGTGTGTGCATGTACAAGCTTTGAATACAATTCAGGATTTGCAAAAGATTACATGACTTTGCTAAATTACAACCTATAATTACACTGAGGAAATCAGTGCTGCAAGCTATGCCTTAAAACAGAACCTTGGTCCACGCACAAGCCAATTTCCAGGTACAAGGGCTCAGCCAATATTGTTCTCAGAGGACAGATTTACTCACAATTGCTGCAGGTACAATCCTCCAACTGTTAACATGAACAACAAAGCTGCCGTTGATTTTAATGGAACAGGACTGCAGCTATTTTACACACACCTTCCTCTAAAATGACCCGGTGCTGGCCATTCTTGGAAAGCATATCCCATGCTAGAAAGAAGATATAAGCCAATTTCATTAGTGCAATGCCTGCTGAGGGGGAGGTACCCCAGGTAAGTGACTGGGAAACGATGCCTGTCCACCCTTCATAGAACTGTCTGTGTTTTGTGAGTTTATTTATGCCTATTTCAAATCTGTTCCCATGGAAACTGAAACAAAACTGGCCACCAGCTGAGTCAGCTTCTACTGCTGCCTTCCAGTTATCACAATGTCATCTGTTTCCCTAGAAACTGATGTGGAAAATGATTTTTTATATATAAAAAAATAAGGGACAACGATTATTTTTTATAGGAACACGAAACATCTCTTTCAGCTGGTCCCAAGTCAGCTTCTATTTAAGCAACAGTGGGTTTTGAAAGGGCTTTTCGAGGGGGCAGGATGAAACCTTTAATTTCGCCCATCATGGAATAGTGCCAGTAGCCAGCAGGCAGGAGATGCTGAAATGGACAGCTCTCACTTTCAACTTCTGGCTGCCTGCCTCCCGAGTTTCAGAATGGCTGGGTTTGCAAATGAGTTCTACCACGCAGACATGTTTGGCTTCTAAAGACGGGCGTGATTAAAATAAAATAAAATGATGTAATTTAGACTGATAGCAGAAACGGATGGATGCAATTGCATTCAAAGAGCAAACTGAGTAACAAGCTCTGCCTCAGGCTAAGCACCCTTAGACATTAAAGGTAAAGGTAAAGGTACCCCTGCCTGTACGGGCCAGTCTTGACAGACTCTGGGGTTGTGCGCCCATCTCACTCAAGAGGGCAGGGGCCAGCGCTGTCCGGAGACACTTCCGGGTCACGTGGCCAGCGTGACAAAGCTGCATCTGGCGAGCCAGAGCCGCACACGGAAACGCCGTTTACCTTCCCGCTGGTAAGCGGTCCCTATTTATCTATTTGCACCCGGAGGTGCTTTCGAACTGCTAGGTTGGCAGGCGCTGGGACCGAGCAGCGGGAGCGCACCCCGCCGCAGGGATTCGAACCGCCGACCTTTCGATCGGCAAGTCCTAGGTGCTGAGGCTTTAACCCACAGCGCAACCTGCGTCCCTTAGACATTACCTTGGTCAATTACATGCTTTCATAATGTACACTCCTTCGATAATTTTTTGTGTGTGTGTGTGTGTGTGGCTAATTCAAGCTGTTAGTTGATAGAATTGCGTGGCAATTGGAAATTAAATTACATATATTTTTTATTTAAATTTTGACCTACATATATTGAACTCAAACATGAAGAAAGGATTTGCCAAAGCAAGGCTGGGAAACTATAAAATCATCTGTATCTGAACATAGCAATGTAAACTATGTGTTGCAGTGGCAAAACCTTTGATCCTAATTGGCTAAACTGCTGTGATGGTATAGGAAGCTATTTATGAACATTCCAACTACTCAGGAAACAAAGCTGTTGGAACATCTACAGTCCAACTTCTATGAAGGGAAAGTAGTCAGTTTAGCTGAGAGATCTGTGGAAAGCTCTCCCCTGGGAGGTTCACCTGGTACCTTCATTACATAGCTTTAGGAGTAACTGGGAGGGGGCAGGAAATAGATCATATACAGTAAGATAAGCTAAAGGACAAGGAGCCAGAGACAAGTCCTATTTGTGTGCTCAGAATAATTTTGTTGAGTAGGAGACACCACTCCTCACCTCATCACCAAATTCCCAATAGCCCCCTCCTCCTATATGTTCAGACTCAGAGGAAGGTCTGAAGAGGGGAGCCTGTTGTATCTGCATATCTTAGGCTTCTCCTGTAATATGGAATCCTAATGGCACAGGCTTCCATACCACAGGAGAAGCCTATGTGGAAAGAGCAGGATTTACTCTTCAGAGCTGAATCTGATTTTAGAAAAGGGTTAATTATGTCTTCTAGTGTCTTGCTCTCCATTTTCTGATAAGGGAGTAAATGCGTAAAGTATTGACCTCTATCATCCTCCATTTTTAACTATAGGACCTGGTCTGAGCCTTGTAAAATCAAAAGGATATTGTGAATGTGAGCAAAGTCTTTATTCCATTTTAGGTTAGGTATCACTCTATTTTCTTATTTCTTGTCCCTATAAAGGGTTTCATGAGGTAGGCAAGGCATCTTATTTGCATTAATAAAATTTAGTAATATTTTTTTTTTTACAATTATTAACATGAGAGATGTGTATGCCAATTGGTAAGACTCAAAATAAGTAAATAAGGCATGCTAATTTTGTTACAGAAGCTCTGCCCATCTGTGAGAATGTGAGCTTTGATCAATTTTTGAGCTTAGCTGTTAAATCTTTTATCAAGGCAGTAGAGTTCATTTTTTCTAGTTTAGATAGATTCTTAAGTATATTAACTCTCAGGTATTTAAAGTAGGGGTTGCAGAGTTCCAAGCCAGTTGTCTTATGCCAATGAAGTTGTAGGTTTGGTGAGGTGTGTGTACACATTTACTCAGATTTGATGGAGCATGTCTAAATCAAGAAGTTTACATTTAGTACCTATAGAGGGAGCTGGCTGAATTTCCTATAGCAAATAGTTCTATATTCTGGGTGGTATTACAGGAATGCCCTGTCCTTCATACCAGCCAGTCACCCCTCAGGTGGAGGCAGCGTACATTGCTGAATACGTCCAACCTCTTATCTGGCGTTATCAGGCAAACGAGGTAAGACTGATGAGGAGGCTCATAGCTCCATGATGAAACGAATGCTTTGCATGCGGAAAGCACCATGTTTAATCCTTGACACTGCCAATTAAAAAGGGATCTCAGCAGGCTTGAGAAATATTTTGCCTAGGACTTTGGTGAACCATTGCCAGCTAAGAGTAGACTGTGCTGGACTAGGTGAACCCGTGGGCTAGATGAATGAGAAAGCTTCATCAAGTCCTGGAAGAGACTTGCAAAGTTCAGATGGCTGCATCCAGCTGTACATTGATTAACTTGGTATGAGAGGCATAAATTGGAGCAAAACAGCCAAGGGCGAAAGTGGATGACGGCAATGTTTGCTCCCTCCCCCTGAAGAACAGCTAATTGGGACTCTGGTGGGGATGAGCAATACAAATTGAGAAGCGGAATGAACTATTCCTAAAACAGCTATCTATAATTCATAAACGAGGTCTCGTGTAGCCATTATTAAAAATATCCTTGGGAGTATCTAAAATTATAAACGGCCATTTTCTAAAACAATGCGTGCCTCTTAGGGTAATTATTTCATGTCTCATTTAGATCCCTAAAAATGCATCATTGCAAGTGAAATCTGGCAATGCTTTTGATCATATGGTCACATTAATTCATTGGCTTCGTGCTTCAAAGAGAGTAATCTTCCAATGTTGCTACATTGATTGGGAGGGGATATAGAGCCATAAGGTGTATAGAATCACTGACAGATCAGTATGCTATTGGCTAGGCAGCACAAAAAGTCACCATTTTATAGCAATTATGAAGAGGGGCTTGCTTTACAAATATCTTTCAATATCTGTTCAGCTATGAAAATGGGTGGCTTCCACAGATGAAAAAGAGCAGAGGCTCACATTTGAAATTGAAAGGCAAAAATTAACTGGAGGAGAAATGGGATAGTTTACAGAAAATAAGAAGGAATATTTTAAAGTATCAGCATCAGCAGCGAAAAAGTAACTGGGACATTTAAATTAGCAAATATAGAAACACAAATCTCTGATGATTTATCTTCTGCAACTGCAAAGCAGCAGAGTGCAATGACCTAGAACCTTCTCCCTGACAGGCTAATTTTATATGAGAAGGAAGTATTTTATATAGGGAGCATTCAAACATTTGTTCCCCGCCCCCACTACAGTCTGAAACGGTACAACTCATCAACAGAGCTATCACATGAGGCTTCTTCTCATCTATTTTAGTTTTCAGGCCAAAATCCTAAGCATGCTTTAGGAAGCATGAGGAAATTGTCCAACTGAATCCATTGGAAACTTATTTTAAGGAGCTGAACTATCAAAAGATTCCTCCCCCCCCACCCCGCCACCTAACAGATCCCAGTATACTTCAGATCTCTCAAGTTGTGTGAATGTATGCAGTCTGCCAAGCAGCCCAGATCATCCCGAATAAATGGCCTTTAAAAAGATATATTTTAGAAAGTATGATTAAATGGGCTTGATACAGTAATAACTAAAGGAAATTAAATTTGTGAATGTTATGCAACACATCAGAACAGATTATTTCAATGGCTCCTCCTGACCTTAAAATCTGTGTAGCTAAACCAGGAATACTTCAAAGGACTGAGAGGGGGAAAAACTTAGAACATCAACCTTTCACTATTAATTACAATATCTTCTTCTCCAATGTTTCCACCAAGTCCCCTTGTACCATTTAAAACAACAACATGCAAGTTGTGAAAAAAGAAGACGTTTTAAATGATATTGTACCTTCACATATGGGTAGCACACTCACGAGAACAAGCGTAACCGCTTCCTCAGCAAATATCAGTAAGAGAGTCTCTGATCTGGCCTGAATTGGACTTGTGTGCCTCATTTCTCCACAATGTTAAGACTCCTCTACTTTTTCTCTCCATTTCCCTTCCTTTCCGTTGCGCACTGAGGCTGTTTGTAAGCCAGAGAAGATCTGTGTCTTTATTTTTATTAATGTGCAGGGTCTAGTAATCGTATGTACCCTTGGAAAAATTAGTGACCCTTAAAGGATGATTTTGAGAAACAATGCCAATAGCACAGCTGCAGTTGGACTTTGGGGCCAAGGTTCAGAGCCAAAGAGCCAAAGAGATTCCTGAAAGTCTACCTAGAGACCAGCAGAGAATGTAGTCAAGCTTGTAAAATATACAGGTGCCAGGATAAACTATGTTGGAAATGTAGGGCAAAGGAAGGGATGTAGGGCAAAGGAAGGGAACGTCCTACACATGTGGTGGACCTGTGCTAAAGTTAAGGTTTTTGGGGGGATATTATTTACAATGAATTAAAAAAGATACTAAAATATATTTTTGACAAAAAAACCAGAGGCATTCTTATTAGGGATAATTAATGAAGAAATTCATAAAAAATATGTAAATTTATTTATGTATGCCACGCCACAATGGCAGCGAGAATTCTCCTGGCTCAAAGGTGGAAACAGCAAGAACTCCCTACATTGGAAGATTGGGGAACTAAGATGGTAGAATTTGTGGAGTTGGCGAAGCTGAAGGGGAGAATTGGGAATCGACCCGAAGAAAAATACCAAAAGGACTGGAGCAAATTTATTTATTATTTGAAAGAAAATTGTATTTATATGAAAACGTTTGTAGCATTGATGTGATATGTTTTGTAATGAGGAATTATGATGCTGATTTATAAATAAGAATGTGATTTCTTAAGGTTAATATATGATAAAGAAGTGATCACGAGAATGCAATAGATATGTTAAATGTCTGAAAGAGAGACAGAAGGAAGTCAAAGCTCATTTTGAGCAAATAATATAAGTTGTGAATATGTGTATGGAACTAAGATGAAATACAGAAAAAATCAATAAAAATTATGTTAAAAAAGAAGAAGAGAGAATGAAGTCAATAACAAACAAGCCCACTGTAAACATCTAGCCTGGCATGGGCATGCTTGGGCCAATTCTGGTCACCGCAACATCCTTTCTTCCTTCTTAATAAGAAATGAGAAGCAGTTGCAAAGCATGGATTGGAGTTGTGGGAAAAGGTTAATTGTGTGCTTCACAATGGAAGTAATACACATGACCATCGAAATGAAGTCTCCCATAAGAACATTAAGTCTGGGATCTAAATTTACCTAGCAGCACCGCTGATTATGGCTAATTGCTATTCATATTCTTATCTTCCATGAACTTGTCAAGACTCCTTTACAGCCATCCTACTCACATTTCTCCCCCCCCCCCTAAGACGCACCAAATATTGTAGCCTTTCCTCATAATAGCATTGAGCTACAAAGCCCTGCGTCTAGTTGCATGCCTTTGTCCATAATTGTGTACACCTGGCTGTAGGATGCAGAGTGATCATTTTTAACAAGCGCTGCTATTGTTTGTTCATATCCCATCTATCATCCACTGTGGAACTGAAGACAAGGAATAGCATTAACAGTTGTTCTTCCAACCAGGCACTGACCAGGCTCAGAGCTGCTCAACTTTAGAAAAAAGGTTGTGCATTCTAAGTCTTGAGATCATTATCTGGGGACCAGCTTGCTAACTCCTACAGACAAGCTATCCAGGCAGAGCTTATTTATTTATACCAAGGAAGGGTTGAAAGAAACCAAGGTATGCTAATAGCATATGCTCTTATTTTCCAAGAGAGACATCTTGTGCAGAAGACAGTTGCAGGAACACAAATAGATACACAAATATGTGTGCTGTCAAAGCAAAGCAAGGTGAAAAGAGAAACACTGGAAAGGGGTGGATAAAACAGCAGCTGGGAGGCAGGTAATAAGTGCAGGAAAGATTAAAGAAAAGAGTACAGTAATTCTGGAATTTTAAATGCATTTTCTGTTGGCAGAAAGCAGTAGGACCTATAAATGGATCTAAAAACTACATTAAAAAGAGAGTTTGGTTAATGGTAAATAACATTCCCCGATGTTTTAACACTACATATAGCTGTGAAGAAATGGGTTTTTTTTAAAAAAAATTGTGTGGACTTTCATTAGCATTGAAAAATACCGCTTTTGTTTTTAGACAGATGCAAAAATATTTGCCTATTCACTTCTATCAGATGAATAGGCAAATATTTGCTCCCCACTACTTCATTTACTCACAGCGATATCACCAAGTAGTTAAAACTGGGTAAACCCCACAGCTCAATGCTATGTGCATTTTAAATCTCCTTACTTGCCTTCACAACTCCCAGTCTGTGCAATGCTTACCTGCAGAATACATTGTGAGTGGATATACACTGTTGTGTCTGTTTGTGGGGGTGGGGTGTGCACATATGGCAAGGATTTTAAACATTGTTTTCCTCACTTCGAGAAGTGGCATGGATAAGAGTCTGCACAAAAGATAGCATCTTTTGTTATTTATGTATTCATTTATTTTTAGGAGATTTATATACTACCCCCCCCTTTATGCCATAAAACCTTAAAGTCAGCAAACAAATTACAGCAAACAATAAAATCCAATATGCCAGAGATAAAATTAAAAACCACTAAATGAAAGGAAAGGAACAACGCAAGTCAGTGCCAAATGGGTGACTCTGGGTAGCAAATTCCACAAACACAGTACTACCATATTTATATCAGGGTCAGTAGCAGGGGATGCTGCTGTAGTCTTAAAGTGGTGGGGGGCACATTACTTTTGGGGGTACCCGTCATTTTCTCTCCTCACTTGTCATTACACAGAATCACAGAACTGTAGAGCTGGATGTCAAACTTTACACAGTCCTGAGTGTGCAGAATCATAGCTGTCAAGTGTCCCTTATTTGAAGGGACAGTCCCTTCTTCCAGCGCCATGTCCTGCTGCTGTCCCTTATTGATGGATGTCCCTTAAATGTCCCTTAAATGATGTCCCTTAAATTTCAAAGGAAGCAGCTCCTCTCCCTCTCTCCCTGCCAGCCAGGGAGGAGAGAGGCTCCAACTGTTTTGCTTGGCTGTGTTGCTCACCCAATAAGAAGTCTAAGAACTACTGGGGGGGGTGGAGCTTGCATGCCTTGTGTGTGGCTAGTTAATGCAAGCTGAGGGGTTTTTTGAATGCTGGACGCCATTTTGTTGCACGTGCTGCTGCAAACTTTGCAGTGCAAAGCCAGGCCGGGGAGCCATCTTAAGTTGAGGCTGCATAGGGCTTGTGGTGCATGTGATTCAGATTCTATTCAGTTGAACCTCTGGTTACAAAGTTGGTTGGACAGTGTTCTCGAAGCTACCCACATGAGTTTGATCAGACTGCAGGAGGACAGGAAGACTGGAGTGCCTGGAACAGGTGAGGCTGCAGGTCCCTTATTTTGGCTGCTGGTCCCTTATTTTCAAGGCTGCTGGTCCCTTATTTTCAAATCTGTAAGTTGACAGCTATGTGCAGAATCCGCATATCACAGGAAATATCTATTTGGGCTAATGATATGTGATTATCAGCATTATCAGTATGTTTTAAGTGACGCTGCAGACTTCCACATCCCTCTAATCCTCTTGGTTTATGTCCCAAGTTCACGTCACAATGTTTTGCAGTGAAAGAGGGGGATTAAACTGGAAACTAATAGCACAGAGACACTGGAGGAGAAGGTCCTTTCCCTCAAGTGACTGGGGAAGATTAGTAAATCATTCACAACCCAGTTTTGTAACTGAGTCAAAATCAACAGAAGCAGCTGGCGACTATGGGGCAGCAACAGATGTAGTTCCTGTCATTCTGTTTTTTCCTGCCTTAAATGATAAGAGAAGGAAATGGCCAGGAACTCTTACTAAAAAAATAAAAAATAATTCCAGAACAAAAGTGAACTAAATTCACTAAAAACACACATGGAAAGATGGCCCTCCTATTGGTAACACAGGTGATAATTCTCACTAGGAATTCTTCAAGGGAGTATTACAGCCACTGGCTTCAGCAGATTAATTGCCCATATCTTTGAATCGTTTTGTTTGTGTTTTTAATTTATCTCAAGTTGCTAATGATTAATGCTTCACCTTGTAATCTAGTGAAAATAATACGCAAACATTGACAGTTTTAGGAATATGTACCAGACAGTGGCGGTAAAATAATTTTTTTAAGTGCAAATGACCTCAGTGAGACTCTGATTGGCACCATATTTAAAAGATACTAAATAAAAGTCCCACTTGCCAAGGGACAACTGGGAGGCCATCTTCAGACTCCTGTTTATTCCCTTGCAGTTGTGCCCTTACTTGCCCCATCCCTGACATCATATATGACTTCAGGTGTGGGGCAGGTAGGAATGGCTTGGCCTCAGGGTCAAACTAGGAGCCACTGTTAGGCCTAATTTGGCCCAGGGTTCCCTATGCCTGTTTTAAACATTTAAAATCTGTTCATTGCCTGTTCATTCCCTTTGTGTCCCTTGACTGTCCAAAATATAGCTGGTGAGAACATTAAGAGTCTCCTTCTCTGTAGCTTTGCCAACTCGGTTTGAACTTCCTTTCCAGGAGGATACATTTGGCCACTCTCTGGCGTTTCTTTGTCATCATTTGAAGACCTTTCCTTCCAGCAAGACTTTGGCCCTCTAGACATATAATGCAACATACTCTCCTGCTTTGTTTCGACTCAGATTTTATTGGGTTTAGCTGACTGAAGTTCATTTATTTTTACCTTGTAAACTGGCTTAGGTAATTTTGTCGGGCAAAAAGGAAGAATATAAATTATTTTAATAAATAAATAACAACTAAATGGGACGTGGGTGGCACGGTGGGTTAAACCACAGAGCCTAGGACTTGGCAATCAGAAGGTCGGCGGTTCGAATCCCCGCGGCGGGGTGAGCTCCCATTGCTCGGTCCCTGCTCCTACCAGCCTAGCAGTTCAAAAGCACGTCAAAGTGCAAGTAGATAAATAGGTACCACTCCGGCGGGAAGGTAAACGGCATTTCCATGCACTGCTCTGGTTCGCCAGAAGCGGCTTAGTCATGCTGGCCACATGACCTGGAAGCTGCACGCTCCCTCAGCCAATAAAGCGAGATGAGCGCCGCAACCCCAGAGTTGGTCATGACTGGACCTAATGGTCAGGGGTCCCTTTACTTTTACCTTTAAATAAATGATGTTTCCCCCTACCTATGAGGAGAACTATGTGCAGAACTTGGGACCCTTCATCATACTGGATGCTTGCTAAAGCTGCTTGTGTTAGCTGCCTGCCTGGGATTGCAAAACAAGAGGGCTTTTGAACCCAGAGCAGACCACTATTCATTGGTGGTTAGGTACTGTATTGGCTTGATGTGCCACAAGTTCTACAGGCCAGTAGAATGCAAGAGGCAAGGATGGATGAAGGATCCTACACAAACAACAGAAACAGCTGCCATGAACAAAAGAAGTCTAATGAGGCAAAGACAGGCATTGGCATATATGTGTGTGTGGCAGGAGCCTGTTTGAACAGGGGCATGCCATGAATTGAACTGACAGCTTGCAAGGCTGGCTGTCAGACAGATATGCATTAGAACATGGGTCGGCAAATTAAGGCCAAGTGGGGGGCGTGGATCCGGCCCAATTGCCTTCTGGATCTGGACCACAGACGGTCCGGAAATTGCCGTGTGGATCGGCATGGGGATTCTGATCGTTCGGGCTGCGCCATCCTTTCCCCCTCCCACACACCATGGCGACGCCTCCTCCCTCCCTCCTCCTGGCTTCTCCCAGCCCTGCCTAGAGGAGGAAGGGGGCTGGGCTTTGTTGAGCCTCAGTTGGCTGAGCGCCATTTTAAGCAGCCCCTCTCTGGGGCCAGCCCTTTCACACCGCTCATCGTTCCTCCGCCACCAGCCCCTGCCACTCGCAAGGGTGCCATTTAAAGCAGAGCAGCCCCTCTCCGGAGCCAGCCCTTTTGCGCTGCTCATCATCCCTCCGTTGCCACAACCGCCAGCCCCTGCCACTCGCAAGGCACAAGTAAACAGTCACCAGGGCTCGTCTGGTGCTGTTGAGAAGGGAGGGGGGAGTCGGTGGGGGGTTTCCCCCCCTCCAAAATATAGTCCAGCCCCTCCAAAAGGTCTGAGGGACAGTGGACCAGCCCCCTGTGGAAAAAGTTTGCTGACCCCTGTATTAGATGGCCACCTCATCCGGCTATAAAGTCAGATGGGATAAAGGAGTTCTGCCAGTCTAAGGAGATTCAATATTCAGGTGAGGTAAGGCCTACTTTAAGATAAGATATTTCGAAGTGACTAATATAGGTTGAAATCATTGCACTATTATACAGAAACTTTTATTGACTGCATGTCTGAAACAGTTACGGATGCAAAGAAGTTCCATTAAAGGCTATTTCTCCAGTGAGAACAGAAAGCCCACAATACCATTCTGCCACTAATACAGTAAGTGGTCTTGCACAAATCACTGCAACACATTCATTCATAAGGGAAGGGGACGGGGATCAAGTTGTAGGAGACAATGAGGTGCCCAAACTCATCATGAACAACTGCCTCATTCTCTTAGAATGGTAATGGCACCCACCTGAGAGGTGTCAGAACTGATTCTGGCGAGTTCCAGATGAAAAAAAAAATCCCTGGCTGAGTGTACATCTTCCATGAATAAGCCATCTTTACTGCTAGCAGATGTCAACTTTATTGTACTATTTATTGTATTGCCCATCTTTGGCAAAGTGACCCAGAAGAACACAGAAGTTAACTATCTCTGGTTTAGAAATATAGCAACACGATTGTTGTCAACAGTATGAAGTACAAGTAAGCAAGCACATTTCAAAACAAGTGTCTGGCTACTTCCTCAATCCTAGAAAATTATTTGGAGTGGTCTCTTGCTCATCTCTCACTCAGATTCTATATCAGCAATGTAAGTTGTCATTCAGAGAACACTGCATAGATCAGGGATAGGCGACATGGTGCCCTCCAGATTTTGTTGGGATTCCAGCTCTCTACAGCTCTGACCAGCATGACCAATGGCCAGAGACAGCACTATGTTGGTTACCTCTGCTGCAGATTCTCAGAGAATGTTCATTTATTTATGTCTATCCCACCTTTCCTCCCAAACAAGCCCAGGGTGGCAAGCAACAAAGCAATACAAAGTAAAAACACCTGAAAACAGTTTCATATCCTCACAGCCACTAATTTCAAGGTCACCAGGAACACTACATTTCAGCCATAAAATGCTTGGATGAACAAGAATGTTTTAAAATTCCTTCTGAATGCTAATAATGAGAGCGAGAGCATGAGCTAGAGCCAGAGAGGGCATTAGATTAACAGCTCCTAAGAAATGAGTGGCCTCTTACATGCATCAAAATAGTCAATCTCCCACAACTACCAGAGACTCTCCAAACCTATGCAGTCACATTTCAAACCTTAGTAAATGCTGCCGCACCAGAACCCTGCTACTTTCGCTGCCATGTGATAAGAATTGTGACATAGTAGAAGATAGGAAGCAGAGAAGTTAGAAAAGGTAGCACTTATCTTGATGCAAAAACTATTTTTGCTCACTTGTAAGCAAACACTGTAACAGAAAAACCATTTTAGAATAATTTTTTTCAACATACTGATGCAACTGTACACAGAGAACCCCTTTCGCTAAAGGTTTCCATTTCTCCTGCCTTCAAGACCTTCTACTTTCTGAAGACTTTTCTTCCAGAGTATATATCACATATAACCAGAAAGTCTGATGAGTCAAGTAGCATGCTACCAGGCCTGTCATCCTTGACCTTTATATTTCCAGGGTGACCTTTTGCAGGAGATGACATTAGAGGACCAGACATTATACATAAGAGAACCAGGCCAAGTAAAATAATGGGTATTGCAATTACAATACCCAAAGATCCACAATAGCAATGGAAGCTTAGTTCTTCATATAGGGATTTTTTTAAAGCAGATTACTTTATTTTAAGTCTTTATTTTATGTCTAGCTTGCATTAGTTCCCCATGAATTCTCCTAATGGAGTCTGAAAATCTATTATTTATTGCAACACCGTCTCTTATAGACTCTTAGCAGAGAACTCCCCTGTGTTTACAACATTACTGCATCTAAAACCTCTTAAGCATGGCAGAGATGCAGGACTGTATTTAGAGTACAGATGCAATTTTCTTCTGTCATGAATTATTATTTTTTTTCCTTTCCAGTCCACTCGAAAAACCCATGCGTGACCTCTTTCAATACATTTTCATCCATTGTCTTGCATTGCAACCCCCAACACCAAATGTGAAAATGGTAGAAGTTGTGATGACATACCTCCATGTTGTAATTTTCCACCGTCCTCCTCAAGGGATCAACTACTTGCCAGCAAATCAAGATGCAAAGATCTATCAGCAGCATCCCCCCAACTATTACCAGAAGCTTTTGGTCCTTAATGATCTAGGGAGAAAAAAGCAGAGAGCATAGGAGGGCATTCCCATATAAGTCTGAGATTCCTGTGGCGCCTTTCTTAAGTGCCATAAATAAAAGGTATGTAACAGTGCTAACAAGGCTTTTTAATTATGCACAAAAAAAGGTCTTTGTGAAACCGGAATACAAGAAAAGGTCATCTTGCAAGCTACATTTCCTGCTCGCCGGTGCTGTTTGAAGAGCAAAAACATCTAAATCATGCAGAATGAAGATAGTTGAACAGACAATAATACTCAGAATTAAATATATATATATATAAATTCTGCATTCACAGACACAATGCTTTTCATGTTCAGGTTAAGGGAACTCAGAAATACATTCGTTACAGCTTCCAGCAGAAATTATAGTTATGGACTCAATTCAACTTTTTGAATCCAAAAAGTGCAAGGCAGAAAATATATAGTGGCATCATCCAGTCCCATCTCTAAACACTGAAACAGCACGTCGGTTTTTCAGAAGCAACGTAAGGGAATGCTTTCCTGCCCTTTGAGAGGGCTTGGGGTGGGGGCAGAGTGCTGAGTGCTTCGTACAATGTGAGGCATTATTCAGCCCATCTCCTAAGAGTCTTTTATGACACTCCAACAACTGTCAAGGGTCAAGGACTTGCTTTGTACAAAAGGCCAGGAAGGTCTGACTGACATAGAGTCATTTCTTTATGTCATCTGCACAAAGCAGAAAATCATTTCTTGTGGCAGGATGGGTCCTTTGCCTGTGTCTGGCCCCAGCAAATGCCCAGCTTCATCAACCTATTGCATCCCATCAACCTCATGGGACTAAAGCAGGGATGGTGGCTCTCCAGATATTGCTGGACTACAGCTCCCACCATCCCTGACCATTGGCTATGCTAATGGGAGTTGGCATTCAACAACATCTGGAGGGCCACTGGCTCCCCATTCTTATATTAAGGTGAGGCAACAAAGGGAAGACAAAAGAAGGTTGCTGTAATCAAGGCAGGAGAGGTCCAGAGAAAGAACCTGAACTTCAGCTGAAGGAGCAAAGAAGAAAATGTCATGCTCCTAAATAAGCCTGTTTGGTTTAAGTTAGTTGTACTTTGTTCCTATTGGAATAAATAGGATGAAGTCATGACTAACTTGCTCTATTGGTTTCAATGCCACCTACATGCAGCTAACAGTCTGGACCTGTATCCAAAATGAAATATTTTCACATAAGAAGTATGCTGTTTATCTCTGTTTAATTTCCCATGGAATAATTTCCACTTGTGTGCCGCCCTTACATTGTGGCACTGTTTCACCCTTTGCTTAGCACTACCACAGTAGAGCCTACTTAATTGGCCTCTTGCATTCTTGCCAGCAAATTGGTGATCAAAGGGCTGCTTTTTATGAATCAGGGCTACAACGCCAAACAAATTCTGCTTCTCTTCAATGGGACTTACTCCCTGGTAGGTGTGGATCCAGTGTCAATCTGGCTCCAACCCATTTTATCCTTCTTGTTCACATGTTGACAACCTCTATAAACAGATTATGACATAAAATAAAGAAACTTTATCCTGCTCATTGCTCCTTTAACTAAAATACAAATTTCACTAACTAAGCTGTATAATATCAAACCCAATACACTACAGGGCAGATTTGCTATGAAAATTCAGCTAATATACTACTAATTCCCTCATTATAATTTTAAGCAGGTTTCTATTTTTTTCTTATTTTGAAGTAAGCTACAATGCTAGAAAAAATTGAAATGCAAATCGCCATATGTTGGTTCATTTTCAGCAGATGGTCTCTTAATAGTGCACTTGGTGGTGCTCATTTTATTTAGCATGAAGCTTTTTACCTCTGCAAAACACCCCATTTCCCTGTTTGTTTATTTAGTAGATCAGAAAGAACTACAAAAACATCCAATATTATTATTAAGAATAAAAGTGATTGGCTTCATAGTGCTAGTAAATCTTTTGGGGTTGCAATCTTAAATTCAGTTCCACTGAAACCACTGGCAGTTACCTTTGAGTACAACAGACAGCACAGGCCAAATGTCAAATTAATACAGATGAGTGAACCATGTTAGTTCCAATCCACTAGTAATGTGAATTTATCTGATTAGCTTTCAGGCTATCCATTGGATGTCTGGAACAGAGTCCAATTGTTTTGCTAGTTCCTGGCATCTGCTTACAGACCCCATGCCTAGTTTCATGCCATTGATTGCTTGCTGCAAACCGATCCTGGAGTCTTATTGCACAGAGCTACTATATCCTCCAGTCCATATGCAGTGAGTGCACCCAGGTAAAATGGTAAAGGAAAAAGACCCCTGGATGGTTAAGTCCAGTCAAAGGCGACTATGGGGTGTGGCACTCATCTTGCTTTACAGGCCAAGGGAGCTGGCGTTTGTCCACAGACAGCTTTCCGGGTCATGTGGCCAGCAGGACTAAATCGCTACTGGTACACGGAGGACTGTGACGGAAGCCAGAGCGCATGAAAATGCCATTTACCTTCCCACTGCAGTGGTACCTATTTATCTATTTGCACTGGTGTGCTTTTGAACTGCTAGGTTGGCAGAAGCTGGGACACAGCAACAGGAGCTATGCAGATTCAAACCGCCGACCTTCCAAACAGCAAGCCTAAGAGGCTCAGTGGTTTAGACCACAACGCCACCTGCACCCAGGATCACACAGCAACTGTAGTTTCTATGAAAAGCAATCTTGGAGGCCTCGAGATAGGTCAAGGTTTGATGGGGATACCTGCAACAGAACAGGTGAATCCCAGTTTTGTTTATGCTTCTACCCCAGGCACTATCCAACTTTCAAGAGACAGCAATCTACTCCCACTATAAATAAACTGGTCTACCCACTGGATTGACCAAAGTTGTTGAGCTTTTTTTGGCAATCGATCAGGAATCACATGATCAACCATGATCAACCACACACCCCCACGATGATCAACCGGTAGATCGCGATCGACTGGTTGGAGATCCCTGTTCTATCCCATGCATTCCTAAGGCTTAGGGCAGTTTACAATTGCAATTTCACATTTAAAAAACTTCAGAATTAAAGGAAAACTGGAATAGAGAAGGTAAGGCAAACCAATGGCTCTCCAGATGGTAATACACTCCCATATTCCATCAGCTCCAGCCAGCATAGTCAACACCCAGGAAGGATGAAGAGGTTTAAGTCCAACAACACCTGGAAAACCACAGGTTCCCATCCCTGTGATTGTTTCCCCCTGTGATTCACTGAATTGCAAGAGGGCCCTTCTCATGTTCTTCAGTGACTAGGGTGAGGGAAAGTAGAATAGCGGATTTAAAGAGAATATCCCTTTGCCTCCCCTCCCTTCTTCATTCCAGGGGAAAGAAGCAGGATGTAGGCACCTAGCTGTCCACTTGAGATGACTGGCTCTGTCTGTGAGGCACTAAAAGAAGAGTAAGCTTAGAAGGGGAACCTCGGAAGCTGATACACACATAATCACACCAGAAAGTTTTACAATACAGTACTCTTTCTTCCTAAGGGACGCAGGTGGCGCTGTGGGTTAAACCACAGAGCCTAGGACGTGCCAATCAGAAGGTCGGCAGTTCGAATCCCCGTGACAGGGTGAGTTCCCGTTGCTCGGTCCCTGCTCCTGCCAACCTAGCAGTTCAAAAACACGTCAAAGTGCAAGTAGATAAATAGGTACTGCTCTGGCGGGAAGGTAAAGGGCGTTTCCGTGCGCTGCTCCGGTTTGCCAGAAGCGGCTTAGTCATGCTGACCACATGACTCGGAAGCTGTATGCCAGCTTCCAGGCCAATAAAGCGAGATGAGCGCCGCAACCCCAGAGTCGGTCACGACTGGACCTAATGGTCAGGGGTCCCTTTACCTTTACTTTACTCTTTCTTCATAAGGAGAATGATCTACACGAGGGGTAGCGAAACTTTTTATACCCACTAACGCATCTTTCTTGATGATAAAATTTCCTTACCACCCACCAGTACTCAATGGAAGGCGGATTCAGCTTGTGCCATTGAACCCCCTACGGCCCACCTAGAATTCTGAAACGCCCACTAGTGGGCGGTAGAGACCAGGCTGACAACCCCAGATCTACAAACAAACTCCAAAAATTGTTCTTGCTTGAGAAAGTCAGGGAACTGCACAAAAAAAAAACCATCCAACTGGAGTGAACGTCTGCCTCGTTGTGTCTGAACCAGCAAATTTATGTATTGTCAGGACGCAACAGCAAGAAACTGTTTCTCCTTGCTGTGCTTCTTGAGCTTTTTGCAACATATCAGGCATTCAAATTTACTAGCAGTCTACTCTTCATTTTACACCTGGTAGATCTTGGACTGATGTAGGATCTCAGCGCAATGTGAATGTACAAGAAATAAATTTATTATAACAAACAGAAAATGCCTCTGCTGTGGTAGGACACCCTATCTCATCATCACAATATACACTTAATCCTGGAAATACGTGAACCACCTGCATATGGTGAATGTTACATGAAGGCCAGCAAATGCTGCTTGATTGCTTCTCTAAAATTTCCACAATTTCCACAATTTTGGCTGCTTCTAGCAATTCAACACATTGCATCACCAGCACCCACCAGAGATGGAATTTACAGTCCCTCAACCTGTGACCTGGCAAGGACGCTGACAGCCTCCTTTTTTGGCTAAGGGCCAAATCTTCTCAGTGCCATGCATGACAACAAAAGCAGTGCCAACAAGTGAAATGAAAGGAGACAAAGGCTGTTGGCAATCCATAGATCAGGATTTGCCCCAGAGTAGACTGACAGCTAGATTACATAAAATGAGGACAATGGCAATATGCCCAGGACCAAACTGCATATCCATACTGGCAGTATATCCATACTGGCAGAACAAGTTGTTTAAAATTCAGAATCTATCACAATTGCACATCACATCCAAACCAACTTCCTCTGCACTACAGTGGCACATAACACAATTGGCTTCTCCATCTAAGAACTAACTATTGATATCAACCCAAAGGCAGAACACATATGGATAAAATATCAGAATTCAACCAATAATATTGATAATATCAAGTTGATCCCAATTTCATGGAGCATCATTGGACTGGGCACCTGCAGCAGAACAACAAATGTTCATACAATATTCCACTAGGACCTAGGTGAACAGTATCAAAGCACCATCACAAAACATCCCCAAACCATACTTATTACCCCAAGCTAAGTGCCACTCAACATGACAGTTTCTAATCCATGAACCTTCATAGCACAGTTGCCTGTAAGAAAACAGGCAACACAGAGATGATAGAAATTCTTTTTTTAATGCTTTATTGGTTTTTAAAACAAAACAAAACAAATACAGAACAAAACAATACAACACAATCAACAAAAGGCAATCCAAAATCAACACTCATTACAAATTAATAATAATAATAAATTAATCTCTTGTTGGAAGCTGCCCAGAGTGGCTGGGCAAACCCAGCCAGATGGGCAGGATATAAGTAATAAATTATTATTATTATTATTATTATTATTATTATTATTATTATTATTTTCACACATAACGAATTCCAACATGACTTCCAATCCCTCCATTGTGATTCCTAAGTTACATTGTTTAGCTGCACACTTAACTTTATCTCTCCTAGGTTGTTCAGTTGTGTTAATTTTGTAAAATTCTCTTATTTCATGCAGAGGTCAATCCAGGCCTGCCAAAGAACTTAGGTTTTTACAATGTTCTTTTAGATATTCTCTGTAAATACTCCACTCTCTATTAAATATTTGATCTGTATGGTCTCAGAATCTTGCTGTCAGTGTTGCTATCAGTCTGAGATGATAGAAATTCTTAATATGTAAACATCCTGCATGCACCTACTAGGTTTTCAATACAGTGTTTCTATCATCAGCTAAAAGGCTAGAGGAGAGAAGGAAAATATGATTTTTTTAAAAAAAAAAGACTCACCTTTTTCTTCATTTTTACATTTTTGAATATTGCATGGACTCTCCATGTTTTTGCAAACATTGCACCAAATGCAGTTGTGTAGCCCACTGTCAGTATCCATGTCCGGACCTGAAACAAACGAATAAAAAAAATTCAGTTTTTTTCCTCCCCATATCTGACTTTATTAACAAAACTTTATACATTTGGGTTAGACTAAGGAAAAAAAGAATAACTCCTTTATATCAGGTTTAGGGTTTTAAGCACCACGCCCACAGTCCCCAAATAGGAAAAACGGGAGCTCTCCTTTCAAACAAGGTTAAAAACTTTCACGACTGCAGAAAAACAACAACTATGAACCAAGTGTAATGAGAGTTGCAAACTCGTAGAAGAAATAATAGATGCTTTGAGATTCATGGCAGTGAGCATAAAAATGTAATAAATAAATGTATCTTTTAAAGTAGGAGTTGGGTTGCAATCCAGTGAGGAAGGTTAGGGCGTTCCTATGTTCTACTAAAAAAAAAAAAAAAAAAGCAGAGACATCACCTTGCCAACAAAGGTCCATATAGTTAAAGCTATGGTTTTCCCAGTAGTGATGTACAGAAGTGAGAGCTGGACCATAAAGAAGGCTGATCGCCAAAGAATTGATGCTTTTGAATTATGGTGCTGGAGGAGACTTTTGAGAGTCCCATGGACTGCAAGAAGATCAAACCTATCCATTCTTAAGGAAATCAGCCCTGAGTGCTTGCTGGAAAGACAGATCGTGAAGCTGAGGCTCCAATACTTTGGCCACCTCATGAGAAGAGAAGACTCCCTGGAAAAGACCCTGATGTTGGGAAAGATGGAGGGCACAAGGAGAAGGGGACGACAGAGGACGAGATGGTTGGATAGTGTTCTCAAAGCTACCAGTATGAGTTTGACTAAACTGCAGGAGGCAGTGGAAGACAGAAGTGGCTGGCGTGCTCTGGTCCATGGGGTCACGAAGAGTCGGACACGACTAAACAAGGAAACAACAACAACACGTTCTACTAAAATGAAAAGAGCAGAAGTATAAACCCTTAGGTGAAGTCTTATGGCAAGATCCACCAGGATGAGCAACCGGGAACTCCAACTCAACCATGTAATTTTGGATAGCTTTAGCATACTCAGGAATCAAAAGTTTTGTGTCTCTTTTGTAGGAAATGTATACAACCCAGTGTTATTTAACCCAAGATAGCTCAGTCAAAGTTAAGCCAGCATTTGCTGTAACTCCCCAGAAGGGAGCATTCCAGGGATGTGGTGGGGCAGGACTAGAGAGCAGAGATTAGGCACCCCTTCAACTATGTCACGTGACCTGACAACCTAACATTATTTTAAATACTTCTTTTCCCTCTTCCAGGCTTAGGAAGACCAGGAGTAGCAGCCCCACTGCTGACTGGGGTTTGGATTTGGTGTAACTGTGCCCTGACTTAACTTACACCCGGCTTACTTCGCACCAGCTTTTGGTGCATAAGAGCGCTCCCTCAACTTCTAATGATTTCAAAGAGATTTGTAAATGGCAGGCCTTTACAAAGATAAAATGAAATGGTGGTAAAGAAGAATTATACGAGAGAGAGAGAAAGAGAGAGAGAGAGAGAGAGAGAGAGAGAGAGAGCGCTTTAGACAAGGGGAAGAAAAAGGAAGGACGGAAATCTAAAGGAATGAAAAATTGTATCCTTTTTTGTCCTAGAGATTTTGAATGTGGGACAGAGTGTTCAGCTGGCAATGTTGATGATGCCGTTTAAAAAACACACAAAAAAACCCTCTGCATCATTAGCATTTATGCTGCAGTTTTTGTATTCCACTTTTCACAAGGCAAATCACCACAGGCAACTCTATTGTTCCAAGTAGAAAAACTAGGCATCAGACAAATATTAGAATTAAACAGTAAGAGTCAGACATAAGCACGATCTTAACTGGGTTAATAAAAACAAACTCTTCAATCATGAGAAAGGGGTGTCTTCACCAAAGCCAACATTATGCACCCACGTATTTTAAACCTGGCTGAAATATTTATTTCTACATGATTTACTTAGGCGTTTACAGTCTCAACATTTCTTTCCTCTTTGAATTTGGCCTATGCTATTGTAATTGCAAAATACAATACTGTATTAAAATTAAGAATCGGGGTTATAAAACACTGCTTCTTTCTTGGTGCTTGAAATAACTGTAAAGTGTCTGGAAGTGAATTCCAAACATCACAGTTGGTGCCTAAAGAGGGTGGGGGGAAAGAAAAGAAGCCAGGAAGTCATGTGGCAGAAACAATATTTAACCTTACAAACAGCAAAACCATCCCCAATGTGTTTCCCTGCAAAAGTAAGTCGCCTACTCTGTTCATTGGGGCTTATTCCCAAGTAAGTGCACGTAGACTGCAGCCTCAATAGATCAATTTCATCTCACATACCAGAGCTCCTTATTAATAATAATACTAAGTTATGATCACAATATCATTGGAAGAAAGAAAACAATTTACTGAGTGTACCTCGGAGGAGATATGCACATCTCCATCTGGGACATCTGGTTGTTAAGAATGACTAACTGGATGCAACTAGAGTTTCACTGGGCGCTCTGTTATTTGGCAACTTCAGTTCAATCCGGTGATTTTGAAAACAGTATCCTATTTAGAAATCTCTTCTTACTCCAAAGCTATAACCCTGCATCCAATTAAAGGCTCAATTACAGCAGTGTGTTGAGATACTGGATTTGGGACATTTGCCTGTTGAATCAGCCTTGTCATTCCTTCCAGAATCTGCCATGTTTTTGACACACGGCCTAAGAGTAGATTGCATTACAAACTGGTGAGTTGGTGATAGTGAGGATGTAAGCATTTGCAATGACACAGCAAAATGTCAAACTGTGTACACATAATGATGATGATGATGATGACATTTCTACCCTGCCCATGTGGCTGGGTTTCCCCAGCCACTCTGGAAGGCTTTCAACAAAACATTAAAAAAAGAATAAAACTTTAAACATTAAAAACTTCCCTAAACAGGGCTGCTTTCAGATGTCTTCTAAAAGTCAGATAATTGTTTATTTCCATGACATCTGATGGGAGGGCGTTCCACAGAGTGGGCACCACTACAGAGAAGGCCCTCTGCCTGGTTCCCTGTAACCTCACTTCTCGCAGTGAGGGAACCGCCAGAAGTCCCTCGGCGCTGGACCTCAGTGAATGATGGGGGTGGAGACGCTCCTTTAGGTATACTGGGTTGAGGCCGTTTAGGGCTTTAAAGGTCAGCACCAACACTTTGAATTGTGCTCAGAAACGTACTCAAAGACCATTCCTAAATCCAACAGGATTAAATAAGCCATGAAAATTTGGTTGTCTCCTTATCTGCCTCAAGCATAAGTTGCTCCTGAGTTGACCATACAAGATAAGTTGCTCAACTGGCATATATGCAGCACATGGTGGTTCCATGGCAGCAGCTACTTTTTCAACTAGAAGAGAAAGTTCTCTACATCACGAGGATAGATGCTTCAGATTGGTCATTGCCATGCCAGGTTGAATGAACATCTGTCTCTTTCTCCTTGAATTATATCAGACCCTTAAGACAGAATTAAAACACTGATTTTCAAATGATAGCATTGGGGTTGCTTAGAAGGAAACATGTTGCAATTTCCCAGTATATCATCCCTTGAACACAGGAGCCTCCTGAGTTGAGGGGAAGTAGCAGCAGGGCAGAAGACACACACAAAAGATGGGTACTGTATGACTACAATTCCATCTCTGGTTCTTGTTGCAGCAGTAAAGCCTGTTTAATTCACAAAGCTACTTCATTCCCAATGAGGCTCTGCCTGACTGGCGCAAAGGAAGCTTACACAATGCGAGAACCATCAACTCAAAGGTAGGCCACTAGTGATGGCTAGGAAGCAAAAAGAGTTTTATAGGGAATTCAATGGATGACCATACAAGATTAGCAGGCTCTTCCCCTTAATGCATGCCTGCTGTAATGTACATAGTTAAATTGATTACCCAACTGCAGCCTTAAAGTTTATAATCCAAGACAGAATACATTAGCAATAACCACCGAATGCGTATTTATGAAGGATGTGAGGCTAAGCACGATACAGTAGAGGACAAAGACAAACAAATAAGCATTGTTGTGGGCATACTGCTGTTTTCCAGAGCTGTAGAAAGAGCACAGAATTGAGCTTCCTGGGGATCTCAAGTTTCATCTCAAAAGAGAAAAGAAAAGAACAAGCTTCTAGTACTTATAACTGCAAAGATATGCACAAAAGCCAAATAAGATTTTAGTGGTTGGGCTATGTCTTCTGAGGAATGTTAAATGTTTTGTATTGTGCTGTTCAAACAGCGGAAGAGCTGTACAAAGAAACCATGTCATCTTGTTATAATGATTGCCATTATAATCCTAGCTATACAGGGCGTTTTCAGCTGAGAGAGTCATAATATGACCAAATATCTCAATAGACATTGCTTTGCAAAGGCAGATATATCAAGTGTCGTTCATGTACAGTGGTACCTTGGGTTACATACGCTTCAGGTTACATACGCTTCAGGTTACAGACTCCGCTAACCCAGAAATAGTACCTCGGGTTAAGAACTTTGCTTCAGGATGAGAACAGAAATCGTGCTCTAGTGGCGGGGCAGCAGCAGGAGGCCCCATTAGCTAAAGTAGTGCTTCAGGTTAAGAACAGTTTCAGGTTAAGAACGGACCTCCAGAACGAATTAAGTACTTAACCTGAGGTACCACTGTATAATCAACAGCAACCCTCTCCCCCCTCAAAAAAAACAAACAAAAACAACTTCTCCTTCAAGTACAGAACTAATATTAAAGTTAAGAAGAAATTTAATGACCATTACCCAAAAACAAGAGAATGCAAATTGGATATTCAGCAGCTACCATTTAACTATGCACCCAAACTAGAAGTTATAAAAACCATTACTTCAGTGTGCCATATTTAAAGCCCACAAAATTATATTATATGAATATATGATATCTAATTTCCTCTCTCCTACCCACAAATATAAAGCACACTTAATATTTTCACATTCTCCTGATGGTTAGGAAGGTGTCCTCTTTCAAATATGTAGAGTCCTCAGTTCCTTTTGGAATTTCATGCCACACTGAGTATAGGGTTGTGGTCATTGAGGGCATTAATTGCTTTATTTTGGCATTTGGATGCTAGCATCTCATAGGCACTTTAACTGTGCCAACTTTTAAACTTTGAACTTAATGTATTTCCCCCCACCAAATTGGTTTGAAAGATTTTATAAAAAGGTACTTATGGCATATGTATACATTAAATTCAAGCATAGTTTGCTAATATATACTAACAGAGGAGCCATGGACTGAATATTCTGTCAATTTAGGCAGTCTTCTCATATTTCCCATGCTTTTAAATGATGCCCTTCACTTTCCCTCCTCCGCTTTGTTCCTGATCACTCAAGTCCCTAGATTATGTATGGCCTATGATATACTAATATCTTCCAGGATCCCCCCCCCATAAGTAACTTAGGAAACATTCCTCAGGCAATGTTAAAAAGGTAAAGGTACCCCTGCCCGTATGGGCCAGTCTTGACAGACTCTGGGGTTGTGCGCCCATCTCACTTAAGAGGCCAGGGGCCAGCGCTGTCCGGAGACACTTCCGGGTCACGTGGCCAGCGTGACATCGCTGCTCTGGCGAGCCAGAGCCGCACACGGAAACGCCGTTTACCTTCCCACTGGTAAGCGGTCCCTATTTATCTACTTGCACCCGGAGGTGCTTTCTAACTGCTAGGTTGGCAGGCGCTGGGACCGAGCAGCGGGAGCGCACCCCGCCACAGGGATTCGAACCGCCGACCTTTCGATCGGCAAATCCTAGGCGCTGAGGCTTTAACCCACAGCGCCACCTGCGTCCCTTTCAGGCAATGTTACCCCCACCATAAAAGGACTCTCAGTTTACTTAGACAAAGTGCAAAGTTTCAAGACATTATTTTGGTGTGGGAAGAAACCATGCCCCACAACTACTAGGTGATATGGCTCTATATTTAGCAAATTCTCCATTCCTCAACTCTGCTAAAATCACATTTTTCTTTACTTCTGCTGTCTGTCTTACAAGGGACCCATGAGTTCTGATTAGTGCTAGAGGCTGGCTTTTAGATTCATAAAAAGAAGAGGAGTCATTACTTCTTAAGAGTCTGACAAAGAGTTATTTGAAACTTAAAAAGCTGGTCCACTGCTTTCAAGTTGGTCTTAACGCAGGTATTGTGGCTGAAATTTCAAGCTGTCGGCCATCTCCTCTTTCAACTGTAGGTTGATGTACAATATATTAGTAATGTTGAATTGACCAGTTGTCCTTAATTAGACACTGGTTACTGTAAAGTATTCAAATTTCAAAATGCAGCAATTATATTTGGTCTTAATGGTGGCTTATTTTAATAAGACAGATTTACTCAACAACATACTTTAGTCACACAATGGAGTCATACTCCAGATTTTCACCAAAATGCATTGATCTACCATATCAAGCCAGTGAGAGGACTAGGAGACAGGACATGGAGATAAAGACATACCCTGAACTTTTTATACCTCTGGGCCCATTATGTTCGCACACATCCTGAAACTAGGCCAGGTTGAAAGAGGTCAGAAAACGAAAGTCTGAAGCAAGCTTGTCAGGGTCACATCAGCTTTCTGCTCAATCAAATGTTTAACCAACTTCCCTTCCTCAATATGAGAAAGTTTGAGCAGAATGTGAGATTGCTTAGATCAGGGGTGTCCAAACGTTTTTCAAAGAGGGCCAGATCTGATGAAGTGAAGGGCCGTGAGGGCCGACCAAATGGGCGACTTTTTTAAAGATTGAAGTTGAGCTTTTTAAATGATTTTACCCCAAATTTGTTGAGCTTTTTTAAGGATTGAGGCCAGATTAAACTGTCTGGCAGGCCGGATTAGGCCCCCAAAACAGACTTTGGACATGCCTGACTTAGATCATTGGAGAAAATACCTGATCACCATCTTCTTGACACAGAATCCTTCCCTCCCTAAATACCACACCTAAACTTCAAAACTGTGAGTTTAAACATTCACTGAAAACTCATGCAAGTGACTGGCTCAAAAAGAATCCTGTTTCCTCCCAAGACCGAAAGCCTATGTTGTGCAGATTAACAGTACCAAACCAGAGCATAGTACGTGGGATGCCTTGTGTCATGCAAAGCATGAACAACAGCATCTCTGTTAAAACGTTTCAGAGTGACTTACGGTACAAAGCGTCTCAAACGTCTTTTCGGAGACAAAAGATCCATCAAGGCCAAAAAGGAATATCGATGCATAGGAGAGCATCCCTCCAAGAATTATGAGGTTGTTCATGTAGGGACTGGACATCTTTATCAACCTGTGGACAGAAGACCGGAAGACAGTCATGAGAAAGCAACCCAAGACTTTGGCTTCCAAGACCTGTGTTGAGCCACTAGCCAGGTGTGAAACTTCTTGATAGTCAAGAAAACTATGACGCCAAGATTAGTCAGAAGTGCAAGATGGTAAGGCCCAAGGTCAATCCAGTTGCAGGTAGTTCCAAGGGTGGAATGGGTGATACAGGGGTATGACATCTGTATGTTTGTTGCAGTTACACTCATGACTACAACACGGTTCATGAATCGAGGGAGGATGTTAGGAATCTTACTCCGTGTTTGCAGTCATGAGATTGTTGTCTATCACATGACGGTGTATGTTTTCATTCCACTGAGTGGGAAGTGACAGAGACAGTGACAGGGTTTTTTTGTTACTGTGTTCCGTGAAGTGGGACTATTGTCCTTTGTTCTTTTTCTCTTTGCTGTCTGATGAGGAAGAGGAAGGAGCTAAGTCAGAATGCTCCGAGTGTATTATATGTAAATAAACGTAGTTTAGCCAACATGCTGAGCTATTGAGTCTGTTACGCGAACCGCCAATACTCTGCAGGATCCTAAGCCTGCTACTGCCTTTTGGTGTCAGTCGCTGTGATGTTCGGACTGAAGAAAGCTTTTGAAGCTCCCGAACGATCGACCAGGAGGGAGAGAACATGCCAGTCGGGCATGTGTCTCTACCAGGGTCCTACACAAGTGTAGGACGATCCTAACAGATGCGGCAACAATGACCACCACTATGAAATCCAGTCCTGTAACACTTTATGTAGTTCATCTCATAGCTGTCTGGGTCAAGAAAGCTGGGAGGACAAAATCAGAATCAGGGTGGAGGAGATACCCTCCCCCAAAGGGAGATCAATGAGAACAAAAATGAACATAAATGCATTGTATTAAAGCTGAATATCAGCAAGAACATGAGAATACGTGTAACCCATAGTCACCAAATGTCAAATAAACAGTCACATGTAAACAAAATTAACCAGTTGTTTCTAAAAACTGTGTATGTTTTCAATTATTCATTTAGAAGACTTTATGTTCATTCATGGACTGGGAACTCAGGCTTATACACGGAGATTGAAATGTATGCCCCATGAGAAACAAATTTGGAAAAAGAAAATGATGTTGGTGGATGGAAAGACGCATGCACACACAAAATAAAATCAGAAAAGAAAAATACCAAGGGTTGGACAGCCCCTAAGTGATTTGCAGGTGCTAGGTGCACTGTTTCAGCACACCTGAATGGCTCTGTCTGGGTGAAACTTAAGAATGAACCATCTTAGGCAAGATAACTGAAGCAGCTTTATGTGCAGAATTGTAGAAATATGCAAATCTCTGTGCTGCTTTATAAATAAGTTTAGATGAGCATTATTATGGTTAAATGTCTTTGATCTCCTTCACTAAAGCAACTCCTTATGTTACACAGTGGTTTAATTAACTGGGGATTATGCTAATAATACACAGTGGAAAACACTAATTTTGATCTAACAGAATAAAAGGATTTAATAAAACGTTCCGACACAAAGATATTGTACAGTAACATCAATTAAGCAGAATTTTTAAAATAAAAAAATTAAAAATTGGGCATGATCCAAACAAAGGTAAGCGCTTCTATGATACATCAGTTTTGTAAGAAGAGATTTAAGTATGTGCTTAGTTCTTCCTCTGAAATCAAAAAGACATCCACTCCGATCAACTGCATGTTTACTTGAAAGTAAGTCCCGCAGAGTTCAGTTAGACAGCCTCCCCTGGAAATGCTGCAGTCTTAAGTAGTGAGTAACTTTGAATGGATCATTCCAATTAACTTTGTAAATACCGACCACGTGATCTCTTAATGACAATTGTCCTAATTAAAAGGACTCCCAAGAGAGACAATGGAGAGGGGGAAGGGAACAGGGCAATATGTAGCTGCTTACTTCTGATTCCGGTTTTTGATGTTAAAGAACAAAAAAGCACTGGCCATTATCATTCCCAGGATCGTGAGTGCTGAAAGAATACTGTAAAGAGGCAGGGAGATCTTGCGAAGTTGCTTTTGGATGATTGTTCTGTCCTTAGGTGGTTCTTTCCCTGAAATGTCGGCAAGAAAAGAAAGAGTCAACATTATACCCTTGTGACAAATAAACCACAGCCAATAATAATAACAGCAAAACCAAACCCTATTGCCATTTGATTTCTATAAATTAATTTTACTGAGGTCCTTTAAAGTTACCTTTATCTACCAAAGTGATGTACTTGCAGCCTTTACAAAACAATATGAAGTATAGCAACACATATTCTGCTCCACATTACTTATGTGCAGAAAAGATACAGCTCAGCAGGACAGCAGGAGTATCACCACCTCGAACCCTTCAACTAGAGAAGGAACTAGTTCCTTCTAGTTCCTAGAGGCGGAACATGGGAAATATACGAAATACATGTATGTGCTCAACCACTGAGAAATGACCTAAATATTCTCGGTTGCTTGTGGACATATATGTATTTCATTTTTTAAATTATTCCAGAGAATGACAACTGCCATTGCTTTTAAATAAAAACCTTACTTGGTAAAAGTCATGGTTCAAATGATTACTTTATTTAGTCCAGGGGTGGCCAACTCCCAAGAGACTGTGATCTACTCACAGAGTTTAAAAATGGCAGTGTTCTACCCCCTGTTTTGAGGGGTTCAGGTCCAATTGTTTGAGGTATTTTTGGGGAGGAGGAAAGCCCAGTTTTTTAGGAGTTCAGGGCAAAGATGTTGAGCTTTTCTTTGGGGAGACAAACTTGTTGAGCTTCTTTGGGGAGCCAGTGATCTACCAGTGATCTACCGCAGACATCCAGTGATCTACCGGGAGCTCGCGATCTACCTGTTGGACGTGCCTGATTTAGTCTAAGGAAATAGTAGATAGCATGGATGAAATGACAGCGAAAGCTGTACACCATTTTTGCATGGTAGGGCCGGACCCTCAAAGGACAAATTTCAATGCCTGATGCATCATTAGTATTTAAATAGGAAAGAGGTTATGGCAGTACTGCTCCTCCCATAGTGCTGCTACAGCAGAAGAAGCTGCACACAATCTAGTTTCTGTGCAACCATCAGGAACCACACAGGAGCCTTCTCTCACAGGCTGGTGTTAGTTATAGCTGTCAACCGTCCCTTATTTGGTGGGAAACTCCCATATCCTAGCGCCATTTCCTGCTGCTGTCCCGGATTGATGATGTCCCGTAAATTTCCTGGGTTTCAAAGGAAGCAGCTCCTCTCCCTCCCTCCCTGCTGGCCAGGGAGAAGGGAGGCTCCAACTGTGTTGCTTGGCTGCGTTGCTCACCCAATAAGGAGTCTAAGAATGACGGGGGGGGTGGAGCTTGCATGCCTTGTGCCAATCAAATCGGCTGCATTGTCTGGGGACTCGCCTTTGCTCAGCGCTTCCCAGCGGGGAAGTGACGGTGGTTTTCCTTGCTGCATCCCCCTTGCCCGGTTGCTGCGCTGTGGGAACCACCACTTGAGGCTTCGTTTGGCGGCTGGCTGACTAAAATCCCTTATTTTGGCTGCTGATCTTTTATTTTCGAGGCTGCTGGTCCCTTATTTTCAAATCTGTAAGTTGACAGCTATGGTGTTAGTGGCTAAAATGCTTTCCTGCGAACTAGGAGGGCACCAGTTCAAATCTGCTCTCTGCCATGGACTCAAGTGTGACATAGGCAACCCACTATTTTTTTGGTTTAAATTTTTTCCATCTGAAACATGGGTGGATGGGTAAAATATTAACATATACCTGCCCCATGTGGGCAACCATTTAAATATTGCTATATATTTTTTTCTGTCTACATCCCACCTTTCTCCCAGCCGGGACCCAAGGCAGCTCATAGAATGAATTAAAACAAACACAGCCTAAAACACACACAATCGATATAAATAATTAAGAATGGGACAAGTAACTCCCACTGAAACCAATACGGAAAACAACAAAAACTGTTTAAAAAGGAGCGGAGAGCACAAACACTTACTTTCAGGAAACTCTGCCCCAACAGACAACGAGTGGCCCCCAGGTTTGTCTGAACAAGGAAGGAAAGCAGAGGCGGCCAGACCTGCCTTCCCTGTGGAAGGGAGTTCCACAGACCTCACCAAACATACCTGTGTCGTGTGGTGGGGCTGAGCTCAAAGTCGGGCAGGTCCTTCAGTCAGCCTGGACCCAAGCTGTATAGGGCTTTGTACATCATAACCAGGATATAACCAGCAAGATAATGTAAGTGAACTCTTTTAAATGCTGAGTGTTTAATATAAATGTGCTTGTGAGTATACACCAGGCTTCCTCAGCCTCGGCCCTCCAGATGTTTTGGAACTACAATTCCCATCATCCCTGCCCACTGGTCCTACTAGCTAGGGATCATGGGAGTTGTAGGCCAAAAACATCTGGAGGGCCGAGGCTGAGGAAGCCTGGTATACACCTAACATCATGCCCCCTTGATGCTTCCCTTTACGGCTGCAGTGGGGGGAGATGAGAGTGGGGGCGGGGCGGAGCTCTGAGTCTGGTGAATGCATATTTTGCAAGAGTAATAGTTTATGCTTGCACCTTTTGTGATAAGGATTTTAAACCTAAGCACAAGTGCTATGCACAGATATGGATTTACTCAGTGTCTATTGGACTGGATTCTCTGAAAGTACCTAAGGGCTGGTTTGCTGGTTGCACAGAATGGGGTGGTAGATTCCGGGCTGTACCACTTCAGCCTATAGGTGCTACAAATTTGAATGTTCCTTTACATAAGAAGCTCCCAGCATGCCTTTCTCTCATGGGGAGGCCTATGCCTGATGTACTAAAGAACTTTTCCTTTAAATGTGGGATCATTACAAAATATTCCACACATACTAACCTGCAGTCTGAAGCGGCACAGTCTAAATACTACATTATTGAGCCAGTTTTACTCTGTGGCAGTAGTGAAACATTTCTGTTTGCTGCATTCCATGTGACATAAAAATTATACAGAAAGCTAGGGTATCATTCCTTCGCTCTCTTCAATATTCCTGCCTTACCGTGGAATTTGATGGTGTTGTTAATCATTTCCAGTGAATCAAGTATAGCATTATATTCTCCCACCTTCACTTCCTTTTTGTCTGTGGAGAAACAAACAAATGGGATTGTTTATGTCAGCTCACATATTCTTCATTTCTAATAGCTGCTATATTTACCTTTCTGTCTCTCGCATTGTTGCTGTACCTGCCATCGAGGTAGCATATGAAATGACTCAGAGAAGCTAAATGGAGCTAGAGTTGTGGCAAAATTTTAAAGCAACGCTGGTAACAATATTGAGCAGTTACTGCAATTCAAAGAACTGCAAGCTTATACTGTATTACGCTACCCCCAATGTTATTTAAAATTCTTCTGGCTCTTAATTAATATTTCTTCAAGTCTCAGGGGAACGCTGACAAACTTGTCCTGAAAACCAATGGCTGGAGTGCACTCCAGAAGGAAACCCCAAAACAGTGTGGATATCATGGGGTTCCCAAACCATTACAAGAAAATTCAGCATGCAAGCCAAGCAGTAGTCCTGGCAACCATTTCAAATCTCCAAGAAGGGCTAAGCAAGCAAAGAGGCAGGATTCTAAAGTGACGGAGGAATAAAGAACAAGCAAAAGCTAAAGTAATAGGCCACCATCTGAAAAGCTCTAATGCAAGCCTATGTAGGCTTGCCAGGAATTGTCATCACAGCTAGTCAGGCAACAACTGTACTAAAACCACAAGGCACTAAAACTACATGGCTAAATTGATCTAGCCAAGGGTTTTGATCCTGACATCTAGTTCCTAAGCCACAGAACTAGGAACCCAGTTTACCTGGGATTTGTTCAGTGTGTATAAGTACTTCTGAGTGCATTGTTGGTGGTAAGGAAAAAGTATGTACAGTATATAAAGGAAAATTCCCTGGATGCCAAGATCCAGGTTTGGGGCAAGTACTCTGGTGTGAGTACCCCACCAGAGATTTAAAATCACGACATATGCAGCAAAGTAAAGCATGGAAATATAGGCTGTTAGCCCTCTAAAATATCTCCTTCTACATTTTCTTCCCCTGGCATAGAAAAAGGACTATGTTTGGTATGTTAAAAATGGTTTACTTACTCTCCAAAGGCCAGATTCATGCTTTCCATAGAACATCCAGAAAAGGTTGCATGAGCAGTGAAACTTGGCTTAGTTACAATGGTGAATGTTCCTAAATTATTGGTATAGGAACTCAAAGAGAGGCTTGTTAGAGCCATGCAGTCTGAGCTTGGAGCAATCAGCTCAGACGTCTTTATACACTTAGCTTCTCAGGTAGACTGGGAGAAATCAGTACAGTAGTTTCTTCCAAGGTGAGGTAAGCCTGACGGGGCAACTTACTTTATGGTCTTAACCCCTTTCATGCAACAATTAGACTTAAACATGTTAGTTATATAAGGGACAAACATGACAAGACCTCCATATTCACAACTCTGTAAACCCCTGGTGACTAGAGCTTATTGTACTGTGCTGGAGGCCATTCCTGAAGGTTTGGAATACGGCATATCTAGCAACACTTTGAATCTGGATCACAGTGTTTATTGTCTATTTGTTTGGTTGTAAGTTGCTTTTGGTCTAGGAATCTGCAGAATTCTTGTCGCCTCGTCAGATCTCAGTTCTTAATATTTTTAGTGGCACAGAACGTCTGTAGTGTGGATACAACATTCATTCCCAAGTATTCATGCTGGTGTGCAGTAAGAGAAAGGTGCTGTGATAATACATTTAATTGCTTAAATGGGTACAGTGAGCTCAAAGAATCCACCCACAAGGAAGGCTGCCTGTTGTGTTTTTGTGACTCTTAACTGATCTTGCCTTGCCTTCTCCAAAATGACCTCAACAGGGTAAGTTCTGATACATTCTGTCACTTCCAATGAGGCAGAATTACCCAGTGGAGGCTGCCCACTGCCCTTCTGGGTGAATCACTGCTCAGGGCATCCCTTTCTCCAATGAAGAGGCATGCTCACAACAGTAAATTGTGCAGGTAAAATAGGGAGGCTGTACTTCGTTTTCATTTGGGGAGAGATAGCATTTATCAGTCATGAGAAGTCTGTGAAGCAGCAAGACAGGAAGGGAGATTTAAGTTGGAAACAGGGGGGTTGAAGTCGCTGTCTGGCTGTCCAGAGCTGTTGCTGAGAGGTAAAGGTAAAGGTAAAGGTACCCCTGCCCGTACGGGCCAGTCTTGACAGACTCTGGGGTTGTGCGCCCATCTCACTTAAGAGGCCAGGGGCCAGCGCTGTCCGGAGACACTTCCGGGTCACGTGGCCAGCGTGACATCGCTGCTCTGGCGAGCCAGAGCCGCACACGGAAACGCCGTTTACCTTCCCGCTGGTAAGCGGTCCCTATTTATCTACTTGCACCCGGAGGTGCTTTCGAACTGCTAGGTTGGCAGGCACTGGAACCGAGCAGCGGGAGCACACCCCGCCGCAGGGATTCGAACCGCCGACCTTTCGATCGGCAAGTCCTAGGCGCTGAGGCTTTAACCCACAGCGCCACCTGCGTCGTTGCTGAGAGGAGCAGGAGTATAAACAAACAAGTGGGAACCTGTAACAAAATTTTACAGTCTCTGTATTCCAAACCCCTGATAGGAGTGCTTCTGTTTAGGACTTGAGTCTGGAACTGGGGTGTTATGTACTGAGGTGAATAAGATCCAAAATGCAGTCTGATTGGTCCTAGAACAATAGGTTCCAAAATGCAGCAGTCTGATTGGTCCTAGAACAATAGGATTCAGAATGCAGCAGTCTGATTGGTCCTAGAACAATGCAGCAGTATGATTGGTCTGCAGGAGCCACCCAATCCAGCTCCAGATGGAAGTGAATCCCCAACCTGATTGGCCTACAGGAGAATTCCGGAATTAGCCAATCACGTGCAGCCCATTGTGTAAATAATGTATATAAAGCAGATACTTTGAGGGGACTTTCATTCCTCCTTAGCACTATGAGCTGAATAAAGAGCATGAAATCCACTCTTGACTCTGAGTATATTTCATGGGGCTTGCAAAGGATCTGAACATGGGCATTTGTTGCTATATAGATAGGGAGGGGTGCATACCATGAAGAGGGGGGAAAATTCACCTCTTGGTTCACTTCCCCGCTCCCTGGGATTCCAATTCTAACTCAATCTCTCCTCCTCTATTTCCCTTATTTTGGCATATTGCTTCTGGAGTTATAGGCTATTATACTAGTAGATACTTCCTGTAAAGTTGCAGGGAATAATATATCAGCTGGGATTGTTATGCAACCAAGAACAAGAACAATTGCTGGTGGGAAATGTGGCAAATCAAGGTGCATGTAACAGCATCTGGAAGCTTTCAGCTCCTCTGCAGGGCTGTGAATTTTCCTTCAGGATAATTAAACTGAGGTTTAAAAAACCTTGGTGCTTTTATTCACACTGACTAAGAAACAAAATAGCTAAGTAACCTATAAATACTACTACAAAGGGAGAGAGATAAAATGTATGATAAAATTGGGTAAAAATTGCACTTCCTACCTGCCAGACAACTGATAAGAAGAGCTAAAAATATCAGTGAGACATCTGTGGCCAGCAGAGATAAGAAATGTTTAGGCATATCGAGAGGAAATAAAAGTTATTCTAGTGAGCCAGTTACTAGATAAAGATGGTAAAGCTGTCAGTCAAGATAAAGTGAAGAAAGACAATAACGAAATGTATCAGCTTAACATTTTAGGGGAAAGCTCTGTGGTTTTTGTTGTTGTTGGGTTTTTTTAACTGAAATGTCCCATTGATTTCAATAGGAAAAATTAGGCCCAAATGTTCCTGCACCTTCCTGCCACTTCTGGGAGGAGTGCAAGTATGGAACACCAAGAGTCTTACAGCTTGTGTTGCCATTCTACTGAGGTGGGTCAACAGGCTGTCCTCTATTTGGGTGGGACAGCATGTCAGCATCAAACAGCTGGTCAACATAATGGACCAGAGTTATAGCCCACAAAAGAGAGATATTCTTTCAGATTATGGCAGCTCAGGCCTGGATTTTGTTAACACCCCCCCCCCCCCCGCAGCTACCGATTCCATTTATGGCCTAGAAGGTCCCGCCCCCTTAGATTGGCATTTTATTATTTTATTTTATTTTATTTTATTTTATTTTATTTTATTTTATTTTATTTTATTTTATTTTATTTTATTTTATTTTATTTGTATTCAGCCACTTTTTAAACCCTTTGACCCTCTTTTTTCACTTTGTCTTCACTACCAACAAATAACTCAAAACCATTTTGTTTTCCTATACAGTGGTACCTCATTTTGCGCGTCTGCGCATGCGCGAGCGGCGAAACCCGGAAGTAATCCTTTCTGGTACTTCCGGGTCACCGCAGGACGTATCCTGAAAGAACGAAACATGAAGCTATGACTGCACCAGTTCATCTTTCAGTAGCTATAACAAGGGACAAAACAGGCAAAATGGACCACAGAGCATCTGAGTTATAAAGGAGGCATTATTCAGTTATTAAAGCTTTTTTCGCAATACAGTGGTACCTCGAGTTACAAACACCTCAGGTTGCAAATGCTTCAGGTTACAATCTCCGCTAACCTGGAAGAGTTACCTCGAGCTGAGAACTTTGCCCCAGGATGAGAATGGAAATCATGTGTTGGCGGCGCAGCAGCAGCAAGAGGTCCCATTGGCAAAAGCGCGCCTCAAGTTAAGAACAGTTTCAGGTTAAGAACAGACCTCCGGAATGAATTAAGTTTGTAACTAGAGGTATTAATAGAGTGCAACCTTTGTTTACGCGTAAGGTTTGTGGTTTCACTTTAAATAGCACTGGTTATTGTCGCTTTCTGGGACGCAGGTGGCACTGTGGGTTAAAGCCTCAGCGCCTAGGGCTTGCCGATCGAAAGGTCGGCGGTTCGAATCCCCGCGGCGGGGTGCGCTCCCGCTGCTCGGTCCCAGCGCCTGCCAACCTAGCAGTTCGAAAGCACCTCCGGGTGCAAGTAGATAAATAGGGACCGCTTACCAGCGGGAAGGTAAACGGCGTTTCCGTGTGCGGCTCTGGCTCTGGCTCTGGCTCTGGCCAGAGCAGCGATGTCACGCTGGCCACGTGACCCGGAAGTGTCTCCGGACAGCGCTGGCCCCTGGCCTCTTAAGTGAGATGGGCGCACAACCCCAGAGTCTGTCAAGACTGGCCCGTACGGGCAGGGGTACCTTTACCTTTTATTGTCGCTTTCAGGAGGACTAACCAATAACTTGCCAATTACTGTGTCACTTTGTTTCCCCAGTTAGCACAGATCTCACTACACTCCAGAGGAAATTACACATAGTCTTCAACTTGGTCTTCACTTCCTCTCAGGATTGCAGCTATGGTCACAATCCACCCTCTTATTTGCCTATAATAATTTTGAGCCAATAGGATGAGGCAGAACATCCATTAAATGACCAATCAAAACCAAACACCCCCTTGATGCCTTTGATTCTGAATATAAAACCCGCAACTGCCCCAAGCATAGCCACCCCTTGTTGACAATAGGCTACAGTGACAGTTTAACTGACACTTTGCAGCCTGCTACTCTGCCTTTGATAAAATAATGCACCCTTCTAACATTTTCCTCCAGGAAATAACAAAAGTCACTTTGGTTCACAGCTAACCCTTTACTTGCACCGTATTGTTTGAAACATTGTTAACAACCTTATAATAAATTTTACCACATAAGCAAGATATTACAAATCATTGTTTTCCTTTATGGAAAACACTTCCCATTAGATCTAATTAAGCACCAATATAATGGATTCTAAACTAAGAAGAATGGCTGCAACTAATTACACAACGATCAGAAATACAGAACCCTTCTTTGTAACTGAAGACTCCATGTCTGCTGGTAAAAGTATTTCTACTGCCTATTGTAGATTCACTATCAGACTCGGGGGGGGGGGGGGTTGATGAGAGAAAAAAAACAACCCCTGCACATTATTCTCATATGGAAAATTGTAAGTTCCCCCACTTGTGTCAACCTGTAAAGTCACACACAGATATGCCAGCAATCCTGGAACTGAAATTTCCAAAACACAAACAAACCATGAGTCTGGGTTCTGATGACACACTGAGGCCACTTTAAATAGTCATGGCGTCCGCCAAAGGATCATTGGAACAGCAATTTGTTATGGGTGCTGGACATTGTAAGGAGACCCCTATTCCCCTCATGGAGCTACAAATTCTAGAATGGTTTAACCATCAATCCTTCTTCCTGAAGAACTTGGGGAAAGAGCTATAGCTTCCTATGAGAATTCACAGATCTCTAGCAAAGCACACACACACACACACACACACACACAAAATCCAATTTCTGGAGGGGTCAGGTCTTTACTGTCCTAAAGATTGTTGGGCATGCTGCCTACGTAAGAAATGGAACTGCTTGCAGAATAAATCTGCAGGCCTATTGAAATATATTTTTTAGTTTTCCATTAATATAAGTGGAAAAGACTAGCAACTGACCAGCCTTCGAGGATACAATGGTACTGTATTTGTAAAGTTCAGGATATAGCAGGCTGTAATAGTTTTAGTTCCCTATTTCAACATTCAGTGTCACTGACATATTTATTTCAGTGATACTGATCTCAACAGATATACCCTTAAGGTCTGCTGTCTATAGAGTTTTCTGTCTTTAATAGTGTTGTTTCTCATGATTTCGCTTTAGATAGAATGTATGATTTTTGTTTGTATGTTTATTTCAGGCACCCCCAAACTCGGCCCTCCGGATGTTTTGGGACTACAACTCCCATCATCCCTAGCTAACAGGACCAGTGGTCAGGGATGATGGGAATTGTAGTCCCAAAACATCTGGAGGGCCGGGTTTGGGGATGCCTGGTTTATTTCATAAAAATTATACAGTGCTTCATTGTAAAACCAATAACAACCTCAAAGCAGTTTCCTTTCTCTCACCTCCCTGGAAGAAGGCTACTTTTCAGAAATTCTCTAAATATTCACCATTGGTAGTGGGGTGGTTGCCATTCCCATACCCTAGGGCTGCCAAATGTCCAGATTTCACCAGAAATTACTGTGATTTCAAAGGTGGAATTGACCCAGGGGAATCCAGGCGCTTTGTCCTGGATCTTATGCAAGTCAAAAAAAAAAAAAAATCACGTGTTTTGGGGGGGTGTTTTTGGGGAGAGAAAAAAAAGCTCACCAACTTTTGGGTCAACAAATTTGGGGTCTTGCGCCAGCTGCAAAACCAAAAACAACCAGGGAAGAGAGAAGCTGTGCTCTACGCTTGAGAAACTGTTGAGAATTTACCCTTCCCCCAGAGAAATTCGCTGAAATTATAACCCTCATTTTTCTTCTTGCAAATTGAGTGGGGAATTTTCAGAGACCATTTGCTCACCATGTTAGCTTAGATAGGAGAGAATTAGTGGGTGCAGAATCATTGCAAATGTTCTTTGATACTCCACAACAATGTTGCCAGGTATATATATATATTTTGACAGGGAGATTTTTTTCTATAGCATGACCTCACTTAAGTCTTCTGAATGTGGGTTAACCGGACTTACCCCACCCCATTAAGGACAATGCAATTTAAGTGTTTGTGAAAGGAAGCAAAGGAACAGACCACAGCTTTCAAGTGTGACACAGAGCTGACTTCCTGGGCTCTGCAACCCAGAGAAAGAGCCTTCTTTCCCACCCACAGATCTGATGTTGGGCAGTGGATTTGGCTGCCTGTTGGAAGGTTAAACTGTCCCTCCACTTATACTCAGTCTGTAAATAAGCTCAAATATTTATAAAAGTGCCATAAACGTCCAGTAACCTCCTTCAAAGGGAAAACTGAACCAGGGTTAAGCGCTGTGCCCCTGGAACTTCTCACTTCTTGGCGAACCAGGGTGAGCATAGCATTATGCATCCTCATACATTTTAGCCTTTAACTTGCAGACAAGGTTATTTTCCCTTAAAAAGGAAGGCATTTTAGTGAGCAATTCCACAAAAGTGGCAGATGGGCTGTTTCTTCATCTTGTTGCAAACTGCAGTTTTCTTTGGCTGCTGTAGTCATTCTCTGTTCCAAAGCACTGCTGGGTTATGTACCCCGTTCTCATTACTAAACTGTTGGGGATTTCATAACAAGCTACCCCAAGAAACTAGGCAGACACACTTGTATACAAATAGCTTTGTCATAAACTAACAGGCCACCCAGAAACAACTATTCTTCTGGCATTATTTGACCATTTTGGAACATCAATGCGCAACATCCTGTTCAAGAGCTCTCTGAAAACAGCATTGGTCTACTTTAATGTTAGAAAACACTGTCAGCCCTACAAAACAACAACACACCTTTTCATGCTACCATCTAAAAATCCTACATTACCGTAAATAACGCCTAAGCAAGGAATATAGAATTTCACAGAGCATGATCTTTGTTATTGATGTGGGGAATGACTACAATAGCCAAAGAAAACTGCAGTTTGCAACCAAAGTATTTTCTCTATTATTATTTGGATCAATGTCATAAACTACCCTAGTTCTAGACCTAAGAAACCTAGACCTATGCACCAGATCTAAGGAAAAGTTTTGTACATATTAATTTTGAAGCAACACTGATCCATTTTTTAAAAGTTTTTATGATCAATTTTTTTTAAAAAAAAACTAATGAAAAATGGGAAAGCATGACATTGAAATCACAAACTTATCTCATCCAGATCACATCTTTTACACAATTCAATAGCTCTATACAACGCAGCTCTTTTCGCCTGTAAATAAAATTAACTACTTCCCCACTTGTTCCAGCACCAACTCAGCCATTGTTGATTTCCCACTGGCAACAAAGATTAAATAACAGATTTAGAAGAGAAGATTCTTGTGATCAAAAGGATTAGTTATGAGAGGGTGTTTGATAGATGAGCAGCAGAAGGCAGAAAAATTCCACTGCATAACTATTTCTGGCTTTAGCCTAGAAGATTAAGTAATTACAATAAAAAAAAATCAGAAACAAAACAGCCTCTTTCCAGCACTTCAGTTAACAGGCAAGAAGGGAGAGTTGCAAGTGTCATCTCCTCTGATCCTCTATATAATGGGAAAGATCACACCCACCCACCCAATTTTTGTTACCTAAAGGATAAATGGATACCCTCTATTATTTTAAGGGTCTGTCTTGACTCTGCACTAGATAGTGGTTCAGGACCTTGAAGTGTATTTGCTGCAAAAATGAATTATCTAAAAAATAGTTGGGCCAGGCCATCATCTAGCAGTTAAAAGGCTTCTCAGAACAGAAGCATAAGAACTTAGGTGTCCACTTTCTCTACACTATGCATAATTGTATATACCTCTATCATGTTACCCCCTTACTGATCTATACTCAAAACTAAAAATCCCCAAATGTTGTAATATTTCATCAGAGGGGGGTTGTTCCATCTCTTGATCAAACTTTTCAGAACCTTTTTGAGCTCTGCAATAGCCTTTATGAGGTCAGGCAGCCAGAACTGTACACTGTATTCCAATTATGGTTGTGAATAACAGCATTGTGATACTGTCTTTTGTTTTCAATTCCTTTTCTATCACTTCCTAGCATGAAATCCACCTTTTCGCTGAAGCCAATCATTGGGCTGACATCTTCCTCAAGGTATCCACTATAGCAACCTATCAGGTCCAGCCCCTCTTGCAAGAAGGGCTTGGGTAGAAAATAAATATTTGGGATGTGGGAGGCTAAACAGAACACCTCCCTTCTCCCTGTCCAAAGTCAGAATGAAACACAACAACATCCCCACTTCCATTGCTCTCCCTATTAATTAATTCACCAAAGATGTAGGAAGTTGCAATAAAATAAAACCAGCAAGCTTAGGGATAGTTAATGCATGAATGGGTTAAGACCACAGAATTGTATTCCTAGACTCAGGTCATATCCCTTCACCGCTGGTGAAGAAGGAAGTAAAGCTTCTTTGTTCACTCTCTGTTATGTACTAAGTTGAATAGGAACCTAAATGCAGCAGTCTGATTGGTCCTAGAACAATAGGATTCAGAATGCTGCAGCAGTCTGATTGGTCCAAGAACAATAGGGTCCAGAATGCAGCAGTCTGATTGGTCCACAGGAGCCACCCAATCCAGCTGCAGCTGGAAGTGAATCCACAACCTGATTGGCCTACAGGAGAATCCCGGAATTAGCCAATCACGTGAGGCCCATTGTGTAAATAATGTATATAAAGCAGACATTCTGGGGGAACTTCCATTCCTCCTCACCACTATGAGCTGAATAAAGAGCATGAAATCCACTCTCAACTCCGAGTATATTTCACTCTCTTTGATAATGATGATGATATTTATTAAGTATGTATACTGCCCTATACCTGCAAGTCTCAGGGCAGTTCACAACTCTCTTCCACCACATGAAACTGACCAGGCAATATGTTGGCGATTGACTACCAAGTCCAGACTGCGTGCTCAGGAGTATTTTCCCTGTATTTTGTAAGGAGCACACAACTGGGCTGCTATCAGTACATCAGGGCCAGATGGGCAGGGTATAAATAATAAAATTAGTTTCAATTTCAGAACTAGTTTCAATCCCTGGCACCAACAAGTGGAGCGAGGAAAGAGTCCCTGGGGAGTGGTGACCAGTCAGTAGAGACAATCCCAAACAGATGGACCAATGGTCTGAGTCGATATGAGGCGGCTTCCCACACTCCTATGGTACATTTTATGTTTCTGTGATCTATTTTGTGTGTGTTGCTATGTTGACTCCTGACATGTAGTTGTGACTCTCCCATTCCTAGCTATATGGAATCTCTTCAGCTCACAAACCCCTTACTTTTCACAGTCTACAGTAGGACTAGATGAACGCAATGTTCCCAGTATAAATACTATTTATTAGTCATTAGTAATCATATAAAATTCACTAAAATATAGGAAGAAAATTATTCAGGTAGTGAAGTATCTTCAGAGTGTTTCCTGCAGCTTACATTTGTATGTAGAACAGAGAAGAAAAAGCTTTACAGTTCACAAAAATGCTTTTTTGTTTGGAACACTCAGCACTCAACTGTAAAGCTAATTGCCTAGAGCGACTCATATTTAATTCTGATCATCAGCCTGTCAGAAAACGCCAGGATGCTTGCCTGCAAGTAAGATATATTATATAATATAAGGAAAGGATACCTTGCCAAACTTGATTATAACTTGTTGGTCGAATATTCTTAGGTTTGACTCACATATAATGTTCCAATGTCTTTAACGGCCCAGCGATGGCCAGTGAAATCTTTGCTTTTTTGTGGATTTTGAAAATAATAATTAGAATATTATTTTTCAACTCTAAGTTGCACGGTGCAGGATCTAAGTATCTGGTACCCCCCTTTGCTGGAAGTAAATGAATGTCAGCACAGATACATTAAAAATAAAACTACAGAGACTTTAAAAAGTGTTGTAAGTATGTGTGTGTCTTAATGTGCTTAGATTCATGTTATGAATCTTTTTGGCACTTATTTGCAGTGGAGAAGGTGACACATCAAATTAAAGCAGCCAACAACATGTCTTGTTTATCAGGATTTGTAAAATTTGTAAATGCCCACAATCCCCATTTAAGACCACCCCAGAATGCATACTCAAATCGAGCAGATGTGCTTAAAGAGAAATTTATTTTCAACAGCTTGTTTAAGCATTTGGAAGAACATCGGAATGCCATCCCATTGAAAAAAAATGCAATGCAGACAGATGGTATTAGCACTCAGATGTACATTTCAATGAGAGTTCAAATATATAATTCAGATTTTCACATTGTGAACTTGACGGTCCACCCTAGCAGGAACATGCAATGGATATTTTTAAATACCTGGGTGCAGAATTATATTAATGCATTTTAATTAATTTTCCATGAGAACACACTAACCATTCCACATGTGCCGCTGAGTTCTGGTTGCGTGACAGAACCTTTCCCTCCTGTCCCCCTTGCACCCTCAAAATCTGCTCCAGGGAGTTGGACAAGCCTTAGGAACAGATTTTGGGGTCACACAAGGAAGGGAAAGGAAGGAGAATTTGCATTGTAAACTAGTGCAGAATAATATACAAGCCACAGTGCCCTCAGTGCATGTAGCATATTGTAAATATTTTAATAAGAAAAATCAGGGCCTCTATAATCTTTGAGAATTCTTGGAGAACAGGTGAGGCCCCTGCAAATTGGAGGTGGGTAAAAGCTGTATCCATCTTCAAAAAGGGGAGGGGGGAGAAGACCCATATAACTAGCGACTGGTCAGCTTTATTTAGATACCAGAACCAATAATTAAATGGTCAGTATGTGAGCACTTAGAAAAGGATGCTGTGATTTCTAAAACCCAGCATGCGTTTCTCAGAAACAAGCCAGGCAAGACAAATCTCTCTCTGTCTTTTGGTGGTTCAGGGGAATGCTGCGAACATAGTGTATATTGATTTCAGTAAGGCTTTTAATGAAGTCCCCCATGATATACGTGTGGAGAAGCTGGTAAAATGTGGACTGAATGAGGTAACTGTTAGTGGATTGGTATCTGATTGACTGACCCAAACCCAAAGAGTGCTCACTAATGGTTCCTCGTCACCCTGGAAAAACGTGGCAAGTGGTGTGCCACAGGGTTTTGTCCTAGGCCCTTAGCTGTTCAATATTTTTATAAACAACTTGGATGAAGGAACTGAGGTGATGCCCATTGCATTTGCAGATGACACCAAAGTGCGAGAAGTAGCTAATGTCGCAGAAGACAAAATCGGGATTCAAAATCACCTTAACAGATTGCAGAACTGGACCAAATGAAATTTAGTGGGGACAAATTTAAGGTTCTGCACTTAGGCAGAAAAAACTAGCTGCACATGGATTGCCAGTAGTACATGTGAAACAGAACTAGAATTAGTAGACCACAAGCTTAACACGAGTCAATAGTGTGATGCAGCAGCAAAAAAGGCTAACTATTCTAGGCTGCATTAACAGAAGTATTATCAGGGACTGGCTGGGGACTGGCGTGTGGTAGTGGGTACTGGGTACTGATGAGAGAGCACCCATAGAGGGGGGGGGGGTTGGAGACTGACTTGGAAGAAGGGATGAGTGATCTGGGGGAGCCTGAAACAGCCAGGAGATGAGAGTCAGAGACAGAAGAAGCTACAGGATTGGAGAGCCAAGAACAGGTGCAAGGAGGAAGGAGAGAGAGAGGTCAGGCTGGTGGAGAATCAAGGATTTCCACACCTTCTCCTCTTGCCCCTCCCCCCCCACTCCACTGTCTCCCAGGACCAAGAGACGATTGAAGATGGAGGAGCAGAACCAGGTTACAGTAATTCTTTGATCCAGGTTAGGTTCACAGGCAGTTATGTATAACTAGTTGTGGCAAAATGTGGATTGGTATGCACTAGAATCTAACTTAGAGCTTCCGTTCATAAATATTGCTTTCGTGGAAGACTGCCATCAATTCTGAATAAAAGAAATCTAACAACATTAATCTGGCACTGTGGGCCTCCTTCTTTTCCTTACAGAAAACTTTTTTCCACTTCTTAGTCCGTTTGCAATTATATCTGTTTACTTAAATGCAAAATTGCATGATCCAAAATCTAAATACCGTAATATGCATTTTAATTATCTACCTTCCACTTTAAACAAGCACATAGCATTAGTTGGATACTATACCCTGGAATTTATTAATTAAAATTTCATTGTCAACGCAATCATAACTTAATCGAAGAACCCTTAATTTGTGTTCTTCTTGTAACAGGCTTTCCAAGATAGCCATCTGCTTCATTAATGCATACCAGAAAGAACAAACCATGTTAAACTCATGATACACTGGATGACATCTTCAGTTTTGCCTTTATGCACATCATGCTGACATTCAAAGAGACATATACTGCCAAATAGGTGGATACAGCCTCATATTATCTATAGGTAAAGGTAAAGGGACCCCTGACCATTAGGTCCAGTCGTGACCGACTCTGGGGTTGCGGCGCTCATCTCGCTTTACTGGCCGAGGGAGCCGGCATACAGCTTCTGGGTCATGTGGCCAGCATGACTAAGCCGCTTCTGACGGACCAGAGCAGTGCACGGAAATGCCATTTACCTTCCCGCCAGAGTGGTACCCATTTATCTACTTGCACTTTGACGTGCTTTCAAACTGCTAGGTGGGCAGGAGCAGGGACCGAGCAATGGGAGCTCACCCCATCACGGGGATTCGAACCGCCAACCTTCTGATCGGCAAGTCCTAGGCTCTGTGGTTTAACCCACAGCGCCACCTGCGTCCCCATATTATCTATAACTAGCATGTAAATTCTAAATAATTAAAAAGGGGCCCCATGACCCATAGTCCTTTTGTACAGAAAGCCCAAAGTCCTTATCTCAGCTGCACGGGAGTGGTAATAGTGGAAATTGACTTTTTGCACTTCAAACTCAAGAATTATATTTAAGAGGAAAATTGTGGTTAGCAAGTGTGGTAGCTAGATAACCTCTTAATGAGGGTGAAAAAGGAGAGTGCAAAATATGGCCTGAAGCTCAACATCAAAGAAACCAAGATCATGGCCACTGGTTCCATCACCTCCTGGCAAATAGAAGGGGAAGAAATGGAGGGAGTGAGAGACTTCACTTTCTTGGGCTCCATGATTACTGCAGATGGTGACAGCAGCCACGAAATTAAAAGACGTCTGCTTCCTGGGAGAAAAGCAATGACAAACCTAGACAGCATCTTAAAAAGCAGAGACATCACCTTGCAAACAAAGGTCCGTATAGTTAAAGCTATGGTTTTCCCAGTAGTGATGTATGGAAGTGAGAGCTGGACCATCAAGAAGGCTGATCGCCAAAGAATTGATGCTTTTGAATTATGGTGCTGGAGGAGACTCTTGAGAGTCTCATGGACTGCAAGAAGATCAAACCTCTCCATTCATAAGGAAATCAGCCCTGAGTGCTCACTGGAAGGACAGATCCTGAAGCTGAGGCTCCAATACTTTGGCCACCTCATGAGAAGAGAAGACTGCCTGGAAAAGACCCTGATGTTGGGAAAGATTGAAGGCACAAGGAGAAGGGGACGACAGAGGACAAGATGGTTGGACAGTGTTCTCGAAGCTACTAACATGAGTTTGACCAAACTGAAGGAGGCAGTAGAAGACAGGAGTGCCTGGTGTGCTCTGGTCCATGGGGTCACGAAGAATCGGACACGACCAAATGACTAAACAACAACAACAGCTAGATAAATAAATATTTATTCTTAATGCATGCGTTGTATATTCTAAGTCAAAAAATGAGAACGAAAACAAATTAAAGGGTTGAGCCCTGGCTCAATTACGATGCATATAGTCTCATAAATTTAAATTAACCATAAAAGTACCGCAAGGCAACACTTTTTATATGGAATAAACAAATACATTTTGGTATTAACGGTAATTAACAGGACCCAATTTTTCATTCATCTTTTATCTACCTTAACTGAATATCAGTTTGCCAAAATCAATAGCCGCTTCAGTTTTGATGAATGTTCTGGAATGTACCAAAAGAAAAAAGGGAAAAAAAGGGAGAGAGAAATTCTGGACATTTCGACAGATACCTAGACACCTGTGCATCCTAGTAGTAACTAAGGCTCACTTTGTATTTTGATAGGACAATTTTAGAGTGTTTTTTTGTTTTTTGTTTTTTTGCATTCCCCAGATTTCAATGCGAGAGAAAAGCATATGCAGAAATATGTCCCTCTAAAGTCATTTTCCCACCCCTGTTAAACTACTTTCCCCATAATCCTTTATTATTTATTATATGCAGAATGGGAACAAGACAAATAATGATATAAAAAATGCGTACACAAGTAAGCACTTCGCAATGTGATTCAAATAATAAAAAATTTATTGCTTCTTTTATTGCCTCTGTTCCAAAATTTATTGCTTCTTTTAAAAGATATGAGGCCATGAACCTCATAGGATCAGACCACAAAGGAAAACCATTACAGCTTGGAGTCAAAGAGCCTACCTCTATGAACTACTGGTTCATGGTAATTTTTGTATAGTTGGGTACTTCAGCACAGTATGGGTTGCCACTGATTAAAACTGGTAAGCTGGCTTTAAAACCTTGGGTATTCATTAAAACAAATGACTGGGCAAGATTCCCAAAGGCCTGACTCACTTCCGAATTCCGCTGACCCACTTTGCTGTGATTATTTTCTTAAGTACCACTTGCAGCTGTTGATTAAATCTGATCTACCTAATAGGACAGCTATCAATTCTAAAAGGGAATGTTTGCTTCGTACAGTCACATGGCTGAAAAGGGACAAACCCATTGGCTTAGTTACCAAGTCAGAGAGAACTCCTGGCTCCAGCTGACCTATTGGGCTGACTTGACCCATCTCTCCCACCCAGTGCCAGATGTTCTCTCTCAGTAAAAGACCAGATGGTCCAGGGAGGGAGGGAGGGAGAATGTTACACGCTGCGTCCTGTGGAAGACTATACAAAAGGTAGAATGTGGGGCTATGGGAAAAGTGCAAGATGAATGGGGAGAAATGGAACAGAGGCCAATGAGGATTTTTTCCCCAGTGTCCCCATTAAAATTATGTATTATTTACTAATTGTTTATGTCGCCCTATACCCACAGGTCTCAGGGCTTCTACAACATAAAAACACAAAATACTTAATATTAACAACAGCAACTCACCTCCCAAACACATTTTAAAAGGGCATTAAGACCCGTTATTACTCAAGCAACCTTTTTCATAGTCTAAAGCAGGGATTGGTGAGGGCCACCAACTTGGGCAGCTCTGAAAGATAATTATACAAATTCATGGAGCTATTATGGCTTTGTCAAACACCTTCAGCACCAGGACCTTTATGCCTCTGAACGTTAGCTTCTAGGTGAACAGCAATGGGAGGGGGCTATAGCCCTCAGGTCTTGCTTGTGGACTTCCCATAGACACCTGGTTGTCAATTGTAGGAAAGAGGTGGGTGTTTGATTTGATCTAGCAGGGCTCTTCTTATTGTCAATTTGCCTTTGAGGGGGGCATAAATTTTGCAGGCTGTAGCCATGGAATTGGGAGTATATTTTACCCTGATGGAGGACAGAGTATCAGTAGGCATGTGTGTTCACACACACTCACATTTAAGTATGTATTTTATGACAGTATTTATGCATGATACCTCAATACGCATATTACTAAACATATTTACCCTAAATAATACATATTCTAAACTCATTTTGGTACAACTTTGCAGCCAAGAACTGTACTGCAAAATTCGGAGAGGTGTGAAATCCAAAATATACTTTTATTCCAATCTGCATAGTGCTCGGAGAGGTGGAAATTAGGTCTGTTCACTTAAAAATTTGGAACAAACAAAATTCTCCTTCGTTTCATTTACATGTTTGTGTGAATTCCTGCATGCACACACAAAGCTTCATAGTAGTTGGGGCTACCTAGTTAATAGAGCACATTATGTTCGTGTATGTGACTGGGGCACTACATCTTCGGGAAAAGAAAAGGCTAAGGAGTAAGCCCTACACAAATCTGGACTGGAGTCCCTAAGACAGTTGGATGGTGCCTTCATAGAATCATAGAGTTGGAAGAGACCACAAGGGCCATCGAGTCCAACCCCCTGCCAAGCAGGAAACACCTTGTATGCTTCCTTCCAGCAACTCCTATGACCAAGCTGATGCCAAACATATTGCTGTGCTTTCCTTTGGACCACATCAGTGAGGCCAAGAGGGGAGAAGGTCTTGTCATCTGGGCAGCTCAGGGCCTCCATACACACTGCCAAGGCTTGTGCCCCAGAGAGGTCACCTTAGTGCCGCTAACACAGAGGTTTGACTTCACCCCCCGAGGTGCACTCCATTGTCTCTCGAGACAGACAGATGCCAATAACATTACACACACAATCCAAAAAGATATGTGCAGTTAAAGGAGCTTTGTCAAACATGTTTTGAGAGTACTATTTTCCCCCTTTTCCAATTATTAAATTTGGTAGAGCTTCTGGGGAATAGATTTTTTTAAAATATATAAAAAATACAGTCATAGATTCCCACTTGGCCATCTCTTTGGACATCTAAATATATTTTAATAGTTGAGCATTTAATTTGCATAGCATCCAAACATCTGTTCTTTTAGCCTGAGCTACTTCATTCTATTTATCACATTTCCTGGAAGTCTAACTCAATGGTTAATAGCTGAGCAAGATCCAGACCACTTGGTTTCAGTGGAAGAGCTTTAATATTAATACGTAGAGACTACAACATGTGCTTAAGATAGGGGAGGGTCCCTAACTACCAACCAGGGGGATTTAAAATTGCCTCTATTTTGCCTGTTCATGCCACTTCATTGTTAGAAAGCCCTACTTTGCCTTTCAAACTATGAAGCAGCTGCAGTAGTTTGGTGTGTGTGTGTGTGTGTGTGTGTGTGTGTGTGTGTGTGTGTTTCTTTCAAAAGGTACATAGACCATACATAATCTTCTTTGTCCACCCATCCCTGTGGTATCTCCTTGGAACCAAACTATTATGAAGCTAATATTCATGACAAGTTTTACTAGATGAGAGAATTTTTCGGGCACTTCTATGCCGGCTGGCACTACACTTGAAGAAAAGAATGAATGTCAGCTGGTCCTGAAATGTTAATGAATTTGCTAGTTCTAGCTATTTCTACATGAATTGATCCCTAGTCAGATGCCTGAGAGAGAGAAAGAGAAGAAATTAAATTGATAGAGACAAGGCTTGCTTCATCTTTGTAACTATTGTAAATATGTTGACTGAAGGAAAACTACTGTAATTAAATTATGAACTATTTGGAGCATGGGGGGGCGGGGCGGAAAGGGTCTTAATGAACTGTCACAATATGCTGCTGACCATGAATAGTATTAACTCAACCTGTTGGCATATATTCTGATAGCAGGACTCTCCTCTAATCAGGATCCAGTTTAATGGACACTGAATGCTTTAATACTTGGTAGCTTCAACAATGAAATCTTCCACCTACCACCCTTTATGTTAAGTACCGAGCCTTTTCTCTCTTTGCTAAATTTCTCCAGTTATAACAGTCTATGTGGCTCCTTGTACAGTGTTGACATGCAACACAACAGAAGTAAAAACTGTCCTGCATAGTGCTGACTTCTGTAGGATAGCTAGAGGAGTCAGGAAGTGGATTTCTGCAGATCAACAACATGCATTTAGAGAAGGCCAGAGTTTTGCCTAGTACAAAGAGCCTAAAGCCAATTCTACAAATAAATTCAGTCTGACAGGCCATTTAAAGTATGGCTGTATTCCAGCTGGAGGTTTCTGCTGAGTAAACCCCAACACAAGAGTCCTGCTAAGAAATATATTGAGGGACTTCCAAGTTTATGGGGATACCAGCTATAATTACTATCCCCAGGAACTATTTATACAGCCTGAAAACTTCACCCTAATCTTTTGAAACAATACGAGTATTTGGATATATGCAGCTAGAAAAACCCTAGCCATCTGGTCCCCATGATACGTAAAAATGCTATGCCAGTGCCAATGATTTTCTCTCTCTTCTATTTCTGGCTGTAACATATTAGATGCAATGGATACTTGAGCTCAAACAGAAGCAGTTCAAAATTCACAAAGCAACAGCCAGGACCTCACACGGTTGCGAATACAGACACAGTAACTGTACATGTAGTTTATTTCTTAACTGAAAGCATAGAAAAATTAAGAAGAAAAATTATTAGATCAAACGACTTCCACTGACTAGATTGCACAGAAGTCATTCCCATTTATTGGTCTGTTAGCTGGAAATCTATCTGTTGACACTTGGTCCCCAAGTTAGATTTTTTTTTTAGAGACTAGGTAGCTAAGCTATATTTTCTTCTCCTTTCCAAGAAGAAGGTAGGTTTAAGTGTTGGAAGAATGCAGAGGCTGCTTATTCAGACCAACAAGAAGTGATGCAACAGGACAGCAGTGAGCTGGAAGACTCCCAAGACACTCCCTGCATCTACGTAAAACACAAGGTGTAGGAACAAGCAGAGGGAGGTCCCAGGGATATAGAAAGAGAGAACAGATGAAATTTGAAGGATGAGTAAGCACAGTGCTGAGCCAGGAGAGAGCGAGGGAGGGAAAATAAGGGCAAGGGTGAAGGAGGGCAACCACCATACTACAGAAAATCTGTGGGATATAAGGAAATGTTACACTACTAAAAAAAGGGGCGCAGGTGGCGCTGTGGGTTAAACCACAGAGCCTAGGGCTTGCCGCTCAGAAGGTCGGCGGTTTGAAGCCCCGAGACGGGGTGAGCTCCCGTTGCTTGGTCCCTGCTCCTGCCAACTTAGCAGTTTGAAAGCTTGTCAAAGTGCAAGTAGGTAAATAGGTACTGCTCCAGCAGGAAGGTAAACGGCGTTTCCGTGCGCTGCTCTGGTTCGCCAGAAGCGGCTTAGTCATGCTGGCCACATGACCTGGAAGCTGTACGCTGGCTCCCTCGGCCAGTAAAGCGAGATGAGCGCCGCAACCCCAGAGTTGGTCACGACTGGACCTAATGGTCAGGGGCCCCTTTACCTTTACAGAAAACACCCACTAGGTGGTTTCTGACAGGAAGAGGCAACTCAAGACACTGAAGTTTTTGGGGACTATAAGGAGTACAAATGTAAAAATAAGCATATGGCATACATTCAACAGGTTGTTATGCTTTTAGCTGTTCCTGTTTTATATGTAAACCTTGAGTCCCTGTCAGGGGGAAAAGGCAGGGTATAAATAAATATAACAACAACAACAACAACAACAACAACAACAATGTAGTCTCCTTATCTCTCTTATGGCCCGTCATGCCACAAAGAGTTGACAATGATGTTTCATTCATTCAATTTTACTCCCTTCCCTTTCTCAATAAGTACCCGAGGCAACCAATGTACAAGCAGGAAACGAAATCAAATAAATACATCAATGAAACCTCAACTGATAATACATAACGCAAGAGCACATAAAAAAGCAACAACGAGAACAAATTAAAAGCAGTAACAATGAAAAAAGAACCATGCTGATGGGTGCGCAGCCCTAGTTTTTAACCATGATATATGACACATTAAATAGGAAAGAGGAAGCTGTAATCAAGTGGTTCTCAAAGGTGTGCCACGCAGGTGTGGCAGGAGAGGATGGCAAGAATGGAAGGAAGATTCTAAGGCAATCAATATTATATTTTGGGAATGATGCATGTTGTTATGTAGTAGCTGCACTGTTTTATACTTTCTGGATGTCCCATGATCATATTACAAGGTAGCTGTGTTCTATGTTATTAATCAAGCACTGCTAGGAGTTGTGTCTTTATGTTTTTCAATGTATTTCTTATTAATAAAAAATTGTTGCAGTGCAAGCAAATATTTATTCTGAAAGCATGGCCCGGAGGGAAAAAAGTTTAGGAGAGGCTGGTGGGCCAAGATCCAATACATGCCTTAGAAGGGTCTGCTGCTCAGCCTTGCAGCTACAATCACAACATCTACACAACCTGCAGGTTGGTCACTTGGAGGCTTGGTTGAGCTCTCAAATACAGGAGAAGTATATGTAGTCACCAGTTCCTGAATGCTAATTGACATGCTGTTACAGTAACTGCTCCCATACAATCAGCCCATAATGCTGCAGCTAGACATGCACATGTTAAAACAGGACTTGACCACATGTAAATAAAAGGAAGAGTGTGTGGCTTTTTAACTCAAGGCATGGCAGAAGCACATGCATCTGAATCCAAACTAGTTTACTTCTACTAAAGGGAGAATCCAATATCAATTGGGTTGTGGCTCAAAGGGCTTCGTTTGAAGTACGCATATATTAGGATGAGCTTTTTTCTTCTCCTTGACATTTGGATGAGACTGACTGGTCTGCAAATGGCTTCCTTCTCACAGCCAGACCTCATGCTATTTGTTAATGCTAGACAATGTTAGCCTGCTGTCACATCACACTGTCACAACCTTGCTTCAAATGTCACATTAGCAAAGTCAGACAAGAACTGCTTTGTATGAGAACATTTTTTATGCTGACCTTTTGAACAGTCAAAATGACAGGAAAGGCTCCCCTCTCACGGCTCTGCATAGGGAGTCCATATTTACACAATGAGAAGCAACACAAGTCTTAATTTTTTCAGTTTGCTATTAAAATGCTCAATGCTACAAAAATAAAAAAATGCCACCATCGCACACAACAGAAAATAGCAAGTTAATGGTATGCGTGTGGTCATTTCTCTGTTTAGCAAAACCTAGTGTTTCAAGGCAGTGACTTCTCAATCAGAATTATACTTTTTTATTTATTTAATAAAAATAAACAACCTGCTCCTACCTAGTTGTAAAGTTTAAGTGGGAAGAGTAGGGGCCAGAAACACTGGATCCCACCCAGCATAAGATAAAGTTAAAGGGACCCCTGACCGGTAGGTCCAGTTGCGGACGACTCTGGGATTGCGGCACTCATCTCACTTTACTGGCCGAGGGAGCCGGCGTACAGCTTCCGGGTCATGTGGCCAGCATGACTAAGACGCTTCTGGAGAAACCAGAGCAGCACACGGTTTACCTTCCCGCCGAAGCGGTACCTATTTATCTACTTGCACTGGTGTGCTTTCGAACAGCTAGGTTGGCAGGAGCTGGGACCGAGCAACGGGAACTCACCCCACTGTGGGGATTCGAACTGCCGACCTTCTGATCAGCAAGTCCTAGGCTCTGTGGTTTAGACCACAGCGCCACCCATGTCCCCTCCCACCCAGCATATTTGACTTACAAGAGTTACATTCCAACTGTTGTCTCAACTGGGCAAGTGATACAGGAATCAATCCTATACAGTACTCAAGAAGTTGACAGAAAGCAATCCAGCGTAAGTTGAGTCAACAGTGTTTTAAAATAGTGTTTGAGTTAACTTGCACAGGGTTGCCAGGTCACACGACCAAGGTGAATGACCCCACTCTGGTCCTGTCCCTGCCACACACCCAGAATATTGCCTTTTCAGGGCTTGCATCAGCATAAAATCTGCCAGGTTTGACTAAGCTGCCTGGATCCCAGTTGAGTTGCGATGGGAGAGATGGACTGTTGTATCTTTGGTTGAGTTGAGGATGAGTTAAGCCAGCATAGCCTGGTTTAGCCAGAAATCTGTTGCTGGATCCTAATCAATCCGCTCATGCCAGCTCGTGCTATAGGATTGCTCCCTCCCCTACTCACATGAGCAAATTGCAATGTATAATCAGGGAGGTGTATTTAGCAAAGTTTCAGTGGCAGCTTCTCAAGAGTAGAGCATTCTGTAGAGGCAGAGATACCCAGCCCGATTTTCATGAATATGCTTATCTAGTGCTACACTAAGGACTATTATTTGCGCAAAAGAGCCAGTAAATAGAATTTTCCCTTTTCCTCTTACCATTTTTATCAAAACAAGTTGATTTGACTCATTATAAATGTTAATGCAGCAACAGTGCATTAAACATTTACCGTATTTTTTGCTCTATAAGACTCACTTTTTCCCTCCTAAAAAGTAAGGGGAAATGTGTGTACGTCTTATGGAGCAAATGCAGGCTGTGCAGCTATCCCAGAAGCCAGAACAGCAAGAGGGATTGCTGCTTTCACTGCGCAGCGAACCCTCTTGCTCTTCTGGCTTCTGAGATTCAGAATATTTTTTTTCTTGTTTTCCTCCTCCAAAAACTAGGTGCGTCTTGTGGTCTAGTGCGCCTTATAGAGCGAAAAATACGGTATATAGCATTCATTTATTTATAGAAGGCTAACGAATAATAGAATTGTGGAATTGGAAGGGGCCACGAGGGTCATCTAGTCCAACCCTCTGCAGTGCAGGAATCTTTTGCCCAGTGTGGGGCTCAAACCCGTGACCTTGAGATTAAGAGTCATGTGCTCTAACAACTGAGCTGTCCCAGCTGCTTATACTTTTTATTTAATTACTCTATCGAAACACTGATTATGTTTAATATTTCTATACCTATAGACAGACTATCTTCTCCTTAATAATTATTCTAATAAAGCTTAAAATAAATTTAAGCAAAATTCTAATGCAGCCACAATGAAACTGAAAAAAAACTAGTGTTTATTTTTAAAAAATATGTTGTTATTGTTATTAATTATTATAATTATTAACATTTCTTTTACCACCACCCGTATATTTCAGGGCAGTATTTACATTTTGTTTTAGTATCCCTCTCTCTTTTAATTACTTTGTTTTTTGAGCTACTTATTGTACTTCTGGCTTGCCGCTTACTGCTTCTGCAATGCAAGACAACTAATGATGGAAAAACCTCCTCTACAGTGAGCCACTATTTACTTTCCTCAACAAAAAGGCATCACCGTAGGCTGGGCCATCTTACCCACAGGCGCTAGGGGTGCGGGGCACCAGGGCGCCGGGCTCTTGGGGCGCCAGGCCAAGAGTCCAGGGCCGAGATTTGGAGTCCGGCAGAGCCCGTCAGAGCACCACAGCTCTTCTGCTGCGGGCAAGCGAGGCACTGAGGCAGCCGGCTGGCTCTGCCTTCCTGTACACCTGGGATTGATGGGGCCTACCTGGTTGAGAGGCCTGCCCAGTGCACACTGCGCACATGAGCCTTGGACTTGTGTGATGGCCTGGGATTTGGACTCGGAGGCTGAACCCGGGGCTGGGGCTTGAGCCTGAAGGGTCCTCACCTGTGCTGGATCCTCAGGTACAGGCACCAGCTGAGTCTGCTCTGGCTCCTGAGGGGGTGGAGGACCCATTGCCTGCAGGTGCTCCACTCTCAGCCCCATCAGGGGAAGCTGAGGTTGCCTCTGGGTCCGGTAACCCTCCAGCCTCTCCTGAGCTGCAGAGGCTCAGGGCAGAAGAGGCGGAGGGAACTAAGTTCCTGCAGGAGGAGTGCTCGCCTCCAGGCCAGGAGAGGCGGGTCACCTGTGGACCAGGGCCGCCCTATGCCTCAGGGCAGATAAAAGCCAACCAGCCCCAGTCCCAGGTTGCGGGAGCAACATTGTTGGTAGCCTGTTCCTGCCTGCACCCTGTCCTGCTCTTCTGCCAGAGTTCCTGACCTCACCCGACTGCTTGCCTTGGACCCAGCTTCAGCTTTGACGGACAGCCTCCATACTGCACCCTCGACCTCGGACTGGACCCAGACCTCGCCGCACGCTTAACCCTTGGGACCAGCACAGCTCGACTGTTGTTGTGCTGGGCTCTGCTTGCTGCCACCGCCTCGGACTCCTCTGTTGCTGCTGAGGCGGCTGGCCAGGCCAGCTCTGCCGTGCGCGCCTCACCAGCCCGCCCTAAGAAAATGTCAACAACTTTGGGGTTCTTTGCACCCCGGCACCGCATATGCTTAAGACGGCCCTGACTGTAGGGAAATGATGGGTGCATGGTATGATTTCCCACATCTCAAAAAATAAACTAGGAGGCCCAGTGGCTGTGTGTGTGTGTGTTTTGTTTGTTATTATGTTATGTATTTTTGTGTTTTGCAACTCAGAGGGTTCCATGGCAGCCATGCCTTCAGCAGGTAGCACAATACAGAAAGAGTTTTCGCAAGACATGAAATCTGAAGGAAAGTGCAGAGAAAGTTAAGCATGTGAAAAGCCCTACTCAAATCAGTGGGCAGTACATGTCTTTTGGCTTTTGTCCTATATATTTATTATAATGTAGTAAAGGCAGTATGTTGTACTTACATTGTGAAGGCATAGACTGCAGTGAGCTTTAGTACATTAGCCACAATCTAGCACAAATGAACACTTAATTCAATTTATTTCAAAGAGCTTATGCATTTCTAACTTTGTGCTGGATTGTGATCAATATGTAATGATGGAAGAACTCAGGGAAATGAACAGATTTTTCTCCTGCTTTCCAACTTGCTAAAGAAAAAAACAAAACCCAGCATAGTATTTGAGCCAGTGAGTGCCTTGGAGGCATTTATTGTAGGGAAGCAATGAGAGATGTAAAAAGTAGAAAATAACTAGCAAGAGCAAGCTATATCATGTCTGTACAAATTTTTCAATTACAGTCATACCTCGGGTTACACATGCTTCAGGTTGCATTTTTTCAGGTTATGGACCCGCCAAAACCCGGAAGTACGAGAATGGGTTACTTCCGGGGGCTGCACATGCACAGAAGCACTGAATCACACCCTGCGCATGTGCAGACGTAGCGCTTCGGGTTGCGAACGTACATCCCACACAGATCACGTTCGCAACCCAAGCGTCCACTGTAGCTGGAATAAAATCAAGTTTCTCCAAATCATCTGAATAACAACTCATGCTTTTTTTCCTGATCTGCAAACTACATATACCTAGAGCTAGTGAAAAAGATGGAGCAATTAAGGGCTAGTTCACAATGATGAGCCGTGTCTTGGGGCATTGGCTATCACTGATTTAGCACTGCAAAACGAACTTTCATGTCACCTCAATGACATTGTTTTTAAATGGAGTGGCTTCACGTACTGAGCTGCCAGTCACTTGTAAAGAAAGCAAGTGGATATTCATGTACGTGTGAAACAGTCACCCATCCTTTCTACCTAATTATTTTCCATGCACAGAAATAGTACTCAATTTCCTCCAAGCAGAATCTACATAAAACTCTTCCAAATCTTTTGGGTTTTAACTAGCACTAATCAAAGCCCATTCACAATATTTTCATACATCCCTATCAACTTGGCTGTAGGCCCAGAAGGAAAACTGGCTTTTAAAAAAAGCTTCAAGGAAGAAATTGTTAGCGATGTAAAAAGAGGGAGGAATGAACGTCTTGGTGCAGATTTTAACATGGTGGATATACTAGCAAAGAAGATAAGTGAGCTCCAAAGATTTCAAACAATGCAAGCTTTTTCAAAAGATTTCATTTAGAAAGCAAAAGCTGAACTATACATTTTGTTACACGTGAAATTGCAATGGAACTGCAACAACCACATCTTTGTGACAAAGTCCCACTAGAGACAGATAATAGGTAGCAGAGATACAATGGTAGGAAGCAAGTACATTACTTAAAATTGTTCCTACCAGGCACTTGCCATATGAAATTCCCTCTACCCCAGCCAAGCCATTGATATTCCAGCAAAGAAGGATTTTCAAATTGCCATAATTAAAAAAAAGGAAATTGCAAAGTCTACTGATGTCAGAAAGGCCTAAGTAAAATACAGTAACCTCTAACCAACCACAAACTTAACAATGAAGCGTGCATGCAGTTATATACCTTTGTCACCTCTAAAAGACATGGATCTGTGAATGCAAGTATTTTCATTTTCTGATAGCTGAGAAGCGCAGACTGTGATGTGGGACTCAATTAAATCATAGCCTTTGGCCATGATCCAGGGAACAGCAAGTGCAGCAGAAATTCACGGGGATGCCATGAGCACAACTGCATATTTCCATGAAAGAGGGGCAGTCAATAGGTTTGAAAACAATTGCTTCCGACTGAAGATTATATGTATACTAGATCTTTTGCTTCCTGACTGATCCTCATATGAGATCTTTGAACTGAGCAGAGAGGGAAAAATAAGGATCTTTCAGTATCAGCGATGCATTACCTTGATATCATGCACTGGTTAGCAGCCTAGCTGTTGCATTTTGCACCGACTGAAGCTTGTGGTTGCTCCTCAAGGGTAGCCCTGTGTGGAGTGTGTTGTGGGTAACATGGAGAAGATTGACTTGGGAAAGGTCACAGCTGGTGCACCAGATGTAAATGCAGAAACACACCTTGCCACTGCCACAACCTGAGAATCCAGGGACAACACAGGATCAAGAAACACACCTAAGCGATTTCATTTATTTCCGGGGCAATGCAGCCACTTCCAGAACATGCTGAATCTCAGTTCCCAAGACAACACCAAACCTGCCATGCCTGGATTTATTCTCATCTTATCCACTCTCATCCACTCCACCCGGCAACATTCAAGGGTATCAACTTTTATCTTTGCACAAGGAGCAATAGAGCCAAACGTCATCAGCATACTGGCAGTTCTTAACTCCAAAACTCTGAATGCCATCTCCCAGTATATATTGTGTGGATGTTAAACAGCACTGGGGACAGAACAGAACCCTGTTGCATACCACAAGCCAAGCCTCTGGTGTCAAACAGCAGAACTCAGAACCACTTTCTGGACACAGTCCAACATACAAGACCAGATCCCCCGAAATACAATTTCCACAAGGCCCAACCCAGCTTTGAAATCAAGAAGGAAACCATGGTAGATGGTACTGAAAACCACCAAGAACTCCAAGAGAACTAGTAGAGCCACACTCCCTGCATCCAAAACACTCTCAGGGGTTATCCATACTTCGTCTTGCCTGCTGCTTCCCCCTGGGGAAAACCATTCTTTGGTGCTTAATCAGAGGAGACAGCAATTCAGGTTTTCTCCAGATTGCCATTTGTTCCTATCTATCGCTAAACAGTGGGAAAGAAGCAAGAAAGGGGAAAACCGCTCAGACCCATGCTTCCAGGCAGAAGTGAGGACAAGCACTTAGTTCCACATCCCAATTGATATGGGTCCCAAATGCAATGGGTCTAAGTTTTGTTTTGTTTGGCCTTTGATATTTTCTTTCAGAGGGAAGTGTGTATGAGAGAGAGAGAGCAAGAGAGAGCGCGCAAATTAGTTTGAATTAGTTTTAAGGAACCATGCATAGGATTGTGTTCTCAGGCAACTAAAGGTTATGTCATCAACTGACAGCCCTAATGATATGATCATAAAAAACCCTTCAGTACGATCTTTTAAACATGGTGGAGAATGTAAGAAAAAAAGTTTTTTCCCCCAGTAATCCAAATGTTATGAAATGTTTCAAGGAATATATAGACATGAGGAAGCTGGCTGATCAAGTCTGGAGCATGAAAACCCTCTCTACAAGGGAGGAGTTAAGCTGTACGCCTGGAACTAAGCCAAGTCACTGCACTGTTGTAATTCCTCATCAATGATTAGGTTTCAAAATATATTTTAAATTTTATTTTTTTTGTTTCTTTAAGGAAAGTAAGCCAGTAGAAATTGTCTTATTAGAGCAGTAGCTCTCATTTTCTAAGTTCTAAATATGTCTCACTTTTCAGGCGGGACAAGAGGTTAGCACATGTTATTTCTATAAAATACATTTTCAGCACACTTATCCAATCTGTATGCCAGATCACATGTAGGCTGCCATGTATTTTTGTAAGCAAAGAAGGCCATCCTCAAAGTAGAGAGAGTTTCACACAATGCATTCCCCCGCCCCACTGACAAAAAGGAGAACCCATTATTTCTGGGCATTCTGCCACGTTTTATTACCACATATTCAGTTAATTTCCTTTCAACCTACTATACAGAGCAAAGTGGCTATTAGGACAAATGCATCTCATATTCGCATGCTTTACAAACCGCAATAATATAAATGCAAATGGATAAATAAATATCTGTCACCTACCTTGGAACTGTGTAAATTTGATTGTCCCCATCCTCTCTCCATTTCTGAACATAACTTGACCCTAAATAAAGTAAATAGACAACCTTATAAAGCTACAGTTCACTCTAAATGACAATGAGATCAACTATCTAATCTGGACTTTTCTTATTAAAAATACACTTGGAAATCAGAGACCTTGATGAACTAAAGAGAATTACACTTACAGAACCCATTTTATAAAGTAACCTGACACTTGTGTAAGGCTGTGCTGGAGCAGTTATGCAATAATGATGATATAGGGGAATCTGCTGGCGAAGACCATTGGTCTTTTTATGCTGAATAGCTGCCCAAAGCCAAGTCTATCACTGCAAAGATAGATAGGTCAACCGCCCACCCCCACCCAAATCGCAGGCAATATCTATATAAATAAATGTTGCATTCTTGCAGGGCTGACAAGCAATTAACTTAAAGGTCACATATACACACAGGGAGTCAATTATTTTATCAATTCCATTGCGGGCAAGGAAACACAGAAAAGAAAGGTGTGGATTGCACATAGTTAAGCTGAAAGCCTCAATATAGGCAGACCCATCCAATATATAACACATAAGCACAGGAAATGTACTTGGGTGTGAATAACTGTGCAGATTTTTGTGTGTGCATGCTCCAGCCAATTAAGCTTGTGCCTGTGTTAAATAAGGAAGAAGTCAACAAACTCCACATACAGGAAGCAGAACTGAAAACACACAAACTTGGGAATGGTGTGAGGCAGGAGCAGTCAGCAGGGGAGGGCAGCGGTGCTCACCTGCCTGCCTGCCACCTTTGTTACTGCTGCTTACAGGGAGGTGTGTGTGTGTGTGTGTGTGTGTGTGTGTGAGAGAGAGAGAGAGAGAGAGAGAGAGAGAGAGAGATACAGCAGCAAAGTCAGCATAGTGCAAAAGCACCAATGGAGCTAACCATGCACTCCTGCCAGTGTGTTTGCACCACACTGACCTCGCCACTGCCTCACCCCTCCCTGTAATGCAGGAGCTGGACATTCAGAGAACACCACCCTGCCAACAGCTGCTGGTGTGGGTATATATTGGCAGGGGGGCATTGCCAAGCACCATCCTTTTACATACACAGAGAAAACACCTGAGATCCAAGTCATAGCTACTGAGTAATTACAAAAGTTGTATCTTCCATTATTCATAATGCAAAGTATTCTAGTGTGGGGTCATTGCTACTGAAAGTCACCTCCTTAATGTGAATTTTGGGAGAAACTAGTCTATACATGTATTATCTCACTGGGTTTCTCATCCTTTGGTTGGTGGTTCAACACTTGACGGATGGCAGCTGGATGTGTGAAATGCCTCCATTGGGAAGCACTGAATGTGAGGAAGACATTGAAGTTCTGTCGGAAGTGTTAGCTCTACTATAGCTCTTCTGTGCAAGGGAACCATCACCCAGTGCTGCAGACATCAAAGGACAGACATGAATGTTTGAACCAGCCCTGAGTGAATCAGCATTCTGCTCCAGATTCAAAGCTAACCAGAGTGGCAACAGAGTATAATGACAGTGCTTAGGGTTTGGTTGTACTTAAGGGCTTAAGCCCCTCGTGGGACCATAGCTGTTAACTTTTCCTAACAAAAGAGCCACTGGCTGCTAAACTGAGATCATAAAGTCACTCAAAAAAGGTAAAGGACCCCTGACAGTTAAGTCCAGTTGCGAATGACTCTGGGGTTGCGGCGCCCATCTCGCTTTACTGGCCGAGGGAGCTGGCGTTTTGTCCGCAGACAGTTTCTCCAGGTCATGTGGCCAGCATGACTAAGCCGCTTCTGGTGAAACGGAAACACCGTTTACCTTCCTGCTGGAGCGATGCCTATTTATCTACTTGCACTTTGACGTGCTTTCGAACTGCTAGGTTGGCAGGAGCAGGGACCGAGCAACGGGAGCTCACCCCGTTGCAGGGATTCGAACCGCCGACCTTCCGATCGGCAAGCCCTAGGCTCAGTGGTTTAGACCACAGCGCCACCCGCAACATAAATAAATAAATAAACAAAGAGCCTTGTCACTTGATTTAGTGCAGACACAGGTTCCAAGGTAAATCAAATGAACTCTGATCTCCCAGGTCTTAGTCCAACACTCTAACCCAAGGGTCAGCAAACTTTTTCATCAGGGGGCCGGTCCACTGTCCTTCAGACCTTGTGGGGAGCCAGACTATATTTTTTTTGGGGGGGGGGAATGAACAAATTCCTATGCCCCCCAAATAACCCAGAGATGCATTTTAAATAAAAGGACACATTCTACTCATGTAGAAACACGCTGATTCCTGGACCGTCCGCGGGCTGGATTTAGAAGGCGATTGGGCCGGATCCGGCCCCTGGGCCTTAGTTTGCCTACCCATGCTCTAACCACTGCACCACACTGATCATCAGGTGGGGAGGGGCAGAGGGTAGTCTGAAAGAGTGGCTTTCGTAAGGCTACATAGTAAAATCACGGCAGATGCAAGATTCAGGGACTTCCTGATTTGTAGCTCTGTTTTTTAGCCACTGTGCTATGCCAGTCTGGAGTATAGCGCGAAGGGGAATGGGTGAGTCATACATAAGGTCCACAGCAAACATAAAAGCAATCACAACAACTTCTGAAAGACAGCATCCTATAAATTTCTCATTATTTCCTGAAGTAGCTTTAGATATACTACGTTCTCACGTCTGTTAATAATATAGAAATAACTTTTGCTTTCTGCAGTGTGACAACGACAGTACTGTATGCCAGAGCAAAAGCCCACATCCACAAACACCAGTAAATGTATTTGTTTGTTTGTTTATAAAATGCATCCCACCTTAATAGCAGGAGCAACCAGGACTGGAACTAGAGGTATACCGTGCCTCTTAGAGCGATGGAAAGTTAATATGGGTATCACTTTATTTATCTTCCGTTTTTACTTCCTTTTTTCCTCTGTGCCAGTCAAAATAGGCCACAGTTCTTTAGCTGTGTGGAAAGCAGTGCTGTTTTTCTGGAAAAAAGAGGTGCTGGAACTCAGAATGAACACCTCCCTTGTTCTCTTAGAATGGCAATGGCACCCACCTGAGAGGTGCCAGAACTGAGTTCTACTGAGTTCTGGCTGGAAAAAAGCCCTGGTGCAAAGTATTTCTCTAATGCACCAGAATTGATGTAGCTAATGAGATGTTTCCTCTGGTCTACTTATCTCAATGTGCAAAAAAGGGGAGAGGGGGAAGAGATAAATTTCCATCCCTGGCACTGGGTATACAACAAGCATTTATAATGCTTTTCATTATGCAGCAGAAATCTGACAACATTCAGTTCTAGAGAGAACCAAGGTCGTAAGATGCTCAAAGAGATTCCACCCCACTTTGTACTCTTATTCACAAAAGATAATTCGTACTGGTACATCTAACACAAACAATTACTGTTCAAATTAGAGCACATTTCATCGTCATATTCCAAATGAACCACGGAAAAAAATGTCGCCTATGTCTAAAGAACACTAATAGGAACTCTGTGTGCTCTTAATAGTGATGACTAATCAAAACGTATTTAATTAAGTGAACAATGCCAAATATTTCCCACTCTAACTCTACCACACTGGTGGCGGCTGATAGGACCAGGGCAATGGTCCGCATAAGAGATCTTTGGAGGGATTAAAAACAAACAAACCATCTTGCTCTTCTTTTTTACTCTCATAGTATTCCTCAGAAAAGGACCATATACAGAGTACCGTATTTTTTGCTCTATAAGAGTCATTTTTTCCCTCCTAAAAAGTAAGGGGAAATGTGTGTGCGTCTTATGGAGCGAATGCAGGCTGCGCAGCTATCCCAAAAGCCAGAAGAGCAAGAGGGATTGCTGCTTTCGCTGTGCAGCGATCCCTCTTGCTGTTCTGGCTTCTGAGATTCAGAATTTTTTTTTTCTTGTTTCCCTCCTCCAAAAAGGTGCGTCTTGTTGTCTGGTGCATCTTATAGAGCAAAAATACGGTAACTGCGAAGTAAGTCACAGCTCCTGTGTCTTTGTAGTTTTGCAATTGCACAGGGGCATGAAAAGCTGCAATCTTACGCTTAATTCCATGATGAGCCACTTTCTCAGAGCTGCTTCTCAGCATGAGCCTGGGAGTCAGGCTGGCAACACTCAAGAAGCCATTAAACAATTACAAGTCAATGCGCCTCCCGTAGTTTGCTCTCAGTTTCCAGAAAATAAGAGAACTGGCGAGTGGAGACACCTTAAGAACAGAGATGCATCCCCATGTTAACAGTTAATGCATCTCAGCTGATCAGTATTGATGGACCGGTGCTTCGTTAATTTAATACGATCCTCTTCTGGATCCATTTATGCTACTATCTTTTGCAAAATAACGAAAAATGTGGTGACTTGCACGCTGAATGAAACATTATTTCTCTCCGTCAATTTTAAATCTATGAAGATTTTTTTTATATATAGGTTTTGAGAGAGTTAGTGGCATATCTGTGATTTCCTCCAACACAGATGAACTGATATAGTTGTACAATGCCCACACCCACCCATTATCTTCTTTTTGAGCAAATGAATGAGTTTTGTCAAGTTGCAACCTGGAAAACTCTCCTCTCTTTATAAAACCGTGCAGCCACAAAGGAGAATGCAGTCATTTGTCTGAGTATTCATCTCTGTATGAGCTCCCTATAATGTCAGTAAGGGTGGAACTATACATTATGAAGCAAGGGTGGAATCCCCTTGCCTCCATGTCTCCAATGCAGAGGGTAACCGGTGAGCCTGAAGGGCTGCTTACCCATTCCTGCACCCACCAATTCTCCTCTGCAAACTACACCCCCCCCCGTATTCACAATAAACAACAGTCAGTGTGGGAACTCAGTGTTTGGCCCTAAGAATGCAAGCCTTATTATAATGGACCGCAATATCTCAAGGACCGCCTCTCCCCATATAAACTGACCCAGATGATGTGTTCATCATCTGAGGCCCTTCTTTGTGTGCCTCCTCCTTGAGAGGTCCGGAGGGTGGCAACACGAGAACAGGCCTTCTCTGCAGTGGCTCCCCATAGTAACCAGGCCTTTGGTGAGCTCCCGTTGTTCGGTCCCTGCTCCTGCCAACCTAGCAGTTCGAAAGCACATCAAAGTGCAAGTAGATAAATAGGTACCACTCTGGGGGGAAGGTAAATGGCGCTTCCATGTGCTGCTCTGGTTCGCCAGAAGCGGCTTAGTCATGCTGGCCACATGACCCAGAAGCTGTAGGCTGACTCCCTTGGCCAATAAAGCGAGATGAGTGCCACAACCCCAGAGTCGGCCACAACTGGACCTAATGGTCAGGGGTCCCTTTACCTTTACCTTTTGGCTGATTTTATTGACATCCAACAACCTTTTAGAATGTGGCTTGTGGGGGGGGAGAGTTTCTGGGTTACTGCTTTGGGTTTGATTAAATATGTTGCCGTCTTGTTGTGAACCGCCCTGAGATCTCCAGGTATAGGGCAGTGAATAAGTTGAAAATCAATCAATCAATCAATCAATCAATCAATCAATCAATCGATACTGGGCTGATTTCACAGACAGGAGTAACAATACCAATCACCAATCAGAGACTGATATTGACCACATATTAGAGGCCTCTGAATAATATATACATCACATAAAATGCATCAAAAGAACAGGAAGGTTGTCCCTGTCAGCAGAAACCTCCTAAGCTGACCTCTGTGTGTGTGCTTGTGTGCTTTCTCTTTTAACTTTTATAGGCTGCTGTTCTGTACAAATACTAAACACTGCTTACTAAAAATAAACAAGTAAGAAAATGAGATACAACAATGAAAAGATAAAAGCATGACATGAAATGATGTTTAATAATTTGCCTCCAAATCTTCAACATTTAGCCTCAAAATACTCCATCACTAGATTATTCCAATCTCAAAATGGCTGCAATAAATATGGAAAAGGTCAACTAAAATAATCGCAGTGGGAGCATTTTCCCTAGTGAAGTTTTCCAGCTTCCGGAGGAAAACAAGGGGCATGAATATTGTGAATGAAAATGTTCTCCCTGACTTATACTACCCAAACTACCCAATGAAGGTGGACTGAGAACTTTAGGTCTGACAAAAAGAGCCATTACTTCATGCAGCTCATAATTTACACGTAATTCATGACTACAAAATGTGATTGTAATTTTTTTTAAAAAATGTAGGCAGCTGCTGAAAAATTATTAGACAAATTTATTAGCCATAGAAGATAAATGAAAGATCTGCCTGTTTCTAATATTTCAACCTCCACCATTGTGCCTTCCTAGAATCATAGAATCATAGAGTTGGAAGAGACCACAAGGGCCATCGAGTCCAACCCCCTGCCAAGCAGGAAACACCATCAGAGCACTCCTGACATATGGTTGTCAAGCCTCTGCTTAAAGACCTCCAAAGAAGGAGACTCCACCACACTCCTTGGCAGCAAATTCCACTGTTGAACAGCTCTTACTGTCAGGAAGTTCTTCCTAATGTTTAGGTGGAATCTTCTTGCTTGTAGTTTGGAACCATTGCTCCGTGTCCGCTTCTCTGGAGCAGCAGAAAACAACCTTTCTCCCTCCTCTATGTGACATCCTTTTATATATTTGAACATGGCTATCATACCACCCCTTAACCTCCTCTTCTCCAGGCTAAACATGCCCAGCTCCCTTAGCCGTTCCTCATAAGGCATCGTTTCCAGGCCTTTGACCATTTTGGTTGCCCTCCTCTGGACACGTTCCAGTTTGTCAGTGTCCTTCTTGAACTGTGGTGCCCAGAACTGGACACAGTACTCCAGGTGAGGTCTGACCAGAGCAGAATACAGTGGCACTATTACTTCCCTTGATCTAAATGTTATACTCCTATTGATGCAGCCCACAATTGCATTGGCTTTTTTAGCTGCCGCGTCACACTGTTGGCTCATGTCAAGTTTGTGGTCAACAAACTAGATCCTTTTCACATGTACTGCTCTCAAGTCAGGTTGTAGGAGGCATTTGAGTAGCCACTGTCAAAAACAAAATACTGTCATAGCCTGATCTACCAAGGCAACTATTATCTTCATCTACCCATGGGGAACCAAGGCAAGAATTTGCCCAAGGCCAAACCATGAGCAAAGTTCATACTGGAATCCAGTCCTTCCTGATGCAAGTCTAACAGGACCTCATCATATCATTTGTTCTTCCATCCCTGTCCCTCAATTCCCTATCCTGCTTCCTCACAGCAAGAAAAGAGAAAAATCTAAATGGTAAAAAGTCTGTTAAAAAAAAAAAATCCATTCCCAAACCAAGTTGGTCATCTCCTTTTTAAAAAACAAAAAACAAAACAAAAAACAAAACGTTGTTTCTCCTCCTAAAACTCCTGAGAACTAGGTCACTATATTATCGCTAGACGCAGATGAGGAAATGAAGACAACAAAAATGACTTGTTCTGGGCAGTCCATGAATCTATGACCATTTAAAAAAGAAAACCTCACGAGTAAGGCAGGGAGTGCAAATAGAGTTTGGATTTGATATCCCGCTTTATCACTACCCTAGGGAGTCTCAAAGCGGCTAACATTCTCCTTTCCCTTCCTCCCCCACAACAAACACAAACACTCTGTGAGGTGAGTGGGGCTGAGAGACTTCAGAGAAGTGTGACTAGCCCAAGGTCACCCAGCAGCCACATACAGTGGTGCCCCGCAAGACGAATGCCTCGCAAGACGAAAAACCCGCTAGACGAAAGGGTTTTCCGTTTTGGAGGCGCTTCGCAAAACGAATTTCCCTATGGGCTTGCTTCGCAAGACAAAATGTCTTGCGAGTTTTTCCGACTTTTTTTCCCTCCCCCCCCTTTTTCTAAGCCGCTAAGCCGCTTATCTGCTTATCCGCTAAGCTGATAAGCTGCTAAAAGCCGCTAAGCCACTAATAGCGCTAATCCGCTAAGCCGTCAATGGGCTTGCTTCGCAAGACGAAGAAACCGCTAGACGAAGAGAATCGCGGAACGGATTCTTTTCGTCTTGCGAGGCACCACTGTATGGAGGAGCAGGGAATTGAACCCGGTTCACCAGATTACGAGTCTACTGCTCTTAACCACTACACCACGTTGGCTCTATGAAACGGTAACTGAGTGGGAAATGGATGAAGGGTAAGAAAACATGGGGTAATATGGAAATGTTGGGTGGTGGACTCAGACCAGGGAAAACACAATGGCCCTGCAATAATAACCCATTCATAGGTCATTCAGTTCCAACTCTCCATCTCCTGCCATTCCACTTCCACAGCCGACCACCTTCTCAAAGGCATTGCCACGGGACTCATGACAGAGGAGAGCAACACTATGTCCTTGGGTTGGTTGGTGATTCTTGTGGTTTATGTGCATCTGGAACTACCTCTGAGAGCCATTCCCTCCGCCACGATACGATACGATATCTTTATTGTCATTGTCCCTTGCGGAACAATGAAATTGAAAGGTATTCCACTTGGAATACCTGATTTCATTTAATTGATTCACCTTCTCAACAATTTTATCACATTAACTATATCAATTAGCTAACTACCTGCCCTGTGATTTAGTGAATCTTTTTTCATTTTACATTTTAAAGCCACATTAACCCTACACATTTGGTGCTGGAGGAAACTCTTGAGAGTCCCATGGACTGCAAGAAGATCAAACCTATCCATTCTTAAGGAAATCAGCCCTGAGTGCTCACTGGAAGGACAGATCCTGAAGCTGAGGCTCCATTAATTTGGCCACCTCATGAGAAGAGAAGACTCGCTGGAAAAGACCTTGATGTTGGGAAAGATTGAGGGCACAAGGAGAATGGGATGACAGAGGACGAGATGGTTGGATAGTGTTCTCGAAGCTACGAACATGAGTTTGACCAAACTGCGGGAGGCAGTGGAAGACAGGAGTGCCTGGCGTGCTCTGGTCCATGGGGTCACAAAGAGTCGGACACGACTAAACGACTAAACAACAACCCTACACATGAGAGACAAGGCTCTAGCTTGAATAAAAGACAATAAGCACAATCATGTTTTCTATAGTATCCCATTATTATTATTATTATTATTATTATTATTCCTCAACATGTGATGAATTCTGGGGCTAGCTGAATTGAGCTGTTATGTGTTCCTGGAAAAGCACTGTGGCAGTCAGCAGGATGGCGTCAATACTAGTAAGAGGTTTTATTATCTCAGTGCTTGCCTCCATTTGTCAGCCCTGTTTTTGACCATTAATATCAAGGAAGAACCATAACCCAATAAATATAATATGTTCCATGCACTCTAACACTGTGCAATTAGAGCTGCAGTATTTCCTGGCATGTCTCTTTGCAGAAGTGAAATGCATATCACAAGCTGGATTAACAGCTGCGACAAGGCCCCAAGGCTGCGGCATGCCTCAATTGGTGGTGGTGGGGGGCGGGAGGGGTAGTACGCCTGTGACATGCCTTTCCATTTCATTAAAGCACACGCCACAAAAGTGTACAGTCTCTCGGATTTTGTATAAGTCATTTCCCACCCTTAAAGGAGGCTTCTAGTTGTGTATAGAAGAAAATAAAAAAAGTCGGAAAGTGTGCATTCTGCATCATAACTTGCTAAATAATCAGCGGGAGTGGGCTTCAACCTGGCAGTTTATTGAGTGCTCGGGTGCGGCTCATGCATGAAATGTTTTTTTGTGTGTGTGTATTTGCAGCATCCATATAACACTGTCCCTCATCAAAATGACACCCTTTCCCCCTTATTTCTGTGCCACTTTCCCACTTACTGAATGTTCTGTGGATTACCGTATTTTTCGCCCTATAGGACGCACCGGCCCATAGGATGCACCTAGGTTTTTTTTGAGGGGGGGATAAATAAAAATAAATTTATTCCCCCCCATAGCCGTGGGAACTCCCACAGGGCTCCCTAGGCTGCGGATAGCTTCCTGAAGCCTGGAGAGAGAGAGGGGTTGGTGCGCACCGACCCCTCTCACTCTCCAAGCTTCAGCGAAAGCCTGCATTCGCCCCATAGGACGCACACACATTGTCCCTTCATTTTTGGAGGGGAAAGAGTGCGTCCTATAGGGTGAAAAATACGGTAAATGGGAAAATAGCACTTCGATGCAGACAGTATGGGGACAGTGTGCAGAACTGGACCAGACCCAAATGTGGAAATGACCCCAGAGACCATTTCAGTTAAGAGAAACATTTAAGTAAACTATACCTAAGCACCACAGACCTTTCCTAGTGCTAGAAATAATCAGTTGTGCACCTAGTGCAGTCTTTCAGTTATGTGCTTTCCTCCCTGTGAGATATTACCCTCAGACTTGGGCAAAATTTGGCAAGGTGAGAGTCATGCTTCCAGTTTCCTCCTCCTCTGCCACCACAATTTACTATACTGCAGGCAAAGGTCCAACAAGAACTTCAAAGCTACCACTCTGCCTGGGCTCTTGCTCTCATATCTAGCTGATTCATCTACCACCTTGCGGGGTGGGGGTATGCCACAGGGAGAAGGGATTAATTATTCCAAATAAATAAATAAATAAAAATAAGACGTTGCATTTAACTGCCAATATTGCACACCTACTGCCTATCGTTGCCCAGGTTGTGCCTCTGTCACCCCACTTGTATATACTGCTTTGTTCCTGGGGACTAGAATGCATCGCAGCACCAGTTGGTTAGAGTGTGGTGCTGATAACCCCAAAGTTGCAGGTTCGATCCCTGTATGGGGCAGTTGCACATTCCTTGGATATTCCTTTTGCTCACAAGGGTCAGAGGAATATGCAAGCCCACTCACCACGACAAGGTGATGATCCAGCGAGTGGGATCATCTTCCAAAGGAACTACTCTATTCCGAACTTTAAAATGGAAAGCGTAATGCTGGTGGTCAACAAAAGAGGTTTAAAGACTGTCTCAAGGCAAATCTAAAAAAATGTAGTATAAACACCAACAACTGGGAAACACTGGCCTGCAAGCGCTCCAGTTGGAGAACAGCCTTTACCAAAGGTGTCATGGGCTTTGAAGACACTCAAACTCAGGAAGTAAGGGAGAAATGTGCTAAGAGGAAGGCACGCTTGGCAAATCCACACCATGATCAACTCTGGTCTGGAAACCAATGTCCCCACTGTGGAAGGATGTATGGATCCAGTATCGGCCTCCACAGTCACTTACGGACTCATTGTTAAAACCGTGTTTATGGAAGACAATCTTACTCGGCTACAAGTAATCGCCAAAGAAAGAAGATATTCCTTTATTGCAGGTAGCATTGTAGTATTCCAACACTACAATTCTATTATCGTTATTAATTGGCCACCTGCCTAACTCTCAGTAAACTTGGCAGCCTGCAAAATCTTTTAGGGGGAGTCTGTAGCTCAGTGACAAAGAATGCAGTTTTGAATGCAGAGCAGGTTCCAGATTCAGTTCCCGGCACATCCAGGTAGAGATGGGACAAGACTATGTCCAAAAACCTGGACAGCCAGTCATTGTAAACAATACAGGTGGACCAAAGAGGCTGACTTGATAAAAAAAACAAAACAGCTTCCTATATTCCTAATATCCACACAAACATCACCAGCTGCAATTTTTTTTTTTTTTTTTAAAAAATACATTACTCCATGAGCACACTTTTCTCAAAAAATACAGGCAAGAAGAGCTTGAAGTGTAGAGAAACTGGAGGCAGATGCCGCAGAAGAAGGCAGAAGAATTTGGAAGTGGAAAAGAGGGTTTCGAACTGCAGATGAGGGATTACCTATTTAGATGCTTCTCTAAGTACAAATACAAGTAAAAATAACTTTCTGCAAGCAGGTAACTAGAACGGCAGGGAGAAAATCAGTATGTAAACTCCCTGATGTGTTGCTTTTCTATTTGAAGGAATTTTTAAAAAATAATAATAATAATAATGTTTACATGAAAGCATTAAAAAAATGGCACTCCTGACCTGCAGTCGATTCTATCAGCTCAAGGGCTACACTACTTCATTCTGTTGCATGCCTGTTCTCAGCCGTAGCGTCATCGTGTTTTTAAATAGGTAAACTAAAATGTTAATTGTCTTTGCATGCATGCTTTCAGCTCCTTGTGCTTTTATATTTTCTACAAATAGAGTGCCTATTGCAGCATGTGCTCTGCAGGCCCTGACCACATGTCCTGAGCCAGAAAGGAAAGCATGAGTCACAGTTACAGCGTGGCACCCACTGATCAGGACAAAAAAGAAGCAGCAACCCTAATGCTTCTCTGACAAGAACACTAAATGCCACCACATCACTGTCATTTACACGATACCCCAGATTACTGGAGGGAGTGGTGGTAGGGGGAATGGCTGAACTGGGACAAGATTTCCTTTTAACCCTTGTTAAAGTTATTGGTTTGATTATGTCCCTTCAGATAATCAAGAGAAGGAAAAGCAGTGTTTTTATTAACCATCTCAAATTAACTCAACTGCTGCATTATATTCTTGGAAATTTTGCATTGCCTGTTGTAAGCTCTCCTGGAAATGCTAATTAGAACTGAAGGGCAGGGTATAAATTTTACCCCCCCCCCCAAAAAAAATTGCTGGAGCGAAGGGAGTGGTGCAAACATATCCTCCTGAAGTCAAATGGCCCTAATATGCTCTGCAGAAAATGTCCTGTGTCCCTATGAGCCAATTCACCGATGACACTTTCTGTTCTCATCAAAGGAGTCCCATCGTTTCTAGATAATCCAGAACAAAGCTTTTAAAATGTGGCCTAGTTCTCACCCAGCCATCTTTTGGCTTCACTACCCTCAGATTGTACTACCTGCAAGTTCAATGCTTCTCCATACAAAATAAAAATAAAAATCTACACAGAAAAAGCTTGCATGCCAAAAGAAAGGTTAGATGGGAATCTTGGCCTTTGGCATTCTAGTTGACATATGTGGGGAATTATTTTGCATGGAAGAGCATTCATTCCTGCCAGCCGACACCTGCAAACGGAAGTTGCACAGCATAGATACAGGTTTACTACCTCATTGAGAATTAGGCCTAAGATCCATTGATCACTCATTTCTCAACCATCATCAGGTCCCAAGATACGTTGCTCGAATGACTAATAGCCCTCACCATGAATAATGTGTGGCCTGTTCCAGTTTGAAATTTGTCTAGTTCCAACAGCAGATCTCATTATGCCTTCGTTTGCTACATTAAAGAGACAGCTCCCCGCTATGTAGTTAATTTTAGATGATTAGTCAAGACACTGCTTTTCCTTCTCTTGATAATATGAAGGGGCAGCTTTCCTTGGAATGGAGAAGGAACTGTACAAGAATACAAAGTGAGTAGAATTAGTACAAAACCATGGCGAGATTAGTCAAGTGATGACGTGACAGCAACATCAATTCACTAGTGGAAGATTACTTTTTCCATGACTGCCCACTGTGTTCCAGTTCTACTACTCTTTATTGTCCTCAAGCCTCCTGCATGCAATCCCTTCCTTTTCCCAGTGCTCTCTTCCAGAACACTTACTTGGAGCAATTTTTCTCTCTTCCTTCAATTGCCTTCACAACAAAACCCTTCCTCTTCTATGAAGGCTATGGCTTGTCCCCTTGGAGACCAGCCTTAATCTCTCATTTCCTTCTAAGTTTTCTTTCCTACAGTTGAAATTTGTTAGCTCATCAGAGCTGGTTTTTGTGGGGATGGCAGTGATGTTTTTCTCGAAAGTGCCATGTACACTGATGGTGTTATAATAACTTATAATGATTCTAATGGCTCCCCCCCCCCTAAAATTCTAAATGGTTGGGAACTTCCTTTCCGCAGAATAAAAATGGATCAGTGGTATCCACGACACATGCATTCATCAGAAAATATTATGCCCTTCAAAAAAAATTAGAATCAGAAAACGATCCAAAATGATTTTCTAGTGAAAACTGTGTCATGAGCATTAAAGTAAAAGTAAAAGGACCCCTGACCATTAGGTCCAGTCGTGACTGACTCTGGGGTTGCGGCGCTCATCTCGCTTTATTGGCTGAGGGAGCTGGCGTACAGCTTCCGGGAGATGTGGCCAACATGACTAAGCTGCTTCTGACAAACCAGAGCAGCGTACGGAAACGCTGTTTACCTTCCCGCCGGAGCGGTACCTATTTATCTACTTGCACTTTGAGGTGCTTTCGAACTGCTAGGTTGGCAGGAGCAGGGACCAAGCAACGGGAGCTCACCCCGTCGCGGGGATCCGAACCGCTGACCTTCTGATCGGCAAGTCCTAGGCTCTGTGGTTTAACCCACAGCGCCACCTGCGTCCCTGTCCTGAGCATTACCCTCCAATTTAAGACGAAAATCAGACCTGTGATATAGAGTTATAGGCACCTGGAAGACAGAATGTTGTGGCATTTTAGGTAAAGGAGCGTCTACCTTTTTAAACCCATGGGAACATTTGAATTTTTGAGTGAGTGCCATCAGCACCACCCTTTCTGGCCACTCCACTCCCCCCTTCCCTAAAGTAGTCCCCTCCCAGAGACAGAAAGTGTGCCTGCATGGGCACATAATTCAGAAGAATTAATCTGAGCCTTGAAAAATGAATGGGAATTGGCTTTCCCCTTTGTTTCTGTGTACTTTTCAAGGGAGAAAAGGGTAACAAGCCTTACCACTTCATGAACAACAGGGAAGTGAGGTGGAGGCTCAGAGACTTCATAGGGTGCCAGAGGGAGATTTCAAGGATGTATTTGTGACATGATGGTAACTCCCAAATTATAGAATTAAGCGTATGGATAGTCAATATCATGTTATGTAGAGAACTACACATACTCTGTTGTAAGCCCTGAGAATTGCTGGAAAATCTACTCACATCATAAAGAACTCATAACCCACCTACTCTCAGCAGCCAGAAACATCATAGCCAGACATTGGAGAGACCTGTCAGGAGTAAGCGTGGACCAATGGTACCAAATAGTATGGGAAACAGCCTTATTAGAAAACCTAACCAATAAACTGAAACTGACATGGGGACAAATGGAAGACGACGTCTTCACCCTGGTATGGCTCCCCTTTATCACATACACAGCCCAACAAGACAATGACAAGAATGCACCAACAGCATACAAATCAATATGGCTAACCTGGTCCAAAAACACCCACCCACCCCACTCACACATGAAAACAAAGTTCACCACAGCCAATCACAAACAAACAACCACACCCTAGGCCAACCCCAACCTCTCTCACCACCAAAGGAACACAAGCGAATAGTAAAAAGAACCCGCACAAGCGACGCTGACACAAAACCCCACACATACTTTAAGAAAAATACTTCCTAATGTCTCAACAAGTGAAACTGATCTGTAGAAAATGTAACTTGAAAAAAGAGACATTGCACATACTTCTGTAAACCAAGAAATCTTTAATAAAAAAATAAGTTTAAAAAAATTAAGTAAAAGCTGGATCTAATAACTTGTTCACACACTAGTTAGGTGCACACATAACAGGTCATGAGTGCAACCATGAGTTGTCCTGCAGGTGATCAAGCAAACCATCATCTCCACCAGTAACTGGTACAATGCCTTTTAAGGAAGAATTGCATCATGGACTATTCCTGTTCTGGATTTCTAGCATTGTGGTTCGAGGACCCGACCCCCGCAATGTGAAAAGAAGACACAAGGACACGTGATATAAGGTTAATGGGCAAGGAAAGGCCACAACTTTATTGATTACAACAGTGAAAAGGTATTGGCTTAGGCATTGGATCTCTAAAACAAGTGGGTTTATTCACCAGTAGGTGGAGCCTGTTGATGCTAATCCAACTATAGGCTCTCCCCTGATGTCACCGAGGGTCGTGCCATGGCCTCCCGCCAAGCAGGCATCGGACAGAATACACGACCGCCAGATTCCTTTAACGGAATACCCAAAAATTGAAGGCATAGGCGATGGCCACACCTAGCACTTCGACACACCACAACACATTATTCCAATGCCTAACCTACCCACCAATACCACAAAAGTTGTGACGATTGCTACGAGGTAGGCGAAAAAACCAAAAAGCCTAATGCCAAATGGAAAAACTCCTACCAGGCCCCCTGGGCAACGAGGGCGACCAACCTAAGGTCCATAGCAAGGCCAATGACCTAAGCCCTAACTCAAAGGGAGTGGAGGGTGGGTGACTCACGACGAGACGACGGCGAAGAATGAGGCCGGGGAGAGGCTGGCGCTGCAGCAAAAGGCTGCTGAACACGCCCCTTCCGAGGCACCTGGTTGGATGCCTACGGGGGGGGGGGCGTGGGCGCCAGCCAGGTGAGGTAGAGGCAGGGGGCTAACGCCCCCTGCTAGGGGCGGTGCTCGGGCTCCCGCCCACAACCACTCCCCTCTCTTCCAGGGAGGAGAATCTTTACCAGAGTGTTGCTGCAGCAGTTCCTACTTGCTGGACTAATTTCAAAAGAGGCAGGAAAATTAAGAATGCCCCCCCCAGCCCAGAAATGGAAACAAGAAGAAATTCCAAAGAAAGAAGAATGGCAGACGAAATTAATGGACTATGCAGAATTGGACAAAATGACAGGAAGGATTCGAAACCTGCGGGACCAGAGATTTACAGGAGATTGAAAGAAGTATATAAATTATTTGAAGAGCAACTGTAATCAACAAATTATGCTAGTAGGACTACAAGAAGTTTTGTAAGGAGAAATATACGAAGTGTTACAAAGTAGAAAAAGATAGAGATATTGGTTATGAGTTTGAAATGTAATAGGGAAGATAAGAAATGCATACTGAGAGATTAGATTGGAAAATTTTCAGACAGGATTGATGGAAGTAAAAAAATTGAATAAGATGTAAAAGTATGTTTAGTTACTGTTGAAAATGATATGTTAAAAAAAACTAATAAAAAATTATATATAAAAAAAGAATGCCCCCCCAAAAAATAACCTTTAAGGTCTGTACAAATAAAATGAACTGATAACAGTATGCTAGTATATTTCCTCCTGCATCTAATATCCCCGATGGGCCCAACACAGAATCTCTTCTTCCAGAATTCTGATGGCTATGCATGCATTCCCCAAACCCCAACTGCAAATGAGTTGCAACAATCAGCACAAATATATGCAATATGGGAACTGCCTTATTTGAAACACAAGTTTGTGTTAATAATTTGGAAAGATAGAAAGGAAACTTTAATGTCTTGTATTTCACTGCTAGCCTCGCTGACTTCTCATCCAGAGTTTATCAATAAAGGTTGTGATTTGGGTGCCTTATGGGGAAAATTGGTATTTTTAACTTTAAAAGATTTCTGCAACCTCTGACTGAAAAGGAATACTAATTTGGCCGGGATGCAGAAATGTTAAATAGCATTGTTCATAACAAAAGCCAGGATAGGAGAACAAGCAGCAAGTGCACTGACTCCTGGGTATAGAGCTGTTGTTTTTTTAAAAGCTTTTTAAACCTTTTCGTGGAAAAGCTGACAAATAAAATTGGCTTGGGGCGGGGTCTAAAAAGAGAGTTTTGGATCAGAATGGCTTGATTTTGTCATAAATGTGAAGAAGAAAACGGGTGATTGTAATGCCACCATCTCGGTATGCTACTTTGTGGAACCCATTGTTTATTTCTGCTGTAGTAACATCCAGAAGAACAGTGGCATTTATCGTGTTTCCACTGTACTTTGCAGAGAGTAATTATTGTGTTGTTTTTGCTGTGCCTAATAATCTGTGGAAGTGAGTTTTTACTTCAATTGTGCTCAGAATATTATTTATGTTTTAAATTCTGTTATTTGTATGGGTGAAATCGATAAATGTACAAAAACCCAGACCCAAATAATTCCTGTAATTTCTTAAAAATGAAAATTATTACAGATAATGCCAATATTTTTCAAGCATGCACACATACATGCATGCAACACAAATATGCACAACAGTGAACGGGGGGGGGGGGGCAGATTCTGAAATCCGAATTAAATTATGCATAAAAAAGGACGGGGTGGTGGGGGACATGTCATGCTGCTTCTTGGGTAATCTGTCCACCTTTGGTCCTCACCCTGAACTCAGCTCTCACCTGTGGCTCCTAGAAGCTGTCAGAATGCAAAAGCGGCCACACGCCCAGGAAATGGTTTTGGCTGGTTGGCTAAATCAGGTAAGGGCAGCTGATGGGTCTTAAACCCTCAGTGAGCTAAGAAGAAGAAGAAGAAGAGTTTGGATTTGATACTACCCGAAGGAGTCTCAAAGCGGCTAACATTCTCCTTTCCCTTCCTCCCCCACAACAAACTGTGAGGTGAGTGGGGCTGAGAGTGTGACTGGCCCAAGGTCACCCAGCAGCTGCAAGTGGAGGAGCGGAGACGCGAACCCGGTTCCCCAGATTACGAGTCTATCACTCTTAACCACTACACCACACTGGCTCTCAAGGACTTCACCTGCATGCAAAGAAAGGCTCTGGCAGATTGAGTGGATGAGACCAATAGTGGATCCAATGGGCAAGAAGGCTGTTTCTGCATGTGCTGTAGAGGGAAGTGAGGGGCAGATGGGGCTCGTCTACCTGGAAAGGTAGCCCATCTAGGTAGGAGATCGCAACTCTGATCCTAAACTTCCGCTGTCTTCATGAGAAAGGCTTTCCTTTGGACCACATCAGCAAGGCCGAGAGGGGGGTCTTGTCATCTGGGCAGCCATACACACAGCCCAGGCTTTTGCCTCAGAAGACGAAGAAGAAGAGTTTGGATTTGATATCCTGCTTTATCACTACCCAAATGAGTCTCAAAGAGGGTAACAATCTCCTTTCCCTTCCTCCCCCACAACAAACACTCTGTGAGGTGAGTGGGGCCGAGAGACTTCAGAGGATGTGGAGGAGCGGAGACGCGAACACGGTTCCCCAGATTACGAGTCTACCACTCTTAACCACTACACCACACTGGCTCTCAGGGGTCACATTTTGCTAACGCAGCCAAAACAATGTGGGAGGCAGCAGTTATAAGTTACCAGTCACTGCAGCCACAAAAGGTGCTATGATCCTCCAGCGGTTTGACTTCACCCCTGGAAGTGCACTCCATTGTCTCTAGAGATAGACAGGTGCCAACAACAACAACAATAAGAAGGACAAATCACAAAATGTAATGCTGCTAAGAACAGGATGGTATTGAATAATGTTGGCACAACCAGCACGGAAAATCATTGAGAAGAAGAAATCATTGAACTGAGAAGAAGGTCACAGGAAACCTGACTTGTTTTTTGAGCTCCCAAATGATGCCTGGGAACAAAAAACCAAATGCAGATTTGAAACCGCAAAATGATACTTAGGTGTTTAAGGAGCAAGGGGGAGAACAGGAAACAGAAACGATGAAAAAAACCTGAAGCATAAAGGTCTCTGGTCCGGAAGATGATATTACATGCACATTTGATCTATAAAAGTAGTTAGTGACCCAGATCAGAGCCTGAACAGGAAAAGAGAGAGAAAAACCAAGAACAATGTAAACCAGGGTGACAATGAAAAACAAATGCTTCAAAAGTTCTACCAGAAATTGCTTCTATAAATTCTTTCACAGCAAAAAACATTTAAATTAAATACGATATCTTTCAGAGTATAATTTGATATTTTCAAGCATAGCAAAACTTGAAAAGTACTGTAAACTGAATTGTGATACTTCTTGACTCTTGTTTGGAAAGGAGGTGGGATCACATTAAATATAACAGGAGAAAGTTGTGAGGTGAAGGGGATTAATTTTTAGTATATATTTTAATCCCAGTCCTTCCCCCATCAAATGACAGAATCATGATCCCAGAACTGGTCTATTGGTGGAAAAAATGAATTTTTGCATTCTTGACTGCAAGATTTGGAACCAAAGAGAAATGAGCTGGGAAGCATGTGGGAATTGCAGTTGTATTTTAAGAAGACCAAACAATATTAATTCCCCTGTGTCCAGGAACTCTTCGCCATGTTCCACTGCCTGATGCATGGAAAAACGTAATATATATATGCACCGCTTCATGAACCAGTTTCCAAACTGTTAATGGGTAGGTTTCTCCAGGGTTTTCCCAAAGCTGCAGACATCTCCTCCTCTCTCCTCCCTGACCTTCTGAGCCTCCTGCTAAAGGCCAGTTTCTCATTAGAATTTCCATTGGAGGGACCAGCGTCCTTCAGTGTTGAAAGCCATTACTTTCAGGAAAACGCAACACTGCTATACCACCATTGGGGATTTGACTTCTGGTGGTGGTGGTGATGATGGTTACAGTTGATTTCCCAGATGATTTTATTTTAATCATCATTTTTAGAATCATAGAATCATAGAGTTGGAAGAGACCACAAGGGCCATCGAGTCCAACCCCCTGCCAAGCAGGAAACACCATCAGAGCACTCCTGACATATGGTTGTCAAGCCTCTGCTTAAAGACCTCCAAAGAAGGAGACTCCACCACACTCCTTGGCAGCAAATTCCACTGTTGAACAGCTCTTACTGTCAGGAAGTTCTTCCTAATGTTTAGGTGGAATCTTCTTGCTTGTAGTTTGGAACCATTGCTCCGTGTCCGCTTCTCTGGAGCAGCAGAAAACAACCTTTCTCCCTCCTCTATGTGACATCCTTTTATATATTTGAACATGGCTATCATATCACCCCTTAACCTCCTCTTCTCCAGGCTAAACATGCCCAGCTCCCTTAGCCGTTCCTCATAAGGCATCGTTTCCAGGCCTTTGACCATTTTGGTTGCCCTCCTTACTTCGAACTCATTCAACTGTTCTGTAGATGTAGATTTTGTGCATGCCCAAGGTGTCTGACATAGTGCAAAATACCATTGGCAGGAGAACTCCCTAACTCACTGAGGATTTGAGACCCATGGTCTACCTTCACCTGGTTTAGCCAGCCTGTCAAAGCTGTATCACACGCTGACAGCTTCTACGAATGAGAGCTGGGTGTAGGGTGGGGACCAAAGGTGGAAAAACTACCCCAGAAGGAGCACAACATGAGCCCCCACCAGAGGTACTATCCCTCCCCTAACATTCCACACACCTCAAATAGTTTATAATACCATCAAAGTGAGTGAACCACCACCCTCAAACTATTTAATACAGTGGTACCTCGGGTTACATACGCTTCAGGTTACAGACTCCACTAACCCAAAAATAGTGCTTCAGGTTAAGAACTTTGCTTCAGGATGAGAACAGAAATCATGCTCCGGCAGCACGGCAGCAGCAGGAGGCCCCATTAGCTAAAGTGGTGCTTCAGGTTAAGAACAGTTTCAGCTTAAGTACGGACCTCCGGAACGAATTAAGTACTTAACCCGAGGTACCACTGTACATCCAACTCAAGTTGTGAGTTACAGGCAGGAACCACAACATGTAACATGGGGGGGGGAGCTGTGGAAAATGCATTTTGGAATGGTATTCCACCGCTCCTCCCTACCCTCCCAGTCACACTACCCATGCTGTTCACAGTCAAAATATTTTTGGGAAAACCAGTGGCTGTTTCTTATTTGAACAAACAAAGCGATACTCCCTTAAGGTGCTAAATCTGAACTGTGAAATGCAGGCTAAATCCTGAACCGAGGACAAATGCCACAATGGATACCTGATGTCTACTTTATTGCTGGATTATTCAGCGCCAGTTTAGCACCTAGCACACTCCATCTGCTTCAGAAATGACTTTCTAACTCAAACAGTCATTGCTATCAACAAACGTAGGAGGAACTCCGAGTTGCCATGGCGAGGAGGCGGGGAATTAAGAACAGAGACTGTTTGGAACACAACACATTTTACAGAACATGATCCAAAAGTACCAGGGATCTATTTTAAAAAAAGTAAAGGCATCTTCTTAAATCACAGAACAAATCATTACGCTGGGAATTCAAGTAGAAAGCAGCTGCCCTTTTGTAGCACACTGCATGTAACCAGTTTGGGAAAATTAGGAAAGATAGCAGATACTAGAGATTCACAGCAGATTTGGACAAAAGGGGATCTGTCCGAAGTGCCCCAAACAGAAGCAGAGACATCCTGAAGTGCTTCATCGCACCGTGGTAGTTCAGACATTTTTTAAAAACCCACCAGACTTGCTAAAACAAAACAGCTTGCCATATAATGAATTGTCTGTGAAGGAAGAGGGGGGCTCTATTGTGACTGATGGGTCTACCTTGAAAATAGGAATGATTTTGTGACCAATTCAAGTGATTTGCAGTGAGGAGGGGAGATGCTGAAGTAAATAAATTGCTTTGATCTCTGACGCTTCTTGCTTCTTTGCAAGTTCTTTACTGCTCTGAGAAGCAGTAATGTTATTCCCGTTCCAACACCCATTAGAGCAAGGTTTTCCTTTTGCTGAAGTTTAACCCAGCCCATCCCTTTCCTTTCAAACCCTTCTGTTCTTTTTCATTTATTCCTTTTGAGTTCATCTTGCTGTTGCATTGGTCTTGAACTTGATGGGAAATTCTAGGTAAATGGGTGCTGCAGGCCATAATTCCCATTCTCGATACAACAGCTGGGACATATCCACCAAGACCTTTTAACAATGCTAAAATCCAGCTGATTGGCTGTTTTGAAGGGGGAGAAGGCTAAATTACGTCCCCTTGATGTGTTACCTCTTCCCCACCAAAATGCTGATTTGCAAGGTTTCCGGTTTTTTTTAAAAAAAACAACACGCTACACTTGTATGGCCACAGCTGTTCCTTGTGCATGCAGCTGGATTGAAACCATTGGCTGCAGCACAATACAGCTGCATTCATAAAAACAAGGGCACTTAAGTATGTGTATCTGTGCCGTGCAATCTTATCCATAATTCCCTGCACTTAACTACCATTGATTCCAACAGGACTTTACAAAACTATGAAATTGTACCTTAATGGTCTGTGCCCTTGATCTTTAGGAAAGCTTCATATTGGAGGCCAAAGTAGCTGATATCTGTAACATTCCGTGACTGTGTAGTCTATGAATCCATATAAATTAATCATGGCATTTAATTTTCCTCTGTTTTATGAAAATTCTTCCATGCTTCATGAGAACAGTTCACAATTAGAACATCTCTCCAAGGGGAAAGTGTGTGTGTGTGTGTGTGTGTGTGTGTGTGTGTGTTTTGACTAGTTCATTGCTGAAATCATGTTCGCTACAGAAGAGGGGGCACTGATGTATGAAGAACTGCAATCCATTCAGCATCAGACCTGACAACCACAGAGCGTTTGCAGACTAAAAAAATCAATGGCAGCATTGTTAACAGTACAGGTAGGATTATACAATATAAGAAATTTATTTTACTTATTTCAGCAAATGTCTATGCCCAAGGTGGAAATGCTGCATTTTAAGTTACTGAATTAAGCAAAACAGTGGTGTGTGTATGATTTTTAAATATATATTATGGTCATTTCGAGAGCTGGACCATAAAGAAGGCTGATCGCTGAAGAATTGATGCTTTTGAATTATGGTGCTGGAGGAGATTCTTGAGAGTCCCATGGACAGCAAGAAGATCAAACCTATCCATCTTAAGGAAATCAGCCCTGAGTGCTCACTGGAAGGACAGATCCTGAAGCTGAGGCTCCAATACTTTGGCCACCTCATGAGAAGAGAAGACTCCCTGGAAAAGACCTTGATGTTGGGAAAGATGGAGGGCACAAGGAGAAGGGGACGACAGAGGACGAGATGGTTGGACAGTGTTCTCGAAGCTACAAACATGAGTTTGACCAAACTGCAGGAGGCAGTGGAAGACAGGAGTGCCTGGCGTGCTCTGGTCCATGGGGTCACAAAGAGTCGGACATGACTAAACGACTAAACAACAACAACAACACGGTCATTTCACATCCTTCTTAATCATTTACAGTATGTATGTAAGTATGTAAACACTGCCGACATCGTATGTACTGTAACATCAGGTGCTCCCTAGAAGTTGTTTTCTGCAACTACTACTATATGACATTAAAATAAACTCCCGAACAAAACATCTCTCAATGGAAACAGACTCCAGCGGCTTCCAAAATGGGGTGCTGATGTCACAAGTCTGGTTCAGCTTGGACCGTATGTGTTGTGACCCATCATGTTTTCATACCAGAAATAGTACTGGATGAGACATCCTTGAAGGAATAGGCCACTGATGCTTAGGATGACTGAGACTCAAGTGGAGTCAGTGGAAAAGGACAAACTACCTGAGATTGCCACTGAGGAAGGTGCTCAGAGAGGCCACAGATTCAGGCCTTGATATGAGTCTCTTTGCTTCTGAATGATGGCAGGCAGCCTGTTTGGTGGAATAGATTATATCACAGCAAACAGCAAAAAGAGGAGATCAATGAATGATGCATGCCATATCACAAAAGGCAGGAAAGTGCACTAGAAACCGCAATATAGATTTCATATAAGTGCCTCCTGAATTAATGCATCTTAGCTCACTGAATAAATATTTAAAAATGAAATACATGTACACAATTCACTTTTTTTAAAAAGGAAATATGGTTTTGAGGGCAGAGGCAAAGGAAATAGGTTTTTGAATCAGCGCCATGCGTACTTCAACTGCTGGCTGTATAAACACAGTTGTGCATTTGTTTTGTTAAAAACACTGGTTCAACCTACCTGTCTAGAACAGGTGCTCAAACAAGCTGGTATTTCCTGTTACTATTAAATATGCAGGGTGCAATACTCTACTCCATGTTTCCACCCAGGTGTTTGAGCTTTTGTTTCAGAATCCACTTGGAGGAATATGACTCTGAGCACATTTTGGAGCACTCTCCCCCCCCCCCCCAGGACCTCTCACCCATTCCTGCTTTCACAGCTTCTGCATTACAGGTGCTACAAAAAACCAGAGCTGCGCAATTTGTGACCCATCAAGCCAAAGGCTCGACAAATCTCCCACTTTTTTGAAACACCAACTTGAGGCAGCAGAAATCGGGATGGGAGAGTCAAGTGCTTGGTGGGTTGCATTCAGCTTGATGAAAAGGTTATACTGCTGGGATAGCTCATCTGGTAGAGCAAAATACCCTTAATCTCAGTGCCATGGATTGGAGCCCCACTCTGGGCAAGAGATTCCTGCATTGTAGTGGGGTTGGACTAGAAGACCCTCTACAATTCTCAGATTAGACAGCATCTTAAAAAGCAGAGACATCACCTTGCCAACAAAGGTCCGTATAGTAAAAGCTATGGTTTTCCCAGTAGTGATGTATGGAAGTGAGAGCTGGACTGATCGCCGAAGAATTGATGCTTTTGAATTATGGTGCTGGAGGAGACTCTTGAGAGTCCCATGGACTGCAAGAAGATCAACCTATCCATTCTTAAGGAAAACAGCCCTGAGTGCTCACTGGAAGGGCAGATCGTGAAGCTGAGGCTCCAATACTTTGGCTGCCTCATGAGAAGAGAAGACTCCCTGGAAAAGACCCTGATGGGGTCACGAAGAGTCGGATACAGCTAAACAACTAAACGACTAAACAACAACAACAACAACAACAACAACAACATGGTTCTCCCTCCAGGGAGGAAGGATGATCTGTTTTCATATCTCTCCTGATTTCTGTGAGCGTCTGCTGCAATATTGTATTGGCACCTAATAACAGATTACACAAGCAATATAAGCAACATATTTAACACATCAACCACAAGGTGGGAGAGACAAAAAGAAAACACTGTCCTGTGTTTTCCAAATCAGAAGGGATGCGGGTTTAAAAAGGAGTCTGCATTCTAACCCAGATTGCCAACTGCAGAAAGATAACCAGATATTTTGATTACATACTTCGGGGCAGACATCATCCAGTCATTATATAGTATTTTCTGCTCAACCTGTGAACTTCTGAAGGGAAGATATATTAGCCAGGATCATCTCACACATGCGCAACAGATATTGAGGCAATTTTAATCTGGGTTTTTTTTTTGCATTCAGAAAGTTCCAGATTCAGTCCCCACTGTTTAAGGAAGAGTTGTTCAAGCATAATTGTGTAGTACACATCAAGCACATCTCTGTGACATTCTCACCTCCCATATTCAGATGTACACAGAAAGACCTGTATAGCTAAAAACAGGTTAAATCCTGTGTGTGTATAGGGAATGTTTTGCAGCTGCAGGCTATGCTAGATGAGGCAGGATTGGAAGAAGGACACATCAGAAGGATGGACCAATCTGTCAGTGAAGAGGCAAGAGTTATTTTATTATTCATTTTCATAGGGAAAAGAGGAGCTGTTTTGAGGGGGAAATATAATTTTAAAGCGAGGGCTACACTGAGGCTTACGTTCATGTTTATTGGGCGCTCACTTCATGGACTGGGATTTTAATGCATTTGCATCCTATGGTTGGTTGTAACATAACACATAATGATGTATTGTTTCTCAAACCAGCTTCACACTGGCGAGAGTCCTTAAGCCATTTCTAACGCATTTCCAGCCAAGTGTCTAAGGCGGTATTGTGAACATACCCTAAGTCTTAGTGAGTAAATCATATAAGACAAAGGAGCAAAATCTGACTGCACCTTTTCAGGAACACATCCATAAATTGTGCTGGGTTAATGTTATATAGCAGTAATTAAATCCATAGTCAACTTTATGAATACAAATGAATTGTCAAGAAAGGAATATATCAGGCAGACTACCATTAAAGTTGCCACTAAATTGGACTAAAGTGTTGTTGCTGTTTTTAAACCAGTTAGGAAAATCTTCAAGTTTTTGCTGGAGCAAAACATCAAGGGAGGGAAGTAAAAATTAGTTTCAATAAGAATTTCAAGTAGGGCACTTAAGCGCAGTCCCTCGTAAAACTGCACAGTGCGCAATTAACACACCTGGTAATTAGGAGGCAAAAATAATAATTAAATATATTACTAATAGTGTAAGACATTAAAAATATACAGGCAACTACTTTCAAATTCACATTACAGATTTTTTTTAAGCTACACCCTTTATATGTTTCTTGTGACATTATGTTCCTCCATTATAAATAACTTCCCACTTCTCTAACAGAGCCCAGCCAAGTAATTCTTGGAGCTTCTGCTAATAACCTTGTGTTGGGGAATCAGAGAAGCCTTTCTGACATTCTTGTCCTTCAAACCAGCAGTTCCCTATGAGACAGCGGAATGTGGCCACAAACAAATTCTTTGAAACTGGCGGGTTATTCCGAAGGCTTATGAAAGCCGTGGGAACGAACTGAAAAACAACAACCCAACAACCGCTGGCTACTGCAGCTTCCTAATTTCAGAGGCGGCAGCAGCCTCTGTGTTATGGGAGTGACATGGACTTCATACAACCAGGAAACAAGGCCACAAGCAAAAGGTATTGCCCACGCCAGGGAAGGGTCAGCGCTGTATTTACATTCCCACAGGAAATAGCAGAGAGCAGTGTTAGCACAGTAGTTCTTTGTGCTTTTCACTGGTGACAGGGAAGGAAAGAGGATGTGGAGGTGATCCTCCTAAATGCAGGGCAGCCTGGCATGTGTAGCAAGGTCTCCTCCGCAACCTTCTTTCATTGCAACTCTTCCTCCCTTGCTGTACAAAAAAACTACTGTGCCCACAGACACTCGTGCCAGCACACGCAGAAGGGATGCCCTTTCCCCTGTGCCCCAAAAGAAAGGAAGCAGGAATACACACAATCACACACAGTGCAGCAAATAATTTGTGGGGACTCCAGCTCTCCAACTGCAAACTTCAAGTCAGCACAAAGGGACCCCAACACCACTACCCTGACATCAGCTGGCCTGCCAATTCACATTAGCTCTTTTATGTGGCTCACTGGGGTGGACTGGTTATTGTTGAAGGATTAACAAGTTCACATGGTTTACACTCTCCACTTCTAAAAAACACAAATCATACGACACATCCACAATTGGATGTAACTTGAGAGGAAGGTGGCACTAAACAGAATTACACTTACAATAAGAAGCACACTGAAAATAGGGATCACCTCTTAACAACATCAGTACAGTGGTACCTCTGGTTACGTACTTAATTCGTTCTGGAGGTCCATTCTTAACCTGAAACTGTTCTTAACCTGAAGCACCTCCCGCTCCTGCCACGCCACTGCTGCACAATTTCTGTTCCCATCCTGAAGCAAAGTTCTTAACCCGAGGTACTATTTCTGGGTTAGTGGAGTCTGTAACCTGAAGCATCTGTTACCTGAAGCGTATGTAACCCAAGGTACCACTGTATATAAAAGTATCTTACCTATGAACACACATTTTAAAACTAATATTGTATGTTTTTTGAGCAGAGGCCATTGCAGAATTTGAAAAAGCGCAAAATCCAAAAGGATGGCTGCCTTCCGATCCATGGGTTAGTCTGGGAAGTGCAGATCCAGTTGGTCAGTGCCGGAATTTGCAGGGAACAAATTCCTCAACGTAGGTGCCAACTACCTGGGGCCCTGGGTGCCCGGGCACCCACAAAATTCCCCATGAAGATGCTGGGCACCCACCAATTTCGGTGCCAGGTCCATGCACACTGCATGGCACCCACAGCCCTGAGCACCCACTGCCATGGAGCCAAATTGGCACTCCTCTTCCTCAAGCAATCCCCTCTACCCTTCCTAAGAGAAAGACATGCATATAGTAAAGGTAAAGGGACCCCTGACCATTAGGTCCAGTCGTGGCCGAATCTGGGGTTGTGGCGCTCATCTTACTTTATTGGCCGAGGGAGCCGGTGTACAGCTTCTGGGTCATGTGGCCAGCATGACTAAGCTGCTTCTGGCGAACCAGAGCAGCGCACGGAAACACCGTTTAACTTCCTGCCGGAGCAGTACCTATTTATCTACTTGCACTTTGACGTGCTTTTGAACTGCTAGGTTGGCAGGAGCAGGGACTGAGCAATGGGAGCTCACCCCTTCACGGGGATTCGAACCACCAACCTTCTGATTGGCAAGTCCTAGGCTCTGTGGTTTAACCCACAGCGCCACCCGCGTCCCCGAGATGCATATAATTTTATACTATTTTAAAACACATGTTACTACCAGATGCATTTGTATTTGGCTATTTTAAATGCCAAGTTGTTGCTTCATCTACCATAGCCGTATTTCTTTATTATGATGTTTCACTGGAAGAAGAATGCACTTCCACTAGAAAACTGGCCAAGCATGGAAAGCTAAATGCAGTCATTTGAAACACTTCTCTTGAATGTCTGTCTCCCCCTGCCCCACTGCACATTTAACTGTGATCTTACAGCACTCTCCTAATATCGGAGCCAGCAGGGAAAGGACAGCAGGATGGAGAAAAGGGGATTGCTAAAAAATGAAAGTGGTGGAAGGCCTTAGGGAGACAGTAAGCTGTACTAGGGCATGCTGTATATAGTGATTCAATCTGTGCATTTGTTCCACACACATTCTTCCTAGAGTTTTACCAACTAGAAAAGACACATGGAATAAACCGGGGGGGGGGGGTTGTTCTAATATACTGGCATTCAGGTTCATTGCAAAAGAGGGGGGATGCGAAATGCAGGCTTTATGCTTGTTAAATAGGAAGGGAAGTCAACTTTCAACATTGTAACTATTGCAAAAGCCCATTTAATTCTGCCTCTTGCCATCAAGCAAACCCTAATCTGGGAAAGATTATGTTTGTTTAATATTTGTCACATTTACTGGTCCATTCTATTCTTACAATAAGTAGGTTAGGTTGTAAGATGTTGATTTAACCAGGGCCACCCATTAATTGAACAGGAACTGGAACCCCAGTGTATGAAAACTAATACACACACACACACACACACACACACACACACACACACACTAGCTCTCAAAAGCGCTTTCAGGTTATTTATTGATTACATTTAAAACCCACTAATTCTACAGGATACTCAAAGGCAGCTTCCAGTCCAAGACCCTAGCCACAAGGAGACCTGCTGAGTTCATTTATTTTAGCAGGTGCCCTTCAACCATTTTCCAGGCATATTGAGCAAGTTCTTTAAATCTGAAGAATAGGCCTGTCTAGCAAAACTGCCTTTTTGGGGACTGCCTTCATTGATACTTAGGCCCATTAAAATATATGCACTCACCACACCGATAGCATCCAGCACCTAGAAAACTTATGCTGCCACCAAACCCCTCCCTCCATTGTGATGGTTTTATTTGTAGAAATTAATGTCCTTAGTAGGATGTTCCCACTAAGCCCTGCTATTTTATTGGTAATAACAATGTGAAACATGGTCTGCAAAAGTATGATAAAATAAAAGTTCAGAATGTGCAGATCAAAATATTGCTGTGCAAAAATGGGCTGTAATTATTAACTATATATATGAAAAGATACTGCATAATGTGTGTGTTGCTGAAGCCCATGATTCAACATACGACTAAAATATCACCACAGAGAAAAAGGCTTCATTAAGCAAAATCTCTCAAAAGTGCTCAGAAGAGCTGATGACTGCAATGTGTCCTCCTCCCTTCTCTCAAGCAAGGTTCACATGAGTTTTCTCTCCTTTGTTATCTTCTCTGAGAATAATCTAAAAATTAACATGTCATGTTTCTACATCTCAGACTAAATATTTGCATTTGACAACTGGGACGGCGCTGATAAAATCCATCACTTGCATCTTGACAGACTGTCAAGTCTAAACAAGAGGTAGAAACAGGGAAGGGGGGGAAGGGGGGGGAGAGAGAGAAAACAAACACAAAAGAAAGTGTCTCATTTCCGAAACGTCTACATCTCCAGTAATTATCTTAACCCACAACCCTTTCTAATGCTTTCCCAACATCTCTCTCAGTAAGAACTTCTTTTTGTGCATTGTGGATCTTCGTTCTTAAGCCTTGGGAAGCTGGTAGGTGGATTTTTAAAGACACAACATGTGAAAAACACAAGACTGACTCCACACCCCCAAACCACAATCTCACAGTGGGGGGAATTGTTAGCAGGAGGTGACCTGAGTCCACAATCTTTTGCAATGGACTTTGGATTCCTTGCCCCTTCCTCCCTTTTTTAAAGTCTCCCCCACACCACAGCCCAGCTGAAAAGGGTGGCTGGGACCTCTGCAAGGACCCAGAAGTTGCTCTCCACCTTCATTTCCCTAGAGGCAGGCAAAACTGTGTCACTTTAAGTACCTACAAACACCCCCACAGTCTCCAGTGTTGAGCTGACAAAACAAAACAAAACCCCCAATTCCATCGCATGGTTCAGCTTCACAATTTCTGTGCAATAATAATGTAGCAAATGTTGCCTCTGCCCACAATCCCCAAACGACTGAAGGGGAGAGAGAGAGAGAGAGAGAGAGAGAGAGAGAGAGAGAGAGAAAGAAAGAAAGAAAGAAAGAAAGAAAGAGGCTCTGCTGGTGCAGTTCTACATGCTAACATTTAAGACAGAAAAGCAGCTTGCTCTTTCAGAAGCACAAGAGGATGCAGTGAGAACTTCAAACTTCCATGTGCCCAAAGATTTTCATCCTATACCTCCTTCAAATTACACCTGCGAGAGACAAATGCGAAAGCTAAGTTTAAACTGGTAGCTGTTCCAGCTACGTTAGAATTCTGCACGGTGTCAAACTGACCATTGCCCCTTCTTCACTTTCCATCACCTTTCCTCCCAGTCCTCACATAGAGCTTGTCAAGACATCGTGTGTGTGAGTGTGTGTGAGTGTGTGTGTGTGTGTGTGTCAGCTTCACAGACAATGCATTGTGTAAATCATTTCAAGTTACACGATCACGTTTCTGCTCATACCAATTCCAATGGAATACCCTGCGTGGGAATCAACCAACCAACCAGCCAATCAATCAATCAATCAATTTATTGTGCATAGCCAAAACAGTACAGCAGAGGCCATGGCATGGCTTTCCTCTGAAGTTGCACAACATACTCTATAAAAAGTTTACAGCATAATTTTCAAAAATAAAATAAAATTGAGAGCATTAACATATCCGGAACAGAGTTTCTTAGCTGCCAGAGCAAATTTGGCTACCAGGTGTGTAATCTGTAGATCTTTACCAGTTAGGAGCTCGGCTGTCAGCTCCTGGGGGATTGGCCTGAGAGACAGTCAAGAACAGGTGATAAATTCCTCTGGGCATTGAATGTAAGGGGAGAAGTATCAGGTAATGCACGACATCCTTAACCTGATTGCATCCATAAATCCACCTGCTTTCATTATGGGGAATTCCCAGGTATCTCCCCTCTAAATATGCTGAGGGCATCTGTTGGAACCTTAGTTCAACAAACGCCCTACGCAGCTGTGGGCAAGTCAGTGTCTCAAGGTAATGCGGCTTTGAGTGGTTGATCTTGATTTGGGGGTACCAAATATAATAACAATACCCTGCATGGAAAATCTAGGTTGAAATACTCTACATGGAAATCTGCAATTCAGATGACGAAATGAAGTAGATTCCACCAGAATGAGTGGGGCTAGGATTCAGGGGCTCTGGGGCTGAGTAGGAGTTTCCTGCTCAGGTCACAGAAAGGCTATGGGACATAATTCTCCATCCTCCACTGCTCTCCCTCCACCCCACCAATTCTGGCTCTGCTGGTATGCAGTTGGTTGAACCAGTGCAGGCGGATCTTAAATTGACATAAGCCCTGAAAAAAGGAATGAATTAGAGAGGGGGGGGATTTAGGCTGTATCTTAAGCTCGTTCATCTTGGTCACATGACCCCCAGGGAGTGGGGAGATGGTTAGTGTAACTCAAACGCTATCTAGAGGCAAGTTTTTCAGAATGGAGTCTGGATCTGGCATACTTTACCCCAGCTTAACTTAATTTTACATCAGCTTCTTGTGTACAGTTGAACCTCGGTCTTCGAACACTTCAGAAGTCGAACGTTTTGGCTTCCGAACACCAACAACCCGGAAGTGAATGCTTCCGTTTTCGAACGCGCCTCGGAAGTCGAACGGCTTCCGAAGCACGTTTCTCCATTTTTTCAATGGATTTAGCCTACTGGCAATTGCACCTCAGTTGTCGAACGTTTCGGAAGTCAAACAGTCTTCCGGAACGGATTACGTTCGACAACCAAGGTTCCACTGTAATTCACTTGCTTTTTGCTAGAATTAAAAAAAATCCATACTCTCTTCTAAGACTACCACTTAGGAAACAAAACAGCTGTCTTATTTTGCACATTCACAGTTTAGAAAAAGATTAATTTTAAATGCTTTCAAAACCAATTTTAAATTTTTTGGGGGGAGGTTAATAATAAAAAATCTACCAATATTTACAATAATCACCACAAAGCATATCATTTATAGTTCTCTGGCACAAAGTTAGGAGGTTTAAGTATCAGTGTTAGAAAAGGTGCAGAAGATTGCATCTGGGCCCATTTTGAAGCAGGCATCCAAACATTTGATTTGATTTTAGTGAAAAGCTGTCAGTTGCTATCATTTTTACACTGAAAAAGAGCGCTTTCACAATAAACTCCCCTTGCTGCAGAAATCCCCAGCAAAAGGTGCCCCTGGGCAGAACTAGGCACGAACGAAGAACTTGGGACTGCGGCCATATTATAATATACCGGTGGCCCAGTTTCCACTTCACACATGAAGGAGGATTTCACACTAGATCTATTTAGCACTTTGCTTTTCTGGAATCAGCTGGGTGGTAATAAAATGGTGGTTCCATGCTGCATTTTTTTTTAAATGTACTTCCCACTAAAATCTGGTGGTACCCATTCTCACAGACAACATCTGAGAGGAGCAATTGTTATAGGATGCCAAGGAGGCATGGAGTGGTTGAGCAGCTGTTGCATCAAGAGCTCTCCTGGGTTGTGACAACCAGTACAGAAGTCTGGGACAGGTCCCCTTCCACCCAGTTTAAACCACACCATTTAGCTAAGGAATACAAGAACCAGGCCACCTGAAAATGATTCACAGAAGGTATTTAACTCCAAGTAGGCTTGCTAAGATAAGACTGAATCAGATACCGTATTTTTCGCTCTATAAGATGCACTTTTCCCCTTCTAAAAAGTAAGGGGGAATGTGTGTGCATCTTATGGAGTGAATGCAGGCTGCACAGCTATCCCAGAAGCCAGAACAGCAAGAGGGATTGCTGTGCAGCCCTCCCTCTCACTGTTCTAGCTTCTGGCTTAGCCGCACGAAGCCTCTTCAGGGCAGGGGGAGCCTTCATCCCGCTGCCCTAAGGAGACTTCGCGCGGCTATCCCAGAAGCCAGAACAGCAAGAGGGATCGCTGTGCAGCGAAAACAGCGATCCCTCTTGCTGTTCTGGCTTCTGGGATTCAGAATATTTTTTTTCTTGTTTTCCTCCTCCAAAAACAAGGTGCGTCTTATGGTCTGGTGCGTCTTATAGAGTGAAAAATACGGTAAGTGCTGGAGATGCAAAGAGGTGGAAGGAATGGGTCTTTCATATGTGGTGGACTTGTAAAAGGGTAAAAGAGTGATCATTATGGAAATGATCCATAATGAATTGCAAAAAAAATGTTTGAAAGTACTTCCCCCCCAAAAAAACAGAGTCCTTTCTGTTGGGGATAATTCAGACTGAAATTCCCAGGAGTCAAAAAAGGTGATTTATGTATGCTACTACTATGGCCCGTGTTTTGCTGGCCCAAAAATGGAAAACGAGCGAGGTCCCAACCAAATAAGACTGGCAACTTAAGTTGACAGAATATGCACAACTTGCAGACTTAACATACAGAATAAGAGAACAAGAAGAACATATGTTTAAAGAAGACTGGACAACGTTTATTGAATATATGGGAAATAATTGTGTACAGTGGTACCTTGGGTTAAGAACTTAATTCGTTTTGGAGGTCTGTTCTTAACCTGAAACTGTTCTGAACCTGAAGCACCACTTTAGCTAATGGGGCCTCCTGCTGCCGCCGCGCCACCACCACACAATTTCTGTTCTCATCCTGAAGCAAAGTTCTTAACCCAAGGTAGTAGTTCTAGGTTAGCGGAGTCTGTAACCTGAAGCGTATGTAACCTGAGGAACCACTGTACAGCTAAAAATGTTGGCAGCATTGAGATAAATTCAACAGTGTGAATAAGTTTTGATGGATGCAATAATTGAATACTGAATGGTATAGTTTTTTGTAAAATATGCAGTGCTTTATGATATGTAAAATGAACCATGGAAAGAAAAGAAGGGAACTCGTTGATATTTTAAGGATGTAAAATGAGTGTTTTAAACTGCAAACCACAAAATTTAATAAAAATTATATATATATAAGAATCAGGCCATGGAACTCTTGGTCCAAAGCCACTGTTATCGGGGGGCCCAACCCCGAAATGCCCACATTTCATAGCTTTCCACAGTCTACCATCAGCAAGGGAAGTACTGGCAGCAGTTTAGCACCAGATTTGTTGGAGAAGGGCCTCTGTCGCTTTGAAGACCGCCCCCCACCTCTCCACCAATGGGGTGACTGTGCACCATTTCAACACACACCTGGTCATCAACAACATGGGGCTATGATTGGCTTGCGATATATGCTTTGTAATCCACAAAGACCCCACTTATCACTCCCAACTTTAATATATAGTTTCCTCTGATGCTCCTTTCTTCGAAAGCATCTTCTGTTTTTCAGCTACTGACCCTAATTAGTTTCTTCCTGTTCGCTCTTGTGACAGTGGCGTTCATGAATCAACACTTTAATTAGAGCGAGCTCCTGTTTTCTTTGGTAGGGGAGTTTTAATTACTGCTTTCCTCTTTGCAGAAGGAACTACTACCAATTAATTATTTTGTTTCTTTTTTATGATTTCTTAATGGATTGCTACCATGAAGATGGGGGGGGGGAAGAGTGTGGGTGATTGTTCAGACTACCCCACCCCAAGCCATAGAAACCTACTGGAGCTGATTCAGGAATACCATGTAAATGACAGTGAATAGGGAGAAACTAAGGCTGTGTACACACATACATTTAAAGAACATTCCCTCTCTCAAATAATCTCAAGAACTGTAGTTTACCCCTTGGAAAGCTGCAAATCCCAGCAACCATAAAACACAAACACACACACACACACACACACACACACACACACACACACTATGGTTCTCTATATCCTTTGGTTGAGGGGCGGACGCTTAAAATGTGCTTTAAATTTATGCAGTGTATGCAGCCTCAGTAGCTAAGAAGCAGGAGCTGCTTTCAAAGGAAGGGGCAAAGAGGAAATTACTAATTCAAGCAACACTTTAGGGAGAAGCCTCAGTAAGTGGAGAAGCCGATACTGCATTTTTAGTCTGAAAAAATCACCACGAATGATCACCCTGGACAAATATGACAGAGTGACAAACAAGGACAACACTGTGTTTTGTCGTTTCAATTCTCTGCAGCAGCAGTAAATGTGCAATGCCCATTCTGGAGAAAGCTTCAGTGTAGAAGCCCAAGATCAGGTGTAGAGAGTTTTACAACTTGCCAAAGCACGGTGATGGTAGACCGTTGCTGCCTCTCCCAATACTTCGTTTTGGATTACCTGTCCATATGCCGCCATCCATCCCCACGGCAACTTCCCACCTACCCTGCCACTTCCTGTGACATATGCATGGAGGGCCCCACCAGGGCAGCATTGCCCAAGGTGCCCTCTAATGTAGCCCTGGTTCTGAAAACATATAAGAACTGGGGAAATTTGGGGTTAACTGGAATAATGGTCTAGCATTATTTACATAGTTGTAACCATATGTAAAAGGGACACGGGTGGCACTGTGGGTTAAACCACTGAGCCTAGGACTTGCCGATCAGAAGGTCGGCGGTTCGAATCCCCGCGACGGGGTGAGCTCCCGTTGCTCAGTCCCTGCTCCTGCCAACCTAGCAGTTCAAAAGCATGCCAAAGTGCAAGTAGATAAATACGTACCGCTCTGGCGGGAAGGTAAACGGCGTTTCCGTGCGCTGCTCTGGTTCGCCAGAAGCGGCTTAGACATGCTGGCCACATGACCTGGAAGCTGTACGCTGGCTCCCTCGGCCAGTAAAGCGAGATGAGCGCTGCAACCCCAGAGTTGGTCATGACTGGACCTAATGTTCAGGGATCCCTTTACCTTTTAACCATATGTAAGCAGAAGTAAAATGCCCTGAAAATAATTATACTTCTGCTTAGCAGTGCTTTTTTCCCTAGCTGTAAGCAGTACTGCCACCTTTTTTTTGGGGGGGGGGGGAGGAGGCAGGAGGGCTCTTGGATCTTCTCAGAGCATCACACCTCCTTTCTGGGCAAATGCTTCCTGGGCTTGGGGAAGGAGGTGCGATGCTCTAACAGGATCCTGGAGCCATGCTGCCTCCTTTCCAAAACTGTTGGACAGTATGACCCTGTAGTGAAAAAAAGAGATGCACGGGTACTGAGAGTACAGAAAGAGGCATGGTGTTTCAGCAAGTCATTTAATTATCATGCATCATGTAATAACTATATTGTTGTTGTTGTTGTTAAGTCGTTTAGTTGTGTCCTACTCTTCTTGACCCCATGGACCAGAGCACACCAGGCACTCCTGTCTTCCACTGCCTCCCGCAGTTTGGTCAAACTCATGCTGGTAGCTTCAAGAACACTGTCCAACCATCTTGTCCTCTGTCGTCCCCTTCTCCTTGTGCCCTCAATCTTTCCCAGCATCAGGGTCTTTTTCAGGGAGTCTTCTCTTCTTATGAGGTGGCCAAAGTACTGGAGCCTCAGCTTCAGGATCTGTCCTTCCAGTGAGCACTCAGGGCTGATTTCCTTAAAATGGATAGGTTTGATCTTCTTGAGGTCCATGGGACTCTCAAGAGTCTCCTCCAGCACCATAATTCAAAAGCATCAATTCTTCAGCGATCAGCCTTCTTGATGGTCCAGCTCTCATTTCCATACATCACTACTGGGAAAACCATAGCTTTAACTATACGGACCTTTGTTGGCAAGGTGATGTCTCTGCTTTGTAAGATGCTGTCTAGGTTTGTCACTGAATAACTATATAACTATATACCAAGATCTTGTTGTTATTGTTGTTTAGTCGTTTAGTCGTGTCCGACTCTTCGTGACCCCATGGACCAGAGCACGCCATGGGACTCTCAAGAGTCTCCTCCAGCACCATAGTTCAAAAGCATCAATTCTTTGGCGATCAGCCTTCTTTATGGTCCAGTTTTCACTTCCATACATCACTACTGGGAAAACCCCTTCACGGATCACTGCCTTGCCGTGGTGAAGGGGCTTAAATAACTCAGAGAAGCTATGAGATATGCTGTGCAGGGCCACCCAAGATGGACAGGTCATAGTGGAGAGTTTTGACCAAACGTGATCCACCTGGAGCAGGAAACCGGCAAGCCACTCCAGTATCCCTGCCAAGAAAACTCCATGGACCAAGATCTTAGTTCCATTAAAACATAATAAAAAAATTCCTTCCAGTAGCACCTTAAAGACCAACTAAGTTAGTTCTTGGTATGAGCTTTCGTGTGCATGCACACTTCTTCAGATACACATGTATATCTGAAGAAGTGTGCATGCACACGAAAGCTCATACCAAGAACTAACTTAGTTGGTCTTTAAGGTGCTACTGGAAGGAATTTTTTTATTATGTTTTGACTATGGCAGACCAACACGGCTACTTATCTGCCATTAAAACATGTAATTGTTTTATATGTAATTGTTTTTCCTGGCCCCAAGGAAATTTTGCACGCAGGGCAACTGCCCAGAGTACCAGCATCCTTTTCCCACAAACAAACCACTGCCACTTAGTAAATGAGCATAGGATGGCTGTGTTATTGTGCATTTATACAAAGGTCCCCTAGCCATATTACACTCCTACAAAAGAAACCGAAATTGCTGTAGTGTAGTGGCTAAAGCAGGCACCCCCAAACCCGGCCCTCCAGATGTTTTGGGACTACAACTCCCATCATCCCTGGCTAATAGGACCAGTGGTCAGGAATGATGGGAAGTGTAGTCCCAAAACAGCTGGAGGGCCAAGTCTGGGGGTGCCTGGGCTAAGGTAGGAGATGAGTCTCCAAGTCCTGTCATAGCCACACCCTTATTAGATGGTTTTAGGAAAGACACTGTTGTCTCAGCCTCAACCAACAATATAGAGATAAATAATAATGACCTGTCTTACAGGGTTGGCATAAGGATTCTATAGGTAATGTACACGACAAACTTGGAATGCTACACAATATGCTATATGCTAAAATATGTACCAGTAGATGTGAGTGCCTAATTCATGTGATAAGAATAATCTGCAACACCAGAAAACATCTACCAGATTATGAAGTCAGGGAAGTCAGTACTATGCACCTCACCAAATAACCTAAGAGTAAAGGCCCAGTTTAGTATGCAAATATCCTAGCACCCAGCTTTCAGCAAAAACAAAAAAGTGCACACTCATTTAAATGAAACATGCATGCCCACATTTTTCTGCAGCTGTTTCTTGGCAGTTACGGCAGACCCATAATGTATGTACCAGACACCATTTATTATGACACTAGGAAGTGTTGGGAAACAAGAACTCTCAGGCTGTTTCATAAATTACACAGCAACAGACCCTGGTTTACTGCTGAATGTAGACTCAACAGGGAGTTGTAGCCAATCCCAGGGCTTTAATAATTGGACCAATATGAGTTTGCAAATCACTTGTCACATTCACATTTTTAGGTATATACGTTAGGAATGTGGTATATCAGCAGCCCTGTATCTTATCCAGCCACTTTAATGCCATATGTACCACAGATAAAACCTCCCACTGGCTTAAACATAGCCTAAGATTCTCAGAGGCTATGTTAATGTATTATAATGCAATCGGCGATTAGAATTCCTTTATGGCTGCAACAAAAAAATCTTTCCTACAGGCTACTAGCTTTCCATTCATTAACAAAAACACACATATAAGGCACACAGAATTTATAAAGCATTTCAGAATATACTAATAGCTCTTGTACCTCAGGCAGTTCTTGAGCATCCAAGTGCAGATAAATGTTTGGTTAGCAAATGACTTAGCTGCAAGGACTGCTGCTCTGCTGAGGGACAGATCATGAAATTACTCTAGGGTTAGAAAAGGTCTCATCATAAACAGACTGCAAAAAAAAAAATAAAAAAAAATCTGCAAACTTGCCAGATGCTCTTATTTTAAATGATGTCCTTTATTTGAGCGTGCTGAAGAAGAATTAATCTGCTGCTCTGCACATGAGACTGCTAACAGTCTTTGCGGAAGGGAAGGAGCCATTTGGCTTCAGCAGAAATGCCTTGACATGATAGCAGTGATGGGCGATTTAAATCACAAGCCTTTGCTCTGCAGCTGCCCCTGAATGCATTACTTTGCTAGCAGTAGGGTTGCCGGCACTGGCCACTGGCTACAGGTTTTATTTTTGGTCATTGAGAACTTTGACAGGAAGATGGTGTTGAGCCTCAGTCCGCTGACCTCAGTGATACTGATCATCAGCCCAGAACCCCTCACTCATCAGACTCAAGAGAAATAAACTTCCCATAGGCTTGTTGAAGAGGAATTAGCTCAGAATGGCAAAATACATTTTGAAGGCATGTTTTGGCACCTGGTCATCATACTCTCAGAATCACTTTGTTGCCCCATGCCAAAACAGCCAACCCTGGTCTCCATGAGATTCGTATTGGCGCTTGCTAGGTGCCACTCAGCGCTACAGTTTTAACTTGGTCTTAGTCTTATTGTATTGGGGCTCTTGTGCACTGCTGTGATTAAGCAGTATACAAATTCTTGAAATAAATAATGAATTGATACAAGGCTCTGGCCCCAGGCACAAGGATCCCTTGTGTCATCGAGCCGTGCTTCTCAGCACAGCACAGAAACTGGAGGGATGATCTCTGCCCCTTTTCCATTCCAAGCTAGAGAGGAAAATGTGATTCTTCTCATCACTCTTACCAAAGAGTATCAGCCCATGCACACTGCCAGAGACGCCAGCTTCTCCAGATCACTGAGGTGGCCCGACGCAACATCACTTGACATCCTGACATCGTATGATGTCCTGCTGTACATGCAGCCCTTAAGGGGGCCCAGGGCCCTCAAAAAACATTGTGGAGCCCCCAGAGTGCATCATTCCCCAGGAGCCGGTGCCTATGCATCCCACCCAAGCTGCTATTTACGAGAGGAGAGAGGCTGCTTTTAGTGCCAATGGCCACCTCCTCCATGCAGTAAACAAACAGCTAGTGAGGATGCAATTTTAATTCGATCCATGGCATGGGGTGAGAGGGTTAATTTGCCTTCCTGTGATCCTGATCTGGCTCCCCACTTGCTCCCTAAAAAAATAACATCCTGTATGTTAAATGTGACCACCCATTTGATAGAATGTGTAAGTAGCTCTCTATTGCACTTCATATTTGGTAGAGTTTTCCCAGGTTTTGCAGTATCTGAGCTCTCTGTCTTCTGGAAGTGTTTCTCAGACTTGGGTCCCCTGCTGTTGTTGGACTACAGCTCCCATCATCCCTAGGACCAGTGGTCAGAGATCAGTGGAGAAGAAATCCCGCAACAGCCAGAGACCTAAGTTTGAGAAAGACTGGTTTTGTGCCTTGCTACTGCATCCTGCTGCTGGCTGCCCTCTCCTCCTAAGTTGGTTCTTCCTAGATCTTTCCCAGCACAGCAGAGACCCTCTTATCCTAGTTGGAACAGGAGAGCGGGGAAGCATGGCGATTATTCTGAACTTCTTCTTATGAATTTCCTCGGGGATTTCAAGCATGTGCACATTTCTCCCAGAGCATGCCTGCTGTATGGCAATACTGATCCTTAAGCAAAGGCGTGGTCTATAGATGCCTTGTTGTTTTCTCTGAGAGAAAAAGCCAAGTCAGAAAAAAAAAAAAATCCCCTGGGGAATTGTGTACATCAATGTGGCTATTTAAAAGGCTTCTTGCATGCTTTAAAACAGATGCACTTCCTGACTGACCTTTACAAGGAACCGAACTGGGAAGCCCATAAAATATTTACATCCCTTCTGCTTGTCAAGCTCATTAGCTATCGTAAAGGTTGCTCCCTATTTAATTTTTCTTTTGGTTGGCTTTCCAAAAGATCACCGAAGAGACCGATTTTTTTGCCCAATGCCTCTTTTTTTCTGTTTTGCAGTTGACACAAGTGTAGAAATGTAGAGAAATTCTACCATGAAGTCCAACAGCCTAGATTGATTAAGGAATATACCTAAGCACCTGTTAAAAGCTTGAAAGCAGATTTCCCACTTCCTTAATTGCTCAAGCTGGCAGTTGTTGCAAAAGCAACTGTGGATAAGTAAAAACACCGAAAAGTTTTGCCAGGGAAAATAATTCAGTGCTGCTGCGCTCTAATTTCAAGAGTGGCTAAGCCTGTCTGAGCATGCCCAGAGGCTTCTAACATACTGAGAAGTTCAGCACATCACAGGTCTCTGGGTATTTCCAGACATTAGACGGAAGTCACCTAGAGCCAATCCATAAATATTTCTGCTGGTACCAAGGGTCCTAGCCCCAGTGAGATACGGTAGCACTTCTGAAGGCACAATTATCAACTTTTTCGAAAGGCATTTTAAGTAAAGGCTTTCATCCCAGCCTACATCTACACTAGATTTGGAACTGTTCTTATATATGATATTCATATATATATAGGACTCGTGTATGGTCTAAGCCAGTGTTTCCCAACCTTGTGCCTCCAGCTGTTTTTGGACTACAATTCCCATCATCCCTTGCCACTGGTCTTGCTAGTCAGGGATGATGGGAGTTGTAGTTCAAAAACAGCTGGAGGCACAAGGTTGGGAAATACTGGTCTAAGCCTCTTGGGCTTGCCAATCGTAAGGTCGGCAGTTCGAATACGCACAATGGGGTGAGCTCCTGTTGCTCTCTCCCAGCTCCTGCCAACCTGGCAGTTTGAAGGCATACCAGCGCAAGTACATAAACAGGTACCACTGTGGCGGCAAAGTAAATGGTGTTTCCATCCACCAGAAGCAGTTTAGTCATGCTGGCATGACCCATAAAAGCTGTCTGTGGACAAATGCCGGCTCCCTCGGCCTGAAAGCAGAGATGAGCAGTCGAATTTGACAGGACTTAACCGTCCAGGGGTCTTTTACCTTTTCCTATTTCATATATGTAATTGCCATAACTGCTTTTACTGTTAAATGGCTTCCGAGACAGTTTACAGGAAGTGGTTTATAAATAGAAATCAATAAATTGATAAATAAAAAACATACAAGTGATCCCTGTTCCAATGTAGTAATACAAAAAGAGCTCTTATGGATCAGACCAAAGGCTCATGTAGTCTAGCATTATACGTTCACAGTGGCCAATCAGATGTTTATGGGAAGCTTAAAAGCAGGGCATGGGTGCAACAGTATTAGTGATCCCCGCAACTGGTATTTGACCAGAGGTCATGTGTATCCATAATGAACAGCATCCACAGACAGCCTTATTCTCCATGAGTTTGTACAATCCCCTTTCAGAGCTGTCTAAGTTGGCAGCCATTGCTACAATTTGCATTTGTGAATTCCAGTCTAACTATGAGCTGCACAAAAATCCTTATGATATGAATTGCAGCAGTTGCGTTGCATATCACCTCTTTCCAGCTGGTGGACACCAAGAAGGGGGCAGAGATCCCTAGCACATGGTATATGGGTCTGCATATTATGGCTGGGATGAGGGTCGTCTCCGCACAAGGAGACCACATTCAACTGCTCCCCCGTCATTAATTTACATAGATTATTATTCAGCATGTGTTTATTCTGCCTTCTAAATGAAAGATGATCTCTGAGGGGCCTTACAAATTTAATGTTCCAGCATATATTAAAACGATGAATGAAACAAACCCCACAGCCAAACCATAAAGACAGAAGTAGGAACTAGCAATGGCATTCCCTCATAGACGGTCCCAGAGACCGTCTTCAAAAGCACAAGGTGCTGAAATGCTAACAGACAGTGTGTGGACTGAAGTTCCCCTCAGAAGAGATATGATGTCTAAGCATAAGGAAGAAGAAAACCACTGATGTCTTCTTCCTCTCAGGTGGTGAGAGCAACTAGGAGACAACCAAGTCCAGTTTTCACCTGTTGGTGTACTCTCAGGAGACTCCCTGACGAACGTTGATTACAATTTGTTTATGGTTTTTTTAAATGTGCACTTATATAAACTTAGATGTACACCTCAAATATATAGTGCAGAATGGCTCTAAGGATCAATAACCAGGTTAGTCTAATACATGCTTACTGCCAATTAGTTTGGAAAAAGCAATCACCTGTGTTGCAGCTGGAGAAAATGACTCCCTAATTCTATATGCACCTTTTCAAACTGCAGTAAGACTAATCACAACCCTCTAGTTCTGATCATGGACTCACAGAATTGTAGAGTTGGAAAGGACCATAGGCGTCATCTAGTCCAAAACCCAGCAATGCAGGAGTCTTCTGCCCAATGTGGGGTTAAAACCCACTACCCATCTATTCCCTAACTTTTTAGAAAAGCCTAGGAGAAAACCCATACCCAGTTCCTCCCTAATACCCTGATTATCTTGACTGGGGGCAGATTTTCCCTGAAGGCCCACAAAGCAACAAAACTTTGATTCAGCACTCAAAATATTCTTTTCTGAAGTACTTTTCACAACAGACGTTTCTATTTCTAATAACCAGCAGCTGAAATAGCTCCCAGGAAAGAGACCGCTACCAGACTTCAGTTTAAAATAATGAAGGCAGGCTTACCGTTACACCAAAGAAGCTGGTCTGATTCATTGCATCTAGGAAAATTTTTCCAAGTTCTTTGTTGGTGTAGTTAAAGTCCTCAATTTTTTGGTTTCTGTTGGTGGCATTGAGAATCTTCATTGCTTGCTGAAGTGTTTTGGCAATTACCCAAATTCCATCATAAGCAAAGCCATGGAACTTACTTGGCTCAACATTCCCTCGCCTTTGATCATACTCCTCTTCATACTGCTGTGGTGTCTGTGTAAAAGAATACAAGGCCAGTTCACTGATCAGCATGTTAAAGTCTGTGCCCAAAATGTTAAAAGCCATGGAAGCCCTTAAGAGACCCGTGGAGCTCAAGAAATAATGAGAAGCATTTCAGGGCAGAAAAATACAATTTGGTTAAGAGCGGTAGTCTCGTAATCTGGGGAACAGGGTTCGCGTCTCCGCTCCTCCACATGCAGCTGCTGGGTGACCTTGGGCCAGTCACACTTCTCTGAAGTCTCTCAGCCCCACTCACCTCACAGAGTGTTTGTTGTGGGGGAGGAAGGGAAAGGAGATTGTTAGCCGCTTTGAGACTCCTTAGGGTAGTGAAAGGCGGGATATCAAATCCAAACTCTTCTTCATTCATCATGTAATATTGTGCCATCATGGCAACTAGTGACTCAGGTCATACCCCCACAATATGTTTAAAGCATATTTAAAGCATGTGGTTTCCTGAAAACAATTCTGGGAACTGTAGTTTGTCCCTCACAGGGATAAAATACCCAGCACTCTTAACAAACTAGTTCCCGGGATTCTTTCAAAGAAGCAATGTGCTTTGAATTTATGGTGTGGATGTAGACTTGCATTAAAAATGACTTGCCTAGACCTACCAAACTAAATTACTTGCACTTGGGTCCACTGAAATCAATAGAACAAGTTAGTAATGAAGGAAGTTCAAACTGGTTCCAAGCAATTATTCTTAAATCAGTTTTCTCCAAAGGCACACTTCTTTTCTGAATTAAAATGGGGCACATGCTTTATTTTGGCACCCAAAACATGCTTTCAGAATGTAAATGGGTAACTGAGGGCTTCTCAGTGGGCTACTGTGGTGGGGGTAGTTCTTGATTTGAAGGAGATAAACCCATGGCAGTAACTCGTGCAGGTGCTCAATGGACACCCCTCCTTTTGCAGGGTCTCTCCACCAGGAGTGACTGAACGGTCCAATCACGCCAACTCCAGAAATGGCACAACATTGCAAGTTCTAAACTTGTTACATTAAGTGTAAAATAAGCAAGATCTTCCTCATGTTGTTTGGGGCACTGCTGCCATGGTGAAATTCATTTGCTAAACAGAGCTCAAAATAATTGTTTGTGTTTACTAACAGAAAACGATTTAATAATATCCATGCACCATTGAGGTGCATACGTACATGCTTTTATAAACAAGAGTCAACATGATTTTTTTCTCTTTCTCTCCCTCTCTTCAGGGTGAACCAAGGCTGCTTCAACCTTTGCAGCGCCTCTGCTAGAACGTTTTCCAAAAATTACACCTGCTGATTTAAGTTGCCTTGCCTTGCTCCTCTCCTCTGCCCATCTGAAGTGCAAAGGCTGTATGCCTGAGTCTTTTCTAATTCCTGGGTCCAACAAGGTTCCAATTGCTGGAATGGCCAGACCAGCCACTACTTAGGTAACGTCCTAAGTATGGGTTGTTAAGGTATCAAAGGAAGTAGCTCTGTGCCAGAGGAGCAAATGAGCGCCCCCCCTCCCTCAACTGCCTGGTAGACAAAAGGGAGAGAGTTGAGGTTGTTCCCTCGGTTACCCATTTACATTCTGAAAGTATGTTTTGGGTGCCAAAATAAAGCATGTGCCCCATTTTAATTCAGAAAAGAAGTGTGCCTTTGGTATCATTAGTTTGGAGAAAACTGATTTAAGAATAATTGCTTGGAACCAGACTTAGTTTGAACTTCCTTCATTACCAACTTGTCCTATTGATTTCAGTTAGAAGCTAGAAGCAAGCAGAAGCCAGGGAGAGAGAGAGCCATGCCTGATTTCTGGTGGAATCCAAAGCTGTGGCTATGGGAGAAGCAAGACACTTTGGAGTGTTAATGCTGTGAGCCTCCCCAGCCACTGTAGGCTCAGGCTGCATATATGTGTAAATAAAACATATATCCTACAGACACCAGAGTCTCAGCTGTCCCTCGTTCCGAGGAAACCGAACTCTGGGTAAGTGCCTGGAACTCCTGGCCTCTCTGAGATTGGGGTGGTGTACAACAGTATTTTAAAGTGACGCATAATGCTATAGGGTTTGTTTTGTGCTGGATATCTTTAGTATTTGACAGGGGGTTTTTTCCCTCCCAAAAAGCACCCTGAAGCACTTTGGACAACGCTGCTTCACTTTGAAGCACCTCATGGAGATCCTGCTTCCGCTCTGACAAGCCCTGAATCTGGCCAAAGCACCCCTGCTGTGGTTCTTGATCCAAGACTCGTCAGAACCTTTTGCAAAATCCCATTAGAAGAATATAATAATAATAATAATAATAATAATAATAATAATAATAATAATTTATTATTTATTATTTATACCCCGCCCATCTGGCTGGGTTTCCCCAGCCACTCTGGGCGGCTTCCAAAAGAATATTAAAATACTGTGATACATCAAACATTAAAAGCTTCCCTAAACAGGGCTGCCTTCAGATGTCTTCTAAAAGTCTGGTAGTTGTTGTTCTCTTTGACATCTGGTGGGAGGGCGTTCCACAGGGAGGGCGCCACTGCCGAGAAGGCCCTCTGCCTGGTTCCCTGTAACTTGGCTTCTCGCAGTGAAGGAACCGCCAGAAGGCCCTCGGTGCTGGACCTCAGTGTCTGGATAGAACGATGGGGGTGGAGACGCTCCTTCAGGTATACTGCACCGAGACCGTTTAGGGCTTTAAAGGTCAGCACCAACACTTTGAATTGTGCTCGGAAACGTACTGGGAGCCAATGTAGGTCTTTCAAGACCGGAGTTATATGGTCTTGGCGGCCGCTCCCAGTCACCAGTCTGACTGCTGCATTCTGGATTAGTTGTAGTTTCCGGGTCACCTTCAAAGGTAGCCCCACGTAGAGCGCATTGCAGTAGTCCAAGCAGGAGATAACCAGAGCATGCACCACTCTGGCGAGGCAGTCCGCAGGCAGATAGGGTCTCAGCCTGCGTACCAGATGGAGCTGGTACACAGCTGCCCTGGACACGGATTTAACCTGTGCCTCCATGGACAGCTGTGAGTCCGAAATGACTCCCAGGCTGCGCACCTGGTCCTTCAGGGGCACAGTTACCCCATTCAGGACCAGGGAATCCTCCACACCTGCCCGCCTCCTGTCCCCCAGAAACAGTACTTCTGTCTTGTCAGGATTCAATCTCAATCTGTTTGCCGCCATCCATCCTCCAACCGCCTCCAGACACTCACACAGGACCGTCACTGCCTTCACTGGTTCTGATTTGAAAGAGAGGTAGAGCTGGGTATCATCCGCATACTGATGAACACCCAGCCCAAACCCCCTGATGATCTCTCCCAGTGGCTGCATGTAGATGTTGAAAAGCATGGGGAGAGGACAGAACCCTGAGGCACCCCACAAGTGAGAGCCCAGGGGTCTGAACACTCATCCCCCACCACCACTTTCTGAACACGGCCCAGGAGGAAGGAGCGGAACCACTGTATGACAGTGCCCCCAGCTCCCAGCCCCTCAAGACGGTCCAGAAGGATGTTATGGTCGATGGTATTAAACGCCGCTGAGAGATCCAGCAGAACTAGGAAACAGCTCTCACCTTTGTCCCTAGCCCGCCGGAGATCATCAACCAGTGTGACCAAGGCAGTTTCAGTCCCGTGATGAGGCCTGAATCCTGACTGGAAGGGATCCAAATGGTCCGCTTCTTCCAGGCGTGCCTGGAGTTGTTCAGCAACCACTCACTCAATCACCTTGCCCATGAATGGAAGATTTGAGACTGGGCGATAGTTGGCCATCGTGGCCGCATCTAAAGATGTTTTTTTAAGAAGCGGTTTAATAACCGCCTCTTTCAGCGGGTCTGAGAAGGCTCCCTCACGGAGGGCAGCATTCACCACCCCATGAAGCCCATCGCCCAGTCCTTCCCGGCTAGCTTTTATAAGCCAGGATGGGCAAGGATCAAGGAGACAGGTGGTTGGTTTCACTCGTCCAAGCAGCCTGTCCACATCCTCGGAGGTAACAGATTGGAATTGATCCCACGCAATTTGACTAGACAGTACTCTAGCACTCTCCCGCCCCGGCCCTGCTCCCACTGTGGCGTCTACCTCTTCCCGAATCTGAGCGACTTTATCTGCAAAAAACTTTGCAAAATCATTGCAGGAGATCATGTGGCCCGTACTGGGCCCCGATGTAGCAGGTGGTTCCGCTAAATTGTGGACCACCTGAAAAAGTCTCCTGCTGCTGTTTTCTGCAGATGTAATAGAGGCGGTGAAGAAAGTCTTCTTCGCCGTCGCTACCGCCACTTGGTAGGCTCGACATTGAGCTCTAACCTGTGTCCGGTCAGCTTCAGAATGGGTCATCCGCCACCGGCGCTCTAGCCGTCTCAACGATTGTTTCATTGCCCTCAGATCCGCGGAAAACCACGGGGCTGTCCGGGCTCCATGCAATCGGAGAGGGCGCTTCGGAGCCAAACAGTCAATAGCCCTGGTTAACTCCACATTCCAGCAGGCCACAAGGGAATCAGCTGAAAGGCCATCAACATGGGATAAAGCATCCCCTACCACTCTCTGGAAACCATTTGGATCCATTAAGTGGCGGGGGCGGACCATCCGAATCGGTCCCACCTCCCTGCAGAGGGGAAGGGTCGCGGAGAAGTCCAGTTGCACCAGGAAGTGATCTGACCATGGCACTTCTTTCATTTTGCTTTTACTTAGTGTCAGATCATCAACATCCATGGAGGTAAACAACAGGTAAACACCAGAAGAACCATGCTCTACCCCTTAAGCCCTGTTTTTGCACTGCCACCTCAAGGTTTAAGACTGGGCTGTAAACCTACTACGACAGAAGTTTTTTGCATGCCTTTATATGCTCCAAATGGTAAAAAGGAAATCAAGCTCACCCTTCCTGAAATGGTTTTGATTGGTTTTGAACTGAGAGGTTCAAAATCCACTCCAATGTACCCTTCCATGGCGCCAAGAAGGTTCATGGTGAGACAGTGAGATGAGTTAAGCTTTGGAATAGCTTTTTCCCACCAGTGGCTCTGATACCACCCAGGAATGATCCACTGATATTTAGGGCCAAACATCTTTTCATTAAATGCCTACAGTGGAAACATAAAAGAGGGGAGAAAGAGTTACAACATATATAAACAACTTGTAGAGGTTTAAATAATCTCAGCTATGATAGCCGCTCCTTAAAAATAAACACCGTTCTTGGGGGGAAACGAAGCTAAAGGAACACACACATTTTAACAAGGGAGACCCTAAATATATACTTATACGTAACTTAGAATCTGTACTGGATACACAAGAAGATGCCATTAACTGAGGACTGCTATAATACCAACAACTTCATAATTAATATGCCTAATGCAGAAGCATTAAGAGCTTCTATATATAGGCTTGATGGCCAAAAAGTAAACAAGAAGGAATGGGGCTCCAAAGTGAGAAAAAGAGCAAGACTGGAAGTCTGGTCCTTCTCAGTCACTCAAGCTGAGCCATATGGATAAAGATGGTTGTTAGTTGGGATCTGGAATACTCTCCCCTCCCACAGCATGTGATAGGGATTGTCTGGATGACAAGGAATGTTGGGAGGTACCATCTGGGAAACCCCCTGGGGAAGCCTCAGAAGAGGGAGGCTCAGAGCCCAGGGAGTGGTGGTGGGACCCTGAGGACAGGTCCAGGGGTGAAGTGGGGTGGGAGGATGGTTGGATGCTGAAGAAGCTACAGGCTTTAGCAAACAAGAAGAGCCAGGTGCAGAAAGCAGTGCAGACTCTGCAGATGAAGCAGAGGAGGAAGCAGCAGAGTCTGCAGAAGCAGCCCAGGAGCTTGCCATTCCTACTGTACTAAGCTCCCCTCCCCTCCAAGGACACAGAGGGCTATGCCTGCAGCAGAACAAAGAACACAGTTCCCCCCACCATTGTAGTTTAAGGCTGCTTGGGAAACTTCTGGCTGAGGAGGAGTCTCAGGGGGGAGAAGAGCGCAGAGGCCTTCAGTCCTGGCAACTGCTTAATGGGAGCAAGTCCGGCTGGGAAGCATTGCCAAGCTGTATGCCATTTACCTAAATAAAGAATTAAATACACTGAGTCTTGTATGCTGAGCTGCATCTGAGCCAGTGCTGACACCATGCCACCCTCTCTCTTGGCATGTGTAGTTGCATAGCTTCCTGCAAAATGACCTGTCCATTTATTTCTAACTAAGGCCCTCTCAAAGTCTTCTGCCTTGTCCAAAAGCCAACATGCCCTTTCATCTATCAGCTGGGAAAATTTATTGCTTTCCCTTCAATTGTCAAGGTGGCATACATAGAGTTCCCAAGTTATCTCCCATCAAGGCATTGGCCAAACCCAAGTCTGCAGAGATCCCCCCTTTTTCTCCCTCTCTTTTTCTTTACTTACACAGCAGAATACTTTTGCCGCCATTTCCTCATTGAACTGGCCAAGGATAATTCGGACATCATTTCCCTGCAGAATACAATAAAAAGTGACGTATTAGTGAAATCACCACCTTCTCCTCCTCTCACAGATCACAGGTGTGAGATAATTAGTAATTATTTAATAATAATTAGTAATTGTTTTTTATTGCCACCAGCTCATATACCATTAACAATACATAAGGCACCGTAAAAAGCCTAAAATGACTAGCTCATCAAGAAAGTTTAAATAGCCACATAGGCCTGCTCACATAAAATGGCTTTCAAAAGACACCTGAAAATAAAAAAAAGTGAGGATAACTGCCGAATCTTTGCTGGAAGAGTATTTCACAACACAGGACTCACAACACTAAAAGCCTGACTTCTGGCAAAAGCCAATCAGGGTTCTGTAACATGGGGGGGGCAACCAACAGTGCTCTTTCAGATGAGTCCATTAATTAAGCTGAGGTCCAAAGGCTTAGGTGGTCCATACAGCATCCTTTATAATGCCTTATATTACTGAAATGCTCTTTGTTTATAGAAAAAATTAATTGGTGCTTCATATTTTACACCAACAAGCACCTCCCAGGTAGTCTAGGATTCAGATATCACCAGAAGTGGCACCATGTGTTGAGGCAGAACCACAACCAACCAGCACCAGATTCGCTGCTGCTTAACCTGGACGGGGGTTGGGAAGCAATGAGTTTGGGGCTGTATGGCTGCACCAGTATGGAGCAACCAGATTCAGCCCACCAGTGCAACAATGTGGACTATATATGTATGCTTTTCACTCACAACAAAGGCACATTAGTCCTAGGTATAAATATTTTTAATCTCCCACCAAATCACAATCCAGTTGGGATTCTAACCCAGTCAAGTCACAAGACTTAACAGGCGTCAGACCCTTGGAAGGATTTCAAAACCTTCAAAAGATGTTTCAGAGGCACCAAGGCAATTCATGGGAACAGGGCTTTAGGATTAGCTTTCTTGCTATCCCCACAGGGGAGCAAATGCTTATCACAATTTTACTGATAAATCATTTGTTTGTTTGTTTGTTTGTTTGTTTGTTTGTTAAAACTATATAATCTGTCCTTCATTGGGAGATGCTAGGCAGCAGATACACACAAACCAAACCCAAAACTAAACAGTAAAATAAAAATACTGTAAAAATAAATAAATACAGAATTCAGTTACAACTAAAACCAGGAGCAGAAACAAAACTTCAGCTACCCGATGCACATCCCCTCTCGTGGAAAGCCTAAGCGAAGAGGCATGACTTCACCTGCCAAGGAAAATGGCACCAATGTCATGGTAAGAAACACCTCAGAGGGGAGGAGATAGTGAAACTCAATAGGCCGAATTCTGAGCAGTGTCTGGTATAGCCAAGTTCACTCTTAAAAGATGATACAGAAAGGGCAAAATGAAAATATTTTGAAATGTCAAGACATTGCTGAGTGTGAAAGTATCTTTGCACTGCTTTTGGGGGTGTCTTTTTTTTAGAGATAAATTGTTGCTCATGTGGATAGTGTGCTAAGCAGCCATCCTGTATTTTACTAAACTTTAAAAAAAATATATCAAAATGTTTCAAAAATGTCTGCAGGAACAAGGGAGTGGAAAACACGGCTGCCATTGATGGTCTCTTCGAAATGATCACTTCTGTATTTTCATCAGTGCTGGCTATCCTTCTTGGGGATGAGTCTGGTTTTTCTAGGAGATAGCTTGGGAAAAACCCTGAATAATGAATTTCAGCAGAGACTAAGGCAAGAGACCATAAATTAAAGTGCAAAGGGTAACGACAGCTCAATAACAATGTCTCAAAATCTCTAGAAAGCTTCAAACAATGGTTTTGTTTTGCTTTCTTTGTAATAGCACTGCCATCAGCATCTTTTTGCTGCCCATGGCAGCTTTTGTGTGCCAGCACCCACGACACTTTTATCAAGATTTGAGTACCAGTACCTCAATTTTTACTAAAGAAAGTCCTGGTATACACACACAAAAAGGTGGCAGTCTTTGGTTTCCATTTTTAAATTTCTCCATCCATTACCTGTGCAAATTAAGTTCAGGGCGCTTGATTAGAAAGTAAAAATAATTAAAAATAAAATAAAAACAAAAATCAAGATATCAAGGACTGAATTTTTGACACTAGAATGAATTACTTAAAAAAAAAACACTCCGTATGGTCACTGAAAAACATGCATTTCATCAGATTTTTGAGAAGCACACACTGCACCTAATGCATTAATGTCTGATTTTGCTGAGGAGACCAGAATATAAAAAGATAGAAAGATGGGCATTAAGAATTTAGATGTGTATGCCCTACTTTTTATCTGCAGCAATTCACACAGAAGGTATGAAGTGTCAATCAACTGGAATAGCATCTGCTTCCTAGCAGGGAACCTTTATCTCCTACTACTTTTGGTCAGTCCTGAAGGGCTAATGTAATAAACATGAAAATTATAATCTACTGTTCAGCATCTAGGCAGCATACATCATAAAGAGAGATAATGGCAGAGATGCGGGCAAGACCAACAGCAGAGCGAAAATCTCACGCACAGAAGGCTGCATTCAACTAAAGCAAATAATATAAGTTCATTTATTTCCAGTGGCTTTACTCTGATTATTAGTTAGTTGGATACTAGAGGGGGGGGGGGAAACATTAGTAAAGTTAACAAATCACACAAGTGCAATCACCCATGTTTAGTTTTCTCGTGCAAAGTGGGATTTTACTGTTGCTTCTTGTGGAAAGGGGGAAATAGTTTGCACACTGGTACGTGGGTCAAAGTCCATATGCATTCACCTCTAGGCTCATCTTGCCCCACATGTGCACACATTCATCACAGCATGTATATGTTGGATACATATTGTCACACACAGAGAATCATAGAATTGTAGAGTTGGAAGGGACCACAAGTCCAGCCCCCTGAAATGCAGGAATCTTTTGCCCAACGTGGGGCTTGAACCCACAAGCCTGAAACTAAAAGTCTCATGCTTTACTGACTAAGCCACTTACCGTATTTTCCGCTCTATAAGACGCACCCGACCATAGTTTTAGAGGAGGAGAACAAGAAAAAAAATATTCTCTCCCTCTCTGTGCAGCGCCCCTTCAGCGAAGCGGCAGGAGAAGCGGAGCCCCTTCCATTTCTCCTCCTGCTTCGCTGAAGGGGCGCTGCGCAGAGAAGGAAAGCTGTGCAGAGCCTCTCCAGCAAAGCGAAGCCAGGAGAGCAAGAGGGGTCGGTGCGCACTGATCCCTCTTGCTCTCCTGGCTTCAGGGATAGCCACCCGAAGCATCCAGAGCACAGCGGGAGTGCTCCCGCTGTGCTCCGGAGGCTTCGCGTTGCTTTCACTGAAGCCATCGAGCCTCCATTTGCTCCATAAGAGGAGGGGAAAAGTGTGTCTTATAGAGCAAAAAATACGGTACTTTATAAGATAGAACCAGCTCATATTTCTGGCACATGAATTTATATGTTAAGCCAGTGCTATAAAGCAAGGACCAATGACTTTCCCACTTTCACCAAAAATGTGAAATTTATCAATGAACTCATAGCGTTCCCTCTCTTAGATAGCAGCAGGAGCCCTATGCCTAAGTGGCACTCTATATTACAAATGACTAACTTAGTTCTATTAATTTTAGCAGGTCTTCTTTGTGTAAGACCAGCATTAGATACATCCCTATTTTTTTTCTATTTGACACTCAGTTGGTAACTTAGATGAACACTTTTAGAAAGAACGTACCTAAGGGTGAGAGACTGAAGCATTCACAGCTTTTCTACTTTGCTCCATCTGACTCTGCTAGTGCATTTTAAAATGAGCCACAACTGCTTTTAATGCATCCAATATTATATTACCTCCAATATTAATTCTTGCACCATTACAACACAGTATCCTATACAATACGATTTACTTCTTTATAATGGATAATTTATCAGCAAAATGCCAATTCTATTACCAATGATTACTTTCTTTTCTACTGCCCAGTTTGCTTCTTAATAATAGCTGCACCCACCTTGAGTTTTTTGACACTTGTACAGGGATCATTAGAGAAACTCTCTGTGTCTGAGATTTCAATATCTTCCCCATACAGGACACCAGTCAGATCATTCCGTACCTGTTGCAGATTGGGAAAAAAGGCAAAAATGAATTCATTGGTACCCACCACTGAAAACGCCACTGTCTCGCAACACCATAGCATGATTCAAACAGATGCCAAGTTAGTCACCCTTCCGTACAGGTGTTATATTAAATCATATGGTGTGTGGGAGTGGGGATTTCCTGACAAGCATTCCAGGTTTGAGACTGTAATATCTGCTACACTGAAAATAACATGCTATGCTGTTACAGACAAGCCACTCCATACAAGAAAGCAGCTCCTCTTCAATCTGCAATACCCTGATTGACTCCTAAAACCTAAACACAATTCTTGAACACCTGAAATGCAACATGAAGCTGGATCTTACAATGTGAACATTCTTTCTAAAGTTTCCTCACATTTTCCAAATACATCCAAACGGATCCAATACTTCCTTTTCTGTTGTATGCATGTATAGCACCACGAACAATCTTCTCACTAAATACACAGATGCATTCTTTTTAAATTAATAACAATAATAAAATAAACTGGAAGTCAAAGAAAGTATAAACTACTTGTAATGGTGCTGTTCAAGTCTTGTTACTCAAAACTGTGAATGTATTTATTTATTTTATAAAAGCACAGAATCACAACAGAAGAAATAAAATAATTTGTATTGTTCAGAAATTTCATTATACAATCTCACACACCATGTTTATATAAATGTAGGTAGTGTTCCTTCCCTTAAACGCAAAAGCAGAAAGAAATGCATTTTGCTCCCTGTTAGCTGACATTTGATGGAAGTTGATATTGACATGTGAACCCTGACCATCTCAGGAAAAAAATTATGAATGTTCAAAAACCTCAGGTGTAAGCTGGTGAATGTTAATAATAATAATAATAATAATAATAATAATAATAATAATAATAATATCAGTATTCACTTGGATGTCTGGAAAATGGTGAAATATACAGCTGTTTAGGGCCATTCACAAAATTTCTCTGGGATTATTAGCACCCAAACATCAATACAGTGGAACCTCAGATTACATACACTTCAGGTTACAGGCGCTTCAGGTTACAGACTCCGCTAACCCAGAAATAGTGCTTCAGGTTAAGAACTTTGCTTTAGGATTAGAACAGAAATCGTGCTCCGGCGGTGCGGCAGCAGCAGGAGACCCCATTAGCTAAAGTGGTGCTTCAGGTTAAGAACAGTTTCAGGTTAAGTACGGACCTCCAGAACGAATTAAGTACTTAACCTGAGGTACCACTGTATTGAATTTCTGAGATCCACTTTCTCCAGGGTCCCAATTCCATGACATGATTCCCAATCTAACAGCAGTGAATAAAACCTCTATTTTCCTGTCAACATGCAAGAAGGGTAATCAGGAGCTTTGACAATCAACAGCAGAATAACCAACCCTCCCTTTCAAAGAACTTACTGGCATATTCACCAGAGATTTATACCATATTGTATCCCAAAAGTTCCCACTTAAACAAAATCACCTTACAGTCCAAGGTATGGCAATGCCACACTTTTATTACTAGGGAAGCAGCAGCAGGAAAAAACTAATTAATTTGTTGGAATGTGCTGCAGTGCAAAAGAAGTATTTCCATCATTTCTTCAATAAAGGATCAAAGACTCAGCTTTGGAACAAAAGAAAAATTAAGTCCACGGTCAACCAGCTAGACAGTAAAGATGTTATGTGTTCTGAAAACAATGACAAGAAAATTGGAGACAGAAGCATTTGCAAAACGCAGAAAGAGCAAAGAGCAGCTGCTAGAGCTTTGACAAACTGAACAGAATCAAAATAATATTTTGAAGAAAAGGGACAGGACAAAACTAGAAGTGAGAGGCCATAAACGCAAGTATCAGTTCTAATATTTTTTTCATTCTAAAAACATTCTAGGGTAGAGGGCCCTGGCATACCAGCCTCTGCTGCAATAGTACAATCTGTGCACAGCTCTGTTCCAGTATTTCCACTGTTGCAGAATCAGTTCTATTCATCACTACTGAAATCTGGTCTCCAATTCATACTGGATCCAAAAAGCTATAAAATGACATTAGCATACAATGGCAAATTCATGATAGGCCCTGCCGCCACTGCCACCCCTACAAAACTGACAGGGAGCTTTCTGACACCACTCTCTAAGCGACTACCAGAAAGTCAGCCTAAAAGCAGAAAAACAGCCTCAAAACACACCCTTGTCCATTGTGAGGATTTTGAGCTATGGAACAATCTGCTCCCCCAGTCATGCTAGTTCATGCAACCACAACTTCTGAATGCTTATTTTTCAGGTGACTGGTGTTCAGAATCAATGTGTGACCCATCAAAGCACTATAACACCTGTGAAATAAGGATGTCTGGAAGTTGTTTTCATGATCCTCACAGTATTGTTGGGTTCGGGCTTGGGTTAGAAGGCTCTGATGCTGGAGGAGGAGGAGAAGGAGGAAAAAGAAACAGAAGGGAGATGGTGGGAACCTAGGTTGGAGCTGGGTGCACCTCCCTCTTCAACCCCCAAATTCAGCTGCTTTGAAAGGGGGAGGTGGGTTGTTGCCTCTCCCCTCTGTCCTTTCTGTGGAGCAGAGACCTCAGTGGAGGCTGGGAAGATCAGTTGAAAAGGGAAGATGAACAGAAGATGGCCATGACTAAACAAGACCCAAAACAGGATGATGCAGCCTTGTCCCCTACAACTAGGTGCTGCCTTCACAGATGGGAGAGCACACATGCAATCTTGACATTCCCAAAAGGCAAGAGCGTATATCTCAAGTGAACATGCCCTGTCTTTAAAAGCTGGTGGAAGGGGTGGTGAAACTTCTTGGGACATCTTCATTGCTTCCATCTGTTTCTGAACTTCTTACTCTTCCCCAGAACTCCTGTATCATGAATCCTGAGCACTGTGCCTGACCTTTACTTGCCTGATGAAGAACGTTTTTCACTTACAAGGAAGAGACTCTGTCTGTGTGCTTTGGGTGGGAGATAGGACATTCTACCATAGATGGAGAAGTGTCCCTTATTGTGAGAGATGAAAATAGCAGCTTCTCCTCCAACACCAAATAGTTCTAAAGGCTTACGCGCTCTTTGCAAAAGAAAGCTCCAGATAGTCACCACAAAGAGGGTTCAGGTTTTGCTAACTTCAGAATAGTCATTAACCACCTTATCGCTTACATGGTTTCTCAATTAAAATTATTTATCAGTTATTATTAATGCAGTTTTGTGTGCCATATACATACACACACACACACACACACACACACACACAATATTTTTCGCTCTATAAGACGCACCAGACCACAAGGCGCACCTAGTTTTTGGAGGAGGAAAACAAGAAAAAAAATATTCTGAATCTCAGAAGTCAGAATAGCAAGAGGGATCGCTGCGCAGTGAAAGCAGCAATCCCTCTTGCTGTTCTGGCTTCTGTGATAGCTGCGCAGCCTGCATTCGCTCTATAAGACGCACACGCATTTCCCCTTACTTTTTAGGAGGGAAAAAGTGAGTCTTATAGAGCAAAACACGGTATATATGCACGTACACCAGCCTAGCAGGACCATCCTTTCTGCACCTAGTAAGCATGCCAAAGGGGCATGGCTCTAATAGAAGTTACATAAGTATAATGAATGGTGATAAAATGGCTCACTTGTTGATAACTTGCTAGTAATTAGCCTGCATTAGCAACACTAATGATTCCATATGAAAGCTAAAGCATTTCTCCAACAGCTAATGTTTATACTGCTAGTTCTAAGCTAAAATCCACAATTCCAATAACATTTCTTGTTTCATCATATTATCAGTGACTCCCCAGTGAACCAAAGCTGCATGTAAGTACTGCTGGATAAATCCTTTGTTGCTGGAGTATATATATATAGATGTATGTATGAATGGCGGGGGGAGGGCATAATCCCACCAGATGTTGATCATCAGAGATTCATAATGAATGAGAACTGGACAGAGCAGATGGCATATACAATCATAAATTTGCTGAGGTTTTCTCCATTAATGATTCCTATGCAAAGTTCTTTTCTTTAAAAAAGAAAGAAAGAAGGAAAGAAAGAAATGTTTTCTGCCAGATTCCTCAATTTTATTGAAGAAATAAATCTAAAACAATGACTCTTTAAAAATGTATACACATCTGAGAGGAAGGGATTATAGTTTCTGGGATTAATAAAGAAGTATGTCAGTAGGAAGGGTGCTTTGAATCTAAAATTGTAAGCAAGCAAATTTGTATTTTTGGGCATGTGACTTTCTATAATTACAGTGCATGATAAAGGCCTAGAACTATAAGCACTGTCTATTGTCTATACGCAAAGAGCTAAGATATAAAAATAGAAATGCTGGATCAGATTTTTTACTTTATTACAAAAAGAGAGGCACTGACGTCAACTGGATTGCAAAGTATTGACACAGAATGGCACAGTCGTTGGGCATAGACCCAGGGTGGCAGAGAACACAGTGGTGCCCCAGATGGAAAAGAATCAACAAGAAATATAGAAGGAACACTGGATTTTTCAAAACCTGTCAGCAGCAAAAGATTACATACAAGAGAAAAGAATCAAATAAAGGAGAGATGGGGGGAATGGATACAATAAAATATATCTTTACATGTATAGAGACTGAATTAACTAATTTTTATTTTAAAAGAAATCTTAGTTCATCAGTATCAATACAGCACAAAGCCAGACATAGACGTTCTTAGTACAGGGATCAGTTATGAGCTTGGTATTATTCTTTTTATCTGACAAAAAGAGTCTTTGAAGTTTTTTTATCTGTTAACATCTTTGAAGTTCAGTGTTCTATTTAAAGAACAACCTGTAAACCAGGCACATAGAAAAAAAATAATAATCCAGAGAATTAATGATTCCAATGTGTGGAGCAAACAGAACACAGCGAAAACGGCTTTTGCTTTCACTGCCATTCTTGAAATTAAAATAAGCTGGCATTTGGGGATCCAATGGTGTCTCTGCTTAAACTATACACCACATGATCCATTATCTACATTCAATTCCTGCAATACAATGACAGTTACTCTGCTCTGCAAGGAGGAATGCACTAAAGGACTTCAGGGATTTCTCAAGCTCCATACACAACCACATGAAGTAGGAAGATACAAATAACAAAGAATTCACAAGCCTCGGGCTTATTTTAATTCTCCTAAAAGGTAAAGGTAAAGGGACCCCTGACCATTAGGTCCAGTCGTGAACGACTCTGGGGTTGCGGCGCTCATCTTACTTTACAGGCTGAGGGACCCGGCGTACAGCTTCCGGGTCATGTGGCCAGCATGACTAAGCCGTTTCTGGCGAACCAGAGCAGCACACAGAAACGCCGTTTACCTTCCCGCCGGAGCAGTACCTATTTATCTACTTGCACTTTGATGTGCTTTCGAACTGCTAGGTTGGCAGGAGCAGGGACCGAGCAACGGGAGCTCACCCCGTCGCAGGGATTCGAACTGCCGACCTTCTGATCAGCACGTCCTAGGCTCTGTGGTTTAACCCACGGCGCCACCCGCGTCCCTTTTAATTCTCCTGCTTTTCCTTTAAAAAGCTCAAAGCAGATCCCTACTGGCTAACAACCAGAAAGTGACCAGCCAATTCATTGGCTGTGCTTTCCCTACAAGAGTGCTTCATCTACAGGAGATGCCTAGGAGGGGAAATGTAAAATGACTGATCTAAAAAGCCCCCTTTGACAAGTTGCAAGAACCTAGGTGTGGCATAGTGGATATCATGCTGAGTTTGAATGTTTGAAACAGAGTGGCCTAAAACTCACACAACTGAGGTATTCTGAGGTTAGGGAGCTCCAGCTTTGGCATTCTTGAAAGGAGAAAAAAAGGAAGACACCTCCTGACAGGCTCCCTCTTTCTAGGTATGGAGGAGGTGATGTGCCCTGATACTAGCACACATTGGAAAGGAGAGGGGAGGACAACCAGGTAGCTCTGACCTTGCCATGCATGGAAAAGGGGAGCCAGTGGGAATCATCTAATCCCAGTTCTCTTCTCGGGAATTCTAACATGCAGTGAGGTACCGTATTTTTCGCTCTATAGGACGCACCCAACCATAGGATGCACCTTGTTTTAGAGGGGGAGAACAAGGGGGGGGGAACTCCCCTCTCTGCGCAGCGCCCTTCCAGCGAAGCGGCAGGAGGCGCTGTGCAGAGAGGGGGAGAATTTTTTTTCTTGTTCTCCCCCTCTAAAACAAGGTGCGTTCAGTGCGTTCAAGTGCGGCTACCTCAGTGCACACCGACCCCTCTCGCTCTCCAGGCTTCAGTGAAGACAACACGAAGCCTCCGAAGCCTCCACGCTGCTCCGCGAGCTTGTGGGGCTGGCGGCAGGGGGGAAGCGCTGCTTTCCCCCACCACCGGCATCAAAGAGCAGGTGGGGGCTAGCAGGGGAAGCCCAGGTCCCCCCCCCCCGAGCCCCATGGATCACACATTTGCTCTATAAGACACACAGACATTTCCCCTTTGATTTTAAGAGGGATGAAAGTGTGTCTTATGGAGCGAAAAATACGGTAGTTGCTACATGATGGTGGGGAAGGTAAGAATGGTAATGAGTCTCTAAAGTTCCAGGTATATGGAAGCAAGAGATGGAAAACAGGACATCTTTGCTTGAAAAATGCCTACCTACAGCACCATGAACAGCTCCGTAGTTTACAGTCCATGGATCATAATTGCAGTTGAGGTCAAGGAAGTGAATTTATGTAAAATGCTTTGAAATTCTGTAAGATGAAGCTGGATCCAAAAATAAGGTATAGAAACCCATGCAGGAGGAAAGCCACTTGGGTAGTTTGCAGCAAGGAAAAGGGATAACCATTCCTTCCATTAGAGATTTCTTCAATTCAAATAGTTCTTCTGGAGGGGGGTTTAAGCTTTTCCTGCACACAAAGGATGATTGGGATAGCTTAAACATTTTTGCAGGAACTGGTAAGTTCCTGTCGCAGATGTTGTCATCAGTTAAATACTGTTTTTAGAACCACAAAGTTCAAAGGGGTTTTTTTAGGGGATAAAAAAAGGAAAAAATAAGAGTATCATGCCATGGGGTAAATGAGGTAACTGCAAAGTTCTGATGAAGAAAATATTAATTCCCTGATTTCAGCTGCAATTGTAATATCTGTACTTGTCAACTAGGGAGCTGGTTTCAAGGCATCTTACATAATTTAATAACTATATTTGTAAACATGTATGTACATATGTGTATGAATATGTGTTTGTGTCAATATCTGAAGTAGGGAAGTAACAGTATTGGTAAACGTTTTACAATCACCCCTCTCTGGATGTCACCTTTTCCATTTAAAAATGGGCTATCATGTTATGCAGAAATGATTATATTACACCTAGTGGATTTGGCAGGATTCTGCACAGAATTAGCCATGACACAATTATTCATGCTCTGGTAACCTCCAGATTTAGACTACTGTACTTTGTTTAATATGGGTCTGCTTTTGAAAATATCCAGGAAACTTAACCTAGTGCAAAATGTAGCTGCCCAGTTGCTAACAGGCTTTGGCTATATCAGCCATATCTCACTAGTTCGCAAAGAGCTTCAAAGCGTTAAACCACAGAGCCTAGGACTTGCCAATCAGAAGGTCGGCGGTTCAAATCCCCACAACGGGGTGAGCTCCCGCTGCTCAGTCCCTGCTCCTGCCGACCTAGCAGTTCGAAAGCACATCAAAGTGCAAGTAGATAAATAGATACCGCTCCAGCAGGAAGGTAAACAGCGTTTCCGTGCGCTGCTCTGGTTCGCCAGAAGCGGCTTAGTCATTCTGGCCACATGACCTGGAAGCTGTACGCCGGCTCCCTCGGCCAATAAAGCGAGATGAGCGCCGCAACCCCAGAGTCGGCCACGACTGGACCTAATGGTCAGGGGTCCCTTTACCTTTACATCAGCCATATCTCACTAGTTCGTAAAGAGCTTCAATGCACACCACCTCATTTCTGGGCACAATCAGAATTGCTGGTGCTCACCTGTAAAGCCCTAAATGGTTAACAATTCTTCTGTATTTTATTCTGTTACCCACTTTGACTTTAGGAAAAGTGGGATGGAAATACATAAACAAACAAAAGAAAGAACCACACCTCCTGGCAACTCTCCTCGCAAGCCAGAAAGGAAAGGTTTAGGTTTTTTAAAATGGGGAACATTCTGTAGAATACAATGCTTGTAAAGGAACAATGAGATCTACACAAAACCAATAAGAAGCTGGGGTGCTGGCACATAAGAATTAGAAATGGTTCAAAGAAACTTCTATGTCAAGCACTGGAGGGAAGCCAAGCATACAGAGCAGACAAAGACATGCTCCAGGAATGCTGTAATGAAAAAACCCTTCATAAACGCAAAACTATAATTAGACACCCAAAAAGGGAATTTGAAGAGCAGCTTCTTAGACAAAAGGAAAAATGTAAAGTACCTAAAGAAGCAGGAAGTCTGCAGAGTCAAGACTGATTCATTCACCACCAGAGCAGCATGGGGGCTGTTTCCATGTGTCTAGAGCCCCATGGTATTCCGGCCTCATCTTTAGGAGGATACCAGAATACAGAGCAATCGCCATCACTTTCTTACTCACTCTTGAATAGCACAGAATTCTCTTGGCTTTTATTTACCTTAATTGTTAAATGATGGGGCTTTTTAAAGGGGCATTGATGACTAGAAGCTGCTTGCTTAAATGTGCATTGAAGGCTTTGGGTGATTGGTGTCTCAAAGCTACCACTTCCCTGTGGGAAGAAAACAGTCCTGGAAGTTGGAATGTGGTCCACAAAACAGAAGCAAGACTTGAGTTCTGCAAATGGCTAACAAGCAGGGTATCCAGCCGGGAGGGATGTTGGCTCTACGTGTGGGCCAAATAATGAGGTAAATTTGAGTGAGAGAGGCACCTTTCCTGTGTGTCAAGGTATGTTTTCGATGTCAGTGATACCAAGCTGGATTGGAGACCCCACAAAGTCATAGAGTGCTCTGTTCCTGTACTTATCTGTGCGCCAATATAACATGATGTTTTTCTATATAATACCTCTGGGTAGAAGAAGAAGAGGAGTTTGGATTTGATATCCCGCTTTATCACTACCCGAAGAAGTCTCAAAGCGGCTAACAATCTCCTTTCCCTTCCTCCCCCACAACAAACACTCTGTGAGGTGAGTGGGGCTGAGAGACTTCAGAGAAGTGTGACTAGCCCAAGGTCACCCAGCAGCTGCATGTGGAGGAACGGGGAATCGAACCCTGTTCACCAGATTATGAGTCCACCACTCTTAACCAGTACACCACACTGGCTCTATCACACTGGGTAGAATTCAACATTGCGCTAATACAATTGTTCCATCAGTGCAAGCATTTCTGTTTGTCGGACAGAATGATCGGCCCTCTCTTCCCTCATGCACTGTTCTGCGGTGTTCTCCCAACCTGCCAGAGCAGACTTGGGGAAAGAGATGGGGGAGGGTGCAGGGAAGGGAGGAAGGAGAAACCCTGTTCTGCTAGCAGAAAACCTGGCACTGGATTCTGCTAGCACACCTGCTGCACTTCTGCCACCAGAGGGTGGCATGGGTGGGCTTGCTCTGGTGTGTCCCTTAGAGCGGAAATACCACTTTTATGGAAATACCATAGAAAGTTGCCTCCTGAAAGCCCTGCTTTCCAGGGAGCTGCCAAACAGTATGAAGCTGACCCTCAGAGGAACTGGTGGACCATTTAGGTAGAAAATTAGGCTTCGGATTGTTGCTGGTGGTTTAAAAAACTAATATTTCACTACAGAACACGTTGCAGATTTACTAACATTTGAACTGTTGTTTAAAGCAATAAATCTAAGAAGCTGTGGCAAATTAACATTTGAATAGTTATTTCCAGGTAGAACGTGTAAATCTAGATATTTTTTTAAAAAAGAAACCAACAGTTCTTCAGTGACCATGCTCTAAAGCAGCGATGACAGGCTGGATCTAGCTACACCTTTTCAATTTCCCACCATGGCCCAGACCAATTCTAGGTTGAGAGCACTACAGGAAATTTGGGTTCCATGATCACTGCAGATGGTGACAGCAGTCACAAAATTAAAAGACACCTGCTTCTTAGGAGAAAAGCGATGACAAACCTAGACAGCATCTTAAAAAGCAGAGGCATCACCTTGCCAACAAAGGTCCGTATAGTTAAAGCTATGGTTTTCCCAGTAGTGATGTATGGAAGTGAGAGCTGGACCATAAAGAAGGCTGATCGTCAAATAACTGATGCTTTTGAATTATGGTGCTGGAGGAGACTCTTGAGAGTCCCATGGACTGCAAGAAGATCAAACCTATCCATTCTTAAGGAAATCAGCCCTGAGTGCTCACTGGAAGGACAGATCCTGAAGCTGAGACTCCAATACTTTGGCCACCTCATGAGAAGAAGAGAAGACTCTCTGGAAAAGACCCTGATGTTAGGAAAGATTGAGGGCGCAAGGAGAAGGGGACGACAGAGGACGAGATGGTTGGACAGTGTTCTCAAAGCTACTCAAATGAGTTTGACCAAACTGTAGTAGGCAGTGGAAGACAGGAGTGCCTGCTGTGCTCGGTTCCATGGGGTGACGAAGAGTCGGACACGACTAAACAATAAAAGCTGCTTGGGACAGAGAGAAATATAAAGGGGACCCAAGGCAGGCACCAGCCAAGGGCCCTGCTGACAGTTGCCAGGTCCTGATGCTGACCCTGATTTCATACAGCAAGCTGGAGCCTTAGAATCATAAAATCAGAGTGGAAGGTACCCTGAGGATCATCTAGTCCAAACCCCTGTAATGCAGAAATATGCTGCTGTCCCATATGGGGATCGAGCCTGCAACCTGGACGTTATCAGGACCACACTTTAATCAACTTGAACTATCACAAGGGGATTCACTTGATAGAAAGAAGACTGCAATAGACTGCTCTTCCACCACAGCAAAAGGTTCATTCTTGAGCAAGCACCTCAGTGAGTACTTACTCATAAGTAATTTGAAAAATATATAAAAAGTTCCTTTTTCTCTGAGAAACCAGTAGGAGAACACTTCAATCTCCCAAGACATTCTATACAAGATCTCAAAGTAGCTGTCATATTACAAAAGAATTTCAGAAATAGACAGGAAAGAGAAGTTGCTGAATTACAACTTATTACCAAATTTAAAACCATGGAGAGACCTGGTCCGAATAGAGACATTGGATTCTTATCTCATTATACATGATAAAGCTATTTTTCACCATCTCATCCCTTGCTTTTTCCTGTAAGACCAACTGCAGTCGTCAACAGGTTTACCACACCTATCAGCCAATCACCCATTCCCACCACCCTTCTGAGTAATATCCCTCCTCACCCTCTCTCTATATATAAAGGTCTGGTGACTTCTTTTTCAGTGCATCTGAACAAGTGTGCATGCACACGAAAGCTCATACCAAGAACAAACTTAGTTGGTCTCTAAGGTGCTACTGGACTATATATATATATATATATATATATATATATATATATATATATTTCTACTGCATCAGACCAACACGGCTACCTACCTGAAATAAGTAATTTGGTTGCTGCTCTTTTTACTATACCATATTTTTTGCTCTATAAGACTCACTTTTTCCCTCCTAAAAAGTAAGGGGAAATGTGTGTGCGTCTTATGGGGCGAATGCAGGCTGTGCAGCTATCCCAGAAACCAGGACCGCAAGAGGGATCGCTGCTTTCACTGCACAGCGGTCCCTCTGGCTGTTCTGGCTTCTGAGATTCAGAATATTTTTTTTCTTGTTTTCCTCCTCCAAAAACTAGGTGCGTCTTGTGGTCTGGTGCGTCTTATAGAGCGAAAAATACGGTATATAAACTGCATGCAAGCTGAAAGTGGCAAAAGAACTTACAAAACGGGAGTCTGTCCAGGAAAGAAAACATGCCAGTATGGTCACAACACAAAGCCTGACTTGATTAGATTAGACTAATTAAAAAAGAAAACAAATAAATGCGAACAACTTGACAGCATCTAACTTGCATTATTGCCTTCAACTGAAAACATTGGGACACTAAATTTTGATGGGGTTTTTTTCCCTTTTCTTTTTGAAGCAATGAGAGGTTAGGTTTTAAAAGAACAGAAGGCAGCAAGAGACAAAAGAGAAATAAATCGTTTGACTTCCATTTTAATATGTCCAACATAATTTATTATTTCTTAGACTTTCATTTTCTTGATTATTGCAGTAATCCATCCAGTTGTCTAATAATACTGAAATCAATGAGACTTCATCATTTAACTGCGCAATCAAGACCCGCTGCATTCACTGAAACTTAAACATGGTCGGTTTCTCTCTCTCTGTCTCTCTCTCATTCGTATTGACTAAAATGCTCTAGTCAGAGGTTGCATTTCCCCCCCTTCCTTTTGCATTTTATTCTATGATAATAAAAATGTAATAAAACACAACATATAAAAAATAAAAGAAGCAATGCAAATGTAGCTAAGAACCACACAGCATCTAGCACAGTTCCTTTCAATTGCTACAACGGGCAGAAAAACCATTAAGTGGTCCTCCAAGACCCTAAGAAATTTCCAAGTAGTCCATAAGGGAAAGAAATTTGAGACCTTCCGCTCTAGTAAATTCGACAGCATTAGTTCAATTGAGGGACTGAACTCTAGAATTGCAAGAAGTTGAATGTACTTGGTATTATATCAGAGGTGGCTAACTCTGGGCCCCACTATCAAATTTTTCTCCCTCACCTAGACACCCCCCTCCTTTGTGTGGCCCCCAGAAGGTTGACTAAGGTTGAATGTGCCTGTTAAGTTGTGGGTGAACATATCAGACGACACAGCGATCCTTCAAACAGCTCTTCTTTATTCACAGGCCAGAACAGAACTGAACTGAAGGGTTCAGCCAGCCTGCTTATATAGAGCTCCACTACAACGCAACTGTAACACTTTCTGTAACTATCCAATCACTGAACGTCACTTTCAATCCCTTATTTGCATATGTGGACCTGAGTATCCCCCTGCTGGCCCAGGGTGAGAACTTCAGTACATTAACAGTATCCCTCAGTGTAAAAAAGGAAAAGGAAAAGTTGGTCAGCTTGTATTATATAGAAAGTTAGATTAAAGAGGCTAAGGCTACAATTCTACCCTGACACACCTATTGAATTCAATAGGACTTGCTTCTGATTAGTCAGGGTTAGGATTAAGCTATAACTGAGCTATGACTTCTTAAAACCAAGTCACCTTATTTTGAGCTTGGTTTCCAGAAAACCTGAGTAAATTCTGCTTTTTCAAGTGTTTTGCATGTTTCCTGGAATGCACTATAAACTCTCGCTGACCCTGTCAACACATAACACCTCTGGCTCAGGGATCGGCGGTTGTTGCTGTTTTCTAACCGGGCCAAGTTCAGTGTGTTATTGTCAGACAGATCATGCTGCAAGGCTGCAACACACTTATCTGAGAGTAAGCCCCACTGTGTACTGGAAAACTTACCTCAGAGTAAACATGTATAAGATTGCATTGCACATTACGTAATGCTTCATTGACAAATAGCAATTTTTCAAGCTGCATTTTTTTTTTTGGGTGGGGGGGATAGATGAGAACCCTACCCAGACTTTCTCATCATAGATTGAGGCCAACTCTTGAATATAATATCTCAACACTTTCATATTTCACACCCTATTAATGACTAAATGCTATTGTATCTTCTAAAACAAACTTTGAGGCATTACATTATTTTAGAAAGATTTACTTTGGGTCATATGAAGAACATATTATCACTGTATGCCACTAACACTTTAAAGCTATACACCACATATTTGATTTGTATTATTCTCTAATATGAGATTTACAAAAAAGGGGGGTTAAATTCCAATAATCCGGCCCGACTTAAAGAATGCTTACAATTAAGGCCTGAATAATTAAGATAGGACATGTTGCAATAGACCATAGCTGTCAACGTTTTCCCCTTTTTAAGGGAACTTCCCTGATTCCGAATAGGATTCCACACAAGAAAAGGGAAAAGTTGACAGCTATGCAATAGACAAGCACAATGCTGAGGTTAAAATATGATACAGAAAACAGAAATGTACAAAAAAAGTTGGCAACCTTTGTTTTCTAGAAACAAAAGTATCCATTAATATGCATAGTTATAACTGTTTCTCAACAGCTTGACTCATGTTATTTCAGTCATACATATTATGCTTTATATTTAGGACAAGATGAAGCTATAGAGTTTGCACATTTTAAAATAAGTTTCAATTTTTGAAAATGAAAGAAAATCTTAGCTGCCATATGTACTACACTGTGAGTAGTAGTGGCTCCCAATATCTCAAGCAAGGGTCTTTTCCATACCCTTAAGCAGAAAGATGCATAACAGGGATGCAATGCCTATGTTCTATCTACCTTTAGTGAAAATTTATGGTTCATTTATTTTTTACCAGTCTAAATGCTTTTTTAAAAAACTTTATTGTTAAGTAGAACTTTGTTATTGCAAGCAAATAAATGACTTCCTGGTCATTTTAGTTTGATGACAATAACACAATTCTGTTAAAAAATAAAAATAGTAAGTTGTTCCACATGCATGAGCAGACACAATTCCCAGGGTTCCTTGGAGAAAGAAAATACGGTAACTATGAAAGCAGTTTATGTCTGTGTTGTAGATGTCTCTTAATGTCTTTAAAGACATTAAGGTGGCAACCCTAATCACCTTTTCTACTAAGTATGGACCAATGGGGCTTAATTCTAAGTAAGCATTTTTAAGATCAGGTGGTAAGGTGAAAAGGTGAAGCAAGGAAGTAAGCTTTTAATTACAAACAAAGTTTGCTCCTGCCAATTAGTGCAATATCCAATGCAAGTGCTTTCAAGCTTGGATCAATTCTGCTTTTTTCAATATGTGTTGATTCTCCCTCAGCGAGGCTGATTAGCGGTCAAGTACAGAGAACTAATTTTATTCCATGTTATTCTTGCCTACAGTTTGGCTCTTGTTCAGTTTCAGCGAGACCATTATTTAAAATAGGCACAAATTGCAATCTACTTCATTGAGGTGGTGTTTAATTTAAGACAGGCTATAAAAAGAGTTAGTTTAATCAACATAAGAATGGCTATTATATTATCAACATTTTTAGACTAGAATCCTGTTGTGTTAACTGAAGAGTAGTTTGAACCACACCCTTGGAAAATCTCAGTGTTTCCTCTGTTCAAGCAGGCTTTGTTGTTGTTTAGTCGTTTAGTCGTGTCCGACTCTTCGTGACCCCCTGGACCAGAGCACACCAGGCACTTCTGTCTTCCACTGCCTCCCGCAGTTTGGTCAAACTCATGCTGGTAGCTTCGAGAACACTGTCCAACCATCTCGTCCTCCATCTTCCCCTTCTCCTTGTGCCCTCCATCTTTCCCAACATCAGGGTCTTTTCCAGAGAGTCTTCTCTTATCATGAGGTGGCCAAAGTATTGGAGCCTCAGCTTCAGGATCTGTCCTTCCAGTGAGCACTCAGGGCTGATTTCCTTCAGAATGGAGAGGTTTGATCTTCTTGCAGTCCATGGGACTCTCAAGAGTCTCCTCCAGCACCATAAATCAAAAGCATCAGTTATTTGGCGATCAGCCTTCTTGATGGTCCAGCTCTCACTTCCATACATCACTACTGGGAAAACCATAGCTTTAACTATACGGACCTTTGTTGGCAAGGTGATGTCTCTGCTTTTTAAGATGCTGTCTAGGTTTGTCATTGCTTTTCTCCCAAGAAGTAGGCATCTTTTAATTTCGTGGCTGCTGTCACCATCTGCAGTGATCATGGAGCCCAAGAAAGTAAATCTTCAAGCAGGCTAGAGGATGCTATTATAGCAGAGATCATGTGACACAGCATGACAACTGGTCTGCTAAAGCTATTAACTCTACCATGGTTCCTCAGGCTGAACAGTACATCCCTGAGGCACAGACCAAGGTGCTTTCAACCACTGGGCATCTCCACATGTCTGCTTGACCACCTCTTTGTTTCCAGAAAACCAGGCCTGACAGCAATACATGTGAAATAGTTCTGCCGAGTAGGTAAAAGAAATACACCTTCAGCCTCTGGACTGCTTACATGAGTCAGGCTAACAGATGCTGGGAGTAGTCATCTTTTAAAAGCACAAACAGGTGGAGGCAAAGCAAAGCAAAGACTGAACGCATGCCCCCTCCCCTAAAAAAGTAGTGATCGTTCTGCCAAAATTGACCACAATCACCATATGCAATTCCTCCCAGTGCATGCAAACAGCTCTACATTCACAGAGTCCACCATTGTATCTGAGCATCTTTTGAATGGACTCAGTTTAGAAGATGTTATCACATCAGAGAAGCCAATGCTCTAAGTTTCGTGCTTTGGCTTCCTGTTTTAAACATATTATCAGAAAATGACCAATCCATGGATACTTTAATATTTCTGGCTGTTTGGAATGCACTGAATAGCACTCATGACTAGGTATGCCTACATTACAGATGTGATTCTTCTGCTCCAATTGGCCACCAAGAGACTTTACATCTGCCTAATATTTACCAAGTATGTTGTATGCCACCTTGTTCTATTTCCCGTAAAAGTAGGTTTACAGATATTGTGATTAATTGAATTGAATAAATGAAAACATAAATACAATGTCTACTTCAGAGGCCCTCCTCAAAGTATCTTATGCCTAGGAAGGGGGAGGAAATAGCCATGTGGTGATCAAGGAGAAGGTTTTTTTCAGTGGTGGCACCTGGATGAAGGAATGTCCTCTCCTAAAAGGTGAGGAAGGTGCAAATACAAAGATTAAGGTATTTGTATTATCTGATTTGTTCAGCAGTCAATTTTATTGCTTTTTATACTGGTTTTATGGATTTTTTTCTGCTTTTAAAACTTTTGATATTTTATATTTCTATTAGTTCTTATAATGTTTTGCATTTTTATTATTGTTTTTATTATTATGGTCTGCTTAATGGAAAATGGCTCAGGACTGCAATACCTCAAGGACCACCTCTCCCCACATGAACCAACCCGGACCCTGCAATCATCATCTGAGGTCTTCCTTTGTGTGCCTCCTCCACAAGATGTCTGGAAGGTAGCAGCATGTCAATGGGCCTTTTCTGCAGTGGCTCCCCATTTGCGGAATGCTCTCCCCAAGGAGACTTCGCCTACCACCTTCTTTACATATCTTTAAAGGTAAAGGGACCCCTGACCATTAGGTCCAGTCGTGACCGACTCTTGGGTTGCGGCGCTCACCTCACTTTATTGGCCGAGGGAGCCGGCGTACAGCTTCCGGGTCATGTGGCCAGCATGCCTAAGCCGCTTCTGGCGAACCAGAGCAGCACACAGAAACGCCATTTACCTTGGGAGCCAGTGTGGTGTAGTGGTTAGGAGCAGTAGACTTGTAATCTGGTGAACCGGGTTCGATTCCCCGCTCCTCCACATGCAGCTGCTGGGTGACCTTGGGCTAGTCACACTTCTTTGAAGTCTCTCACCCCACTCACCTCACAGAGTGTTTGTTGTGGGGGAGGAAGGGAAAGGAGAATGTTAGCCGCTTTGAGACTCCTTAAAGGGAGTGAAAGGCGGGATATCAAATCCAAACTCTTCTTCTTCTTCTTCCCGCTGGAGCGGTACCTATTTATCTACTTGCACTTTGACGTGCTTTTGAACTGCTAGGCTGGCAGGAGCAGGGACTGAGCAACGGGAGCTCACCCTGTCGCGGGCATTCGAACCACCAGTCTTCTGATCGGCAAGTCCTAAGCTTTGTGGTTTAACCCACAGTGCCACCCGCGTCCTTTAGGCACCAGGCAAAAAACATTTCTCTGTAACGAAGTCTTTAAAATTCTATGGCCTTTTAAATGTGTTTGTGCGTAGGAGTTTTATTGGTCTGTTTCTGTTTTTATTACCTATTTTGTGTTCTCATTTTGCATTTTTATGTTGTGAACCACCCTGTGATCTTCAGGGGCAGGGCGATATACAAATTTAATAAATAATAATAAGTGAAGCATACAAATGCTCTAAATAACATTAAAAAGAACAATGTTTCACCACTTCTCCAAGCCAACTTTGCACATGTTTGGATTTCTTGTACAAATTGTGAACTATAGGGAGCCAACTTCAACAGCTGCACTGGCTATTTAATGTAATCATATATGCATATAGTTTTAATTCTATCAATATTTAATCGCTTCATATATGTTTTTCTATGCTTTCAGCGGTTATTATTTTTATCTGTAAGCCAAATTGAGCCCCATCAGGGAAAACAGTGGGGTAAAAATATAATAATAATAATAATAATAATAATAATAATAATAATAATAATAATAATGCAACAACAACATGCTTTTTGCCTTTCATAGCTCCAAAAAGAAAAACGTACTCATTCCAAATAATGAATGCATTAAAAATAATAAAAGGTGATCATGTTGACATGAAAGATAAGCATCTCCCACCATTCAGTGCTTAGCTCGTTAGGTCTTGCCATGTCCTCCTCAACTTGCTCCTGGGGCAACTAAGCCAGAGGCAACTGCCTTTATTAATCTGCCATCCTTCTTTTGACAGACAAGCTGTCCTAAAGTTATCTCGCAGAAATGAAACCGACATTGATAGAAAACACCAAAGGGAAGAAACCAACACAAATACCACTTCTGTACACTTTAGTAAGCTTTTTTAAAATAATAATAATAATGGTGCAATGGCTGGAAGGTCAGCCTCTGGACTTTTGGGAGGTAAGTGCCAAGGATAACCTGCAATCATTCTTCTTTTCCACCCTCTAAAAAGGTAAAGGTAAAGGTACCCCTGCCCGTACGGGCCAGTCTTGACAGACTCTGGGGTTGTGCGCCCATCTCACTCAAGAGGCCGGGGGCCAGCGCTGTCCGGAGACACTTCCGGGTCACGTGGCCAGCGTGACATCGCTGCTCTGGCGAGCCAGAGCCGCACACGGAAACGCCGTTTACCTTCCCACCAGTAAGCTGTCCCTATTTATCTACTTGCACCCGGGGGTGCTTTCGAACTGCTAGGTTGGCAGGCGCTGGGACCGAACAGCGGAAGCGCACCCCGCTGCGGGGATTCGAACCGCCGACCTTTCGATCAGCAAGCCCTAGGCGCTGAGGCTTTTACCCACAGTGCCACCCGCGTCCCTTTTTCCACCCTCTATACTGGTTTAAATCTGCCAGAGACTAAATAATTGTTTGTTTTTATCTTGCAAGCAAATTAAAGAGCTGTTTGACAGGATACCAGGAGGACAACACGGGAATTAAAATTAATCCCCCAGCTCACATAAAAGGAAACAATGGTTGAGCGAAAGGAGTGGAGACTACATCATGACTTAGTATTAAAGCGAGTCAAACTGCACCTCAGTGTAACTCAAGCCAACGTAAACTGGAGCATATAGAGCACAAAGTTCTTTCTCTTTTGTCTTATAAAAATAACAGCACTGGAACCAATGGCTGAACTAAGTTAGCATTCTGCTGTTCAGAGAACATTAGTAATGACTTCCTGTACTTTGCGGCAGCTTCCAGTAAGGGACCCTGGTTGATAGGAGAAATCTGCTGGAAACAAGCCCCTAAAACATGAGGACATGTTTTAGGTGAAATGATTCCTTCCATTATAAAGGGAGTCGGGTGTGATGGATTTAAAAGTCCGCAACAGCAATTTGACAAGTGCATTCTGCCTTCCCACTTTGCACTTCCCAAAACAATGCATGAACTGAAACTCAGGTGCATTTGGAAATTCACACTTCTCTGAATTCTGTGTTTCAGTTCTCATAACAAAAGGTGTGCACAAAAAATGTTTTTTAGTGAAAGTAACATACAAAAATGCATTACACACAGGGAAAACGTTTGCAGAGATGTGTGTATATTAGCAAAAACGTGAACTTGAATGCTGACGTTTTTGCGAGAATTTATTATTATTATTATTATTGTGAACTGTTGTGAAAATGTGAGCTGAATTTAAGCCTGGAAAATCAAGGAACCGAATTTAAGAGACCCACCCTTACCAACTCCCATCAACTTTACTTCAAGCAGTGATCACAAAAAGCATGTGTTTTTAAACATTTGTCACATTTTTGGATATTCACATTTTACATATTTAGGTGCAGACTTAAAAAACAAACAAACCCATAGGTATATAAAACTTTTAAAGGATATCACGTAAAGTGTAGCCAGCTTGAGGCTGTTCATGCACACCAAGAGTTGTTGGCAGCGACGCAGCTGCATATGCTGCAAACACTGGCTACAAGCAAGGCAGCCTTACGCTGAAAGCTGCTGCTGCAAAAATACCAAAATGGGCTGGGGTTTTTTTTGGGGGGGGGGGGGCTTGCTTTGTGTTTTTTTAACCTAGCTATTTCCAATTACTGGCAGTTTGGGGTCTGCATCAAGATTCGTTTTCCTTCTCAATGTGGATTATCACTGGGAATAACAATTCTGCAGCCTAAATTAGGCCCTGAGTGAGACTTGTGAGCTTTCCCACCATCGGCAAATTAAGCCCTCTGGGGTGCAGAGGAAGACCAATTACCTCCTGCAGAAATGCCCAGGCTGGAACCCCAGTTGACTAAAACCTTGTAAACAGCCTTGTGAGAGAGACAGCCCCTCTTAGGAAAACCAGTTATTCTCCCCAAAATGGAGAGGATACTTACAGACTCCCAGCTTCACACTGGCTAAGCAAATACGACGTGGTCATTCAAAGACTGATGCTTGAACTTCAGACACAGCTGTGACAAAGGCTGGTTTTGTGCCTAAAGAGTAAGGCGGCCCCTTGCTAAATATGTAAAGGTCCTAATTAAATCATGTCCAGCAGTGATATATAAGGAGAGTCCTCTGCAAAGTGGACTCTCCCCAACCACCAGCTGACAAGCATGTATTATGATTGTCTGGGTGAGGCACTTGTCAGTCAATACCCACCTGGGTCAGATACCCCTTAAAAGATGACAACTGTGTTGCAGTCTTTGTCTTTTCTGAATCCCCTCCCACACTCCAGTAACCAGCAACTGATTCCTAAAGCGGCCCATGCCACAGGTAGCCACAGAGGGTAAGTTAAGTTTGGATTAAGTGTAGGGTTAGTTTTACCAATATTGTGGCACAGTGATTTATTTCTATTTTGAACTGCATACAGTACTTGCTATTCCTCCCCTCTTCTTCCTTTTTCCTTTTTCAATAAACTGCTTCATTGGATTTCTGTACCGGTTTGTGAACACACTCAAGGGCCAGTTAACCTCCCACATGGCTTAGGTTGCTGGGATCATGCAACTGGTTGTTAGAGTACAGTACAGTGATACCTCGGGTTACATACGCTTCAGGTTACATACGCTTCAGGTTACAGACTCTGCTAACCCAGAAATAGTACCTCGGGTTAAGAACTTTGCTTCAGGATGAGAACAGAAATTGTGCTTCGGCGGCGCAGCAGCAGTGGGAGGCCCCATTAGCTAAAGTGGTGCTTCAGGTTAAGAACAGTTTCAGGTTAAGAACGGACCTCCAGAATGAATTAAGTTCTTAACCCGAGGTACCACTGTACCTAGAAAAGTGGCGGGTGGGATGGCAGGCTGGCATTGCCAAGCAGGAGACCTGGAATTTAGCTGGCTGCTCCCTTACTCCTGAGGTGACCACTATAAGGCAGTAGGAATCCTGCACCCCTGGCTTTAGGTGTGTATGTGTGAGAAGGTAGAGGCTCGTTCCCATTATCCAGATGGTAACTGTGGCTACAGCAGAAATAATGGCTTGTGCTCACGGCTGCATACGAATAGTCAACTAAGCTAGGTGATTATTATAGATTCTGTACAGCTACAAGGTTGAAGGCAAGGTGAGGCTCAAGACAAGCTTTTTATTCAGTCTGGGGAAACCAGACAATAGATGAAACTTGGAATGCATCTCCAAGAATGTCACAATAATGCGTTTTTTGGATGGGTGAGGTCAGAATTGGAGCTCACAACAACACTTTAGTTCTATTACTGCTTCTGGTACGAGAGAGATTTTTTTTAAAAAAAAGAAATGGAGCATATTCCTTAACTAGAGTCCTAGAAGACATATAGTGGAAAAATATGAAGTGGAGGATTTTGTCTGTGTTTATCTTAAAGGAAAAAACTATACAAGGAATGAGAGAAATCCTCTATTTGTTTGTTGGAAAAGGAAATGGGATTGCTGTCTTCTGCTTATTTTCTTTTTCGCTCCTCCTCATGAAAACGATTATTCTTCTTTGGCGATCACTCGTAGCCAAGAAAGATTGTCTTCCATAAACACGGTTTTAACAATAAGTCCGTAAGTGACTGTGGAGGCCAATTCTGGATCCACGTGAACGGGGGACTTGACTGAATATTGGAAAAGCAATGTATTGGACATGTTGTGCTGCCTGCTTCTATGACCACAGAGCTTTTTGCTGCTGTTTGTGTGTCTCCAAGCTCAGTTCTTCAGTCTCACTTGAAACCGTGTGGAAGAGAAGGGAGGAAGCAATCAGGGAAATCTTTCTATCTCTCACTATTCTTAGATAACAGAAACACCATGAGAGGAACAAGATAATAGAAAACCTACTTAAGACAAGAATCTAGTAGAAGCACTTTCTGTTCAGTCCCTACAATGGGAAGGACAAGCATGAGTTTGAAAAAGCAACAACAGTTTGCATTTTATTTGTTAAAGCACCCATTTTGCAAAACCGGTTCATTTAAGAAAAAGGGGGGAAATAAATTATAATTAAACCATGTGTTTCTATAGAAAGATGTTAATTTTACTTTGTGAAATTGCATTGTAAATGCAAAGCTCTAGATGCAAACAATTATTTATCTGTTTACTACCTTCAGGCTACCGTAGCAGTTGCTATTTCTTTTATGTGGAAGGAAAAAATCTGTGTAAAATTTAAACACAGGGGACTAATTAGCAATTTGTCCAAAAGAATCATAGAAGACTGAATTCACAACAAATGAGGTATCTGGATATCTTTCAGTATTATAAGGATTTTACATGCCTTAAAAATAAATAAATATGTATATCCATTTTGAAGCTTACTCAGACAAGGAATTGCCATACTGAATCAAATTTGAGGATAGAACTAGTTTTGCTTTTACAATTTGTCATAACTGCTTTTCTACCTACTGTGCTTGTCAATAACCCTGGAAAATTGGCAGTGGGGGAAGGCAGTTTTCCATTTATCTTCTCATTCCTGCCCTCCCCCACGTAAAATCTGTGTATTGATTTCCATTCTTAAATGAAACAAGTGAATGGGGATTGGCTCTGCCAGCAGAGAGATCAAAGGACTCTCTCATTTTATAGAGAAATCGAATATCCTTAGAGTTTGATTGACTAGATTACTGCATAAATGATACATCCTGACAGCACAGAAACTATCCCCCCACCCTCACAAGCTTGATTTGGTCATTCTAACTCAAAACACACCAATTCTAAAATGGAGTAACTCTTTATGTACTGCCCACAGCTCTTTAGGGGAACAGCGGTATACAAATGAAATGAATACACAGATAAATGTCTGAAGTAAGTCTCATAAAAATCAATAGGGTTCCCCAGTGCTTTTTTTCTTAAATAAAATGTTGATTTTCCTACTCATATTGAAACACTGTCCCTCAATGAGGCCAAACTTAGATTCACAAAATCTACCCCTAGATTCACAGGGGTATGCGGAAAAAAAGCACTGGGGTTTCCACACCAGTAAATGTGCTTAGAAATTGGGTCCTCCCTTAAAGAGGTGGTGAGACCTGGAAACCGACCCCTTGTGTTGTGGGTAGGTACGATTGGTCAGCCACAACACCCGATTGGTAGGTCCCTCATAGCTGGGTGTAATCTGGCCAATGGGACGCAGTCCAAACGGTTCGAGGGACCTATTTATGCCCATGCACGTGACTCAGAGCTTCCTCTTTTGGCTCTTGCATTCAGAACACCCACCCACCTCTCCCTACTTTTAGGGCTTGCACGCTTGACCTTGCTATGCCGTTGTGTGCCGTCTGTTGTTGGGACAGGGGCACGGCAGGAATTTTCCCTACTTGGCGGATTGGCTGTTGCCATTTGGGTTTCGCCTGCTGCGTAGCAAAACGTCACAGCTTGTAAGGTTGCAGATAGGCTCTGGTTCAGGTGATAGGGATGGGAGAACGCTCTCACCATCCCTATGTGAAGGGTATTCTGTTAAAGGAATCCAGGGACTCGATGGCTTGGTCAACCCCTGAGAGGGGGTTGTGCCCATGCCGGAGTGCAGGGGGACATTTGGGTGGCAGAGGTAGCCTGTTCCCGGCTTTCCGCTTATCCAGGTTTTCACGCTTGGCTGACCTACGCTGGAACCCTGGGTCAGCGCAAACCAGAGCCTATGCACCCAATCACTTTCTGTAATCAATAAAGTTGTGGCCTAAATTCTGCCAAAAACGAAAACCAAAATCTGAGTCAAGTGTGAATTTATTTAGAGGGGAAGGTTTCTGGGTCTGAACAGGCAAATGGAGTTTCAGTATTTTGCCGTAACTTGAGGTACTTAATATCTCAAACTAAGCCAGTATATTAGACAGAATGCTATTTTTTGTTTGCTTTTCATTTTCTGTTTTTCTAATGCCATCTCACTTTTGTGTAATAGCTTTGCCTTAGGTGTTAAAAAACTCTTGCCAAATACCCACTAAGCCTCCAGCTGCCTGAAACTAAATTACTCTTGATACAGTGCAAAGAAGAGATAAACGGAACAACTGAAAATCAACCCAAGTTAAATAAGAAAGGTGTGTACAGACATGTATCTGCTTTACTCTTGATGGCTGTTATCATGGGTTACTGTTTTACAGTTGCTACTGCTAAACAGTGCCTAGTAACTACAGTATAAAGGTAAAGGTAAAGGTAAAGGTACCCCTGACCATTAGGTCCAGTCGCAGACGACTGGGATGCGTGCTCATCTCGCTCTATAGGCCGAGGGAGCCGGTGTTTGTCCACAGACAGCTTCTGGGTCATTTGGCCAGCATAACTAAGCCACTTCTGGCGAACAAGAGCAGCACATGGAAACACTGTTTACCTTCCTGCCAGAGCAGTACCTATTTATCTACTTGCACTTTGATGTGCCTTTGAACTGCTAGGTGGGCAGGAGCTGGGACCGAACAACGGGAGCTCACTCCATCGCAGGGATTTGAACCACCGACCTTCTGATCGGCAAGCCCTAGGCTCTGTGGTTTAGACCACAGTGACACCTGCGTCCTAACTACAGTATAGGTAACTTTAAAATAGGAATGAGAAGGAGAACAAACCCCATCTGTCTGGGCTGGAGGAACTAGATAATGATAGCTAGGCTATGGTGCCACTGTTTGACACTTGTTTTTTCATGCTAGACGTTGGCAATGAATACGGTAATTCTGAGAGCAAGTGTGGAGGAAATCCAGTCCCCAGAACCATCACACCTATCACATGACAAGGTTGCCTGTATGCAGGTAATCCAGCACTTCAAACTCCACCTAGCTCTTTCTTCCCTGGATTGCCGTTTATGGAATGCTCTCCCTAGGGAGGCTCACCTGAGAGGTGCCAGGCAAAAACATTCCTCTTCTCCCAGGACTTTGGCTAATTATTGTTTTTGCTTGTTATTATGGTATGCATTTTTGTGTGTTTTTATATTGTACAATTGCCCTGTGATCTTCAGATGAAGATCACATTGACACTTAATGAATAATACATTGAAATTTAACATTGACATTTAATAAATAATAATTATAACTGTGCACAAAAATAGCTGTATATTTATTTGCATCTATTAGGATATTGGGTCATATAGATTACTCCGGGAACGCCCCCCTCAAAAGTGAAAATCACATTTGACTCGAAAAGTTTGCAGACTATTCAACACTGTGGGAAGAAAGCCTACGAGATACCTATCTTATTATAGCTTCACACATTTCACACCAACACAGCCTTTTGTCTTAGGACTAGAAGTACAGAAAGCTAAATTTATCAGAACCAGTTCATACAATGCTTTTCCCTATTATTCAAGCCCTCTTGCATGTGAGCTTGAATGCTGGGCTCATACAAGCTCACATTGCAGGGACAGGTGGAAGGGTTCACACAAACTGCATAAAGTCTCCTTTGAACTCCTGACTCAAAGCACTGACATAATGAGATCCATGCTCTGACTTAGAATAAAGGTAAAGGGACCCCTGACCATTAGGTCCAGTCGTGGACAACTCTGGGGTTGCAGCACTCATCTCGCTTTATTGGTCGAGGGAGCCGGCGTACAGCTTCCAGGTCATGTGGCCAGCATGATTAAGCCGCTTCTGGCGAACCAGAGCAGCACATGGAAACGCCGTTTACCTTTCCGCCGGAGCAGTACCTATTTATCTAATTGCACTTTGACGTGCTTTCGAACTGCTAGGTTGGCAGGAGCAGGGACCGAGCAACGGGAGCTCACCCCGTCGCGGGGATTCGAACCACCGACCTTCTGATCGGCAAGTCCTAGACTCTGTGGTTTAACCCACAGCGCCACCCACGTCCCTTCTGACTTAGAAAGGAAAGCAATATGGGAATTGTACAGAGTTCTTGCTAATATGTCCAGGTGTCAGGAATAGAAAGGGTTAAACCAGAAATCGCAACCTCAGACTCTGTTCTGAGAGAAGAGGCATAGGGCAGCCTGAGCTTGCCTCTGCACTCTTTCCCAACTCTTCTCACTAGACTCTTGACCCAATCAGAACAAGCCTTTCAACAATGCTATTTGTGTCTGATTATGCATCTGCTTTGTGGGATAATCCTTGTTCATAACCTAACCCTTGGAAAGCCAAGACTTATTCATGTGAACCTGAACTTGGCTGCCCCTCTCACACCCAAGTATCTTCTAACCAACCTAGTACAGAAAAATCTCATCTGAACAATAAAGGAAGACTGCTATTGCTGCACTCATGGCTTCCTTGTGATCATGTTGTCGGTCAGTGTGGGACACAGGGCACTGGACTAGGTAGGAATTTGGTTTGACCCAACAGTGCTTCTCTTACGTGATTCCACCCCCCCCCGCCATATTCTGAAGTGAGATGATCCTGAAGTGACAACGCTTGAAGTGACTTCTGCCACTTTGAGCCAGCACCTGCTGAAATGCTTCTTTGAAATACAAGTATCTCAACTCGCCACCACATGCAAAAACATGCAACTTTCGCAGCCAGTTTCTAGTACAATACTTTAAGCAGATCTTACCTCAGAAAATCTTTGTATGTCTTGGGTCAAAGTCCCCACCCTTTTCCATTTGTAGTGTTTGAGCAACTTCAGAATTGCAGGGTTCACAGCGTTATCGGATGGCACTGTCCGGAAGAAATAAGGATACTTTTTCTTATCAGCTAACTCTGGTGTCGTTGCTGCGAAGGAAAGCTGAAAAACAAAAACCATTTTAAAAAATATCAGCTTAATCTAATAATCTGCAATATATATATATATGGTGTGTGTGTGTGTTATGAAAGATTACGGTCTTCAAACAAAAACATCTTGGAGGTCCCAGGCCACAGAGAGGTTAGGCTGGACTCAACCAGAGCCAGGGCTTTTTCGGCTGTGGCTCCGATCTGGTAGAACGCTCTGTCACAAGAGACTAGGGCCCTGTGGGACTTGACATCTTTCCGCAGGGCCTGCAAGACAGAGCTGTTCCACCAGGCCTTTGGCCAGGGCACAGCCTGACTCCCTCCTTTGGCAATCTTCACAGAACTCTAGCGCAATGGTTGCCATTAATTTGATTTGAATTAATTTTATAATGAAATGATTTTAGAATGTTGTATTATTTTATTGTTGTTAGCCGCCCTGAGCCCAGCTTCGGCTGGGGAGGGCAGGATACAAATAAAAATTTATTATTATTTATTATTATATGCCTGTTATCCACATTATACATATGCCTGCCCCAGAACATTACTGTAAGTAATGCCAATAGCCTGCTTCCTGATAAAAATAGCTGCTCCAGGGGTCAGGTCCTGATTTGAAGGGAGATGAAGGTTCAAGAGTTTTGGGGTGGGGAGATCTCTTTCTATTGATGGGCACAGGGCTCTCATGTGACAGTGAAAATATGTGAAAAACGCTGATCTGCACTTGCTTTCCCATGCAACCAATTTACCACATGCAAAACATATGCACACTGATTGGTCCCAAGTTGCCTCCTCATAGATTCTCAAGTCCATACAGAAGGTCATCCTTGAAGCCAATGGATCAACTGGCCTCATAATATGAATTATGCATCAATTAATGTACATAGATATGATACAAGATTTTTATCTAATATCTGGTTAACAGATAGGAAAACCAGGTTGCATTTATTTGCATAAAATTAATTCAGCGGCAATTTAGCTACAGTTTCTGTAACGATTTCAGTGGTTTAGACCAGAAGAAAGCTCCCACTGGTGGTAGCTTCCTGTGAGATGAGTTCTGCTAATGAGACTCCCTGCAATCCCGTAGCCCCTTAAAAATCTGTTTCGGGGCTGTGAGGCGGGCCGGGAATTCCACACACGAAAAGCTGCTCTGCCCCGTCCTCTAGCAAGAGCCTTCAATCCTGGATAGCAGAAGGAGTCCCACCTCACTACTGTTCCCCATTCATAGAGGGCTAGTGAGGATCCAAGCCATGCATAATACTGTTGCTTGTTTCTCCCACAGGCCACAGCAGCAGCCTTGTATTCAAACAGAAATTACAGTGGTGCCTCGCAAGACGAAAAGAATCCGTTCCGCGATTCTCTTCGTCTAGCGGTTTTTTCGTCTTGCAAAGCAACCCTGTTAACGGCTTAGTGGATTAGCGCTATTAGCGGCTTAGCGGCTAAGCGGCTATTAGTGGCTTAGCAGCTTAGAAAAAGAGAGAAAAAAGCGAAAAAAATCGCAAGACTCGCAAGACGTTTTCGTCTTCCGAAGCAAGCCCATAGCGAAATTCGTCTTGCGAAGCGCCTCGAAAAACGGAAAACCCTTTCGTCTAGCGGGTTTTTCGTCTTGCGAGGCATTCGTCTTGCGGGGCACCACTGTAAACACTGCTCCCAAGCGTTCCTCTGACTCACCCTCCAGCTTGCTGATTTTCTTCTAGGTCACATCACTGCTACCTCCAAACTCTGGCTTTTTTCTGTTGAGAGAGGGGCCCCCCACCCATTTGCCATCTTGCACCAAGCCCCTTAATGGCTCGTCATCCAGGCTATCACCTCACCAGGAGGGTAGCCTGGCTATTCCAAGAATTAGAAGCCTGGATTAAATTCTAACACTTGCTGGATCCAGAGTTTAGAGGGGTCTGGCGCACATCTTAACACCCCAAACTCCTAACAATATAATTCTTGTTAAAAGTATACATACACAAAATAAATATCTCTTGGCACCAGTTATTACTTATAATAATTCTACATACAGTGGTTACAAACGCTTCGGGTTACAAGCACTTTGGGTTACAAACTCCGCTAACCCGGAAGTAGTCCCTCTGGTTGCAAACTTTGCCCCAGGATGAGAACGGAAATTGCACGCTGGCAGCGGGAGGCCCCATTAGCGAAAGCGTGCCTCAGGTTAAGAACGGTTTCGGGTTAAGAACAGACCTCCGGAACGAATTAAGTTCGTAACCCAAGGTACCACTGTATTGAATCAATCCACTGCTAGCAACAATGAATACCACTAGAATTTCTAAATCCCAATCTTCTTATGCAAACATACATAAAACCTTGTTACTGATATATTTTAATAGATATATAGTTTTAATTCTATCAATGTTTAATTGTTTTTAAATAATGTTAAATGTTTTTAGCGGTTCTTATTTTTATCTATAAGCTGCTGGGTTCCCCTTCAGGTGGGGTATAAATGAAATAACAACATACCCCATTAAAGTACATATTTTATTTTATTTTTTATTTTAAATAATTTTTATTTGATTTTTCAAATATAGAGTTAAAACAATACCAAAAACCTATCCATATATAGAGATTCCTCTGAATCTGAGACTTCCCACCATCCCCTCCATGGGTCCTGTTGTCAACATTTTCAACTGCATATTATTTTGTGATCTATATTTTGAATCTGTCCATATTGTCCATAGTGTTTGTTACAAGTCTTATAAAAATCCTGCTAATTAAAGTACATATTTTAAATACATATTAAATATCAGTGATAATTTTAATTTCTCCAATACCAACAGCAGAAAACATCATAAAATTTCTAAATACTAATAGCATTTTAAGACTTCTTCTTTTTCTAAAGAATCACATGTAATGTATAATTTGGTATCTGAAGAAGTGTGCATGCACACGAAAGCTCATACCAATAACAAACTTAGTTGGTCTCTAAGGTGCTACCGGGAGGATTTTTTTTAATTTTATATAATTTCAGTTTGCAATAAGCAAATGACTTGTGAACCGGGATGCACTTAATTTGGTTAGGAGGTGAGAAGAGCTGCAAACCTTCCAAAGTTTCCTATTAAAGGTATTGGAACTCTTTGTCCTAATGCCAAATATTTGCACTAGCTAGCAGTTCCAAATCAAGATGCATCTAGACTACATTCAGACAGTGGAGATTAGCAGTCAGCACTTCCTTCACTCCCCTGTATTCGACCCATTATCCATCCTGCCGCTTGCAGCATTTCCGAGCCACTAAACATTTCATAATTAGAGGATTCCAACAGGCAGAATCCTCTAATTATAGCTCTCTATAATTTGAAACTTTCCCATTGCTATTCTAAATACATCAGAATTATAGGGTCACAGGCATGCCTCTGTGTTAAGAGTGAGTTGGCCAAATCACATTCTGCCATTATTATGAGAAATTGTGAGGGCCAGTAGATTTTATGGCTTCTGGTTAGAAAATGGTTCAGTGGACTGAGACAATACTTGGCAGAGTGTGAAAAGTAAGTTTGAGGATGGTCCTTGATGAATTTGGAGTAGAAAGGAAGAGAAATTGCTTGTTTTGAAGGAGGTAAAGACGTCTGTTGAACAATTAAGGGTTTACCGAGTGAACTAGATAGCCAATGTTCTACTGTCAGAACACCAGCTGCTAGGATTTGTGTAAGGGTTATTCCTTTGCCCTTTTCTTCTCCCAGTGATAACTCACAAGGCAGCAGATATTTCCTCCTTCCTTCCCAGGTTAGTGAGCCCCACCTGCCCCTCACTTCCCTGTACAGCACATGCAGAAACTGCCTTCTTTACCACTGGACCCACTTTTGGTCTCATCCGCTCAATCCACCGGAGCCCCTAACTCACCAAGGGTTTGAGACCCAACGTCTGCCCTCACCTGGTTTAGCCAGCTAGTCGTTCCAGGGTGTGGCCATTGTCGCATGCTGACAGCTTCTAGGAACCACAGGTGAGAGCAGAGTGGAGGGTGGGGACCAAAGGTGGACAAACGATCCCAGAAGGAGCATGACATGTTCCGCACCAGAGGTACGAATTTTCCTTTTTTAAAAACCTCTTTGAGATGTTTTGTCAAAACAGAAAAAGCAGCTCAGAAATAAAATATTGGAGAAAACATTCCAGATTGTGTTTTTAATATTTTATGATCAAATGTGTGTCTCGGTGAAAAATGCAATGTAATTAGCTGCCACCAATCCTTTGTCACCCTGTTAACAAATTAGCAACTTATTCAAGCGAGCTTTTAAAATTATTTCATTTCATTTACAGACAAGAAAAAAACTGAACAAAAAACATGGTTACTTCCTAGCTTCCATTCTTCCCTAAGACAAAAGTTCCATGATGTGAAATTACCCAGCTTTAGACATGAGTGACAAGTAAGGTAAAGGTAAAGGTACCCCTGCCCGTACGGGCCAGTCTTGACAGACTCTGGGGTTGTGCGCCCATCTCACTAAAGAGGCCAGGGGCCAGCGCTGTCCGGAGACACTTCCGGGTCACGTGGCCAGCGTGACATCGCTGCTCTGGCGAGCCAGAGCCGCACACGGAAACGCCGTTTACCTTCCCGCTGGTAAGCGGTCCCTATTTATCTACTTGCACCCGGAGGTGCTTTCGAACTGCTAGGTTGGCAGGCGCTGGGACCGAGCAGCGGGAGCGCACCCCGCCGCAGGGATTCGAACCTCCGACCTTTCGATCGGCAAGTCCTAGGCGCTGAGGCTTTAACCCACAGTGCCACCATTTCTTACCAAATATGCTAAGCTGTCAAGAGAAGAGCTGAAGGCTCTATATGGGAAAGGAATTTTGCAATCTTCTGTCTCTACTTCATTTTCTCTATTTTAAAAATCTTATATACACTTCCACTGACACTAGTGAAAATGCCAAACCATCCATTCACTAATTAGCCGAATTTTACTCCATAATCTTTATGTTACACCTATGCTTTTCGGCCCATACCAATGAATGCTATTAATGAAACACACTATTCTGTAATTTTCTGGAATGATCCTTCAGCCAGGATCAAAAAGCAAAAGACAGGAAAGAATAACAATGCTGAAGCAGAAATATATGGAAAATTGCTCGTCCAAAGGGCATGTGAGGAACCTGGCAACGTGTAAAGAGTTACTGGGGGCAATTTGAAGTGGCTTGTTTGGATGGTAGAGGTGGTAAACAAACCTTGGCAATGCTCTTTGTGAAGGAAACAGAAAGCAAATTTCCCTCTGCTTTTCATGACAAGTTGCACCTCTCAATACTCAGACATGTTCTACATAACTATTAAAAAAGGATGGGGAATCCCCAGCCAGTGAGCCAGATACACCCAGCAGGTGAATTTACATCAGTCTTCTGGGTTCTTTCCTGCCCATCAGCTGTTCAGTGACAAGAGATGATGGTTGTGCAAAGCATGCAAACCAACTCCTTCCTCTGCAATAAGAACTGCTGGAAGAAGACCAAAGCAGAGCCAAAAATGTCTTAACAGGCAGGAAGACTTGTGCTCTGTGCATTCTGAATACAGTACTGTATATGGTTCAAAGGTCCACAAGCAGAGACCTAGGAATAAGCAAAGCCATTGTCCCGACATGCTCCTCCTGCTCCACCTTTGAATAGTGGGAAGGAGCCTGTCATTCATGCATTTCTCATCCTAATGCCATGGATTGGCTGGAGACAGGGAAAAGAGGCAAATTATGTAAAATTTAATGGTTAACAAAAAAGGTCATATGTATCTTAAAACAGGCTTCCTCAACCTCAGCCCTCCAGATGTTTCTGGCCTACAACTCCCATGATCCCTAGCTAGCAGGACCAGTGGTTAGGGATGATGGGAATTGTAGTCTCAAAACATCTGGAGGGCTGAGGTTGAGGAAGCCTGTCTTAAAAGGTGAACAAGCACATGTACTGATTGACACATCTCCTTGGGGCAACCATTGGAAGAACCCTGATCTGTTCATTGGAAAAGTTTTAAGTCTTTCCTGCCAAATCTCATTCAGGGGAGGCCTTAAAAGTGGAAAGGCTGCTATATACATTACAGTGTTCATGTTTAATGTACTCATGCAACAAATATCAATCTAATATAACTGCCTGGTTCAGGCCCAAACTGTGAGCTTTATTAGAGTTCAGCACAAGCACATTGAAATGAGCTCAGAGATTTGCCAAGGAAGCATGTTTTAACTGCAGTACTTTGTTCAGTATAAGGGCATCTACTGAGCACATCTCTGTGCAGGTGATACAAGCAGAAAGTTTAATTACCCTTAAATCCGCTTTTAAACTCTCAGTTTTTCTTAACACTCGCACTTAAATGTTACACATGGCTATCAGCTGATGTCTTTAGAGCTGAGAGATTGCAAGTGTGAAAACAGCTGTGACAGTAACTGCTTTATAATCACAACAATTGGGGTGTCATGTCAGTTTTTCTACCTCTAATTTGTCTTAAGAGAGAGCATGGAGCGCAGCTAACAAAAGATCACGTTAAAAAAAAGAGTAATCAACACAGGATTGCAATATTTCATCAAACAATAAACGAATATGATATTTCTGAAAATGTGATGTGTATTCAGTTTCTTTGTCATATCATTATTAAGAGAACCCTGCTTCGGATAAACTTGAAGATTTCTCTGTATAGAATCTATTATATTTTGTTATTGATACAGCGATGTGTAGGCAGTGCTGTTCATGATCACTTTACAGAAGGAAAGGCAAGCGTATGATAGCAAACCTGCTAGAACTGTCAGTAGCAGCAATGCTGCATAATGGAACGGTGCATCCATTTCATTGTGTTCCATTTCTATGCAGGGGGGTAAAGCCAACTGGAGGGTAAAGGTTTGCCAAGTCATGCAGGTGTTAAGCAGAAACCCACTCGCTGGATCATCACCTTGTTGTGGTGAGTGGGCTTGCATGTTTCTATGATCCTTGTGAGCAAAGCCGCCGGGAATCTCATACTCCAAGCAGGTTCACCCAAGGCGGTAAGGTCAAAGGGAAGGAGCTAGACAAAGAATGAGCCAAGAAGTCCTCAACGGCAGAACAGGCGGATGATAACAAGCGGTATGTTACAACGGCTTTGAAGGCGGATGAAGGCTGCAGCAGATAGGAATCTACTGGTTTGTTGTGACTACTTCATGACTACTTCATGCCCTACTGCGAAGACTGTACGTTGGTCAGCGTGCACTGATCTACACACATAAAACAAATTCATGCACAGGCGTCTTCCAAAAACCCAACCCAAAACCCAAAAGTCCCATGGTGATTGACAAATGGTAACAGGGGCAGGATTGTGAAATCTGGAAGCCCCTAGTCATGAACCGGCACATGGGCAGTGGATACAGATTCAGTCATTCTGACTCAAGGAAAGAGGCAGTTGAGCAGCTTGGCAGCTGTATCCATGACTGAGCAGCCCTTTTTACGATCCACTCTGCTCACCCCAAAAAGGGGAGGAGCTAGAAAAGGTGCCCTAAACATAGTCTGCCTCCCTTTTTCCCTGACTGGATTACCGCGCCCAGTGGGGTCACCACCTAGCGGTCGTAAAAGACAATTGAACTTTGGAACATGGAATATACAGACTTTGTCAGATGACACAGACAGCGAGCATCCTGAACACAGAACTGCCATCATTGCAAGAGAGCTGTGATGTTTTAACATCGATATTGCAGCGCTTCAACAGACTCGGAGAGCAGGCGAGGGACAAATGAAGGAAGAAAATGGAGGCTACACATTCAGATAGAAAGGTATATCTGAACAAGAACATCAAATACATGGGGTAGGCTTTGCTATCAAAAATGACCTTGTGAGCTCCTGTCAGAAGTCCCTACCAACATTAATGAGCGACTCTCAACCCTGCGAATAAAGCTTACCAAAAACCAACAGGCTACTATTATAAGTGCTTATGCACCAACACTGGATGCCGATGAAGACATTAAAGAAAAAAATTATTCTCAGCTGGATACCGTCCTATCAGAGACGCCTAAGGAAGATAAAATTATCCTCCTGGGTGATTATAATGCAAGAGTTGGGCGAGATTTCGATCTGTGGCCTAGGACTATTGGGAAAGAAGGAGTTGGCAACAGCAACCAGAACGGAATCTTACTTTTGACAATATGTGCAGTGCATAACCTTGTTATTACCAACACACTCTTTCGACAGAAAAATAAATTTAAAACTTCATGGAGGCATCATCAATCTCAGACCACTGGCACCTCTTAGACTATGTTATTGTCCGTGCTAAAGATTGCCATGATGTGCTCCTTACCAGAGCTATGACGAGCACCGATGACTGCTGGACAGATCTCCAACTAATACACTCCATGATGGCTATCAGGAAACCAAGGCGCAAAATAAACACTCAAGCCCTTCAAGATCCCATTAAGCGGGATTGTTTCCAAATGACTCTTAAGGGCCATCTGCTATCAGAATTCCCTGATAACATTGAGGTACACTGGACAAAGCTAAAAGCATCCATTATTGCAGCCTGTGAACAAACAATTGGACATCAAACCAAGAAACACCAGGAGTGGTTTGATGAGAATGATGACAGCGAGATTGAACGCATGATTGACAAGAAAAGGAAGGCTTTTCAGATCTGGCAAAGAGACAGAAACTGTGTCACTAAGAAAAAAACCTATGCCAATGCTAAGGCTGAGGTTCAAAGAAGAACCAGAGAACTAAAAAACACCTAGTGGATAAAAAAGCTCAAGAGATCCAGCACTTAGCCAACACTCATAATAAACAGAGTTTCTTTAAAGCCACAAAGACCATCTATGGGCCAATAAATCATGGCATATGCCCCCTACACTCAGCAGATGGTATCACACTTCTAAAAGATAAAGAAGCTATTGCACAGTGCTAGAAAGAACATTACCAGCATCTCCTTAACTGCAACTCCCCCGTAGCTGCTGAGGACCTCTCACAAATTCCGCAAAAACAAATTAGAGATGAGCTTGCAGTATCTCCAAATCTGGCAGAGTTGTGTACAGCTATTAACCAAATGAAAAACAACAAAGCCAGTGGACCTGATGGGATACCTGCCGAAATCTTCAAAGTAGGCGGAATTGAACTTACACAACAACTTCACAAGCTCATCAAAAAAATCTGGGAAAGAGAAGAAATCCCAGCAGACTTTAGAGATGCCAAAATTATCAATCTCTTTAAAAATGGTGACAGAACTGATTGTGGAAACTATTGAGGCATCTCTCTATTAGCTGCGGCCAGCAAAATTCTTGTAAGGATCTTAGCAAACCATCTTGTAACAATATCCAAGGTGACCCTTCCTGAATCCCAAAATGGTTTTCGGCCTTCTAGGGGGACAGTGGACACGATTTTCACTGCTCAACAGCTTCAAGAAAAATGCAGAGTGCAAACCCAACCCCTGTAAATGGTGTTTATTGACCTGACTAAGGCTTTCAACACTGTAAATCGTAATGCCCTGTGGACTGTCCTTCTGAAAATTGGCTGCCCAGATAAATTTGTAAACATCATTTGGCTCCTCCATGATAATATGACAACAACAATTGCAGATAACAGTGCCTCTCAAAGTGAACCATTCACAGTGGGATCAGGTATTAAACAGGGTTGTGTTATTGCCCCAACTCTATTCATTATTTTCATTACCATCATCCTACACTTTGTTGAAGGGAAACTCCCCACCGGAGTAGAAATCATATATCGAACAGATGGAAAGCTCTTCAATCTGAGCAGGCTGAAAGCAAAGAGTAAGGTTACTGTAACTTGTCATAGAGCTTCAGTATGCTGATGACAACGTAGTGTGCGCACGCTCAGAGGATGACCTCCAAACCATCCTAAATATCTTTGCAGCAGCTTACAAAAAGCTTTGCCTATCACTCAACATCCAAAAAACCAAAGTGTTGCACCAACAAGTACAAAATAACCCCTCTGCAGCACCCCAAATCCAACTCAATGGTGTAACATTGGAAATTGTTGATCACTTCTACTTAGGCAGTTATCTTTCCACAAGGGCCAACATTGGTGCTGAAATCCAGCATCGCCTGAGCTCTGTGAGTGCGGCTTTCTCCTGATTGAAGTGCAGAGTCTTTGAGGACAGGGACATTCACAGGGAAACCAAAGTGCTTGTTTACAAAGTTATTGTATTACCAGCCTTACAATATGCTTGTGAAACATGGACCACTTATAAACACCATCTCCAACTCCTCGAAAGATTCCATCAACAGTGTCTCCCAAAAATTTTACACATCTCTTGGGAAGACAGGCAAACTAATATCAGTGTACTGGAAGAAGCAAAGATCACCAGTGTTGAAGCAATGATTCTTCAACATCAACTTCGTTGGACTGGTCATGTTGTGCGGATGCCTGATTATCGACTTCCAAAGCAACTACTCTATTCCGAACTTAAAAATGGAAAGCGTAATGCTGGTGGTCAATAAAAGAGGTTTAAAGACTGTCTCAAGGGAAATCTGAAAAAAATGTAGTATAAACACTGACAACTGGGAAACACTGGTCTGCGAGCACTCCAGCTGGAGAACAGCCTTTACCAAAGGTGTCATGGGCTTTGAAGACACTCAAACTCAGGATGCAAGGGAGAAACGTGCTAGGAGGAAGGCACGCTTGGCAAATCCACACTGTGATCAACTCCCAGCCGGAAACTAATGTCCCCACTGTGGAAGGACATGTGGATCCAGAATTGGCCTCCACAGTCACTTACGGACTCATTGTTAAAACCATGTTTACGGAAGACAATCTTACTCAGCTCCAAGTGATGGCCAAAGAAGAGAAGAAGAAGCAGAACCAGCCAGGGAAAAAGAATTTGCAACATAGGAACAAATTCTTAGCCAGCAGTTTCATTGGACCCAGAAGTCAAGAGAATATATTGGTGGCGACTGATTCTTGTATTCAGTCCCTCCCCGCACAGGGAAAAGGGACAGGTTTGCCATTGGTGCATAAACTGAGGTAAGCCACTCAAGGTTCCCCTTAGGCAGTATGGAGGCAGGCAGATGCTGCATGCAGCCAATCCCATGCACAGCTCAGCTTGCCCCTCTTGTAGCCATGAAGAACTAGTGACCCTAAAGCTACAAGACTGCAAGCACTGGATTTAAGATGGTGCAGGCAGCTCCCCAACATAGGGTGCCAAGATGATGAGGCACAAAATAATAATTAATAAATAATAATAATAATAATAATAATAATAATAATAATACAGTGGTACCTCGGTTTTTGAATGTAATGTGTTCTGGAAAACCGTTTGGGTTCTGAAACGTTTGAAAACCGAGGACTCAACAGCTGACAGCTAGGCCTCAGGATCCTGCACTCAGCGGAAGCCGCATGGCATGTTCGTCTTTCAAGGCGTGTTCGAAAACCGAAGCATTTATGGTGTTCAAAAACTGAAATGTTCTTCAACAGAGACGTTCAAAAACCAAGGTACCACTGTACTTATATAGGTACCTACCAAGAAGAGCCATTTGAAAAGCAACTGTACCAAAAGGAATTATTGTTAAAATAAGGGGGGGGGAATTGAGGGGGGGTGTCCTTGCTCAGGGTATAATACTGCCAAAGTCTGCTCCTGCTCCCACAGAGCCCCTTAATCCCCCTTATTAGCTCATCACCCAGGGTATCACCTCAGCAGGGAGCTAGCCTGACTATTCCCAGAATTATAAGCCTTTATTAAATTCTAACACTTGCTGGATCCAGGGTCACACCCCAAACTCATAACAGTATGTCCAAGACATGGTGTTCTTTTTTGTGTGAATACTGCTCACCACAAAGAGAGCACCCAAGTCTTACTGAACAAACATCCATAACAACATGAAACAGAACCCAGGAATGTAATTTGAATGAGCTGAAGACAATAATATTCTGAAGGACTGTAGTGTACTAATGTCTTCTAGCCACACCACTGTGGTTTCCAAACTCCATTTCAACAGCACATTTGCAAGGTGGGAGTACACCCCTTTGACTGAGTGGTAGACCGTTTTCCTTCAAATCTAAGATCTTAATGAGGAGCAGAAAACAAAAACTGCTGGCCTTTGGCTCAGCTCTGTTCATTAACCAAGTAAAGATGACTACAGAAGTAGAAGCAGTCATCAATCATTGCTTTGAAGCTTCTCCAGCAGCCTAATCAGCACCTCTCTGACTTTTGTTCCTGGGTCTGCCAATTCAAATGCAGCCGGTTAACCAGTCTACTTAAAAGGTACAGTTTCAAGCTTATTTCCATCTGCATGGTGTTTCCATTCCAGAACACACACAGCATAGTCAACTGGTCTGGATTAAACGCACATCTCCACATGCCACACCAGCAAACAACAATGCTATCATTGTTGAACTAACTTAGTTGGTCTTTAAGGTGCTACTGGAAGGAATTTTTTTAATTTTTTAATTTTGTTTTAACAATGCTATCAGTGTGACTAAGGGCTCACCCGACAATTAATTCCTCCAGGTCTGAGAGCTTTTCTCGTTGTTCCATGGCTTTTCCTTGCAAAAAATTGGATCTTATCAGGTGGACAGAAAAAGTGAAGAGCGATTCTGCTTAGCCAAACTTCATTTCAGAGGGTAAGAGCAGATTTCGCAAGGTAACACCATGGAACAAAAAGGAAAGTTCTCAAACCCAGGGGAAATAATCATTACACAATATGAGTCAAGCAGAAGTGTGGCTGAGCTCTAGGTCTAAAGGACATCCAAGATGGCACCTGGAACACCTGAATGTCAAAATCAAAATCACTAATCTCTTCTTCTACTGTTTCTTGGGGTAAGAAGATGATTTCTAGTTACTACTTTCTCAGCTGGGAGTGATGAGAATCACCTCCAAATGACCTAAAAGGAAAGTTCTGCAAAAGGCGCTCTCATTTTCTACAGAAAGCCCCCAAATAAAGAATTTTCACATGGTTGTATTGGGCCCAATCTGGTCCTGGTCACTTTGTCAGCTCCAGGCTTCCCCCACTCTACCCCAGCTAGCAAAGCCACTTGATAAAGCTCTGCTAGGCATCATTCAGGATTAGGACTGCATTCTAAATGTCAATAAATATGTAAACAGGCTGATGTGAGGGACTGGCTGGATGAAGACTGGTGGGGGGCACCAGCTGGGGAATCCCAGAGGAGGAAGGCTCAGAGCCAGGGATGGGTGGTGGGACACTGAGGAGAGGTCAGAGCGAGGAGTTTGGGAGGAGGGCCTGGATGCTGGAGAGGGCAACAGGGTTTAGTGAGCAGGAAGAGCCTGTGACAGGGAGCAGTTCAGACTCCAAGGCTGAATCAGAGAAGGGGGAGGGGGTCAAGAAGCTGTTGAAGAATCCAGGAAGTATCCCTCTCCTGCTGCAACAAGCTCCTCTCCACCCTGGTCTCCAATAACGTGCAAAATGAGGAGAGCAGAACCGAGGCCAGAGGTCCCCAGATGCAGTTTGAGACTGCTTGGTAAACATCTGGGGGGAGCCTTAGAAAGTTTGGAAGGCAGGGACCTTCAGTCCAGGCAGCTGCTGAGTTCTATGTTAACTCCACTGACAACAGAGACCTGTGTCTTCGGTGCTGGCCTGTGTCTGACTCCAGCCTTTACAAGTGGCTAGATGATGCTTTTAGCGGGCTATTAGATGTTCCTTTGATGTCTTGGTGCAACAGTAGTGGAAAGCTGAATGTCCTTCAGTGGGCTTGCAGAAGGGGTTCCTATCCCCTGGTCTCATGAATAGCTGAGAATCTGACCAGATAAGGGGTGCTGCCAGATTTAATGATTAATAAATTTCTGGAGACTTGGTCTATCTGGGAACTTCATCTCTACTCCTGGTGGTGGTGGGGACCCTATAGCTGGGATGCAATCCAGATATTGTTGTACTACAGTATTCTATGACCCATGTGTTATTCTAAAGCAGCAATGCAGCAGCAAGCAAAGGCTATAGCAGCCAAGTCAGCTGCTTGTGGCAAGAAAGCCAAACAGGATGTGTGTGACTGTTGCCATGGAAACAAAGGGGCAGTCCATTCTCCTTATTGAGCACAGGATGTGAGCTCAGTGTGTGTCATATGACCTGTACAGGATGTACATGGGTGGAGTTTATTCTTACTGCTGTTGAGTGCAGACATGTTTCTCTGTACTGATGTAAAGGACAGAAATAAAAGATGTAAATAGATTTCTGTCTGCTTCTTTCCCCTCCCTGGGGGACACCAAAGGGGGGAGAGAAGGAACGGTGTGTTTTTCTCACAGCCTGAGAAGAATCGCCGAGACCTCGCCTGCTTATCTGCCACGGGAGTAGCAGCCGGGAGGTCACCGAGGAATATCTGCCGGTGCCTGGAAGACTGGCACATCCCTCTGACCGAGGCAGAATGTCAACACCATGACCACTGACCATGTTGGCTGCAGCCGATGGGAACTATACACAGTAATTTACATATTTGTTCAAAAATCCACATGAAAAACGCATATGTGCTTTATCACAAAGTGTACCCCCCAAAAAATAGTTTTTATTCATCTTGAAAATATGGATAGAACAATAAATATAGCATAGGACAAGAACAACAGTGAATGCAAGGCAACTACATTCACAGGAAAATTAGAATAAAGAGAAAAGAGGAGAGGGGGACATTAAAACAAAAGAACAAAAGTTATTCAGATGCATATTTTATCTCAATGTATGCATTTCTGAATGTATTATATTATCAAATCTGCATTTTGGTACTTTTTGGAGCCGAGACCTGTGTTGCAAAATTTGGAGAACTGCAAAATCTGAAGGATAATTACCTCCCAATATACTCATTAGTGCGAAAGGCGTTGATCAGGTCAATTTACAGTGGTACCTCAGGTTACATACACTTCAGGTTAAAGACTCTGCTAACCCAGAAATAGTGCTTCAGGTTAAGAACTTTGCTTCAGGATGAGAACAGAAATCGGGCTCCGGTGGTGCGGCAGCAGCAGCAGGCCCCATTAGCTAAAGTGGTGCTTGAGGTTAAGAACAGTTTCAGGTTAAGAACGGACCTCCGGAATGAATTAAGTACTTAACCTGAGGTACCACTGTACGTTGAAAGAGAAATCAAATTCCTCAAATGTCCATGTCTGAGCTCATTACATGCACAACTATAGAACACACCTGGACTGCTGGGCAGAGCTTGTGGATTTCTCTTTTTAAAGGCTGCATTCACTATGGTCAAAACAAAACAAAAAAAAAATTCCTTCCAGTAGCACCTTAAAGACCAACTAAGTTAGTTCTTGGTATGAGCTTTCGTGTGCATGCACTCAACGTAGGGGAATAGGGGATCACTGTTATTTTTCTTCTCAGCATGCGAGCAAGGTCAAGAGCATAACAGGGGAAGTTTAATCCCTTTTGAAGAGGTAATGTAGAGGGTACTGAAGTTAATGGGGGAAAGGGAAGCACTGCAGTTTAAAAAAGGTGACAATGAAGAAGTTTCACACTGTGGGTGCAGCTACTATTCCTCCTTCTAAAAAGAAGAGAAGCCTTTCAATAGATCGACACCTTTGTTAACTGTTCCAGCTAGAACGAGCAAGGGAAGTATTTATTTTAGAACACCATTATGGGAATGTGAAGGGAAAGATTTTGAAACAAGATTAATAGCAGAAGCACCCTGTTTGATAACTCCGCAGTGAATGTCTTCAGGGTCTTTGGAACCTAATGGTCTTAAAATCAAGGAGTAATGCAAACTGTGAATCTTCACCAGGGATTTTAATAAATTAAATATAAAAAGGGATGGTAGTGCAACTATTATGCGCATCTCCCAGGATTTTATAGACAGGGTCAACCAAAGTTTCTGCATGTTAGAGGAAATAATCTGGAGCAATGGCACAAGAATACTAGACAATTTGTACCTTGATAAAGCAGTTTGTGCTTTTTCTATTTATTTATTTTTTTAATATTTATTAAGAATTTTTCATTTACAGTAAAAAAAAAAAAATGAACATAACATTGCATATCACATATTTTCTTATCACTTCTGGACTTCCTCACATCTCCCGCTCCTACGTTCTAGTTTAATACACTTAAAACAACAATTTATTCCCTTATCTCCATCCTTACTATCAAATTTCGAATATATTTCAAATTTTAGATACGTTTATTCCAATCCTTACAAAAGAAAATTTAATTTAGCCTAATAATTATCTAATATATATATATATATATATATATATATATATATATATATAGGTTTTTCATCTTATATTTAAATTATCTTCATGATTTACTTCATCTATTTTGATGGTGCCAATTTGTCTAAAATCAAGCATCCTGCTTAACATTCATACAGTTTACAATATTTTTGCAGATAAAGCTTAAATTTTTTCCAGTCCTCTTCAACGATTTCTTCTCCCAGGTCTCGGATTCTGCCAGTCATCTCAGCCAGTTCCATGTAGTTCATCAGTTGCATCTGCCATTCTTCCAGTGTGGGTAGATCTTGGGTTTTCCAGTGTTTAGCAATAAGTATCCTTGCTGCTGTTGTTGCATACATGAAAAAAGTTCGGTCTTTCTTTGACACCCCTTGGCCGACAATACCCAAAAGGAAGGCCTCTGGTTTCTTAAGGAAGGTATACTTAAATACCTTTTTCAGCAGTTTGTGCTTTTTCTAAGACCTGTGAAGTGCTGGTAGCAATGACCCTGGCACTGGTACTAGGTGCTTTTGTTATTTAGTTTATGCCCCTTCCCTCCTTCTCTAGGAAGTTGCTGGGCTCAGTCCATTTGAGCAGTAAACGAATCTCAAAAATGGGCTGATTTATTTCACGGAAGAAAAACAAGCCTACACCTGTGAACAGACTAAGGACAGTAATTGGTAAATTCCCTATTCCCCCTAATGAGCAGTCCTGTTGTATTGTTGTCTGTGCTTTTAACTTTATTTCAGAATAAAATGCCATGTTAAAGGAAAAGACAGCTAATTAGGTCTTTTTCTCTATTCACTAGCTACAGGCTCCTAGAGGAGCTGGCATACACAATGTGAAACATAGCCTACATTCTCCCATGCGAGCTCCAAAACACCATCTCTATTTCATTGGCACCGAGATAATAAAAAGTCTACAGAATATCTAGCTTATGGATGTTGTTTCCCATCTCGTTTCAAGAGGATTATATCAAGTTATAGTGTTTCTCTGATGCTCTCTACCTGGTAGCAATACCAAAGGATGCCTTGAGGACATGTGACACTATAAAGCCATTGGAAGTGGTAAGTGTTGCTTCTTGTGTTGACAGGGAAGGCAAAGCACTTCTGCAATGTGATTTAGGCCCAGAAGTGTACTGATTTAAAAAAAAACTCCTCACACCAGCCATAAACTTACTAGGTTTCTTCAGGCAATCACGCCCTCACCAGAATTTAATACTGTTTGCCCTACTGCAACTGAGAGGATGTATGTGAACGGCTTTGAACAGCCTAAAGCAAGTGTAACTCCTAGGAGCCCAATATCTACTTATATTTATTTTGAAATAAGTTGGCATTAAGGGACACAGGTGGAGCTGTAGGTTAAACCACAGAGCCTAGGGCTTGCCGATCAGAAGGTCGGCGGTTCGAATCCCCATGATGGGGTGAGCTCCCGTTGCTCGGTCCCAGTTCCTGACAACCTAGCAGTTCAAAAGCACGTCAAAGTGCAAGTAGGTAAATAGGTACCGCTCCAGCGGGAAGGTAAATGGCGTTTCCGTGCGCTGCTTTTTATAAGATCTAAAGAGAAACCAGAGTATGCATGACTACTAAAAATCTTGTAAACTCTATGCACCATCTTTATCTTCAAGGCCATAATACGGTACATCTAGAGATTGTAAGTAGTGTGATGGAGATTATGCGTTGAAATATTTTAGTTGATATTTTAGATTGTAAAATGCCATTTTTATCTATTGATTTGTTTTACCTTGTGGGCTTATAGCCGAATAAAGTATTATCTATCTATCTATCTATCTATCTATCTATCTATCTATCTATCTATCTATCATCTATGCGCTGCTCTGGTTTGCCAGAAGCGGCTTAGTCATGCTGGCCACATGACCTGGAAGCTGTATGCTGGCTCCCTTGGCCAATAAAGTGAGATGAGCACCGCAACCCCAGAGTCGGCCACAACTGGACCTCATGGTCAGGGGTCCCTTTACCTTTACCTTTAAGTTGGCATTTGGTAGCACAAGAAAATAGGCCTTGTTTTTTATTAGCAAGATAATATTCTGAACGCAATAACAGTTCTAGAATTTGATTACAGTGTGGATGTTTATAACATTATGCATACTTGAGGATATTGAGGTAAAAGTAACCATACCTTAAAATGAAAAATATATTTACGAATTCTTGGCCGGCATTAATGGATTGGAGGTGAAGATAGGAAAGTCTGCATCTAATAAGGAAGCCTTTCCAAACTGTTCTTTAGGAGGAGCTACAGTCTTTCAAACTCAGCCCCTTAGGTTTGCATTATTATCAGAACACATGTCAGGAAATATTGATTACACATAAGGTACTGTCACTGCCAATAAACTTTTGCAATAGGTTTGAAGTGCTTTATAACGTTTCACAGATTAGGTTGCTGAAAATGTTATTGTGGGGTCGTCGTCCCCCCCCCCCCATTTTGTAAAGCATCAAGTAAAAATACATCACAAATAATCATAAGCTGAAAAACCCATTTGTTTTTCTTCTGCTGTTGTGAAGGCAGCTGCCAAACAGGCAAAAAAAATACAATTCTTTTGGACATTCCTTTAGAAAATTAGTAAATTATGTTAGTGCCAAGATTGAAGGTTTAATTGCCAAGATAACAAAATTCCTTGCTTTGGGGTATCAACAATCCTTTAAAAGCTGGGCCTAGTGATCATGGAATCATTGAACTGTAGAGCTGGAACGGACCCCAAGGGTCATCTATAGCCCAGCCCCCTGCAATGCAAAACTAATAATCATATAATAATAATAATAATAATAAGCTGGGCCTAGTGATCATGGAATCATTGAACTGTAGAGCTGGAACGGACCCCAAGGGTCATCTATAGCCCAGCCCCCTGCAATGCAAAACTAATAATCATATAATAATAATAATAATAATAATAATAATTTATTATTTATACCCCGCCCATCTGGCTGAGTTTCCCCAGCCACTCTGGGCGGCTCCCAATCAGTGTTAAAAACAATACAGCATTACATATTAAAAACTTCCCTGAACAGGGCTGCCTTAAGATGTCTTCTGAATGTCAGGTAATTCTTTATCTCTTTGACATCTGATGGGAGGGCGTTCCACAGGTCGGGCGCCACCACCGAGAAGGCCCTCTGCCTGGTTCCCTGTAGCCTCACTTCTCGCAATGAGGGAACCGCCAGAAGGCCCTCGGCGCTGGATCTCAGTGTCCGGGCTGAACGATGGGGGTGGAGATGCTCCTTCAGGTATACAGGACCGAGGCCGTTTAGGGCTTTAAAGGTCAGCACCAACACTTTGAATCGTGCTCGGAAACGTACTGGGAGCCAGTGCAGATCTCTCAGAACCGGTGTTATGTGGTCCCGGCGGCCACTCCCAGTCACCAGTCTAGCTGCCGCATTCTGGATTAATTGCAGTTTCCGGGTCACCTTCAAAGGTAGCCCCACGTAGAGCGCGTTGCAGTAGTCCAAGCGTGAGATAACCAGAGCATGCACCACTCTGGCGAGACAGTCCGCGGGGAGGTAGGGTCTTAGCCTGCGTACCAGGTGGAGCTGGTAGACAGCTGCCCTGGACACAGAGTTAACCTGCGCCTCCATGGACCGCTGTGAGTCCAAAATGACTCCCAGGCTGCGCACCTGGTCCTTCAGGGGCACAGTTACCCCATTCAGGACCAGGGAATCCTCCACACCTGCCCGCCTCCTGTCCCCCAAAAACAGTACTTCTGTCTTGTCAGGATTCAACCTCAATCTGTTAGCCGCCATCCAACCTCCAACCGCCTCCAGGCTAATCCTCTCAATTCACATTAAAATATTCTCAGATCCCAGCAACACACTCACATAATGTTATGACCTCCGCCTTGGCATGGATTTACATGAAAGTAGCTCTTGGATGTAGTCCTGACCCCTGGCCAGCAGCAATGGGTGTATGTGTGATGGAGCTGGCCAGGGCAGAAGGTTGGGGTTACAGGGAAAATGACCCTTTGTTCTGCCAACTCTCAGGATTGTGAAATGGAGCCCAAATCTACCAGACTTTTAGAAGACATCTGAAGGCAGCCCTGTTTAGGGAAGCTTTTAATGTTTGATGGATTAATGTATTTTAATGTTTTGTTGGAAGTCGCCGAGAGTGGCTGGGGAAGCCCAGCCAGATAGGCGGGGTATAAATAATAAATTATTATTATATCAGGCACATCTCAATTGGATCCCTTGTTCTCCCAGCCCTGCTTCCTCCCCACCCCATCTTGGGGATTCCGACCAGCTACCAGATGCCAGGATGCTGGTGGCTGCAGCTTCTATTCACCCATTATTTGAGCGGCTGCACCTGGGTAAACCAGTGGGGCAGCCCCATGGACAGCGGGTACTGCAGCCAGGCATGGGCGAGTGGAGGGACACCTCCCCCCGACCCAAACCTCCTCCAGTGTCGCGGATCATGGCTTTGGATTGCTCTGCTTGTTCACCCAGTTATTCAGCTCATATATTATTTATATCCTGCTTTTAGCTTATTTTTATGTGTTACTTATTTTATTGTAAGCTGGCTTGACTCAAGGGCAAAGTACAAATTCCTATGGCAAAGCAAATCAATAGAAGCGCTTTAACTGGGAAGCTTTCGTCTATGTGATCATCCCCCAATACAGAAAGATGTGGTGCGCTACAAGGACAGTTTTACAACTTCGCCAGCTGCTTGCGAGATCTGGCCTCTGCCAGCAAACCATAAATACAAGCAAAAATGCAGATTATAACCTTTCTAAGGGTCAAACTAGGTAAAACAAGGGAACTTCATGTTTGGAGTACCCAATTTATTTATCTTTCTTAGACCTTCCTACCTGCCCCCCAAACCTCAGTCCCCTAATGGGCTGCTTTTTTTTTGGGGGGGGAGATATTAGGCACTCCAAACACAGAGCTCTCACACTGTATCTTATTTGACCCTTGCATGCGTCTTTGGTGCTTCATACTAGGCATTTAGAATGGAATTGCCATGCTTTGTTCACTCACTTTTTACAGGTCATCCACACAATGCTGTTTTCTAATTATTATTGTTCCGTAAGATCAAACCTATCCATTCTTAAGGAAATCAGCCCTGAGTGCTCACTGGAAGGACAGATCCTGAAGCTGAGGCTCCAATACTTTGGCCACCTCATGAGAAGAGAAGACTCCCTGGAAAAGACCCTGATATTGGGAAAGATGGAGGGCACAAGGAGAAGGGGACGACAGAGGACGAGATGGTTGGACAGTGTTCTCGAAGCTACCAGCATGAGTTTGACCAAACTGCGGGAGGCAGTGGAAGACAAGAGTGCCTGGCCTGCTCTGGTCCATGGGGTCACGAAGAGTCGGAAACGACTAAACAACAACAACCATCCCCGTGGTTCTGACGTCTTTTCTCAGACCACCAAAAGTCTGACTTTTCCTTCAGAAGAAAAGGAGTAGCATGATCTCAACAGGTATAAATGCCCTCAGGAGTCTTTCATCTTTTTAAAAGGCCAAGTGATGTTGTGGGTGACATATGAGGCAGATGAACCAATCACAGCTCAGCTCAGCACACAGTAGAAGGAATTCATCGTAGCTCTAAGGAGATTGCTCTGACAGTGCAAGCATTTCTGCTTGTCGATGGAACAATGTCCCCTCTCTCCACCCTGCACTGTTGGGGGGGCATGAGGGGGAGGAGAGGAGAGAAAGCCCCATTGCATAAATCCTTGCATGGCTATTAGTTGAAACCAGCCCATTCGCGTTAACATTTGCAGTGCTTGTCATTTTAACATCCTGATTGTGTATTTTTAATTGATCGTAAGTACTAAATTGCCTCCCCTGCATTTTTATTATGATAAATCTATTTTATTGTGCTTTGTTACAATCTAAATGGTAAAGAGTAGCAATAAAACAAAACAAATACCAGTGGCTCCTGCAATTTGTTCCATAAACCAATACTTACATTGGGAAGACTGAAAACAAAGTTACAGAGCTCCAAGATAGTCAGGAGCTCAGGTCTTAGGGACAATTATGGTGGGAAAACCGAGCCAATTCCTCAGGCCGTGTCGAGTAGAGACATGCAGATCTTCCCCCTCACTTACATCTATGTTTATGAATTTCCATGGCAGTAAATAACCAATAAAGCCGTCTCCCATTTTTAAATCAAGTTTGAATTCCGCCTACTTATTACAATTCTGTAACAGAGCTTTGCTTGCCGATTGACATGGTGAAGCCAGGAACCCTGTCTACTTCTGTGATCTGGGAATCCTCAAGCCAACTATTTGTGCTATGAAATCACAATAATCTTCTTTGAAAGCAAGAAGAGCAAGGGCAAAGAGTCTACATTTGACCAAGAAAAATATAGACCTGCCAGACAACATGAAGATAACAGGTTCTCCAAAACACATTGTAACAATAGGGGATTTATTTCAAATGAGACAAATAATCAGAATGACAACATGTTTCCCACAAGTCATTCGCTAACAAACTGGCTGCTAATTCATCTGAAATCATGCCATCTGTATATATTTGCTTATCAGGTTTTCAATATATAGATCACACAGTGGGGCAGGGAGGATGGTTTGCTTGTTCTCAGCTGTTGGCAATTAGAATGAGCCTGCACCAGTCGTGAACATCATCCGTCCTTTGCTTCAGAAAGACATATTAAATTTCTACGCTGCACATTTCTATCAAGCAGTTCATAAATATGCTGCAGCAAAACACCCTGTGAAATTTCCTCCTATCTTCCTATACCACCAAAGTTTGCTTGCAGCCAGCTTCCCCCCATCGAGAATGAATTAAAAGACTTACAGTGTGTAGAGTTCATCTTACAACCAAGGGGGGAAAGACACAGGTGACTAAAGTGTAGGCTTCCAAACTAGGTCAACTGAAACAAATATGTAGCCTCTGAGACTTAGGACACCAAGATGCTCTGGGGCAGCGACAAATTCTCTCCATCTCCCTGACAAAGAAGGCACATGCAAGGCCTTTCAAGATTATCAGCTGCAGATGGGGGGGGGGGAGGAATGCAGTCAAGGTACCTAGAAATCACGAATCAAATTCTCATTCATAATAAGCTCTGAAAATAGACCAGCAAATAGGCTTAAGAAAGAAGTATTGCAATGGAAGGGGAGAGGAATCAGATTTATTCCATAATCACAAAATGATGTTGGGAGAGACTGCATTTAAATGTTACGCTGAAGCAGGAACAGCAAAGTTGTGGCATGCTACATATTGTTAGACACCAACTTCCATAAACTCAGTGTGCATGGCCAATTGTTGAGGATTATGGGAACTGTAGTCCAACCATATCTGGAATGCCACAGGTTTGCAGCCTTGTGTTTATGATAGCTTAGTGCCATGGAAAAGAGCTTAGGTGACTCTTGAGCTCATGTGCTGCCTTTCCCTTCTGCTCTAGCATGGCCATAAGGAGATAGAAAACTTTGGCTTCCAATTTCAATTAACCACAATTAACCTCATCTTAATTAAATTTTAACTATGACTGTTGGACCAGTACCCAATCTATGGTTTGAAATTAGCTCGTTTCAGACAAACCATAGTTAAGATTAACCAGCATTGGTTTTTTGGCTTCAAATGAGACAGCAAACTCTGGTTAACCAAAAAGTGAAACAAAAACTTCAAAACTCGACTTCATGGCCACGCTGGAGAAGAAGTTGGGAATGTGCAAACTCAGAGCTTCTCTATATTACTTCTTGGTTTTGTGTGACATCCAAAATGGGCCAACTGGATAATGAGAGCACAAGAAGCACAAGTTATATGAATTGCTTACTGTTCAAGAAGCACATTCTTGGTGTGTTTCAAATAAGGATACTATGAATGTCCATTATTTTCCACTGCCAATATGATGTCAACATATTCACCGTTGCAAATTCATGTCTCAAACAGACAACAAATTCTGGAATATAGTTACAGCTGTACAAAAGAGGAAGGGAGGCTACTGTACGTTAAAGTCAATGCACAATTAAGTCAACTACAGACAATAATATGCATGTGATACACAAGAATAATATGGACTGAGAAAACAATATATCCGCTTTTGCAGATCAATGTCCTGAATGTGTGATCCCAGCAGATGGAAATATGAGAATATCTGAATAAAGAAAAAAGGTTCCGCACATTCCTCATTTGAGGCGAGGCTCTTTCTCAGGGGCAGAAATCTATACTCTCATTCTCAGAAAATGAATGTGTCTAAACTCTGTTATAGACAGCTTCTTCAGTCATTGTACAAGGATGATAATATGGATTCTACACGGACAAAAGCTTTGCTTGAAAGCTGCGGGGCACTTGCTGGTTTATTCAATATGAATGACTAAACCATTCATATTACCTGCAGCCTTTTTGCAGAGTTTTATGTCAGTATTTCTTGTGTGCTGCGAGAACAGGCCCTTCTAGGCTTTTGTTGTTTCATTTTGTGCATGAAGAGAATGAGGTACAAAGAGACATGGGAGTTAGACATCCCAGCCTGCAAGAGCAGAAAACAGTGGTGAAACTTCAACTTGGCAGGGGAGAGGGCAAGTCAGGGACATTCTTCCTTAGCAGCCCATAGATGACATACTAACCCAACCGCAAGCTTAGTACATAATACATATACTAGAAATCGCTTCCTAAGGCAGCTCAAGACCACCAAGTATAGATTAGGGCAGCTTCTTACATTATGGAAGCATCTTCCTTGCTTCTCCCCACTTGCGTTGATTCTATCATACTCTGATTCAAGTGCGAATGCAGAAATCATGTGAAAGGAAGGAATCACATGGAAAGAACCAAGGGAGAGGTCTCTACCTGAGATTCTTTAATGCAGAGACTGAATGTGGGACCTTCTGTATGAACAGCGTGGTCCTATCCTTAGGCATCCTTCTTCAATACATGCTTGTGGTGGCGGCTCTAGCTATTCAGAATGAATTTGCTCTGATGAAAAGGAACAAAAGACCATTTCAGTGTGGAAACTGCATTCTCAGCGAGCAGAAAGAGAAATTGCCACAGAGTTTTCAGTTAGTTCTAACGCCAGCAGTGTGCCTGCAATGACGTTCATTATGACACATCTTTTGTTCCTGTGCTGACTGACAACCTTCCCTTTTTCAAGCTGCATCTCCCTTCAGGGACTTCACAAGACTTTGCAGAAATCAGCAAGGTGGAGTTGCTGTTCCTGGTTCCAGGAGAGCAACACAGAAGGGCTCAGTAGAGGTGGAACTGTACTGCACAAAGCTATCTGCCAATTAATTTAAAAATAACTTTGCACTGTACAATGGGACAAGGCAAACAGTAGCTCAAACATACACATTTTACTATGTGCAGTGTAAGTCTGACTGTTCTGCAAGCTTCACGGGGGAATCCTATGCACTTTTACTCAGAAGTAAGCCTCCCTAGCTTTAATGGAGTTTACTTCAGTCTTAAACAGGGGCATGCACTGATCATAAAATCAATTTGCTCCTTCAAAAAACAGCCCAACTCAGTTCAAAGTGCTCCAGGGGCTTTCTGATTGGGCTTGGGACCAAATCCATTCCTGAAATTCAGGAAAACAAAAGCTTTGCATCTCCCCTATTTACTATTATGGAGGAATTTTTAAAAAAATGATTATAAAGTTTTTGTTTTCATTTTGAGATAACTGGATGGTATTCTCAAGCACAGTAGCCCCTCGTGAGTGGATAAATCCTACAAAATTACAAATAGGTCCAGTGATTTTTGTGCTGGGCACCTTTAAATTAACTTTTGGGCTTTGGTTTTTAAGGAATCATCTACATTTTTTAAAAAAAAAACAACACCAAAATTATTTGACAGAAGTGGAAATTTAGATTTCTTTGCTTCTTTTGGAGAGTCCGATAGTGCCAAATTTCAAAACTTTAGCAGTAGCTTTCCAGCAGGAAAAGCCTTTCGAAGTTCGGAGTGATTAAAAAAACGATTCACTTAATATGCCCTCTATCTGCCTATAAAGAAGAAACCAGCAAAAGTTCAGATAAATAAGTCCAGGTGGGTTTTGTGTTAGGATCTTTTAAAGCTGATTTTGAGGCGAAGAACTAAATAGGGCTTTGCTTCCCTCATGGTAGTTTTGCAGGCAACAATATTATTTTAATGCCATATACTGTAGAGGGATGGGAGCAAGGGCTATGGTGTTATTTAACAAAATAAATCAGGTTTGTGTTCTGCTCAGTTGGAACCAAAGCCCACAGAAACTATGTACAAAGCCAACTTGACTGTGTCTGAGAGAGAGAGAAGAGCGAGAGAGCGCAACTGGCACAGCTGCATAAAAACTTGAATGTCCTGCATTTTCCTAGCTGACTCTCAGATACACACACACACACACACACAACCATCTCCTACAAGACCAGAGTAGCCAGGCAGGAACTTCAGAGACATTGCTGTAGTGACAAGCTACCTGCATGTGAGGAGGGAAGCAATTCTGCTTAGATCAGGGGCAGATCTACACGCATGGTTTTTAACATTAAGGAAGAGTTAAGGAAAGGTTTTGCTGACACATGACGTCCTACTTTTAATGTTCATAATGTGTTCCTAAAACATGACACCAGAGGGCACTGCAGAGCAACCAGCAGCAGAGAGACAGTGTTTTGACAAAAAAGGTAAAAAACACTTTAATTTACAAGTATGCCCTGTGACGTTTTAGAACGACATATCTAATATCATTCTAATAACGTTAAACAGGTCAGTGTAGATCCAGCCCAGGTCCTGACTGAAAGTCAGGAAGAGGTGTAGCCTCTAGCTTCTATACAAGCTCCTAGTCCAAGCTGCTCCATTGCTGAAGCAATAGCTCTTTGCAGCTCCAAGATTCAGCCAGCCTGACCTGGGGAAATGAATACTTGAATTTTAATAAGATCCCCTGTCAATCTTGGTGCCATCTACTGGGGCATTCTTCTGCCGAAGTGCCACGGAAAAAAATAGGAACTACTCTGCCACTTAAGATGTCTGGAGACCAGCCACTAATATAATCACATAATTTTTTTCATTTGTAGGGGGCTTGCACAAGAGAACAGATTGTACAGTCTGCAAGCCTGTCCCTGCATTTTCATTTCATGGCATGCAACCACACTACCCTTGACCTCCTTTCCATTTATGCCCATCAAAACCAAAAACCATCAAAACGGAACAGCAAACAAGTGGTTTTCATGTACTTATCCCTCATAATGTTACTAATGATTCTGTATGAGCACTGTTTTAGTTCAATTGCAATTTAGGAACCCTGCACAGCACACAAGCAATACTGTTAGAGAACAATGAGTAATAGACTCTTTAGATAGTTCCTCTCCTGAAAGCAATAAAGAGAAATTGAATGCAGCCCTATCCAAAATTACTACTCTAGGAGCTAAAGAGGCAGAGAAAAGTATGCTGTTGTCAGCAGTGAGAGAGAAAGCAGACAGGCAATATTCATTGAGACATTGTCATGCTCTCTTGTCACTGAATTAGGATTCTCTTTGCAGAACTGCCTCCTCTGCAAGAAGATGAAACTCAGGCAAAAGCTTAATCAAAGTGATGAACCCAGGCAATCCAAACACGTCACTGAGCAAAGTTGAATTATACACTATGGCTAAACGATGCAAACTGAGCAAATTTTGATTAATTTTTGCTCAATTTATTCTGGTTTTGCTATCCATAGGGAGGGAGCTATACAGAGCACTGAACACCCCTCCCCACAAATCCTTCTCCCTCTGAGATTTCAGCAAGCAATTCGCACACATCCACAAACTTATCACCAAGTTATAGAAACTTGGTTTTATTTTAAATGTAACTCTATCTCAGGAAGCTAATTCCTGTACCCAGCAGCCCATTCCATTGTGTCTTCTTCACCTCTCCTGCTACAGCATACAGTGGTACTGTCAGGGAACTGCCACAGTGGGGACATTGGTTTCTGGGCGGGAGTTGATCACGGTGTGGATTTGCCAAGCGTGCCTTCCTCTTAGCACGTTTCTCCCTTTTGTGTCCTGAGTTTGAGTGTCTTCAAAGCCCATGACACCTTTGGTAAAGGCTGTTCTCCAATTGGAGTACTCGCAGGCCAGTATTTCCCAGTTGACAGTGTTTATACTACATTTTTTTTAGATTTCCCTTGAGACAGTCTTTAAACCTAAATAAAGCCTCAGGCACCCAGACCACTGCCCAGGGAACAGGATGCTACTCCCATAGTGAGGCTGAAATTCGTGATCTAAGAGAACAAAACCATTGGAAAGGAGGCACCTAGAGAACGCCATTCCTTTTGATGCAAACTATATTGCTTTTCAGGGATGCAGGTGGCGCTGTGGGTTAAACCACAGAGCCTAGGACTTGCTGATCAGAAGGTCGGTGGTTCGAATCCCTGGGACGGGGTGAGCTCCCGTTGCTCGGTCCCTGCTCCTGCCAACCTAGCAGTTCGAAAGCATGTCAAAGTGCAAGTAGATAAACAGGTACCGCTCAGGCGGGAAGGTAAACGGCGTTTCCGTGCGCTGCTCTGGTTTGCCAGAAGCGGCTTAGTCATGCTGGCCACATGACCCGGAAGCTGTACGCTGTCTCCCTCGGCCAATAAAGTGAGATGAGCGCCGCAACCCCAGAGTTGGCCACGACTGGACCTAATGGTCAGGGGCCCCTTTACCCTTTACCTTATATTGCTTTTCAGCTCCTTGGTGAGAGAAGGAGAAGCCCATGTTGGAGAATGTCCTAGGTGAGAGTTAGGAGGCAAGGCAGCCCAGGTGAGAGATGAGCTGTTGTCAGTTATTTGTATTCATGCACTGCCTTGGCATGGAGGTTTCAGGGACTGAAGATGTCAGCTCATTTTCTATTGCAGTTATGCTGATTGAGATTAGGGCACTTGTACTCTGCTGTTTTACTGCATTACTTTAATAGACTTTGATTAATTTAATTGGCTTAAACTGCAACCTATTTTTATATTAATGTATTTTTCTGTTGCTGATATTTAAGCGATAGGGATTAGTTAGTGAAAGGTTTGCTAAATGTGTTGATTATTCTCATTTATGGGAGGAATTGTGTTTGATGTTTAGGGGAATTTAACTGATGGAATGCTACTTTTGTTAACCAGCTAATATGCATTTAATTTTTTTTTAAGGAAATTAATAATAATAATAATATTTTTTAAAATTTATATCCCGCCCATCTTGCTGGGTTTCCCAGCCACTCTGGGTGGCTTGCAACATGCATGAAAACACAACAAAGCATCAAACATTAAAAAACCCAAAATATCTTGCACGAGCAACGAACAAACCAATAAATCAATAGAAACCAATAACAACAACAACCACAACCAGTTTACAGTTATATACTCTTGCATTCACTGTGCCTGCAAAGGATCCTGAACCAGGTGGAAGTTCTACCTACATGTAGGTAGGTACCAAGCTCTGACCATAGGGGGAAGCTATAGGGAAGCCAGGCAAGACAGTCATCTCTTAACAACAGTACGTCAGAGCGTGTGAATTAGTACTGTCTGACTGGTACCAAAAGCTCCAGCTCAGATCTTCGCACTCATCTGACCATCATGTAGATTTTGGTGTTATGATAACCATTTGCTTCATTTTTGCCTTACTCTTCAGTTTGACACAAGGTGGACCTGATACTATGGCACTTATATTACTTCCCCTTACATCACACACCTCACTCGCTCACCTTGTTGTGGTGAGTGGGCTTGCATGTTCCTATGACCCTTGTGAGCGAAGCCATCGGGAGTATCGTACTGCCAGCAGGGTCACCCAAGGCAGTAAGGTCAAAGGGGAGGAGCTAGACAAAGAATGAGTCCTCAACAGCAGAATAGGCAGAAGATAACAAGTGGCAAGTTACAACAGCTCTGAAGGTGGATGAAGGCTGCAGCAGATAATAATGTATCAGTCATCATGATACTAATGCCATCAGAATAGAGCCTTACTGTAAAGACTGTGCATTGGTTAGCGTGCACTGATCTACACACATAAAACAAATTCACGTGCAGGCATCTTCCAAAAACCCATCCCAAACCCAAAAAAGTCCCATGGCAATCGGCAAATGGTAACGGGGGCAGAACCGTGAAATCTGGAAGCCCCTAGTCCTAATGGGCAGTGGATACAGATTCAGTCGTTCTGACTCAAGGAATGAGGCAGTTGAGCAGCTCAGCAGCTGTATCCATGACTGAGCAGACCTTTTTAGGATCCACTCTGCTCACCCCGTAAAGGGGGAGCGGCTAGAAAAGGTGCCCTAGGAAGGCACGTTTGGCAAACCGTCACTGTGATCAACTCCTGCTGGGAAACCTATGACCCCACTGTGGAAGGCCGTGTGGATTCAGAATTGGCCTCCACAGTCACTTATGGACTCACTGTTAAGATTATGTTCACAGAAGACAATCTTACTAAGCTATGAGTGATTGCCAAAGAAGAAGACAACAAGATCCACACATTTGCTTATTTACAAGCCACAGCACCCAGGCAGAGACTAAGGGGACTGATAAGGCATATCAAGCAGATAAAACTTCATAACTAAAGGTCAACACTGCCCATTTCACTACCACATCATGCTGCTCACAGCTGGTGGGGAGGGTAGGAATATGCCTGCCATTAATACCTGGAGTGCACACTCAATAGTGAGTGTTTACCCTCACAGTACAGTGGTACCTCGGGTTACAGACGCTTCAGGTTACAGACTCCACTAACCCAGAAATAGTACCTCAGGTTAAGAACTTGGCTTCAGGATGAGAACAGAAATCACACGGCAGAGGTGCGGCGGCAGCGGGAGACCCCAATAGCTAAAGTGGTACCTCAGGTTAAGAACAGTTTCAGGTTAAGAACGGACCTCCAGAACGAATTAAGTTCTTAACCCGAGGTATCACTGTACTAACGAAGCCCTGATATTGGTCGTCTGACCTTCATCCCCTCAAAGGCTAACATTCCGGATTTAAGGGGGGGCTCAAGCCATGAACCATGCACTTGCTCCCTCATTTCCTTGAGTCAATAGCTGAAGACTCAGCCCATTACCTTTCCAAATAATCCACCAATGTCGCTTTGAGTTCAAGCTACAGTTCATCGGCAGTGATACAGACAGTAGGCACAAAAGAACAGACATTTTATTTTTATCAGAACTTAGTCTCTGTGACAAATACAACCATGTGTCAACGTTACTTCCAATGTCTAATGAATTACTACAGGCAGACGGCAGGCACATTTTGTCACAGAGTTAACAGCTGTTTTTAAGCGACAGCAAAGGCTATATAACTGCTAACTTTCTAAAGATGTGGAAGGCTAGCACGATGGCAGGCAGAGAAATAGCACTGTTACCTTGTCAACTTTAGCAACTTCTGTGAAGGATCTCTATTAACACCAAGGGCCATGATGTTGCAGAAATGAACGCACTTTGTGAATGCTTCCCAGCTGCCCTTCTGTACATCTGTACATCAGTCAGGTTAGAACTCCCAGTGGGTTTCCACAGTACCGCTATGCTGAAGCCATAAGGTAACCTATTTAACAGGGGCATAGACCCTGTCAAAGGAACCAAGCAGCTCTGAGGTCTCCCTCCTTCAAATTACCGTTGCCAGAGATCTGTTCTTGAAAAGGGGGAAGGGGGGGAAGCTGCAAAGCATAGATTCACCCCCTCCTTTCCTTCCTAGCTGTGTTTTATAGGCAGCAAATGATCCCTCCTAGCTCAGATTTGCTTCCCCTGCCTACCAGCTCCATTTTATTTAGACTCCTACAAGAACGGGAAATGCCTCTCTCATCCTTAAGCTAAATATAACACTCCATAAAAACAGATAATAAACATTTTTTTTAAAAAAAGGGTATCATAAACCAAAGAACCAGCAACCATTTCAGACATTTATGGAAGTACCAGCCAGGAGTCCAAGAATTGCACAACTTGTTCTGCATGCCCAAGGGAGCTATGGGCTTATATTTCTCAAAACCGTAGCGCTCAAGGTCACATATCAAGCCACTACTTATTACTAAGCATTTATTAAGCTGTATCCCAACCCGCAGCAACCTAGTTTCTCAGCATTAACTGCAAAATAACAATAGTTGGCTATTAGTTGGTATTTCTAGCCGACTTTCCAGATGAATAGGTATGGCCCAGATTGGTCTAGAAGGGAAGTGATTTTCTGTTGTCAAATATACAACAAGCTCCCCAGCTCACCTCACCTCTCTTTCTTAATGTGCCATGGAGACACAAGCTTTTTCTCACACATGCCTGAATGTGGAAACTCATGGGCAGTTGACGTTCATAGTTTCTACCACATCTGCATTCGTGGAAGCACTGGCCAAGATTCAAATAGGATAAAAGTTAATTTGACGTAGTAAATAATTTTAGCTTTTTAAGTAATTTCAAAATGCACTGTTATTTAACAAAAAAATATGAATGATATCCCTGTGCCTTTGGGCTTATTCGCCACAAAATTGGAAGTCAAGAGCAGACTTATTTCTTGGAAGTAACTGAGCAGAATACTGTCTGCGTATTTTGATCTTGAATGCCTATCCGTAAGAGAAAAGAGACTTCTTCCTTTAAAAAGAATCTAACATTCAGGGAACAGGCTGGATTATCCCTGAGGAGTTAAGTCCCCGCACTGCAAAATAAAAATAAAACCACCTCTCTCATTACTACAATCCTACTACTGCATAGCACTTCCAAATGAAGAGGCTAGGTAAGGACCACAATTCAAAGCTGCATGCATTTCAGCAATTTAAGGCTAGAGGTAGCTTAACCAGCGATTTTCCTATTCTTTCTCCAACTTTTCAGTATCATGTTATCAATGCACTTCAAAAACATCCTTTGTTACATCCCCATTGCCTTCTTTTAGCTCTTTTCCTGCCGATCAGGGTCCACTACCCACCAACCCCCTCCAGCAAGATCACTATGTTGTATCTGTCGTATCTGGATGCCGTCATCGCGTGCTAAAATCTGCCAGTATGCTGCAATATCAGTTTTCAAGAAGATGCAGCCTCGTGAGTATGCAGGATTTGTCCTTCGTCTGTTCTTGATACATAACTGTGCAATTAAGGCTGCATTGCTATGGCAATATCACCATCACGTCACATCGTCTGTCAAATTTATATATTCATTGATGCCGCATCAGTCACAAAGGTTTAAGAACTCCCAGCTCTGATGTCTTTTGTAGTCATTCATAACGTTGGACTGACAGTATAATTTCTAACAGGTAACAGACATTTGCCAGGTAATAATTTAACTTCTAGGGCACTATGCTAAGGTACCAGTAACTATGGCTTCCTACATACTGGGACCCTAAAATAAATTGAAGGTAGTCAAGGCCTACTTATGCAAGCCCACAGCAAGAATCACAGACTTACAGTACCATATACCCTATGAATTGTGAATATCTAGGACACGGGCATTTTAATGCACCTCTGTTTCCCACAAGATACAAACTGGCCATAGTTATAAGAAGGCTTCTGTTTAGCAATGCCAAATGGCAGTGATAGCAGAGGTAACTGTTGGTTCAAGGAAAAAATAGGTACTGTGTATAGAAAGGAAAATTCCCCGGATGCCATGGAATTATTATTGGCAACCCTGTATAAGGATTTTTTAAAAATGTTTCTTATTATATATTTTTATATGCTGGAAGCTGCCCAGAGTAGCTGGGGCAACCCAATCAGATGGGCAGGGTACAAATAATAAAATTATTATTAAAAATGGTTAAGATCCAAGTAGGGGCAAATACTCTTTGGTGACAGAACCTCCCAGCAGAGATTTAAAATCACAAAATATTCAGCAAAGGAAAGCATGGAAATATGGGCTGTTAGACCTTTAAAATATGCCCTTCTGAGTTCCAAATCTTTCCTCGGGATAGGAAAAGACCACACAATTAGACAAAGGTCAAATATTTAGGAGTTTGGATAATGCCCAAGCATATTAATGTTTTTAAGGACAATAATAAAAAAGTATGGAAAGAGATTCAGAGAAACAATTCCAACACTTCCAAGTTGGGGAAGGATGAATTTGGGAAGAATATCAGCCATAAAGATGAATGCGCTACCAAAAATGTTATTTTTATTTCAAAGAATTCCAATGATTGGCAACACAGGATGCTTCAAGGAATTGCAAAGAGATATTATGAGATATTATGAGATTTATCTGGCAGGGAAAGAAACCAGGAATAAAATATAAATTACTAGTGGATTTGAAGGAAAGAGGTGGCTTCTCCCTGCCAGACTTAAGATTATATTATGAGGCATCCTGTCTTTGCTGGTTAAAGGAATGGTTGATATTGAATAATACGCAGGTTTTGATTTTTAGAAGGATTTTTAAAAGCTAAGGTACACTAAAGTTTTACAAATCATACTATTAAGAGAAATTTGTACAAGGTTTGGGAAAAATACAAAAATTTGTTAGAAAGAACACCATGGTGGCTTTCCCCACTCAAAGCGATATCAATGAAAAATGGGAATGGGGGGGGGGACTGGGTGACATACAGGGATTTATTAACAGAAAAGGACTGGGAAATAGCGTTAAAGAGGTTTGAAGAATTAGATGGACAAGTAATTTGACTGTTTACAATATTTTCAACTCAATGAAGTTTTCAAGGTGGATAAAAGGATTTGTTTTTTAATCAAAACTCGCAATTTGAAAGAGAGTTACTAAGGAATAATGATAAAATTATTTCCACAATGTACAAACTATTATTAGAATAGGAGATGAAAGACGAGCAGGTGAAGTTGGTCATGATTCACTGGGCAAGAGATATATGCCATAATATTGAAATGGCTGCATGGGAGAAGTTATGGAATGTAGATCTTAAGTTTACAGCATGTTATACACTAAAAGAAAACTACATGATAATGATGTAGAATCAGAAGAATCTTCATTTGCATAAGCCACTAGCCATAGCAATAGAATAAAATAAAATATACTGAAGATAGAGGTAAAAACTTAACTATCCAAAATACATTTTGGAAGTTTACATAAATAATCTTATAACAGATGATAATGATGTGTAGATGGTATTTAACTCCTAGCAGATTGGCAAAAACGTATAAATCAAAAGCAAACACATGATGGCAATATAAAGAAAAAGAAGTTATTTTTTTACCATATGTGGTGGTCTTGTAAGAGAGTAAAGGTTTTCTGGGAAATGATTTATAACAAATTGAAGAAAATGTTTAAGATAACTGTTAATAAAAAAACCCAAGCTTTTCTTCTAGGGATTGTAGGTACTGAGATTCCAAAAGACAAAAAATAAATTAAAAAATTCTGCTTCTTCATGCCCAGCCCTGCAGCTCCATCAGAGAGAGGAGGGTGAGTGGCAAGGCTGCCGCCCACTCTCCTGGACTGCGGCGCATGAGTGCACCCCCTGTGCCATCTTGCAAGGCGAGCCGCAGGGGGCTCCCTCCGCACCCCGCACCCCTCAGTGGCACACAGCATGTGGCGTTTCCTTATACTCCGCCACTAGGGAGTGATAGGCAACATTATGACGTAGTCTTCATGTTGTGGGTTTAAAAACATACACACAAAGAAGTCCCCTTTTCAGAATTTATTAAAATAGTCCAGGTTGTCTTGGGCTACAAGCTGAAAACTGATAGCTTACCTGTTGTGAAGGTGCCTTAATTATTATTTCCGTGCCATTTGAGCCAGCAACTAAGTGAGTCCCATAGACTGATAGGCATTTTGCATTACTGAACTTTTAGTAGAAGCCCCACTGTAAAAGACCTTCGTTTCCCCACCCTACTTTTAACTTCTAAGGTTCCATTATATGAACAATTGGAGTAGGTCCCTTTGAATTCAGTAGACCTCTCTTCTGAGCAAGTATGCATAGGATCAGGCCGTTCGTCTGGTTTTCTTACTGATGTGATGTGATAAGCAATCCTATGCATATTCACTTGCCCAGTGAAATATACAAAAAATGCCTTATATTAAATGACTGCCATTGTGCTTATCTCTCTGCTTCAGTGCCCACTACCTATAGTTGCTTTTGTCCCTCTCTGCTGATCAGTTTGGGAGTTTGGAGGTTGATGCTAGAATTCTTGATCTGTAATAGATGTACATTTATACTTTTAGATGCAGGCCATTTCAGTATATGGTTCATAGTAACATGTAGGCAACTGGTTCCTTGAGCTACCATTTAGATTCTGACTCCATCCCAGTCACTGTTTCCTGTCAGTAGACCTTTAGGTTCTCGTGAAAAGCAGCTCATACAAGCCTAAAGACTGCTCAACCCAGTGCAGAACTATTAATAATAAAAAATATCTACATAGTTTTCCAAAGAACATCCTAACATTTCAAAGGTATCAATCAGTATATCTATAAGGTGTTGTTCTTACCTGTACCAAATTCCATCCTATTAGGGATTCAGCAATGATGGATGTTACGGTTGTACATACTCCACCAAAAACCATTAGGTGTGTAGGTCCATATTTTATTGCATCGTAGAAGGCTTTAAGTCCCTTTGCATTGTCACACTGAAGGGGGGAAACAAAAATAGCTTAATCACTAAATGCAATTTAGTATTGGCAACATTAATATTTGATCAAAGTTAAGTATTTAGCATAACAAACCACAAAGATGCAGCACAATACTCAACAAACAACAAACTTTAAAGTGTTCCTATTGGTCACTTTGAAAGGTACTGATGCAAATGGCTGTAGCTTGCCCTTCCACGTACTAAAACTGAAATCTCAACTTCACAACTAAAGGTCAACACTGCCCATTTCACTACCACATCATACCTTGGGGGGTACTGTTTTTATTTGTTACTAGTTTTGCATTTTTTTTGTTACTAGTTATGCATTTTTGTATTTTTATATTGTAAACTACTCTGTGATCCTCGGATTAAGGGTGCCATAGGAATTTGATGAGTAAATAAATTAAACAAAGGAACAGGCAGAGAATAGGCACGTAAAAAGCCAAGTTCTATATGATCAATTTAATTGTGTAACCAGAATCCATCAAAATAAACCACACCCACACCCCCAAGTTTTCCTCCACTGCTGGTTTCCATAGCACTTTCAATGCTGCTTCAGACTGAAGGAAACTCTCTTCAGACTTTTGCTGTAACAGTTCTTATGTCATATCTGTAGCTGGGTGAGGTGTTTGGGCATAAAATGCAAAATAATGCCCCAGGCACCATTGGGGCATCATCTCACTATCAACGGAGAAGAGTGACCAAATTGCAAGTGGACAGAGACAGAGACACAGGAGCCATCACCAATATGGCCACAACTCCTTCCTGCACAGACTTTACCTTCGTCCATAGCCCAAACAAGGAGAAGAAAAGTGCAACCCTCTGCCCTCAAAACCCTTAACCCAAACATTACAGCTGAGCTACATCTCAGGCAAAAGATCTTGAAGTTAGGAAGCTGCAGGTAGCTCACTGAAAATTTAAAATGTCATCATTTTAACAGAATACAGAAAACTTTCTTTAGGCCAGGTGCAAATAGGATTCCAAAAAGACTGTACTCCTTTACAGTGCAGACTGCACTAATTTCAGCATTGACAAAGTTAAGCACCATTATTCTGGTTCTGATATGAGCTCAGGACAATTTATATCCACCTGACAGTGTCAGAAGCTGACAGATCTGGTGCAGCCACTCATTGAAAAATGCACTTAATGCAGAAGGATTATCCAACCATGCTTTAATGACTGCAAGAGCCACTACTTCATGTTCCGTGCTACCAATATATGAGTTTCTTCACACATTGCTTCTCCTGAATCATATTCCAGAGATTTAACCACACACTAAAAACATAAAGATGATCAACAAGTGCTGGAAAACAATGCGACTCATTCATGCACATACATCAGAGAGCTAAGACTGGCTGCAGCTCTCTTTTGTTTGTCGGCTCAGCAATAAATCTGTAAAGTGTGGAATAGCCCCACATGGAATGAAAAATTAAATATACACAACCTAAAACAGTTGTAGTCGTAGCAATGCTCGGATCCATGTAGCTCGATGTTGCATAAACACAAGGGGATGCAAAACAGTGGTACCTTGGTTTACAACCATAAGCTGTTCCAGAGGTCCGTTTGTAAACCAAAACAGGTTGTAACCCAACACGCACTTCCAGGTTTGACGTGTTTGTAATCCAAAATGTATGCAAACCAAGAAGTATGCAAACCAAGATACCACTGCACAGTGGTACCTCTGGTTGCAAACAGGATCCGTTCCGGAGCCCTGTTCGCATCATGAGCAGAACGCAACCCGCGTCTGCACGTGCCGCAATTCGCTGCTTCTGTGCATGCACGTGACATCATCCTAAGCAACTGCACATGCGCGAGCGCCAAAACCCGGAAGTAACCTGTTCCGTTACTTCCGGGTCGCCGCAGGACGCAACCTGAAAAGACATAACCTGAACCGAACATAACAAGAGGTATGACTGTATTACATTTTCAAAGTGTATGTGAAGAAGTTTGTAAACAAGTGTTTCCATACTGTTTCCAAAATTTGTTTCAGAATTTGCAATTCTGGATACACTTCCATGAAAGAAAGCCGCACTTATCACATGCACAGTATCTTACTGAAACAGTACATTAAACTGTTCCATGCTTTCAGCTGCATGCTTAAATGTTTTCTGACAATTTAGTTTTAGTTTAGCTTTTGACCGGCACTATGTTCTGCTCACTACCTTCATCACCAGGGAAAGATCTCCAGGTCACCATAATGTCCACAGGCACCATGTTGGCGACCCCTGCCTTTGGTCCTGGGTGAAAGGATAGGATATATATGTAATAAATTGAGACATACGTTCTTATGAATATTCAATATATGAAGGATCTATGCCCCATCACATATCCAATATTGTCAGCTCTGGGTGCAGCTCTTTAGATGTCTCGCACGTGGAGGTTGTCCAAAGCTTGGTTACCTGCAACCCTTTCAACGATAAATGCGGAGGAATTTATCGTTCTAGGGTCTTCTGTATCCAAAGTCTGCATTCTGCTTCACCATATTAGCAGCATAATCCAGGCCTCTCCATCCAGACTTTGGGATTCCCCCTAGGCCAGGGGTAGGCAACCTAAGGCCCGGGGGCCGGATGCGGCCCAATCGCCTTCTCAATCCGGCTTGCAGACTGTCTGGGAATCAGTGTCTTTTTACATGAGTAGAATGTGTCCTTTTATTTAAAATGCATCTCTGGGTTATTTGTGGGGCATAGGAATTCGTTCATTTCCCCCCCAAAAAAATATAGTCCGGCCCACCACATGGTCTGAGGGTCAGTGGGTCGGTCTATTCAAGTTTGCCAAAGTTCAAAATTAAATGGGATATCAGCTCCGCCCAAGGAATGAGAGATTAACAGCAACAACCGGGGGAAAGAAAAACATAACATCTTACAAGGACAGGGAAAAAACACCACCGACAGAATAATTGCCACACACACAAAGAACAAGGATATAGCTTGAGTTCCTCACTTGTGGTTTTAATGTGACAACACAAACAAAACATATTAATATAACAGTTGTTGTATAAGGGATTATTATGATGACCCGAATGTGAAGGAAATTAATAAGATTTTGTAAAGCAGAAATAAAGAAAATAATCAAATCAGGTGGTTGCCATTCTTCAGGGTTATCAGTATTTTATAAAAGGATGCTCTATTTCAACAAAATAATCCACAGCGTTTGTATTATTCAATGCATGCAATCTCTTTGTTAATTTTTTGATACAACGATGGACCACACATGTTCCAGCCCCTTCTGAGATTCTGTGCCATTGGTAAGCGTGCCGCTACTAAAATAAAAGCAATTAATTCTTTATAACAAAGGTAAAAATTTCCCTTCTTTAAAAATCCAAACTTGGGGTACATTCCACATGTTCACCTGTAATATAGCTTATTCCTGTAAATATCCTCTGACACAAGGGCTTTATACGCACAAGACATCCACCAAACGCGGATATACTATGGCAGTCTCTACAGCACAATAGTGGAATGGTTTTCTTAATATGGCTACTTAATAGGGAAGATGGAGAGCAGGTGGTGTAGAAGAAACAGCTGGCTTTAGCACGGCTAGAATGTAGTCTACTTTACAGATGTAAGAGACACACCTATTCTGCTCACTTTTCACAGGCACGCAGATCGTGGAAGGTTAAAGAGATGACTCTTTCCTTAACCAGAGCCCAAAACAAGTATCAAATAAACCAAACATCATCTTCCATCTCATCCAAAATATTCCTCACCACTCTATATTATTTGGTAACATAGTGAATAAGTAACAAAAAAATTAATTTAATGTGCTTAATTAAATCAGTCATCTCACTTTAGTAGTCCAATCTCCATTAGTTTTAGGTTGTCCTGGTGCAAGAGGACAGGATTCCTGCGCCTTTAACATCTGTGCAGATGAGGGGATTTCAGAAAGTGCAGCTAGCATGTCAAGCTATAACTGCTGAAATTCTCTCTTCTGTACAACTATTAAATGCGCAGGAACCCTGTCCTCTTTTTCAGGCCAGCCTAATTACAACCTGCGATGTCAAAAGGAACCACATTGCTGTGATTCACAAAATAATATGTTGAGATTTGTCTCTGTCTCTCTCCCCACCCCCACAGACCATTTACCTCAGGAGAGACCAGCTGGCCAGGGAGATCAGATGTTTCATATTCAGCAATTACACTAATGCTCTTGCTTAAGCCATATCCATTCACAGAAAAGAGGACAACGTGAATATGTCAGATTATTCAGATTAAATAGGCAAATAAGTAGGGACTTCTCTTTGAATTTAAAACAGTGCTATTTCCCACATTAGATACTGTGACAACCATATTAACAAGTTCAAAGCAGACACATTAGCAAGGGAAAAGTGTTTTCCCTGTATCTCTTGTGAAAGTGTTTTAAGTAAATTAACACATATTTGCATCTTACCATTCTTAATTAAGCCAGTGCTTCAACTATCTTTACCAACACCTTAGGGGTGGTCTCTACATCAGCACAGCAGTATTTCTCCCTGACAAGACAACTAAAGTGGGGGGAAACAACTCACTCAACTCCTCATACTTTCATAGACTGGTGCAGATGCAATATAAATAATTCCTTAACCATGGTTAAGGAATCAGAAATACTAGGGAGGATTGCAAGCTGCATTCACCTGCCCCATCCTAAAGAAATTGTGCCACCAGTCTTAGCCGTGTTTAAGAGGATTGTGTCAACAGTAAAATTAGTGCTGTGTAGTGTTCATTCTTAACTATGCTGGCACAACTAGGATTAAGAGGGGTGTGTCAACCCTTGGTTAGTACTATGTAGACTTCACTCTTAACTATGTTTTAACCAGCATCAAGTCTTACTTTCAAAGTAACCCTGGTTAGCATTTACCAAGCTTGATGTCAAAGCTAACATAAACCTGAGGCTGGAGGGAGGGGATGATACATGAAAGACAGGAGACAAACTGGGAAAATCGTTGAGTTCACCATGCTTGTTCCCAGTCCCTTTACCTGTTGTTTTAAGATGAACCATGTTAAATCTGCACTGGCCATATGATAATTCATTTACTCCAAAACAGGACAGGAACTACTCTTCCTTCTTCCAATACAACATTCCTAGCTATGTCCACTCCAGAAGCAGCCTAGTTCCTGGACATGAGGTCACATTACATTTTAGAATACAGTTCTGCTGATGTGCTGTTTCAGACTGTAGCAAGAAATTGTTGGCAGTGGAATCCAATACAGTGGTACCTCTGGATACGAATGGGATCCGTTCCGGAGCCCCATTCGCATCCTGAAGTAAACATAAGACGTGACTGCGCGTGCCGGCTTTCACCGCTTCCGCACATGCGCATGATGTCATTTTGAGCGTCTGTGCATGCACGAGCGGCGAAACCCGGAAGCAACACACTCCGTTACTTCCGGGTCCCCACAGAGCGCAACCCAAAAATATTCATCCCGAAGCTACTTCAACCCAAGGTATGACTGTAATATAATGGGGCTCCCATGCAAAGATACTTACTTAGATATGGCCTCATTATTATTTAAGTCATAAAACAATGCCTCTCTGCCACAGGCAAATTGGGGTGGGGTGGGGACATATTTCTCAAAAACAAAGAGCAAGAATCCACAGCTCTTATCATTTCACCAAGGCCCCTTGCTGTCCCATAAACTTTCAGGACATAAAACAGAGGACATACCTAAGGGCTGCCAATCACTGTTAAATGCAAGCCTTAAAAGTCTGCCTCTGCACCTTGCTATCTGTGCTGTTTCTTAGCTTTGCAGATTAATTGCTTAAATGAAAAATAGGAATATCTGTTTCTCATTTAGATATTGTTCTTCCCTGGATTTCTACAACTCCCAGCTCAACACTTTCTTTTTCCCCCAGACCTAATTCTAAATTTCAATCTCTACCTTCAGTCTCACAGTAATGATAATGGGACTACTGATTGCTATCACTGAGCACCGGGAACCCTCAAAAGGAAAATATTTGGCCTCTGTGAATAGTGGATCTTGATAAGGATTGTTGAAAGCAAATAAGTGTCTTCTTGTTCCGTTACCTATTTTAGTGACAATAACTATTTAATTGTCGAGAGACACCATAAACATAAGAAACTACTGAAGTGAACAAATATAGTCTGCCTGTGGGGTTTTGCCATAGAAGTGTTCTAATATGTACAAATCATTGGTGGAGGAGATGGCCCAAACCATAGGCTCTTAATTAACTCCTCAAAGCAGGGTTGGTCAAACGGCCAACCCACAACCCAGTGGCCCTACAAAATCTATGTTTTCACACTAAACCAACAACAACAACAACTCCAAAACACCTTGTCTACTCTGCAACTTAGCTAATATTGTACAATCAGGTGGACACTGTGAGAACATAATCAAGGAGAGATCAAAGCATGAATGAATGAAGCCACTGTAAAAACCATCAAAACTTTACAACCATCCGAAGCACAGGCATCGCCGGCCTAAATAGGGAGCCCCCCGATTGGTGGATGGTGAATCTCTGGCTTGGCAGGTTATCCCACCCACCTTTGCAGCTGCCTGTGGGAAATCCCCAGTGACTGGCCACAAAATGAGGAGGCCTTTCTTCTGTGAGGGAGGGGGCCACAACCACAGCCCAACCTTAGACTGGGTAAGCGGCCATTATAGTCCTGCAACAAGTAATTTTCAGTACAATTCACATTATGCCTTAGTACCCTACAAAAGGCCCCAAGTTGTTGTTTTAAACATTCTCAAATAGGTTACAGCAATTATTAACATAGTTGGTCTATTCTACCAATGTTTGTATGTATTGCTTCTTGCTAAGTTTTTCTTTTGGAGAAAGTCCCCATTTAGAAGCTACTAATTGACTGTTGATTCTGCTTAGCTGAATAAAGCACTACTGGGTCACTGCCACCAAAGCAGAGACATCACCTTGCCAACAAAGGTCTGTATAGTTAAAGCTATGGTTTTCCCAGTAGTGATGTATGGAAGTGAGAGCTGGACCATAAAGAAGGCTGATCACCAAAGAATTGATGCTTTTGAATTGTGGTGCTGGAGGAGACTCTTTAGAGGCCCATGGACTGCAAGAAGATCAAACCTATCCATTCTTAAGGAAATCAGCCCTGAGTGCTCACTGGAAGGACAGATCCTGAAGCTGAGGCTCCAATACTTTGGCCACCTCATGAGAAGACTCACTGGAAAAGACCCTGATGTTGGGAAAGATGGAGGGCACAAGGAGAAGGGGACGACAGAGGACGAGATGGTTGGACAGTGTTCTCGAAACTACCAGCATGAGTTTGACCAAACTGTGGGAGGCAGTGGAAGACAGGAGTGCCTGGTGTGCTCTGATCCATGGGGTCACGAAGAGTTGGACACAACTAAACAACAACAAAAATTGACTGTTGCCAATTTATGTTTCAGTGAGTGAGTGTGTTTTCGATTTTTTAAATGCCATGGGAGGGGGGCTTTTAACCTCCACCATTATAGTCCTACAGCACATTCTAAATACAACAGCCAACGCCCCCCAAAAAACAATTCCCCAATTCATTTGAATCCTCACCCTGAGATGAATTCTAATTCTGACAAAGCTCATATTTTTTTTCTTCACATATTGAACAGTGAAGAAAACCACAAGAACCAACATATTTCATTTAATCTGTAAAATATGAATGCTGCTCAGTATGTAAAGCCAGGATGTGTTGGGATCCAGTTTGTGTAATTTTCATCTTGACTGACTGGAATTTGTGATGCTTAATCCATCCCCAAAAAAAAAAAACCAACCCCCAAAAATCTCCTAGAATATGACCATAATCCAAGAACTGTTGCACTACAGTTGCATCCCTAATATGATGTCTGCTTTTGTTTCTATGCTCAGTAATGTGTTTTCAGAGACCTGTTTGTTTTTCCCTGTGGGAGATTCATTTTGTTATTCAATTTTTTGAGGAAAATTTCATTTTAAAGGAATGTATAAAGGAGTTCATACTATTGAATGTAATGAGTTAACCACATATAAACTGTTTGACTTTTATATACAAAATATCAACAAGAGACTGGCAGGTGGCTGAATGAATGGCTAACTGTCAAATTGCATTATTTCCAAAGAAGAGCAGAGCTGGGAGCAAGGTACTTTATTTATATACAGACACAGGAGATTCAGTAGTAGTGGGATTTGATCAGCCATGTCAGCAGACATTCTACTTCATCCCACTAGACCAGAATAGTGGTCTGATAAGGATGGAGAAGTCCACCCAAAGTTTAAGTGACTATCTGCAGAGAGCCCAACTGGAAATAAAAGTGCAGCCTCAATCCAAAATCAAGGCCAGAGGGTGGAAAAACCAAAAGAAACCAGCTAGTGTGGTGAAAAGAGGGCAGAAGCAGCAGCTGAGCTGGAAGTTTGAGCCAGGCAAAGGACATCTAGGCTTGAGGAGCCTAAGAGAAGCCAAAAGTTGGAACCACTGGCTGGAGCTGAGGTGGTATGTGGAGGAAAGCAACCGAACACAAAACAAAGAACTACCCCCTTTGCATCTAAAATGGTTAGAAATAGCAACAGTCCATTTAGGTTTGGAATCTTAATGCACACATTTTTTTCAGGCATCACAGACTTTTATCGAGGTGGCACAGAACAACCTAGAACACATCCTGCTGGTATTTAGTTCATAATAATTTACACTGGGGGACTCGGGTGGAGCTGTGGGCTAAACCACAGAGCCTAGGACTTGCCGATCAGAACGTTGGCGTTTTGAATCCCCACAACGGGGTGAGCTCCCGTTGCACGGTCCCTGCTCCTACCAACCTGGCAGTTCGAAAGCACGTCAAAAGTGTAAGTAGATAAATAGGTACCGCTCTGGCGGGAAGGTAAACGGCGTTTCCGTGCACTGCTCTGGTTCACCAGAAGCGGCTTGGTCATGCTGGCCACATGACCCGGAAGCTGTACGCCGGCTCCTTCGACCAATAAAGCGAGATGAGCGCCGCAACTCCAGAGTCGGCCACCACTGGAACTAACAGTCAGGGATCCCTTTACCTTTTAATTTACACTGTATACAATACTTGACTTGGAATTAGGGGCCCTAACCTAAAGCAAATTCATTCTGATAGTATAATTGGCACAGGTCAATGCTCACCATGTGATAAGGTCCAGTTTGCTCCTCTGATATAAAGATTCGGAAAAATGACTGTCTTGTACATTGTTATCAGAGGGATCAGTGGAACTGAGCTTTAATCATAGAAATTGTCCTACAGGCATCTTCCGTTTAAAATGAATTTGATTGTGATTTGTAGAATGTAAAATGGTATTCCTACTAGCGCACTCAACAAAAACTGATTAATATGTATGATTTAAATGTACACAGCACTATGCTGTCCCAGAAGACATAGAAAATAGAAACAGAAGCAGAGTAAGAAGGAAATTTAACATGGTAATGTACAGGATTAATCTCAGGGGAGAAATATTGGTAAGTTTTCAATATTCCCAAATGCCAGAAAAATAACATCAATTATAATTAAAACATAGGATAACGTCATCATAAAATAAATTATAGACATTTAAAATGCTCCTCCAAAACAGTAATAACATATTGGCCAAATTAGGAACAAAGAGGCTGTCTATAGCAGCTCTCTTAAAACTGATTACTAAAGCAAGTATTTTTTCAAAATTATGTGAAACATCAGTACAAAACAAATGAGTGGGTGAAAATGGATTTTCATGTAAACCCACATAATGCTGCAACTCAGAATGGGCTCATCATGGGGAATCTTGATAGAGATAAACAACATCTAATGAGATCAATACCAAATGCTCATCAATTACTTGGCCTTCTCTTTAAGAAATAACTTAAGTTTTGGGGCTACTTTATGCTGAACGGAAACAATATTATGCATTAAATCCCTTTACAGACCTGTGGAGTACTATAGGGCACAATAAATTAAATGGAACAAACTCTCAAGCAAGTGTTCTTAAAGCTTGTTGCTGCTGAACAAAGAATGAGGCTGTGTGTGTGTATATATATATATATATATATATCAAAAGACATAGGAAGGGGTTAAGATATGGGCTGAGCTGAGCAGAGACTCTCCTACCTCTGAGCTAAGATAGAAAGGAAAAAGAAAGCATTTTACGTGTCTTCTCGCTTTTGAAAAGGATCACCCTTGCCTTTGGTGCCTTTGGCTATGATGCCATTGCCAGGAAGTGGTCCTTTTCAAAGGTGATGGGGGAGAGAGACTTCCTGTTCTTCATCAGGCAATGTTGTTTTCACCTGCCTTGCCCCACCCTCCAGCCCTGGAAGCCTTTCCCAGACCATGAAATTAAGAGCAGAAGCAGCTGGGAACAGAGGAGTTCAGGGGGGGGGGGTATGTGTATAGATAGATAGATGATAGAGATAGATGATAGATAGATAGATAGATAGATAGATAGATAGATAGATAGATAGATAGATAGATAGATAGATGATAGATAGATAGATAGATAGATAGATAGATGATAGATAGATAGATAGATATTTGTGTGTCCTTGTTTCTCAGTTTGTTCCTTTTTATATGGTTTTGCATGTGTTGTGGTATTTTATGCATTGTGGTTTGCTGTTATTTTTATCGATTATCGATTGGTAATTCTTGTGGTTGATAAGTGCAAACTGTTTAATTATTATTTGCTGATGTTTTAATTTTACTGTTTAACTATTAGATTCCAATGGATTATTGAATATTGCTTTATTTGATATAAGTTGTTCATTTTAAAGTTATTGTGACTTTTTTATATTGGTTCAGATTGTTGCCATTGATGTTTGATGTTTTGTTGTGGTTTCATATGTGTTGGACGCCACCCAGAGTGGCTGGGGCAACCCATCTAGATGTGCGGGGTATAAATAAAAAAATATTACTATTATCATTGTTATTAAAGAGACATCCAATATGGGGAGATGGTGGTTGTACGCTAAAAACAGCTTCCTGCCTGAGTGCCTTGGACTTTTTATTCTTGCTTGAGCTCCAATTTTACTGTGAGGGTTGTTCTACAGAGCTTAGTATCCAACCATCCCTGCCTGTGATATTCATTTCTTGAAGCAACGTACTTTTCAGTTCAAACAGGAGTCAGTAATAGACAGGAGATGGTCTGTTTTTTCATCAACTGATTTCATAACTATACCTTCAATTTAGTATAATCTTTTGGGAGGGAACAGTAGAAAATCATATAATGTTAACATAATTACACAAAGTGATTCCAACATAACTACATTAAGCCATTTCTGTCAAAGTGTTTTTCCTGCTTTGATTATTTGCATACTTTTGCATTAACAGAATCAATAGAAAGGGCTTCTTGGCACACCTCTGTGGAATTAACTTACTTGCCTTCTTTCAGTTACTTAATTATGCTATATCTTTCCACTGTGTGACTGGACTTTTTGCTGTGCGATCCTATGCATGCCTAATCAGAAGCAAGCCCCATTGAGTTGCATGGAGCTTAATTTCAGGCAAGTGTGCATAGGATTGCAGGCTCAATCTCTCCTGCTTTAATGCTGGTATACAATGGTCTTTCTAGCATCACATTCAATAGGTTTGTTCAAAAGAGTAATTTGCGCGGACACACAGGGAGTAGGCAGCCTTCTCTGAGGGTGGGTAGCAATTCTTACTTCTTCACACTCTGAAAGAACTTTTCGGGTACAAGAATGGTGCGTCCTGTTTTGATTCGAGGAAAACATTCCTCAGAAAACAATATTTGGGCAGCACTGTGACACTGGAACGACGACCACATGAAAACCACAATTCCCTGTTTCACAGTGTTGAACAAACTTTAAATGGGCCTTTGACAATTAGTAGGAATATACACATTTATTTCACACACACACACACACACACACACACACACACAAAAAAAATGTGGCTGCTCCATGAATGGTAATTTATCCTTGCAACTCAGTTCAGGCAAGAACACATTAAGCTAATAATCCTCTGTCATACTTACACTGGGAACTTAATGTCAGAATGTACTAACCTAACTGTAAATATATTTTGTGATGCAAATAATGATGGAGGGGAGAAGGACCCAGCTGGCAAGTTACTTTTTATGCACAGTTCAGGAAAACATAAAAATGTTGCATTGAAAAGTCGGGCTTTAAACTGATTTGCCCCATGACCTATTTAAATAAGCTTCTAATTGCTTTATTCTCAATTTAGTTCGATAACTGATTACTAAGACCAAAGATGCTTGCTATTTCCTCAACAATTCTGATTAAGTTTTATGCCTTTCACACTCTACGTAGATGAAAAAGATGAAATAAAAGAGTTTTCTTAATTTTTAAAAAACAATGTGAACGAAAGAAACAGAAACACACACAAAACACAACTGATTCTGTGCCCTGATGCAGCTAGTGCAGGACATATACTATGAGAATGAGCTGAAGGCCGATTCTGACATCTCTGAGGGGTATCTCCTGGCTTGGATTGCCAACTCAGAGCAATGAGGTAGGGGCATGTGAGGTAGGGGCTGTGGATTTGGGGTTTGCATGTATTTCACTGCAAAGAATGGAAAGCACACATAGCCAAAACACACACACACTTCCTCAGTGATCATCTAGTAAAAGCAGCTGTACATCAGTGGAAACAAATCAAGTCTGGGGAACCTAAAGCACGAGCAAAATACCCTTAGCTGTGGAACTGAGAGTTGGTACACACACGCTTGCCACTAAGGGCCACGGGTAATCAGCAGTACCAACAGTGTAAAAAGAAGCAGGTGTCATCCAGGACAAGGCCGGTCTTGGCATTTTGAGAACCATCCTAAGACCCTCTAGCATACACAACTGCAGGTTTCCATCGGCTAAGATAAATATGGTGTGGAACTCAATTCCCAAGGCTTGCCAACTCCTTAAATAGCCCTGCTCCTGTGCTATTAGCTGCATGGCACACATAAATAGATGGAATTCTCCTACCAAATGAGGTGCTATGAAGAGCTACTTCCTCTTGCTTAATTTCTGCCTGTGTCAATGCAGGCTATTCTTAAAAACAAAGAAGCAGGGCCATTTAAAAAAAAAGTGTCCTTGCTACTCTGCTGTGCAAGCATCAACTTATAAAACATAGTCAGTGGCCTTGAAGAAACCAAAGCCTAGTTTTTAATGAGGTGGTGCAACCAATGGCTGACTGGCAGCATTTCATCTTGCAGGTTGATACAAAAGAATAATTCAGGCACATAGAAAATTAGCATGTTGGTGGGAAAGAGCCCAGTCTAGTTTTCTATGTGCAGGTTATAATGTATCTGTATATGTTCGAAAGCACGTCAAAGTGCAAGTAGATAAATAGGTACCACTCCGGTGGGAAGGTAAACGGCGTTTCCGTGCGTTGCTTTGGCTTCGCCAGAAGCGGCTTAGTCACACTGGCCACATAACCTGGAAGCTGTCTGCGGACAAACGCCGGCTCCCTTGGCCTAAAGAGCGAGATGAGCGCCGCAACCCCAGAGTTGTCCGCGACTGGACTTAACAGTCAGGGGTCCCTTTACCTTTTTATCAGTTAGGCTTCTTCCTGACATGCTAATTTTATGTATAGAAGAATTCAATCAGGTAAACCCTCACCTTCATCCTCAAGTAGCACAGCCCAAACACAGGACTCAGTTCAGTAGAGAAAGAAGATAAGGTAAAAAGCAAGCAGACATCACAATTTTGTCACATGTTAATAAATGAGAGAAACACAACTTGCAGCACTATCCAGCTAATTAACTATTTATAAAACTTATTAATTGCTATTCCATTCCATTAAAGCACACAAAGCAATTTTCAATTAAATACACATAAGAACAAATAATGAAAACACCTGAAAGCTAGCCATAAAAAATGTTGAGAAAATATCGCTGCTCAGAGCACAAGCCCTACAATGCATTCCTTAATAAGGCGGGGGGGGCAGGGGGCTGTCAGAAAAATAGAAAACAGCAGAGAAAGGCCAGCCATGCTTCCCCGGGAAAAGGAAATCCAATGGGTAGGGGCTGCCACTGTAAAGAATCTGCATCACATTCTGACCAGAAAATAAAGGAAAAAGAGAGCAAGCCTCTGTAGGATGAGCTGATAAGGCAGAATACTTAGGAGCAGATGCTCACTAACGTAAGAAGCAGAGTATTGGATTGGCCTTGGAAGTTAACAGGAAGCCAAGGCAATTATGACCATAATCCTATACACTCTTACTGGGAGTAAGGCCCATTGTACTCAACCGGGCTTAATTCTGAGTAGGCATGCATAGGATTCCACTGTGTTTCAGACTACTGTAAAGCTGACAATACAGTAGAATCATTGGACTTTGGACCAATGCAAGTGGAATGCTTAACACGTGGAATGCTTAACACAGTAAAGGGACGCGGGTGGCGCTGTGGGTTAAACCACAGAGCCTAGGACTTGCCAATCAGAAGGTCGGCGGTTCGAATCCCCGCGACGGGGTGAGCTCCCGTTGCTCTGTCCCTGCTCCTGCCAACCTAGCAGTTCGAAAGCACATCAAAGTGCAAGTAGATAAATAGGTACCGCTCCATTGGGAAGGTAAACGGCGTTTCCGTGCACTGCTCTGGTTCGCCAGAAGCGGCTTAGTCATGCTGGCCACATGACCCAGAAGCTGTACGCCGGCTCCCTCAGCCAGTAAAGCGAGATGAGCGCCGCAACCCCAGAGTCGACCACGACTGGACCTAATGGTCAGGGGTCCCTTTACCTTTACCTTTATCACATTAAAAGTGTATGTCCTTTCCTCTCCTTAATATGTAACAGAATATGCCCAGTGGCAGCAATAGCCGGTAATATGGAACAGGAATGGAGACACATAGCAGTGCTTCTCAAGCTATCTGATATTGGGGTCAGCAACTTCCCACCCCACCAACATGCCTGGGACCCATCCCGTATTTGCTTCCGGAAGCATCCCACCCAACCTGAGCTGTGGTGGAGTCACTGGGGGCCACTAGCTGGTGGATTATGGATTGGCACCAGTCCACAGACCACCCCTTTTGAGTCGCACTGACGTACAGGACACAACGGCATTAGGATACAAGCACATTTTTTCCTAAACTCAATACATTACAGAGGAGTGTGCAGGAACTGTTTTCAGAGGCAGGTGTGTATTCATCATCACGTCAAGTTTTGCACCCTTACGTTGCTACATAAAATTAGTGCTTATTTACCTTGTCCTCCCTATTTTTTCGTAATTTTTATTACCTGCCCCACACTTCACACCTTTTAAATTAGACAACAGGTCCAATTAAGCCTGTGCAAATATATACTGGGAAACATACAAGCTCCTTGGAAAATGTTAACCTTTTAAAAATGTGCTTGGTATAAACATGACACCTGAAAAGCTTCTTGTGACATTCTAGTAAGGTAGTAATACGCCTCCGACAACTGCCACCCCACAAATAAGATTAACTGTTAACACCGATAACAAAGGAATGCCCTAAATACTATTTAAATAGTCTTCTAAATAGGCATCTTGTCCGTGGAAGCAGTTATGCTTCAAAGTTCTTGAAACTGCTCCATATAATGAGTGCAAAAAATAATAATGATGGGGAAATAGTCCACGTTTTGTACAAAAGAAATATTAGCGCAGAGTTCAAGTTTTGTCTTACGTATAATCAACACATTTAAGGTTTTTGAGCAAGAAGAAGAGAACAGATGAAGCAGAGAAGAATGGAGCAGGATCTATCACTCCCCAAATCCTAGGAATTTTAGTTCATAAACACACTTGCCGGTGGTTGTGGGCAACCATCTACTTGATGTAAAGAACTTAATTTCAGTATAAACTGGCTCTGGGCAGCGCCGTTGATGCTGCAGCTTTGAGTTGTAGCAGCTGTAATTGTGAATATTTCTGAGATAGTGAAACATGGTGTCCAGTTTTCTATTGCATTTTTTCAAGTGGAAAAGTTTAACTGAATGGTTGACACACAAGTGGTGGAAAGAATTTTGCATATGCCAATTTTTGTAACCTTTTTACTTTGAACTACACTCCTTATGAGATATTGCTGGATAGAAAGCAAATCTCTCAGATCACTGCTCAAAGGTACCAGAGAGTTTTCGCTCAACTATCACATGCTTCTGTCTTATTTTCAGGTGGTCTTTGGAATCTCAGTAGTTTGTGCTTCTTTCCCTCACTATCAACCAGGTTGCATCTATCTGTGGTGGGTCTGTCTAAGATCAGGTACTCCCTAAAAGTGTGTTTCCCCCCGTTTCGTTTCATTTCGTTGCAAATGCTACTACACAATAAAGATCCGTGGGAGTTAATGAATCCTCTCCCCAAGTGGTAAATGCAAAAATTTGAAAAGTTTGCAAAGAGGATTAGGCATGTCACCTGTTGTCCAGGAGCTAATGCCCAGGCACTGTCCTGACTTCCACCCAAAACAAGATATCAGAGGCTCTTACTTGCATGTATCAGAATCACATTCTTCCAGCTGCACAAATGTTTCAGTTTGACTAATGGGACGTTCTCCCCTCTCCTCCCCCTGTGTGATGTTCTGGGGGTTCTCCAGATCCCCCATAGCATAGGAGTGCACAGGGGAAGAGAGGGGAGAAGTCCCATTGAACTAGCTGGACTTGTTGCACAGGCTCCTGCTAGCACACCTACTTAGATGAATTTGCTCCTTTGTGTTCACGGCAGGCATTTTGTGACTGGCACCCTTAGAACTCCCTCAAAATTCAAAATGTGCCCACATGCCCAAAGAGGCTGGAAATGACTATGTTAAGGATAGCAAAGCATATATTTCATGGTGAATCCTTATATAAGTGTGTGGTGGTGGTGTCATGATATTTTAGTTGTGTCCCCTATAATCATATGTAGCAGCTCAGCACAAGAGAATACAACAACCATGGACTGCCAGGGGCAAGATGAACTGCAGGAAACAGCACTGGCCAGCAGAAAGACAGGCAGGTTTAGGAAGGAATATGGCCAGGACAACTGAGACTAGGCTTGGGAAAGGATCTAAATGAAGGCTGAGGACAGGGTAAAGGAGGCCAAACAAACAGTCCAGTATTGGCAGTCCAGCTACTGTCAACACAAGCTGCTGACTAACCTTACCAGCTGCATGTTCCTGCTTCCTTTTATACGTGCTGCTGATAGACTTTGCCCCTTCCTCAAAAAAATAAATAAATAGGGATCCTCCAGTGCCCTTAGATGAGCCTGCATCATGAACACACTTCAAAAGCATTTCCTGATCATATTCTCGGGGGGGGGGGGCTGTAATTAAGAGTCGGCTTTCTTCCTACTTCAATATTCAGAGAGTGACACCTCCAGCAGATTCTGCACCATTAAACCTGATGGAATTTTATCATTCGCTCCAAAGCATTCAGGTCAAATCTGTGGGCGGAGGATTTGACATAGGGTTTCTCAAAGAGCAGAACATTTAACTTCTCTGTAAGTAAAATCCCTGGTTTTTAATCAGAAAAATTAGTCATGGCACCTATTTACCTCACAGCAAGAAAATGTTAACATTTGCTTATTAATGCTTTTGAAGCGTGTTCAGGGTATAAGAAAACACTTTAAATGCTAATGTTTGGTCTGTTGCTGCACTGAACTGTTGCCAGTGTGGAACTGTACATTCTTGCTTAAGCAGTTTTTAGAAATCAAAGAACCAGATGATTTGTTTTATTTATAATTTATATACTGTCTTTCTTCCCAACAAGGGTTTCCATGTGTGCTCTGTATAAGCCTCCTGTTAAAAATAACATTAAAATGGGGAAAGAGTATGACACAGTTAATAACTGTAAGGCACCACTCCACAAGACTGGCAAGCTTAAGTGCACGTAATGAGTCCAGAACCATCATCTTTAAACGAGGTCAATTGTGACAGCAAAAAAAAGGCCACCATCCATGCTTCATTCAAAGAAGCCTTTGCACATGTCAGCAAAGTAAACTGGCAAATTGCCTCCACCCCTTACTCATCTGCTCCCTCACATCAGCCATGACAACCAAGGTTTTGAATTCTAATGGTGATTTCATTTGGCAGTGAGGGCCAATTCACATTTTAGATAGAAAGTATTTTTGCTGCATATGCATCAGCATTCACAGTGACAAACATCAGCAAAGCACAACATTGAGATGTGGATTTGTAAATACAATAGTCAGTGTGGTGCAGTGGACAAAATGTTGGAAGACCTAAGTTCCAAATTCACTTGCACACTTCACTGGGAGAACTTGGACCAGTTACTGTCTTTTAGCCTGAACTACCTCACAGGCTAAGGGACACAGGTGGCGCTGTGGGTTAAACCACAGAGCCTAGGGCTTGCCAATCAGAAGGTCGGCGGTTAGAATCCCTGCGATGGGGTGAGCTCCCATTGCTCGGTCCCTGCTTCTGCCAACCTAGCAGTTCAAAAGCATGTCAAAGTGCAAGTAGATAAATAGGTACCGCTCAGGCAGGAAGGTAAACGGGGTTTCCATGCGCTGCTCTGGTTTGCCAGAAGTGGCTTAGTCATGCTGGCCACATGACCCAGAAGCTGTACGCCAGCTCCCTTGGCCAATAAAGCGAGATGAGCGCCGCAACCCCAGAGTCAGTCACAACTGGACCTAATGGTCAGGGGTCCCTTTACCTTTACCTTGGTGCAAGGATGAAATTTATTTGGCACTGGGTGCATGGAGAAAAGACAGGATTCCAAATCCAATGGAAAATAAAATAAGATTTACTTTAAAAAGCATTGTAATTTGGTTGAATGTTAAGATGGAGGCTAGATCATAAATAATTGACCACCACTAAATTAGATGCAATTAGGATGATAAGTGAGATTGAGGGAAAACCTTAAACCTTTGGGAGAACTATTAGATTATATTCTAAATGAATGGGACATAAGAATGTAAACAAGATGATAAATTGCGGGCAAGAATTGACAAAGATGCAAGTGGGAGCGGAAGACGTGAGGGAGTCCAAAGAAGTTAAGAAATTATGTTATGATATATGTTACATTGTTTATTATATTTGCATTTATGTTTAAAAATCTTAATAAAAATTGATTTTAAAAATAAAATAAAATAAAATAAAACAGACATGGGGAACACACACTGGGATTCTCAAACCAACTGGGGGCTCTCCACTGCGTGTTTACAGACACCCAGCTACATTTTACACTCTGCTGTCTACATCAGTATAGCATAGCATACATAGCAACCACCCATAGTTTTAGTATAAACCTCATATGCTCCAATCTGAAAATCCTTTGGCAACGGCAGAGTAGGGTAGGTGGGACTTCGCAACTGAAATGTCATTTGCAAATATGTGAGGGTCGTTGTTCATACCTGATGCCTATCTCCTCTTGACCTGATGAGTCTGTGCCTGTCCTTGCCCAGGGGACTCACACCAGAGCTTTGTTGTGGGGGGGGGAGGGGCCGAGTGTTTTCGGGCAAGTGGAGCAGGAAGGTGACTTTTGGACAGCGTGTTGAGTTGGGTGTTGATGCCGCTGGTCCCAGTGCCATCAAGACATTTCTTGTAGATGACAGGGAATCTAGGAAAGCAGCGAGTAACATGGATATCAGTCGTGATTGGCAGGCTGGGATTCCTTCGCTTTCTCCCCACCTCCCCTTGTGTTAATGCATTGGAGGGCACACGTCTATTCTAGGCACACTGAATAGCCTTAGTAATGGATATGTTTAACTCGCATGAACTCAGGCTGAGCTGAACAGCTTGTTGAGACTGTATTGCTGAGAGATCACATCTCTTGAAGGACAGAGGTGTGCTTTATCCCTTAACAGTCTTACACACTGACCACCTAAGTGTTAGTACTGAATAAGGTGAGGGAGGAGAGATTTGAAAAGAAATGTGCTGTTTAAAATATGTATTTATGGCATACAGTGGTCCATATACCTGAACTTCTAACTTATAGCACTTCGTATCACAACTTGAGAGACACAGTGGTTTGATTTTCTAGTGTGTTGTACTACTGACTATGTAGATCTGTTGCGCCATTTTGTCATGGAATAATATATGTGACAATGCTCTTGGTTCCTTTTTCCCATCAGGATTTTGGAAAATCCTAAAAGGTTTGTACAGTATATGGAATATAGCTAATAGTCTTGAAAGACCTACATTGGCTCCCAGTACGTTTCCGAGCACAATTCAAAGTGTTGGTGCTGACCTTTAAAGCCCTAAATGGCCTCGGTTCAGTATATCTGAAGGAGCGTCTCCTCCCCCATCGTTCTGCCCGGACACTGAGGTCCAGCTCCAAGGGCCTTCTGGCGGTTCCCTCACTGCGAGAGGCCAAGTTACAGGGAACCAGGCAGAGGGCCTTCTCGGTAGTGGCGCCCACCCTGTGGAATGCCCTCCCATCAGATGTCAAAGCGATAAACAACTACCTGACATTCAGAAGACATCTGAAGGCAGCCCTGTTCAGGGAAGTTTTTAATATGTGACATTTTAGTGTATTTTTCATCTTTGTTGGAAGCCGCCCAGAGTGGCTGGGGAAACCCAGCCAGATGGGCGGGGTACAAATAATATATTATTATTATTATTATTATTATTATTATTATTATAGTTCTGCAGCATCTTAAATACTTAACAAATTTATTGCAGCAGTCGTTTTTGTGGATCAGAGCTCACTTCATCAGAATATAATGGTCAAGTTCACAGTAGGATGGTTCAGCTGCAGTTAACATAGCTCTGGGGAAATATTGGAGATTTTCTAAAAATTAGTGGTATCAGGAGAAAGGCTGACCTTCCAACAGCCTGGGAGGCTGCTTCCACACAAGATGTTTAGTGCAGAGTTGTCATGCTTCAGTCATTCACATTTTATGGGACATCCAATTATCATCATCCAGCATTATCCCTGTGGTTCTTGTGTCTTTTCTCAGACTGCAGAAAAGTGGAAGGGTAGCAGTCTCCATAGGTGTAAATGCCTCTAGCACTACTCTGACATATTTTTAAAATGTCAGAGTTTCCATGTAGGCAGTGACATATCAGGACAGTTAACTTATTACTGTTTGCCACACATTCATTATAATTTTTGTCGTGGGTGCCATTTTATCACTCTAAAATGCACCAAAACAGTCTTTTGTCCATATACATATTTAAAATTAAAATAAAATGCCTCATAATACTATGACATAAATATTTTTTTAAAAAATAATAATAAGTATGATCACTTCCCAAAACCATGATTGGAAAGGGTTTTTATTTTAGCCATATTGATCACTAAAAAAAAATAAAATACTTTAACATTAAAGCATTATAGCACTATCTTCATCTTTTATTTAAAACAAATGCATTCCAAGTCAAATATAGTTCAGTTTCCAGTGATGTGGTATGATTTTATGCATGTTTACTTCCATGCTCTGACTTCATTTGGATTAACTTCCAAGCAACACAGGATTGTAGACTTACATCTTCTATTATACAAAAGGACTGTTTTTATTCACGTAATTTATATCCCACCTTTCTGATCCAAAGAGACAGCAAAGTAGATTTCGAAGTTCTAAAACATAGCTGACAATATTGCTGCTTCATCCGACTGATATGTTTACCTTTCAAGAGATGCGCTAACGTTGTGTTGTATATTCACATTTTCTTTATTGCTGCCATGATGGTTTTCCCATGAAAGAACATTAACGCTGTCCGTAATTTTGCATACCTATTATAGGTCCTCTCAATTGTCTTTTCACTAACCAAAAAGTCACAAATATTTCAGCCTTTGCTTGTGGAATGAACATTAACCAGCTTCACATATATATTTTTCACATTTAATGTGAGCATTAAAAAAAATAAATCTCAGCATCGTTCTGTCCAGTATTCAGAGGCAAGATTAGGGAAACCTATAGCAGTATTATACTTCATAATCAAATAAAGACTCTGATTATGAAAGAGGTTAACAATTGCTCATTAACTTTAAATCAAAACCAGGTAAGCAGCTCCCATAGAAATTCTAATCACCAAGAGACATGAATACAACAATTTTACATAGCACAACAAAGCCTTGGCTATCGTAGCAAATCATGTTTGGTTACTTGACCAGTTCTCGATTTGAATTTCACAGTGAAAAGGAGAGGGAATCCCTGCTGCTAGCTAACTTCATGTGAATGTACTGATGGAAACAGAGAGAAATTTCAAGTATCTCCTTTCTCAGTAGACTAATACAGGGAGACTAAGAAATATCACTCATAAAGCTCTTAAGAACCTGTATCTTAAGTGACAAGGACCCATGGCAGATGATGCATAAGCTCAGAAGCCAGAGACTAGTCAACACGTAAACAAAGGAGAGATTGTGTTTACTGTAAAGCAGTTGTGTCTATCTTCTGGGTACAGCTTCTCCTGAGGACAAGAACCCCTTGCATGTCTGCCACAGAACGCTGCAGAGGTGGGGGTGGGGAGGGACGGACATATATATCCATGATTTTTCAAACTGTGTTCCGGGGAACCTGCAGAACTCGGAAACTCATCACAGGTTCCTCAGTTAGGTGAACAATGCCGAACCAAAGCTTGCCCCACACAGCCAGATCTCCCATGCGATGCGCAGCCACGAGGGAGGGAGCATCTGGGTATGTTTGAGGTTGCACTCTTGAGTTCATGCAAGGTAACAGGGAGACCCTTCAGACCTGGCCAGTGCCATATGTGAGTTGAGGGTGAACTCAAGAAAGCACCCCAGAATCATCCACAACGAACACGAGTTCCACAGCAAACATGCTGATGTGAAAAAGGCCTCCCTCTTGTGACTGAAAGCCTCAAAAACTCAGCTCCTGTCGAATGAAAGACACATTTTCCCACATGTATCTAATCCACTTAGATACTATTTCTTCAGAGGGTGAGCTGCATACAGACATACTGGGGACCAAAATACAGGCAGAAGCAGAGTATTGTGAGATGATGAACCTGCGTAGTATCCAGGAAAATCCTGCTATTTTTATTTTTATTTTTAAATCCTACCCCCAAGAAAAACCTTTGCTTGCATGTTGCCCTCAAGATACTAACAAACAATGGTAATAGAGAACATCTTATCAACAAGAGTGCTCACCCCCTGAAGCTAGAAGTTTATCTGAACAGAAGCAAACACCTTTCTGCTCCCCGCTCCCCACTTGATGGCTGAGACCTAAAGTGGAGGGCAGCATTATAGGGGAATCCAGGGGCCACATACCGGCAGTGACCTTTGCCAAAACGAAAGTAGCCATGGTCAAAATGGCCCCCCCAGGCCTCCTCTACTATCAAAAGTCCTTTCCCTCAATCTACCATAAAAAGCCATTCAGATACAGCCATGTCTCGCAGAATACATTTTGTCAGTGGTTCTAGCACCTGACAATTACGTTGTGCAACATAATTAGAATGAGATATTTAGTATCACGCTGCTCCAGCACCGACTAATAATCTGTTGTGGTTTTAAACATATGAATTTCTCATTTCATAGCACTTTCCCATCAATTGCCTGCTGAAAACAAAAATGTAAAGGTAAAGGTAAAGGTACCCCTGCCCGTACGGGCCAGTCTTGACAGACTCTGGGGTTGTGCGCCCATCTCACTTAAGAGGCCAGGGGCCAGCGCTGTCCGGAGACACTTCCGGGTCACGTGGCCAGCGTGACATCGCTGCTCTGGCGAGCCAGAGCCGCACACAGAAACGCCGTTTACCTTCCCGCTGGTAAGCGGTCCCTATTTATCTACTTGCACCCGGAGGTGCTTTCGAACTGCTAGGTTGGCAGGCGCTGGGACCGAGCAGCGGGAGCGCACCCCGCCGCAGGGATTCGAACCACCGACCTTTCGATCGGCAAGTCCTAGGCGCTGAGGCTTTAACCCACAGCGCCACCTGCGTCCCAAAAACAAAAATGAGCTGCAACCAAAGTTTCCAAAGTGAGCTTTAATGCATACCTCCTGAAAACCAATTCAGGGCCTATACAATCATCAACCTGTGTTCCTGCATATTTCTCAATACGTGTAGAAAAGAAACATTCAACAAGCGCAGCTTCATCATGACATGTTGAACCCGCCAAAATTCACTTTTCTATACAAGCATGAAAAGACAGACTGTCTGTCACTGCATCCTGATCACTTCTACTTCCGAAAAGCTACAGAGACAGTTGTGGATCAGATTTAAAAAGCAATGCTTAATTTGGTCTATAACTACCGCTGTATTATATTATTATTATGTTTATGTTTATGTTTATGTTTATGTTTATGTTTATGTTTATGTTTATGTATTATAATATTATTATTATTATGTTTATGTTTATGTTTATGTTTATTTTGGATACATATGAAGCTGCTGTGCACTGACTCAGATCACAGACCCATCTAATCCAAAGTTTTTTCCTGGTCCTTTTTTTTACCTGAGAGCTTTCAAAGTTTAATTAGAGGAGCTAGAGACTGAATCTGGGACATTCTACATATTTTCCCATACCACATTTGCTTTTTGTTCCATGGGCTGATTCCTAAGTAAATGTGCACATAACTTCAACCTTGATGTATTAATGTCTTCCTCATTAAGGGTGCCCTTTTAGGAGGCAATCATCCTCCACCCACATGGTTCAAACCCCATCCTTAAAAGGGGAAAAGTTTGTGTTCATCATGTACTCATCACATTGCTTTTAAATACCATTTTTTTTCTTCTTCTTTTTTTTGAATGTATCCAAGAAACAGACCTTTGAAACATGCTGTAGATCTTGTGTCCACCAATCTCATTGCTCTGCTTTCCCACAAATGAAGCAATGCACATAAATGATTTTTAAGGCATACTTGAGACATTGAGATATACAAACTTATATTTCATTGAATAGAAACTGTGCAGTGGTGCCATTTTGATAAAGTACCACACCTTGTCCTTTGATATGACATTTATATACCACTGGGACAGAAAGATACTATAGATGAAAAGGACTCCTCTGCTTTCAGCTGCATGAAACAGAGAATTCCACAGGGCGCAAATGCTTCATATATAGAAAGTGTCAGGTTCACTCAGTAGCATCTCTACGTAAAGGTATCACAGGTAACAGTGCTGAGGGGTGGGTTGGGGGCAGGCCCTTTGAGGAGCTGCTCCCTGGGGGTAGATAATTCTAGATTAGACGGATCAATAGTCTGACTTAAAATTATGAAATGTCATATATTAGGAGACAGGCAGGATAGCTGTGGCTGTGGCCCTGCCCTGCTTTGCATTTGATCATCCTAGATGCTATTTAAAAGTATCTCAGGTTCAGGCACCACTGTAATCCACAACAGAAAGTATCAGAGAGAAAATTAAGGACTCTAGAACTAATTTGCCTTGTCGCACAATCCCCTTGTATATGAGGGAACTGTGGGGGAGAGGGACAGTAACAAACTCTAAAGGGTTTCGAAACAACACACAACCAAAATGTTTTTAACAAGTGCATTAGGATTTACCTGAGTGTCCTTTAATGTTACTTGGAGTTCGTAGTTCTTCAGAATCCAGTGCCTGCGTAAATGTTGCAAGGCTATATGAATTGCAGGTAACACACCTGCTGTTAGGTTACCATGCCCTGTAAAATGACTGACAGGTAAAAGCCCAAGAATGGATATGAGAGTGCGAGGTCGAGCAGTAGGTCGCTCCTCCGAACATCTGATCATTAGCAGCGCGCAAATTACCAGAAGGCCCGTCCTCCATTTCCAAGTAAACATATTCCTCAGACTTCCTCTCTGACTTCCTCCCTCGCTTTAGAGCTTTCATCTCTAGAGCAAACAGGCCCCAGCTTGTCTGTCAGTCTGACATTTTGAAGTTGCTACTTCCTTGGGCTGCTGTGTCTCTCTAAGAACAGAGCTAATTGTTATTAAAGGATAAACTGCTCTCCAAGGCTGGATTTTCCAATTTGGACAGTAATCCTGCTCACAGCAGTGCTGCTGTGAATCAGTTCCTCACAAGAATAATTCTTGAGGCAAACTGTTCTGCCAAGTCTAATTTTAAATATTTGTCATTTTGGACATTTTGCTAGCACAATTCATCACCCCCTAGTTGACAAATTTATAAACATATTAGAATAATAATTCTTCAGGATACAGATTTGTCTGTTCATGGGAATTTTCATATTTTAAAAAATCATTTTTGATGTTTCTGCACATCAGCAGGCGTGCAATATTGTACGAAAATGTGTGCATACCACCTGCTGACTTCTTCACATCAAGCTGCTGCTAATATTTCTCTAGCTACAATGGGAAGAGCTCCGCACCAAACATGGCAGTCTCAAGCCTTTATCTTCCCTCTTGCTGCTGCCAGCAAGCACTGCAGCTCATCTGTGCAGGCTGTTTAATGGCTCAAGCTTCCAGCTTGCTAACAGGAGAATCTTATTTCCCACATGGTCACCATTTACTTTGGCCTGTCGTTTCCTGCTTACAAAAAAAAGTATAAGGAAAGGGGTTGTTGGTTTGTTTTTAAATGCCTTGGTGAGAGAGCCTGAGATCTGCACTTGCTTGTGTGGCCATACGCTGCTTCGCTCTTCTTCACAGGGATTATGAAACATTCCCTGGTTACATGACTACATACTAATTTTCCCATCAGGATACTTGCCTGAGCAGAGAGGAGAATGAAAGTTCCCTGGGAAACCACACATTTAGGACATACAGGTTTCAAGCTGGCTGGTTTTACAAACTCAATTATCTTCTCTTAGTATTTAAGGCAACTGCACTCCTATACACACTTACCTGGGAGTCCATCCCAGTGAACTCCAAGGGGCTTTCTTCTGAGGCTGTGCACACCCTACTCTGAAGCACATTCTTTCCCGTGAAAGAATTCTGAGCACAGGAGTTTGTTAAGGGCTGCTGGGAACTGTAACTCTGTGAGGAGTGAACTACAGTGTCCAGAACACTTTGAGAGAAAGATGCGCTTCACAGGTGCTTTAAAGGTGTACTGAGTACACGGCCTGAGTGGGCATGTATAGACTTCCACTGTGGACAACTGAGACCTGATGAAAGGCATGCAGAATAAAGTCACCGGCACTGGGTTCCACATAGCTAAATTCACACGGTATTGGTATGCAAGCCATCCATGGCTCTGGAGCACTTTGCACAGACTTGCTAATGCAGCAAATGTAAGAACCAACAGCCTGACTTATACATGATGCCAGTCAGAGAGAATCCCACATGGATAAGTGTTTTGTTAAGTTTCTCTCTTTCTCTCACACTACCACACACAAAACCACTTATAAACTGTGCAATGATGTGGCATGGAAGATTTTCTGTTTAGACATGCATAGGCTCATAAAATTAATTAGAAACATAATGAATAGATACACTACCAGTCAAGTTGGGCACTGGGGATTTCTTTTAGCTGTCAGATTTCAGTATCAGGGTCATAACTGCATTCAATTATGTGTTCAATGGGCAATGTTGTCATAACTATAAAAGTTTTCAAGCAAATGTAATTTGAAGTTTGCCAAGCAAGACAGGATCGTGACATCACAGCTTCTCTTTCAATGCAGGCATTAGTAGAAATGTGAGGTGCTATCTGGCATGGATGTACAGAAGAGACCAAATAACTATTTCTTCCTATATACATAAAAATGTAAGGCAGTCATCATGCAGCCTCCATTGGAGGATTTGTAGTGCCTCATCAAAATCCTAGAGTTGCATGAACACAGGGCAGGCAGGGTTGGCGATAAATGTGAGAAGGTGCAATAGCCTACCATAAATTCACCTAGTCTGCCATACATCTGCAATAAAAGAGAAAGAAAAGTATCCACACTCTTTACCCATACAGTGGTACCTCGGGTTACAGAAGCTTCAGGTTACAGACGCTTCAGGTTACAGACTCCGCTAACCCAGAAATAGTACCTCGGGTTAAGAACTTAGCTTCAGGATGAGAACAGAAATGAGGTGGCAGCGCGGCGGCAGCAGGAGGGCCCCATTAGCTAAAGTGGTGTCTCAGGTTAAGAACAGTTTCAGGTTAAGAACAGACCTCCGGAACAAATTAAGTTCTTAACCCGAGGTACCACTGTATTCCTGACTGCATGTACTGATATTCTGTGCCTTTAGCAACTGGATACCAAGTTCCTACCTGGGTTTTGCCATACCCTCAGGGAATACCTTGGGCAGGCTACAGCCTTCCCACTTGTAATATGGGGATAGTAATTATAGAGTTGTTTTAACCTTCACTGAAATAACGTGCTTAAAGCAAACACTGGGGAGGGGAAATGTACAATTGTTAAAAGCAGCATATCTTATGGGGAAAGGACTGCAAACTTCTTATCCTCAAAAGGCCTGTTATGTCAAGACAAGATCTTTGTGGCCTGCAGAAAACTGCAGGCTGACCAGAATAGGCAGGAGAGAGAAAGTCCAGTTTAGAAAGGAATAGAGTCCCCATCCTCCTCATACCTAATACTTTAGGTTGCTCACCTTAATGAACTAACAGGTGACAACAGAGCTAACCAAAAGGCAGCAAACAGAACAGAATAAACGGCAAATGGATCAACAATGGCCACAGGATCAAAATCATGATGCCAGAAAACAATGTTTCAGTCTTTCCTAATCTGGTAGCCGCCACATGTTTTGGACAACAACTCTCAACAGCCCCAGTCACCAAGCTAGGCATTACTGACCTGCAGCAATTATTCTTTTTAGTACAGGTACTGACTGGATGACTGTTGGCAACATATTTGATTCTGAAATTAAAGAGGAAACCCTGTTAGATTGATCAAAAATACAGTCAAATCAAAACTGGAGGGGATTTTTTTTGTTCAATATCAGTCAGGCCATATTGGGATGCAGCCCTGAACTTCATTTTAGAACCCTATCTAGGGACCCAACTACATTTATTTATTTTACCTTATTTCATTTATATCCCACCTTTTCTCCAATGAGCTCAAGGCATCCCCACTCCCAATTTTATCCTCATAAAAGCTTCATAGCCAAGTGGAGTTTGAACTTGAGTCTCCTGCTTGCTAAGATAGTTTTTCTCCAATTAGAGAGAAAACGTGCAACCAGGTATGTACTTCATTAACCACAGGTTTCTCCCAAACAGCCAGCACCAGGCATCATGGGTTCCAGGCAGGAATGAAGCAGAGCACCCCTTTATAGATACTGTACTAATTCCTCCCCAAAATGCATGACATTTTGCACATAAGCAAAAACAGTGCTAATATATGCAACACCATGCCCCTGATTCTAAATATGTACGGGTTTCTGTAACTGTGCCATAAACATGAAACCAAATCCTCAATTTACTTTTCTCTCCAAATGGTGTACAGGATTTTCATAAGGCCTTAATCATGCTTTACATAGAAATTAACGCAACTGCGATAGATTAGGTCCTGATTTAGAAACATGGCCATATTATTTTAACTTTCTTTTCAGTGCTATTGATTAGTAGAAATACAATTATTTGTAAGCGCATGCGAAACCTATTTGCTTGCAAGATGAAAAATGCTGCATTCTGTTCGTGTGCTGCTAAATTTAATCTCTTTCATTAACGCATTTGTTACTTCATTAATTCATTTGGGCTTGTAGCCCATCCCACCCCAAAACCTTCGGATGGATAACTTTTTTAAAAAAAAATCTCTGTACCTCTTTAGCCTTGCCACCAAACATGACCCTGAACAAAAATGGTGTACAATGCTTTTGAATGAAAAATTCATTAAGCCAATTTAAATATTGAGTTTAATTCACTGAAATGGAACAACTTCAAATTCAGGCACCGCACTGAAAATGACAGCATGTCACAAATCATTTTTAAGATAAATTTATTTCACATTCAATATTTTCTGCACAGTGTTTAAAAGATCCTTGCCACAACCCTGCACACATTTAGGGTGTTTACATCCCAATAATTAAGAGCTAAGCAGTCTGTATGCGGATTTCAGCCTTTGAGTTCAACAGCCCAGTACTGGAGCACATTAAAGGTAAAGGTAAAGGGACCCCTGACCATTAGGTCCAGTCGTGGCCGACTCTGGGGTTGCAGTGCTCATCTTGCTTTATTGGCTGAGGGAACTGGCATACAGCTTCCAGGACATGTGGCCAGCATGACTAAGCCACTTCTGGCGAACCAGAGCAGTGCACGGAACCGCCGTTTACCTTCCCGCCGGAGCGGTACCTATTTATCTACTTGCACTTTGACGTGCTTTCGAACTGCTAGGTTGGCAGGAGCTGGGACAGAGCGATGGGAGCTCACCCCGTCACTGGGATTCGAACCGCCGACCTTCTGATCAGCAAGTCCTAGGCTCTGTGGTTTAACCCACAGCGCCACCCATGTCCCGTATTAGAGCACATTACTTCAGAGGAAAGAGAGCTGGTGCGTCTCTTTTCTCTTTCCCCTCTCCAAGTGTCCTCCTGAACTTTCCTGGAAGGAAGCTGATCAAGCCACCACTTCTCCTGAGCAATGAGCTGTCATTTCCAGCGCACACTCACTGCTTGTCCCATTGGCTTCAACCTATTGAGCAGGACGATGCAACACTACTTTCCTGCTGAAGTTCCTGCAGGGGTAGCCTTATGCTCTGTGAGTAGGTACATGTGAATTACTACCAGAGTCCTAAATTCAAAGCCTAACTTTTTGTTCCCTAGTGTGTTAGTACACGTGATGTCCTGACAAAATTGGACCTGACGACTCATAAGCCAGTAATAGATCATTCTGGCTATCAACCACACTTTCAAATAATGAGACCGATGTTCTCAAAACTATGGAATGTAAGCCAAAATTTGTCAGGCAACAGGTAGGGCCACCATAAGATCTTGTTATCATCCCAGGAATGGAGGAGAGAGCGCTTGTGTTGATGCCTCAACAGAAAAACAAAACCACCTTTTAAAAACAATTTTTATTCGGTATTTAAGAAATAATCTGTACAGTTTACCACTCACAGTGCAATACAAGGCACCAAACACACCCACCCATTACAACTCAGTTCAGGTAAGCACAGCATATCACTTCTTCATTCATTCCTTATGTAATGGAGAAACTAATAAATGGACGATATTAACCTTTCTGCACATAGAAACCTCTGACAAACTTCTTTTAACAGCAATCACTATATATTGAGCAATTTATAATGTTTAATAAATGAACCCTAATGCAATAAAGCAAGAATATATTAGCAGTATGTGATTTTTACACTGCTGGGTAACTCCACTTTGCAGGAACAGGTCTCAAGAGATCTAGCACCACGGACAGCTCCACGGTCATTATTTCTTTTTGTATTTGCATCTTATTTCCTATATGTATATCATTTTTTGCCTTGTATAGAAGAAGAGGGCAGGATTCGACTAAGTTGTTGCATGAGCAGAATGAGGTATGCTCATGCAATGGGCTTTCCCCCTTTTCTTCCCTCTGCACCCCCTAAATCTGTTCTGTAAGGCTGGTGAAAATCCACCATGGGTTTGGGGGCACACATAGGAAGAGAGTGGGGGAAAGTCCCATTACGCAAGTTGACCTTGTTCCACTCATGCATACCCACTTAGCGTTACACTGAAACCCACCCATGGTGTCAGATGTTTTAGCCACAAGATCTGCCTTTAACCCTAGCCTGCAGCAATAGGACCCACATTTTCTGTTAGGGGGCATCATTTGGTATTCCTACATTTCAGGGGGTTGGACTAGATGACTCTTGTTGTCCCTTCCAACTCTACAATTCTAGGGCAAACAAATTCATTGGGGAGGAAATAAAAGATACAGTCTTGCTCTTGGCAGTACTCAAGATTAGACTGTAAAATACACTGTGCACTTTAAGAGCAATTGTTCTGAAAATAAATCTATACATTACCTATATCGACCCAGGTCAAAAAGTCACAGCGTTTGGTTGTTTTATATCAGGGGTGGCCAACTCTCAAGAGACTGCGATCTACTTTCAGAATTAAAAACAGGCAGTGATCTACCCCCGTTTTCGGGGTGTTCAGCTCAAGGTTGTTGAGCTTTTTTTTTAGGAAGGAGTCCCATTCTTTAGGGGTTTAAAAAAGCTTTTTTGGGGGTACTTCTATTTTTGGGGGGTTAAAGGCAAGGGACAAAGGGGTAAGGTCACTCACAATAAGATCGCTATGGATGGAAACAGCAGCATAGAGAAAGCTCCGTCTTCCCTTCCAGAGATCAAACAACAATGGAGGGTGGGCCGAGGGGGCGGGGCAGGAGTCAGTTTTAGTGACGCTAAGAAAAGGGAGCCAGAGATTGACCACGATCTACCAAAACCTCGCGGGGATCTACCAGTAGATCGCAATCAACCTGTTGGACATCCCTGTTTTATATAAATGGGATTGTGTCCTTGGCATAGATACCTACTGAACAGGTTCATCTGATAAACTTTTTTAATAGGTATCTATGCCAAGGGCACAAGTCCATTCAGAGTGAAGTACAAGTCAGTTAGCAAGCAACAGTGCATTCCTGGGAAGTAATTGGTGGAAAGTAAATACAAGGGAAGGCAATGCCCCCACCCGTGTCATCCATTCATATACACAACCTCTTTATGTTAGAAAAAGGTTTTACCAAAAGAAAAAAATGAGACATGCAGTGCTGGGTGTCACTGGCTTGTGCTAACACCCCACCAGTTGAAGACCAATGGTGTAAGATTGTGCATGCTCCCCTACAAGGCCACCAATCATGGTAAGCCATTTATACGTGGAGAGACTCACACTCATGCGCTTGTCACATGTGACATGGCTCTCAGAAACTATACAGTTCAGTTTCCTACATCATAACTAGCTTCTTATAGTAAAAAATTCATGTGGCAAATACTGAAAAAGACGAGATAGCTACATCTCTTCATAAATGCAAAACCTGCTTAATGCCTAGAACACATGCTTCCTTCCTTTTCCATATTTCCATTAGCTCAACTTGTACGTTTTTTGCTATTAATAATATCTGTTTAACATCAGTAAATGATGTAACAAGCATGAGACTACTCAGAAGATCAAAGTCTGCCTTGGTATTTTACAGGATTTCTTCCCTGGAGTACAAAAAAAAAGGTGCTTTTTTTTTTTTAAAGGATGTTACTAAACCTTCATGCTCCACTTGGAAAAAGGAGATCCAAACACAGAAGCATCTTCCATGCATGGATCTCTGTCAGTGGATCGGAAACCTATGGCTGAACATGAACATTCATTCAGATGCAGATGTCGCCTCACTGCATTTAGCAATACACACATTCAGATGTGCAACCCATCCACATTCTACAGCAACTAGAATCAGAATTGCAGAGTTGGAAGGCAACACAAGGGTCATTTAGTCACATAACTACCTGTATACACAACTAAAACTGGAATGGGAGATCAACAAAAAATGCATTTTCCTTAATATTGAAACATGACAGAAAGATTATATATACTTAAACTTCTCAAAGATCACAAGTAGCTCAATTCCAACAGTAATCATTATCTGTTCATTCGATTCTATGAATCTATGAATTAATGCATCCTAAACTAATGACTGGAATCTGAATGTGTGACCTAACTCCGGGGACAGCCTCATCTGAGGTTGATGTCAATGAGATATTTAAGTTCTGCCTGTGGTGTTGTGTCTGTGATGGTACACTCACACGTGCACACTCTCAGCTGATGCTACTGTTATCAACCAAGGAATGCATGTGAGAATCAGTCTTGGGTCTCACTTTTCCAAAACTCCACATTTTGCAGATTGTTTGGAACCTATGCATGACTGCTCAAAAGTAAGCACTATTAAGTTCAATTGGATTTACTACCAGGCAAGCAGGTCTAGGATTGCAACCTATATCTTCTCATATATGCTTACAAATGTAACCTTTATAGAAACATACTCCTCCTTATTTGAATTTTAGATTGTAATGAATGTTTTCAAAATCCCAAATGCTTTTCAAGTAAATTTGACTTTTCTTCATCTGACGTATGAAGAAATAAGCATTGCCTGCCTACTTGTTACCATTGCAATCTCATTTTCAAGCCATCCATTCAAATAATTCACACCAAAGGTGATAATTTATAGACAAATATTTATATTTGTACAAAAATAAGTATCATAATCACCCTGCCTTCAGTTTTCTACAGATAAGGAATTACAGTCTTGCTATGACCACAGCTGTACCCTTGCTCAACACATAAATTCCACATAAGATGGTTATTTTAAATGCTACTGTCCCTTGATTTCCTTTCTAAGCAAATGTGGAAAGGGCATTACGTTGAACGATGCAGAAAATATTTAAATAAAACCAGTGATTTAAAAACCAAAAGGTGCAATGAAGTATATGACAGCGAAGCATGTTCCTTTGCTCCTGATTTGTATTTCTAACAAATACCAAGTGCGAAATGGAAGAAGCCTACATGGTGTCACCTTAAGACAAATTTTGGACGAGGACAGTTAACCTTTCTTCTCAGTAGTCACCAGTGGCGTAGCGTGGGTTGTCAGCACCCGGGGCAAGGCAAGTAATTTGCGCCCCCTAACCCGTGGATTTGCGCCCCCTAACCCGTGGATTTGCCCTAACCCCAGATGTTGCGCCCGGTGCGGCCGGCCCCCCCTGCACCCCCCACGCTACGCCACTGGTAGTCACTCTTTACAGCAGGGTTATCTTGGCAGTGATCGTCAGGCATAAGTATTACATAAGAAACTGCTGCCACCTTCAGGAAAGGTCCAACATTGAATCAGCATTTATTTGCCGCAAACACGTTTGCTTGAATTGTGACCAAAAAATCCAAGCACAAAACAATAAGCCTCCAACGTGTCCGCAACAAAGCCCCTCGATAACTTCGTGTGAATGATCAGGAAAGGAAAACTGAACAGCCTAAGGAATTCTCTGCTGAGCGCTCTGCAACGGTCCCTTGCCCTTGGCCCACCCAGCCTAAGCGCACAAGATGTGTTACCCAGCATTTACAGGAAGTATTATGCATGGCAGACAAACGACAACGACGACGAGGGGGGGACTGCAAAATTAACTCTTTCTGGGCACTGGCTGATTGGTTTTGCACAACCGACTGATGAAAGAATGCCAGCCAAATCCTCGCGCACTTTTCCTCTCCATCCCTTCCCCGTTTCCCAACAAGCTTCTCTGTGTCTTGTGTGCCACCGTACCTGCCAACCAGCTAGCGCGAACTGAGACAAGAGAGGAGAGTGCGCCAAGAGGAGCGCAAAGGAGAGGACGCTCCGAAGGGGGCAGCGTGTCCACGGATCACAGCAGCTGCTCCTGAAAGACGGAGGCGCCGGCATCCTCCTCTCTTTGCCCCCTCGCATCGCTAAAGGGGGGGAGGGGAAGCCACCCCACCCGCTGCATCCCTCTCCTGCCTGCCTCCCCCTTCCCTGCTAAGCGCTAGAAATCCGACTGGCCTCCCGCTCGCCCTTCAGGAGTTCACGGAGAGCATCAAGTGGCGCTCCAAGTACGCAAACGCTGCAGCTCAGCTCAAGCTCAGCTATGCGGGTGGCCAAGCGCCTGCTCGCAGCTCGCCAACCACAAATCCCTGACGCGCATCTGTTGCTTAAATAACGGGCGGCGCTTTCTCGGCACGCCAAGGGCTGCAGGTTTGAGGCCAGGCTGCTGGGCCAGGAAGCAGCTGCCCGCGGGAAACCAGCTGCAAATTCGCTAAACACCAGCCTCTGGTGGCGTGGTGGAAGCCAGGCCACTGAGCATGTCAAAAGGGGTGGGGGCAGCGCGAATCAGATCCGAAGTGATTCCGTTCCAAACAGCTGGAAGTCTCTTCGAAATGCCTTTTTTCCGCCTCGCATCGTTTCCATCCAAGGCCAGCCTCTGCTGCTGCTGCTGCAGACTGGCAGCGGGGGGAAAGGGCTCTGGAGAGGTACACAAACACGGATCGGAGTGATTCCCTTTGAAACAGCTGGAGTCCCTTCCAACATGATTTCCTCTTTCCCTTTTGGACTCGCACAGCTTCTGCCCAGGGCCAAGAAGCACTGCTTCTTGCAGCATAGCATCTAAATTATATATGCATTTAAGGCACCAAGGAGGAACCCAAACAGGAACTCGAGTGACTCCATCTAAACGGGTGGCCTCCCCTTGGAAGCACTCATCGTGCCATCCCATGCCAAACAGCCGGCTGCAGGTCGGCATCCAAGGCTCTGGCAGCGGCAGGTCCCACCTTCTGCCCCATCCATCAGGCGTGAAGGCAACGGGACTGTGTCGCCCTCCCCCCACCGAAAGGTGCCCGGCGCTGGCCACGCCGAGAGAGCCCCCTGCCGCCCCACTTACCTCGGTGTCGTAGTAGCGCAGGTCCAGCGAGTAAGGGTCGAGCAAGGACTCGTTGAGGATCTGCTCCATGGCCAGTTGCATGGCCGGCAGGACCCCCCGGCCGATCCTGCCCTTCTCCACCGAGTCGCTGAGCGGCATCAAGCCCATGATGGCGATGGGGGTCGTGGCGGCGGCGTTGGGCAGCGACCCCGCCGGCGCCCGGGAGTTGCTTCGCGACCAAGCCGAGGAGACCAGCGGCGGCGGCGGCTGCAGGAGCAGGAGCAGCAGCAGGAGCAAGGCAGAGGTGGTGGCCGCCGCGCTGGGCCGCCGGGGCAAGGCAGGCATCCTGCGGGAGAGGTCAGGGGGGCACAAGCACGAGGGCGCCCGCTGCCCTCTGCCAGGCAATGGCCCCGGCAGGGAGGAAGGGGCGCGCACGCTGCGGCCCCCCCGGCTCTAATCCTCCTGGCAATGGCGCCGGCTCCTTCCTCGGGGCGGCCAAATGGAACCACTAAGCAGCAGCAGCAGCAGCAGCAGCAGCGACGGAGCCGCTGCCCGCCACCCCCGTTTCCCACCCACCCCACCCCCAAGTCCACAAGCGGCGGGCGAGGGCGCCTCCTCAGCCCCTCACTCAGCCGCAGCCAGGCTGGGCGAGGGCGCGCGCTTGCCTCCCTGCTCCCGTGCAGGTTCCGGAGGCGACGCGTAAACGCGACGAGGGCTGAGGGGAGAACAATTGGGGCGGGAGGGGGGTTCTCGGCTCTTCCACAAGGCTGGGGACGCTAGTGCCGCATTCCCCCGGAGCCCTCCCGCCGCTGCCGTGCTTCTCCGTTGCCGCCGCCGCCGCCGCCGCTGCTGCAAGCAGACACCACGCCGCGCCACACAGCGCGCGCAGAGTGGCGCGCACAAACCGGCCAAAAGGGGGGAAACGGCGGCGGCGGCGGCGGCTGGATGCAGTAAGCGAGAGCCCCTCCGTGCGCCCGCCCAAATCCTTCTGCCACCTCTCGGCTGGGCTTCTTCGCTCGCTCGCTCGCCCGGCTCCTGCACTGCCTTCCTCCCCGGCGGCGGCGGCGGCGGCGGCGGGAGAGGGCTGGTCGGCTGCCGCTGGGGGACGGCGGCTCTTCTGCTGAGGAGACGACGCACACCAACGCGAGACGCAGGAGGAGATGCAGGGTTTGGGCACGTCCAGCAGCCCATTGGAAGGCGGGCTGGGGCGGGTGGGAGAGGAAAGAGGGCCGCTGGGGAAGGCGGGAAAGGGACGGCTTGGCGCGAGGCGGGGGGCGCAGCGGCCTCTGCCCCTTTCCTCGAGGCGGTGGCGTGCTGAGGTGCCCCTCTTTTCACACACACGTGACGCACGGATTATTATTATTATTGTTGTTATTATCATTTCTTTGTTTTGGTTTTTCAAAGTTAAAAGGTTGGCTGGGCACAAGCCGAGGGGCGCTTGGGAAAAACTTGAGGCGTTTGGCTGGTGCACTGGCTCCATGTTCTCCTATTCTTTCGTTTCCCTCAGGAACAATGCACTTTTTCCCATTAACTTCCTCTAAACATGCAGAGGTGAACCTGTGCGGCTGTCTTACTCTCCTTTATTCCCACGTCTTGTTCCTAGTCTCATGGCCTAGCCCCCAACTGTCTCCTCCAGGCCTGCGCAAGGCATGGCTTGCCAAGCCAAAGGCAGCCCATCAGCCATGTTTTGAGGCCTGGCAGCACCTCCCTGCTTTCCTGCTCTCTCTCTCTTCCTGCATCTGAGGAAAGTAGCAAAAACAGGAGGCAAATCAAGCTGTGGCAAGGCGCCACACATACTTGGGGGGCTTGTTTGGATTTATTCTGGCTTGGGCAGCAGCACCTCAAGTTCTGTTACCTGAGAGACTTAAATGAATGAAAGATAGCCTGGAACCGTTTTTCCATGCCAGGCATGTGCTCTCAGCCTCTGAACCAAGGTCCCTCCCACATGTCAAGTGTCCTTGGCAATGTGTCTTTGCCTACACCAAGCACAGCATCACTGCACACCATCTGTGTACCGAGGAGAGCCAGTCAGCTCTTCTTTTCGGAAGCAAAACTAGAAGGTTTTTTTGTAGCCTCTGAAAAGCCGCCAGATACAAGCTGGTGGGCTGATCTCAGGTTGTTGGGTCGGAAGCAGTGGCGTAGCGTGGGGGGTGTAGGGGGGGCGGCCGCACCGGGCGCAACATCTGGGGGTTAGGGTTAGGGGGCACAAATCCATGGGTTAGGGGGCGCAAATCCACGGGTTAGGGGGCGCAAATTACTTGCCTTGCCCCGGGTGCTGACAACCCACGCTACGCCACTGGTCGGAAGTCCCCATTTACTGGGCGCTTGCTGCCTTCCCAGTGCTGGGTTTTATAATTCAATACATTATACCCAAAATGCTAATGAATCCTGTACTTTGCTATTAAGATTCCACAGTTTGGAGCACTGTTTCTCAAACCAGCTTCCCGCCAGCTGGAGCCCTTAAACCATTCGCAAACAGAAACAAATACGACACCAAAGAAGCCGTGCTGACGTGAACAGCTGCCTGGAAGGGAAGGAGAGCTGTGAAATGCACCAGGGAAAAGCAGCAACTTCGCTGTGTTATTAAATCATAGAATTGCAGAGTTGGAAATGGCCCTGACGGTCATCTAGTCCAACCTCTTACAATACAGGAATCTCAACTAAATAATACATGAGAGATGGCCACCCAACCTCTGCTTAAAAACCTCCAAGGAAGGAGAGTCCACCACCTCCCGAGGGAGTCCATCCCACTGTTGAACATTTCTTACCATGAGAAAGTTCTTTCTGAGGTTTTCTTGCAACTTGAAGCCATGCTACATGCCTCCAGTGCAGGAGAAAACGAGCTTCATCCTCCATGTGGCAGCCTGGTAGATATTTGAAGATGCCTATCGTATCTCCTCTCAGTCTCCTTTTTACCAGACTTTACTTTACTAAGGCAGTGGTGTGAACATACCCCGGTCACTGGTGACATTTTGCCATGTTGAGAAGGGGCTTGTGCACACTTTAGCCCCTCTATTCACACAGGAGTTGTACGTCCCCACCTCGAAAACACTGATTAGTCTCCAACAACGTACCACGAAGATGCAAACCGCCATGCAAAACCGATCCATCCTGTAAGTTCTGTGTAGAGCTCTATGCACATTGCTTGGCAACAATAAATAATTAGCCTGTGGAATTCAGTGCCAAAGGTAAAGGTACCCCTGACTGTTACGTCCAGTTGCAGACGACTCCGGGGTTGTGCACTAATCTCACTCTATAGGCTGAGGGAGCCGGCGTTTGTCCACAGACAGCTTCCAGGTCATGTGGCCAGCATGACAAAGCCACTTCTGGCGAACCAGAGCAGCGCACAGAAATGCCATTTACCTTCCCACCGGAGCATTACCTATTTATCTACTTGCACTTTGACGTGCTTTCGAACTGCTAGGTGGGCAGGAGCAGGGACCAAGCAACGGGAGCTCACCCCGTCGCGCGGATTCAAACCGCTGACCTTCTGATCGGCAAGCCCTAGGCTCTCTCTGTGGTTTAGACCACAACGCCACCCGCGTCCCTCACTCAGTGCCACAGCATGTGGCAATTGCCACTGTTTGTTTTTGCTTCTAAGAGAAATTCACAGACCATCTAGGGAGTTGGAGTGGGGGAATAAGAAAAACGGGTGGCAAATCAAGTCGTGATAGCCAAATGGATACATGTCCATAGAAAATAAAGAGGGAGGCAATTCCTCTGTACATGACTGTTTCATTCTTCCTATCTACCATGGCAAAAGCAATGGATCAGATCAAAGTCTGATAAGTCTAGCATGCTGTTTGCAACAGTGGCCAAATAGGTATCTCTGGAAGATCACAAGCAACATATAAAAGCAATGGCCACTCCATTGTCTGTCTTCTGCAACGGCATCTCTTTGCAAACAGAATGCTGTACTGATACTGTTGTTGATCTGATCCAGCAAGGCAATACTGTAAGTATTTAATAAATAAATATGTTTCTTACAAATGCAGAATGAGTATCTGTAACACTGCCAGTTCCACAGCCCTCAAGACCCTTCCACTTAACATATGTCCTACATAAAAAATATGAAAACATTCCTGCATACACTAATTCACACATCTGTGCACAAAATTAAAGATTGCCTAGATCCCATTATCTCACAGGTCTACTGTTTTCCACTTTTCAAGCTGAATGAATGCACCCTTTTTGATAAAGACAATATATTTCACAAACAGCCTGGCTTGTTTACAATTTGATATTTTTAAAAGACTTAATTTCATTTTCTCCCAACAACATATGCAACCAGACAAAGTAAACCTGCAGGGGGAAAATGTTAATAGAACATGGCAGAAGTTAAAAAGGTAGACCAAAGCGTTGTAAACTATGTCAGTTGTACTACAACTGCCTTGACATCAGACTTCGTTCTAATATGGAATTCAAATTAGAAAAGACAGAAAAAATATAATTAATGCAATAAAATATAGCTCTGTGTAAAACAGATTGCGTCAAGAACTCGGGTATTTTTAATATAAAAAGTATAAATGGATTGGTAAATTAATGTGGCAGAGTTAATTTGTTTGTAGAAAAACCATTTTGTTTCTATTTGGATTTCTTATGAGTTAAGTTCTAACGGGTGTTGATAAATTAAAAATGACTGAAGGTAGAGTGGGACTGTCAGTTCAACTATACCAAAAGAGTTTGAAATGAAAATAAAGGGAGTATTTTCTGTTTTTATTAGCATTAACAAGAGATAAGGAAGGGTTCGGTTTTAGCCAGGAAGAATGTGAAAGAGGGGGTTAAAATCCTAACAATTAAAAAGAACAAAAAGTTTAAAGACCAAAACATTTGTTGTTCCATAAGTTTTCATGGGCTAGAGTTCACTTCACCAGAAGCATGTTTAAGCACAACAAGTAAATCCTTATAGAACTGTGTCCTTATAAAGTTGAAATGGATGCTGCATTGTCCAAGTTTGATTATTTTGTGGAAACATTCCTTGTTCAGGCTCTGTGTGGTAGAACATACCGTATTTTTTGCTCTATAAGACTCACTTTTTCCCTCCTAAAAAGGGGAAGTATGTGTGCGTCTTATGGAGCGAATGCAGGCTGCGCAGCTATCCCAGAAGCCAGAACAGCAAGAGGGATTGCTGCTTTCGATGCGCAGCGATCCCTCTTGCTGTTCTGGCTTCTGGGATTCAGAATATTTTTTTTCTTGTTTTCCTCCTCCAAAAACTAGGTGCGTCTTATGGTTTGGTGTGTCTTATAGAGCGAAAAATACAGTAGCTACTCCTTAATCTGGCATTATCCCCAGCAATAAGCCTTCACTATTGGGTCATAACTAATAGGCCTCATCCTTTATTTATAGTAGTACCACTATGTGAATGTATGCTGACTCATTATTTTTGCTTCATTTCCGGACATCTTCAACACGATAGAATGGATGCATTCTTGTTGCAGTACTATGTCATCATTCTGTTGACAGTTTGGGAAATGCCCATACACTGCGACCAAGAAGGGTACTGAAGATAAGTAATGAGAATTAATTTAAAAAGCATTCAAGAAATATTAAATAATATTTAAATAATATTTAAATGAAAATATTTTGTCTTGTGGAAGCAGTGGAACAGTAAAAAGAGATAAAAAGCAAGGCGGGAGAAGGATAGAGACATTGTGCTCATCAACACGTGGCAAAACACCAGAAAGCAAACAATTTTTAGCCAGGAAATTCAGTGGCGCTGAATGTAATAATTGCACAAGTGGACATGACAAGAAGGAAGGGACTGAGGAAGAAGTGTAGGTGGCTGTGGTCTGCATATTGATTGTGGGCTTTTAACAGGAGAGAAACCAGATCTGTCATGACTTCACCAATTCTACTGAATTGGTGGGAAGCAAAAAGAAAGGGGGGTGAGTAACAGAGGGAGAAGGGACGCGGGTGGCACTGTGGGAGCCTAGGACTTGCAGATCAGAAGGTCGGCGGATCGAATCCCCGCGGCAGGGTGAGCTCCCGTTGCTTGGTCCCAGCTCCTGCCAACCTAGCAGTTCAAAAGCACGTTAAAGTGCAAGTAGATAAATAGGTACCGCTCTGGCGGGAAGGTAACCGGCGTTTCCGTGTGCTGCTCTGGTTCGCCAGAAGCGGCTTAGTCATGCTGGCCACATGCTGGCTGTATGCCAACTCCCTCGGCCAATAAAGCGAGATGAGCGCCGCAACCCCAGAGTCAGTCATGACTGGACCTAATGGTCAGGGGTCCCTTTACCTTTAACAGAGGGAGGCAGAATCAAGTTATTCTGTAGGTTTCTGAGATTAAGACGATGGTATCATGATGCCAGCAAAATAATTTATAGCTGTTATCCTTTGCTTCAGGAATGCTTGTCCAGCTCCTTTTTGTTTAGATTTACATGCTGCTTTCAGTCAATTTTGAAGGTGGCTTACATTGCAATCATACAATATCCCTCCCCCAATATGTGCCTACTCAAACACTTTGATCTTGCTTGATATTAATAGGTGAGGAGGTCCAAAACACAGGTCTTGTCACACTGAGAGTTTGGCTCCTCGTGAATATGGAGTGAACAGCATATAGTATTTGTGCTTTGGACCTCCTCACCTGTTACTATCAAGGAGAAACCCATATTATATTATGGGAGTGGGGAATTGGATATGGTCAGAGGGCCAGATCTTTATATCCCTATTGGATCACCCAACTGTCAATCAGCAGCTGTCATAATGTAGTGAATGATGCCTCTCAAAGTTCAAAGAAGAAAACTTTAACCACTGATCAGCTGATTGGGAGTTGCAGCAACCCACACTGAAGACATTCTTTCAGCACCAGTCAGGTGACTGGTGCTGAAAGCACACTTTCAAAGGAGCTCCCTGTCACCTTAAATCAACTACAAGACTCTGCACAGGGGAAAACTGAGTGTTTTCTTCTTCCCAAATGAAGCAGCTTGGATTGAAATCCTTAGAGGAAACACATGGGAAGCTTTCTCTGAAGAATTATCCATTTTTAGGAGCACTTCTGCCTCTACAGAAAAAGCATTCCAAACCATTTCCTCCACCCCAATGGTAAACTCCTTAGTGGAGCCAATCCCACCTGATTCTTGGGGCTGTGCTTTGGTGGCTGGTTGATTGTCAGTTGCACAGGGCTCTTTGCAAGCACCAACAATGAGCTGATTGTTGACATTTGCAGATTGTTAATGTGCTCCGAAGGCCCGACAATCAGCTGATCAGTCAGGAGTACAGTGGTACCTCTGGATACAAACGGGATCTGTTCCGGAGCCCTGTTCACATCCTGAAGTAAACGTAAGACGCGACTGTGCGTCTGCGCGTGCACGGGTCGTGTTTCGCTGCTTCCACGCATGCGCGTGATGTCATTCATTACTTCCAGTTGCCACGGAGCTCAACCCGAAAATATTCATTCTGAAGCTACTTCAACCCAAGGTATGACTGTATAAACTGCCTTGCAAAAGTGTTTGCAGGTGCCGCTGACCATATTTCTATGCCATGTGCTAAGAAAAAAATGTAAAGAAACAAGTATTTTTTTTATTCATACAATTTCAACATTTAAAAAATATTGTTTTTGAAAATATATATTTTAAAGTTAGATATTTCATTATGAAACCAGCCTTATTGAACATAAATTCATCAGAATTTATTCTCCACTGCATCAGCAAAACACATGCAGGGACACACAGAGACCGACCCCCCAAGCATTGTTCTTTAGCAAGTTGTTAATGCCAAATCAAATGTGCAAAGATTTCATTTCAGATAACTCTACAAAATGTTAGCTCTCTGACTATATTCTGCTGGAGTGTTTTATCAAATTACAGAGAAGTCTGCTCAGGGGAATTGGCTGAAACCTCATCACATTTATTTTAAATCGGCAAAGGAAAAGAGGGCATGAAATTTGAATCACGGCCTATCCATCTCTTACAGTTTGCACAGAAATAAAATTCTTGTCACTTCATCATTCACTCAATGAATCTGTAAGGCTATAATATAAAGGTTATTAGAAGTGCAACAGATCCTATATTATTAATGGAATCTTTCGATTAAAACAACAGGAACTTCCAAATAAATATATTTGGGAGCAGGAGACCAGTGATTTTAGGTTATCTGAGTTTTTAAGGAAGTTTCACATATGCATACAAACATATATAATTTATGTAAACATAGGAACAGTGTTTTGAATTGCTCTTGGAGTTGTGCCAATTTCCCCCCAGAGAGAACTTAGATATTCACTATTAGATGACGGCAACCTCAAGTAATGGGCCACAACTGTGTCCTGATCAAAAGAACATTTATCACATAGAGAGAAATCAGACATATATAACTAAGGTAATGAGCCTTCCTGGTAAATGTGCTCACCATATTAAAAAGTGGAAGACAGAATGTCTTCTCTTTGGGCTTGACCTTCATTTTCGCAACGAAAGCCAGCCATGCAATGTGCTGACTGCCTGACTCTTGTGAGGTTACAACACACACACACAATACACATTCACACTTTCCTGGAACAATTTTTCAACTTATAAAAAAGTGTGGGTTTCCCCCATCCTTAAATGAGGCGCCAAACAAACTTTTGAGTCAGTCAGCATACATGCTACACTTCAAATGGATGCTCCACTGGAAAAGCTGCCTACAAATATTCAAAATAAAGAAGTGTGAACTGCGACAAAACATTACAGCGTAGGATGCTCCAATTAAGAATGTTCTAGTCAGCTGGCCATCTTGTCTTGTACGACACTCTATTCTATTCCATTCCTCAGTGGACATCGTTCCATGGCCAATGGAAAGTTTCAGGTTTTCCCTATCTTTGGGACTTTGGGGAGGGATCTAAATAAATGTGTACTTCTACAAACCTTAAGGGTACCCAAAGCCTGTCGATACCTCTCTCTTGTGCATTGGTGGTAGTGTTTTGGCTGCATAAGGATTGGCTCTCAAAGAATTGAGTTTGCTATTTGTATTTGCAAGTGGGCACTGTAAGGGATGCGGGGGGCACTGTGGGTTAAACCACAGAGCATAGGACTTGCTGATCAGAAGGTCGGTGGTTCGAATCCCCGCGACGGGGTGAGCTCCCGTTGCTCGGTCCCAGCTCCTGCCAACCTAGCAGTTCGAAAGCACGTCAAAGTGCAAGTAGATAAATAGGAACTGCTCCGGCGGGAAGGTAAACGGCGTTTCCGTGTGCTGCTCTGGTTCGCCAGAAGAGGCTTAGTCATGCTGGCCACATGACCCGGAAGCTGTACACCGGCTCCCTTGGCCAGTAAAGCGAGATGAACGCCGCAACCCCAGAGTCGGTCACGACTGGACCTAATGGTCAGGGGTCCCTTTACCTTTTTACTGTATGTGCCATGTTCCTTTCCGCTGCCCTCTTGAATACTTCATTCCATTCTCCCTTCACCTGGTTTTCTGCCCCACAACCCAACAGTTGGCCACTAAGTGTGCTTTGCCCGTACTGGGTGGGATTGGGTTTCCTCAACACCACTAGTCCAGGGACAGGGAACCTGTCAAGCCCCATCAACACCAACTAGCAGGGAGAATGGTTGGGGATGATGGAGTCGAAAAACATCTGGAGGGCCACAGGGCTGTGATTCCTGCACTCCTCACTCTATAGAAACAGTCTTGCTGCTTCTTTGAACCTTCGAGATACAAAACCACGTGGAAACACAATTTAAAATACACAATTTACACATGACCAAGCTACTGATATGCAAACCCTTTCATGGCAATCTCAGCATTACAAACTTGTGGTCTTTCTCATATGTGCGTTTCAGATATGGATGTATTTTTGGGGGACCAAACTATTATTCTCCAGCTGGTTAATTTCCCCAGCTCCATGGCCTGTTGCTCTGTATTAAGAGCACTGGCACTGAGAAGCTCTGGCAAAGCCTGCTGCTAGGGAGCAGGTGCCTTGATAAATGCTAGCCTCCTTATGTTCCCAGAGGATGGAGAGATGCACCTGCTTGTTGCAACTACACCAAGCAGGCATTTGTAACAGATATTGTATGGTGAATGCTTTAGACCTAGCTATTTTCACCTCTACAATTCTCCATACCCGTGGTTTTTATAGCCTTATGGCTCAGCTTTGCAGGGCTTCTGAAATCTCTGGTTTTCCACCAAGAGCTCCCCAGAGAACTTCTTTCCAAGCAGTGTTACTCAGACAGGCCATAGGTAACTGCTTGTGTTTCAGGTAACAACAATGCTTCCTTGCTGGACTAGTAGTTTCAATGTTTCTGACTTGGGATACTGGAGCAATGAATGCTGCTCTGTTTCAGCCTAATTACCCTTCTCCTGATGAAGTGTGTGACATTATGCTTACTTTTGAGGCCACAATGTACATAGGTTGCCTTCAGTTGGCAGTCATCCAAGGAATGTTTAGGTTATTAGTTACTAAAGAGTTGACGACACTGAGGCCCTTTGTGTGCCTGCTCCACAAGAGGTCCAGAGGGGAGTTATGCGACCCCCGAGCGAACACCCTCCCATCAGATGTCAAAGCGATAAACAACTACCTGACATTCAGAAGACATCAGGGAAGTTTTTAATATGTGACATTTTAGTGTACTTTTCATCTTTGTTGGAAGCCGCCCAGAGTGGCTGGGGAAACCCAGCCAGATGGGCAGGGTACAAATAATAAATTATTATTATTATTAACACAAGAACAGGCCTTTTCTGTGGTGGCTCCCTGCTTGTGGAATGCTCTCCCAAGGAAGGCTTGCCTGGCACCTTCATTACATATCTTTAGGTGCCGGGCAAAAACATTCCCCAGGCCTTTGGCTTATTAAACAATCTATGGCCTTGTAAATGTGGGCGTATTGTTTTTGATACTATCGTATGTATTCTTGTGTTTTTATATTGTAAACTGCCCTGTGATTCTCAGATGAAAGGCGATATAGAAGGTTAAGATAAACAAACAAACAAAAATAATAGAAGGGTGCAATGTTACACCTAGAGATAATCTAACATACAAAGCCATCAAATGACAAAGATACAATGTTAAAAAGTGGCATATATATATATTAATATTGGGGAGGGGAATCATCCTGAAATCTGTCAGACCCCAAAAGAGATGATGTACACTCTATAAATATTGATATGATATGTTCCAGCATTTCACCAATAAAAAGACACAGAATGAGGATAAAATGTGTAAGGCTAAGCAGATGAGCTGGTTTGGTTCTCAGTGGTTCACTTTAAATTGCATGGGTCAAAACGATGAATATAACTTAAGTTAAAAAGACACAAAAGCTCCTATCTGTCCCAGATAATGGAGTAATCCAATAAATTTAGCTGCAACTCTTATGGCATATGAGTGCACTCTTTTACTTTCTGCCACTTAATCGTATGTGAGGAAAAATAAAGTGCTGCACTTAGGGGACAAAATGACTGTCGCAGCAGAGTCATTTCTACTACCATTGAGATTGAATTGCCTGGGCTACACCATCAAGGTTATCTGTGCACACAAAAGAAACACTACAACCTGCAAGGGGTCTCTGCAGGTTACAAGCATTCCCCCATATGTATCTGACCTACCATCATAGCAGGTGTTTTTACAATGTATTTTGTAAAAAATGCCTTTATGAGATTACTGGGTTCCAGGGTAGTGAGCAAATTATCAAAATAATAAAAATAGCAGAAAGTCAAAAGAATAAAGAGTGCACACAAACATGCAAGAGCATCATTTTTTTTTAAAGTCCAAAATAATAAAAAAATAGGACAGACTTTGCTGGGCAAAGCAATGACAGCAATGAAGTTCCACAATTAAGGTGCAACCACAGAAAAGGCTGTCTCTAGTAGCTACCTGTCTAATCTCTGCTTTAAGTAGCTAAGTGGAAAATATACAATCAGGAAATAATGTTCAGTTGTTTCTATTGCTCTATTACCAATACTGACATTCCAGGGGTTTTTGTGTGTGTGTATATTCGTAACAAAACTCTTATCCTATGACTAAAACATTTTAAATGGCATCAAAAGTGCCTATTTACCCTTCGCACTGCAATGACTTCTCATGTCTGTCTTAAAGACTCCTTAGATTTCATGGGTCAAAATCCAGCAGTTATCTAAATGCAAATGTTGTATAATTAAAAAAAAGAGGTATTTTGCAAGGTAGTGCAATTAATGTCAGTATTAGATTCAAAAGAATCTTCAAAGTATAGTCTTTCAGAAAGGACTATACTTTCAGAAAAAGGAAACTGGCAGGCAACATATTTCTTGTTTTACTTGCCTGCTTCTGGCAGATAAGGCCTTTAGGAGATTAAAAAAAAGGTTAAAAGGAAAAGTTGAAGGACAAATCAACAAATAGTTTATTGGCTTTTGTACTCGCTACATTAATTGAACACAGAACTTTATACAGTCTTATACAAACCTCCCACCTATGCTCACATTCCTAGAAAAAGTTGGATATCTAACCATTATAAAACAGTCTCGCTATCATTTATAAAGTTACTAAACAACATTTATCATACTTTTAAACAGTTTCAACAGCCATGTGATAACACGAATCAAAGTATAAGGTGAAGAAACCTCCCAATATATCCAACAGAATAAGACTGCTTAATTTTTAAGGCACTTAGGAAGAAGCAGCCTCCAAGAACTGTGTAATTTCATAGCACATGATGCATGTCAACTGTGTCTGATATGGATCAGAATTATAGACCACTTTGAAAAGCAACAAAAAATCACGCAATTTTGGCGCTGCAAGAAAAATACCATCAGTGAATCGAGATGCTACTGCTTCACCCCTTCCCAGTTTGCAGCATTGCTTCAGATGCCATCTCCCCTATGCTTTCATGTTATCCTGCTTCCCATATATTTGTCTTCCTCTTCTCTGATATACCCAGCAAACTCCAGGGGTAGAGATTAATGGTGGGAAATGGTACTCCTGAAGCATATTTCCCAAGGAGCATAGTGTATACCCGGTGAAATAAAAGACAATCCAGGCAGGTGTTGCTTTGGGCTATCCTTCATGAGACACTGAAGAAGTTGATGAACCTCAACTGAAGTACAAAGAGGTATGAGATTATGAAGCTTGATCTGTGGAAACTGGCAATGTATCAATTGTTGTTGCCTGAAAAATTCCAAGACTGGTCATTCATCACTGACTAAGAATTGTTTCTGATTAAGCTACAATCCTCACACTCTCTCAAAGTAAGTTCCACTTACTCTGTTGAGAAATATTTCAAGTGAAGAAGCTGCAAGAAAAGTATCCCCATCTTCTGTTTAAGCACACAAACAGAAGTGTAGGAACTATCGGGGGGGGGGGGAGAGAAAGTATAGATGCTGTGCAGGATTCCTCACACCGATAACACACCATCTTTTCTGTCATGCAGATAAGTGGAGTTAACAGGTCAAGTGGGACTTTGGCACTGTATGGCTTGAAGATTGGTTATGCCCTAAGTAGAGCAGCCAAAAATTTGGTACATGAATGGCTCAAGGCAGAAAAATCCCTTTGTGTTGAAGTGCCAACCACTACAGTTAGTTTTTCTTCTCCGTAGTGGAGAACCAGTGATGGAAGCTGGCTACTGAAACTTAGTATTAACATAGTATCAATTGCCTAATCTGGTATACTTAACTTTATGTTAGTAAACTGGTACCCTCTGGTATAATGCAATATTTGCTTTATTGAAGTTGGCTGCTATGTGCTAGCAGAGCATGGGGACATTTCCTATCATGTTTTTCAAAAGGAAAATTCTCATATTAAAAAGTAACATAAGATTAAAGCCCAGTTCAAAATTTGTGGTCTGAGGTAGTTTTGTTGGTTCTTTAAAACCCAAGACTCTGGGTGATATTCAACTAAGTCATACTCAAAGCAAACCCATTAATAGCAATATTTCACTTACTTAGGTTCACTGATTTGCATGGGTCTATTCTGAGTATAACTTGAATGTACGAAGTATAGAAAAAGTTTCAAGTTATTTTAAAAGCTTTAAAACTGAATGCTATCCTTGGTTGCCTTAATTAGCAGGGGCAAACTACCCATTACGTCACAAACATATGAAACAAACCCAACATCTCCTTCTCCATTGGAAAGCACCTTCCAGAGGTGGAGATCTGCATTAGAAAAAGGCCAGGAGGAAATGAGACGCTTAACCCTTCCCTTTGCAGCAACTCTCCTCCTGGAACATCCCACCCCTGCAGCTGCCTTTGTACCTAGAGGGCTCCAGACCTATTTGTGAGATAAATGCAGGTTCCGAATACAAAAGCACATTGGAAGGGGAAGCTTCAGAGAACGGCAAGAAAAGGGTTGACCGTTCGCCTTACCTCAACTGATGCAAACTGCCCCCACCTGAATGTGCTTGCCACATAGATGGGGCTGTCAGCGCTTTGTGACACATGGCTGCAGTGCAACACATAGTTTCCCCCTTAGTAAATCTGCTCCTGCAAATTCTTTCCCCCTTCACTAATTTTTCTGTATGCCAGAAATAGGCCCCCAGTACATCTAGTTCACCATTTTTTGCCGAAATAAAGCTTATGGTGGGTGCTTTAAAAGGCTAATTTCAATCACTAAATGATTAGTAATTTTAACCTAGCATGCCATGACACAGCATGATTGTTTGATATTTTATATTATGATTGCCTATGGTTGAATTTCCAGTATGTACCATCTGTATGGTTCTCCAGTGTTTGAGCAAGTGTACTAGCCCTAAAGCAGGGATAGCCAACAGAGTAGCCTCCAGATACTGTTGGACTACAACACCCATCATCCATGACCATTGGTGATTCAGGCTGAGGCTGATGGGAGCTAGATCCAACATCAACTGAAGGCCACCATGTTTGCTACTCAGTCCTAAGATGTCAGGTGTACACAGAAAATAAATCTACTTGAAATCTCCTGTAATCACACATTTCACAGCAAAATTTGGCCCATTTTAATATCTCTTAGAGGGGCACAACTGCAGAAAATCTTGCTAAAAAAATAAATATTTATGTTGTCAAATGTTAGTGCAATCGTTTCATTACCATACCTAACAGGTTTATATAAATACATGGCCTTTTGGCAGGGGCAGGGGTGGGATTAGGACACTTTTGGAGAAGTCATATAGCTGCCAAGTAAGGTACGGATTTCTTTTGTAGGAAAATCTATACCAATTTAATATATACATGCCTGCTAGTATTCCAGGAAAGTAAAAAAGGAAAAGTGCAGCCCTTCTGCATAAAAAAATAAAGGTTTTCTTTCTTCCATTTCAATTATTTTCTTGCACAAAATAGTGGAGGTTCCACATCAGCTCCTTTCTTCGAAAAACCACTTCTGGTATTCTGAATTGGAACACGGCCGTAATAAAGGTGCTGAATTGCCATCATAAGCATTAGATTCTGCTTGTATGCACTTCTGGGTCTGCACGTGGAGTAATGTTCCATCCTACAAAAGATGGTACAGAACACTTTATACTTTACAGTAAAGACAGTATAATAATATTTGAGAGTCCAGCTGATAATGCACTTATCAACATCGCTTTTTAGCTTTTTATTAGTCTAACTGAAAGAAGGAAGACTAACAGAAAAGCAAAGAGGCGTGGGATTCTGTCAATATTTTTTTTGTGCAGATTCAGAAAATTATTTAGCAACTGCAGTCACTCTTAGTAAGCAACTGACTCTCTGTCAAGACAATGGTAATTAAGGAGAACTCTTTTTCTTAAGACCCTCCGAAGGCAGCCTTCGCTGATCTGTGTAGAAATTAACTTTAACATGAGTTCTGGCAAAACTATTTCATTCTTAAATGCTGTTTATAAACATTAGGAACAGACTCCCACGAGGGGTAGTGCTCTCTCCTTCCTTGGAGGTTTTTAAGCAGAGGCTGGATGGCCATCTGTCATGGCTGCTTTAGCTGAGATTCCTGCTTTGCAGGGGGCTGAACTAGATGACCCCTGGGTCCCTTCCAGCTCTAAGATTCTATGATCTAGTTGAGATTCTTGCATTGCAGGAAGTTGGACTAAATGACCCTCAGGGTCCCTTTCAACTCCACAATTCTCTGGAAGTTCTGACAAAGTTGTTGGTACTAATTATCACAATGTAGCTGAAGCAGTCTATGTAGTAAGGGATCAACAATTTAAACATATACCTACTGAATAAAGTGAAATCAAAAAGGGATTTTAATCTGATATGAAGTTTAAAATTTGAGGGTACGTCCCCCTTTTCCTTAGTCAATCAAAAATACTTTGGTGAAGGGCTGCAATGGCCTGGATCTGCAAATCACCAACAGTATACAGTGGTGCCCCGCAAGACGAACGCCTCGCAAGACGGAAAACCCGCTAGACGAAAGTTTTCCGTTTTGGAGGCGCTTCGCAAAACAAATTTCCCTATGGGCTTGCTTCGCAAGATGAGAATGTCTTGCAAGTTCCTGCGGGTTTTTTCCCCTCCCCCCCCTTTTCCTAAGCCGCTAAGCCGCTTATCAGCTGATCCGCTGATAAGCCGCTTAACAGCTGATCGCTAAAAGCCGCTAAACCGCTAATAGCGCTAATCCGCTAAGCTGTCAATGGGCTTGCTTCGCAAGACGAAAAAACCGCTATACGAAGAGCCTCACGGAACGGATTAATTTCGTCTTGCGAGGAACCACTGTACCGCGGTTTCAGATAGCATATCTGCCTTAAAAGAGGAAGGCATATTATCATTCTTTGCAGTCCAGTATCAGCTGGGGTTGCACAGATCAAGTGGTGATGCAATCTACAGTGGAAGCTTATCCAGGAAATCCACTCAACACTGTTGTAAATACCGTATTTTTTGTTCTGTAAGACTCACTTTTTCCCTTCTAAAAAGTAAGGGGAAATGTGTGTGTGTCTCATGGAGCGAATGCAGGCTGCGCAGCTATCCCAGAAGCCAGAACAGCAAGAGGGATTGCTGCTTTCACTGCGCAGCGATCCCTCTTGCTGTTCTGGCTTCTGAGATTCAGAATATTTTTTTTTCTTGTTTTCCTCCTTCAAAAACTAGGTGCGTCTTGTGGTCTGGTGCGTCTTATAGAGCGAAAAATACAGTATATTTCCTGATCTTTCAGGTGCAGGGGGGGGGGGGCACAGATGGCCAACAGCTTTCAGACCCCTGACCCTCACATTGTACTAAAACCAACCTTCTTCTTAAGCATGAATTTGAAGTAGTTTCAGTGAGTGAAGGGAAACAAGCAATGAACTGCCACCCCACTATTCTAGAGAGCAATTCTGTTTGAAGCTTCTTTCAGGGACTGAGCCTTAACCCATTAGCTCATTGCTAATGGCTGCTGGCTGTACAATGCAAGCAAAAAGACTGTGCTGCCTCCTTACCTCTCTGAAGAAAATTTTCTGATTTTCAGGAATGTTCTGGATACCTTCTTGGCACAAATACATTTTCAAATAATCAGATCCCGGATCAACCGCTGCGCAGACTTCAGGTTGCCGTGTGTTGTACCGTATTTCATTGTGGGAGGTGTATTCAAAAAACTGTAAACCCCAAACGGAAATAAAATCTCTACTAAAACTTTAGGTATGTATGTGTGACATTCAGACAGACAGCCTTCTATAGAGCTGAAATGCAAAAAAGTCCCCTTTTTTGGAGGGGTCCTCCAGACCAGGAACTAAATTAACATATCCAGTAGCGACAACTGTAACCTTTCTGAATTGCAGCCCCGACATAGATTGTTTTTGGTAATTTGTTCATCAGTGTCAAGGTTGATTGGTGGGTGCTAGTAGAGATAAGAGTCCGGGCCTCCAGCCAGTTTTACAGGTTTATTAAGTCCATTTTCCTATTTACACACAGAGCACTCAGAGCACGTCCTGCTCATTCGGTATCATCATCATCATCATCATCATCATCATCATAATAATAATTAATTTATTTATACCCCGCCCATCTGGCTGGGCCTCCCCAGCCACTCTGGGCGGCTTCCAAAAGAATATTAAAATACTATGATACATCAAACATTAAAAGCATCCCTAAACAGGGCTGCCTATCAGATGCAGCGACTGAAGTTTCCTTTCGTTTTCTCCAGCATAACCACTTCCGGAGCCCTCCCCTTCTCCTTCCTCTTTTACGTGAAGAGCTGAGCCCCGGAAATTGCTCCCCCCTCCCTGATTCATTGCTTCCTGACATCCCTTCTTCATCCTCACCCTCTGACGAGGAGCAACTACTTACGATCGGAGGCTTGTCTCTGTATTTTCCCATCATCTCCTCCTTCTCAGCCCCCAGTTCCCTGACAATCAGGCACTAACTACTGCCAATATAGTAACAGTAGTTAGTGGTAATGAATATAAAGGAACACACACAAAAATACCCAAGAAAATGACAGGGAAATGGATAGAAAGAGGATTAATGAAGGACCAGTCAGGGGCAAGTGGTTAGTGGTATTTTGGCAGCTTACAGTGGAAACCTATGCATGTTTGCTAACTGTGTTCAATACAGCTTCATCCCAGGTAGTAGGGTATATAGGGATGCAGCATTTTATATTTTTTAAAAATACTATACCCTCCCTTTCTACCAGGTCTTTAAGGTGGCTTACAATCCAAGACAAAATATAAAATTCACACAAGTTTAAAACAGAAACAAATCAGTAACAGAAACTAGCAGCAGGAAAATTGGCACACAACAAACGACAAAAGGATTGTGCTTTTACTTACCAAAAGCCCAAGGGAAGAGAATAATTTTAACTCTGCACCTAAAAGATAGGATGGTAGGTGCCAAACAAGAATTTCTGGGGAGGGTATTTCATAATCAGCTAGGACCATGAGAAGAAAGAGGAGGGAAAGAAGGGGTTGTGGGAATTGGGGCAGGACAGGAGGTTTACAGCGTTAATAAAGGTTTGTTCGTTTGATCCACAGAGTACCGAGCCGAAAGAAAGCAGCTGAAAAGGCAAAAACCTTCCTCCTCCATTTAGCCCTGAGTGAGCTGGAGGACCTCAAATGTGAGAGCAGCTGTTATAGCAGAAGAAGCTGTGGGGCTAAGAGCTTCAAACAAAGCCAGCTGGGAAAGGCGAAGTGCACACCAATAGACTCACTCTGGTTATGCCAGGATCCAGCCCAGGAGATGAATGCCACCAGAACTTAGATCTTAGACCATAAAAACAAAGCCTCCTGCGGTTGCAATCAGTGAAGTGGGTTTTGCAGGGAAAAAATTGTAGTGGAAAAAGTTGTATGCAAATTTGAGTAATCTGCATCACCCTAGAGAGCGATCCAATTTAGCGCTTTGAAACAACTTTAGACTTTGAAACAACTTCATTTACCAGTTTGCATGTCACTTTAAACCACAGTTAGGCTTAACTATGGTTTAAAGGTGTACACCAGGCATAGGCAAACTCAGCCCTCCAGATGTTTTGGGATGACAATTTCCATCATCCCTGACCACTGGTCCTGTTAGCTAGGGATGATGGGAGTTGAAGTCCGAGTTTGCCTATGCCTGGTGTACATAGCTTTCTGGTGCATAGTGCTAAAACTACAGCGGCTTTGCTCCCCCACACCCCCTGCTGCTGGGAACATGTTTCATATAATATCTGTATGAAGCTGCTGGGTGAAGTTTAGAATTGGGTGTCATTAGCACCCAATCCATATCTACCAAGTTAGGGGAAGCTGTGGAGTGTTGGATCAGGGTCTGCATATGAACTAATAAACAGACTGAATCCCAACAAAACAGAGGCCTTGTGGGTTGATGGTTTTTGTGTATGGGAATTCGGCATACAACATGGAAGCGTTTTGACACACAAGACATCCTGCCCCAAAGGAGCAGGTGTATGCCTTGGAGTCTGTGTGGCCAACTTCAGTTTGATCTACCAGCTACAGTCGTTCTTAATCAGGGACAGCATCTCCACAGTAATTCATGCTCTGGCAGTCCCCAGTTCAATGACTGTAATGCACTCTATATGGGGCTGTTCCTGATGAAGACATTGAAGTTAAATGTGGCAGCTAGGCTGCTAAGTGGAACTATGTATTGAAGCCAGAGTTAAGATGCATTGCACTGATTGCAAATACACTTCTGGGCTTATTTCATAAATTTAGAGTCATAAAACCCTAAAGAAGTGGGAACTTAGGTATTTGAAGTAGCATCTGTCTCCACTATGGTGTTAAATGGTTGAATTTATAAACAAACAAACTGCCTGGATACTGCCCATTATGTCGAGATGCAGAAAATAGACCTGATGGAATAGGTTATGGAATGGCCTCCTTTCTGAGGTCTCCCTGGAACAACTTTGGCTTTGTTTTGGTGCCAGGTTAAAAACTGGTTATTTACTTAGGCATTTGTGCACTGTCAAAATTTGCTGCCTGGCACTACAATTTGCCAATCAGAAGGTTGGCGGTTCGAATCCCCACGACGGGGTGAGCTCCCGTCACTCTGTCCCTGCTCCTGCCAACCTAGCAGTTCAAAAGCATGTCAAAGTACAAGTAGATAAATAGGTACCACTCCAACGGGAAGGTAAACAGTGTTTCCATGCGCTGCTCTAGTTCGCCAGATGTGGCTTACTCATGCTGGCCACATGACCCAGAAGCTGTACGCCGGCTCCCTCGCCAGTAAAGCGAGATGAGCGCCGCAACCCCAGAGTCGGCCACAACTGGACCTAATGGTCAGGCTCCCTTTACCTTTACTACAATTTGCTTTGTGCTTTAAGATTAGTGTTCATTATTTATTGTTTTGTGTGTGTTAATTTATTAATACAACACTTCAATATACAAAGTAGGTGTCCTGCCTGAGATCAAGCAGGATAGAGTGGGCTGTAAATATTTTAATATCAAAAAACATGCACAAAGAAAGGGCAACTACATTTCGACCCTCTAATGGAAGTAAAGGGAAAATCTTACCTGATTTTGTCCCATGCCATGACAAGGATATAATATGACTACACGTCCTGTTATATCATGGTCATCAAGAGGATTATAATCAAAACAATAATTTGCCATCCCTCTGTTCTTCAGCTGAAAGGCAGCAGAAAGCAGTTAAGAGATACCAGCCCACAATCCAAACATCCCATCAGTCACTGCACTTTAAAAACTATTAATTTAGCAGCTTATAATTCAGTATCACATCAGATGCAGCAATAAGAATTTTTTTTTTTACGAGAAACCATCACAACTAAATAGTAGGAACCAATGATCTTAAGTTAGTCCTGACTAGTAACGTAAGCCTACTGATTTCAGGGGCTCTGCTGTGAATATGACTTAGTCAGGTACCACACATAGAATGCAATTATATTTTGGGGAGGATTTCCTCTCCAGATTGTGTTGGTAACTGCCTGAAAATATATGCCCTGGAGCTTTTTAAAATATGCTGACTGTTCTTTGTGCCAGGGAAGACTCCCATGTTCTATAATTGGTCTTGAAATGTCAAATACGAGCTGGTGATGAAGACCAATGGTCAAAATTCATTCAGCTGGTATATGAACTGTTTTTATAATCTAACTTTATATTCACTTTTTTACGTAGAATGAGGTAGCAAATGAGAATTTGCTGTTGAGAAGTGTGATGCTGTTGAGAAGTGTCATGAATAATAATAATTCCAATATGAATTACTATTGACCCTAGCTCCAAATTTCTTTAGGCCAGGTCGAATATAATGTGACTGAATCTTCATTGGAAGAACTTTCAGGTCTTCTGCGTACTAATTTGCTGGGAAGCTGTATGTGTTGTAAACATAGTTCTCCCCAGTGAAAACAAGCATGGAATGAACTGATTCTTTCTTTATTTGCATTGAACTCAAAATGTCAGACCCAAGAGCTACATAAAAAGAAGAATAATTTTCCCTTCAAGGAAATTCACAGCAGTATCACCCCCCAAAAAAGAAAAAAGGATTTCATAAAGAAAGGATCTGCCAAGAACTAATAAAACCAGTAGAGGGGAGGAAATATAACATAAAGCAAGCATGACTGGGCAAGATGTTTTCAGCTATGGGGAAGACAGCCAAGACAATACTGGATAGGTATCCTCTTGTTTAGGGAGCAAAAAGGAAGCCACTGGAGGAACATTTGTTAGCCAGTCATCTGATATATTACATAATACACTTACACATGACATATGGTGAATGTTAACATATTGTGGTAGCGGCACACATGTGAAGGGGTATTCCCAGAAAAAAGCATGGCTCCTTTATAGTGGCATTGTACCATGGGTAGGCAAACTAAGGCCCGGGGGCCGGATGCGGTCCAGTCGCCTTTAAATCCAGCGCATGGACAGTCTGCGAATCAGCATGTTTTTACATGAGTAGGATGTGTCCTTTTACTTAAAATGCATCTCTGGGTTATTTGTGGGACCTGCCTGGTGTTTTTACATGAGTAGAATGTGTCCTTTTATTTAAAATGCATCTCTGGGTTATTTGTGGGGCATAGCAATTTGTTCATTCCCCCCCCCCAAAAAAAATAGTCCGGCCTCCCAACTGCTGAAAAAGTTTGCTGACCCCTGCATTATACCATCCCTATCATGGGATCTAATTAGTGGGAAGCATCTAGCTGATTACAGTGGTACCTCGGGTTACATATGCTTCAGGTTGCATACACTTCAAGTTATACACTCCGCTAACCCAGAAACAGTACCTCGGCTTAAGAACTTTGCTTCAGGATAAGAACAGAAATTGGGCTCCGGTGACACGGCAGCAACAGGAGGTCCCATTAGCTAAAGTGGTGCTTCAGGTTAAGAACAGTTTCAGGTTAAGAACGGACCTCCGGAACGAATTAAGTACTTAACCTGAGGTACCACTGTATTGCTGCAAATACGATTCTGGACCCTTGATGAGCTCCAGAAGAACCTAGTTATACAGTGGCACCTTGGTTCTCAAAGGCCTTTGTTCTTAAACGCCGAAAACCCAGAAGTAAGTGTTCTGGTTTTCAAACTTTTTTGGAAGCCAATTGTCCGATACATTGCACATTATCAGTACTTCTTACAATAACTCTGTACAAGGTAGATGGTATTATTATTGACACGGAGTCCAGTGCTGAGAGACAGTGGATTAGCTAAGGCTACCTAGTGAATTCATGTCTAGGGTGAGATCTGAACTTATTACACTTTCTGCTGATTTCTGCCTTGCCAAACTATCCTGAAGGAGAGATGTCAGTCTTACGAAAAACCCACCTTAAAAAAACATTTTACTTACCATCCCAAAAAAGCCAGGCCTGTCCTCTGGCACATGGAGTTCTGGGTAAATATTATCCAAGTACCACTTGAAATCCTTGCATTTCAACTTCTCTCGAAGAAATCTTCTTTCTGTCACATCTCCATAAGGCTCCTAAAAAGAAAACCGAAAGTAAATTAAAATTTCAACATAAGGAAAGCTACAGCATAAACTTTGAAATGTCAGGAGGGAAATGGAGTCCATCTGCATGGAATATTTGTCAGGTTTGTACAACCTGTGACCTACCAAGCTGAATTCAGCCCACCAGTCATGTAGTCATAACATTCTGCTACTGGGTTGAAATGGCAAAAATGGGGTTGGGATAGGGGAAGCTATTAGATTCTGGCAGGCCACAAAACATGGCTGGTACACCATGGTTTTTTTCCCTGGCTAGTCACAATTTGTGCAGGCCTGAAAGTAGAAACAGATAAAATGTAAGGCTAAGTATAGAAATCTCCTCCTCCTCCAGCCTTTTAAAGTATGGTCAAAATAGGACATCAACATACAAACATCATTAAGTTAATATTCTATATGCTTTTTCTACTTGGATGTTCTGATTTCACATCCAAACTTTAGTTTTGCTACTGCAATAAAACTGATGCACATGTTCACAGCTAGTCACTGACCTTCAAACACTGTTTCCTAATACTATCCTGATAGAGCAAAGACCATATTTAGTATAACCCAGGGATGGCAGATTGAATTAAATATTGGGGGGATGTAAGCCCTGCCTTACATAATCAATCACATGACATGGCCCCCACACACCATTTGAATGGCAATGCACCTCAACTTGGGGAGGGGATGGTCCCCTCAAATATTTAGGGGGGGTCAAAGGGACCTTAGCCCCTAGGGGTTGGCTCCTATGGTATGACCACAATTGAAAGATGGTTAGTTACCAGCAAAATTCCCTATAGGCAAGCATCATAGCATCATACATAGTGAAGGACCCAAATCCAGACAAAATCTGTGTGAAGTCTCACAAAGGTAACTCAGTACAAACACCATAATCCCCCTTTATCTGCAGTACCAGTACATATTACAGATTTCTAGATCAGGGAGTTTGTGTTCTTACCTTCATTAAAAATGTGTGGTATTTGACTGTATACAGCCCATTAACTGAGCCAGATTCTTTGGTATCTATTTAATCATATCCCAACCTAGCCTCAACATTTTTAGTACCAGCTGTAACCTTGATCGTCTGCAATATTACTATTCAAAATCATTAATAAACCTACTGGACTAGATGCAGGTTTCTCCTTCCATTTGCAGAAGAGACAGAGGTCCAGTGGAGGCTCCTGCTGCAGAAGGTGGGGATGGAAGGAAGCTATTTTTGCCAATTCCCCCTTCCTAGTGTTCCATGTATTACCTCCCACACTGTTTCAGAGGGTTCTTTAACCATATGGAACAACTTTTTTGAGGATACAGGCAGCTTTGGCAAAATTGCCTCTCCCTTCTGTAGGACTACCTGATGGTAGCAGAGATCCAACCTATGGAGTTTTGAATTAGAAATCCTCAAATGTCCCAGCAGAAGGACCCTCTTGATTTCATGTAATGCCACCAGGAGCTATTGGGTACCAGAGTAATCCTTTTTCCTGAGATCCTTCTTAAGTTTTACCTCTTCTAAATGAAAATCAGATTACTAGAACCAACTATTTATAGTTATCCAAATGATCACATTTTCTCAAGATTATAAATGTATTTGGTAATACTAATCCTGAAACCACATTGATTGGCAATAATTATAATTGTAATAATTATAATTCTACCATCAAAATCTTTCCTTTAATGTAGAGTTATGTATTTATCAACAGTTCAGTTATTCTAGTCAGGATAGCTAACCTATAATTATCAAGATTATGAAGCCTATTCTTTTTCAAACTGGCAAAACACTAAGGGGCAGTATCCAACAAAGTAGATCCACTACTGCACGGGTTTCCACTTGTGCAATGGAATTTTCCCTCTCTGTCCTCTCCCTCTGCACCTTCCCCAAATTTGCTCCAGGGGGGTTGGGGAAAACATCAGAACAGATTTAGGGAGGCAGAGTGTGGGGAGGAAAGGAAAGTTCCCTTGCACAGCCGTAAGTCCTTGTGCTAGTAGATCTACTTCATTGGAGACCATTTCCATTCTTTAGGAATTTTGTCACTTTTGTAAGATGGATTAAGAGCCCTGCAAAAAGTGCTCTGTGTTCTCAGCACGTTACAAAAACAGACAAGCACCAAGGCAATTCGAATTATGTGCCTGGCATAAATAATACCCCTTGCTGCCTTGCCTCTCCCCTTTTCCCTCTAGAGTCAAAAGTTAGGTGACAGGCTCCTCAGAAAAGTGATCTGAACAGTAAGCTTACCTTGCGTGCATGCGGATTTCTGTGGTAATAAAGCTCTTTGTATGCATCCATCCACACTTCTGCAGCACGGACAGAGTTAGCCAAAGCCTTTGCCCTTGAGTAGGGAGCTTGCTTTGGGAAAACATGTCCCACGTGAGAACAAGGATGGATCTCAAGACTCCCTCCACACTGCCAGATCTAAATTAAACAAAGAAAACAAACAAAACAGCCTGTATTATATGCATGCAATATTGCAGCCCTATCCTATGAACTGGATTAAGCAGCAGCTGTTTAAGAAGCTACTTGTACCACTGAAGCGCAAGGTAATGCTTCAGAAGTTGAGCAAATACTCCTGCCACACTTCCTCCCAAATCCCTTTCCATTACCAGTTCTGGCTAGCTTTGTTTTGTGTCAGCCTCTATAGGTTAGTTTAACTCCGTGCATATTTCAAGATCTATTCTATTGGTGGTATTCAACTAAGCAGAACTACTGTAATTAATGGACCTAACTTAATTTCAGTGGGTCTACGCTGAGTAGAACTTAATAATAATAATAATAATAATAATATTTATTTATTATTCAACTTAGTTGAATACCACCCAATATTTATAATTCCTCCCCTAAAAATCTGCCTAAAGTTTGATCTCTCATGCCGTGTGAACACAATCAAATATTGAAAGTACCTTATGTCAACAGTCTGGCACAATTATTACTGGAAGCATACAACATTTATATTTCCTACATTTGGATTTCTTCCTTGTGATCTTTGAGCAGATATGCACTGGTCTTAACTTTTAAGGAACAGGACAAATGGGCAGAGTCATTGTGTATCTTTACACAGGATGTAATTAGTTGAAGAATGTATTTTATACACGGAGTCAGCGGGTGGCTACAGAGGACACTTCAGCTAAGAGGATAGAAGAGATGCCTGGGCATTTCACAGCATGAAATAATTATTGGCTCATTTGTGCATTAGATCCGTTCAATTAAATACTATCTTAAGATCAAAGAGAATATAATTTAAGTAGCAGTATTAGACTGAAGAATTACAGTATGTACATTTTCTTTATAGGTAGATGCAGTACGGAGTGTTTGGGGAAAAGTTTAATCTACAAGTTCCATACTTAGTATGACATCTATATTCTCAGATGTTGCTCTATTCTCCAAACAGTGATTTTGCCACACAACCTACACTATTTACATATAACCAAGCTTGATAATAACATGTGGTGCTACCAAGAAGAAATGACTTTGCAGTTATAGATCATACGCGTACAACTAGACATTACAATCCATACAAAAGCCAAACACCCCAGTCCAAAGAAAGCTTGTATGTTTACGTCCCATTAATTTTAAGTAGGGAATATGTTCGTCTTTGGGAGGAAATATTTAGGGATGCGGGTGGCGCTGTGGGTTAAACCACAGAGTCTAGAACTTGCCGATCAGAAGGTCAGCGGTTTGAATCCCCATGACGGGGTGAGCTCCCATTGCTCGGTCCCTGCTCCTGCCCACCTAGCAGTTCAAAAGCAGTTCAAAAGTACAACTCTGGTGGGAAGGTAAACGACGTTTCCGTGCGCTGCTCTGGTTCTCCAGAAGCAGCTTAGTTGTGCTGGCCACATGACCCGGAAGCTGTACGCCAGTTTCCTTGGCCAGTAAAATGAGATGAGCGCCGCAACCCCAGAGTCGGCCACGACTGGACCTAATGGTCAGGGGTCCCTTTACCTTTACCTTTATTTTCCTTATATGGGGCATATCAAGAACAATTTTACTTCTATTAACGCTTGGTAGGACTTGCCTGAAACTACTGAATCACCAGCTAGTTATCCATCAGAGCACTGGACTACAAAATATGAATGTTACAACTACCTAGTTCTGGATAACAGAAGCAGCTCAGGAGAATGAACTAGACTTTGAATTCATAATAGCACTGGCAAGGACTGGTTTGATTAACAACTTACACTACACTACTTGCATATTTCCTTTAAAACACAGTTATTCATGCAGGAGACATAAGGAGCTTAATGAGATTTGCGTGGAGGGGAATGTTTCAGGGCTACTTCCAATAATGTTACTTACCCGGAATGAAAATTCAAGGTTTTCTCCTCCCCAGACTTCCATTCCTGTGTCATAAGAGCCGAGGTAGCTAAAATAATGCTTACTGACTGCAAAGAGCCCACCAGCCATAGTAGGAGACCTATGAGAGGAAAGTAACTCTGACATTAGGGAACACATTGTTTTTCTGTAACAAGCATCATTATGTGGCTCAACATATCAGTGCCATATTATTAAGGGTACACCTTTTACAAAAAATGTCCATGGACCAGAATGCAACTTATTCAAACGTTACCAAGAAAACAAGGAGGGAGATATTAACATTTTATAAAACAAGTTTTGGTTTCAAGAAATGTTTGTGATAAAATACATTCTGCTTTCACAGGCTGCTCGATTACAACTAGGCTAATAAATCCACATTATTTAATACTTTAAAAGAATAAGGGTTCAAAGGCTGTGATAGATAGATAGATAGATAGATAGATGATAGATGATAGATAGATAGATAGATAGATAGATAGATAGATAGATAGATAGATGATGATAGATGATATAGATATAGATAGATAGATGATAGATAGATAGATAGATAGATAGATAGATAGATAGATAGATAGATGATAGATATAGATAGATAGATAGATAGATAGATAGATAGGCAGGCAGATATCTTACTGAAATAAGGTACACACATATACTGTAGTTACTAAAATCTAATGATCACCTTTTTTGGCCAAATTACGGTACATTGCAAAAATTAAGGTGCACATTAGATTTGATGGCACATTTACATTCTCCAGCAAATACTTTTTTTGGTTTCAAGGTTCTAAAAATTGAGCTGCACATTAGAGTTGATGGCACATTAGAATGTTATTACACAAACATACATTTACTGAATGGTACTACTTATATTCTAAATGACCTCCAGACAAACTAGAAAGATTAAGGCTGCAACCCTAACCCCATTTACCTGGGAGAAAGTCCTACTGCATTGAGTAGGACCTACTTTTCAGTAGACACTGTTAGGATTCCTCTGTAAACCAAGCACATTCACAGCTAATTTACAGCAGGGATGGGGACCCTTGGGGCCAAATGTGGCCCTTCATTCTCTCTATCCAGCCCTCAGGACTCTATGTAGGCCATGCCCCTCACAGGCCCTGCACCCTCCTCTGATGATTTTTATTAGGATGGAATGTGTCTTTGAACCGTGATTATACCTCTTTCTTGCCTGGATTGAGGACTGTATATTTCTGGCCACACACACTATTGGTATGCAGCCCCTGGAAGGCTGCCCATGAGGGAATGTACACCTTGGAATGAAAGGGGTTTCCCAGCCATCCCCTGATTTATAGGTAGTACTGTGCCCAGAATGGCTAGCGGGCTTTTTTGTTTTTTGTTTAATGATCAAACTACAAATACAAGACACCGAAACCCATTTAGAGAGAAGGGTGAAGATACCAGAAAAACAATAATTTTAACTAATGTGACAGATCCAAGAGCAAAAAGGGCAGATTGTATTGATAAAGGATATCGAGTATCCATTTTATCCCCCATTGTTATTTATTGTTATCACAGTGTACTGTTTTATTTTGTTTTTAAGCTGCCTTTTATTATATAGAAAGGTGGGACATATATTTTGAAATTAACATTTAAGAAACGTTCAGAATGATCCTATGAATAAATTAGATATAGACAGAATTATTAGCCCATGGTGACCATCATGACTGGCTTTGGTCACAGTCCAGCCCTCTAACCACTACACCACATTAGCTCCTAGAAAAGGCTTTAAGTGCAATCCTAACCATGTCTATTCAGAAGCAAGTTCTGTTGAATTTAAAATGGTTTATTCCCAGGTAAGCGGAGTTAGGATTACTGTACAGCCTAAATCCCAAAAAAGAAGGCACTAAATGAATTGCAGATAGACAAAGACACAACCAACACAAAGGAATTTGTATTAAATATGTTAGAAAATGAAATGGAAAACAAAGACAACACTGGATATTTCCTCAATACAAAAGAAGGCACAGTGAGGATAACGAGGCAGCTGAAGTAATCAAAGCCTATTTGTTTTGGTCTTTACCAAAAATGAAAGCAGTTCTGGGTACTCTAGTTCAAGAGGGATGTTGAAAAGTTCTTAATGTTTCAGAGAGCTACAAATCATACAAGGAACGTTAAGGAAACATGCATGCTCAGCCGAGAAGAAAGAAAATTTGAGGAAAAAGAAAACAGGTTGACAGTTTCAAACGTTTTTAAAAGAATCTCAGAAGGAGGGGGGGGGGAATAATTATTTACCTCTCTATTAAGGAAAGGATGAGAAAACCAATGACTTCTAAGCAACAGAAAGGTATAGTAATAATGCATGTTAAATAATTCGGTATGAATTTGAAGAATGTTTCAAATTTTATTTATTTATTACCTTGTTTATTTAATCTACTTTTACTCTGTTATTCAGCCATGTCCCCCAAAGTAGCTTACATCAATCCATACAACAAACCAGCCAATAATCAAGATTGATTACACAGCATTATAATCTTGGACAAACAACCATTTTCACTTGGCACTTAAATACACGCAAAGGAGGCACATGACAAATAGATGTGAAGAAGAGCCCTAAATGGGAAGCCACCATCTTTCTGACGATGGGGGTACCCAAAGCCATCCCTCTGCTGAAGATGTTACAAGGAGCAAGCAATTCTGTTTGGGGCACATTAAAGTAATCTACCAGTGATGTTGTCAGGGCATGGAAAACAGTAGCACGATATATTTCCAAGTGGGACTGCAGCCGACACATGTAACAGAAGTTGATTAAAAGGCACTTTGAGAACTACGTCCACTGCAAGACTGGATCTATGTAATAGCACCCCCTACCTATGGTCTTGGTTCTGTTTGAGCAGTGCAACTCCATCTAGAACTGGCTAAATCCTAATTCCATGGTTCATCAATATGCTGGTCTTGCATCGATTGAGATCCAGTTCTGCAGGGCCAGCCCAGGATATTTTGCTGCTTCAGACAAAACTGAAAACGCTCCCCACTTTGCTGCCATTGCCTCTTCTACACACATGTGCTGCCCCCTTCGCCACCTCCTCCTCAGCAGCAGCCAGTGGTGTGGAGGTCAAGGCGGAAAAGGGAGCAGCCAGGCACACAAGAGGCGGCCATGGTGGCAGGCACGCATGGAGGAAACCAGATCTGCCACCTGAGTTGACTGCCTCACATTGCTCATTGATGAGCCAGCTCTGCAGGAGCTCCAGACAACCTGCTCAGAACATGCACATCCTCGCCTAGAAACTTATTTTGAACTAGTTTGCTCACACTTTGGATGCAACACTAGGGAAAACCATGGCTTAGTGCAAATGAGCAGGTTCCTACAGCACAGACTATGGCCCTGCTGCTGCTGCGCTACCCAGGGCTAAGCCATGGTTTGACTTGGAATTAATGTCTGAACCTGGTGTGGCAATCACACAGGGTCCCCGGACGTTTCACCGTCTATTGATCCCTGTGCCACCACTTTAGTTCTCGCTGCCACCACCCAGGCCCTACCTGGTACAATACTGAGTCCAGTCAGGGTTAAATTGGAACAGAAACTTCTGTTTATTTATTGCAGTTTAACAAGCGTGTGGTTTCATTAACGGACTCAGTCGATTACAATCATGGGCTGCCTATCCAGACCTATAACTTCCGCTACCTGCTCTCACTCACTAAACCACCTCTCAGATATTTACTTGTCTTCCTAGCTTCTAACTGTTCCTGACTCAACTTATTTCACTACACTAACTCAACCTACCCCCAGACTCTATCCCAATTCACTCCCATGGCAACCAACCATCCAACTCCCAATGAACTCCCCTTCGCCCCTCCCAGAGTTGGTTTGATAGTCCCTCTGACTCCACCCCCCTGGGTTCTGATTGGGTAACTTGTTTAACTATTTCACCTCCAGCACTCTCATATGTTAACGTCACACCAGGACTCATGGTTTGCTTCACTCCACACAAAGAATGAGTCTGGGTGTAACATGAAGCCAAACCATGGCACAACACTGAGTAGCATGGCAGAGCCAAACCAGGGTTAGGAGCACAATGGCTGCAATCATCACTCTGGAAACTCACACGCTTGTTTGTTCGCACAAAGACACTGTTTGGCTTGCTATTATGTGTAAACTGGGTCACCACAATGCTTGGAGATGCAGGTACTTCAAAATCCTAGTTTGACACTTGTTGACAATTTCATTCGGGAATTGGGCCATCAGATGTGAACAAAACTTCCATTGCACAGTGGCTCTAATTTTCAATTAGGAAGAAGAATTACGTTATTCTTAACTATCTCCTAAAATCTTGACATTCCAGCTTGTTCTCCGCTAGTAACCAATACATCTTAACCTATTGTTTCAGTGTAAAATTAATCCCATGGAGATAGGTCAAGACTAAGCTTATTTCATATTAGCTCTAACATTTCTGAATTTGCACTAGGAATAGCTATCTTCAGTGCGTTATTAATACTCTTAATACTTTGAGTTAGAAATGAACACTGCCTTCCAAAAAACTAGCATGTACACAATTCTCTTTAATTGTTGGTGTCTGGAGGAAAGTAGAATGCAACTACCTTAACTGTAAAGGGGAAAGCGGAGTTTAAATCCTGTACAAATTACCAGCACATAGAAGTAAGATTTTGCATTACAGTAGAACCTTGGTTTGCAACCGTTTTGGATTACAACCACATCAAACCCAGAAGTGTGTGTTCCTTTCTTTGGATTACAACCCTTTTTTGGGGGGGATTACAACCCTTCTTTTTTTTGGGGGGGGAGGCCCCATTGGCGAAAGCGTGCCTTGGGTTACAACCTGTTTTGGTTTACAACCGGACCTCCGGAACGGATTATGATTGTAAACCAAGGTACCACTGTACTATTTCTGAATGAGTTTGTTCAACCCTGTTAAAGGGTAATTTGGAAAGAACATTTTAGTATTCAGTGAAGATGACTGTGAAAAACCTATTCCAGATATGCCATAATGCATTTGTAACCAATATTCTGTTTGCCACGGCCTTGTGAACTGAACAGCAGTTGATTTTCTCTTTGTGGCCTATTGATGTGTAACACACACAAATACACAAACATATATGTACTGGCTTCTCACCTCCACCACCACTGGTTAATATCTCTGTGTTCTGAGAATTGTACAGTATAAAACTATGTTTATAAATGAGGAAAGAGGAAGATTTACATATGTGATTTTAAAAGCAGAATTTATATGACAACCTACACATTTATATTATGTGTTATAGATAGAACATTCAGAATCCGTGTTGAGAAGCAAATTTCAGTTTAGTCAGCCCAATGGGTTTAGCAGTTTAAAATATATTTCAAAGAAAGTAGAAATCAGTCTGACCTGATGACATCAACCTCGGATCTCCTCTGTTTTTGTTCCCTCTCGGGTACTACATGCCAGGTGAAGACGAGTCTCCAGTCAAACCCACCAATCTGTGGCTCCCCAGGATTTCCCAAATATTCAAAAGTGTTCCAGTCAATCACATCGATCACAGGGCAGACAACAGCTGATGGCTCTTCTTTAATTCTAAGTAAGTTAATAAAGAAATAATATTTGCATGATGTTCACAGAAGCAAGAAATATCAAACAACATTATGGAAGCACACTAGAGTACGTATGTTTATAAGTTAAATGGTTTATTATTTTCCATTGTGCGACAGGAAGCTTTTATAACTTTTAAAAATAAAAAATAAGTAAACATAAGCTAGCTCAATTTCCATGAAACCTCTTGAATCCATCCCCTTCCTGTACTTATTTTGCCTTCTGGTCCAACTTCTGTTTGATGGATGAATGTAAACAGGTTTGTAAAACAGTTGAGAACATACAGCCCACTGGTGGCATGAGGATTTATGGAAAGGAGTGAAGGAATATTAAGGATTTTTGTCTAAAAAGACAAAGCAGGAGTGTTCACTCTTTACCTTCCTCACCCCATCCTCTTTATTCTTTTGACCAGCTGCTCTAAGGATTAACACCAAAGCACAACTAAGAATCTTCTGCCCCTACCTACTGCTTGCAGAGTTCCCACATAGCACCTCAAGCAAAAGAGAACATTCACCAAGAAGAGAAAAAGGCCCACCTGCCATTGGTCTTCTGACATCCATGGTTCACTCTGAAGTTCCAACATTAACCATCATTCCTAAACTACTGCAAGTATCTTGAAACCTACTGAAGGATCTTGCTCCACAACCCGAGAACCTGGCTTTAGTCTAATGCAATGCAACTGCCTTGATGCCAGGAAGTATATATTTGGGGAAGGGGTGTAGCTGAAGTGGAAGAGCATACCTCAGAGGAAGCACGCCTGCTTTGCTTGCAAAAAGGTCTCACATTTAATCCTCAGCCTCTCCAGGTAAGGCTGGGAATGTCCCTTGCCTGAAACTCTGAACAGTTGCTGCCAGTCTCTGTAGACAATACAAAGCTAGATGGAGCAATAGTTGGACTCAGTATAGGGCAGCTTCCTATATAGGTCACATAAGCAGTAAGCTTGAATAATTAGGGAACTATCCATTAGTTTAGACCAGGCATCCGCAAACTCGGCCCTCCAGATGTTTTGGGACTACAATTCCCATCATCCCTGACCACTAGTCCTGCTAGCTAGGGATGATGGGAGTTGTAGTCCTAAAACATCTGGAGGGCTGAGTTTGGGGGTGCCTGGTTTAGAAAAAGTATGCAGTAACTGCAGGTGAGGCTCGACAACTGACATTTAACAACTGTACTCTGTGATAGGGAAAATTAGCACAGGTGTTCTAATTAACAGCTAGAGGCTTTATAGAGTTTAGTCACCACCAGAGAGCTGGAGAACAACCTCTTTTTGTCCCTTTCCTCCCCATTAACAACATCCCATGAGAAATGAGAAAACAATCCATGGTGGTTTTAGAGACAAAAATGGTTTCACTCCGTGCCAAACCACACCAGGTTCAGCTGAACAGAACAAATCTGCATCATGATGTTCATATATTTACTTTGCCAATGTAAAGTTGTTATACAGTGGTACCTCAGGTTACATATGCTTCGGGTTACAGACTCCACTAACCCAGAAATAGTACCTCAGGTTAAGAACTTTGCTTCAGGGTGAGAACAGAAATCGCGCAGTGGCGGCGCAGTGGCAGCAGGAGGCCCCATTAGCTAAAGTGGTGCTTCAGGTTAAGAACAGTTTCAGGTTAAGTACGGAAACTCCAGAACGAATTAAGTACTTAACCTGAGGTACCACTGTATTAATAGTCAGGATTTAGCAACTTAAACATACAAACAACAAAAAAGAGGGGGGGAAGCTTATCTAACAGCTTCACAGCGTCTTTTTACAAAGTCTTTTGGTAATCTTCTTCAAAGAAAGGGATGGTAGCATAAGGGAAAAAGGCATGGCGAAACAGATACAAAGGCAAAGCTGAAGCACAACAGAACCACCACACACACACAGAGCACAAGCAAACTCATTTTACTCACTCTCCATTCCAAGGAGCTTCTAGAGTTCATTGACCAGTCTTTCCTGACTGGGTCTGTCAGTGAGATGGCCACAATCCAGGCAGAGAGGCAAAGTGCAGGCTGGTTGCCAGACAGCCAAAGAAGAGAAAGGTGATGAAGTCAGGGAAGACAAGGAAAGGAGAGCAAGAGAAACTTAATAGTAGGAGTGGGTTACTTACAGATGTTAAAGCCAAGTGGTCAAAAGATGAAAACCTGCACCAACACATGCTCTACAATGTGTTAGCTCTCCCGTTACCCCTACCCTCCTGGCCACCTGAGAGCAACAACCATGATGAGCCGTAGTGTGCACTGTGATGCCTAATTATTATTATTATTATTATTATTATTATTATTATTTATACCACGCCCATCTGGCTGGGCCTCCCCAGCCACTCTGGGCGGCTTCCATAGAAACCAAAAATACAGTAAAATATCACACGTTAAAAACTTCCCTGAACAGGGCTGCCTTAAGATGATAAATTGGGGAGAGAGTTGGCACAATTATTTCAATTTATACAATGTCAATGCACCCAGCTATGTCCCTGTTCCCCATTTCTAATTTTTAATTGCCCCTTGAGTCATATGAGGTCATTTGCAAGAAAAAACGGCATGTCCTGAACTCCTGCAATAGTGCAGTCAATTCGTTTATAAACAAGGTTTGCAATGGTGGAAGAGCAGCAGCTTGAGGACAGGATAGTAAAAGCTATGACTGGGCCAAAATATATAATAATATAGTTAATATTATGCAGGAATACCCTACGGCAGCAGTTTGCACCGCTGCTCGTTAGTTATGGAGGCCGCTGCAGCTGAGACCACATGAGGCACCAGTTCATAACAATATTTTTAAGTGAAAATAAGAGATCAGGAAACATGTGAATCATTGCTAAGACTACATACAGTGTATATACAATAAACAGAATGCAGTAAAATTTGAGGGAAATTATTCATTTTCGGTTTAAATCTTGCCCCACACTGCCATCTGGTGGATTAACCACACTGTTAAAATTGATAAGCATGCCTTTGGTTACTTCAAAAGAACTGAATAAATGTGGCAATATAGGCCTCTATAACCTAATAGTTCAAATTATTAAATAAAGTCAAAGCATTAGTTTTCCCTTCAAAATGTTTCCCGTTAAATATTAATTACATTCCAAGCATTATTACATGCTGTTTTTCACATCTTCATGTTGTTTTTGGTGTTTAGGCAAGTGTTCTGCCTAAAATTCCACTTCTCTGAATTATTTTTAGAGGTCTCGTTTTTTATTCTTTCATTCACAATGCAGAACCACAACCTCTGACAGCGGGGTTTGTGCTCATTTGTGGGTTTCCTTGCATTTTGGTGTTAAGAATAGTCTTAAGTCTCATACCACAAGTATACTTTTAATGTATGTGGGGGAGGGGTTGCCAGTAAGTTATTATGGCTTAATGTTTGATGATATTCAGTGCTTGTATAATGCATTTATGACACCACAAAATACGTAAGGGCCCAGTTTGCATGTATCACTAGGCAAAACTGTGACTAAGAGAGACACAGCAAAAGCTGTGTCTGCTCTGCTCCTCCTCTGGTCTTGCTGCTGCTGCACTGCCCAGAACTAAGCATTGTTTGGCTTAGTGTTACATCAAAACCTGGACTCATGGTTTGTTTTGCTCCAGAAAAACTACAAGTTGTAGCCAAAGTTCACTTAATGCTTGCCACTCATGGTCTGGTTGTGGAAGACAGAGTGGAAAATGAGTGATTTGGGCGTGATTTTTTGCTGTGAGCACTTGCATGTTTGCTTTTTTATGCTTCGCCATGTTTTGGCTTACTGTTATGTGCAAACTGGGCCACATGTATTTTGTGTTCGTTGTCAGAAACACATTACACAGCACAGTGTACCATCAAGCATTTTCTTCCCTTGCCATTCTCATTGCTTTATACCGCTAGAAAAATCCCACAACATCATCTCCATCTTGCAAGAATGTGAAAGTAACTCACATCATCATCATCATCATCAGGCAGTCTCAGCGGCACCATCTCAATATAAACAAAATGTATTTTGAAAAAAGGAGGGCATACCAATGAACAACCTTTTTATCTACAAATGTAAACACTATCAATTTAAAGCCAGCCCTGACTCACTCCCACTACAAAAACTGAGAATGTCGATGAGGCCAGAGACCATCTTGGCTGACTCTTGCTGCAGACCCAGGTCATCCACAGTCCTGCTGTTGGAGTACTGGCAGCAACAGCAGCAGGTATGTTCTACGTTTAAGATAATATTTTGTTCTTTTGCTCATTATGCTGTTTTAAATGTATATATTTGACTTTCTTTAGCAATGTTTTCTTTTGAAGTCTTTAATATTTTAGTTTTCTGTTAATTATGTTGCTTTGAAATTATACTTTATATTTGAATTTATTCTATAATAGTTTATTCTGAATTGTTTTATTTGATGTTTTAACATAGGTTGTAAACCACTTTGAGATTTTGTTTTAAAAATATAAAGTGGTGTAGAAATGAAATGAAAAATAATAATAATGAATCCAAGGGATTTAGGGCTTATATTTTTTAAACAGATGTCCTTCCTTGATACATGGCAATTTCTTCTAAACTGTGGGGGATTTTCAAAAGCAGCAATCTATGGTTGAAATATATATTAATCCCATTGGGCATGCATAAAGCAGCTACATGAATCTTAGTAAAGTACTGGAGGTCTACACATTATTTACGTTGGTTCTAACAAACACATATTTGTTGAAATTAGAATGTCTTAAATCATTTTTAAAGTACTATTTGGATTCATCTAAAATAGCAGGTAGAAGAACAGAAAATATAGAATGTGAGGCAAATACTCTGGCTCTGGTTGCCACTGCTGAGAAACAAAATGAAAATCAAATGCCACTCGCTTTTTTAATGCATATAGAAAGTATTTGACTGAACATTACCTTTCTAATAATGGTTCAAGCCATTCTTCATGGCACTCACAGTGGCAATCAAGAAAGGTTAGAACATCCCCTTTTGCTATAGAAGCTCCCAGAAGTCTTGCTCGAACCAATCCTTCTCTCTTGTTTGCCCGGATAAGCCGTACCTTGCGCAAGTTAGCCACATAGTTTTCCAAAGCCTCCTTTAAGTGCTCTGTAAAAAAGAGATGAATGAACTGCTGTCGTACAAAGCAACTGCTAGCAAAACATATCAAAACATATCCAGCAATTCAGTGTTGAAATCCATTTTCAGTTCACCAGAAAGTGAGCTATGATGAACCTCCCTTGGGAGGGTGTTCCAGATTTGTGATGCCACAACCAAAAACACCTACCTTGCATGTTCATTTGCCCCACCTCTGAAAGCAGAGCAGCACAGTGCCCAAGATGCTGACCTGAACATATTCCAACTTTTAATGTCAATCAGGGTTTCTGAATGGCCTGTACTCATTAAAGACGGCCTGTACTCATTAAAACCTGCCTGGTTTTTGAGATCATCATTGCAAGTCTGGCTCTGGGTGTTCCCACCTTCTAAGATTATGTGGGTGGTCATCCAAGATTGGGTTTTCTTGATGCAAGTACCTTAGTTAATCAACCCACTCTGCTTATCTGCGCATCTGGCATTAAATTTGAGGACTTTGAAGTCCTCTTTTCACTGAGACGGCCCACCCATGAGGCAATGTGAGGCAACAGAAGATCTGGCCTCCAAGGAATGTATCGCCCACTACTGCTGCTAAAGTGGCAGCGATGGCTGCAGTGTGCTCCATAGAGACTGCATCTGCCACCTCCTTTGCGCCCCCACCAATGCCACATCTACAGCCAGCTCTTGATGGAAATGAGGCGCTGTCAGTCTCCTCCCAACCTTGTTCTCAATGTAGATCTTTATTCCCCCCTTGTTCCCTATGTAGATCTTCCTTCCTCCCCTTGTTCCCAATTTAGATCTTTATTCACCCCTTCTTCCCTGGCTGGGGGAGGTGGCGCCAATTTGTAGTTCGCCTCAGGTGTCATAATGTATTGGGCAGGCCCTGCCTTTTCATGGTAATTTACAGGTTTAAAGCTCTATATTGGTCTTAAAAGGTTCTTCAATATTCTATTACCTTTGAAGACTGCTATTACATTTTCTATTTTATTGTTTCAATTATTTTATTATTATAGATTTAAAATACATTGTAATCCTCAATGGGGGATTAAAATGGAAAGACAAGATAAAATAGTTTACTACACATACAAAACAGCTCTGTTGTTTTTCAGATATGGTCCTCAAAATGGTTCTGAACTATTGTGTGCCTCCCTTTCAGTGTCTCTGTTATCACCCATATGCTTACATCTCTCTTTGTGATCTCCTCATACAGGACATGGAGGATAACATTACGTTATTAATCTTTTTAAGATGAGGAATGACTGTATCTGTGTAAATTACCTAGGGACTTTAAATTCTCTTTATTGAGGTTTTCTCCGACTCTCCTTTAATTTGTCTATTTTATAAATAAGGTTTGTATTCTGGTGAAGCACTGATAAGGGTGAAGGCAGGGTAAAAATATTTTTAAATACAGTATAAGAAATCAGTATCTGAGAAAGGTACTACTCAAACTACATATTAGGGGTGGCATTCAACAAAGTTTGACTCAGAGGAGATACAGTGAAATTAATGAACATGACTTAGTTATGCCAATTAATTTCAGTGTCTACTTTAAGTAAACCTTAGTTGAATATCACCCTAAGAGTTAGATTATACATATATTTTGAGAACATTACTATTCTGAGAGTGGAATAAATATCAGAATAACAAAAGACTCAGGTGTGCACAATCACTATTACCCTGTTTTGGTCATAAAAGAGTACAATCCAAATATTCTAGGCTAAAAATAAAATTGGAAACATTAACTGATTAGGTTTCCACACATCAAAATACATATCGAATAGAGTTGTAAGGAGTGGTATTTTTCTTCAAATGAAATGTGGGCTAAAATCTATACAGCAGAAATATCCCATTCTGCAGAGACCCCTATTCAAAATCTGACATCGCTTTTGCTTTGTTCCACTATTAGATTTATTAAATAGTATGCAGAAGAGCCAAGCAAATGTCTTAAAATTCAGTGTTACCATTCCCATTTTATTTGGTACAATCATTTTAGTTATTCTAGTTATAGTTTTACATCTACGAGTCTTAGTTTTATATAACAGGAGAGAGACTCCCATCAGCTGTAAATTTTACAGTAGCGTTTTGTGCATTGATTCATTAATCTCATTCATCCTTATTACTGCAAAATTGAGATTGCTGGGTCTTTGGTTACTTGATTTCAGCAGACAGGATAGACTTTGCCTGATATCACATAACTATCCAGTAGCCATCTGGACGGGGTACCTGGATGTATTTATTTGATACACAGTGGTACCTCGGGTTACATACGCTTCAGGTTACATATGCTTCAGGTTACACAGTCCACTAACCCAGAAATAGTGCTTCAGGTTAAGAACTGTGCTTCAGGATGAGAACAGAAATCATGCTCCGGCGGCACGGCGGCAGCAGGAGGCCCCATTAGCTAAAGTGGTGCTTCAGGTTAAGAACAGTTTCAGGTTAAGAGCGGACCTCCGGAATGAATTAAGTACTTAACCTGAGGTACCACTGCACTTGCATACCAAGGAGCTCAGAGCAGCATTTTAGCCTCAAACCCACTCTGTTGAGTAAGCTGGGATGAGAGGTAAGTAATTTAGCCAAGCATCACACAAGCCATTTGTAAAATGAGTACAGCTGCCGCTTGAACCAGCATGACTGAACTGCAGCTTGCCTACCTATGTGCATCAGGCCCTGCCTGCTAGGTTCCCCTCAGCCTAGCTTTTTATTCTTGGGGATCCCAACCTGTGCAATATTCCGTCGCTTGGTAAACCATTCCCAAAGATTATTAGTCAAGTCTACTCATCCCGTGGTGGCTCACATGTCCGCCAAGATTTTAAGAGAGGTGGTAAATAAACAACATTGTGCTATACCGACGAGATAATCACACTACGATTACCGAGAAGTAATTTTCAGGAGTATAGAGCAAACATTACAATGCAGGCCACTGACAACACATCTCTATGCAAGCCAGTTTCAGTCTATGTTTTTCCTTGGAAATACTTCCTGCTAAGTTGCACTCTTACACCAATTATATCCTAAAAGGGCTACGCTTGCCTCCAAGTGTAGTAGCTACTAAATGCCCTATTCATTTCACAGAAAATCCTGTGCCAGCAGGGAGCTTTGTGGAGACATGGCTTACCTTTATCACTGTAATCGTCTACAAGGATGACTTCTTCCAGAAGGATGTCAGGAGAAGTCTCAAGAACACTATGAACTGTTCTGAGAAGCGTTGACCAAGCCTCATTATAAAAAGCTATTATAACAGAAGTCTTTGGAAGGTTATAATAATCATACTTCTTTTCTCTGCATCTGTAAGAAAAGCATACATTTTAATTGAAAAATCAGATACATAATTAAGCAATACTCTGCCTCAACAATTTATACAGAAGTGAGGTGAATACACAAATACGTATCGTAAGTGTGCAGAGTAGGACCTGCAGCAAGGAAGTCATTTCTCCTAGATTTTCATCTTGCAGTTTCAAAGAGCGCATCAACTTCATTAGGAATAACATCCAGTTTGTGATACGCTCCGTGCTACATTAACTATATTAAGGAATTCAATGCTACTTCCAAGCACACATCAGAATGTATATCCAAGTGTCAATACCACCTATTCATGATGTATTATTTGCAAATACCATCCCACTCCCAATTCTGCTGCTACTAATTGCATGTACCATATTTTTCGCTCTATAAGACGCACCAGACCACAAGACGCACCTAGTTTTTGGAGGAGAAAAACAAGAAAAAAAATATTCTGAATCCCAGAAGCCAGAACAGCAAGAGGGATCGCTGCACAGCGAAAGCAGCAATCCCTCTTGCTGTTCTGGCTTCTGGGATAGTTGCACTGCCTGCATTCACTCCATAAGACGCACACACATTCCCCCTTACTTTTTAGGAGGGAAAAAGTGAGTCTTATAGAGCAAAAAATACGGTAAATATCTTTTCTAAAACAACAATTTGAGTTGGATCAGTGAGAGCTTATTTTTAATATGTGAAGAGTTTAACAATATAGGTTTATTATTATTAAATGTTAAGCATATTTTCACAGAATGCTGCTGTTCTTTCACAGTAACTGTTCACGTGTTTTTTCATTTGAGCTTCATTTTCCTTTATTCAAGCAGTTCAAATATCAGCTTTGAAAATCTGTGATATTCAATTAACTATACCAATGAATAGATTAAAACCTTACAAAGAATTACTGAGGCAATTGTCACCCACCCTTCTATCTCCCTCGTTTACCAAACTGGGAGAATGCCAGGCACAGGGATTTACCTACAGAGCCAAAGGAAATTAAAGTAGAAGTCATTATGTTGTCACCATGTCAAGATCTTGACCTGAAGTATCCCAACATGGTGACCTCCAAGTGTTGTTGGACTCCAACCCCAGACAGTATGCCAATGGGAAGGGATGATAGGTGTTGTAGTTCAGCAACATTGGGAGGCCATCCAGTTGGCTACCCAGATCTACTGCCTGTCTTCATTCTGCTATAAAGAAACTACCTGACTAAGGTTCTGTAGGACATTAGACATGAACGTTTCAGAAGACTTCCCTTCCTTGCCTCACCAAGGTTAATCACAGCCAGCTCATATAAAATTCACTTGCTCAATTTTCTGGTTTCTAGGAAATATATTTCATCAGATCATTCACTAATACCTCTCTCCTACCCAAAGGTGTTCCCATTTTGCTCACTAATGCTCCTGCTGCTCCCTTCAAGGGCCAAATCAAATGATTGTTTTTGCGGTGAAAATTTCATCATGCTGATAACTTTCACGTGCTGCAGTAGTCTTGAGAAAGTTCCCTAACACAGTGAAATTGCATGATACTCAACCAATTTCTGAGAAGTTGTTAGTAGCTAATAGGTGTATAATCAGAAACTGAGCTTCACCTGTGTGGTGGAAATATATACACCATTCAGTTACGCTACACTCACAGACATTGCAACGTCAGCAATTTACAATCTCTCTAGTCCAGGAAGTAAAGTGTAGTATTTTTTTCTTCTTCTTATGAGCAATCTTGTTAGAATCTTTTGTAAATAAAAGACTTCAGTTTCCTCTAACAAGCAGAAATGAACATGATAAGGCAGCTATTTGCAATGTCCATGTGTACTGTACAGGGCACTTTATTGTACAGGTTGAGGTGGCAAGAATGAAAGGATTATGAACAGCTAGCATAAAGAGTGGAACTACATCCGGCTTAAGTCAGTTGAGGGTGCCTCGCTTGGAAAATTTCCAGGAAGAAAATACTGTCAAAGGCTACCACTGTGCCCGATTGAGAACAGGCAGCAATAAAAAGAAAGCAACCATCTGTATGATCTTAAGCATGGGATTGCAGCCTCAGTGATAAGTTTGGTTAACTATACATATAGGACTGGGTTCAAAGAAAGTGCTCAACTGAGTAATGATCACAGCCGAAATATCTTAACATGATATCAAACTTCCAAAAATGGTGGAATATAGCTGTGTGAACTCACATCTTTTTGGATAATTATTGGGGAGGCAGCAGGTGAGAGATGGGACTCCCTGAGAAAATATGGGAAACGGGTTAGGCAGCAGCAGAACTGGAAGCAGCAATGATTTTGAGAGGCTACAAACATTCTCACCAACTTATAAACATCTTCATTTGGGACACAATTTTCAAGTGGAGATGCTCTCAAAGAGGTGACCCTTTACATTTAAGCTAACTTGGCACAGGACCCATTCACTGCTTCTGGTGTGGAGTTTGCTGGTTGCATTAACTTCCAGCCACAGGTACCACATACCATGACATTTGTACGTAGGTAGGCATTATATATTGAATTATCCAATTAATTGAGGATTGGGTTTTCATATGCATTCTAGCTTATGGCTACCAGATTTTTTTCAATGAATCTGTGGACACTTTTGTTTTGTTTTGTTGAAGCTGAGTAGCAACAGGGAGTCAGTAGTGAGGATGGTGAGGCAAAAGACCCTGGGCTCAAGCACACATGCATATCGTATAAAGGTGCAAAGCTCTTCCTTCGCACCCTATGAAACATAAATGCGCAGAGTTTTTAAAAAACTGGGCAAAGGCACGACACCCACCCGTGACTCCCGAGCCTCCCCCAATCTCCTCCCTCTTCTCCATTTGTTTTGACTGATCAGGGGAGGCTTGGGAATTGCGGGCGGCCATTGCCCAGTTTTTTTTAAACTGTGCATTTATGTTTCACAGGGTGTGAAAGAAGGGCTTTGCACCTTGCCTGGCAGAGAAACCGAGCGCCTTGCACCCCTCCTGGGCAACAGCCACCCGCCTGCGACTCCCGAGCCTCCCTCGATCTGTCAAAACAAAGGGGGAAGGGGGCAGAAGATCTGTACCGCCAGACGTCCCTGGTTCTCCTTCGGCAGTGGCAGTGGCAGCGGGCAGCTCCTGAAGCCAGCCAGAGCCGACTGCGCTACCAGGCTGGCTCCAGGCTGCTGAGGCTGCCGCTGCCACATTTCCCAGGGACAGATTTGCAAATCTGGGGACATTCCGGGGATGGAATTCGTCCAGGGACAGATTTGCAAATCCGGGGACTGTCCCCAGGAACCAGGAACGTCTGGTAACCCTATTCTAGCTATTTATGCCACAAGTGACTTTTTTTTTATGTACACAGACTCTGAAAGTATGGGACAAACCCTTCCAAGGCACCTATGGTGAGGCAGTGCACTATTCCAGGAAGTGAACAGGTGAATCTATATGGATTAAATACCCACAGACAGAAGCCTTTCAACGAACCAACCTTGTATCTGGTGGCTGTCAGCTCCCCCACTGCACCATGATCCCATTCTGACTTGAACAGCCACTGAAAGAAAGGCCACAGGTTCCCCCCCCCAAAAAAAAATGTTGTTTCCCTGTTTTCAGAGGAGATCCTAGTTGCCTGCTCTGTTCCTCTTCTAACATAGTATTTACAGTAACACGCCAATATTTGCACACAACTGCATGGAAAGATTGCCATATGTTCACCTGTAAGGCGGGGGACGAGTTGCAGAAGGCAGGCCAAGTTTAAGGAGGGGAGATTTTTAAAATGTGGGAGAAAAACACAGGCATGATATACTGTTACAACTGAAGAGTATAGCTGGGCCCCTATGAATCTGCTACCGAAAGCAAACCTTCTCTCCTAGGCGCTCATGTACACTATACAGTATAATCTTGTTTTGCCAACAGTTCCCCAGACAGGCAGTAGCTCATATCCATTCTGAATGTGTTTTACTCAGTGCTTCTTCTTTTTTAATAGAAAGAAATGTGAAGTTGTTACAGTAAGTGCTGCACTTTTAACATTACAGTGATACCTCATGTTAAGAACTTAATTCATTCTGGAGGTCCATTCTTAACCTGAAACTGTTCTTAACCTGAGGTACCACTTTAGCTAATGGGGCCTCCCACTGCCGCTGCACGATTTCTGTTCTCATCCTGAAGCAAAGTTCTTAACCTGAGGTACTATTTCTGGGTTAGCGGAGTCTGTAACCTGAAGCGTCTGTAACCTGAAGCGTCTGTAACCCGAGGTACCACTGTATGGGTAAAATGGGGGACGGGGGGGGGGGTGGATTCATAACTTACTTTAAAAATCATTGCAAACTGTTAAAACCGTTAGTTGGATTGTAATAACACTTGAAGTCTAATGGTGAAATTTGGATACAATGGAGATGCAAAATATTTGGATGATTAACAAGAGGACCCACAAAGGGGAGGAGGGGGAAGTCCAGGAGATCCTTTGGGGTCTTGTTTTTATGGTGCATGTTGGAAATCTGTTTGTTAAATTTTAATTTGAAAACAAAATAAATAAATATTTTTAAATGCTGGTACTGAGTACCATTGAGTACCCCAGGGAAAAAGAGCACTGGTTTAAATCTTGTCTGGAGCTCACCTCCCATACACACACACACACCTGTGCTCTAAGTAAGGTGGCCATTTCAGGTACCTGAGGAAGCAGACTCTCCAGTGCAATCACGGAATTGTAGAGTTGGGTGGGGCCCCTGAGGGTCATCTAGCCCAACCCCGGGCAATGCAGCAATCTCAGCTAGATCGCATATTGACAGACGGCCATCCAGGCTTCCCCCTGCCCCGACTGCCCTGTTTCCTTCGGGCAGCGCCCGTCCCTTTGCCGCCCTCCCTCCGCCTCACTCACTGGAGGTGGCGGCGCTCCGGCAGGCGGCGGTGCAGCGAGATGCGGTCGCTGAGGTAGATGTTGATCTGGTGTCTCCGGATGCTCTCCTCCTGGAGCCGCTGCTCGGCGGCGCTCAGCTCCAGGCGCACGGGCCGGCCCAGCTCGCCCAGCTCCGCTTCCCGGCCCAGCGGAGGCTTGTCGTACACGGGCCTGCGCAGGAGCCGCCGGGCGAGCTCGGCAGGCTGCGGCGAGGGCAGCGCGACGCCGCCGGCCTCGCCCAGCTCCGAGTCCGGCAGGCCGCGTTGCCACAGCAACAGCCAGCCCAGCGCCCCCGTCGCCGCCACCAGCAGGGCCGCCGCCGCCAAAGCCAGAGGCCCTCCCGCTCGGGACACCCGCGACCGCCGGACCCGCCGCATCTCTGCAGCGCCGGCGCTGGCCTCGCTTGAGGAGCGCGGGGCGGGACCCGAGGAGGAAGGGCCGCCCCGCCGCCGCCGCCGCCCGCCGCCGCCGCCGGGCCCGGAGCGAGGAAGCGGCCTTCTTTGCAGGATGAGGCGGCGCTGAGGGAAGGAGCAGCCGAGGTGCCTCAGAGGCCGCGCGGCTCCTGGCCTCGGAAGTTTGACAGAAAAACCAAACACAAAACACGCAACAAAACAAGAAAAAAGGAACCAGACTTCTTCGCCTATTTGTTCATTTAATTTTTATACGGCCCTTCATCTCAGGGCGGTCTGCGACAGAAATAATAATAATACATGAGACATAATAAAAAACGCAACCAAAAACTCCCCACCCCGCCCTGCCCTTCCCACAAACATTTAAAAAGCCAGATTGTCAGTAGGCCTGGTTGAAATGAAAGGTTTTTTAGCCAGGTGACTAAAGGCTTGCAACAAAGGCCTCAGGCTAGATTCCCCAGGGAAAGCATTGCACAAGCAGGGAGCCACTGCAGAAAAGCTCCTGCTGCCCTTTGCACCTCTGTCAAAGATGAGGGTGGAATGATAATTGTTGGGGTTAGTGGGGAATGCATGCGGATAGTTTTCAGCACAACCCGGAAAAGAGAAGTGGAAACCACTATTTTCAACAGGGCCTGTTTCCTGACCAAGTGTGTTTGCAATCCTATGTGCCCCTTGTTAAGTTGTGGGTGAACATATCAGACGACACAGCAATTCTTCAAACAACTCTTGTTTATTCACAGGCCAGAACAGAACTGAACTGAAGGGTTCAGCCAGCCTGCTTATATAGAGCTCCACTACAACGCAACAGTAACCATTTTCTGTAACTATCCAATCACTGAACATCACTTTCAATCCCTTATTTGCATATGTGGACCTGAGTGAAAACTATCTGCAGTATCCCCCTGCTGGCCCACGGTGAGAACTTAAGTACATAATACTCCTAGGGACGGTTTCCAAGGACTCGCTTCTGAGTGGAGAGGAGTCCTCCAGATATTTATGTAATGGCGAGGAAAATCCTGGAAGGTTTTGACAAAAAGCTGTTTCCCCAGTTATCCATACCAAGCCCTCTTGTTGCCTTCTCCTGGAGGAGTCCGGAGGGTGGCAACACAAGAACAGGCCTTCTCTGTGGTGGCTCCCTGCTTGGGGGAATACTCTCCCCAGGGAGACTCGCCAGGCACCTTCATTATGTACCTTTCAGCGCTAGGCAAAAAACGCTTCACTTCAACCAGGCATTGGAGCTGATGGACATTCTGCGGCTTTTAAAATGTGCTTTTAAGGAGTGGGCCAATTCTTGGTTTATTTTCGTTGATTGTTTATTTTGCGTTCTCATATTGTATATTAATAATATTTATTTATTTATTTATTTATTTATTTATTTATACATACATACATACATACATACATACATACCCTGCCCATCTGGCTGAGTTTCCCCAGCCACTCTGGGCAGCTCCCAATTGAGTGTTAAAAACAATACAGCATTAAATATTAAAAACTTCCCTAAACTGGTCTGCCTTCAGATGTCTTTTAAAAATAGGATAGCTGCTTATTTCCTTGACATCTGATGGGAAGGCGTTCCACAGGGCGAATGCCACTACCTCCTGTGGATTGCTTTTCTGTTGCAGACAGCCCTGGGATCTTTGGATGAAAGGCAGTATACTAAATAAGTAAATAAATAGACAAATAAATAAGGCATTGGCCGTGGGAGGGTAGGCTTGTTGAGTTGTTTTCACTTTTTTACATACTTTGCATTCTCCTTTTATACTTCTTTCTATTGCAGGCCACCCTGGGATCTCAGGCTGAAGGGAGTTTACAAATTTAATAATCAATCAATCAATCAATCAATCAATCAATCAATCAATCTGGTGTTGGCTGTGAGAAGGGGGATGTTTATTGGTTTGCTTTTTTTTTATTCTGCATTTTGTGTTCTCGTTTGTTTTCTGTAGCGGACCGTCCTGAGACCTCCGGATGAAGGGCGGTATACAAATTTTAATTCGTAAATATATTTAAGCAGCAGCAGAACAGCGCTGGCTGTACGAGGGTTCTATTCTCCCTCTCGGGGATGGAAGGCGCTAAGCCAAATTTAACAAGCCAAATTAATGAATAACTCAAACTGGCGTCGTCGTCGGGCTGTGCGAGGCTCCCTTCTTCACCCCGTGGCGAAGCGGAGCCCCAGTCATAGCCCGGAGGCCTCACCCCAGTGCCTGCCTCGCCTGCCGTCCCTCCTCTTTCCCTTCCCGGCCGGACTGTGCGGAGAAGACGGCCGCCCTCCCTGCCTGGCTCCTCCGCCTCCTCTGACGAGCGGAGCCGGGGAGCCAAGAGAGGGGGACGCCCGGCGGCGGCGGCGGAGCGCGAGGGCCGCGGATGGGGGAGTGCGGGGTGGCGGCCGGCGCCCAGCTGCTGCTCCGCGCCTGCGACCAAGGCGACTGCGAGGGCGCCCGGCGGCTGCTGCTGGGCCCGCCGGCGGCCTCCGGGGCCGGCGATGAAGCGGCGGCGGAGCCCGGCAGCTGCGCCGCCGCGCCCGGCGGGTCTGGAGCTGCTGCGTCGGGCCTGCCGCCGGGCTCGGTGGCCGTGGACTGCGCCGACGAGGCCGGCAACACGGGGCTGCAGTTCGCGGCGGCCGGCGGCCACGAGGAGCTGGTGGGCTTCCTGCTGCGGAGGGGAGCCTCGGTCCAGAGCCGCAACCACTGCGGCTGGAGCCCGCTCATGCAGGCGGCCAGGTCAGGGCGAGAGCAAAGCCAGGCCCGGGTCTTGTGCAACGTCGGGATGCGAGGGAAGATGCTGGCCGGGTTTCCCGACCCTTGTGAATAGGTCCCAACCTCCTGGGTGTCCGGGCACCCAGTGGCGTAGTGTGGGGGGTGCAGGGGGGGCGGCCGCACCGGGCGCAACATCTGGGGTTAGGGCAAATCCACGGGTTAGGGGGCGCAAATCCACGGGTTAGGGGGCGCAAATTACTTGCCTTGCCCCGGGTGCTGACAACCCATGCTACGCCACTGCGGGCACCCACAAAATTCCCCAGTGATGAGGCTGGGCACCCACAGATTTTGGTGCCAGGGCCTTGCACGTTGCATGGCAGGGTCAAACTGGCACTCCTGCTTGGGTGCATCGTGTGGGTTAGAAGGATCATCGAACTATGGAAGGGGCACAAGGGTCATCTAGTCCAACCCTCTGTTGTTGGCATGCTTCTGTCTCGAAAGACAGTGGAATGCACCTCCAAAAGTGAAATCAAAACTGCTATGTTCGCAGCACCAAAGTGACCTCCCTGAGGCGCAAGCCTAGGCAATGTGTATGGAGGTCCTGGATGGGCCAGACAACAGGACCGTCCTCTTGGCCTCGCTGATGCCAAAGGGATGAAGAAAAGCAGAGCAGTACGTTTGGCACCAGCGTGGCTGCAGGAGTTTGCCCGAAGGAGGTGTACAACTCGCCATCCAACCGTCTTAGGGACTCTGCTCTGGATTTGTGTACCGTTTAGCACTTAGCCTTTCCTTTTCCGGAATATGACCCACAAGGCAGTGGAGGTTTAGGATCAGAGAAGCGGAGAATTGCAGAGTTAGAAGGGACCACAAGGGTCATCTGGTTCAACCCCCTGAAAAAATTGTAAGTGCAGACCATAACAAGAGGTTTGCCTCACTTAAGAGGTCAGAATGAGATTTGAACTGAGCAATTACCCGCTCAAATCCCATTCTCTGACCATGACACCACACTGTTTCTCTGCATTGTTAAGGCAAGAGTGCCTTAAATCCAAACAATGCAGTTTCATCCTACTGGGTATCATAACGTTTTCTCTCTCTCGTTTTTCCCCCAATCAAAGGTTTGGACATCTGACTGTGGCTCGCATCTTGCTAGAAAACGGCGCTGACCTTAATGCACAGAACAAACTGGGAGCCAGCGTACTTACAATGGCTTCTAGGGGTGGTCATGTCAGTGTGGTGAAGTTGTTGCTGGAATCGGGCGCTTATGTTGATAATTACGACCACTTGAGTACTAGCTGGGATAACAACAAAGAGGAATTGCCAGCTATCACCCCCCTTATGGCAGCTGTCCAGCACGGGCATGAGGCAGTGGTCCATCTTCTGTTGGACTGGGGAGCGGATTGTAATTATACCGTGAAAACTATGGGTTGGACCCCCCTAATGTTGGCGGCTGTTAGTGGAAGAGTGAGCTTGGCTCAGCAGCTCATGAACAAAGGAGCCAATCCCGATCATCTGAACACACTGCATAAAACACCATATGAAATATCTGTTGACTTCAAACATGAAGATATGATGGATTATTTGGCACCTTTAACAACAGTTAGACCTCAAACAGGTATGGGTCTCGCCATAGTTATTTTCTTGATTGGGAAACCCTGACTACAAAAAAAAAAAGGAAAAAAAAGGATGATTTTCTTGGCAGGACTGATGGCTGATAGCAAAAGGTCTTGTCCTTATGGCCATATTATGCCCACTAATAATGTCAGGAGAGGGGTGTTTAGCTCTCAAGACATTGTAATGCAAGGGGTAAGCAGTCAGTTCAAATAATAAAGTTGTTTATAAAGAGGAATACTAGCGGTCCAGTTTCTCAGGCTCACAAGAAACCTTGGTCTCTCCTTATGGGACCATCTAGTGCTCCTGTGTGATACATGATTTGTTATTCCTAATAGAAAACAAACAAGATTCTGGTTGTCAACCTTTTTGTACCAGCTGAATACCTTTGTATTCTCCCTGAATTTTCAGAACTATGTTTCGGTCCTTGGAACAGATTATTGCTGCCAGTTTTTAAATGCTGTTTTGCTACTTTTAAGGCAATAAATTGACTTGATTGATTCTTAATATCTTAGATGCTTTAATGTTTTAGTTGTTGGAATTCAGTGCAAACTGCCCAGAGGACATTGTTAATTGGATAGCCAGCAAATATTATTGATTGATGGATTAATCCGTTCATTTGAAGTATGTTTACATGATGTATAATCAACTAGATAGTTATTTTCCTTTTGTAGAAATGACCACAGTTTTTGTACACAAAGTGCTTATTCATGAGGGGGCTTTGTCATTCACTATAATGGAGGGGGCCATTTTATGATCAGTTGAGTCCCCTCCCTTAAAATATATGAAGATGCTTCTGGAAAAAGGGAAGCACCATGTGAGCTTCAGAGCTCCCACACTTGCAAGGAATTGCTGGATCAGAGGACTTGGGCATGGAGTTTCTTTAAGTCCATAACTGATGGACTTAAATTGTTGCTTTCAGCTTCCAGTCTTGGCTTTTATTTCATTCCCCTTTTGTTCTTTTCTGTATTTTAGCAACCTGTCTCTTTTCAAAATCCTCATACTCTTTTTTTTTAAGCCAATTTTTTTCCATGGCAGAAGAACTTGAGAATTTCTTGAATGAACTTTAACGGAGGGCGTAGTAGTATTACGCCAAGGGAGTAGTTGTCCTGGGACTGCATCTGTAGGAATGTACATAAGCAGTAAACAAGATATGATTCGATCCAAACCCTGATCTAAGGAAAGAGCAGTGCTTTGCATGCAAACTGTACCGGGTTAAACCTGTTACATTGCCACGTAGGGCTTGAAAAGACATCTGTCCAAAACCCTGGACAGCAACTGTTAGCCAGTGTAACAATACTGAGCAAGATGTGTGTCAATCACTATAGTGCAGCTTCTTGTGTTTCTGACAGAAGAATCTGGACAACAGACTTAAGGTGGAGAAAAACTGTACCAACCTGACTTATGTAGAGCAGCCTTTCCAAAGCTGGTACTCTGCAGATGGTTTAGACTCTAACTCTCATCATCCTTTACAGTTAGCCATGCTGGCTGAGGGGTGTGTGTGTTGGAGCCCAAAACATCTGGAGGGCAGTAGTTTGGGAAAGACTGGTGATGTAAATAATCAAATCTTACCATACAATAAGCACCACCCTCCATCTTTTTCTCCTCCCTCCTTCAGAAGGGTGCTGGTAGCCAATATATTTTTAACCTTTTATTTCTTTTTCTCTTTCAGCTAGCTCTTTCATTCTTTCCATCTCTACAATCAGAATTTCTGCCTTCTTCAATACTGGTATTTCCTCTCCTTTTCTCCTGTCTTTTCCCTGATCCAGCAAGTCTGACATCTCACGGGCTTCATTAGTACAAAAGATGACTCTCAGGAGTATAGGACTCAAGTTCTACGCGGGCTGCAGGCTTGCTGTGCTGGTTTCTGGTAAGGCTTGTTATGCCTTGGGAAAAGGCACATCACTACTAAATTCAGAGTTTCGCTCTGTACCCTGCCATAGAGCATCCACACCCCTGTGAGTCCTTATTGGCCTAGACCCACAAATTGCTCTGGGACAGGCTGCATATAGGATGCTGCCATATGCAAGGCTGCAGTGGTGGGGGAGCTGAGACTGGAGTCAGCCTTAAAGCTCCTCCCAAGCCTTCTGTGCTTAGTAGGGTTGGGGATAGGATTATAGGAGAAAGGAGCTGGCTAAAATGGGTGCTCAGGCCTCCTGGGTCCTCAACACTTGGATGGAGGTGGCCAGAGCATGCCATTCTGCTGGATCCTCCCTCCCCGCCTGCCTGCCTCACAACATACAGCTTGAGGGTGTTTGTACACTCCGGGTGTACTGAATGATCTGGTATAGCCTGGCATGGAGTCTAGAATGTACAAACATACCTGTGCTATTTCCCCTGACATGCGAAGGGCTGAATCATGTCCTAAGGTTCTGTTGTTCAAGGCTACCAATATCTTTCTAGGGGAGACAGTGAGGAGTGTGCCTTTGTGGATGGGGTCAAACTGTTGGAAGGATACAGTACCTGCTGAGGCTGTAAAGGCCGATGCAGGAGAGACATGTTTTGTTGCACCTGGGGCAGATGAAGGCGTCCGGTTGTGCTGCTGCAGATGCACCATGGCGTTTCTTCCCTCTGTGCTCCTCCCAGCAATCATTCCTCCACCAGTCACTGCTATACTGTAGATGCACGACCTGACTGCCTGTCTCCAGGCACATGCCAGGGGAAATAGCACATGGCACGGCTGATGCTCCTACTAGTCACTGAGGCAGGAATGTGAACATGCTGGGAATGTGGATTTGGGAGAGTGCATCTTTGTTTGAGACTCTGTCCTGCCATGGGATGCCTAAAATCCCATTGAGGCATTGAGGTTTCACTCCTGGCAGGTGTAAGTTGCCTGCGAGTTCCTTCCATAAAGCAGCGTGCTCAGCATGCAAGCTGGTAGACCTTCATCTTGGTATTGGACGTTAGCATCCCATTCTCCCATACCCTTTTGGAGAGAGGCAAGCCATTGCTGTAGCTGCAATGCCAATAATACACAGCTATCAATATTTGATAGCTGCATATTACTAATTTTCTTGTTCTTGCAAATTTTCACCTTATGTTTTGGGAAATGGTACCCCAGTGCGAGAGGAGGGTAATGGTACCTCAACAAACCTTCTGGCTTCAGAGATGAGCAACACAGCATCACTATCCCAAGTATTTTCTCATTACTTTGGGTTGTTGTTTTTCAGTCGTTTATAAACCAAAACACAAATTTTGAAGCCAAACGATTTACTTAAAATACATTGCGTTATTTGCTGTTGTAGCATCAGCTGCAGTTGTTTTATAAACTTTATACTTTTCTCCCCACCCCCAGATAAACAGAAGAGGCAACCAGATATTTTCCATGCCTTGAAAATGGGTAAGGTCCTTAAAAATATTCTAACACATCTGATGTATTCCTGGGTATAGTAACTAGAGGCATTCTAGTAGGAAAGAGCCCAAAGGTTTGGCTATTTCAAATGACCGCTCATATTGCTGTAGCTCAGTGGACCTCTTTCAGGTGCACAAAGCAGCTTAGTTCAGTCTCACCCATACAGTTAGAATTAATGCCTTTGGCACTTAAAAAATAAACCTTTTAACTTCCTGAGCTCTTCCTTTGTTAACCATGTTAACCATCTCCACAGGGAATTTTCAGCTGGTTAAAGAGATTACAGACGAAGACCCTGCACAAGCCAATGTAATTAACGATGACGGTGCTTCTCCACTGATGATTGCAGCTGTAACTGGACAGTTGCCTCTTGTACAGCTGCTTGTTTCAAGAAACGTGGATATTGACAAGCAAGATACTATCCATGGCTGGACAGCACTTATGCAGGCCACATATCATGGGTAAATATCCTTCTCTCACCCCCTCCCAGTGTGGAGTAAGATAAGTCTTGTTACCACTGCCAAGGAGGTGTATTTGTGTTCCGGTTTTTAATTTCCTGCCCATGTTTAGGTATAATATTACAGCCCCTGAAAATGACTAGGAGTAGGTGGGCCAAGAACTGGGGTTGTTTTCCTGTCCCACCTACCTATGGCCGTGCAGTGGACATAACATTATTATTACATTTGAAAGCATGTAGGCAGGAACTGTAAGGTTGTGATGGCATGGGGAATGAAGGTTAGCCAGCCATCCAACCCTTCCTCATCCCTGCCACCCAAAGGATATATTTTCTCTCTCTGTCTGCCTCCCCTGAACAGCCCTTTTAATATTTTGGACTTTTACTAACCCAACCTATCATTCTTATGTAGGGAGCAGAGTGTTAGGGCATCAGCTTGTGGGGTGAATAACAGGGTCTCAGACCAGTTTCTCCCCCCAAAACAAACAATGCTTTTACTTAAAGTTTTAGTAAGATAGCATGTTACTAGTTTTAGACAAAACGGTTTTAGGAAGAGAAAATATTATAACTGTTTAGGTGGTCACCCATAAGAGCAAATCAGTTTAACCAACAGTTAATTTTAGACACTTTCCCTAGCAAAGCCAACGTTTATCAGCTTGCATCATTCCTGACCATTGGTCATGCTGCCTGAGCCTGATGGGCATTGGAGTCCAACAATTTTGGGAGGGCTATAGATGTCCCATCTGTGGTTTAGGCCATGTCAAGGTGCATTGCCTAAAACCAAAAATTCATCACTCTGTTTAGTCTTCTTTACTCAATCTGTTCTTTTCTGCTAGCAACTCTGATCTTACTTTTGAGATAAATATTTTTAAAGGAATGGATTGGGGTGAAATCATGGAGGCTCACTAACTTATGCCAATATTAGGAGTTCTTCACTCTTCTCTCTCTTATCCTGGTATAAGCAATCAGGTACATAGTACCAGGGTTGTTACCTCCAGAAGATGGAACTCACAATGATCTGTGGGTGATGCCAGAAAGTTAACAAGAGCTGTTGTTGGAAAACTCCAGGTGCAGATAAGGGTTCTTGTCTCAACCAAACAGTATAGGTACTAGGACAACAAATCTGGTCCCGAGACAGCAATGTTTGGATACTGAGTGTGTTGCAAAAGTATCTAAAATCCTGGTGACAACTCTTGAGCTGAATTGCAAACCGATCAGGGCTAGATCAGTTGGTAAGTAGCTGGGCCATATAAGGGGGCCTTAGCACAACAAACAGTTGTTAATAGAACACACACAAATGTTTAGGAGAGATTAGAGGGAAGAGGAGGACGCAGGTGGCGCTGTGGGTTAAAGCCTCAGCGCCTAGGACTTGCCGATCGAAAGGTCGGCGGTTCGAATCCCTGCGGCGGGGTGCGCTCCCGCTGCTCGGTCCCAGCGCCTGCCAACCTAGCAGTTCGAAAGCACCTCTGGGTGCAAGTAGATAAATAGGGACCGCTTACCAGCGGGAAGGTAAACGGCGTTTCCGTGTGCGACTCTGGCTCGCCAGAGCAGCAATGTCACGCTGGCCACGTGACCCGGAAGTGTCTCCGGACAGCGCTGGCCCCTGGCCTCTTAAGTGAGATGGGCGCACAACCCCAGAGTCTGTCAAGACTGGCCCGTACGGGCAGGGGTACCTTTACCTTTTTTAGAGGGAAGAGGCAGGCAGGCAAATTCTCAGACCTTTCTAGTACCCTCTTCTAACCGAGCCGAGTATATATATATAAGTAACTTACCTTCTGTTTTCTTTGAAGAAATAAAGAAGTTGTTAAGTATTTATTAAATCAAGGAGCTGATGTCAACCTGCGTGCCAAAAATGGATATACAGCCTTTGACCTGATAATGCTGCTGAACGATCCAGGTACTTCTTTTTCTAGTGGGGTATCCTTCTTGGAGTCTTGCAGCAAAAACAACAGAGAGTCTTTTGGGTGGAGTACTTCCCATAAGATAAGAGCCTGATTTTTTGCTGATGCACTTGTGGCGTAGATAATTCTTTCCAGGAAATTTGTGTGTGATTTTTTTTTTCAGATGCGGAACTCGTGCGGTTGCTAGCCTCAGCCTGCATGCAAGTGGATAAAGAAAAGAGCAAGCAGAACAACAAATCAGCTGTGACTTCTTCAAGAAATAAGCAAACTGTAGATATCCCAGTGTTGCCTGATGACAAGGGAGGACTGAGGGTATGCAGATTTTGTTTATTTCAGTAAGGCATTGTCTTCAGCTGGGAGAATCTAGCAGCTGCCTTACTTTTGCCCATTGTGGAAATTTGTTCGATGAGAAATCTGTTAACCTACTCTCTGCTACATGGTAGCACCACAACTGAGTGTGGCCAAAGATCAGGTCCCACAAAGTGCCAGTTGGGTTCCAACTGCTCCCATAAAGCTGCAACTCTGGCGAAGCTCCTCATCCTGAACAATTTGTTAACATGTAGATGAAACAATTTGTTAACAATTTGTTAACACGTAGATTGTTGGACAGTGTTCTCGAAGCTACAAACATGAGTCTGACCAAACTTCGGGAGGCAGTGGAAGACAGAAGTGCCTGGTGTGCTCTGGTCCATGGGGTCACGAAGAGTCGGACACGACTAAACGACTAAACAACAACAACAACAGATGAAACCACCCTAGAACTGATGACTGTCACAAGTGCTTCCTGAACAATGTTCTGCTGCCATACCATTGTGGTTATTCATTGTTCTTGGTTCCTAGGGAAAGTCTCCTCTTCTTCTTCATGAGCGCTAATCCAGGGAAGGGACTCTGCAACAAACTCTTGCATTAGATTTACACAGCAGGAAAAGGGATGTGGATATGTCTAGACCTTTTGGAGTTTTGTTTTGTTTTTAATTTAAAAAAATCAACACCAATAAATTCCAGGTCATTCAGCGCATTATTTATCAGTGTTTAAAATATATCATTATGCATAATTATTTGTCTTTTAAAAAAACACCTGTATCATTATCTTTTATTATCTAGTCATGGTGGAACAGGATGTCCAATAGATTTCGCAAGCTGAAGTTGACCCAGACTTTAAATCATGGATTCTCCATCAATCCAGCTGTACCTTTTCCAGAAGAGTCAGCATCGCCATTTGATTGCACAATGAAGGCCACGTTACCAAGTGATAACAGTGTAAATTATGATGCCATTACAGCTTGGGCAACAAAGAGCAAGGCTAATGGTAAAGATTATTCAACATTCTTTTCAAACAGATGTGAAGTTGTCCAAAACTAAGGGAAGGTTTTGGAAACTTTTTAAGGGATGTTTTTGTGAAAGCCTGTTAAAAAGATGTTTTTTGTTTGGTGTCGAGAGACGGGTTGAATGTGTATATTGACTATTAAGCTATCACACTGCCCCAGTTAATTTGTAATGGACAACATGGTTTCTCACTGTGTGAATGAACTGCAAGCAGAGATGCATTCTCCTTTTTCACATCCACAAGTGGCAGATTAGAAGCTTTTGATTTCCAGCTAACCATACTGTAGTTCAAATACTTCCAAATGCTGGCTTATTCAGAAATGCTAAACTTTGCATGGTTTAGTCATTTGATTCAAAATAGCATTGTTTATATGTGAGGGTTTTTCCCCTATTCAGGTATAGGAAGCACAAAGGGAGGAAAGGATGACGAATTGCTGACAACAGTGGTAAGTCAGAGTATTGCTGGTGCTCCAAGTTCTTGGTGTATTTTCTAGCAACTCTTGCCCTAAAACAGATTTGAACCAAAAGGAATCATGAATGTCCTTCTCTCTGTTATTATTAACAATTACTTTATTGTCAGATAGGTTATATAGACCTCGCCCCAAAAAGAAGCCACGGCGCTGATCAGTATTCTCTGAGTATTTTCATTTTTGTTTATTTAACAAAATGTATATACCGCTTACTAGAGGAAAATACCTCTAGGCAGTTTGCAATAAAGAGTCGAAAACAGTCATTTAAAATACCAATAAGAAAAAATATTACAGACAAGTCACATAAACATGAATATATAAAAAGAAATCTGTAATGAACAAGACACGCTTATTAAAACCATGTATCAAGATTACATATTAAAGTTACACACCTGGGTAGGCTTCCCAGAAGGAAGAAAAACCCAGTAGGTGCCGAAAAATGTACAATGAAGGCACCTGTCTGATTCAGCGGGCATTAAATTCCAAAATGGAGGTCCTGCCACCTTAAAGGATTGGTAAAAGTGATAAAATGGTGTTCAGTTTCATTGGTTCAGTGTTTATGTTGCTGGGTCTACTTAAGTTGATTAATACCTATGTTTATGAGCAGCATCTATAGCTAAGAATGCAATCCTATGCATGCCTGCTCAGAAGTCAGTTCCATTGAATTCAGTGGAATTTACTTCCAGGTAAATGGGACGCAGGTGGCGCTGTGGGTTAAAGCCTCAGCGCCTAGGACTTGCCGATCGAAAGGTCGGTGGTTCGAATCCCTGCGGCGGGGTGCGCTCCCGCTGCTCGGTCCCAGCGCCTGCCAACCTAGCAGTTCGAAAGCACCTCCGGGTGCAAGTAGATAAATAGGGACCGCTTACCGGCGGGAAGGTAAACGGCGTTTCCGTGTGCGACTCTGGCTCGCCAGAGCAGCGATGTCACGCTGGCCACGTGACCCGGAAGTGTCTCCGGACAGCGCTGGCCCCCGGCCTCTTAAGTGAGATGGGCGCACAACCCCAGAGTCTGTCAAGACTGGCCCGTATGGGCAGGGGTACCTTTACCTTTACCTTTAAATGGGATGTTGTGTAGGGGATTGCAGCCTAAATTCTAATTTATTGGATGTAAATGCTTGATTTAAAGTTTGTTTATTTCCTCTCTATTGTCCTTTTGTTGTAAACAAGAGTACACAGAATTGCCTTCTTTGTGATTGCCTTATTTTTCTTGCTATTTAAAAAAATCCCTGCTTTCTTTATTCCTCCACCCCACACCTCCGGCTTAGCTAAGAAGTGGGGCTCCATTTACAAGGCTGCCTAACGACAAACTGAAAGCTGTCATTCCACCTTTCTTGCCCCCATCAAGTTTTGAGCTGTGGAATTCTGACAGGACGCAACCAAGCAAGGATGGTAGCAGAGAGCAAACGAGGCTTGGCCTTTCACACCGAGCGACCAGTCCTGACAATAATGGCGGCGGAAGTTCCGACAAAGGAAGAGAAGTAAAATAATACCCTACCTGGTTTCATTTAATCATAAAGAGTTCTTCAAACACATTGTTTTATTCTCCTTTAAACCAGAGGGCCTGTTGATGTTTTTGTAGTGCGCTTGAGATTTTTAAAAACAAAATGCTTTTCTTCTGCTCAATTAAATGTAGGGATTTAGGCTTTCCCGAATGTACATGTAAGTGAAATAGAGTGGATAATTCTATTTTTCAGATATTCGTGAACAGCTTTAGTTAAAGCTGCATCTCATTTCTTTTTCTAGGCATCCTTAAGTAGAGGTACTAGACCCATTAAACTATCAGCCTTTGCAAGAAGACCTGCTACTCCCTCCACCTCGAGCAACTTCAACCATTCCCCCCACTCTTCTGGTGGATCTAACAGCATAGGCGGAGTAAGCAGACATGGTGGAGAAATGCATAATAAATCAGGTGCTTATATTATATATTGATTCTTATCTCTTTGCCTGACAAGTTTTTGTCCAAAGCCTGTAAATGAACATGAAATTATTGTGCACTTATTTTGTAATGCCCATAAACAGACCCATCATTATCTTTTTTTTTTTATAATAATTTTTATTCATTTTTCAGACAGATAATAAAAACAGTATAAAACAATATAGCTTCAAAATCATAATTTCATACCCTTCTTTCTTTTGACTTCCCCATACCTCCCCATCCCTGCATCCTTGTTTAATGGTTCTTTAGCAACCCTTAGGTCCATTGTCTTAATTCCCTTTCATAAAGTTTCCTTTAATATTTTTTGATTACTGCTGCAATTCTTTACCTCTTACCCCCTGACATCTTAACATTCCTCAATTTTACAATTGTTTTTAAGATATATTTTAAATTTCTTCCAGTCCTCTTCCACTGACTCTTTCCCCTGGTCACGGATTCTGCCCGTCATCTCGGCCAGTCCCATGAAGTCGATCACCTTTGTTTGCCATTCTTCCAGAGTGGGTAGTTCTTGCATCTTCCAATACTTTGCCAGTAGAATTCTTGCTGCTGTAGTGGCGTACATAAAGAAAATCCTATCCTTCTTTGGCACCAATTGGCCAACCATGCCCAAGAGAAAAGCCTCTGGTTTCTTAGGAAAAGTCCACTTAAGGACCTTCTTAATTTCATTATAGATCATTTCCCAGAAAGCTTTAACCTTTGGGCAGGTCCACCAAAGGTGATAAAAGGTGCCTTCAGTCTCATTACATTTCCAGCACTTATTATTAGGCAAATGGTAAATTTTTGCAAGCTTGACTGGGGTCATGTACCACCGATAGATCATTTTCATAATATTTTCTTTTAAAGCATTACATGCAGTAAATTTGATACCGGTGGTCCATAACTGTTCCCAGTCAGCAAACATAATATCATAACCAATATCTTGTGCCCATTTAATCATTGCTGATTTCACCGTTTCATCCTGAGTATTCCATTTCAACAGCAAGTTATACATTTTTGATAAGTTCTTATCTAGGTGGATAAGATCTCTGGTAGAGTTTCTTTGTATTTAAGAACTTCAGAATAAGTAGAAGGCCAACTGGTAAAGCTTTCCCCAGAACCTCAACTGCTGAAACTTGTGCTTGTAAAACTTTTCCATGCACATGTCGTTAGACAAAGCTTTACTTGCCAGCTTTGTGCTTGTTTAAAGGTGCACACACACACACTTCCCAACCAAAACAGCTGGGCAATGTCATTCTGATCAGGCAGGACTTGAAGACTAAGGAAAGCTGAGAAGTCTCAGATATAATTGCGCAAGGGTGTGGAAGATATCAGGTGGCAAGGGAACATTATGAGTAGTGAGGCTTCCTAGATCATTACACTGCAGCAACTTTTTCCACCTTCTTCATTCCTGATCGCTTTTGCCCGAAGCTCTCCCATCTTCTGTGATGTAAAACATAAGCGCTGTTGGCTTCAACAGGTAGGTGGGTGAGGAAGGTGGATGATGGGATCTGGGCCAAGGAAGGGTCAGAACAAGAAAAGCTGTGGTGGCTTCCTTTCCACAGCTGTCAAGCTGTTGATGAGTGATGGTGCTTCTACTAGAATGCTGTCTGTGAGCCCTAACTGCAGAACACGCCTTCAAGGTCTGAACTTGGTCAGAAACTGCAAAAAAACTAAAGGAGGCCAGTGAATCAGGGAGTAGTGATAGCACTGCGAATGTGTTGTACATACCACCATGCTTGTTGAATAAAGTTACAGTGGTGCCCCGCAAGACGAATCCCTCGCAAGACGGAAAACTCGCTAGATGAAAGAGTTTTCCGTTTTGGAGGTGCTTCGCAAAACGAATTTCCTATGGGCTTGCTTCGCAAGATGAAAATGTCTTGCGAGTTCCTGCGGGTTTTTTTCCCTTCCCCCCCCCCTTTTTCTAAGCCGCTAAGCCGCTTATCTGCTTATCCGATAAGCCGATAAACTGCTAAAAGCCGCTAATAGTGCTAAGCCGCTAAGCTGTCAATGGGCTTGCTTCACAAGACGAAAAAACCGCTAGACGAAGAGAGTCGCGGAACGGATTCTTTTCGTCTTGCGAGGCACCACTGTATTCAGTTAACTTGAACACAGCATTTCAAAAATTACATGTATCAGGCTCTTATTAGCCTCAGTGCCTCTGTCCTTCTCATCCTCAAAGTAATTTGATATTTATTTTCTGGTTGTTGTTTTTTAAGAGCTCAGATTTGATCACTCTTTAGTTCTTAGTGCTAACAGGATTGTAGCCAAAACAGAGTTGCTGAGAAACAGGATAGGGGTAACAGCAAGATTTGTAAAAGTACATTTTATAAACAAACACTCCCTAAATACCCCAGTGAAGACTGAGCATGCTCAGAGCATGCACATATTGACTATTAGTGGAAAGGATGGAATGGCCTGATGAAGGAAAGTATTGGTGGTTGAATGGCTGGATACCCCGAACCACCTAGTAGGAATACATTCTCATCTTCTTTTGCAGGTCCCTCTTATACTGCCTAATCTCACGTCTCCAAAGCTCTGCATGTCTGCATTCTTTTCAAATCCCATGCACAGAATCACGCAAATGTGATGACATCAATAGATTCTCATTAGCTTTATGAAACAAGCTGTCAGGCTGTTTACAGGAGCTAGCCAGATGGCAATAGTAAAAATAAAAAAGCACTGCTTTAAACTGTTGAATGCCCTAGGATGACTTTGAGAGGTGATCGTTGCACAGAAACGTAAAGGGTGAATAACTTTTACATGGTATTTTATTCAGTACACATTATGAATGGTCTCAGACTAACAGTGAAATCCTAACCGCGCTTACTCAGAAGTAAGTCTTTTCAAATTCAACAAGGCCTCTGTTCTCAACATTGATGACTCAGAAGGCCTCTTGCCTTCTTGTCCTCGCAATAACATGATGTGTCTTTTCTGATATATTGTTAACAAGCTAGTGTGGTGTTGTGGCTAGAGTGTTAGAAGACTGGGGTTTAAATCCCCATTCACTGACTGACCAGTCATTGGCTCTCAGCCTAATCTTCCATTCCTGCTCTGCTCCACCACTGCCTCCTCTGCCCCCCCACATTGCTTGTCATTTCACAGGAAGCCCCTCTTGGTTGCATCACCCTGCCACTCACTGACCTCACTGCCTGCCTGTCTCCTATGCTTCCTTCACATTGCACAGTTCATCATCAGCATGACGACAGACTAGAACAAATACAGTATAGAGAGAAAACCTCCTCTTCTTTTTAATGACACTTCCTTTGTAAACAGATGCTTTTAATGTTGCTTGAAAATGTTGAAATGAGATTGTTCTCAGTCTAGAATAATAAAATTGCTAATACATTCTTGACTTATGTAAGATTGGGGTTTGTGTTTTCGTTAGGTGGCAGTGCCGATAGTGTTTTGTCTCAAATTGCTGCTCAGAGGAAGAAAGCGGCTGGTATTCCTGAACATAAACCAAGCCAACAGCAAGTGCCAATAGGCCCAACTCCTTCACCCTGCCCTCCTGACGTGGAAAGTGCACAGACCATTGGCAATGGACACATTTTAAAGGTTTTTGAGTCTTTTAAATTTCTCGTAGCTTAGAGCTGAAGTAGTGAAGCATGCTTGATTTGCAGACTTCCCGTCTCAGTCACACGGCATATATGTATATTGCTACAATTACTGAAGTCTTTTGGCCTGTAGACATAAAGCTAATATCTGTTTATGAGAATGTCCTCAAAATGAATATAGGGAAGAAGGAACAAATAACATCTGAGTTTTAGCATTTTAAGCAAATTGATGATGCCAACGGTTCGTCAGGATGCAAACTAAGGATGTAATCCAGGACTCAGCGATATCAGCTGGATTGTGACCTGGGTTTATCAACACAACTAGTGGAACACCCTTGGAAGGGCTGCCAGTTATCCAGTTACTAAGAGTCAAACTAAATGTGAAGGATACCTGAAGGAGCATCTCCACTCCCATCATTCTGCCCGGACACTGAGGTCCAGTACCGAGGGCCTTCTGGCGGTTCCCTCGCTGCGAGAAGCCAAGTTACATGGGAACCAGGCAGAGGGCCTTCTCGGTAGTGGCACTCGCCCTGTGGAACACCCTCCCACCAGATGTCAAAGAGAAAAACAACTACCAGACTTTTAGAAGACATCTGAAGGCAGCCCAGTTTAGGGAAACTTTTAATGTTTAACAGACAATTGTATTTTAATATTTTGTTGGAAGCCGCCCAGAGTGGCTGGGGAAACCCAGCCAGATGGGCGGGCTATAAATAATAAATTATTATTATTATTATTATTAGCTTATTTTACCCAAAGTGGCTACAAGAAGCTGCAGAAGAATGGGGACAGCGATGTTGCGTTTTCCCCCCTATGGGCTATTTGTCTTTGAGACTACTTCATGCCCAGCAGAAAAAGGATACAAGTCCTCACCATGGAGATGAATTTCTCAGGCAAGAGTAGCAAGCATGTTCTGAGGCTTATACTGCAAAGTGAAGCACCATTCTGAATTTGGCCCGACTGAACACCCCTCCAGATAACATTTAGGCACATTTAGCCACTTTTGTTGGATCCAGATTAAATTGTGTTTAGAGTAGACCCTTTGAAATTAATAGGACAGGTTAGTCATGATTAATTTTAAGTCCCATCGATTTCAGTTAGCCTATTCTAAGCCTTAGCCAACAGCAGTAAGCAATGATCTGGAGTGGAAGTAGGGAAATTCATGATGTGATGATGTCATAAAAGGGCAGAGTGCTTAGATATTACTAGAAGAAGGGGGTATCTCAACATGGGAAATCCACTGTTATTTCAGGGTCAAGTATAGATCTAGAGCTACCCTCTCAGGCAGCTGATTTACTGGTAAAAAGTTTAGACAGGTCTAAAGCTTTCCAATGTTAGAAATGGTGTGTTTTCCATTCGTAAATGCGTTGGATTCACTGAATTCAATTTGGCCAACTCCTTGAGACCCTTAGAGTAATTTATATGGGTGTTTCTGGCACTAGTCCAGAAAGGAAACTGTGTGGGTCATTAGAGGGAAGTGGCAGGATGCTTGCAAGACAACATACATGCATGTTGTGGAACACAACCTCTGCTTTAAAGCACAAACAGCTTTTTCTGTGAAAGGTTATAACCAGATGTCTTCATATTCCAATCGTGTGAATCACCCCAATACACCGTCGGTAAGGCCAATTGCCAAATATATTTTTGTCAGGAGGAACATTTTAATTACCACAGAGTCTGCTTATGTAAGGAGATAAAAATACCCAAGTAAACATGTGCTAAAGTCCTTGTACTTCATGTGAACATTAAAATAAAACAGTGGTACCAAAGCCTACCACTGATGTTTTATTGTGTTTTTAATATTCTGTTAGAAGCCACCCAGAGTGACTGGAGGGGGTATAAGTAATGAATTATTATTATTATTATTATTATTATTATTATTATTAACCACATGATTATTTATTCTTCTGTTCATTGTTAACAAAAACAGAAGTTGGATGTGAACAAAAAGCCTCCATCTGAAAATTCGTCTACTTCTAAAAGCACATCCCCAACTCTTACGCCGTCACCATCACCATCTGCATCCCCCAAGGTTCAAAGTGCAGAGTCCTCTCTCTCCTCTTCTCACAGGCAAGGGAAAAGTAGCGGTGGCTCCAGCAGTGGAACTTTGACAGATGAAGGTAAGCAGTCCCCGGCTACACCGTCAGCAGGATCTCCCTGGACTGTACTACTTAGAATGTGAATTGTGCATTTGGATGTCCTCCTGTGTCAAAAACGCTCTGCAAATAGAAACCAGCACGTATGGGGCAAGGAACTGCTGCAGCAGAAGGGTTGTCACAGAAATGTGCAAGTTTTCAGTATATAGGTAAAGGTAAAGGGACCCCTGACCATTAGGTCCCGTCGTGACCGACTCTGGGGTTGCGGCACTCATCTCGCTTTACAGGCCGAGGGAGCCGGCGTACAGCTTCCGGGTCATGTGGCTAGCATGACTAAGCCGCTTCTGGCGAACCAGAGCAGCGCACGGAAAGGCCATTTACCTTCCCGCTGGAGCGGTACCTATTTATCAGCTTGCACTTTGACATGCTTTCGAACTGCTAGGTGGGCAGGAGCAGGGACTGAGCAACGGGAGCTCACCCCGTTGCGGGGATTCGAACCGCCGACCTTCTGATCGGCAAGTCCTAGGCTCTGTGGTTTAACCCACAGCGCCACCCGCGTCCCTTTCAGTATATAGGAGCTGTTTTTTAAAAAATACTGGTTTGCTTTCAAACATGCACATCCTGAAGTAGGTAGAACTTTCCCATCCAGCAAAAGGAAGGCAGAGGGGAGTAATTGCTGTGTGGTTATCTCCTACTCGTCTACCCTTTATGTTATGTACTGAGTTGAATAGGATTCAGAATGCAGCAGTCTGATTGGCCCTAGAACAATAGGATCCAGAATGCAGCAGTCTGATTGGCCCTAGAACAATAGGATCCAGAATGCAGCAGTCTGATTGGTCCTAGAACAATAGGATCCAGAATGCAGCAGTCTGATTGGTCCACAGGGGCCACCCAATCCAGCTCCAGGTGGAAATGAATCCGCAACCTGATTGGCCTACAGGAGAATCCCGGAATTAGCCAATCATGTGGGGCCCATTGTGTAAATAATGTATATAAAGCAGACATTCTGGGGGAACTTCCATTCCTCCTCACCACTATGAGCTGAATAAAGAGCATGGAATTCACTCTCGACTCTGAGTATATTTCACTTTACCTCTCAGGAAGCCTAGTTTAGCTCTGAAAGAACTGTGGTAGTGCTGCTACAGACTTGGAGAACGATCACCCTCCCTGGCTCTCAGCTGTGACACCCTACTGCCTTTCCCATAAGTGTTAGTACTTGGAGCAGGCCCCAGTAATTTCAGGGGTAAACTAAAATCTTCGGACTGGCCTTTCTTCTATAAATACTCTGTTTATGTGTATGCATGTGCATGTATGTATGAGAAAGGACAATCACAAGACCCATTATGCTCTGCATTGCATAGAAGGTTTTGCATAGAATATTTTCAGGGTTACAGGAAAAGTTCAGGGACAAATCACTGTTCAGACTACTTAATATGATCTTTGCATCTGCATGATTAGTTTGAAATATTGATAAAGATATGTATTCTCTGCCCTTTGTCAAAATGATTAATATTATTTCATTTTTTTATTTAAAGATGAACTCACAGGCATCCTTAAAAAACTCTCACTGGAGAAGTATCAGCCTATTTTTGAAGAGCAGGAGGTAAAGTTTTGTATAATTTTTTTATTTGTTCTTTTCCTTAATGCTTTCTGTGAGGCTGGCTGAAACTTTCAAATCATGAAGAATCATTAGGCCATGGAGGTCAATAAGGAAATTTATTTACAGAATTATGATCTCAGATTTTTATTATCTGGCTTTTCAGAAGCAGTGTTCTTAAAAGGGAACACAGAGCAGTCACCAACAATGCAAGGCTGTATTTTTGAATATTTATTTGTTAAGAATACTTATATCTTCCTTATAGCCCAGAGAAGCTTTTAAGGCAGCTTAGAAGAAATTTTCAAAATGGAATCACACTCAAATTTGGTATAAGAACAAAAATTACATCATGACCGTATGACACCAGGATTATTCAGGTTCTTCTCTTAGTTTCATTGATTAGGGCTTGTCATTTTAGGGAGTGAAACTTAATTTTTGCACATTTCTTCAGTAAGGGAGCTTTAAAATACGTTTTTCGGTGTGAGGAATTCAAATCTGCTATTATTTTTGTGATTGGACAACTAGGCCTCCTAAGAGGTAAAGGACAATAATATCATTGGCAGTCTCCATATTCCACAGCTTCAACAGCAAAAGCAAACTAGCCAGTATTTCTGGTCCAGCTATCTTTGGTTACGCTCCATTTTCACCACATAGCAAAGGGAAGTGGCTTTTCAAAACTTACATAAAGAATTACACCCATTTGCTTGAATGACTTCTATTGACTGTAAGTGATATTTCATGAACATAAAGGAGGAAAATATAATATATATATTCTGGGTCAGTGCCCCCAATATGAAAGTGCAAAAGCTTTGGGCGTAAGTTGCTTTCAGCCTTTGCGCTCAGATAGAATAACAATTTAGTATTCATTTAAGCATATTCCACTGCTGTGTAAACATTTTAGAATTACTTAGAAATACAGTTGTGTTTTGCTATTTTGCCTGCTGCTACAGTTGTGATATCTTTTCCTGCAAATCTTGAAAACTAGTCAAAAGTAGAACCTGTTCTCTAACTATTTCAGTGAGCCACAGACATGCAACGGCATTTAAACATTCAATCAATATAACTTTTTGATGTATGTTCCTAGTTTTTAAGTGTCTGGTTACAAATGGCAGAAACGTATTGACCGTAGGGACTTAGAAAGCTGCCTTATATTGAGTCAGACCATTGGTCCATCTGTCTACACTGACAGATAGTCGTGCTCCAACAGAGTCCTGCCCTAGTCTTACATGGAGATGTTGGATATTCACCCAGGTCTCTCCAAGCAAAGCCTGTCACTGAGCTATGGCCCTTTCCCCATATATTTCACCTTGCATATGTCTGAGCAAGCTTGGGACTCCTTCAAGTTGGTGCATACACTAGTGGCCAAAATTGTGGAAACCTTTTGGGGAAAGTGTATTTCCAAAGTTTGATGGCTCATAACACCTGATTGGCTCTCTAAACACTCATGCTCATTGGCTACATTGTAGGAAAGCTACTGCATATCAACCTAAGCAAGTTGTGCTTTCTTTTTCTGGTTATTTGGCTATAACTTTTGATAGAATACAGATAATTGAACCAACTTTGTTGCATTACATTCTTCATTAAATTATCTTTCCATTGATATATAATTTTATGGTGTTACTAAAAAAAGAAAAGGTTTCCACAATTTTGGCCACTAGTGTAGATAATAATAGTGATATAGTGCTTTAGGGTGTTTAAAGTATTTCACATACATTATCCATGACCCTTATAATATCTCTGTAACAGGGTTATTATCTCCGGCTGAGGCCGAGAATGACTTCCATGAAGCCACCTATGTAATGAATAGCAGAGAGAAGTTTTGATCCAGAGACTTCCTTTGCTATTTTGCTAGGTCTTCAGACTAGCACTTCGCATAGTGCTAAAATTAGTAGCAGCAGTTCCTCAGACTGTTATGGGAACTTAAGTCTTGCTGGAGCCAAAATGGAGGGGAGAGTGTAAAATGCTCTCTCTGCCTCTTAGCTCAGCGTCTCCTTCATAAATTAGAAGAGAGAAAATGCATTTGCGGATTTCTGTTTCGCAGGTGGATATGGAGGCTTTCCTCACCCTCACGGATGGTGATTTGAAGGAACTGGGAATTAAAACTGATGGTTCTCGACAACAAATTCTGGCAGCTATTTCTGAGCTGAATGCAGGAAAGGTATTTCAGAATATATTTTACTTTCAAAGTGTTGCTTTTCTCTGCTTTTGAGAATCTGATTTTTCAACATCTGATAGAGCGTGCTCAGAGAAGAAGATGTTGACTTCAGGACTGCACAGGTCCTTTGCTTTAACGCCAAAGAGTTTTGCCCTAGTGGGCTGGCTCAGGGACTTTACAGTTCTTCTGACTTCAGCCTTCATTGCCAACAATTTGTATATTACTGGGGTTAGTTTGGCATACTGGAAATCCAGATTTGAAGCTTCTGCAATGTTTCAAGGCTCATTGCTATGTGGGCAGGGCCAGTTACAGAAGTCATTGGCACCCAGTCATTACTCTCAGTTCCTGCTGGGCAACAAGTGTATGGAAAGTGTTCTTTCCAGGTCAGCAGTTTGCCCTATTAACATGATTCTGCCACTGCAGAACAAGATTATTGTTGTTTAGATTTTTCCTCTCAAACGAGAACCGGGCAGCAAACACCAAAGCAATACAAAACATTTGAAAGCAGTTAATTATCCCTGCAGGTAAATTATTGAAGGTTGTCTAAAACAGCATCTTTCAGCCATCAAGTGCATGGATGAGTATGAATGCTTTAAAATTCTGCCAAAATGTTACTATAGAGGGTAGCAGATGCATCACAGTATAATATATAACCAGTGGGCTGTGTTTAGCTTGCTGGGTCACAAGGTTGTACACTCCCAAACCAGACTACCTTGTGCCGGAAGCAGACTGGAGCAAACAAGGTTATTTCATTGACACCATTACCAGCAAACATGAACACCTTTCCTGGCATGTGTTCCTAAAGAACCAAGCTGAAGTTTCTCTTACTAATGATTGCATTGATAGATTTAAACATGGACTATGCATTTGGTTCTTGCTCTAACTATGGTTTTCAACAGGGCCGAGAAAGAAAAATTTTACAGGAGACCATACACAACTTTCACTCTTCATTTGAAAGCAGTGTTAGCAACACTAGCCCTGGAAAACCTCAGTGTAAGTATAGGATCGTGATTTATTTATCTGCTATATATTTCGGAAAGTTGTTTGCCTGTTTGCTCTGCATTTGGACACCTCTTACGATATCATAACCAAATTTTGCATTTCGGTTCTTGAGATGAAGGAACAGTTTTCTATGTTTGCGTTCAATTAGACACCATTTTGAATCAAGATGGTGGACTGAACCTTTCAAAACTACAGATTGTTATTATTTTGTTTCTTACAATTCCTGATCAACACTGGGGATGAAGCTGATAGTTACTAATAAAATAGTATTTGAGAGACCTGACTCCTGGCCCTCTTGAAACTGAATCTAGAGCTGAAGATGGGTTTAAATTTGAAATCCAGAACACAAATTTGAAATCCAGAACACATCTTTATCCAGAACACATAGGTCAAATTTCATGCCAATATCTCATTTTCAAAGGAAATTGTGCTTTGAGTTGGGTTTTACATATTTGCTAGTCTCCTTGAAAACAGGTGTGATCATGGTGGGGTTTGTCTTTGAAAGACAGCCCTGTATGTGCAAACTGTCTTCCATCTGATAACTCACACTTCAAAGGAGATATTACATAGCATTATATCTTATATATTTCCTGCCTCCCTTGCAAATAGGGAAAATTTCTGTAATTGGATAGGGGACCATGTGTTGAGATTTCTGTATTGCAGGAGGTTTAACTAGATGACCCCTTAGGGTCCCTTCCAACTCTACAATTCTATGATTGAAACTGAATGAATTAAAAACCAGAAAAAAGCATGGACAAATAAATTCTTCTCAAGGGAGAGTTCAGTAGTTTGGTTAATCCCCCTCCCCCCCAAAAGGTCATTATATATATATATATATATATATATATATATATATAAAACCAGGAAATAATATTGATATATGGAGATGCAGTACGATCACATTTTACATGACAGTTCACTTCCAAGGCTTCCACATATACATGAAACTGCATATACTCAAACCTTCCCTTTGGAACCATCCTCATGACAGCACCCCTAACATTCCAGATCTGGTGTACTAAGTGGGGTTTGCTGTTTTGGGGCTTGCTTAGCTGGTTGAGCAGTTCAACGAAGTCTCAATGCCCCTCCGGCTCACGTGATCCAGAGCGGTATCAGGGCTTGCTCAGTTGAACAGTTTAAGGAAGCCCCGTGCCCCTCTGGCATGTGTGAGTCAGAGCGGTATGGGGATTTGCTTAGTAGGGCTGGGAAATGTATCTCGGCTGCTTGTTCCTCCACTAAGGTGGGGAGGAAGAAGCAGCTGAGATACATTCCAGACATACCAGCATATCACTGTATTTAGCTGCTGATATATCACAATGTTAAGGGACGCAGGTGGCGCTGTGGGTTAAAGCCTCAGCGCCTAGGACTTGCCGATCGAAAGGTCAACGGTTCGAATCCCTGCGGTGGGGTGCGCTCCCGCTGCTCGGTCCCAGCGCCTGCCAACCTAGCAGTTCGAAAGCACCTCCGGGTGCAAGTAGATAAATAGGGACCGCTTACCAGCGGGAAGGTAAACGGCGTTTCCGTGTGCGGCTCTGGCTCTGGCTCTGGCTCTGGCCAGAGCAGCGATGTCACGCTGGCCACGTGACCCGGAAGTGTCTCCGGACAGCGCTGGCCCCTGGCCTCTTGAGTGAGATGGGCGCACAACCCCAGAGTCTGTCAAGACTGGCCCGTATGGGCAGGGGTACCTTTACCTTTACCTTTTTACATCACAATGTTGAAAACCAGGTATCGCCCATCCTTAATGGCCAAACCTATAGAGAACAAACGGACAGGTAGACAGACAAACCACTTTCCAAAATGTATTTGTAAATATTTGTTTTAAATCCAGCACTTCGTGCATAGATACTTTATGCATATCTAGCAGCTTCTGCATTTTAAAACAAAACAATTAATGATGAATTCCTTTCTGTTTGCAGCACCTGGATGCTGGGTGAGGCCACAAGAACCTTCTCCTACTAAGAGGTAGTTTTTGAACCAAGGTGTCCCACTACCTCGCCACAGTGCCCTGAAGAAAAAGTATCATGTGTACCTGTTACAGCAACATCTTTTCACAGAATGCGCAGGAAGGATTGTTTGTTAACAACTTAAAAAACCCTTCATTCTGCTAAGTAGCTGTTCCCAAAGCCGAAACTACACATTAGGTATTTTGATACTTTGAAGGCCGTGAAAGACTTTCAAAAGTGAAATGTAATGCAAGAACATGTATGGGTCATTTCACAGAAGTGCAGGAATGAGAATCTGAACCAAACCCCTGTGGCTTCAGCAAAAAAAAAAAGTGTGTTGAGGAAGGACACGACGAAGTAACTGCAACTCACTGGAGTCTGCCATAGTCACCTGAGACTTGACTGTGCATATTGTGATAATGCAGGCATCTAAATTTAAAAGAAACTGCAAGTCTTTTGTAAGGAGTCAAGTGCACTGACGTGTGCCCAAGGCGTGTTTTTGTGAAGCACCAAACACAATTTGTATTGATGAACATTCAAATAAGATTTTTTTTTTCTAACTAAAGAAAACTTATGATTTGCAACCAGCCTTTTGTATTCATGCTTGGGAGGTTGGTGTTTGAGGGTGCCGGGTTTGCGTACACATTATTCACAACTTCCAACACATCTGTTGTAGACAAAGTGTAGGGACAAATGCATCTTGAAATCGAAATGCTGCTCTAAGCTCCTTGGAGAAAAGGTGTGGTGATGATGATGCTGATGCTGTGTGCTTACTGAAGTTTATGTACCAAAATATTGTACATAAGTGAACACACCATTTTGCCCCCTGCCAGTAGGCCTATTGAAGCCCAAGGGGGTGGGGGAGATCACCTGCCACATTTTTAAAAAATAGTTCTTACCTTTTAAACTTAGGTTAGGGTGTATAGGGCTGCAGCTTATCTTATTTCTATTCAGAAGAAAGCCCCATTGAGTTTAGTAGGACTTACAGTGGTACCTCGGGATGCGAACAGGATCCGTTCCGGAGCCCCTTTCGCATCCTGAACGGAACGTAAGACGCGTCTGCGCATGCACAGATCGCGTTCTGCTGCTTCCGCGCATGCGCGTGACGTCATTTTGAGCATCTGCATATGCGCGAGCGGTGAAACCCGGAAGTAACACTCTCCGTTACTTCTGGGTTGCCGTGGAGCGCAACCCGAAAGCGTACAACCTGAAGCACATTCAACTCGAGGTATGACTGTACTTCCAGGTGAGTGTATATAGGATTATAGTTCCCACTGATTCATTGAGTAGGCATGCAGTGTTAGATACTGTTCTAGAGGCAAATATGGAATCTTGCCCACAGGGGTGGAGAGAAATTACTAGTGTATACATGACAGTAGGTAGAAACTGGCAGTGGCAGGCAGAAGACAGAAAGTATAGTTTGTAAAGGTAGCATACCCGGGAAGAACATGATTGTAAGACTGCAGTTTAAGCAAGTGACAGATCAACTTGTGTTGGACCTATTTCCATGTAAATATGCTTAGGACTAAAACCCAAGACCAGGGCTCAGTAAATTGACTAGGAGGGAACCTTCAAGACTGCAACATTGCTGGAGCTAGCAGGTGTGAATCTGGCCAGTTCTTTGAATGAAAGCTGCATGAAACAGAAGAATATATCCATGATTGGAAAGGATTTGTGAGCAAAAGTATTGGCCAGGTTGACCGCACTGATGGGACGAATACATAATTAATTTTGATTTGGGTATACCTTGCAACTACTGACATTACTTTGTTTTAAGACCACATTCAGCATCATGTAGGTAGATGTTACTTGCTTCCTGTTATTTGAAATAGACAGTGTCTATTTCTCACCCATCTCCCAAAATAAAACATCATGTTGACAAGTGGAAGGGATACACACTTCACTTAAAAATACATTATATGCTAAAGAGGTGTTAGTGAGCTTCTTTTAGACCTATGGCCAGATTCATACCTTGCCAACTTTCTGGGGGCTGCATTTGGTGGAGCTAGAGGCAAAACAAAAAACAAAAAAACCCACAGGGTAAAAGTGGGTACCAACATGAACAAAATAAAAATATTGTACAAAATTGTATGGATCTTAAAGGTAAAGGTAAAGGTACCCCTGCCCGTACGGGCCAGTCTTGACAGACTCTGGGGTTGTGCGCCCATCTCTCACTTAAGAGGCCAGGGGCCAGCGCTGTCCGGAGACACTTCCGGGTCACGTGGCCAGCGTGACATCGCTGCTCTGGCGAGCCAGAGCCGCACACGGAAACGCCGTTTACCTTCCCGCTGGTAAGCGGTCCCTATTTATCTACTTGCACCCGGAGGTGCTTTCGAACTGCTAGGTTGGCAGGCGCTGGGACCGAGCAGCGGGAGCGCACCCCGCCGCAGGGATTCGAACCGCCGACCTTTCGATCGGCAAGCCCTAGGCGCTGAGGCTTTAACCCACAGCGCCACCTGCGTCCTCAGGTATGGATCTTACTTATATATTAATACCGTATATTTTACATTCAGTTTCCCCTTATTCTTTGGAGGAATTGTATAGAGAATAAGTGAAAGATACATGAGATGTAAAATTTATGTCTAGCCCTATGACTGACAGATGTCAGATGACATCAAGTGATTGGCAGCTGAGAGGACTTTGCCAGAAACGGCTTTGTTAACCATTTGAAAGGGCCTGGCAGGCCTGATGGTTAGAGGTTCCCTATCACTGTACTAAGGGAAACCGTTCTGCTGAATTGAAATACTTCCTTTTTTATTGTTTCCTTCCATTACAAATGGCTATCCTCTTGGAATTGAATTCACCCTTAGCCCCATTTCATACTAATAGCCAGTAGAAATGACGGTGGAAGCTATAAAATACACAGAGCTAATAATTGCATGAATTCCACACACCCATCATGCATGGTGAGCAGTTCTCACACATTGTGACCACTGTGTGGAGCTCTTGCCACACAGAAGGGTTTTTAATCAGTGGAACAGGGTAAAAAAGTTATTTTGTACTATGTTCCCTTACTCTTCTCTAATTGAATGAAAAAGGTGCTGATTTTCTCACATGGCCAGTCTACTATGCCTATGAAATAAGGAGGCTCTCTTAAACAGCCAGGCCACAATCCAGCTAAATTATAATTATTTTATAAAGTTAGTTGTGTGACTAAGGGTGCAGTCCTGTTTTCCCTGTCACCTAGGAATAACTCCAGGTGAACTCAGTGGTGCTTACTTCTGAGGTGACCCTTTGTAAGTTCATCTACAGATTGGGACAAAATGCTTTAAATAAACAATTATAATGTACAGCCGCATTAAATCTTACTGACAGCCATGATACTTTAGTTGTGATGAACCTGCTCTATTGGTTTCACTGCAGGAATTAATGTTCCACAGCAATATGTATCAATATATGATTGTTTTAATTAATAAAACCACTACACCACACTGGCTCAGTGTTGGGAGAGAGGCGAGGAAATACCGTATTTTTCGCCCTATAGGACACACTTTTTCCCCTCCAAAAATGGGGAAATGTGTGTGTCCTATGGGGCGAATGCAGGCTTTCGCTGAAGCCTGGAGAGTGAGAGGCGTCGGTGCGCACCGACCCCTCTCGCTCTCCAGGCTTCAGGAAGCTATCCGCAAGCCTTGCGAGCCCGGCGGGAGTTCCCGCGGGCTCGCAAGGCTTGCGGGCAGCAGCCTGCAGCCCGAAGCACAGGGCACCCTCCGGAGGACGCCCTGTGCTTTGGGCAGGTGTCCGCAAGCCTTGCGCGCCCGGGGGGAGTTGCCGCTGGGCTCGCAAGGCTTGCGGATAGCAGCCTGTTCTGGGGGCTGGGGTCAGGGGAAGCTCAGGCTTCCCCCCCCCCCGGCCCACGGCTGGGGGGGGGAATAACTTTTTTTTATTCATTTCCCCCCCAAGAAACGAGATGCGTCCTATGGCCCAGTGTGCCCTATAGGGCGAAAAATACAGTATGTCCTTGTTTTTATTTATTTATTTATTTATTTTTATTTAATTTTTATTGATTTTCAATACAAGTTGAAAAACAAAACAACTCACACATATAAACCAACGCACACATATCAACCAACCAAAACGAAAAACAACAAACGAACAAACAAAAAGAAAAGAAAGAAAAAACAAAACACACCGATAAACCCATACATATATCCATTTACAACATTACATTAAGGACTTCCCTCCATCACGGTTTGAGCTCTATTTTAACCTTATTTCTCTGCAGTTTGTTTTCACCATCTGTATCAATACCTCTCAGGCTTTATATTATACCTACTGTAATTTTAATATTTCCTATATTTTTTTCCATATATGTAAAGAATTTATTCCAGTCCGTAATAAATTTAGTGTTTTTCTGGTGCCTGATCTTCTGTATGTCCTTGTTAATTCTCCTCGACCTCTTAGTGACTTTCAATACCATCGACCATTGTATCCTTCTGGAGTGGCTGTCTGAGTTGGTGTCACTGCTTTGAGGTTGTTCTGGTCCCACTTGGATGGTCATTTCCAGAGGATGACACTTGGGGAGTATTCTTCGGCCCCGTGGAGCCTTCAATGTGGTGCTCCTCAGGGTTTGGTATTATCCCCCATGCTGTTTAACATCTACCTGAACTCGCTGAGTGGGGTCATCCAGAGTTTTGAAGTACATGGCCAGCAATATGCTGAAGATACAGCTCTTCTCCTTTGCATCTGTAGTTGTGGCAGCAGATGTGCTGGACTGTTGTCTTGCGTTGATAAGGTATGAGAGCCAATAAACAAGCTCAAGACAGAGGCACTGTTAGTTGGTAGTTCCCTGGACCAGATTGCTGGGAAGCTGCCTGCTCTTGATGGGATTACACTGCTTCTGAAGAAGCTTGGGGGTCCTTCAGGGTCCATTGCTGTCGTCCGAGGCTCAGTTTGCTTCAATGGTGCTGAGTGCCATCAGCTTTGGCTGCATCCCTATCAGGACAGGGATTGCCTAACATCTTCTGTCTATGCCCTGGTAACCTCCAGGTTAGATTCCTGCAACATGTTATCTGTAGGGCTGCCTTTGAAGATGTTTCGGAAACTTAAGCTGGTGTAGAATTCAGCAAATAGGTTGCTTACCGGGGCAAAACAGTTTGAGCATATAACATTGTGTGCTGGCCTGACTGCATAGTTAGTTTTTTGGGCCCAATTGAAAGTGCTGGTTTGGACCTATAAAATCTTAACCAGTTCAGGACCACAATATTTCAAGGACCATCTCTCCCCATATGAATCTACCCAGACCCTGCGATCATCATCTGAGGCCCTTCTTTGTGTGCCAGGGGTCCAGATGGTGGAACATGAGAATGGCCCTTTGCTGTGGACTGCTTCACTGTCGTGACCTCCATCTTGTCTGGATTCAATTTGAGTTTGTTCGTACTCGTAAGCTTTCATTGTCTTCTTCTGGTGAAAATGTATTGACATCCTGGTACAATTAGGACGAGGGAAACTGTTAGTGCCATCTTTGCAGCAATCTGCTCCTAATTCTGCAGACAGAATACGGAAGTTGTCTTGGCTGAATACATCTCCTGATATGTTGTTATTAAAACACAGACCTTAGTATTTGGGAGGCCACAGATTTTTCACTCAAAACAAAAGATTTTGTGTGGGTGAATGTAGTATGCAGCTTTTAGAAAGAAGGGTTTTTACTTGAACAGACTTTGGTAATAGGAAGCCCTGAGTGAGGGCAAAATTTGGTTCCCCCTAATATTTATTCTTTTCACAATAATTCCTTTTGGTACAGTTGCTTTTTTTGTGGATATTCTCAGTAGGTACCCATATAAATATAAGGCTTTTATTATTATTATTATTATTATTATTATTATTATTATTATTATTTTGCAATCCCTCGACTCGGGACCCCGTGCAGGGGAACTGTCCACACCACACTAAATTTGACATGGTTCGAAGTACAGTATCCGGTAAGTCCCACTGAAATCAGTGGAGCTTACTCCCAGGCAAGTGAGTATGTGACTGCAGTCTTAAGTTGTTGGTGTGATATGACAACTGGGGAGCCAGATACTGAATCCAAATTTGTACAGGTTGAGAGATAATACTCTTTCTCATTACTTCAACATATCTAAGACTCCTGAATCATAGGGCTAAATGCTGTGGACAGCTGCATGAAAATAAAATGTCCACCAGGTGACACATCTTCCATTTCCAAGAGAAGCTTTACTGATTAAATTTTTGCTGGTCATGCAGGTAGTAAGGAGCGGAAGGGGCAGAATTGATACAACATATAAATCGTAACGGTCCTGGCATTAAAAATACATTCCACCTTCACTCAGACATAGCTGACATTAAACCTTTTGTCCTTAGGACGAATGGCACAATAAAAGCTGAACAGCCTCCTCTCCAATATACTCAAGATGAAATTACAAAATAAAACAAATAAATAATAAGGGGAGGGGAAAGCCAGGCAAAAACTTTCCTCTGTAACCAGGCCTTTGGCCTTTTAACTCTCAGTGGCTTTTTAGAAGTGGGTGGGATATTTTTAATGTGTATTTTCTCTTTCCTCTTCCTTTTAATATATCTGTGTGGGGTTTGTTGTCTGTTTGCTTGGCTGTAGATCACTTTGGGTTATCCTGGGCAAGATAAAGCGACTGACAAATTTAATAAAGAAATAATTTTCGAAAGTGTCTTTGGCACCGTGTGATTGCAGCTTGTTGATTGATGAAGACAGTGCTTTTTTCTAAAAAAAATGTTTAGGGGTACTCTCATTTTGACTCAAGAAAATCACCATTTTATAGTTCAAATTGGGAAACATAAAGACAGCAAATGGACAAATTCACAAAATGTTTAGGGGTATGCATACCCCTGCGTCCCCCCAGAAAAAAAGCACTGGGTGGAGACATACAGCTTTACCTTGACCTTTAAAAACCAAACACCTGATCTTACTATCCTGTAATGTGTTGTATGGAATTATTGTTTTGGAGGATTCTTGCATGTTCTGTGTTGTGTTTTCATATGACTCGGGGAACTTTTTTTTTAATGAAAGGCAGGCAAGAAATGACAACCGCCATGACTTTTGTTTGCTTTCGGACCTGAATACCAGCTACTTAAAAGAACGTGTGTGTGTGTGTGTTTTTAAGAGCATAATATATTTTGGTTGTCCCAACCTCAAAGACGAAGGAGGGATTATAAATTCTCCTGAGGAGCAACCATCATTGCACTGAAATGCTCCCTCTCCATTTTCCCCGTCTCTTTTCTGAGGGAGACTATGTTAAATATATACTGGTGCCCAGTGCTTTTTTTCTTTTTTTTTTAAAAGGATACTCTCATTTTCATACTCATATTGAAACACTGCCCCTCAGTGAGGCCAAACTTAAAGAGTCACAAAATGTTTAGGGGTATGCGTCCCCTCAGGGGAAAAAAAGCACTGCTGGTGCCTATTATTGATTCGTATTGTTTCTACGTGGGTAATATTCAGGGAGGAAAAGTCGGCAGTCGACTTGGATTTTGGGCGAGGGAGCCTCAGCAGGGCCTGCGCGTTCTCGTCAGCAATGTCCCGACGCGGCCTCCTCCCGCCTGGGCCGGCCTGCATCAGGCAGTTGTGGGAAGAGGAGGAGGAAGAAGAAGAAGAAGGGGGCGCCATCGCCTGTGGGGCGGCGCCAGGCTGAGGCAGTGGGCGGTCGGTCGGTCGGTCGGAGCGCGGCGCCTGCGCGCCTTCTTCCACAGCGGGGCAAAGCGGGAGCTCCTCGGGGCAGCGTCGCGGAAGGGAGAGCGCGGAGTTGTGTGTGAGGCGGCTTGGCCGGCTGCTTTGGCCGGCGTGGCGCGGGCGGCATGGCGGAGGCGGCGTTGCCAAGCTCAGGTAAGGAATGGCTATAGCGGGCGGGCGGGCGGGAGGCCGAAGCCGCCGCCGGGCCTGGATGGTTGGTGGTGGTGGTGGGAATGAAAAAATGCGAGCCTCGTGTGTGACAGGACTCGACTTGGGAGGCCGGAGGGGTGGGGAAAGGGGGGGCCAAGGCGCCGCCTCGCTTCCCGCTCCTGAGGGGAACTCCTCGCCTCCACCCGGGTTAACCCCTCCGCCGGGCACCAGGCCTCGGACGGGAAAGGTCGGAAGGGCGAGTTTTCGCCTTGCTTCCGTGAGTGCAACCGGGGAGGAGTGTGTGCGGGCCGTGGGAAGGGGGGGGTTATACAGGCGGCAGTAGCATCGGTTGCATAAACGCGCTGCTCTCGCTACTTGTACGCCGGGCGCAGCTTGGAGGGGAGGGCGCACCATTCGTGATTCCCAAGCGCGAGCCTGGAAGAAGTCTGCAATGTTGCATGGTGGTGGTGGTGGCGGTCCTCATTCCTCAGCTTTCGCCGCCGCCGCCGCCGCCGCCGCTGCTGCTGCAGTGCATCTCGCATCAACAGATGTCGTGACGCTCATGCAAAAAGCGCGGAAAGGAGCATCCACACAGCTGCAGGGGCCCCTCGGTGCAGGAGGGAGCAGGGAAACGCCGGAGCTCGGGAAAGGGCTCCGTTGAAATGCCCCATGCGGGGGGGCCAGATCATCCCGAAATACCATGAAGCCGAAAATATTGTCCGTGGTTGCAATGCAGCACTGAGACATTGATTGCCAGTATGTTCTGCGGGATGCAGTTTGGGGCGGGGGGCAGCGGTAGAATTTAATTTTAGCAGAAGTGTTTGTTTGTTTTTGTGCAAGGGCTGTTGCGAGAGTCGTTTTTCTCTCTCCCCCTTCTACCCTCCCCCCCCCGCCGTCCACTTTTGTAGTTGACCTTTACGGTAAGGTTATTTGAAATAGGCATCTTATAGAACGTAATTTGTTTGCAAAATGTTATTTCCTGAGTAGGGTACGGAGATGAGCTGCTGAATTTTTTTTATTGTTCTTATCTGTAATAGTAACAGCAAGATGTGGGTTGAGACTCTTGGTTGCTGCACAACAAGCAGTATAGGTCATGCACACCAAAGGATATTTGCTTATAAAATGTAGCTGATAAATTATTATTATTATTTATTGAATTATATACTGCCCTGTACCTGGGGGTCTCAGGGCGATTCATATAAAATACTCTGACAATATATAGAATGTCATAATGGTATACTGCATGAGAAATGCACATATACCTCAGTGCTTGTAGTTATTTGGCTTTGGCTTAATACTGCAATCAATCAGTTAATTGTGATAAATGTAGTACTGTGGTCTTAATCTTTTTACCAAAGAAACAAAATGTAAAGGTAAAGGTAAAGGTACCCCTGCCCGTACGGGCCAGTCTTGACAGACTCTGGGGTTGTGCGCCCATCTCACTTAAGAGGCCAGGGGCCAGCGCTGTCCGGAGACACTTCCGGGTCACGTGGCCAGCGTGACATCGCTGCTCTGGCCAGAGCCAGAGCCAGAGCCGCCGTTTACCTTCCCACCAGTAAGTGGTCCCTATTTATCTACTTGCACCCGGAGGTGCTTTCGAACTGCTAGGTTGGCAGGCGCTGGGACCGAGCAGCGGGAGCGCACCCCGCCGCAGGGATTCGAACCGCCGACCTTTCGATCAGCAAGCCCTAGGCGCTGAGGCTTTAACCCACAGCGCCACCTGCGCTGTTAATCTTTTTACCAAAGAAACAAAATGTAGTTTGGAGTAAAAAAAAGTGGCAGTGTGTCCTTCATTGTTTCCCAGAAATTTCTCCCCCAAAACCTGAAAGGTACCCAAAAGAGGCTACAGTATTTTGACATCACTTGGCCAGTTAGTTCATTCTTGGTTTTGCTGAACAGCAAAATGCTTTTTTTCAATATATATTCCTTTTTCCTAGGTGTGTTAAATCCAGATGCAACTGACTTCATTCCAAGAGACAGGCAAACTTTCAGTCTGAACTGGAACAGTCAATCCAGATTGGAATCAAATCGGGACAGAAATGCTATACCACCTTCTGCTCACCCTAGACACAGTAAATATGAAAATTCTCCTGTAGATCAGCATACTTTTTATAGTCTAGAGAGTCAGCATAGAAGCCAACCAGATTCTTCATTGTTCAACAGTATGGGTAAAACAAAGGGCCGCAACTTACAGAGTCAGCGATGGTTGAGATCAAGGAATGAAAGAACACATGGCAAAAATCAGGCAAAGCAGACAAATGCAGGGAATTCAGAAGATCCTCAATGTTTAGATAGCAGATTGATTCCAGGACGAAGGATGAATCCAAGAGAATACAGTGATTTTTCTTCAGACAGTGAAAAGGAGGCTGCTACTGCAGATAATAGAGGAGCAAAGCCAAAGAAGACATATTTGATGCATTCACGTGGAAGAGGGTTGAAGGAAAAGGAGAAACATCCTCCTGAAAGGGATAAAAGATTAGTTTCTAAGTGGAAGGACAAGCCCTTTGAAAATATACCAGCAATAGATCTTACACAGTCAGACTCTTCTGACGCATCACTTGGAAAAGCAATATCTGATGGCTTTTCTGACAATAGCATTGCACGGAGAAAGTACCCCTTTGCAAACAGATATTTTAGGGAGCCTATGTGGAATAAAGAGACTGGCAAAAGGCAAGATACATCTAGGAGCAAACATGTAAAACATGTTAAGAATGCGTCCCTTCCGCATCCTCCCAAAGAACGCACCAGTGAGAAGAGAGAATCTGTGCTGCGTGAAAGGGGTTCAAACTTAGTGAGTGTGGCACAGGCACAGCCAGTACAGGAATCAGGTACACGTGATGGGAGAAAATCTGTCCTTCAAGATGGATATAAAAGTAGGCGCTGGAAAAAGCAAAATGATGCACCAAAGAGCAAAGAAACTCATACAGGTAAATTTCTCCATTCTTAATCCATTTGAGGACCTGAAAGCCCAGTTGTGTGCTTTCCTTTAGCTTTTACAAAAGTGGTTTTCCTTGGTGCTCTGCTTTGTTATTCAAAATGCTAGAAGTTGGCTGTATGGATGAGTGCTCTGGATGTATATGTAGGAAACATCTGAGAAAAAATAAGTTAGGGTACATGCTTTATGATTGCAGTGTTGGAACAGGGCAAAAAAAATGAATGTCAGAAAGATGGGTGGATATAGTGTCTACAATGGGAACTTTTCAGCAGCAGGTGAAGGCCTTCTGTTTCTGGCCTTTGAAACTTTGTTGTTGTTTGAACTTTTCAGAGACAGGAAACTTGTGGATCTCCAGATGTTGGATTCCAATTCCTATTAGCCCCAGCCATCATGGCCATCGGTAAAATGGGAGTTGGTAGTCTAGAAAAATCTGGAGAGCCAAAACATCCTTATCCCTAAACTGTTTCCCCTTGGCTGGATAACGTTAGCGTTTGTTTTGATCTTACGCTGCTTCATATGGTTTTATGCTGATTTTACGCTTAATTGTGTGCTGGTGCAGCTGCTGAGTCAATTGCTTACAGTACTTGTTATTTATTTGCAGTTGATTGTATATCTTCCTAGGTTTTCAGTTCTGAACTTGATTAATTGTGTGGTATACAATTGCACCAGGCAAGCTTTTAATTTCCTGGGTTTAGAATAGGGTGTGATATCTGAATAGTAATCCTAATTGATCTCCAAATGGTATATTGGTGATTTTGAGGAACACTATGGAAGTTTCCCTGGAACCACCTCAGGAGTTCCTCAGAGGAAAAAGACTAACAATGGCTGATTTCACAGTCCTGGCAGTAAGCGCCATTTCATTCAGTAGTGCTTACCTCTAATTAGACATGGTTAGGATTGTGCTGTGAGAAGCTTTACTGAAACGTAGTTTGCTCATCATAACAATTATTTGTGCACTATCAAACCACCAGGGTGTTTTGGTGCACACGTGGGAAAGTGGTAAGGCTAGAATTTGCCTCAGATTATCTGCAGCAGTACAGTGGTACTTCGGGTTAAGTACTTAATTTGTTCCGGAAGTCCGGTTCTTAACCTGAAATTGTTCTTAACCTGAAGCACCACTTTAGCTAATGGGGCCTCCTGCTGCTGCCGTGCCGCCAGAGCACGATTTCTGTTCTCATCCTGAAGCAAAGTTCTTAACCCAAGGTACTATTTATGGGTTAGCGGAACCTGTAACCTGAAGCATATGTAACCTGAAGCATGTGTAACCCGAGGTATCACTGTAGTTGAGTCAGTGTGTGAAGTGTTTCTTAAAGACAAAAGACTTTTAACCACTAAGGTTATAAATGACGTGCTCTCTCTGTTTGTAACAAACAAATAATGTCCTGAAGTTCAACATCATGTTGCTTGGAAAGGTGTGCCAGTAGTACTGTAATGTCAGCAGCGCTTGCTGTGCAAAGTCTCTCATCTTTGTAGTACTGCTGAGCAGACTGGTGTTTTGGAATTGCCTGCTGTTTCATGGCAATTACAGCCACTCTGCATTTGCAAAGTCGTACCTACAGAGAATCAGGGCACCTGCTGCACTGATGAGATAGCGTTGATATTTAGATGAAAAGATCTTCAGTGCTTGAGGGAGCATCAGCTTGCCTATTAGCAATATGGCACTTTTTGCTTCTCGTAATGTAACTCGGTGATCAGGGTTGGAGAGGAGCATCTACAGTCAGCGTGTATATCTGAACTCTACCACCACAAAATATTTGTTCATTTTGCTGCTCTTTGCCTGTAGCGTATAAAATTTGTTCCTTGGAGACCTGTCAGCAACTGTCATGGACTGGTTGGACGCAGAGGAATGGTGGGAGGAACCAGCTGGGGAACCACCAAGGGAAGAAGGCTCAGAGCACGGGGATTGGTGGTGGGATGACAATGAGTGGTCCGAGGGAGAAGACAGGAGAGGAGCTGTTGGATACCTTTGTTCATCAAATGGCTGGAGTGGCTAGTGAAGGTGTTTGATGTTAAATACAGGAATACAGGTATGGGCCTTGGGTAGGGTGGGGAGATGGTTATGCAAGATAAGATTAGAAAATAAAGGAATATGTCCTGAAAGCAGAAATACCATTCACAAATTGGCAACTGAAGGCAAAAGCATTGTTATGCCGCTGTACATTTGTTTAGTATGCCGCAGGACTTATTTGTTGTTGGAATAATGTTTGTATATGTCCTAAAATATCTTCCTTAGGGTCTCTGATAGAGCAGCTTACCTCAGAAAAATATGAATGTATGGTATGTTGTGATGTGATCCGTGTGGTGGCCCCAGTGTGGAGCTGTCAGAATTGCTATCATGTGTTCCACTTGAGCTGCATTAAGAAGTGGGCAAGATCACCAGCAGCACAGACTGAAGGTCAGTATTTCCTCCAACTTGCTAAATGTATTCATGACCCCCTGTGCTTAACTGCTTTTAGATAGTTGTACATAATCTTGTGTGACAGCCTCAATTAACTTTATGTAAAACAAGTTTATTGAAGTACTGTCTTATATGAGACTTTTTTCAAGAAATGGTTTTTCCTATATTTTATTACTTCAGGTGATCAAATACATCCTGAAATTGATTGAGAATTATAAAGCCTCCCTCATTTTTTTTGCAGATGGTAATAGTGGCTGGCGGTGCCCTGCTTGTCAAAATGTTTCATCCCAAGTTCCTAATATTTACACCTGTTTCTGTGGTAAGTGTCTTCAGAGTCAGAATTCATGGATTATTGAATGTTTTTGAAAATTTCATCATTTTGATATAAGTTCGTTTTGATTGCATTTTTCCAGCTTGGCATAATGAACCTTCCAGTGCATTTGTAACTCAATATGCCTGTTGTTTTCATTTTGTTTATCAACAGTAAACATAATCTATTATACTCCACTTACTTCCCATCCCACGTTATTCAGAAGCCCCTCTTCTCTGAAGAGGCTTTTCAGAAGGCAGGTAGTTGCACAAAAGAGAAGGGCACTTCCTTAAGTTAACTAATATTTTTAATGTTAGGGTTGTTTGTTTACTGTTTTCACCTAAAAAACTAGAATGGGTGGAATTTACACTAGGGGATTTGCCCAACGTATTACATGCATTGAGAAAGGCAATACTGAAGAGTAGCATATAAATTTAATATACAGTATATATTTGAACATTTTTAATATATACATACATAAATATACACCCCCATACATACTTGCACAAGCACACATTTCATTTGCTTGTCTTCATAAAGATCTTTAAGAAATACCGTTTGCACCTTGTGGTATGGATGCTGCCATCTTGTCTGCTGCTGAACAGTTTGCTGTCACTATGGAAACATTCAGCTCCATCTTTTAAAGCATAGACTGAATCACATATGTTTAAAATTATAATAGGATGTGAATGATTATGGCTGTAGATGATTGTTTCCAGTTCTTTTAATAGCTGGCAGGTGTGTTGAATGAGCCTGTAGTGGGGAGAGGGGTGAGGGGATGAAGTTGTAGGGCTAAACTTGAAAGGAGCATGGAAACCTTAATTGTATTTGTAGGTACATGAAATGAAGTTCTGTGCATACTTCTTGAATGGATATAATACATATTATGTACAAACACACATATATACATAGACAAAGAATGGATTAGAGACAGAAGAGAAGGGTGATGTGTGCTGGAAGAATTTCGTCATATTGTCCTCATGTAAGTTTAAAAACCTGTTGTAAAATGTAAAAGAGGATTGAATTAAAAAAAACTTCATTAAGAGGAATCACAAAAAATGAAATCTTTTAACGCTTTAATATAGTTCTGTCTTTGATTGATTGATTTTAAAAATGAACATTCTCTGTTTTGGTTTTTTTTCCTATAGGTAGGGTAAAAAATCCTGAATGGAATCGAAATGAAATTCCACATAGCTGTGGAGAACTATGTAGAAAGAAAAGATCAGCTCAAGACTGTCCACATTTATGTAATATGTAAGTATTTTTTCAAAATGCCCAGCGCATTAGATTATATGCCTTAACTCTTGAAAGATAAGCAGGGCTTTTTGCTTTTGTTCTGCAAAAGCATGTGGTGGGTAGAACAGTCCTAACCCTTGATCCACTGCACTGAAGAAAACTAGGATGCAGCTGACTGTCCAGCTGCCACTGTGAAGGTCCTTGCTGCACCAGCCAAAATGGTGGCCAGAAGCTATCACTGGTGGTATCCCCACTAGTGATAGCTAGTATCAACTCCCCAAAATTGGAGCTTCAGGGTTAGCGGGTGGGGAGAACGCAGAGCTTGACTGGCCAAGAATCCACTGGATGCTAAGCTGGTCCAGCTACTGCTAATGGGCCCAACCTGGGCCTCTTGGCTATACCAGCCCGGAGCTTGTGCAGTGAAAAAGAACATCTTCACTGGCCTCCCTGTTTGCCTGCCTAGCCAGTGTGAACAGCAGCATTTTGGACACAGCAGTGGTTCTGCTGAGATCGTAAGCAGGGCTTGCTGAGATGGTGCAAACGTTGATGGTGGGGTTCACTTAGTTGCATGTTAGAGATAAGCAGCTGTAGGGTCATAGATTTCCTTCCCATCCAGCCACTTCCTTTTAGGGTGTGAAATCCTTTTGCCCTTTCACCATGGGTGAGTGTTAAATGAAAATTGACATTAACTAGAATATCAAATGATTGTGCTCTAAAATAAATAACTGCTCCTGATATTCTAAACACAGCTGGGGACTTGTTCCTCATCATTATATCTTAACTAGGCTTCTGTGTTGTGTTAGGCATGGTAATATTGTGTCCAGCACTGTAATTATTAAATTACGTTCCCTGTAGTAAAGTTCTGATGATGCCTTAACTTCAGCGTGCAAGGATAACTGCTGACTTTGTGAATCAGATTGAAATGAAAATGTTACAAAACTTAAATTCTGTTGAATGCTTCCATTTTTCAGACTCTGCCATCCAGGACCTTGCCCATCATGCCCTGCTTTTATGACCAAAAAATGTGAATGTGGACGCACAAGGTGAGATCATACTTAGACTTTATTGCAAATGCTTAAAATTTATTTGCCGCCTATCACAGAATAATAATTTAGTATTATTTTTTTGTAATGTCTCTGAAGAATCTAAAAAATTTAAAATAATACAGTATTTATTTAAAATAATATTTTTAAATGGTCCATATTATTAGGAAATTGGCTGGCTACCGTTTTAATAGCATGTATCTCCTAGTATACATGCTCCTTCCATGTGTAGATGCCTGTGTAATTGGATTGTCTACTGCAGTGCCCTCCTCTGGCTGGTGGCCAGTATTTTTAATGGCAATCATTCTTTTTACCAAAATTTGAAAATATGGAAGGGTGCTGTTAGGGAAGAAAAACAAAATTATTTGAGAAGGAAGGCATGACATAGATACTAATATTATATGAAGCTTCAGTGGGATATTGCAATAAGCAAATCTTTCTGTACATGATCTCTCTATGTACAGTGACAAGCTCTTACAGGCTGTACAGCAAAACGCATCAGAAATAGATGCCACCCTCTCTGCTGTGATTGCCTAGCAATTGCCTGCTGTCTTTATGATGTACACCACAAATAACTCTTCCTATTGTGACTAATCGTGTCCCTGCTGTGTGAGATTCCTGTCAAGTAAGAATTTCCAGACAATTCATGGATAATTTTGATACATCTGAAATAAATGGAACGTGATTTATGGGCTGGCCCTCAAGTTTTCTTTGTTCATTGCTGCTGCTAATGTAAAAATGAAGTTGCCAATATTTGGTGCTATTGTTCTTAAGGTGTTTTTTTCTCAGGTTGTCCCACGAATTAAAACTAAGAAAAATAGTAAAAGGTAAATACAGTAAGGCCCACTAAGCTCAGGTTTTCAGTTTTGTGTTGCTTCTGTGTGTATCATAGTATGCTATATAATCACTTTGTGTATGATTACAATTCAGAGTTGTAGATTAGATTGTCCTGTTGAAATTGCATTATACCCTCACCCCCCCCCCCCCCAATTTCCTTTTTCGTCTTAATTTCCCTTCACTTTGAAAATAGTCTTATCTGGATAGACTCTTGTTTGGTTATATGGAAAAGGGCATGCACAATGGTACTTGAATTATAAATCAGCATGGATACTGAGAGCAGCCTTAAAGAAGAAAAAGCTAAACTAAAACAATGCTAGGTCAATTTCCCCCTGCAGCATCAGAAAACAGGGTGTTTGGGGTGGGGATGAGAGAACCACCAGTACTTTATGTAGGGCTCTCCTGGCTGGAGGAGACAGCCCTTCCAAAATGCTCTGACCTTTGAGATGAGTTCTCTGCAGTGCCACTATCTCCCCAGGTACACAAAAACCAAATACTGCAAAATGAGGTCAGGGCCAGATGTATAGCTATTTCAGAATACTCCAGCTAGCAGACCTGCCTTGGACTGATGGGAATCGCAGCCCCAATCACTGAGAGACAGGGATGCCTACCCTGCCTCTTGAGCTAGTGGTAAAGTCTGTTGAGGAGACATTTTGCTCATGAGCAAGAAGACACTTTCCGTGTAATTGCCAGTGTTGTTTTCTCATCACAGTAAACCATGGCTGATTCCTCCAGTGCAGCCAGTATGTGAGTAATTGTAAATTAGCTGCAAATTGGCATATGAAAAAAAATGGTTTGACGTTGGCTTGGAAAACACGGTTTAAATTTTAACATGTGTACTGGGCAAAACACTCCCAATTTTTCTACTTGCAAAATGGCAAACTGAAATATCATTGGTATATTCCTATAGCACCCTTTGGGTGGCAGGCTTAGAGTAAGCTAAAACATAGTTTCCATTACAGCCTGGTTCACACAACATGCTAAGCCAAACTTGGGCTAAATGTGAATGTGTTAGGGGCTTGGAGAGGAGCTCAAAGCTACTTTGACCCCAAATCTCTGGCCAGTGTTGGCTGGGACTGATGGGCACTGGAGTTCAATGACATCTGGAGGGCAACATATTCCCCATTTGGAGTTAAATAAATAACTTCTAAGCTAGATAACTTGTCTGTTTTACCATTCTAAGGGGTTTTCTTATTGTCCACCCCAACCACCATGATTTGTATGCATTTCATGTACATATGAATTTCTAATTCTTTTGTGTCAGGTTTGCAAACTACCTTCTCAGATTGAGCTGGCTCCCTTTGTTATAGGTACAAAAGAATTAACAGAAATGCTACATTATCTCCTTTTGTTTGCTTAAAAGCCATTTGAACTACTTCACAGATGACAAATAGAACCAAATGGAAATGGTTCCCCCCCCCAAAAAGTATTTTCTCTTAAATAGCATATGCCCAATTGTGTGAGCAGATGAACGCTTCTTTAGACACACAGAACTCAGACTAATTGTATCAAATTTGCATTTGAGAAAGGGTGCATGGGCATTTTATTTGAGACAAAATAGCTGCCACTTTAAAGTTACATTTTGGTGTAACCTGCTGTGTGCTGCTACAACTGTATAATTGCAAAGAATAGTTTTGCATTTTCAAATGGTGCAAAAGTATATGCTTTAAGACATGCTGGTACTGCGGGTGCTGGAAGCATTTTTCCTGTTTAAATAAATAGCTCTGTGGTTTTCACTATTATGGAATTATTTTCCCTTTAATTTAGCAAAACCCTCAATGGAGCATATATTAAAAACTAAAGGGACTTGCCTGTTAATATTAACAGCTCCTTTACTAAATATATGTAGTCGCATTCAGAGGGAATGTGGGTAATAGCCTAAACTATAAACACAGTATTCTAATCTTGCCAGCTGCAACTGAAGACTGACTGAGTTTTCTTCTACAGCCATTCAGTTCGCTGTGGGCATTCTACTGCAATTCAGTGTACTAATATATGTGGGAATGTTTTGAATTGTGGTACACATAGCTGTGCCCAGATTTGCCATGCAGGAAAATGCCAGCCGTGTGAATTGACTGTAAAACAAGGTGAGTGGTGTGTGTGTGTGTGTGTGTGTGTGTGTGTGTGTGAACAACAACAAAAAATGTGGAAAATTAAATTTCTAATAAAATAGTACTAAAATTTTGTTGATTATGTAGGACCAACATACTTCAGAATTATGTTAGGCTTTCCTGAACCTTTTCATGAATTGACATGAAGAAATAGAAGAGCTACTGAAGTACAGTAACAAAATGATGTAGCAGCAACAGGGCTGGAGACACCATTGTTCCATCAGGAAAATGGAACATAGCTAGGGAATTGGGAGTATTATCAGAAGAATAGTGCTCTCCCTCTCCCATTCCCCTGGAGTTTAAGTTAGTGATGAAGACTAAAAAGAGCAACTGGTCACTAAAATGACTCAAAATGTCCAGTCACTAAATAACTGCTTGTAGTTCGTAAGGTTGCTGTTTTTCTTCTTCTTTTAAGGCTACAGTATTTGTACACAGTGATGCGGATGGTGCTGTGGGTTAAACCACAGAGCCTAGGACTTGCCGATCAGAAGGTCGGCGGGTTGAATCCCCGCGACGGGGGTGAGCTCCAGTTGCTCGGTCCCTGCTCCTGCCAACCTAGCAGTTCGAAAGCATGTCAAAGTGCAAGTAGATAAATAGGTACCGCTCCGGAGGGAAGGTGAACAGTGTTTCCGTGCGCTGCTCTGGTTCGCCAGAAGCGGCTTTGTCATGCTGACCACATGACCCGGAAGCTGTCTGCAGACAAACGCTGGCTCCCTCGGCCTATAGAGTGAGATGAGCGCACAACCCCAGAGTAGGTCACGACTGGACCTAATGGTCAGTGGCACCTTTACCGTTACCTATTTGTACACACTCCTAGTGGTTCAACCTAGTAACTTAAAATCACAATCTTACATGAGAAGGATGAAACAATCCAATCATGCACTGTGCAATTTCTTACGGTTCCAATTGGGGATGGCGTTTTAATTGTGCTGATTTCTGGTGTGGCTGCAGAAACTGGTAACTTGTAACTGCTGCCCCCCACGTTGCTTTTGCTGCATTAGCAGCACTGAAGTGACCTCCCCAGGACACAAGCCTGGGCAAGTGCGTATGGAAGTCCTGGGCTGCCAGACGACAAGACCCACCCCCTCAGCCTTGCTGATGTGCTCCAAAGGAAAGCAGAACAGTACGTTTGGCACCAGCTTGGCCGTAGGAGTTGTGAGAAGGAAGCGTACAAGGTGCCATCCAACCATCTTAGGGACTCCACTCCGGATTGGTGTAGGATTTACCCTTTCTTTTGTGGGGTGGGTTAATCCAATTGATCTGGTTAATCTTGGCTCATGTGTTGTCCTTTCACTTTATGATAACTCTTTCTGTTTCTCTTTCTCCCCAAATGCTTTTTTCTGTACAGTGTGTTACTGTGGGAGCACCTCTCGAGAAGTCTTGTGTGGGACAAGTGAGGATCATTTCCCTTGTCTGAGAACTTGCGGCAAGTAAGTTCTGCTTAGACCCTGAGCTCAGTTTTGTCAACGTTTGTGGATTAACATAGCCTTACGTGGCATAAATTATATTTCTTTAATTTCAGAAAACTGTCCTGTGGAATGCACAACTGTGCACAAGTATGCCATCCCCAGTCTTGCCAGCCTTGTCCACGGCTGCCACAAATAGTGCACTGTTGCCCTTGTGGGCAAACGCCCCTTAATAAATTATTAGAGCTGGGGTGCACAGAACGTAAACTCTGCACAGATCCCATCCCATCATGCGGAAGAACATGTGGAAAACCTCTGCCTTGTAGTAGCTTTGGTAATTAGAATGTTGCTTGCTTGTGTATGTAACATTCATTTGTGTTGAATTTTATTGCCGCTTCCAGAACGATTTAAAAAAAAGAAAAGAAATAAAAGTGCATTTCTATGGTGGCAGTTCAGGTTGATAGAAAAAGCCTATATAGAAAAGAAACTTTTCTTTGGGGTGGAAGACGAAAAAGAGGTTGTAAGCTGCTCTGTGTTTTACCAAATGGTTGTACTTTTGCGCAGCCTCTCACTTCCAGCCACCAGGATAAAAAGGATCTAAATGCTGTAAGAAAGGCAGTTTTTCCAAGCTGGTGAATCCTGCACAAGAGCAAATGAATGGAGAACCGTACCTTCGTAATGTATAGACCTAGTATGATGTAAAGAATAGAACACCAGACTTGGGCTAGGAACGCCTGTTTTCAAATACTTGCATGACTGAGCTTGGGTCAGCCATTATTTGTCAGTCTAACCTACCACACAGGACCTAGTGAATGATATATTCACAATAGAGTTGAAAGTTTCAAAATTTGTTGCAAAAGCAGTATCATGGACAACTAGTGTTATTGTTTACTCTAAGGAATAGAATCTGTGATTGCTTATTTTGCTCAGGGAATACATAGTTACTCTGGCTTGTATCCAAATTAGCATTACCATGCCCCATCAATGCAATAATATCTGGTTGTGCCACAATACTTTCCCCCCACCCTCCTCCTCAAGCAGGCCTCTAAATCTGTTCTGTGGATTTGCCCAACCCTCTGGAGCAGATTTGGTAAGGGTATAGGGTGAGGAAGGGGAATCCCATTTGCTGACAGGACACGTTAGTTAAATACAACCCAGTGTATTAAAGTTTCAGTTGACCATATTCTCTTAATTATGCATAGATGCTGTTCATACATGCGAAAACCTCTGCCATGAAGGAGAATGTGGACCGTGTTCTCGCACATCAAAGATTTCCTGCAGATGTGCCTTAAAAACAAAGGTAATTCCTGAAAATAATAAAGAATGAATATTGAAAGTAAAACAGTCTTGTGGTACCTGAAAGACTAAAGCATATGTGTCAGAGCTGCCCCTAGGTCCCAGCTCACAGAGGACCAACGCGAGGCTGTCGTTATGTACAAAAGTCTTTATTGAGGTTCAGTTTCCATTTCAAAGCCGCAGCGCGCAGCTCTACGTCTTAAACCCTAGACCGGCGAAGTCCCGTCTGAGTCTCCTCCCCTATGACACCAGTTTAAGATCCTAGCCCGGCTCCACCTTTTACGCTGCTCTCTCCTCCTCTGGGTCCTCCTGCCCGCTGGGGCATTGTCCTTTCTGGACTCTTCCGACGCTGAGTCGCTTAGCTCCTCCCCCTCCCTCCGGCGGGCTTTAGGACCCGGTTCCCAATCCTCATTCTCTGCTGTCCCGCGCTCCTGTACATTTGAACTTGCCTCTCGCACCAACCCAGTGACCTTCCTCCTGACCGTTACACTACTTCTGTCACTGCTTCCCTCTTCCGGGATACTGGCCGGATCTGACCTCCCCTCCGTTGTCTGACTCTCCGATGGAGGTGTGGTCAGCCCTGCCTTATCTTCTCTCCCTGGTGGGGAATGCACTGGCCCCGATCCTTGGGACTCTTCCCCCCCACTCTGCTCTGGTGGGGAAGCTGGTCCTGATTTCCAACTACTGCTCTGGGAGTCCCTGCTGCCCCCTTGCTCCTGGGGCGTTCCCCTTGGGAACCCCCTACCCCTGGCCACTGGCGCCCCCTTCTGTGAATCTTCCGATTCGCTGGAGAGGCTCATGGAATCCCTCGGTCCACTGTCTTCTTCTCCTACGCTCCCCTCGGATTCTTCCCCTTCGCTCTCCATCTCCTCTCTTCCCTGTGCCTCTGCTCCTGAGCCCCTGACAATATGATATCTACTTATTATGTTTGCATGGTTATCTTCTAATCTGAGCTTGCAAAACTGTGTTTCCATTTCTGTCCCATGTGATGTGTTTTTTCCTATATAAATATATTTGTGCCACAATTATTGAAGGTCCATTTATTTTTGGCAGTGTTACATAGCATTTACCCAAAGTATTCAAATATATTTTAAATATGTGTGCTATAATGCTTACCCATGGGCCATTTGGCTTCCCTCCCCTCTTGTTTTGGAAATGTGTGGTGGCGCTGTGGGTTAAACCACTGAGCAGTTCGAATCCCTGCGATGGGGTGAGCTCCCGTTGCTCGGTCCCAGCTCCTGCCAACCTAGCAGTTCGAAAGCATGAAGTGCAAGTAGATAGGTACCACTCCGGCGGGAAGGTAAACGGCGTTTCCGTGCGCAGCTCTGGTTCGCCAGAAGTGGCTTAGTCATGCTGTACGCCGGCTCCCTCGGCCAATAAAGTGAGATGAGCGCCGCAACCTCAGAGTTGTCCGCAACTGGACCTAATGGTCAGGGGTCCCTTTACCTTTAAGAATCCCCAAGTAGTATTGACGAGGTGAATTGGGCTTGAACCAATGAATTCCAGATCTCTCGATTCCTGCAGCTTACCCTAAAATTGGGTGATTTTTAAGGATCAGCACCCTAATACCATAAGCTTTTCAGTATTTAATATCTTGATACTTAATGTGGAGAAAGAGGAGAGAGAGAACCTTTTCCCCCTTCTCTTGTATCACTGGAACCCAGTGTCATCCAATAAAGCTGACCAGTAAGAGATTGTTGTTGTTTAGTCATTTAGTCGTCACTGGCGGAGGAAGAGGGGGTGGGGGGATCACACTGCCCCTGCAGGCGGCGCCCCCAGAATGCGCGCCAGCCCTTCCCCCACCTGCTTTCCGCTCCCGGTGCCAGAGCATGAAGCTCCGCCACTGATAGTCGTGTCCGACTCTTCATGACTCCATGGACCAGAGCGCACCAGGCACTCCTGTCTTCCACTGCCTCCCGCAGCTTGGTCAAACTCATGTTCGTAGCTTCGAGAATACTGTCCAACCATCTCGTCCTCTGCCGTCCCCTTCTCCTTGTGCCCTCAGTCTTTCCCAACATCAGGGTCTTTTCCAGGGAGTCTTCTCTTCTCATGAGGTGGCCCAAGTATTGGAGCCTCAGCTTCAGGATCTGTCCTTCCAGTGAACACTAGATCATGCTCTCCAGTGAGAGATTATGGATGGACAAAAGGAAGTGTTTCTCACACTGCCTAGCTAAACAATGGAATTTGCTTCCAAAAGGACATGATGATGCCACCAGTTTAAGATAATTTTAAAAGTGGATCATTCAAAGTGATTTAAAAGTGGATCATTCAAATTTGTGGAGGATAAAGCTATCAGTGACTCTGGTCATAATGGCTATATACTACTTCCAGGATCAGAGAGGCCAGGCCTCTGAACACCAGCTGCTAGGAGCACAAGTAGGGAGAGTGTTGTTGCATTCCTGTCCTGTTTGTGAGTTTCTCATAGGCACTTTGTTGTGCTCTGTAGAAAACAGGATTCTGGACTAGCAGCAGGGCTCTCTATATTCTCATCCAACCTCTGATTCCCAGTACTGGGGTTTTGGATTTCAAATCAGCTTCCAATAAACTATCGCCTGTATAGTGCAGCAAATGTACTTTATGGTAGTGTTGATTTCAAAGGGGAGTTTTGCAGTCGCTAATGCAGCCACACAGAGTAGATCTCTCTTTTATTTTTTTTTTTATAAACTAACCCATGAGACTGATATTTTCAGTCCTTTAACCAGATCAGGAGGCTGCCTCTAGACACTTTTACATAATCTGAAATTCTGCTTGTCGATTGTGAAATACATGCTACTACCCTGAATTGTTGTCCCCTCCTGTTGGTTGTAAGGTGACTGCTTTTGTGTGCTTCTGGAATAATTTAGCCTTCACACAGTTCACTGGATTCATCCATCACAGTCAAACTTTTCAGTTTTCATATGCTGAAAATCTAGGTGCAGTGAGAACATGTGGCACTGAGAGTTTTTGCAACGGTTAAGATGCAATATTAGCTGTTGCAATGTGTTTTTCTTTAATGTCAGTCTGATGATAGAAATAATGTGGCTATAATCCAATCAATTTTCTTTTCTTTAGGAAGTTCCCTGTGCCTCACTCAAAAATCAAGGTAACAAACACATTCATAGCTATTATTTGCTGGTATGGTACCCTTGTGAAATAGCACTACGTGTGCCATGTAAACACAGTGGTTGCAACTCGCAACGTTAGTTCGGCACACTTGGCTGAGGCTTTCAGTTACTGACTATTGAAAGAGAAGGAGATGCCTTGCAGACCTTTGCCTGTTACAACCAATGCTGGGAGCCCCATGTGTATGAAGAAACGTTAATCATGGCTGCTTGTTGTCTGGCTCCTTGACACCTCAGAAAGCATAAGCATTTCCCGAAATGTCATTGAAAGCACATAAGCAAAATTCTTGCATATATGCACACATATGTATACAGTGGTACCTTGGTTTGCAACCGCTTTGGATTACAATCATTTTGGATTACAACCACGTCAAACCCGGAAGTGCATGTCCCCTTTTTTGGATTACAACCCATTTTTTGTGGGGAGGCCACATTGGTGAAAGCGCTCCTTGGGTTACAACCTGTTTTGGTTTACAACCAGACCTCCGGAACAGATTATGGTTGTAAACCAAGGTACCACTGTACACTCTCCTCTGCTTTGAGAACTTAATCTGTTCCCCAGAAATGGTTGGTTAGGCGAGTGTTCACATACCAAGCCACTATTTTCAATTGTTTCCCATGGGGGAAATCCCACTGTGTTCCTGACCTAGAAGAAATGACAAAATCCATGCTTCGCAGGTCCTACTGCTTGTTGTGTGTGTGTCCTGCTGCCACTCTCCGAGAATGACTTTACTTCATGATCTCAGCAAATATAAAATACTGTAGAGTAACAACTTTATAGAAACCCTCTTCCTTTTTGTTTTTTGCTGGTTGTACACAGCTAATTAGGTTCCTGCGCTCACTATTCCCTGGTTCCCTTTATTCAGTTGTGGTTTCTCTTCACAGTTTTTCTGCCTGCACCTTCCCACAACAGCATAACAGTGGACATTATGCTGGGGTATTACTATTATTATTATTATTATTATTAATTATTTGTACCCTGCCCATCTGGGTTTCCCTAGCCACTCTGGGCGGCTTCCAACAAAGATTAAAAATACCTTAAAATGACACATATTAAAAACTTCCCTAAACAGGGCTGCCTTCAGATGTCTTGTAAATGTCAGGTGAAGGAGAAGCACCACATAGGAGCCAATCCCTCATGTTCACTGCTGTTAAGTGGGAAGATCAAATCCTGCATGGTGCTGCTGTTGAGCAGGAAAACTGAGAACCTGTGTGGCTGGCTAAGAGAGGCAGCCGGAACCAGAACTGAGGAAAGGAGCCCGGGAAAAGCGAGTGCGGCACCCAAAATGGCTGTGTACAACCAGCACAAATCAAACGAGCAAAAAGAGGACTAAGCAAGTTCATTTAAAGCTGTTATTTTCACTGAGACTAAGGAAATTCATTCTCAAGAGTTTTGCTTACATGCAGGTCTGGCTGTTTGGATATCTGAATCAGCCGTTTGTGTAGTGAGGTCCCTTGCAACTTTGTGATTCTCTGAATGAGGTATGGGTAGAAAATCCCTGTGTTTAGATAAGTGAATTTTCGCATAACAAGCAGGCAGATAACAGAACCTGTCTGTATATATATGAAATATGCAAATATTCCTCAAGGTTTACCTGCAGCTGATATAACGCTTCTTACACAAGTAATCATTAACTCCCACATGGCTTTGGCATTCCATACTTGTCATTCACTGAAGCCAGATAAGCCAAATTAAGTTTTAGGCCTCATGGTTGAAATGTTTAGTAACTTCTAAATAGGTATCAGTCTTCTGCTAAATGCAAAAGCAATTTTGTTTTATGAGTTATGGTATTTGCTTTTCCAGTTACTTTTTATAGGTTGATAAAATTCTTAAAATTGTAGCTTAATGTTTCCAGTAAGCTGCCTTGGAAGGGTCCTGAAAGACAGGTTACTAATAAGATTTGCCTGCGTTCTTTATATGGGTCTTGCAAAGGCTAATGTCTTATCACAGTTAATGCAACATGGAGCCTAAGGGGAGGTGCAGTAATCTTCAATGAATAGCAATCATGTAAATGTATTTTCTCATTTGTAGTTGAAGTTGTGTTCTTGTGTGACAAGAGATGCAACAAGAAGCTGTCATGTGGACGACACAAGTGTAATGAGATTTGCTGTGTGGTGAGTTCATAAATATAATGAAATATTTTTTTCCAGCAGAAAAAGAAATTGTTTTTTCCTTTTATTAGTTGTTTGAACTCTTAATTAACATTTAGAAGGCTGGCTAATAATAGCTATAAGCAATCATCCTGGTTTTGATCTTTAAAAAAATCTGCTTGAAGCCATTTTGATTACTCTTCTTTAGAGGCTGAAGCAAGGAACAGGTTGATGTGAAACTTTGTGGGTTTTTAAAATTAATGTTCATTCAGAAAAAGAAAAATACATATTCCCATATTCTTAGGTTTTTTTCCTTATACATAATTTCTATAATGACTTCCTATCACCCCATTGTGGATCCTAAATGCTTTAACCTGTCGCACTCTTCCTTATCAGTCCAAACATTTAGAAGAAAAACCAAGTATTAAGCATAAATTATTAATTTGATATAAAAGAAAGAGGGGGCGCACTTCACACATAAAACGACATAACTTACTACGCACCCACCACGTTTTTTCTTTTGCAGGACAAAGAACACAAGTGCTCATTGATTTGTGGACGGAAACTCAATTGTGGCATCCATAGATGCGAAGAACCTTGCCACCGTGGCAATTGTCAGAAGTGCTGGCAGACTAGTGAGTGCACATCAGAATTATATTCTCAGAATACAGTGGTACCTGAGGTTAAGTACTTAATTCGTTCCGGAGGTCCGTTCTTATCCTGAAGCAAAGTTCTTAACCTGAAGCACTATTTCTGGGTTAGCAGAGTCTGTAACCTGAAGCGTATGTAACCCGAGGTTACATGTACTAGTTTTGAAATACATAGTCAATTCACTTCACTCGAGTTGTTTAAAATTAATTAGTTTGTTTAAAATTATGAGTACAATCCCAATCCTCGATCTGTGCTGCTGGAGACGGTTGGGAACAGGTGGCGGTACCCTTTTGCTGGGCTCTGCCATCATGGGGCCCCCCCATTCAGCTCACCAAAAGGATAGGAAGTTGGGAAGCTACGGTTGGCAGTATTCCTGCTGTGGGTAGCTGGTGTAAGTCCCCAAAATGCAGGTTTTATTGGGGCAGAGCAGAGCCGCCAATGGATCTGCTGGGTACAAAGCAGATCCATTTCCCAGAGTTGTGCTTAATCTGAGTTTCTGCTGGGGCAGCCTTGAGCTGGGGCAGCAAAATTGGAAAAACAACAACAACCGCTACCTCCATCTTGGTGTGAGCAGCAGGATTGTTGAATGTGGCAGTGGATTTGCTACTCTTTCCCACCCTGCTGTTTGTGACCAGGGCTTTGGATTGATCTACCCCTACAAAGGTCCGTATAGTTAAAGCTATGGTTTTCCCAGTAGTGATGTGTGGAAGTGAGAGTTGGACCATAAAGAAGGCTGATCGCCGAAGAATTGATGCTTTTGAATTATGGTGCTGGAGGAGACTCTTGAGAGTCCCATGGACTGCAAGAAGATCAAACCTATCCATTCTTAAGGAAATCAGCCCTGAGTGCTCACTGGAAGGACAGATTGTGAAGCTGAGGCTCCAATACTTTGGCCACCTCATGAGAACAGAAGACTCCATGGAAAAGAACCTGATGTTGGGAAAGATGGAGGGCACAAGGAGAAGGGGACGACAGAAGACAAGATTGTTGGATAGTGTTCTCGAAGCTACCAGCATGAGTTTGACCAAACTGCGGGAGGCAGTGGAAGACAGGAGTGCCTGGCGTGCTCTGGTCCATGGGGTCACGAAGAGTCGGACACGAATAAACGCTAAACAACAGCACCCCTACATTGAGCACAATGCAATACCCCTTAGTATCATACCATTTCCCCCCAGTTTGCTTTCGTGCCCACTTTTTTAAAAAAAATAGATAAGTGCCTGCTATCTATAGATATGCTGGTCTATATGGTTAGTTATCAGTTGGATAATGGTCATGGAAACTCTTCCATTGTGTACATGAAAGTCTGTTGTGCCAGCAAAGCTGCAGCATTGGTTACGTCTGCAACCTATTTTGGTTTTGTTTTTCTTCAGGCTTTGAGGAATTAACATGTTACTGTGGTGAATCAGTGATATACCCCCCAATACCTTGTGGTACTCGACCACCAGAATGTAAAAATTCATGTACTAGACCTCATGAATGTGATCATCCAGGTAAGACTTACATACAAACTGCATTTAACAACTACAACTACTACAACAACATCCGTGCCAAAGTAAGATGATGAATCTATTAAATTTTCAAATCTATGATGTAACGGTGCAGATTCAGGTGTAGGTTTTGAACTTAAATCTTAATATTAATTTCTGAACTCCAGAACATTTCTTACTGTAGTAAAATGCAGGTGTAAAAGCCTTCAAAGCAGTTTCTTAATTCATAGAAGAATAAATAAGGCATTCACTTCAAATAAAAGTAGATTCAAATACTCTTCATGTGATCAGAGACCTGATAAAACAAAATTTGGTAAAGTTTCCTCTGTCAGTGGACAAGACAGAATCTACTGCTAGTAGAATAACGGAGGCAGTGGTTATTTTTTCGATTAGCGTGGAACAAAATAGCTGGGAAACCCTCTTCAGAATAGTTGGGAAACCCTCTTCAGAAGATTTTGGCGGCATTTGGGGAGAATACATGAATGGGAAGTCCCATTGCATGAGTGGAATTGCACTCATATAGCATTGGTTAAAACCTAGAAGGTTGCGAGATTATCCCTCACATGGAATGAATTAATTTGATTAGCTATCAAATACCTTCCCACAATACAGTGTAGAGGGTGGACATGCTCTGGCAAAGAATAATGTCATAGTTTGCACTGTGAAGCCTATTTTTTGTGCACTAATAGAGGAGTCCTCTTTAAGCTCAGAGGAAGTCCATCTTGAGAACTGGTAAAATGATACCACATTTAAAATGAGAGCAGACCAAGTGTCTTAGATGAGGCGATAATTGATGTACCAATCAGTGGAGCAACCATGTAAAAATCTGCTTGCCTGATTGCACTGAACAATAGAATGTAAAAATATTAAATGCTAAAATACATGGCTTTAGAAGGACATACTTGAATTTGTTTCATTAAAGAGATTTCATCTTGAAACATTTCCTTACGTTATTTGAAACTCGTTTTCCCTCCTTCTGTGGTTGCAGTGTATCATTCCTGTCATAGTGAAGACAAGTGTCCACCATGTACATACCTCGTTCAGAAATGGTGTATGGGAAGACATGAGGTAAGTGTGACTGTTTAACTTCCCATTTTTAGAGATAAAGCATAGCTGTGTTTTATTTGTACATGTTAGTGGTGTTGCAGAACTCATATCTGCACACTGTACAACTGGGTCCAGATCATGTCTTGATTTATTAAGCTAAGATTTAAATGAACCTTTTGTCTGCACACACAGCCCCTTCTCTCTTTGCAGTACACCTGGGTCAAATACAAATGATTCCAATTGACCACAGTCTCCTGTTTCATCTGAACCAGGCATATCATAGCGTTCAGATTGAATGGGAAACCATAGTTAATTGTATACAGTTGTACCTTGGATCCCGAAGGCCCTGGAACTCGGACGTTTTGGTTCCTGAACGCCTCAAACCCGAAAGTGATTGTTCTGGTTTGCGAATGTTCTTTTGGAACCCAAATGTCGAACGGGGCTTCTGTGGCTTCCGATTGGCTGCTGGAGCTTCCTGCAGCCAATCAGAAGCCGCGATTTGGTTTTCAAACGTTTTGGAAGTCGAACGGACTTCCAGAACAGATTCTGTTCGACTTCCAAGGTACAACTGCAGCTCTGTACTTCATTTGGGTGCAGTGTGAAAAGAGAAGAAAGTCTGCATGCATGGGCAAAAGGGGTCATTCATATTTTGGCTTACTGAATGAAAACGTGATTGTCCAAACAGAACTTATATTTTTAGATGCTTTTAAAAAAACCAGGCCAAACCAGTTTGTTTCCTCAATGACAAGGCTCTTAAATTTTTGCTGATGCAGAGAACGGAGTGTGAGTTGTGTTTACCTTTTTTTGTGGCTCTGAACTGACAAAGCTCTTTAAGTATTTGGCAGCCCATGCCCATTTGGGGGGGGGGGGGAGCCTCTGTGAAAAATTGTAGTAAAATATGTGGGCTTAGACAACCATTTTCTCACCATGAGTTGACTTTTGGATAGCCACTTTTACAGTGAAAATCTGAAGATAACTGCTTTATGAAGGGGTTCATCATGTGTCTCACTGCAACACAGATGCCTGATGAACTCATTCAGAAGCCCTTAATGAGCACAGGTCCCTTCATATGTCTGTCAAAAAAGTTCCTCTACAATGAGAGATGGGCCCATCCTATACAGTTGTCATATCTGCTTTTAAATGATAGACATTCTTAATCCTTATTTCTTACAAGGTTGTCCAGTATCCATCTCTTTGTTTCTTCTTCTTTTTTCCTTCCTGGCTTAGTTGCGGAGCAATATTCCCTGCTACCTCACTGACATCTCCTGTGGTCTTCCCTGTGATCGAATGTTAAAATGTGGAATGCACAAATGTAAAAGGATTTGCCACAAAGGGGAATGCCTCATAGATGAAGAATGCAGGCAACCATGTACTATTCTTAGACTTCACTGTAATCATCCATGTATGTCTCCATGCCACCCATCTTTACCATGCCCCACAACGTCTTGCAGTGCAAAGGTAGGTGACATAAAAAATAATCAGACATTTTTTTCAAAAAAAATATTAAATGTTTTCATTTAATATCAGCTACTTTAGACGGGCAGCATGGCCCAGTCTGCAAAATATAAAAACCGCAGTCTTTCTTTTTAAAGCTGATTTTGCCAAATGGGTTTGTACAGATGTCATGAACTTGCAAGTATTAAAGTTTCATTAGTTTGTGAATGATACTGTTGTTGAGCAGGGAGGGGGGCGTTAATTGGTTTGTGGTCAGTTGTCCTTGTTTTTGTTATATGTTTTGTGTTTTTATATTGTATCTTTATGTTGTGAACCACCCTGATATCTATGGATAAAGGGCAGTATACAAATTTAATAAGTAAAATAATAAAATAAATTAGAGAGCCACTGAAATCTTTGATGTATTGCATTCACGAAGACGGTTTGATCTTGCACTTAGAATGAATTAAGTTTTGTTAGGGACTTAAAGCATCATAAGAAGGTGGAAAAACCTATCGGCCATTTCTCCCAATAGAGATGAGCCCTATTCAGTTTTTAACATGCTGTATCAGGGGATGCGGGTGGCACTGTGGGTTAAACCACAGAGCCCAGGACTTGCTGATCAGAAGGTTGGCGGTTCAAATCCCCGTGACAGGGTGAGCTCCCGTTGCTCAGTCCCTGCTCCTGCCAACCTAGCAGTTCGAAAGCACGTCAAAGTGCAAGTAGATAAATAGGTACCGCTCCAGTGGGAAGGTAAACGGCATTTTCATGCGCTGCTCTGGTTTGCCAGAAGCGGCTTAGTCATGCTGGCCACATGACCCGGAAGCTGTACGCCGGCTCCCTCGGCCAATAAAGCGAGATGAGTGCCGCAACCCCAGAGTCGGCCATGACTGGACCTAATGGTCAGGGGTCCCTTTACCTTTACCTATCAGGCCAAGGGCCCACCTAGTCCAACATCATGTTCTTGTTGGTCAACCAGATGCCTGTAGCAAGTCCTCAGGTAGGACCAGAGTGTACTACCACTGTCCCCACTTTTGCTTGACAGTGGGCATGGAACATAACTGTTGTATCTTATAGCCATTGTGAGCCTTATCCTTCATGAATTTGTCTTAATTCTTTTAAAAGCCATTGAGGTTGGTGGTCCTCAGTATGTCTTGTGGGACCACATTCCATAATTTAGCCATGTTCTGTGTGAAGCTGTCCTGAACATTAAATGGCCATGAGTTCTAGTATTATGAAAGGGGGGAGCGGGATTTCTCTATGCAGCACTGATGCACTGTATATGTTATTATAATAGATATAACCTTGATACTCTTCCAGTCAATCAAGCAGAGTGTTTAGCAGATTATTTGGATTGCTACTGTTATAGTGTAGTGCAGCCTGTTGCCGTCCATATGTTTTAGATTACATCTACCATCAGCACCTGGCAAACACGGCCAATGATCAGGAATGTCTTGGAAGTCGTCTAAACATCTGGAGGGTACTAGGTTGGGGAAGGTTGATTGCAGTAGCTTGATTTTCACTTAGATAACAGCAAATGAATCCATCGTATTTTAGGGAATCAGGGAATCCTCACCTGTGTTTTCTTCAAGTCATAAAATACTTCGGAACGTTAGATTCCTGCCATATTCCTGTTTTTGTGCCATTACAGGTTGAACTTCATTGTGAGTGTGGGAGAAGAAAGGAGACTATGATTTGTTCAGAAGCATCAAGCACTTTTCAAAGGTATTTACTGGCTCTGATTTCTGTAGCACAGTAGGCCTGTCCCTTATTTGAGGGTTCAGTTCCCGGGAGGAGGGTTGGATCCACGCATGCAAAGGCAAAATTGTGCAAAGTCGGGAACTCCCGGAATACCTCCCCCCCCCCCAGCAAGTTGAAGGACTGCTTATTGGGGTCTGAGAAGGTCACAGGGCAGGTGGCTGTGAGCTTCCCAGGACTGTCCTGCAAGCTTCCCACACCCTGGTAAGCAAAGAGGCTACTTCCTTAACTGGCCTCTGGGACAGTCCCAGAGTTGTCACACCTCCTTTCCAGAGGCCGGTAAGGTGGGTACCACCATGCTTACTGGGCTTTGGGAAGTGGCCATGATGGCTCTGGATGCTTTCAGAGCCCTCCTGCTCCCTTCGCAAAGCTTGGTAAGTGAGGAAAACCTGCTGGGTGCACAGGGGTGGGTTGTGTTGGGAGAAATAAATGGAGAGTGAAGAGCAATGGGGTTCCCCAGTTCTCCATTTACTTACTTACTTACTTACTTACTTATTTCTACCCCACCCACATACAGTTGTGATTGTGTAAGCAGAGTCAGCACAAGTTGCAGACTTAATGTGTGTGTGTGTGTGTGTGTTGCTGTTTCTGTGCAGTAATCAATCATACACAGCCATGGCTTTTCTCTAAAATTTGTATGTCCTAGAAACAGAAAATTAATTTACTCACTTGCTCTTTCATACTGAGCATTGTAACGTGTTCTCCTGCTACTAACAGGAGGTAGCAGCTCTGCAATATACGTCGCCTGTGTTTCAATTTAACAGGAAGTCTATAAATAAATATCTAGACATAAATAAACTGTCGGCAGAATTTTTTTCTTGTCAACTATTCTGAGTGGAAAATTATGATAATTTTTCCTACTTTTTATATTGAATCGTCTTTTGTAACTCCTATCAGAAATGTTACATTTTTGAAAAAGCACCTTATTAATCGTGGTTTAGCTTGGGTATTTAAGACCACTGGTGTCAGAATTGAGTAAGGGATGCTAATTTAAGTTTTTCAGATAGCAGAATTCATGCCAGTAATAATATACATGCAAAATTTGGGGACAGCTATGGATGTAATCACATAATATCTGCTATGTATTCTTCTTGCATCATTGATAGGAGAGATTAGCTCATTCCATAACGGAAAAGACTTCTAAGGTCTATGTTTCGCTCATTCAGGTGCATTCCATCATTGCCCTTGACTTCATAGTTTCCTTGACACACTCAATCCTCTGTGTACCCTTCAGCCCTCTGTGTACCCTCTAAACTAGCTCTGGAGGGTTGAGAGATGATGTGGAGCTGTTTTGGAGGTTACAGGGCAGGCTATTGTGCCAGCAGAAAGCTGCTGATGCAGGTTTGGGTGCCATCCCCCAAGAATTTTCTATTGCCTCATTTAAAGACATTTTATGTTTCATAAATATCATTCTCTTCCAGAATAGCTGCTATTTCTATAGCCTCAAAGTTAACAGATCCACACCACGGAGATTCAATAGAGATCAGCAAATTGATTACCAAAAAGGAAATGAAGCAAACCAGGTAATCAAATTATGAAATAAATACTTGAATAGACTCAAATTGCTGCTGAACTGAGGAGCTTAACGACTTTTAAAATCAAGGCTTACCTATCAGTTGCTGCTTCGGCTTGGGGGCTGGAGATGCAGACTGTAATCAGTTACCATTGTTGACTGTTCACTAACTATGAGCTGTCCATAGTTTCCTGTGGAGGGTGAGGAGTGGAAGCTCCCAAAGAGTTATTCCAATTAAGCATCAAGTCCGAACACTATTGAATACTAGCACCTGAAATCTTTCTATGCTATGTGCAGCTGCTGGTAAGACAAGGCAAATAGGAGCTTCTGTTTCACTGAAAATACTATTTTTTTCTATATGGGGGAGAGAGGATTTTTCAAGGAAATGTAATTTTGTGCATTGTATCTTATTTGTGTAGGCTGCAGTGTGATGATGAATGTTTGGCTCTTGAAAGAAACAGGTAGGTAATAATTTTATAATTTAATTTAGCAAGATGGATTGTGTGCTATAGCAGTTAAGAATGTTGGACTAAGACCTGAGAGACCAGGGTTCTAATCCCCACTTAACCACAAAGGTGACCTTGGACCACTCATTGTCTCTCTACCTTAACTACCTCACAGGGTTGTTATGAGGATAAAATATGGTGAGGGGAAACATGTGCACCACCTTGGGCTCCTTGGAGGAAAGGTGGGATATAAATGTAATAAAACAACCAATCTATTCTAGATTGGGTGGAAATATATTGGAATTAAATTACGTAAGATTAGGAGGAGGTAACCTGAACAGACTGGAATTTATTTGTATTTCATTTATTTAACAAACTTTTGTTCCTTCCATTAAAAAAAGTGCTTTGTAGGGTAGCTTGCAGGTACACAAAAAACGAAACATTAATAAAATCCAAAATAATGAGAAGCAAATAAAAAAGGAGAGTGATGAAGGCAATATAAAACTAGCCACATCCTGGATTTAAAACATTTAAAGGCCTAGAGCCGGGGAAAAAATTTCCCTTGGCACTGAAAAAGTAACAAAATGGGGACCAGGTGAGTTTCTTGATCAGGGGCACCAGTGTCAGCACTGAGAAGAGCCTCTCCCTAGTAGCCAGTGGCACCCAGAAAAGGGCCTTCAGAGAAGACCTCACTCTATGGTAGGCTGATGATGGGGCAAGTGAGTAATCTAGGACCACTCTGGTCCCAAGCTGTGTATGGCTTTGAAGGTAAGCACTAGTACTTGGAATTGTGCTTGAAATGGAATGGGAACAAGTGTGGCATCACCCATGCCTGTGGGCAACTTGGAATTCCGTTAACCTCTGGAGGTGAACTGTTGGAAAGGGTCCACCACACCTGTGGAGGGGAGCAGCCTTCCTCAGTGTAAATGGCAACAAAAAGTTACCAGACCACGATGAAGCCATAAACAGGAATTCCCTACTTGTGTAAATGAGAAGCATTTATTTGGCATAATCATGGGTCAGTAGCAATGTTAGAAACAGAGATGAAAGCTAGGAGCTAAATGGCACCTTAAACCTAGGATATGAGCGCAACAACAGAACGTCTAGGTGCGCTTTTTTATAACGAACGCAAAGCTGAAAATGAATTAACTGCAGCTGAGACATTATGTTCATTTTTCACATGGTCTAGTCCTTCCGCTGCCCACCCCCCTAATATTCTTAAGTGTATTGGATCTCTTCTTCAGTTTTCAGAGAGTAGCTGGAAATGGGGAGGCAGAAAAAAACTCCTTTCCTTCCACTCTGCAGTTTTAATCTGAAATCCTTGGCCTAGTACTGTGCCCAGAGCTCAGAAACTGCTCGCGCTAATGAAATTTCCTGTCGCAAAATGCATCTAGAACAATGGGAATTTCAAACACTGGTCAGTCATGGCTTAAAAAACTCTTGAGCACCTCAAATCATGTAAAAGAAAAAAAAAACCCAGAGGTGAATCGTGATTCTGTAGTATAATGACTGTGTATAAGAAAGGCTTGAAATCATGTGAATGCTGTGTAGTTTAATTTTTGTCAAATATTGGGGTAGAACAATTACTTTTTAATATTCATTAATTAGGCGGTTTGCTGAGGCTCTTCATATTGATGACAGTTCTGATCCTTTTAATGTCCGTGCCTCTGTACCCAAGTACAGTGATAGCTTGAAAGAGGATGCAAGGTATGTATCGTTGTTACTTAGTGGTTTGTGTATTCTCCAGGGACACATTGGTAGCCCTTTGACTTCAGTGTCCAGAGGTTATAGCTGGAGAATTGTTTTAATGTTAAAATTCTAGTTGGTCTAATTTGCAAAGGTTTGATTAAATGCTTATACTGATAAGTGCCTCTTCTCCCCCATACATGATAGGGAAATTTGTTTGAATGTTTCCCTCTTTTCTTGCGAGTTCTCCAAGAAAATAATGGTGGCATAACTATGTTGTTAGTAGCATGTTTAGTACAGTTGTACCTTGATTCGCGAATGCCTTGTTACTCGAACGTTTTGGCTCCCAAACTGCAAACCCGGAAGTGAGTGTTCCGGTTTGTGAACGTTCTTTGGAACCCAAACGTCCAGTGTGACTTCTGATTGAGTGCAGAAAACTCCTGCAGCCAATCGTAAGCCACAACCTTGGTTTGCGAACGTTTTCAGAAGTCGGATGGGCTTCCAGAACGGATTCTGTTCAAAAACCAAGGTACTACTGTATATTGAACATAAACTGTGGGTGGGGGCATAATTTCATGCCTCAATGGAGCACATGGGCAATGGAATTCTGTACTTTTCCCCTGCCTAGGGTTTCCCTTCTGTAGCTGATTTTTCTTTTACACATGTTCATTTCCAGTATTGGAGCTGGTTTCAGCTAGGAGGAGCACTGTGGCGAGAGGAAGCATGTGGAGGAAGGTTCAGAATCTCCATTTCAAATTGATTTAAGATGTCAATGCGGTTTATGGCAGCTATGAAATTGGCAAGTGCCATATTAGTGATAATTAAATAATTAGGGACAAATTTATGGCGGAGAAATCGCTGAATGGCTGCTTTCCACAGTGGCTTTGTTCTTCCATTGTTGGATAGAACAATCTCTGGATCCTGGGAATCACGAGGAGGAAGAGTGCTGTTGCACTCAGTCCTGCTTTTGGGGTTCCTGTAGGCATCTGATTGGCCACTTTGAGAAGACGATGCTCAACTAGATGGACTGTTAGCCCAATCAGGCTTTTATGTTCCTACCTAGTGCTTTATTTGTGATTCTCACTGAACTCCATTTGAAGGCACAAAGAGGCCACTGGTCCAAAGACGTTGGTGACCTCTTGGGAAAAAAGCAGTGAAACGATATGTATGATGCTTACTTCATCAGTATTTAAATGCAGTGGGAATGTTGAAGCTCATATATACTTTTTTTTTTTAAAAAATGTGGCTTTAAAATGAGGCATAATGAAATTGGATTGCAAGTGAGTGTCTGAAACCACTCACAGTGTAACCTGTATGATTTGTGCTGGGAAAACACTGGTGTATTTCAAATGCTATGTATGGATAGCAGCAGTCCTCCTTACATTTGTCATACAATTCTTCATTATTACAGGAAAGATTTAAAGTTTGTTAGTGAAGTTGAGAAAGAAATGAAAGCCCTTGTAGAAGCAGTAAATAAGGTTAGTAACGGGGGAACCTTTTATTTCCTATTAATTTTTTTAAGTTTATATACGTTTCAGCCATGAACAAAACTAAATTTTATTTTGTAAGATTTCTTTAACTTACGGGGCAGAGAGAAATATGTATATATGATGCACATATGTAAATAAGCTCGGGTGCTATAGATATTTTTATTATAGCAATTAACAGTTGTGATTCAAAGAAGTGATACATATTTATTGTAGATAGTTCATTCTCTAGTCTTGCAGATTAACACATAACAGAAGCTAGAAACTATATGCTTCATTCTTCTCCAACCTTCATGAAAGAAATATATAAAATAAACATCTCTCTGTAATCCAGAGCAAGCATACAAAGAAGAGCCATTGCTTCCCGCCCATGAACAGAGAACACCGCAGAATCATCCATGAGCTTGCTCAGGCTTACGGCATAGAGAGTGTGAGCTATGATAACGAACCAAAGCGCAATGTTGTTATCAGTGCGGTGAAGTATGTTGTTCCATTTTCTTGTTATAAGTTGCAAAATAACCTCCTTAACAGACACTGTAATATTCGCATTTGTTCTATTTAAGCCTGTTCTGTTTTTGCATTTGCACTGTGCAAACATCTCGTGCGTTCTTTCTGTGCCACGTATTTCAAAACAGTGTTTTGTGTTGCGGAGAGGAATGTGTCCTCATGAACATTTCTGTTGTTGAAAACGTTCCTCATTTGATTCATTATACAGTGGTGCCTCGCAAGACGAAAAGAATCCGTTCCACGAGTCTCTTCGTCTAGCGGTTTTTTCGTCTTGCAAAGCAAGCCCATTGACGGCTTAGCGGATTAGCGCTATTAGCAGTTTAGCGGCTTTTAGCGGATAAGCAGCTTTAGCGGCTTAGAAAAAGGGGGGGGGGAGGAAAAAAAAACCCGCAGGAACTCGCAAGACATTTTCGTCTTGCGAAGCAAGCCCATAGGAAATTTGTTTTGCGATATATATATATATATATATATAGATATATATATATATATATATATATATATATATAAAACATATTTGAATTCTGTAATAGTTGGCATCAAGTCAGATTTTCATATAGAGCAAAAGTCAGCATAAGCACCATTAGTTAGTTAATCAGTCTTCCTCCCAACCCTCATTTTTATAGACTTTGTAGACTTGTCTGTTGTCTTACTGTGGGAGCAGAGAGGAGGGACATTGTTTCTGTCCATCAGTATTAACTTGGTGGATGGGGTTTTTTTTGTTTCTAATTTTCTCTGTACAACACAACTACTCACTAGTATTTCCAAATAACGCATGACATTAAATGAAAGCATTATCCTATCCCGCTGGGGTTCTTGTGTGAAGCGAGATCTATACAAAGGACGTGCTTTCCTCCCTTGCTTTCAAAGCCCATTTCTTTTTAAGATTTTGATATAGAAGTGGGTGTGAGGGAATGAGAGGAAGGGAAATCTAGTTGCAGCCATGTAGGCATCCTTTGTCAAAGCTCATTTATATTATGGCTCATTTATATTATGTCAAAGCTCATTTATATTATGGCTCTCTTTCTCCAGAGGGAAATCAGTTTGCCCAACAGTTACTCTGACTTCGCTGCTTACCAAGGAAAGGCAGACGAGGCCCCCACCACCTATTCCTCATCACAAACAATCAGAAAAGTAAGTACTATTGCTTTGAAATATTTGTGCTGTATTTTTTATCAGTGTGTTTTCTGAAATAAGATACATACACTTACAAATGGGCAAGCTGGCAATGCAGCCCAGTCTGTCCTACTGCCGCAGAAGATAGAATCGGGATTTAAAATGATAAAAACAGATTGGAGAACTGGGCCCAATCTAACAAAATTAATTTCAGTAGGGACAAATGTAAGGTTCTTCACTTAGGCAGGAAGAACCAGATGCACAAATATAAGATTGGGGGCACCTGGCTTACTAGCTGTACATGTGAAAAGGATCTAGGGGTCTTAGTGGACCACAAGGTTAACATGAGTCAACAGTGTGATGCAGCAGCAACAAAAGCTAATGCTATTCTAGGCGGCATCAACAGAAGTATAGTGTCCAGATCAAGGGAAGTAATTTGTTGTTGTTGTTTAGTCGTTTAGTCGTGTCCGACTCTTCATGACCCCATGGACCAGAGCACGCCAGGCACTCCTATCTTCCACTGGCTCCCGCAGTTTGGTCAAACTCATGTTGGTAGCTTCGAGAACACTGTCCAACCATCTCGTCCTCTGTCGTCCCCTTCTCCTTGTGCCCTCCATCTTTCCCAACATCAGGGTCTTTTCTAGGGAGTCTTCTCTTCTCATGAGGTGGCCAAAGTATTGGAGTCTCAGCTTCAGGATCTGTCCTTCCAGTGAGCACTCAGGGCTGATTTCCTTAAGAATGGATAGGTTTGAGCTTCCTGCAGTCCATGGGACTCTCAAGAGTCACCTCCAGCCCCGTAATTCTATAGTACCACTCAATTCTGCCTTGATCAGACCACTCCTGGAATACTGTGTCCAATTCTGGTCACCACAATTTAAGAAAGATGTTGACAAGCTGGAACATGTGCAGAGGAGGGCAACCAAGATGACCAAGGCTCTGGTAACCAAGCCTTATGATGAGCAGTTGAAGAGCTGCGTATGTTTAGCCTGGAAAAGAGGAGACTGAGATATGATAGCCACCGTCAAGTATGTCAAGGGCTGCCACATGGAAGAGGGAACAAGCTTGTTTTTTCCTGCTCTGGAGGGTAGGATTCAAGTTGGAAGAAAGGAGATTCCGACTAAACATTAGGAAGAACTTTCTAACAGTAAGAGTTGTTTGATAGGGGAGAGGTCTCCCTTGGGAGGTTATGGACTCTCCTTCCTTGGAGGTTCTTTAGCAGAGGTTGGATGGCCATCTGCCATGGATGCTTTAGCTGAGATCCCTGCATTGTAGACGGTTGGACTAGATGACCTTTGGGTGTACTTTCCAACTGTACCATTCTGTTATTCTATGAACATCCGAAGGGCCACATCTTCCTTACCGTTGGTCTAGGGCTAGACACTGTCTCCCAAAACCTTGGAAAGACTCCCTCAGTTGATGCCCCAGTCATTTTAAGCCATAGCCACAGCACAAATGTCTTATCCTGCACAAGCATGTAGTTGCACAATCAGGAAGTGGACTTTGATTTTGAATCCTGTCTCTTTATCTGCAAGGCTGCTAAGTATCAGTGCACTGACTTGTATTCTTCTGATGCAATATTTGGCAGAAGAGTTTTCCAGAAGGTAGTCTCAGTAGGAATCCCACTATAGTAAAACATTACTGGAGAAAGCAAAATTTAGTTTTAATTAAGAACGGGGCAGGGCAGCCCACCCCAGACTTAAATAGGAAGCACACGCATTCATGTTGGTTGTTTGGGAATAGCAAGACTTAGCATTTTTTGTGCAGTCCACACACCCTCACTAGGTGTCTTAAAATGCTTAATTTAGTGGGATTACCTTCTTTCCTCTTGTCATCTTTTCGTTAGCTCACCTTGTTACCTTGCTGTAACAGTGCTTAATCTTACTCTTTAAGTTTAGGAGCTTCTCCAGGTTCCAAGCATAGTTCAGGGAATGGAGGGGAAGCTCTCCCCTTTAACGTAATTTGTAAGGTGACTCTGCCTGCTGACCAAAGACCAAGGTGCTATTGTGTCAGTCCAGAATGCCCTGCATTACTGAGAACCCCAAAATTTGATTTTTACCTGAAAGTATCAAATTTTTATTTCTCCTTCCCCCCATTCTGTTTTAATTTCAGGCACGGGAATAGCAGCACAGAGAGAGGATTCAAAGAGGAGCCTGTGATTGACTACTTTGATGTACAGGACTGAAAAGATGAATGTGAAATTTGTACCATTGAAAAGTGGAAGTGATGCTACCAATCATTTTTTCCGTTGAAACGCTTTGTACTCAGTGTATCCAAAGTACATCCTGGAAACGGCAGATGAAAAGAAATAGCTTGTCATTCTTTAACCCTCTGTGTGTGTGTAACCAGCTTTGGGGTGGGGGGGAAATGAACATAGAATGTAAGTGCAAGTTGAATGTACCTCTCAACAGCCTGCATCTGACGCTGCAAAACCTATAGTGGTTCGTAAGGACAGAAAAACAAGTTGGCATCTAAGGTAATCTGCTATAAAATATAATGAATTATATCTCCTATGTAAGATAAACTTTTTGTCTGGGTATAAGGCACAGTGAAACAATAGCCCTATGCAAGCTGTCTCCCCTCACTCATGCAAAATTGCACCCACCTTGTGTGATTGGCAGCCCTGCCCTCTGCCATCAATGAGCTGTGGAGAGCTCAGAAGCAGGAAGCTTGTTCCCTGTATGATCAGAAACACCCTGCGCGGTCGGGGCCCTAAATCATTCTGGGAGTATAGACCTATAGTGCTGGCTCTTTGTTTTAGACCTTCCCCCAACCCCAGTATGGATACAAGCTGGAAGGCAAAGACTCAGGGATGGACAACAAATGCATCTGCAACAAATCCTTAAAAGTTTTCAGCTTAAGGAGACAAGTTAATTGAATTCGTGAAGTACGAAATTAGGGATGCTGATGTATCCAGATGAAGTGATGAAAGCCAGCTTTTCAGTCAAAGCATTAGGAGGCATAGTCCCATAGCAATTTGAACTTTGTGCAGCCTAGAAACAGTAGGATTGGTGAGTCAGTAAGTTTATACCCTTTTGTATCTAAACTTGAGTTGCCTTTGCCATAAGTCTAATGCTGGATATTTTCAGGTGGTAAGTGTATGGAGCTGGGGATTTTTTAATGTCATCTGTAGGTTCCTTTTGGGGTTTTTTTAATGGAAATGAGCTTATCGGTTATTCTTCAGTTAGGGTAGCATGTAGCCTTATGCTTTGCGTGTAGCGGTAACAAATAATAATTATTTTTTGCATTTTTATCAGTGGCCAGACAGCAATTGAATATGGTTACTGTACTTGAAATGAAATATAAAGCCACCTTATTATTTCTCCTCCTCTTCCTCTTTGCAAACTGTGACCCATATATTTCCTTAACATTCTTCCTGCTTCGTACCCCTTCCTTTTGTGGACAGCTTCAAAGCTACAGGAGTGCCCCCATGGATGCACCTTACTAAAAATAATAGTGTGTAAGGATTTTAGATGAGGGTACTGTTTAGTCAGTTTTACTTAATTTGTGCCCTGCCTTTCCATTAAATATGTGTAACGGCATTTTATCAGTATGCAGGGGAATCCTGAAGCGGTTTGGACTATCTGTGTCTGCCTTGTGAACACGTGCAAGTATCCATTCTTGGTGCATTATGATTTAAATTAGTGGAATGGTTTGTAACAAGAGAAGAGGCCAAACCCAAGTTCCTAGTAGAATTTATAAGTTCCTCTTGCACAGAGACATTGGGTTAAGTGGCCCTGCAGCACAGACAAGTGATTGTTCCTTATATTACACGTTTATTATTATTTAAATACCAAAAAGTTGAGCACAATTGCGCCTTTCCCACAGAACCTTAAAGTAAAATGCACTTCCTTTCTGTAAATGGAGTGGAGCTGTGCTTCTGGCACCCCTATCCAGTGGTTGGTTTTCCTGCATGGTAGGGATTTTGCACTCACTAACAGTTCTGATGCCCCCACCCCAAAGACATGCACAAAATAGGTGCTATGATACAGCTAAAATCACATGAATGCAGAAGGGATCAATCAAGACTCAAGTGGAAGTGCAGCTCTACATTCCTCCAACCAGTACAATGTACTTCTGCTGCATCAATACACAAGAAGGATGTAGCTGAACATGATGAACAGAGCCCATAAGCACTGAAATGTTTATTCCTTTTCATTACTTAGCCGTTTTCATTTATGTGGATAGTGGTTTTTAAGTGACTGGTTCTGCTATTGCTTGGTGAAAAAGTGCCATGTATACATTAAGGGATTAAACTGGTGTTTCTCTTTGTTGGTTTTGTAACATCTCAGCTTTTTAAAAATTGCCATTCTCATTTTATTCACTTCTCATTTGGTTTTTGCACATTTTGGTAATCTGAGAGGGAAAAGTCTAATTGGAACAAGTTTTTCAAACTTCTCTTTTGCAATTATAAACAGGGCATTTGGATCCATACATGCAAACAGTGCAGGCAGAATTTTAGGACTGAGGCTTAGTAATAATTACATATTCAAAACTGCTGAGAATACTCAGTGCTTTGTGTGCATCGATTTGTGTGTAATCTAAAGTTGTGAAAATTGCTATGGAAACCATTCCTAATGGCATTTCTCTTGATGTACTTCATGATGAATTAAGTGAATTGATTTATGTTTGGTTTTTAATAAGTTATTTGTCAAAACTTTATATATATATACATACACACACACAACTTGCTTGCTTTCAATTCAGTGGTGTAATAAATGACTGACTTTATAAATTTGTAATATAAAACTGTAATAAAGTTCAAATGGATCTTGTCCATCAGTGTTCTGACACCATGCAAATGCTCCTCCAACTTTAGATTAATATCTTCTATCACCATTTACAGAAAACATAGCAGTGGAGGACTTTGGGCTTTCTAATTTCAGCAGGCCCTGTGCAAGGCCAAAATTTGGCACCCTTTCCTCCACCTCTCGCCTTCCACTCCAAGTCATTTTTGCGGCACCCTCTCAGCTCGGCACCCGGTAGGCAAACCGGTAACACTCCCCTGAAACTGCCTCTGATCATAGTTCAGACTGATTAGCAAAGCCTAAATTTAATGCCTCATTTGTCCTGACAGCACTTCAAATTTAGCCTTCAGGAGCTGCAGAGCCTCTGGCCACTCCAATGCAAGAGCCGTTCGGATTTTATTCATCAGGTTCCCATGTCTTGTACGTTTCACACCTTTTTAATTAGGGAAGACTCGCAATGCTATGCCAGTTTCAACAGCCTCATCCAATAGCACAAAAAAGTCTGTGTTTTTTGCCTCTTTTAGATCATATTTGGCCAATTTGTCCCCTTAGGTGCCATAGCATTATCACTTTACTAGTAGCTTTTCACACTCTATATCAAACTGTTTGCTGTCACCCTTGGCGAATATAATAATATTTATTTATACATACATACATACATACATACCCCGCCCATCTGACTGGGTTTCCCCAGCCACTCTGGGTGGCTCCCAACCGAATATTAAAAACACAATATTTTAAATACCGTATTTACCCTTGGTTGCTGGAGACATGGTTTCAAGCTGCCATTGGGCTTTCTGGCAAGCCATACCATTTTTGCATGATCTTAAAACATTCATTATTTAATACTATCTCATTGATTCTCCTCTGGTATGATATTAATCTATCCCAATAATATTTATAAAATTCCACAGTGTACCCATTGCAGCAATTTCTCTCATAATAATTGGTTCTTCCAGGAAGGACTAATCCTCCTTTGTTGGAAATAAACTGTTTACGGTACATTTTTCTGATAGTTAGAATTTTGCTTCATTTTTTTTTATCCCCGTACAGTGGTGCCCCGCAAGACGAATGCCTCACAAAACGAAAAACTCGCTAGACGAAAGAGTTTTCCGTCTTTTGAGGTGCTTCGCAAGACGAATTTCCCTATGGGCTTGCTTCGCAAGATGTTTCGTCTTGCGAGTTCTTGCGAGTTTTTTCCCTTTTTTCCCTTCCCCCCCTTTTTCTAAGCCGCTAATAGCCGCAAATTGCCGCTAAACCGCTAATAGCGCTAATCCGCTAATAGCCGTGCTTCGCAAGACAAAAAAACCGCAAGACGAAGAGACTCGCGGAACGGATTAATTTCGTCTTGCGAGGCACCACTATATCTTTTTCCATAATAAGCAGCAGAGTTCTATTTCCTAATCGTCACAACTCTCTGCATTTGTGCCATACCTCCACCTAGTGGTCAGTATGAAAGTAGCAAAGAATCTGCACTAATTTGTTGAAATTTGTATGACAAGCGAAGTCACACATAGCTGCAACCCTGGATTCAAAACAGAAATCAAACATTGCTCTGTGTCTCTTGATTCCCAGTTTGATACTTATTCTCCAGCTCACATCACTGCAAGCTCTCAACTCTAGCTTTGTCCTTCTATTTATCCCTGAGTTGAGGGCGGGGGGCACCCATTTGCAATCGCACACAGAGCCCCTTTCCTTTGTTCCCCTTAATGGCCCATCAGCACAGAAATCTAGCCTGGCTTACATTTTAACAATTGCTGGATCCAGGGATGGAAGGATCTCACATATATCCTACTTCACCCCCCTGCAAGCCATAACACTTATTTCAAATTCAAGTGATACAGACTAGCATCAGCTAGTCACCACAGCTCTCCAACACCCCCAAAGAAATTTTGGAGTGGAGGAGGATTGCAAACTTTAGACAACCACCTTAGACAGGAGGCGGGCAAGTGTGGAGGACTCCCTGGTCCTGAATGGGGTAACTGCCCCTGAAGGACCAGGTGCGCAGCCTGGGGGCCATTTTGGACTCACAGCTGTCCATGGAAGCACAGGTCAATTCTGTGTCCAGGGCAGCTGTTTACCAGCTCCATCTGGTATGTAGGCTGAGACCCTATCTGCCTGCAGACTGCCATGCCAGAGTGGTGCATGCTCTGGCTATCTCCCACTTGGACTACTGCAATGTGCTCTACGTGGGGCTACCTTTGAAGGTGACCCGGAAACTACAACTAATCCAGAACGCGGCAGCTAGACTGGTGACTGGGAGCAGCTGCCGGGACCACATAACACCAGTTCTGAGAGATCTGCATTGGTTTCCGAGCACAATTCAAAGTGTTGGTGCTGACCTTTAAAGCCCTAAATGGCCTTGGTCCAGTATATCTGAAGGAGCGTCTCCACCCCCATCGTTCTGCACAGACACTGAGGTCCAGCTCCGAGGGCCTTCTGGCAGTTCCCTCACTGCGAGAAGGCAAGTTACAGGGAACCAGGCAGAGGGCCTTCTTGGTAGTGGCGCCCTCCTTGTGGAACGCCCTCCCACCAGAGGTCAAAGAGAACAACAACTACCAGACTTTTAGAAGACATCTGAAGGCAGCCCTCTTTAGGGAAGCTTTTAATGTTTGATGTATTACGGTATTTTAATATTTTTTTGGAAGCCGCCCAGAGTGGTATAATAATAATAAATTATTATTATTATTATTATGCACCAAGTTGATCCAGTTTGAAATGCACAATGCAGAGTTCTTTGTGAAAAGGGGATGCAAGGATGCCAGGATAAACAGCCCAACAAAATTTGAAGCTTTCATTTGCAAACCAGATGTTACAGAAAGGTTTTCTCCCTCATGAAAAAAGTAACTCTGGGAATGAGGAATAGAAATTGGAGTGAAGGAATTAGCCGACCTAGGCTGACTAAATTCATATACACAAAGGATGGGGTATACTCTGTCACACATACACAATACCAAGGAACCGGGCTACGGATCTTATAAAAAGCAACAATAGGAAGAAGGCGAGGCCTCAGAGAAGGGGGGGCCTTTCTGAATTTGCACCGTTTCAGTCTTCTCATGTAGTTGTAATCCTTTTTGTGAGCTGATACAGTGGTACCTCAGGTTACAGACGCTTCAGGTTACAGACTCCGCTAACCCAGAAATAGTACCTCGGGTTAAGAACTTTGCTTCAGGATGAGAACAGAAATCGTGTTCTGGCAGTGCTGCGGCAGCAGGAGGCCCCATGAGCTAAAGTGGTGCTTCAGGTTAAGAACAGTTTCAGGTTAAGAACGGACCTCCGGAACGAATTAAGTACGTAAGCAGAGGTACCACTGTACCCAGATCAAGCAAGGACCATTTGGCCAGCTCAGAAATACTCGGCTAACTCAGCCCCAAAGGTCCGTGACGCGGACAGCAGACGCTAGTCCCTCAGAAACTCCGCCAGAGTGCTGCAATCTCTCTCTGATTTGGCTACCAAGCAGGATGGAGCAGCACTTTGGGATGGAGAATAAAAGGAGCCGTTTCTGAGGGAGAGTGATATGATTTGAGGTGGGAGATTGGGGTGAACACGGAGTTTGACTGAGGGAGAACTGGTTCTGATTTGGGTTGAACATCCGTGCTGAGGAGACTACTGATAAGCAAGAGGAACGAGCCTTGCAGCTTAGATAGAAAGTTGAGTGTCTGGGGAAGGTATACAGAAAAGAGTTAACTGGAGGGTGTGCCAGAAAAGTTTGTTTTTTTCTTTTTCCCTGCCAGCAAATGTTTAGCGGACGGCAGCTTACAATTTGCTGGGGTTCCAGCAGGAGGGGTAGTTGAAAAGGAGAGGATTTGGAGAGATAGTTCATAGTTTTGGGGGTACTTGGGATTGAGGTTGGGAGAATAGATTGGGAGATAGGAAGCGAGAGGAGAGAGAGTTGGTTCTGGGTAGGAACAGCCACTCTGAGGAATGTATCAAAAGCTAGAGAAAGGAGACTCTGGACTTAGTGTGAAGGACAGTGTGTGGTGTCCTGTCAGAGTAATTAGGCCAGTAATTAACTGGGAGGCTGAGGCTGAGCCAGGAGAAGTAGAAGCTGTGAGGATACAGTCTACTTAGGACTCATTCCAGTCAGGAGGGGAGAGATTATTCTACAAAAAGAAGATCCCTTGGGTCTGTTACTTGGAGTACCTCAGGAGTAGGGTTGTCTAACGGACAGGAAGTACCACCTTGGTTAAGAACAAAAGTATTAAGCAGTAACAGCTGCGCAACAACTGAGAAAGCACTGAAGTGAAAAAACATCATGATCTATGTTTTACCCACTTGTGTCATAAACTTCCTTTGTTAAAAAAAAACTCTTTATTGTTTATTTGATCAAATCCTGCCCGAGACTCCAAATTATTAAGTTTTCCCTGACACAAGTCCGCCCACAAGACAATCTGAGGTAGTTTGTGGGAATTTGTGTTCTGTGAGGTGGGTGCACTATACAGTGGTACCTCGGGTTACATATGCTTCAGGTTACATACGCTTCAGGTTACACACTCCACTAAGCTTCAGGTTAAGAACTTTGCTTCAGGATAAGAACAAAAATCGGGCTCCGGCAGCGCGGCGGCAGCTCTGGCGGTGTGGCAGCAGCAGGAGGCCCCATTAGCTAAAGTGGTGCTTCAGGTTAAGAACAGTTTCAGGTTATGGACCTCCAGAACGAATTAAGTACTTAACCCAAGGTATCACTGTATTTAAGTGAGGGCAGGCCCAACAGCGCCAGGGGGGAAAGTGCTGTTGCGCCATCTTAGTGGGCTGAGTCTGAGGAGAGGTAGAACCTGTGGGAATACAGGCTACCTGGGTCAAATTCCTGTCAGGAGGCGAGAGTTCTTCTAGGTAAAGGAGACTCCCATGCCAGATCCTCTGGGTCTGATATACTCATCCGAATACCTCAGGGGTGGGATTGCTAAGAGAGTGGGTAACTTGACAAAAAGTACTCCTCACTCGTGAACGGTATTAAGCTGTGAAGGAAGCCGTGCCGTGTCAAAAGAAGTCCACTGTAATAACGAAGTAAAGGAACGAGAGTGAAGCAGCAGAAACTGAGTCAAGCATTTCACCACCTATTCTAGAAACCCTCTGTTCTCGAACCCAATTAATAAACCATGTTAAAACCTGAAGCACCTGCCCAAATGAAACGTAAGGACATAGAAAAGAGTAAGAGAAACTGAAGTGTAACAACTAATTTTGAGTAAAGGGAGTTAAAAAGAGAAGCTGTGCCTGAGACATCCTTGTATTTAGTTTAAGTAATTTAGTTCTACCTGAAAGAACATGTCTCCTGACACAACTTTATTTCACCAACTTCTTTTTTTGTGTGTGTAAATAAAACTTTCCTTGTTGGATTAGCTCATGGCTGAATCGCAGATTCCCTCACACAACACACACACACACACACACCTGCCACCAGATAGCCTGAGGTAAATTGTAGACATTCATTTAACTGGTGTACCGTGAGGTAGCAGTTAGCAGAGTGAGTCGGCTACAGATTAGAAAGACGAAGGGAAACAGTGCCAGATTTTCCAAAATTATGAGTATTGCCAGAGGCCTGTAAAAATCAAAACAGGAAAGGGACTATCTCTTACTCTACCAAGTTTCCAGAATACATCTTTCCTAGTTATACAAAAGGCTCCAACTATGGTTTCAACACGTTCCAAAGAAGTGTACCTAGGGAAGTTTATTCATCAGCCGTACCTCACAATATTTGTAGTGCTGAGGTTTTTGTGCAAACTTCCTTAACCACAGCTAAGGATGAGCAAAGCTATCAATTTCTGTTTTCATTTTTATAGCTTTAAATTCTGTTTTTCACATTTCTGCATCATATATATAGACTGCAACATAACAGTACTGAGTAACAAAAGAAAAAATAATATATTTATTTGCATATATCTCCATTCATTTGCATATCTACCATTTTTTAAAGAAGGTTTTCATGAAAACTCATCAGCATTTGAACTTTTATCCTAATAAACATATTTTGTATGCAATTTTGTCTAAGATATATTTATTCAAACAAGTTCCGCTAATATAATGCTCCTTTTCACTTATACAGTGGTACCACGGGTTACATACGCTTCAGGTTACAGACTCCGCTAACCCAGAAATAGTGCTTCAGGTTAAGAACTTTGCTTCAGGATGAGAACAGAAATCGTGCTCCGGCGGCACGGCGGCAGCAGGAGGCCCCATTAGCTAAAGTGGTGCTTCAGGTTAAGAACAGTTTCAGATTAAGAACGGACCTCCAGAACGAATTAAGTTCTTAACCTGAAGTACCACTGTATTCATTTTTATATACAGGTGGCGACCATTTTAGGCATATCCAAATCATGCACGATCACTGACGTGCTGGTCCTTTTGCACCTAGAAGAGGGTGGAATGGAGACGAACGGAATGGGGTGCACTTATGCAAGCTCCACTGTTTTGTGTGGGGTCTGAGAATGGAACCCCCATGTGAATTGGTCTCAGCCTGTACACTTTATATACATTTTCCCCTAATGTATGCATCATGTACACCTTTTCGGACTGGAGAATCATAGAGTTGGAAGGGAGCCAAGGATCATCTAGTCCACCCCCCTGCGATGCAGGAATCTCATCTAAAGCATCCATGACAGATGGCCACCCAATTCTTCATTCAGAAGTGCACTGCAAAAATCTGGAGAAGCAAATTTCTAAGGGTAGCTGCAATTTGGTTCACATCTTGCTATGGGAAGCATAAATCAGATAAATTTGCAGGAAAATATGTACCGAACTGAGTTTCTCCCCAATTGCTAACCACAGCTAATGGACATATTCCCTTAGGCACCCAATGAATATAAATATGATGCAATTCAATTTAAAACTTTATTGAATAGAGGAATCAGCATAGAAAATTTATACCGAACGTTATTTCTTTATGTTTCAGGACTATGTTACCAAGGAAAAGAAAACAGCTTTTCTGCCCCTAACCAATTACTTGGTCACTTTATTTATTGGTTGATTCAATTGGTTTTGCCCATGAGTATGTGGTTAATGCACTGTACTCTGGTAGGGAAAGACCAGGACCTGCCATTTGCAATAGCTACTGTATGTCTCTCACACACTTTCACTCTACTTGGGCATGGTCTACTTGTAAGCAGTGGCAGTAGCTCAATTCATGATACCTCCCTAACTAGCTAAATCTACAATGGCTTGGTTGAGTGGTGATGGTGACTCAGGACTAGGAAGAGGCAAAACAACAGGTGAAATGTTGTACATCTTTGGCTGGCTGAGAGATGGGTAGTGCAGCAGACACACTGAAGTCTACTCCTGCCCTGAGGTTCACCAGCTGGGTGAAACCCACCTGAGCACCCTAGTGCCTAGGGGAGAGGATTAGTGAGTAGTGAACTGCTCAGGCACAGGTTGCTGAATGGAGCAAAGTCAGGTAGCTGTTGCTATCACCACCAGCAGGTGGGTCTGTCTGCGCATTTGTGTGCCTGAGGAAGGATGTTTTGGGGCAAATAGATTAAGTCTGTGGTATATTTTAATGTTAAATGTTACAAATGTTTCCTTCTGGAAATTTTAAAAGCATATCCTTGTCACTAATTTTTCCATGATGCGTTTTTGGAGAATAGACAGTTAGATGTATCTACTCAGCCAATTCAGCATGTCCTTCCTTGCTTCTTCAATGTAAGGTCTGTCTTGAGGGTTAATATCTTCCCTTTTACGATGTACAAAACCATGAGTTTGTCCGGGATATATTTTCACTTCATGCTCAACTTTGCATTGCTGTTTCAGCTTCTGTTCAAGGGCAGTGACCTGCAACAAAAAAATATACCCTCACATTACTGGTACTGAAATAATTTCTTTCTTTATGAGATTGCCAGAGTTCACTTGTCACATCTTGGAACAGAGACAAAAAAAAATGGTATAAATATATGACCTTCAGATCTCCAAGAGAAATATCAACTCAGCCAGCCAGAATAGCCAGCATACTCTGGATTTCAGATAATTGTAAGCCATTCCCCACCCCCAAAAAAGCATTTTCTTCAGCAAAATTTATACACCAGGAACATTGCTCCTGATTCAGGAACTCAGTTTTTGAAATAATGCCTTACTTGGTCAAGAGGAATTACTTCATCTTTCTCTGCAAAAATGAAAAAGGTGGGGTTCATCAGGTTGCAACTGTCCTCTGTAAATTTGATCACTCCTAGAATGCATTCAACAATAAAAGTTACATTAAAATGAAGCACGCCAAACACTTTCAGTAAGAGTGCAATATTAAACATTTTGCATGCAAATCCTTTCATATATTTTTATTTTGCCAAAGGTTCAAAATCAGGGATGAGCAATGGCATATTTGTCTCCTTAAAGTGAATCCCATATAGACAAGGACTTGAAGAGCGAAAGGACTGGTAAAACTCATATTGATGTTGACAAGTTTGACTTGCAGGTAAATTTCAAGTCAACATCCCATGAAATATTTTGATCTGGTTAAGTTAGTAAAATGTATCCTTTCATACTGGTGTTCATGCAAAGCCTGACATTAAGCACCAGTTTATATGTGGTGAGCTATACAAAATAATAGGCTCCTAATATTGACACATGCTCTAATGGACGAGTGTCCATTAAAGGAAAGTCCTATTGAATCAAACAACAGCCTATCTGGTTCAACATTCTGGTTTTTTAAGGTAGCCAGTCAGGTGCCTCTGGAAAGCTCATCTGCAGAACATGGAAGTAATATCCATCTTTGATTGTTGCTCCCATGCAATTGTTATTCAGCGGCGTGCTGCCTCTAAACACAGAAGGTTCATCCAAGCAAACAGGCTCTTGGATATGCCCAAAATATCTCTTGGGATCCTCAGAATGATTAAAATAGCTTAAAATTCCAGTCATTTAACAGCACATATGGAGCAAAAGAAAAGACAAAAATGATTTCTGGTGCCTTTCAGGTACTGAATGAATGTAATTTCAGAGAAAAATAATAGGATCTTATAATAATCAGAGGTCTGTGGTTAATTGTTCTGGCAGCTATATTCCAATAAAACCTCCTTCTAAAAGATTTGCTTTAGGGTGGAGTGAAAGGAAAAAAGGAATCACTGAGCTAGCCTAGAATAAGTTTAGAGTGGTGATGAAAAACCAGGCATAACTATTTCAAATGAGGAAGTACAGATTAGGTGATACGAGTTGCATGTGAACAGCTTCTGTGCAAAGTATAACAGGGATATATTTTCTAAAACCTGGTGCAAGTGTCAAAAACATTGTGCTGCAAAGAAAAGCATATTCTGGCCATTATTTCTAACGCACACAGTGATATCAATACAGTATTCTTATTGTAGCTACACATACCATAGAGGGATACGCCCGCCTTAAAGATAGAATATTTCAACATCAGATGATGTACTGCAGCTCCACCCCAACAAAATCCAATGACACCTATCTTCTTTGCATTACATTGTTCCTTCAGATACTGCAAGACAACATCCGTTTCCCTAAAGCACAGAAATATAAGTGAACAAAAAGGCACCAGTGAAAAGACACCCTTACAAGGAGCCCTCACAAATTTGCACAATGTTGAGAATTTAAGGGTATAAACAAAAACAAGAAAGGCTTAATGGGGCCAAAGGGCTGCTGCAAACTTCCTTTGTAACTAGTGGCAAATTTGCCAGTAAAGTCTTTTGTTAGGGAAATTATAGTTAATTTGCCCACAGGCTTAAAAAATGGCCGGAGACACATTTAGAAAGTGAGAATAATATTGGAAAAAGGCATTTGTTTCTTCCTTATCCTCTTTGTGAGGGAAACTGCAGTTTTTTAATGGAACAGAGAAAGTGGCAAAGGGTAAGCTTTGCTCTGTTGAAAGCTCTTTTTTTTGGTATGTGTGGAGGGTGCTTCTTTCGACATCTGCTTTTTGTAATGTTTAAACTCTTGGTCTCCACCTACAGTCAATATTTTTTTTAATGAAGTCAGATATTGCAAAGCTCCTTTAGGACTTTAGAACTCTCTCTTCATCCAAAAGAAACAAAACTCCGGCAATCGCCGTACCCCGTAAGTTCTCACGATCACTTGAAAAAAGTATCATTTCAGAATCCAGCTGTGTAGCTCAGGATCCAACTGCCATTCAATGATTTGATGGAATGGAAAGACAAAGCTGGGTGCTATACTTTTATTTCAAATCTACAGATGATCCCACCCAGTGGTTTTGTGAAGATGCAAAACAGCATGGGAGATGGTGCAACGTTGTGGCACCTTTGCAGGCCAATGAACATGGGAAAACAACCACAGATTTGTTGTTGTTTAGTCATTTAGTCATGTCGTGACCCCATGGACCAGAGCACGCCAGGCACTCCTGTCTTCAACCACAGATTAGTGCCCTTTAAAAACTCTCAACCCAAGAGGTTGGTAGAGGATAATTCCACGGCCAATGTTTTTTTGCATAAATTTTAAAATTTCATTTTATAATGTATATAAAACAGAGAAAACTGTTATGAGAACAGATGAGAATTAAAAGCGGATAAAGAATAAAATAATGAGTACAGTTGCATATGGGTAAAATAATAACAAGCTCCAAGTAAATAATCTTAGCGCTAAAACCCAAAAAATCTTGCCCTAATTTACATTCCCACCATAAATGATAATATAGCCAATGGTGCTGAACAGTTTTATCAGAGGGAGATGTTCAAACCGAACATAGTTTGAATCTGCAAATCCTCTCTCCACATGTACAGTTTAATCTGATCAGTCATACCATCAGCCTCAAAAATCCACAGCAGGAAGCAGTGTTTTTTTTCTGGGGGTACATGGGGGTATACATACCCCTAAACATTTTGTGAATCTAAGTTTGGCCTCATTGAGGGGCAGTATTTCAATATGAGTTGGAAAATGAGAGTACCCCTCAACATTTTTTAATGAAAAAAAGAAATTAACTTAAACCCTTACTTGTTGATATTCTTGGAATCTCGTGTTTTTAGCCAGTCATCAAATGCAGACCAATCATTAGATAGCTTCCAAGGTTCTTGTCCCTTATAAAAGTCTGGACAAATTGCTCTGCATAGAAAATAAATTTAAGTTCATTCTTCAAATATCACAGCACTGGTATAAATACAACTAATCCAGAATATGACAGCTAGACTGGGAACAGCCACTGGGCCCATATAACACTGGTCCCAAAGGATCTACACTGGCTCCCAGCACGTTTCTGAGCACAATTCAACATGTTGGTATAGACCTTTAAATCCCGAAACAGCCTCGGCCTTGTATACCTGAAGGAGCATCTCCCTCTCTATTGTCCAGTCTGGACACTGAGATCTAGCTCTGAGGGCCTTTTGGTTGTTCCCTCATTGCGAGAAGTGAAATTACAGGGAATCAGGCAGAAGGCCTTCTCGGTAGTGGCACCCGCCCTGTGGAACACCATGCCACCAGATGTCAAGGAAATAAACAACTATCTGATTTTTAGAAGGCACCTGAAGGCAGCCCTGTATAGGGAAGTTTTTTTAATGTTGGAGGGTATAATTTAAGAGAAACAGAGTGATGTAACCAGAAAGCAGGGAAAAACTGCAATGTGTCCTGCAAAGCAAGAGAAGCTGGTGCCTTTTGTGGTGCTGCTGCTGCTGCGAACTCTTCCATTATAGGTTTCAGGTTGTTTATATGTGTAAATCAGGGTGGCCCAATGTGTATTCTCACTTGCTCCCCTTGCAATTTCTTGTGGGTCTCCAACATATACTATTAATCAGAATAGGACAGAGAGCCTTCTCAGAAGGCAGAGGGCCTTCTCAGTAGTGGCGCCCTCCCTGTGGAACGCCCTCCCTTCAGATGTTAAGGAGATTAAGAACTACATAACTTTTAGAAGACCTCTGAAGGCAGCCCTGTTATCGGGAAGTTTTTTATGTTTGGTGCTTTATTATGTTTTATATATATTCTGTAAGCTGCCCAGAGTGGCTTGGATATAAATAATACACATTTACTACTTCAGCTAAAGGTAAAAAGTTTAGCCAAGCAAAGTATTTTTGAATAACTACATCAGCTTGCACTTTGCATTCACAATTCATAATGCAGAAATATGTCAACTGAAAGAGATAAGACTAAGAAAAATAGAGACAATTTCTCACGTATATCCATGGGATGCGAGCATATCTGCTATGTATCTGGTGTTTGGTAGCTGCCATCCAAAAATGTCATGAATCACAATCACAGCTTTGTCTGTGCTGTGGGAGGGCTTGTTGATGTAAGCCTTGATGTGCCCAACAGAAATTTCTTGCCCATGCCCTTCATATTCAAATTTGTCTCCAATATCACATGGACATGGTTTTTCTTCATTAGCCATCTGTAAAGTTTTAAAGATGCATAAAGGTTAATGTAACTAAAGTTTAATAGAAATAAGTCTGTATACTCTACAGTTGCTGCAGGTGGTTGCTGGAGTCTGCACGAGTGCTCTGTGACACATAGAGTCAGATAAAAACATATCAGATACATCAAAATTCTCAAAAGATCAACTCACGGAATCCTAGAGGAATTGCTGATTTTTAACTAGGGCCATCATAAGTGGCACAATGATTTTCTTAAAGAAATCCTAGTGGCTTGCACCTTAAAGCTCTTTCTGTGAATGGAATGAGGCTTCCCCCATCTCCCCTTTCCCTTTGTTGTCTCTTGCAACCTTTGTTAATTAGGTCTTCTTCAAACATATTATCTGGGTTCTGGGGTCCTATATGGAAGGAACAGTTCCACTTATTGTATGAACCAAAGTTTGGTTTCAGGAAGCCATGGTGATGATCATATGCCTAAGTCAAAGGCTGGAGGAGCAGAAAAACATCCTTGAACACATGAATCATTCTTCCTAACACACACACAAAATCCTAGATTTTTCTTAGGCTTGTTTCTTTTCCCCCTTTTTTTCTCTTTCTAATCCTAATGGGTTGTTTTTGCTCAGGAATCTTCCAATGGAAACCTCAGTTAAATTAGGGTATGGATGATTTCAGGGGAAGCTGAAGGAAGTCTTATAGAAAGAAATCTGTGATAACAAGGCGTAAATTGTTTTACTTTCTTGTTTGTTATGATTTAAAAAACAATAAAAATTATGCAGAAAAAAAAAATATCATACCATGATTTTTTCCTTGGTACTTTTGCTCTTTAATTACCTGGACTGGAGGGAGGATGCTAGGAAAATAATTGCTTTCTTATATACCTTACGCAGCTAATGCAAATAGCTTTATATTTTTCTATCTAGTGCTTATAATAGATTTGTAATGGTTTCATTTATTCATGTAATTCGTGTTATATAATTATATTACTTCTATATCAATTACTATTTTAAATGCATATTTATTATTTTTCACCATTTGTCACTTGTTTGTAGATAAATTTCTAATTCACTTTCTTTTGGTGTGGTTCTGGCTTTTTGGTCACTATCCATATGCTCATTGGAGTCAATTAATATAGTTTGAATTTAGGACCTGTTTTTCCACACAGGTTTGGGTAGAAATGCAAGGAAGGAGGGTGAAAATGTGACTGGAAGACCTACCAATGTGCATAAAGTGAGTGGCAATCCTAAGATTGGAGAAATGTACTGCTGAATTCAGTGGGGGTTACTGCCAAGTACTTACAGCCTAAATCATACCAAAGGTAGCAAGAGGCCAGGGGAAACATGACAACTGTTATGCAATCTGGGATGACTTTATTGATTATGCAAACCATGAGGCATATGGTAGAACAGTGCCTATGGTCTTTAGCGCAGTTTGGCATTCATGAAGCACATATTTTAATCACTATTTTTTTCTCCTTTCCTCATGCCTTTGTATAAAACCCTGCATACCAGAATGGCTGCTGATGCAATCTATCTTTTTCTTTGTGGCCAACAATGGATGTTCCTATGCATCATTTAATGTTAAGAATGTGATGGTTTTAGCATATACACTTCAGCAAAGCTCTGTTGGTGTATTTGGGGATGACTCTCTGATGGTAGTTGTTTCATTTTTCATTTTGATTTTCTGTAATTGTGTAACTGTTACGTGAAAGTAAATACAGTAATACCTCATGTTACATCCGCTTCATGTTACGTTCTTTCAGGTTACGTCCCGCAGCGACCCGGAAGTACCAGAAAGGGTTACTTCCGGGTTTCGCCACTCACACATGCACAGAAGCGCAAAATGACGCCACGCGCATGCACAGAAGTGGCGAATCACAACCCGCACATGCGCAGACGCGCTGCTGCAGGTTGCGTTCTTTTCATGTTGCAAACGGGCCTCCGGAACAGATCTCGTTCGCAACCAGAGGTACCACGCTGTCTGTGTGTTTTGTGTGTGTGTGTGTGTGTGTGTGTTAAAGAAGTCAGAGAGGCTAAAGCGCAGAATCGAATTATTTATCTTTGCAGTTTGTTCATGGCAACAATGGAACAGTAGTTAATGAATAACCCAGTATCTTGTTTGTGCTGGTCCCATGATGTCCTTGTGATAAATTTAATCTCTTTGCAGACATGGTATTTTCTCACACAGTTAACAGTCACCAAACAACATTTCTTGGGGTTTCTCCATAGTGTTCAGAATTCTTTATGTCTTTGCACAGGGGGCAGCAAACTTTTTCAGCAGTGTGCTGGTCCACTGTCCCTCAGACCTTGTGGGAGGCCGGACTATGAAGGAAAAAAATGAACGCATTCCTATGCCCCACAAATAACCCAGAGATGCATTTTAAATAAAATCACACATTCTACTCATGTAAAAACACGCTGATTCCCAGACCGTCTGTGGGCCAGATTTAGAATAGGCGATTGGGCCAGATTCGGCCCCCGGGCCTTAGTTTGCCTACCCATGTGTTTGCACATTGATTTTGGGAAGTATACTGGAGCCCTTCCACCAACCTTAAAATGGGTAGTACCGACATGCAATGAGGAAAATGGGACCCCTAGCTGGGAAAGATGGTGCGTCAGATGCTGTTGTAAAAGCCCCCAGCTACTCTTATTATTACAGAATGCTTCATCGTGTGGCCACAAGTTAAGTCTGGGGCCAGGGCAGGGGGTACAGTCCAGATCTAGCTCCAGAGGGTGGCAAGTCTGTGCATTTGCTCCACCTCAACAGTGATATAATTTTCGCTTTGCAGAAATGTCAGGATCTATGTTAGATAATAAGGGACGCGGGTGGCGCTGTGGGTTAAACCACAGAGCCTAGGGCTTTCTGATCAGAAGGTCGGCGGTTCGAATCCCTGCGATGGGATGAGCTCCTGTTGCTCGGTCCCTGCTCCTGCCAACCTAGCAGTTCGAAAGCACATCAAAGTGCAAGTAGATAAATAGGTACCGCTCCAGCGGGAAGGTAAACGGCATTTCCGTGTGCTGCTCTGGTTTTGCCAGAAGCGGCTTAGTCATGCTGGCCACATGACCTGGAAGCTGTACGCCGGCTCCCTCGGCCAATAAAGCGAGATGAGCACCGCAACCCCAGAGGTGGCCACGACTGGACCTAATGGTCAGGACTCCCTTTACCTTTTTATGTGAGATAATGCATGGCTTCCATGCTTGCCTTTTTTACAGTTAAGGAAGCTCATTGAAAATTCCAAGTCCGTGGGTTGCCAAAATCCTGGAACTGGCGCTGTGTCCCTCTGCCAATAGCACTACACATTTTGAAATAGATGTGGGTAAATCGAACCTTACTAAAAGTGCAGGAGAACCGATGAGCAAGCTGTTGCCGTCAGTTATTTTTATCAAGGCACCATATACTCATGGAGGCATCTCTGCCTCCCTCCCACTCAACTTCCTGCAGAAAACACTTTGGCATATCACGCTGGGACTCTTACGTACCTGGAATTCCAAAGTTCTCCGTTTTCTTTTCTTCTGGGAGGTTAGAAAGGGTTATTTCCCAAAGCTGTGGAAGATTTTTGAAAGGGAAAAGAAATCAGCTTGTCTGCTAACGGGTGCTGCGGCTTCTCCCACACAGCTTCCCTGAGTGGGCCTGCTGCAGCCTTCATGTGAAAGAAAAAAGAATTTGCTTATTACAAAACAGCACCAGAGGTGACCCAGAATAACCCAGCTAGGAAGTGGGAGGAGACTTGAACTCCTCCTCCTCTGATCTTCCAATCGTGCTTCTTTAGCATACAGTAGTCTTCTCTGTTTCCTTATTTATCCCTAACCCATTCAACTGTGCACACGAAACGTAAAAAACAACATCTTGCCACAGCTCTGCTGTTTTTGCTGTTAAAAAAAATCTACTTTATTCTATCTCACTAGTTACTAGTTACTCACTAGTACTTTATTCTATCTCATTAGTTGTGAACATGTGTATGAACTTAACAGTGCTTAGCTTATTTTTTTAGTTGCTATTCTGCTCATGTTAATATTGTTTTATAGATTATAAATGCCACATTGATTTGTTAACCGTATAACCTTTGCTGCAATTTGATGTACAGTATAGCTTATTTTTTAAGTTGCCATTTTGTTAATAGGGTTTTATAAATTGTGATTGTTCCATTGAGTTGTTAACTACTTTATATGATTCATGCTATATTTGTGATGTTCTTTATGTTTTATTATGTTATTGTTATTTATCGTTTGCTTTGAGATTCATTGGAATGAAAAGCGGCATAGAAATGAGAAATCCAATCAAGCAAATCATTAATTAATGATTGCTTAAAATATATATTCATTACACATCATTCACACACTGGAGTACAAATGTTGGTATCAACAGTTAGTGCTCTCCCAACATTTGGTAGTTCATAGCTCCCTTTTTATTTTTAACTCTTTACCATGCAGTCTCAAGTTGGGTTACATACAGCTAATCAGGCATAGGCAAACTCAGCCCTCCAGATGTTTTGAGACTACAATTCCCATCATCCCTGACCACTTGTCCTGTTGGCTAGGGATGATGGGTGTTGTAGTCCCAAAACATCTGGAGGGCCGAGTTTGCCTGTGCCTGGCTAAAATGCAAGTAAACCACATAGTGCACAACAACTCTAAATGATCAGTTACACCCAGTACTATTTTTATAGAAAAAGAGGTGCCAGAACACCTCCCTCGTTCTCTTAGAATGGAAATGGCGCCCACCTGAGAGATGCCAGAACTGAGTTCCGGTGAGCGCCGGATGAAAATAAGGCCTGGTTACACCATATCATGCAAACCAAACAAGCAGCCACATTTCAGAGGGAGTGATCCTCTCAATTCTCCACCACTCCAAAGTCCGTGCAAAAAGGTGCATCTTGGTATGCCAACAAAACATATTTAGTGACAGGACGAGACACACCTTAGAGAGCACTTTCCACAACATTGAGGGCCACCACAAAGAAGGTCCTGCCTTACACAAGGTGGTAGAATCACCATGTTGCAATGTAGGAGGAAGCATTTTTTGAGGTATTTGGGGTCTAAGTTGTTTGGGGCTTTATATGTCCCTGTAAGCACTTGAATTGGGCTTGAAAGCACAAAGACAATCACTGCAGACCTTTAAGAAATGGTGTAATACATACAAGGTTATTGTATAGGTTATTGTATTTTAGTGTTTTGTTGGAAGCCGCCCAGAGTGGCTGGGGAAACCCAGCCAGATGGGCGGGGTATAAATAATAAATTATTATTCTTATTATTATTATTACGCCCACTACTACTACTACTACTACTGCTACTACTACACCTGGTGGCACCCTGGCTGATGCAGATTTGTTGCAGATACAGCAGGTATTTTCAGGTTTGGTGGTTAATACGTTGAAGAAAACGTTATGACAGTTATTTTGGGAGTTGTACGTAGGTTATATGATATATATTGTATTTATTTTAGTATTCCATACATCTGAGAAGGGAGGATATGGATTTTAATTCCATGAAATGCAAAGATGCTATTTATTAGGTGTGTGCAGAGGTCGCAAGGTTCATCTTGAATTTTTTAAAAAAAGAATTCTGAGTTGCTCTGTGCAATCTTTCCACCCAAGTCTAGGCTTGTCCACGCCAAGGTGCAACGTGTAATTGAAGTTGCCTCTGTCTCAATCTAATCAGCGTGGTCCATACAATGTCGCCCTCCTTCACTGCTAACACGCTCACTTTCTAAAATCTGTAAAGTTTAAAAAAGACCCTTTCATAATCACTCCAATCCCAGGGATGGACCCTTTGTAGCTCTGTTGTTCAGTATCCTGTTGTGGAATCAATTCTGGTGTTCATAAGAGAATGGAGATCATGCTTCATCCGCATAGCTGTCAACTTACAGATTTGAAAATAAGGGACCAGCAGCCTCGAAAATAAGGGATCAGCAGCCAAAATAAGGGATTTTCTGGGCACAGGTATGTTCAACTTCTGAGCCCCTCCGAGCCAAAGGCAGAAAGCCCAGCCAGTAGCCAAACGAAGCCTCAAGCGGTGGTTCCCACAGCGCAGCAACCCGGCAAAGGGGATGCAGCAAGGAAACCCACCATCACCTCTCCGCTGGGAAGCGCTGAGCAAAGGCGAGTCCCCAGGCAACGCAGCCGATTTGATCGGCACAAGGCATGCAAGCTCCACCCCCCAGACTCCTTATTGGGTGAGCAACGCAGCCAAGCAACACAGTTGGAGCCTCCCTCCTCCCTGGCTAGCAGGGAGGGAGGGAGAGGAGCTGCTTCCTTTGAAACCCGGGAAATTAAAGGGACATCATCAATAAGGGACAGCAGCAGGACACGGCGCTGAGATAAGGGAGTTTCCCGCCAAATAAGGGACGGTTGACAGCTATGTTCATCTGCTGTGAGTCTCCTATCAGCTGTTGGGTGGGTGAAGCTTTGTCTGCTGGTTGGGCTGCTCCTCACGGGGTGTTCATGTGGGAGTGGGGAGAGGAACCTTTGTGGATCCACTGGGACCCTCCTCTCTTCTATCTGATATTGGGTGGGAGAGGGTTTGCCCACTGGATTGGCTGCATGCTCATGTGAGCAGCGGATCCTTGCAGAAAGCAGGAAACAGATTTCCTCCCCTGGCATTGGCTGTTGGGCAGGAGAGCCCTTAAGCACTGGATCAGCCACATCCACTAGTGCCCCAGGAGGTAATCAAGAATGGTGCGCTCGGCAAAAGAGGCACTGGCGCGCCTGGACCGGGGAGACTGGCACGAGCGGGTCGCCGAATACTTGTTCGTGCAACACATCACCCCTCATGCGGCCACAGGGCGGAGTCCTGCTGAACTGCTTATGGGCCGCCGCCTCAGGTCACCGCTCGACCGGCTGCACCCGGACTTTGCCGTGGCTGAACCCCCAGGCTGTGCCAACGCGCCGCGGTCATTTGTCCCAGGAAACCAGGTCTTTGCCCGGAACTATGTGGGGGACATTCCTTGGGTGCCAGCCACAGTAGTGGGAGTCACTGGACCTCGCTTGTACCAGGTGGCACTCAAAGACGGACGCTTGTGGTGCCGGTACATAGACCAGCTTAGGCGCAGGGTTGGGGACTTGGACACTACCGTGGTGCCCCCAACTGCACCTGTGGCTCCAGAAGAGACACTTACAGATGGCGAGGCTCCACCTACACCTCCCTCGCAAACTGCCAGCGTGGAGCCGAACCAAGCCGCTTCAGAGGGTCTGCCAGACTTACCACAGACTCAGACCACTCCACTTGCGGAGGCTCCACCCACAGCAGCGGATCCAGGGGATTTGGTTTCAACGCCACCTAGGGTCGCACCACAGCCTCAGCAAGAACTGTGTGGCCCTCCGGACTTGGCTACCAGTCCCCAGCGGTCTGGCAGAGTTTCCAAGCGCCCAACTTATTTAAAGGACTATGTTGTTGGACATGTATCACTGTTGGTCTAAGTATGGGAAATGTAACCGATATGCTTTTGTGCCTAATTGAACCATTACGCGTAGTGCTGTATATAGGGAAACCATTACGATTGTAACTAACGCCTTATCTTGGTGGGGAGGGGTGTTATGTAGTGAAGTTTCACCCTGGGCCAGCAGGGGGATACTGTAGATAGTTTTCACTCAGGTCCATGTCAGTTATTTTAGGTGGGAAACTCTGGGTTGTTGTTGCTACAATGTTGACAGCCAGCTGCCTATAAAAGCAGGCCGGCTGAGCTGTTTGCTAGTCAGTTCTATTCCAGCTTACAAAATAAAGAGCTGCTTTGGAGAAATCGCTGTGTCGTCTGCTATGTCAACCCACTACTTAACAACGACCAATCAGACTGCTGCATTCTGAATCCTATTGTTCTAGGACCAATCAGACTGCTGCCTTTTGGATCCTATTCAACTCAATACATAACAAAGCAGTTAAGCAGCTCAGTCTGCCAACCTGTCAGATGACCGGCAATGGCAGCATGGGAATGAGGTGTGAATGCAAAACAGCATATTAGACCTCTATTTATTTATTTATTTATTTATTTCACATACAGTATATGCTTATCAGGTCTGAACTGGCAGTGACTGATCAGGAATGAGACCTTGGAGTTGTAAGTAGATAGAAGATGTCAACCCAGCGGCAGCTCTGAAGAAAAACAGATTCCACACCAGGGGTCGTTAGGAAAGGAAGAGAAAACAAAACTGCCGGTATCATAAGGCCATTATACAAATCTGTGGCAAAACTTGCATTTGGAATACTGTGCACTGTCCTGGTTGCCTTAAATAATGTAGTTGGAAGATTCAGGTAAGGTGAATCAGGTGACGACGTCTCCACGCCCTCCCTGGTGTATACAGCAATGTAGAAATCTGATTTGAAACTCGGTGTGAGTGTATGGGAAACAAACTTATTCCATTTTAAGCTGTACATAGCCTAAGGCCCAAAATATGGCTAGTATATAATGCATTTTCAGATCCTGAACATTTTTATTTTCTTGGGGTGGGAAGGAAATGGAACACATAAAATGGGGAAAAAGAAGAATAAGTTTTAAGGCAGCCTTAGAATATAAAGTTCATTATAAGGCATGCACACTTCCAGTACCGAATGCTCATATTTTTGTGTGTCAGACAATGATTTCAAGGACCTTCCATTATAAATATTTCATAATTTATTACTGAAAGTTCTCTATAGTATATCTTCTTTTTTTCTCCGATAGATAGCACCACAATCTATAAATATTTTAGAGGGGGGAAAGAAATTGCATTTTTGGGGGGGGGCGGCGGCGAGGAAATAAAGCCACATATTCAAATTTCAAAACATAATGTATTTGTTCAGCCAGTCAATCATATCCATTCTTGCCTCCTCTATGTAAGGCTGATCTTCAGGCTTCATGTCGTCAGGCTTTAACTGAGCAAAGCCATGTTCTTGTCCAGGATAGACTTTGATTTTAAAGGGCACTCTACAGTATTCTGCCAGTTTTTCCTCCAGCAAAGTGACCTGTAACATACAATCAATTTCATTAGATATCTACGAAAGTTAAAAATCAAAACTTCCAAATTTGCTCCCTTTTAATCTGAATTCCTTCAAGATTTTTCTTTAAATCTAGTGTTGCCATAACTACAGTTAAGCAATATTGAATTCTACCATGCCAGAGTGCAATTATTTTTTAAAAATAAAAATAAAAAAATCCACCATTTTAATGCCAACGCACCCAAAGCCGTTTACAACTTTAATATACTAATTTTAATATACTAATTTGCCCAGGGATGGGGTGGAAGAGGTGGAAGATGGAGACAGTCTCACTGGAGCAGACCTAATGTTGTCTTTGCCTGCCTGCCTGCCTTCCTCTCTTAATTCGTTTCCACCTGTATCAAATATGGTTAGTCTTTCATTCTCTGCCTTGCTCCTTTAACACACCAGTATGCTTCCTTTTCCATTTGTGGCAATGCTTCTTCTTGTCAGAAACAGATGCAAAATAATATTAAATCAGAAAAGTAGTGCACATAGAGGCTGCCTGTCCCTCATTACAGAGGAATTGCAGCTTGTACTCAAGAGGCCATGGCAAGCATCAAGAAAGTTTGAATTGGAAGACAATGGACGCTAAACTGCCAGCTGGAAAGAAGCAGTGGTTGTGGTCCAGCATGGCTGTGGTGGTATTGGGCGGTCTTCCAGCTTTGGCACAGCCACTTCCTCCTCCACTGGCTGAGCTCGCGCCTGGGTGGTTGCAACCAATTGCAGGAGAGCTATAAAAGCAAGCTGTACCCAAGCCTAAGTCTCAGCTGATGTTGGATACACTACACTTTCTGAGGGTAACCGTGCAGAAGACCTTGCTATGGAAGTCTTCAGGTGCCATATTCAGGGCCAGGGAGGAATTTGCCTTCAGACAAATTGGACCTATCTGAGTGTGTTTATTTTTTTTTGCCTGTTGTTGTTGTTTAGTCGTTTAGTCATGTCCGACTCTTTGTGACCCCATGGACCAGAGCACGCCAGGCACTCCTGTCTTCCACTGCCTCCTGCAGTTTGGTCAAACTCATGCTGGTAGCTTCGAGAACACTGTCCAACCATCTCATCCTCTGTCTTCCCCTTCTCCTTGTGCCCTCCATCTTTCCCAACATCAGGGTCTTTTCCAGTGAGCACTCAGGGCTGATTTCCTTGAGAATGGAGAGGTTTGATCTTCTTGCAGTCCATGGGACTCTCAAAAGTCTCCTCCAGCACCATAATTCAAAAGCATCAATTCTTCAGCGATCAGCCTTCTTTATGGTCCAGCTCTCACTTCCATACATCACTATTGGGAAAACCATAGCTTTAACTATACGGACCTTTGTTGGCAAGGTGATGTCTCTGCTTTTTAAGATGCTGTCTAAGTTTGTCATTGCTTTTCTCCCAAGAAGCAATTGCCACATCTTGATTTTTTTTTTTTAAATATTTTTATTAAATTTTCACATTTTATGAAGACAAACATACACACACATAGACAAAGACAACACATATAAAATTTCATAACCTTACTTTCCTAACCCCAGTTCTTGACCTCCCCCCACCCCCCCTTCATACATCCTAGTTCAGTTAAATTAACTCAGCAAATTCATATCTCTCATCCTTTGCATATTATTATTGTATATATATATATATATATATTTTAAAAAAACCATTTACTTGGCCAGATTTTACTTATCCAATTTTCTTATAAATGTTAAAGCCTTTTCTAAGGTCGACTCGAGTTCCTTCCACGAATTTCCCTTTAATCTTAAAAATAGGTCATAGTAATCAAACACAAAAGTCATAAAGATTTAAAAACAAGTTCTCCTCCCCCCCCCCCAGCCCCGGTTTCTGTCCCTTCCAAATGTCCCCACATCCATAACAACAGTTTTTAGCCTGGGTTCCTCACATCTGAGGCCTTTAAGTCCTTGTCAGTCTCTCTTTGCCGATCTTGTTGGTAGCCCTCCTCATTGGTCCTCAGGTTTCGGGGAAGTTCCAGCTCGGTCTCATCAGAATTTCTTCCATCCAAAGTACTTGACACCAGCTGCTGCAGAAGATCAACCAATCCATGCTCAAATAGGAAGCCCCAGTCATATTTCTTATTTCTTTTAAATTCAGATATTCCAGATGTTCCCGGGGCTTCCTCCCTCCTCTTTCGCATCTTTCGCAGATTTGTAGTCCAAGGGTCTTCTTCTTTGTATTCTAACAATGTAGGCTTGTGGTTGGTAGTCTCCATCTGTACTAGCCCTTGCTCACTCTCCCCCTGTTCCAAAGCTATCTCTTCTGATTCAGCTGCAGATTTTTCCCCAGTCAAATCCATTGTACCTTCAGCAGAGTCATTTATTTTAGAGTTCAAGGTTATGAGTTGTTTACTCATGACCGTAGTCTGCTCCTCCAGTTTTCCCACAAGAAAGAACATTCTTTCTAACTCTGCCTGTAATTTTCCATCTGCAGCCATTGCAATGTTTCAATGTTTCCCCTAGGGGGATTCTGGTTACTTAATAGTCTTTTCCAATAGTCCTTTACTTTGTTATTTCCCTACTTTATTTCCAACCACTTTAGTTCAAATGTAACAAATTAAGTCCAAAAAGTGTTAAGTAATAGAGTTTTTAACTTTCGCTGCCCGTTTGACAGCTCCTTTGACAGCTGTCAAACTCCTCATTCCTTTTTCTCCAGCTCACATAAAGGACACCCCCGGGTCTGGGGAGGTTCAAACAAAAACTTCTAAAAATCCACTCTTACTCTCCAGCACACATCTTCTTCTGTCAAGTTCATGCAAATATTATCTTTTACAGAACACCAAAGAAAGAACTCTCCACCTTAGTTCTCCGATCTTTGCATTAAATTTTCTGTAGGCAGGGGGGTGCGGACTTCCCTTTAGCACATCCCCCGATCGTGCCAAATTCAAGGATAAACTTTTTAGAGTCCAAATTCCAATCTACTCACGGATTAATTAAAGTCCGAATTTCAGGGAAGAAAGTCAGCGGTCTCCGGCCATGGCTCGCGGCTTCGCTCCACTGCAGTAGCGGTCTACTCACAGCACCATGCCACTCCCCGTACCCTCTCCGCAGCCTTTAAAAAGGCTCTTCGTGGGTCGGGGGGGCGCTTTAGGTGCCCGCCGAGTCACCAGGTCCGCAGGCTTCCGCGCCTGCGGTTTCTAAGGGTCCCCGCGTCGCCGTCGCGGTGAGACCCGTCTGCAATGGAGCCGATTCCCTCCGGAGCTCGGAGGGAATCCGCCATTACTCGGATCGCGCTAACCCGGAAGTTAGTTGCCGCATCTTGATGGTGGATAAGACACTGAGTTGAATTCTTAGTCTAGGTGGGCGAGGGTGTCCAGAGTCACCCCACCACTCCAAGGAATCAGGGTATCCCATTAAAGGAATCTGGGGGAAGCTGATTTTGTGCAGATGCCCAGACAGGGGCTTATGGGCCATAGCACTCCCAAATGGTAATTTTGGAGGCATCACTCCAATTTGATGTACAGTCCTTAACACGGGTGGTGCTGTGGGGGACGCGGGTGGCGCTGTGGTCTAAACCACAGAGCCTAGGGTTTGCCGATCAGAAGGTCGGCGGTTCGAATTCCCACAATGGGGTGAGCTTCCATTGCTCAGTCCCTGCTCCTGCCAACCTAGCAATTTGAAAGCACGTCAAAGTGCAAGTAGATAAATAGGTACCGCTCCGGCGGGAAGGTAAACGGTGTTTCCGTGCGTTGCTCTGGTTCGCCAGATGCAGCTTAGTCATGCTGGCCACATGACCCGGAAGCTGTCTGTGGATAAACGCCGGCTTCTCGGCCTACAGAGCGAGATGAGCACTGCAACCCCAGAGTCATCTGCGACTGGACCAAACGGTCAGGGGTACCTTTACCTTTTACCTTAACCTTACCAAATAATCTACCAGTAGAAAGGGTTGGTCGATTCAAGATATACACCCGATGTCTGTGCCAAAATATGCTGACACCTGTGATTAATAAAGCCGTAGCCTGTTTAAATCCCAAGCGATTGTTTTGTGTTTATTGTAATGTTACCATGCCTTGGCCCCTCTGCCAGAGACTTCACTGTGCAATAGCTTACCTGATCAGAAGAAATGGTGTGATCTTTTCCACCAAACATGAAAAAGGTAGGATTCAGCAAATTATACCTACTTTCAGAGTCTCTGATGATTCCTAAAGCATATTTAAAGAAAGAGGTTAAATCAAGTAGTATATTCTTCAAGGTCAATAGAGAACAAAGGTTTCTATTTACTTCAGCGGTATGTATCTCTCATCCGTTCTTTCTCATGTTCTCAAGGGCAGCAGTTAAAAAACAATAATGCCCCCTCAGCTTAATTAGCAGTAGTATAGGTAATGATTTATAGCAATCAAATGCCAGGAAAATCCTATATTTTCCTTGTAGGATAATTTTTACTGTTTGATGGCTGAGGTCCCAGATAAGAGGCACACTTGAAAGAAAAAGTTTATTGAGTTAGTGTGTTTAGCGATTAATCACTGTTTGTTGCAAATCAGCAACCCTGGCTCATATGTGATGCTAAACTGAACTTCTGTGAAAGTGAAACTCAACTCAACTGAACTTATGTGGAAGAAAAAAAGAAGAGGTGTTGTGGGCCAAACCCTATGGAACTCCCTGCCACAAGAAGTTAGGGAGGCACATAGGATTGCATCCTTATTCCCCTTGCTGGAACAGTGAGAGAACGAAGCATATGTTGCTGAAATAAATAGCCATCATGAATGCTGCAGCTCATCCTTACACAGACTTAGACTATAAATGTTTCAATGCACAAAAGCATAGGAGCCTGCTCAAGTTTACAAACATTTGTCATTACCATAGAGGGATACCCCAGCTTGAAAATCAGGATTTGTCAACATCAAGTGATGTACAGCCATTCCACCCCAAGAAAATCCAATGACACCGATTTTCATTGCATTGTGCTGCTCCTTAAGATACTTCATGAAAATAGCAGCTGTCCTACAACCATGAACAAAAGGGAACTAAGACATCTACATACAATTGCAATATTATCAAAACTTGCTTTCCCACCTTCACCTGCTGTTAAAAAAGCACTGACCCACTCAGGAAGATGCTGGGTTATCAGAGGGCCACTAAATTATGGGAACTGATCTTAAATGAAACCATTTGCTTTGAATGGCACATGCCCTTTTAAAAGTGTGGGCTTGCCCACAACTGGCGACCAAGAGAGGCACCATGTGGAATTTTATAGAAGTACAAACACAGGAAATAATGCTTAATTTATCTATGAAAATGGATATCTGGTGCTATTCCTTATTTTTTACACACTTGTAAGAGGAACAACTGAACATGGAAGAGTGATAAGGATTGATAATACTAAACTGAATGTCAAAAGAATGTGTAAACCATGAAGGGGAGTTAATAAGTCTGTTAAGGAATAACAGAGGTGGGGCGTGTCGAATTATAGCTATGCGCAGGGTGCTGCTGAAATTTGAGAGCCTCAGGTCTGCCACTGTTTAGCCTAAAATCCTATGCAGACTTTCTTGGATGTAAGTTCCATTGATCTCAACAGGATTGGCTTCTGAATAAGTATGCTTAGGATCATATTGCATAGCTCAATCAATACAGACCCTCCAAGGGATGTCCCTGGTTTAGAGAAGCCTTCCAAGTTTCTGATTTGATCCTGGAATTTCCCACTTTTCCTTAGAATGTCCCTATTTTAATTGGAGAAATATTAGAGGGTATGGCGTTATCCGACTCCTGAGTTGTCTGAAGGCAATCCTGTATAGGGAAGTTTTTTTAAATGTTTTATTGTGCTTTTATATATGCTGGAAGCTGCCCAGAGTGGCTGGGGCAACCCAGTAAGATGTGTGGGGTATTAATAGTTAAATTATCATTCTGGAATGGGACATCCCTATTTTCATTGGAGAAATGTTGGAGGGTATGTCAATGCCCCTCCCAAAATTCAACTCTCCTGTCGATGCTGAATTAACCTTATGTTGTCCCCTTAGCTACATCGATTAGTTATAGCTTTGGAATAAATGTTAGTCTTACTTGTCCACCTTTGTGGGATCTCGGTGCTTTAACCAGTCCGCAAAATTCTGCCAACGATCAGTAGTTTTCCATGGTTCTTTTCCCAGGAAGAAATCTGGGCATATGGTTCTGTATGGAATAGCAGACAGATGTTACCCATAACCTGTTCAGCCTTTTAAAAAAATATGTCATTTTAAGTCTGCGCATAGAGATATTGCAGCATGCAGGAAAGTATTACCCTTATCTCCCCAGTGACAATCTTTGCAAAAACTCCCTCCCTGTGTGCTGTGATTGGCAATAATGACATCATTTTCATCGACACCACCTCAGATCATTGTGGCATCCAGCCAACATTCATCCAATGTACAGCAGTTAAGAATTCACATATTAAAGGCATTTATTTTCATTAAGTTGTTTAAACCTAGAGTGTTTGTGCTTCAAATTCTTATTCTAGATCATTACACAATTGGTGTGTGACTTGCACTTGCAACAGTTCCAGATCCAGGAAAGGAAGAGGCAGTGTCACAGTTCAATGACACATTCCAGCAAGGCAAAAGGACTCAATGAAAAGACAGGACAGAAAGCTTTTGGCCTAGGGAGGGTGTCTGGTCTAGGGAGTGTCCCAAGGGATGGGCAAAATAATAATAATACCCCAATCCTGCGTGCACTGTCTGTAGGCAGGTCCACTCTGAGACCCAGAGAGGCCTGGGCCACTTCTACCTTTTGAGGCCCATAGTCAAAATAATAATTCAAAAAATGACAACACAAAAACAAAATAAGGCACTGAAAAAGGAGTGGTTCATATATATTATCAGTTGATTTGTGGCATAAGAGCAGATACATTTTTATTAATGCAGTGTAACCTCGGTTGTCGAACGTAATCCGTTCCAGAGCACTGTTCAACTTCCAAAACGTTTGACAGCTGAGTTGCAATTGCCAGTCGGCAAACTCCTTTTAAAAAATGGAGAAATACACCTCGGAAGTTGTTTGACTTCCTAGGCGTGTTCGAAAACGGAAAGCATTCACTTCCGGGTTGTCAGCATTCAGGTTCTGAATTGTTCGGCTTCCGAAGTGCGCAACAACCAAGGTTCCACTGTATAAACGAACATTTAACATTCTTCAATATGACACCACACCATCTGTATCAATTAAGAAATTTGCACTTCTAAGCTGAGGTGTGTTGCGTGTTGCTCCATTGCACATAAAAACAAGTTGTGAAATTTGCCGAATGCCAAAAAATGAGGGTCCTGTTGATAAGGCCCTCCTGAGTCACCCTTTGATTCGTCTGTTGCTAAACCCTTCATATCTAGACTCTGCAGCTAACTCAGTGCTTTGCTATATGTTTAGCATGGATATTAGTAGTCTAGTAGTTATTGGGGGACGCAGGTGGCGCTGTGGGTTAAAGCCTCAGCGCCTAGGGCTTGCCGATCGAAAGGTCGGCGGTTCGAATCCCTGCGGCAGGGTGCGCTCCCGCTGCTCGGTCCCAGCGCCTGCCAACCTAGCAGCTCGAAAGCACCTCCGGGTGCAAGTAGATAAATAGGGACCGCTTACCAGCGGGAAGGTAAACGGCGTTTCTGTGTGCGGCTCTGGCTCTGGCTCTGGCCAGAGCAGCGATGTTATGCTGGCCATGTGACCCGGAAGTGTCTCCGGACAGCGCTGGCCCCTGCCCTCTTAAGTGAGATGGGCGCACAACCCCAGAGTCTGTCAAGACTGGCCCGTACGGACAGGGGTACCTTTACCTTTACCTAGTTATTGGGGGAAACATCCTCAGTGGGAACCCTTCACCCAGAAGAGCATATAAACAGAGAGCTCCCTCATAGTATCTTTGAACTTTTTGCATACCCTGTGCTAGGTGAAAACAGTGTTGTGGTGGTGTTTGAAGTGGACCTTTGCTGGTCAAGGCCCCCAGCAAAGCCCAGCTTCACCACCAACCGGAACTCACTTTCTCTGAGGAAGGGACAGGATTATGCAGCACTGCTATGAAAAGCCCTGCTGAACCCTGATGTAAACAAAAATCTGCCCTTTTCCCTTACGGGGTATCCAAGAGCCCATATAGAGTCCTTACATAGGTTCCCTATTGGTAGGAGAAAATAACAGAGGCCAACCAGAGAATATTGAGAAGCAAAGCAGCTAGTAAGCCTGTTGCAACAGGGTCATCACCACATCGCAGGAGGGAGGTGGAACCCCGAACAATGGCGCACAAGGCCTTATATATATAGACATTTTAAATTCCCTGCCCCGGAGCTCAAGACCACCCCTCCATACATCATACATACATCACAGAAGGGGTGTAACCTAAGACCCCCCCCATATACATCATACCTACATCACAGAAAAGGCGGTCTAAAACAGAAATTTGAATGTTGTTTTTCTCCTGTCACTGTTTATCTCCTGTCTGGCAGGTTACTTGATTGGATTGCCTGGGAAGCCTGGCTAGTCTTTTGTAATGATAAATACTTAGTTCCTGGGCCAGGCCACAGGCTCACACCCTATTCATATCTTAAGGTAAAGGTAAAGGTACCCCTGCCCGTACGGGCCAGTCTTGACAGACTCTGGGGTTGTGCGCCCATCTCACTTAAGAGGCCAGGGGCCAGTGCTGTCCGGAGACACTTCTGGGTCACGTGGCCAGCGTGACAAAGCTGCATCTGGCGAGCCAGAGCCGCACACGGAAACGCCGTTTACCTTCCCGCTGGTAAGTGGTCCCTATTTATCTACTTGCACCCAGAGGTGCTTTCGAACTGCTAGGTTGGCAGGCGCTGGGACCGAGCAGCGGGAGCACACCCCGCCGCAGGGATTCGAACCGCCGACCTTTCGATCGGCAAGCCCTAGGCGCTGAGGCTTTAACCCACAGCGCCACCTGCGTCCCTTATTCATATCTTAAATGTGCCCTTAAGACAGGAATGTGCCCTTAAGACAAGATTTGTGAGGAAAGAGACAATGAGGAGGTTTCCCACTTTGATCTTGCAGAAAAAAACATTTGCTCAGTTTAGGAATCAAAATGGTTTCAGGTCGGTCTTCCTGTGCTGATCGATGTACGTGCTTGGTTGGTACACTTATGAACATTACCATATATCAAGACCACAAAATTCCTATCTCAACCCATCAAATTCTTTATTTGTAAGCCATTTTATTTCCAGATCCACTGTGAACTTAAGATAAAACAATGCATTAAGTGCCCCCATTTCAGGTAATTTTTCTTAATGTACGTTTTTTAATTAGACTAATGCCTTTCAGGAAGACATTCAGACAAGAGGTGACAAATAACTTTTCTGTATGAAAATCACAAGCCAGGTCAAATTTATGGCCTCGCAACCATAACATAGAGATTGAGGAAGGTTAAAAAGAACCAGTTGCTCACATGTATCCTCTAGCTGCGAGGATATCAGCAACGTATCTGGTATCTGGGAATTGCCATCCATATATGTCGTGAATCACAATCACAGCTTTGTCCGTGTTGGAAGGAGGTTGGCAAACATATGCTTTGATGTTATCAACTTGCACGTCTTGGCCACGCCCCGTGTAAGTGCTTCTTCTTCCAACATCATATTGGAAAGGTAAATCCTGACTAGTCATTACAGAAAACTGAAATGTAAACAAAATGTAATTAGTCAAATATAAGCAAAAAGTAGCTATTGTTAAAAAAATGAAAATGACCCACACGGAGCAACAGAAATGAGCAAATCGGAACAAAAGCAATTGAAATAGCTCAACACAAGTGGTTCCCCCAAATTCAGCTGAAACTGCGACTTATACTGGCTTCTCCAGTCTAACTACCATATTTACTCGAATGTAACGCACACCCTTTTTGGCCAAATTGCTTCATAAAATTAGAGTGCTCATTAGATTTGATGACACATTTACATTCGCCAGCAAATACATTTTTGGTTTCAGTGTTTTGAGGTGCCCATTAGATTTGATGACGCGTTCAGTTCACGTAAATATGGTATTATTTTTATTTATTTTTTGCTGGCCAGGTTTATTTATTATTATTTTTAAAATAATATTTATTAAAGTTTTAAATGTTACAAAAAGAGGTAACTCCAAATTAAACAAAAATTGTCAACACATAATAGAATTTTTTTATATAAAAAACAGATAAACAGAAAAATAGAAACAATTAAAAAACACAACGAACCTTCCCATAACTTATCTTTCATTTGCTTGTTTCCTTGACCTCCTCGCACCTCCCTTTTTTGTATTCTAGTTTGGTTAGCTATTTCAGCAAATCCTTTCCATCTTTCCCAATTTTTATCCTATAATTTATCTTAATATAATGTAACTTTACCTTTCCTCCTTTCATTCATTAACAATCTATTTTTACTTAATCCTTTATAATATTTCTGCTAAAGCCACATAACTTCATTCCAGCCTCCTTCTAACATTCCTTAATTTTACAATGTTTCTGTAGATAAACTTTAAATTTCTTCCAATCTTCTTCCACCGACTCTTCTCCCTGGTCTCGGATTCTGCCAGTCATTTCCGCCAGTTCCATGAAGTAAATATGGTATTATTTAACCTCCTGAATAGAACCCCTCACAGCACAAATGCAGCAGGTGTCGTCAGTGTTTTTCTTTCTAGAAAAATAGGTTCCAGTACTCACCAGGAAGTTGTCACAGTAAGTGCCACACTTTTTAACAACAACAAAAAGAGGTGCTGGTACTGAGTATCCTTGAGTACCTGCTGAGAGGGGAAAAAAACACTGGGTGTTTTCTCAAGCACATCTGATGCAACTAATCAAGGGCTTCATTAGATTGGAAAAAAAGAAGAAAGCACAATATGGGAAACAGAAGTAAGTTCAGACCAAAGTGCCAAGGACAAATTTAAAGGGACACCTTGAATACTGTGCCAGCAGCAACTCATGTAAAAGTAAAAAATGAGGAAGGGGGTTGTTTTTTAAAGCCTCCTTCTTTCAGCATAGTTCTATACACACACCAATATTAAAACAAAGATTACTAGTAGTTGTAGTGATTGTGAAAATTGATGAAAGTAAGTTCCAGCGTCTTTGAAGTATATAAACTGGGAACAGACAGAATGAATAACAGAATAATAAATAATAATAATAAAAAAAAATTATTTATACCCTGCCCTTCCTGGTTTAAAAACTGGGCTCAGGGCGGCTAAAAGCAAATATAAAACATTGATTAAAATGTGACTTAAAAACAGCATAAAACAGCATAAAATGAATCATCAATATCAATAAAATTCAGGAGTCTTTTTTTTTGGGGGGGGGAACACCCAGTCAGTAGACATCAAATGATCACCAGGGCTAACTAACCAAGATGGTCCTACTGGGGCCAGCAAGGAGACCAGGGAGGAATTTAAATGTGTGGTTCCAAGAAAGGGTTTCTTCATAGAAGAGGAAAGGGAAAAGGGAATAGAGGATCAGGCTAATTCAAATTGAAGGCCAGGCGGAATAGCTCTGTCTTACAGGCCCTGCGGAGGGAGATCAAGTCCTGCAGAAAACTGTAGTTTAAAATCGACATGCCAACCAGAGGGCATGTTGAGTGGGTGGCCAGAGCACAAGGTACATCAAAGCAGCAATGCTTGAAAAAACATTGCACTTTAATAAGACTGAAAGGCGGGGTCCCACTTCAAAGGCAGTTGAGTGCTATTAAGCAAATGATGAAAACTTGGTAATTGTCAATTCAGCTGCCTCCAGACAGCAGGCCTGATGTAAGAGACCTTAGTGAAAAAGTTGTTGTAATCTGCGCTAATAGTAATTTGAACACTGAATACCTTGGAATTCATACAAATTGCTGACTAGGAATACGGGGCAAGGCATATATCTGCAATTAAGAGAGGCATATGCTGGAAGCAGGCCTGTCCATACATCATTGTTGATGGCTAGTTGCTACATTCTTGCAGTTAATTGTTTTTGCAATCGTAATAGTTGCCATTGGAAGCAGCTTGTTGTTGTTGTTATTAAATTATTCAAATTATTTACCCGCAGGTCTTAGGGTGGTTCACAACATAAAAGCATAATGCAAAATACAGAATACAGTGGTACCTCAGAATGCGAACGGGATCCATTCCAGAGCCCCGTTCGCATCCTGAACAGAACGTAAGATGTGACTGTGTGTGCGCAGGTCGCGTTTCGCCGCTTCTGCGCATGCGCGTGACGTGATTTTGACTGTCTGCACATGCGTGAGCGGTGAAACCCGGAAGTAACGCACTCCGTTACTTCCGGGTCGCAGTGGAGCGGAACCCGAAAATACTTATCCTGAAGCGTATTGATCCCGAGGTATGACTGTACATAAGATAAACAAAAACAAGAACCCTCAATAATCCCCCACTCCACAACACATTTTAAAAGGGCATTAGATGTCAATTAGCCAAAGGTTAGGGAAAGGGAACCCTGACCATTAAGTCCAGTCGCGGATGACTCTGGGGTTGTGGAGCTCATCTCACATTACTGGCTGAGGGAGCTGACGTTTGTCCGCAGACAGCTTCCGGGTCATGTGGCCAGCATGACTAAGCCGCTTCTGGTGAACCAGAGCAGTGCACGGAAACGCCATTTACCTTCCCGCCGGAGTGGTACCTATTTATCTACTTGCACTTTGACATGGTTCCAAACTGCTAGGTTGGTAGGAGCAGGGACTGAGCAACAGTCGAACCCCCGACCTTCTGATCGACAAGACCTAGGCTCTGTGGCTTAGATCACAGCGCCAGCTGCGTCCACAATCAGCCAAAGACATGGTTAAAGAGGAACATTTTTGCCTGGCGCCTAAAGATGTATAATGAAGGCATTAGGCGAACCTCCCTGGGGAGATATTCCACAGACAGGGAGCCACTGTGGAGAAGACCCATTCTCATGTTGCTACGCTATGGACCCCTCATGGAGGAGGCAAACAAAGAAGGACCTCAGAAGATGATATGATGGTCTGGGTAGGTTCACATGGAGAGAAGCAGTCCTTGAGGTATTGCGATCCTAACTTCTTTATGGCTTTATAGGTCAAAACCAGTTCTTTGAATTGGGCCCGGAAACTAATTGGTAGCCAGTGCAGTGTATGAACAACAGCACTGTGAATAAGTGGAGACGGGCATCAATATGTTAACTAAGAAAATTAATCAGCAAAAACTGAGTAAACAAAAGTCATGCAGAAGATTGTCTTCTACCTGCCTTTGCTGGATTCATGTATTTGATGTACTTTCGAATGCTACAAATGGACATGGTAGATTCCTATGTGTACACATTCTGTGTAATTCTTTCCCATCAAAATTAATGTGGAAATACGTTTATTAGTCATAAATGTCATTTAAATACTGTATAATGTCAAATGCACAGAAGCAAGTCAATGCAAGCATCTGCAATCATTTTATAAAAATCAGATTAACAACCATCTAATTTCGGGAATGGTCCCAATAAATGGCTGCTCAACCTTTAAATCGTAGAGAAAACTAAGACTAAAGTAAAGCCACTCAATAGTTGGGCCATGTTTTGAGACAGAGGAGAGTAGAATTCGGACACTTATAATTCAATATCTAATAAATGTCGTGACCCACAACTACATTCTGCAGAGCAAATGCAGCAACAATGAACGTAGTTTCTGTAGATAAAACAAAAATGCCACTTTGAACGTTCCACAAGGGAAGTTGCAATAAATGTATATAGGGTATATGGTGAATGAATGCATAACAACTGAACACTTACTGTGCTAAAAATAGATGGTGCCACATCTTGTGATCACAAACCCTCCAAGTGTCCCTATTTTCCAGGGACAGCCCCAGATTTACAGAAGCTGTCCTGGTTTCCAATTTGATCCCAGAATGTCCCACTTTTCCTTAGGACATCCCTATTTTAATTGGAGAAATGTGGGAGGGTATGGAGTTATGCCACCCACGAGCCAATGAGATAAATAACTCTACAACCTTTAGAAGACATCTGAAGGCAGCCCTGTATAGGGAAGGTTTTTTTTTAATGTTTAGTGTTTCATTATGTTTTTATATATGTTGGGAGCCACTCAGAGTGGCTGGAGCAACCCAATCAGATGGTTGGGGAGGCTCAGCCAGATGGGCAGGGTATAAATTATTATTATTATTATTATTGACGTTCCTGGTTTTATCAGAGAAATGTTGGAGGGTGTGTTTATGCAGGGTGGGGCTTACATTGGCACCCCAATATTTAATTCTAGTTGGCATCCCTGTGGCCTGGAAATGCTCTTATATAATGGCAAGTCCCTGATTCATCAAAACAAGATTGCTAGTGCAATCATTTCCTCCACCATTTCCTCTTCCAGGATTTCCTCGTTCTCACAGCCAACTAGCTTTGATGTGGTCTGCACTAAAGACCAAGCAGCTGGCGAGTTCAACAATTTCAGCAGAATCCTGTTTAGCCAGTGGGGCATTTGCATGAATCTTGCGTTGCCACCCTCATGGCAACCCTCAGTGTAGATGGAACTGGAAGCACCAAGTGTTCCTCCTCATTATTCCCAGAACCTTCCATCAGCAATTATTTGCCAGCAATGTTTGTCCTTCCCACCTACATGTCATGCTGGAGAACAAGGGTGGCAAATGTCTGTATTTTGGGGAGCGGCTCTGAACTGAAATTCAAAATGCCAGCATGAGGAAGAAGAAAATTCAGAACTGGGAAATTTATATGGACTTTTGTTGCTATGCTGTTTCTCGATACACATTCTTTTATTGCTGCTTGGTTTATTATTTTATGTGTGCTTTATTGGGCTCCTTCGGGGGAAAGGATGGGATGGAATTTGAATTAAGAATTGCAGCAGTAATAATTCCGAGCTGCCAGCTACTCATGCCTGGCACATTGTGCTGGTTTACAAGAGATGGGTGAAATAACTTAAGTCCAGTGCTAGAGGACAACTTTGATTTAGGACAAGATTGGCTTGGACCACAAGGTCTTGTGCCATTCCGTAGTGTCATCTGACCTTCTGTATGTGTTTAGTCTTAGGGCAGAAGGTCAGGTGAATGCACAGAAGTCAGGCGTGGGTCCAGCTGGTTGAGCTGACCCCCCTGCACATTTTTATTCTTCCTGGCATGTCTACCAGCTCCACCTGGTATGCAGATTGAGATCCTACCTGCCCACAGACTGTCTCGCCAGAGTGGTGCATGCTCTAGTTATCTCCCGCTTGCACAACTGCAATGTGCTCTACGTGGGGCTACCTTTGAAAGTGACCCAGAAACTACAACTAATCCAGAATGCGGCAGCTAGACTGGTGACTGGGAGCGGCCGCTGGGACCATAAAACACTGGTCCTGAAAGACTTTCATTGGCTCCCAGTACATTTCTGAGCACAATTCAAAGTGTTGGTGTTAACCTTTAAAGTCCTAAACGGCCTCAGCCCAGAATACCTGAAGGAACGTCTCTACCTCCATCGTTCAGCCCGGACAATGAGGTCCAGCTCTGAGGGCCTTCTGGTGATTCCCTCACTGCGAGGAGTGAGGTTACAGGGAACCAGACAGAGGGCCTTTTCGGTAGTGGTGCTCACCCTGTGGAACACCCTCCCATCAGATGTCAAGGAAATAAACAACTACTTGACTTTTAGAAAACACCTGAAGGCAGCCCTGTTTAGGGAAGTTTTTGATGTTTGATGTTTTATTGTGTTTCAGTCTTATTGTGTTTTCAATATTCTATTGGGAGCCACCCAGAGTGGCTGGGGAAACCCAGCTAGATGGGTGGGGCATTAATAATAATAATAATAATAATAATAATAATAATAATAGTAATACCATATAATATCTGAAAGGCCTCCAAATTTATCATAAATAAATTAACCAAAAAATAATAATACCCTAGTGAGGTTCACATATTGTGTTACTAAAAGCAATTTAATTAACTATAGCACACAGCATGCTTGTACAATAAAGCGACTGCACTTAAAGAAACATTTAAATTGTGGGTCATATGTATGAAGCAAGGGTGAAGAGAAAGAAAGATCTAAACCACCCAAATAGACTTCTATACGGTTGGAGGATGGATGGCGGCTAATGGATTGAGATTGAATCCTGACAAGACAGAAGTACAGTTTTTGGGGGACAGGGGGCAGGCTGGTGTGGAGGACTCCCTGGTCCTGAATAGGGTAACTGTGCCCCTGAAGGACCAGGTGCGCAGCCTGGGAGTCATTTTGGACTCACAGCTGTCCATGGAGGCGCAGGTCAATTCTGTATCCAGGGCAGCTGTCTACCAACTCCACTTGGTACGCAGGCTGAGACCCTACCTGCCCGCAGACTGTCTCGCCAGAGTGGTGCATGCTCTAGTTATCTCCCGCTTGGACTACTGCAATGCGCTCTACGTGGGGCTACCTTTGAAGGTGACTCGGAAACTACAACTAATCCAGAATGCGGCAGCTAGACTGGTGACTGGGGGTGGCCGCCGAGACCACATAACACCGGTCTTGAAAGACCTACATTGGCTCCCAGTACGTTTCCGAGCACAATTCAAAGTGCTGGTGTTGACCTTTAAAGCCCTAAACGGCCTCGGCCCAGTATACCTGAAGGAGCGTCTCCACCCCCATTGTTCTGCCCGGACGCTGAGGTCCAGCGCCGAGGGCCTTCTGGCGGTTCCTTCATTGCGAGAAGCAAAGCTACAGGGAACCAGGCAGAGGGCCTTCTCGGTCGTGGCGCCTGCCCTGTGGAACGCCCTCCCATCAGATGTCAAAGCGATAAATAACTACCTGACATTCAGAAGACATCTTAAGGCAGCCCTGTTCAGGGAAGTTTTTAATCTGTGATATTTTAGTGTATTTTTGGTTTTTATGGAAGCCGCCCAGAGTGGCTGGAGAAACCCAGCCAGATGGGCGGGGTACAAATAATAAATTCTTCTTCTTCTTCTTCTTCTTCTTCTTCTTCTTCTTCTTCTTCTTCTTCTTCTATACAACCAAATTAGACTCAGAGACCTTAGTGCATTTTTCCAAAAGGAATTAAAAGCACATCTAAGTAATACAGTAGCCTGCCAGGCTTTCCTCGGGAAGTCTATTCCATAGTCAGTGTCATCACTGAGAAAAGTTGTTAGCCAGTGAAAATATTGAAAAGGGGAGTCTCTGCAATTAGGGCAGTGCACGAGAGGAGTTTGGAATATTCAAGAAATTTGGTTGGGAAAAGCCCAGTTCCTAATTAGTTCCATTGCACCCTGACTCATTTCAGCTATTCATTGATACCAGGCTACAGATGAGCAGTTTTGGTTTCTCTCAATTTTCCCAATTAGTTCTCCACAATCTTATATCAGGAAGTCATATTGAAACTCAGTCAGCATCTTCCAGCAAATCTCTCCCAATGTATGCAGTTTTGCCTAATATATTTATCATTTATTTCTAAACCGCTTTACTATTCCAATGCTTAATAACCAATGCTCAGCTTGTACTATATAAAAACAATATATACACATTTTTGCCAAATATTTTCCTTGAATATAATGCATTTTTTTTATGTTGAATAATATTTTATGCCCACTTTGCTGCAGTATATGCATTTTTGTACACATTGCTTGGCCACAGAACTGCATGGCAAAATTCAGAAAAGTGTGAATTTCGAAGGATGTCTGGGTTTCAGTTCTCATATTGTTTTGGAAAGAGCAAATTAGGGAGCTTTGCTTTCAAGTGAACTGAACCAAATTCCTCCCCTGTCCCTACATCTGACATCATAACTACACAGCGTATGCACATTAATGATTAAATCCAATTATCCCTGCATGGTGGACAAATATTTTCATGCCCATTTAAAGGGAAATGGACCAAAGAGTAGCAGATGATAATAGCTGTGTGATCCATATTTGAATCAACCTAGCTTGGGGCTATTCCAGCCTTTCCTTAAGCTTTTTTGTATTTATTCGGCTAGTCAAACTCTTTGCTGCCTCTTCCCTTTGTACTTCTATGCTTTTAGATGCTTTGAGTTCCCTCTAGTGGAAGAAAAAATGGGATAAAGGTATCTAGAACAAATAAGCACACAACCAGCGGGTATTTAAACAGTGCTTTCAGGTATAAGCATCACCACAATTTGAACCAATTTCTTGTTGCTCTCTCCTGATTGACTCCAGCAAACAATATGCTATCTTCTTTCCTACACCGGTTACAGTGCAAACTTCTTTATGTGTCTTCTCCGCAGAAGTTTGTTTCACTGAGTACACTGCAGCTTCTCTCCGGTAAATATTAATGGGATTGCAGCCTCAAACTGAAAAAGTCAGCTGTGTGAATTTCCTTTCCCCATTGATCACAACTCAATGATATTTTCATTTATGAGCTTTATGATGTTCTTTTGCAGCGCATTTTCAGAACCTTTTTTTAATAGCTGTGTAGATCTAGCCTGTGTAGATCTAGCCTAGACCTAGTCATGCTGGCCACATGACCCAGAAGCTGTACGCCGGCTCCCTCGGCCAATAAAGCGAGATGAGCACCACAACCCCAGAGTCGGCCACGACTGGACCTAATGGTCAGGGGTCCCTTTATCTTTACCTTTTTTAGCCTTAGTATCCTTTAGCTGGGGTACTATTAGCATTAATTTTTACATACAAAATCGCCTCTCACCCCCGCAACAGTCACTCTAAGAGACTGATAATGGGCTGTGTGTCTGCACACTCCATCCACACCCCTCCCTTTGTGCACCTGGCTTCAGCACTTACGTTATACAGTCACAGAATCATAGAGTTGCAGTGTTGAAAGGGTCATTTAGTCCAATACAGGAATCTTTTACCCAACATGGGGCCCCAACCCACCAGTGATGTAGCGTGGGTTGCTGGAGCCCAGGTCGTGGAGGGCCATGCCGGCGGGCAGGCGGGCTGGCTTGCTTCCTTGCCGCAGTTCTGGCCTCACTGAGGGAGCCTGTCATGGGGGCACCTGATTACCCCCTCTGAATTCTGTGCCCAGGGCCATGGCCCTCCTGCCACCCACTATGCCTCTGAAACGCATGACTCTTATTAAGAGTCTCATGCTCTACCAACTGAGCAATCAGCCAGTTGTGAGCTATTAAGCCATATTTGCCTGTAATGTCCAAACTAATAAACTTGGAGGCAAAACCAGAAATGCTTGTGCTGACAGAGCAATCTGCTATGTGCCACGTTGAATTCCTCTGTGTGGTTCAGCAAACCACAGAACTGTTCTATTATGGTGCATGAGTGAAGCGAGCACAGGTCGCAATGTTCCCTCTTGGTCTAATAAATTATGATTCATTAGTCCGATATTGCTGCATTTGAACTGGGCCACAATTGCTTAGTCAAGGTCAAAATACACTGAGTGACCCTGGGCGATTTGCCACCTCCCACATTAGCCTGTCTCACAGGCTTTATTGTGAGGGTGAAATTGAAGAGGGGCCTTGAGCACCCTGAAGAAAGGGAAGGGGAGAAAAATCTGTATAGTAACAGTAGCCACCCTGTGAATTTGGTAGCCAAGCAGATGTTTGAACATACATTTCTGAAACTCAAACATATTCAGATACTGTACAAAGGTAAAGGGACCCCTGACCGTTAGGTCCAGTCGTGACTGACTCTGGGGTTGCAGTGCTCATCTCACTTTATTGGCCGAGGGAGCCTGCGTACAGCTTCAAGGTCATGTGGCCAGCATGACTAAGCCGCTTCTGGTGGACCAGAGCAGCACACAGAAACGCCGTTTACCTTCCCGCCGGAGCGGTACCTATTGATCTACTTGCACTTTGACGTGCTTTCGAACAGCTACGTTGGCAGGAGCAGGGACTGAGCAACAGGAGCTCACACCGTCACAGGGATTCGAACCGCTGACCTTCTGATCGGCAAGTCCTAGGCTCTGTGGTTTAACCCACAGCACCACCCGCATCCCTCATTCAGATACTGTACACCCTGGCAATGTATTTTACATGTACTTGGGATAATTGTAGATGGGCTTAATTTGCAGATGGGTTGTTGTTTTTTTATTTATCAAATTCCCTATGGAAAGGGTAAATCCAGATTAAAATCCAGATACAGCTATTTTGGTGTGTACATGAGGATCACCATTTGCACAATAAACATCTATCTGAAAGCATGCCCTATCTTGAGTCCCTCTCTTGATATTTGCACAGGTATCCTGCTAATTTCAGTAGGAAATCTTCTATGATTTGGTGGCAGCAATTCAAAAATGTTCTCCATACAAAACAGATAGAATGTGAGTAACACTAGCTGAAGATTGTCTTAAGCACTTCAAAGAATATTAGTCATAATAATCATTCCTTTATTTCTTTTTATAGAATACAGTATAGAACTCTTTGTGGGAGGACTCAAAAATAAAAAAGGATTCTTTTCATTTCCTACTATGTAATATATAAAATCTAGCATCTTAATCCCTTGCAAAATATGTTCCAGTAATTTAAGTAACAACACATTAGCATTTATATAGCTCTTCTGGGTGTTCAGAGCACATACATTATTGTGTAAAAACAATAGCAACCATGTAAAGTTGATTATTATTGTTATCCCCTGACCGCAAGTGGGCTGGGTGGGTGTTAGGCTAAGAGAGAATGGTCTGCTACGGTCGTGTAATGAGTTTGAAGCAGAGGTAAGATCTGAAGCCAAGAGTTCCTGATGGGTAGCTTACACTCAAAGCCACTAAAATACACCACCATTATTTGTAACACCTGTCACTGCTTGAATCTCCATTTCTCCCCCCTTTGCTCCACGGTTTTATAGAACTTCAGCTGTCCTAACCTCAGGATAGGGTAGGAGGCATTATTGCCCTACCTGAACATACCTGGATTGGAGGGGTTGTAATCTAAACCCAAGGAAGATTCCTTTGGCGATGAGGAGAAACTTGCAGGTTGTCCGGCTGATGTAAGAAAAGAAAAAATGCAGCACCAGTAACAGTTCTATAGCTGCTGCTCAGATTCTATTCCAGTGCTGTGTTCCTTTCCGATGTTATGGGAGATATGAAGTTAGGAGAAGAAGGTGGAGGCTGCTTTGAAGATAAATGCCTAATCCAGAAAGACAGGAAAGGGGAAGGGACGTGGATTCAAAGAGACAGGCTTCTCTTGTTCCCCAAGGCTGATTTTTAGAGTTGTTTCTTTTGGCGGGGTGGGGGTAACAACTGAAGAACAGAGAGAAGCTGCTAAGGAGAAGGCACTATGCAATTTCCTCGCAACCAGCTGTCTAGGTTTCTGTTTAAGCTAAGAAAGGACAACCCCCTGGCAAGATCTCTGGCTCTGAACATATAATTTAGATTTCTCCATGTATATTTGCCGCTTCTTCCTGTGGCTACTGTAGAAGAAACTTAATACGTGGCAAAAGTGTAGAGAGTTGCTGTTGTTGTTTAGTTGTTTAGTCGTGTCTGACTCTTCGTGACCCCATGGACCAGAGCACGCCAGGCACTCCTGTCTTCCACTGCCTCCTGCAGTTTGGTCAAACACGTTCTGGTAGCTTCGAGAACACTATCCAACCATCTCGTCCTCTGTCGTCCCCTTCTCCTTGTGCCCTCCATCTTTCCCAACATCAGGGTCTTTTCCAGGGAGTCTTCTCTTCTCATGAGGTGGCCAAAGTATTGGAGTCTCAGCTTCAGGATCTGATCTTCCAGTGAGCACTCAGGGCTGATTTCCTTGAAATGGAGAGGTTTGATCTTCTTGCAGTCCATGGGACTCTCAAGAGTCTCCTCCAGCACCATAATTCAAAAGCATCAATTCTTCGGCGATCAGCCTTCTTTATGGTCCAGTTTCAGCGATCAGCCGAGATGGCCAATTTTAAGGCTTTTTGCAGGAAGGGGGGGGGGTGGCTCTAGGAAAGGGATGTGCTATGTGTCCCCTTCCCAATATTCTCTGCTACAAATTTGAGGATCAGGATTTTACAGTTGTGGGACGCTGCTGTAGCCCCAGCCACATGTTCAGTCATGCAAAGTTGGTGCTACTTAGGCACATACTGTCTCGAGTCAGCTTTAGGCTTCTGTTGTTCTGTGGGTGTGACAAGTCTCCAGCTGGCTACAGTTGACGCTGGATATGTGGTTAGCATGTCTTTCATAGGGATAGGGGATAATATTTATTTAGTTCACACTTAACAGTCATCTGACCTAATTCATGCATTCTGAAGCAATAGGCAAACCGAAAAACAACCACTCTTTGACATTTGCACCTCTCTGAATATTGCAGAGAATGTACATAGCCAATTAATGTCTGCAAAAAATGCATGTACAGTGGTACCTGGGGTTACATACGCTTCAGGTTACAGACTCTGCTAACCCAGAAATAGTATCTCGGGTTAGGAACTTTGCTTCAGGATGAGAACAGAAAACGGGCAGCGGCAGCAGTGGGAAGCCCCATTAGCTAAAGTGGTGCTTCAGGTTAAGAACAGTTTCAGGTTAAGAACGGACCTCCGGAACGAATTAAGTACTTAACCAGAGGTACCACTGTACTAGGATAAAGTGTGCACATAACGGAAATAGCACACAGAAGTGCGTCGAAGGAGCGAAAATTGCTTCGTGACAATCTGTGTACTAGGCTAAAATCACATGCAATAATGTATATGTTCAGATAAATGTGTCCTGAAGTGCTGTTGAATTTTCGTGAGGATGTGTTAATTGATCAAGCAATCATTCTTCAGTGCGCCCTCCAAACTAGCGAAATTTATAATCTGGAAAAATATATCAATGTTGCAAATCTATGTACGTCTACTCAGAAGTGAGTCCCACTGAGTTCAGTGATGCTTAGTCCTAGGTGAGTGGATAAAGGATTGCAACCTGTAGGAACCATGCGACCAACAAACCTCCAATGTCAATTCTGTACAGAGATGTAATACCAATTTAGTTGTATTTCTGGCAGTGTGCTTCTGTTCACCATGGGTCTAATCTTACAGTCAAGATGCAGCTGTGTCTGTTATGGACTGTACTTCTTCTTACTACAGGGGATTGTTAGTATTGTACATACTGTACTGATACATTTAAAAATTTCATTCCCTCCCTCCCAGGGAAGCCAGAAATTGTGCCGTGCCACAATAGATGATACATCCAGTCACTCTGGTAATCTTGCATTAAACCTCTTTAAAATACCACATAATACGTTCAGTTTTAATCTCCTTTCCTACAGAAAGGAAAATCTGCTAGATCTGTACCTTGACTCCTTTTAAGAAAAGTTAACTTTTAAATAAAAAGGTCAATGTGAAACTGATAAGTTTATTTCTGTTTAGTTTGATTTTGCCACCTATGTCAACATTAAAGAACACAGTTGATCTTCGCCAGGGCTTTATTTTTTTCCAGCCAGAACTCACTGGAACTAAGTTCCGGCACTTCTCAAGTAGGCGCCATTGCCATTAAAAGAGAAGAAGGGAGGCGTTCATGGTGAGTTCTGCCACCTTTTCCTAGAAAAACAACATTTTTGCCCAAAACAGATATGACAGGTTCCTATCCAAAGGGAGTTAAGAATCTAAAACAGATCAAAAATAGACACGAGTAAACAACAGAGGAAGGGGTTGTTCAGCCACATAAGCCAGGGTTCAGCAAAGTTTTTGAGGCATGGGTCGGTTCGCGATCCTGCAGACGCCGTAGTAGGCCAGAGTGTGCATGCACACGCAAACGCCATATCCGGTGCTCCTTCCGGAGCAGAGGAAGCGTGCGCAGCTTCCCATTGGCTGCAAGAGCTTCCTGCAGCCAATGGGAAGCTGCCCAGCGTCGTGGAAGGCGGTCCCTGCTCAACTCCATGCGGGTTTAGCATGGTGCACAGGAGCCAACCCGAGCGGGCGGTGGGGGTCCATGGACCAGTTAAATGACCCCCATTGGCCACTTCCGGCCCATGGGCCTTAGGTTGCCTATGCCTGGTATAAGCTCTGTAAAAGTAGCTCTCCAATTCTGGTCTTAGCATGGTGCAACTGAAGTGTTTCTGTGTGTCATTATGGCGTAATACTCCTACTGAACCATTGAAAAGATAATAGTATTTGCTGGATGCCCTGCTATGCTACCCAAGGCCGTGACGGTCACCACAAACCTTCAGGGTGGCTTAAGGGGTATGATTAAGTGCAACATCACAGGTATGCCTAAATGATGAAAAATGACCTCTGGTGATTTAGCCAGTGTTGCTAAATAAATGTGAAAGGCCTTAATGTGGAAGGCCTTTTCCTGGTTTATGGATTTGGCAATACTGAACAGTGATGACTCTTTACTTGCCTCCCAAGGTCTAGTTTACTTGCTCCCGGTGTCTAGATTTAGAATGTAAAAATCTCCAGTTGCTTGCCTTTTGCGAAAGAATTATGTGTTTTTTTCCCAGTATTAAAAGGGGAAAAAAGGAAATACTATTATTTTGTTGCAATTTCCTTCTATTTAGGTGAGATAAGGTTGACATGCTTCTTTCTAATGTACTAGGTTAACTCTAATAAAATATGTGTTTAGTCATCTCTTCTTTAGAGGAAGGAAGGCCATTTGGGAATATCAGAAAACGGGTGTAGCCAACCATTTTAATTAGGTGCCACTGTGATTACTACTTAGCTATGAGGCAATGGTGTAATTATACCTGCTTGTTACTCTGTGCTCTTTTTCCGGGATGTTTTGAAGTATTAAAATCATTATTGTGTTGCAGTGAAGACAATACTTTCAGCAGTGAAGCATTTGACATCAGCTGATCTGCGCTGCGATGCCTGCTATTACACATCAGCCAAGAACTTCAAAGATAAAGTTGCTTGCCTCTGTGGGGATATGACGCCATAGTTGAAATGGGTCCATTTTATCTAGTCCACTGTTACAGGATCACTTTCAGATCTGGGGGCCTGAGATGCGGACAAGGCACTTGGGTCCATCCCATTTTGCCGTGTGAGGTGAAATGGAAAGTGCTGCTTTGCCCTACCACTGTGATCCATGCGACGGTCACCTCCAGGCTTGACTACTGTAATTCGCTCTATGCGGGGCTGCCCTTGAAGCTGTCCCAGAAACTCCAGCGGGTGCAGAATGCTGCAGCGAGGCTCTTCACGGGGTCTCTGCCACGGGAGCATATTCACCCAGTGCTTTTCCAGCTGCACTGGCTCCCGGTGGAGTACAGGGTCAGATTTAAGGTGCTGCTTTTGACCTTTAAAGCCCTTCACGGCCTAGGAGCCTCGTACCTACGGGACCGCCTCTCCCGGTATGCCCCACGGAGAGCCTCAAGGTCCATAAATAGCAACACCCTAGTGGTCCCGGGCCCTAAGGAAGTTAGATTAGCTTCAACCAGAGCCAGGGCCTTTTCAACACTGGCTCCGGCCTAGTGGAATGCTCTGCTTCATGAGACCAGGGCCCTGCAGGATCTGATTTCTTTCCGCAGGGCCTGTAAGACAGAGTTGTTCCGCCTGGCCTTTGGCTTGGAGCCAATTTGATTCCCTCCCCCTCTTTCTTTTTTATTTTTCCTTTCTCCTCCTGTGATGAGGCTGCATTTTAATATTTTAATGTATCAATATTTTAATGTTGTATTTTAATCTTGTTTTTAAGTTGTACTCCTTCAACTTGTTTTTATTATTGCTTGTTAGCCGCCCTGAGCCCGGCCTTGGCTAGGGAGGGCGGGGTATAAATAAAAATTATTATTATTATTACCACTGTTCCCGCCACCACATATCGTCTCCTGCCACCTCCACTTACCCCGCCACATTTACCGCTGGCAGAGTAGCGCCGTTGCCATTGGTGGCAATTTGAGGCAAGACTGCACTGATTTGGGGTGAGAACTCACCCCAGATTTCAGGTCTCATGCACTCCGCTAGATCTCACCCAAAATGGATGTGATCTTGCTGAGGTGGAGGTGGGGGGCAGGCAGCGTAAGCATTTACGTTCTTCCTGGGGCACTTCTGTCGCCTGAGGCAGCGGCCTCACCCTGTTTAATGTCTGGTCTGCCTCTGAATATCTGCATTGAGTGTGACATTTAGCTTAGAATCAGGCCTGCAAAAAAGTCTACAAGAGTTACTAATCCACCTGCCAGCAGATGTTTACGTTAGCCATTTGCAGCCTAAGAAAAAAAGAAAGTTCCAGCTCTGCTCTGCTGAGCCAAGTCAATTTGTGCCATAACTTGGGGGGGGGGGGTGTATGTGTGAAGTGGCTGCAATCTCCTCTCCCGAAGCCTGCACACACATGTGAACTTGGCCAGTATGTCACTTGTGCGTGACAAATGTGGTAATGTGAAGCTTGCTGTAAAATAATCAATGGACAACTGATACCATAGCTTTATTTCAGTTATGAAACATGGGAGTTGGAAAAATAGTTCCATAAAACAAGTTGTTAGCTGCCTTTGTTCTTTGCTGCCTGCAGAATTCAATTCCCAACACCGGACTTCCCCATTTCTGCTGTGGTTGAAGAGACTGATACAGGAGAGACATGTTTTGTTGCAGCTGGGGCTGTGAAAGGCATCCAGCTGGGGTGACACAGGCGTGCCATGGCATTTATTCTTTCTGCGCCCACACTACCCTAAAAATCTTCAGATAATAATAATAATAATAATAATAATAGTAATAATATCTTCAAGCTTCAGTTGAGATTGCTGCATTGCTGGGGGTTGGACTAGATGACCTTTGGGGGACCCTTCCAACTCTATAATGTTATGATTCTAGAAGTACAGAGTCTTGGCTAGCGCATGCAGCTACCTACACGATTCAAACAGGAGAAGGGGGGGGGGGGGAGGACCATAGAAAACATTCCCCCACCTTCCCCGGAAGCTGAGGGGGGCGTTGCCTAGCCGTGCCTTCTCTAGCAACCCACCGCTCTGTGGTCCTTAACCCCTTCCTTCACTACCTAGCCAAGACAGGCTTGGCTGCGGTTATTGTACGCCGCGCTCTCCAACGACGCACGCGCGGCCTCACGCCGCGCTTGTGACGCGCCGCGCCCCGCTCGGGGAGAACTCTTCTCTTGTGACGCTCCCCTGGCGAGGAGGCCGCTGAAGCGGGGCGCGGGCGGGGGGGGGGGCTGTGACGCGAAGAAACCTCCAGGGGGAGCCCGCGGCAAGGCCGCAGCGGGCCCTGGCTACCGGGAGCCCGCTGGGCCCGTTCCTTCTTTCTTCCTCTCTATCGCTCTCTCTCTCTCTCCCTCCCTCCGCCCCCACGTTCTCTGGCTTGCGTCACGCCCCGCCTGCGTCACCCGGACAAGATGGAGACCGCCGAGGAAGGTAACGGCCTGGAGCCTCGGGCGGCTTGTGTGAGGGGGGCGGGCGGGGGGGGGGCGAGCGGAGGGGCGGGGAGGAGCCCGGGCCGTCGGCCTGAGGGTCGCGGGTGGGGGTGGGAAAAAGCTTGGCCTGCGCTGGGGAGGCGTCCCGTGGGGGGTTCTGCGCGCCTCACCTGAGCTTCCCTCCCTTGGCCCGCCCGAGCGCCTCAGGTGCCGCTTCGGGGACGGTTGGCGTCGCGGGGGGGGCCTCTGTGTGTGTGTGTGTGTATGGTTGTGTGTGTGTGTGTGTGTGTATATATCTACACAAATCACACAGTGGCCGACAACAACACACCTCCACACGCGCATATATATATATATATATATATATTTGGTATGCGTGTGGAGGTGTGTTGTTGTCGGTCGCTGTGTGATTTGTGTGTGTCGGTGGTGTGCATGGCAATTGTGTGTGGTCGTGGTTGGCAAAACCTTACAACTGAACATCGGGGTGCCTCTGGTTGTGGGTTGTTGGGGTTTTTTTGGGGGGAGGGAGGCATGTTGTTGCTCTGTGGGGGGTGTGTGTGTGTGTGGGAACTTAGCACGCGAGGGGCGAGCAGATGCGGCACGGGGGTGTTTTGTGTGTGCTTATTGACAGCTGTGTGTTGTTGTTGTTGTTGTTGGAGGAGGGGGGGGATGAATGCTGGTTCGGGATTCTCAAAAAAGACCCAACAAACACCCCATCAGAAACGGAACGCTCTGTGTGTATGTGAGAGTGTGAAAGGTGGTTGTGATTGTTGGCATTTGTATGCCTACCTCCCCTCTGCAGATCTCGGGTCCTTTCACAGCGCAAAAACATAATATTAGAAACAACCAACAAACCAACCAACCACAAAATACATAAAAACAAGAACAAAAAAGACCCAATAAACACCCCATCAGAAACGGAACGCTCTGTGTGTGTGTGTGTGTGTAAGGTGGTTGTGATTGTTGACATTTGTATCCCCCCGCCCCCCCCCCCCCCGTCTGCCGATCTCGGGTCCCTTCACAGCGCAAAAACATAATATTAGAAACAACCAACCAACCAACCAACCACAAAATACATAAAAACAAGAACAAAAAAGACCCAATAAACACCCCATCAGAAACGGAACGCTCTGTGTGTGTGTGTGTGTTGTGTTGAAGTGTGTGTGTGTGTGGAAGGAAGGAAGGAAGGAAGGTGGTTGTGATTGTTGACATTTGTATATTCCCCCCCCCCCCCTGCAGATCTCGGGTCACTTCACAGCGCAAAAATATAATATTAAAAAAACAAACCAGCCACAAAATACATAAAACAAGAACAAATCAATACCTCCTTGTCCTGCATCCCCTCCTTGGTAGGGAGGGAAAGGCAATGTCCAATAGGGTTGGATTGAACTAGGTGTCAGTCCTCTGGGATAGCTCAGTCGGTAGATTTTGAGACTCTTAATCTCAGGGGCAAGTAAATCGCTGCATTGCAGGGGGTGGACTAGATGACCCTCATGGTCCCTTCCGACCCTCATGATCCCTTCTACAATTCCCTGATTCTATGACTGGGGTGATGTGTGTGAGCTGGCTACACTCCCCCCCCCTTCCCCCATGGTAGTGTGGATCTTAGGTAACCTTTCAGAGAGGTGAGGCTACAGTTGTAGGCAGCTGCAGTGAGCTTTGACAGCTGCTTGGTTTTTGTTTTCTTTTTCCGCTGCAAAGTAGGGCATGTTTTTTTTACAGTTCACCCTCCAAAAGCTGCTGGGTGGGACATGTTCCAAAATAGTAGGTGCATAGCTGTCAACTTTTCCCTTTTCTTGCGAGGAATCCTATTCGGAATAAGGGAATTTCCCTTAAAAAAAGGGAGAAGTTGACAGCTATGGGTAGGTGTGCTAAGCATTTTCTTGTAGGAAATGGTAACAGGGTCCTGTGGTCCCTTAGAAGACTAAATGGCATTAGGTTTTGTAAGTAGGAGCCTATTGCATCAGAAAGTTTGTGCCACAGTAATTCCTTTGCTGCTACAGCTATAGGCTTTTCGTAAACTTTTCTTCTTTCACTTCGTAATGGGAAATAAGAGGCATAACTCTGTGTTGAAAGCATGGCGTTATTTCCCATCTTCTGTTTCAAAATATGATTCGGAAAATGTAGTGGATTCACCTGGTGAGATGTTTGTTGCTTACTTTTAATAATGTTTGTACTCCTGGGTAAATTGTGCATCTTTGCATTGTTCAGCTTGTCATGATAGAAAAATGATAGTCTCACCATAAAACTTTTCTTTTTTCCTATTGATTTCTCTTCTCCCTTTCCTCCTGCTAAACTAGTTCTGAATTAAAAATGTCATATGCTATACCTGCTTATGTAAAAAGCTTAACAGTCACAAGGGTAATTGGAAGAGAAATGCTTATTTAGGTAAAAGTTAGACAAGCGGCACACGTCCTTAAAAAACAACTTTCTAATCCATATCCATGTCACCACCCAAAAGTGGTCAAGAAATTAAGACCATTTTATGGTGTCACAGAAACATGTTTTGCTCAGATGAGATTTCCTTTAATTGAAAAAAAAAGAGTACTGAAGTTGTATATGTTTTTAAATACAATTCATTCTGTGTAAAATACATCAACATTTGCTCATAAGCCAATTGAGTAGTTCCTGATTTAGAAGATATTAAATTGGATTGCTGGCAAGTGAACTTTTTGGGGACATGTATCCCCAGAACTTCTTAACTTGCTGTATCATTGCTTTGATAATTTATTCTTGATGTCTGATTTATTTTGGGCTTAGGAGGGGTTATGATTACCTTGAGGTTGATGTTAAGAAGAGACCGGAATGAAGCGTAAATGAACTGGTAGTGTTGGCACCTATGATGTTTAGGTTCCTAACCCCATTTGAAAATGTAAGCTGCTACAACAGCCCTCCAGGAGCCACAGTGCTAAAATTGGACACCCAAAAATCTTGATAGATAGGTCTGCTTTCCTTAAAGTTGTTGTCTGTTTAAAAATATTTTATTGTTTTTAAATTTATGTAACAACAATAATAAAAAAACACAGCATAAAGTCTTCTTAAAAAGCTTGAACACTGCAGTCTTCTGATGATTCTGCAAGTCTGTGCCAGGAGTTCATCCTAACATTGTAAAGATTGTAACCCAAATGAATCTGAGAGATTGTGTCCCAGTTATTGGTCATTATGACCTAACTTCATTTAATTGCTGAGGAGGGTAGAAGAAACTGCAAAGTTAGTGTTTAACATTGCAGCATAGTGAAGACAAGAATGGACAAAAAGGAGTGTGATGACTTGAAAATTTAGCTGAAGGCCTAATCTGCACTTTCACAGTGCCCCTGGACAAGTAGAAAGTCATGTATGCCGAACCCTTTCTTCAACAAGGTTTGGCCAGATTGTTTTCCTTGCTGTCTCACTAACTGAATGGGGCCCCACAGGATGAGACTCCAATATCACTCTTCTATAATATTAAAAACAGAGGCCTAACAAGCTGACTCGTATATAAAACCCAAATATGTAGATTTTGGGTCTCTGCAACTTGGTCTGGCAAATCACCACCTTGAAACATGTTCCACTGTTAAAAGAACTCAGTGTACACTTTACTGATAGACTCGACCTAGAGAGCTTGTCACTGGCCTTGGAGAATGAAGGAGATAAAATGGAACCTGATTTGCTCCATGTGCAGTGGAATTGTCCCTGTAATTATTGTGCGTCCTTGTGTTTGTAAGAATTCAAATTTTAATAATTTTCCATCTTAAATCTTATTTCTTAACTCTGCAGGAACATTGTGGCCTATAATAATTTTTAAGTTTAAGAGTTGCTGTATAGACTAGCAGTTATTTTGGACACATTTCAACCAGCTGTTACCAGGTTTGGAATAAGCCAGGATATTAAACCATTTTTTGTTTTAACATACTGGTTTGTTTCAGAGCTGGTAACCGTGCTTCCTCAGTTCAGATGGAATGGGACTATATGGTTAATCGAAACATTTATTGGTTTAACTGCAACTCAAGCAAAGCAGCTATTGGGGGTGGGGGGAAAGGCCCGTGCATATCTTGGCTTAGTAAACTGAGGCATGATAGTCCATTCTTAGCATATGTTAGCTACAATTGCTTCACTTCATGCCCCTTTCAAAACATTTTAAATGTATATTCAGTTGTATTTTCTGACTAGGATTACTAGGTTAGAATTGTTCTTGTGTATTGGAGCAATAATAGTTAAATAACTATTTTAACCTGTACGTTAACCCAGAGCCATAAAATTAACATTTCCCCCATTTAATGATTTCCTCATTTAAACTGTATTAATTTTTAATTTTAAAAACATTCAGTTAACCCCTCCCACCACAGTGTTAAAGGATGTATTAGAGCTGGGGTAGTTAATTGTTTTTGCCCACCTTCACATTTGTTTATCTCCCTGGAGGGGTTATATGCCACCCACTTTTTCACAAATCCTGTCTCATACATTCACATACTTGGGACATACAACTCTCTTCTTCAGTACAGATCAGCCAAAAAGTGGCTTATCATCCCATGTCTGGTGACTATGAGGTTGAGATTCTCATCCTCATTAGGGTGCTGTGTTTAAACCTTTCTGCCTACTTCATTTTTTTCATGTTCCCTACTGCTGCCAAAATTGGTGAGCTGTTAGGGTTCAGAAAAATTTGCCTGGGGAACTGTATTAGGTCTTGTGGTTTCCCACTCCTGTACTGAGGAGTAACATGGACCTTTATCAGAGAGCATTGTGAGATTTTCATGCTCCAAGAAACCTGTAAGATACCGCAAACACAAACCTTGTTTCAAAGAACAATTTGTTACTTCTGGAAAAGAGAGTGGTGACTGTTATACTCACTGCTTCTCCTAGATTCACAGTCCAGTATATTCTAACAGATGACAGAGACTGATTTCTCTTGTTTTGGATTCCATGTAGGACATTTGTAAATGTTTTATAGCTACTGTTGATGTTTTCACTACCAAATGGACATATTTTCTCCCCTTTCCCAAACATTTTTCAATTTCTTGCCAGGTAAGTTCTGAACCGTTGCTTCTAGTTTTTCAATTTCTTGCCAGGTAAGGCAGTGATAGTGATGTCTATCCCCATGCCACTCTCATGTAGATCTTTTCCATGCACATTATTTCATTTTTGTCACAGCTGTTAGGCTATTATAGAACTGTCACATCACTTTTTCCTACGGTTCTGCTGTGTTATACAAGCATCCAATGCATGGTCAAGAACTGAAAACACTTAAATAATTATAGGTTTTCTTGTCACCTATGAGGAAGAGCCAAGGAGATTTCATTTCTGTTTTAGGTTAGCTACAAATTGTGACACCTGAACCTGGACAAAGTTTGATTAATCTTAGTTATGGTTTTCTGAAACAAGCCAACTTCAAAGCATTGTTTGTGAAGCTGGCTCGTTTCAACAAACGGTAGCTAAGATTGCATTTAAGGTTTGAATATAATGCTAAACCGCAGTTATTGTGAAGCTGAAGTTTACGACCTTTAACATTTTGTGAGGAGCGTGTAAACCCAAGGCTCACTTTGGCTTGTCTACCCTAATGCTAAACCATGGCTTAAGTTAGCATTACAGTGGTACTTCGCAAGACGAATGCCTCGCAAGACGAAAAACGCGCAAGACGAAAGAGTTTTCCGTTTTTTGAGTCGTTCTTGCGAGTTCTTGCGAATTTGTTTCCTTTTTCTTAAAGCCGCTAAGCCGTTAATAGCCGCTAAGACGCTAAGCCGTCAATAGCCGCTAAGCCGCTAATAGCCGCTAAGCCGCTAATAGCCGTGCTGTACAAGACGAAAAAACCGCAAGACGAAGAGACTCGCGGAACGGATTAATTTCGTCTTGCGAGGCAGCACTGTACATATGAATGCAGCCTTGAAAATGGATATCGGGGCTGTATTCCATTGATGCCTGTTACAAATTAAACCCTGTTATTAGGGAAACTTGGATCTATACCAGTCTTTGCCAACATTGAGGAGACTGCTGTATTTGGGAGTATTTTAATATTCTTCCTGTGTTAGTGTTAGATTAATCAGGGCCATGGCTGAATAGTAGAACACTTTCTTTACATGCCAAAGATTCTAGGTTCAGTCCCTGGCATTTTCAGGTAGGGCTGGGAATGAGCCCTGCTGGAAAATGCTAGTGAGCAGCTGCTAGTCAGCATAGAATGCAAACAAGGTGGACCAGTGGTCTGACTCAGTAGAAGGCAGCTTCCTATGTTCTTGACTGAAGCCCCATGCAATGTGAGTTGCTGCAGTGTTTTTCAGATTACAGGAGAATGCCCAATGAAGCTTCTAGGCTTCAACATTGGACTGGTCAATATAAGAGCCAGGAGTAGAACTTGCTATTGTTACTTCCTTTGTGGCTTGTTAGTACATCCTGCATTTGAAGAGTACACTTGCAAAATTGCTTGTTTAAGAACATCTGCCAAAAAGTATTTTTAATGTTCTTGCTTTAAATATAGTATTTCACCTATTTTTGTTATCTTAAAATAATAGCAGTGCACCAATGTCAGATTCAAGGGATAAAAGCTGACACTTACTGATCTTCCTTTGGCACTTTTTTTTTTTACTATTTAGGAAAAGTTGATACACCAGGAAACTTAAAGAAGTATCTCATTATAATGGAAAGCATTTTTGTTAGTTTTATTCTGTATTTTATTTGTGTTTAACAGACATATGCAGGGTATGTCGATCTGAAGGAACTCCTGAGAAACCTCTCTATCATCCGTGTGTATGCACTGGCAGTATTAAATTCATTCATCAAGAATGGTAAGTTTTTTCCTCCAAAATATGTCAATGCCTATTCATATATGCTTACGGCATGAAATCGCTATGAACATTTTGGGAATCTGGCAGATAAATAATGCTCTGTGGTTCCCAATTGGTGGACCATGAACCCATAAGCATAGGTTTACATGTTAAGGAAGTATTGAGGTGTGGAGAAGAAAAACTGCATATATTATTTTTAATCCCTGTGTAATTAATGGGATTATACAAGAAGTATCTGAACCCCCTTTATAGAATTGCTGGATATTAAGGGTATATTGTTTTTTATTAGTAGGGTTAGATCTATGTATTAATAGTGTTTAGTATTTTAAATGCTTGCTCCTTTTTGTCATTTCTGTGGTTGTATCCATAGCTGTTTGTGTGAGACTTTAACTTTCCTCGTTGCTTCCCATGTGCCCTGAAAATCTGTTCTGAAGTGTTGGGGGACCCTCTGGTGCAGATTTAGGGGGGCTTTCAAGGTGCTACAGGGATGAGAAGAGGAAGGTGAAGGGCCAACTTCAATAGTAGAAGACATGTAATGCGGTGTTAGCTTCTGCCCTGTAAATTTACTTTGTATTCAATCCAAGGAGATATGTCAGTTTTTCCCTTGATGGCATAGCCCCTTAAATAATATAGGAAGCCTCTGTAGAGGGTCCCTTCACATTTGAGAACAGAGAAATGTGGAACAGAAGCCTGCTTCTAGAAAGGGGTTGCCGAAGAAAGCCTTGCACGTGTAGCACATGGTCCTTTGCCCTTTGCATTAGTCTTTTTTGATTTGAAAACTTACATACTACCTTTCTGCTCTAGTTGGCATTTAAGAATGCCTTTCATAACTGTAGCCAAGTAGCTGTATTTGCGGTTTCTGGAGAGCAGTGCTCTTGAACTGTATGCGTATGCTCTTCAAACATGTTCACTATCAACAAAACAAGAGTATTTAAAGAAAGGCATTATATCTGTTTTTCTATCCCTCTGAATTTGGATTATTAATGTTTTTCTTAAAAGTATATGTTACTGATTATTTTGCTGCATTTTCTTAATTTCTGACTCTCAAAAAATAACTTGTAGATTTTAAACTGTAGATACACTGTACTCATGTTTCTTTTTAATTGCAGCTTAGTTCAGTGGCTCAAACACAGCAGAAAAGAATACTGTGAATTATGTAAACATAGATTTGCTTTCACACCAAGTAAGTATATGGTGAGAGTTTGTGATGTGTTTAAACAAAGACTTTTCTTTATGGTGGTTTTAGGCTACAGAGTGTCTTCATGTGAATTTGCAGGTTCACCAGCAGTGTGCTTGTCTCCAGTAAACTAAATATTGTAGGCACTGCACTGTCCCTAAGCTGTGTATCTGAGATATGGCCAAGTCATTGTAACCCCTTCCGAAACAATGGTTTGGCTGGCTTGGTTGAAATCCGACAACAGCACTAGAAAATCCTTCATGTAAATAGCATCCCATATGATACCCCATTGTTTTCATTTTAAAATAACACCCATACTGCTAGTGAGCATTTTGGAGTTTATGGATGTGCCACCTGACACAGCAACACTTTCATAAGCAAGGCACATTGCAGATTGGATTTATCTAAATTGGTCTCTGTCATTATTTTGCTTTAAACCTATAATGATAGATGACCATGTAGTATTTTCAGTTCATTGTCATGGGAAATTTTGCAGGAATACTATGATGTTTCTCATAAAAACAATTCAGAGTGGTAGAAGTAAAATTGCAATCCTTTCCCTTCTTTCTTTTCTTAGTTTATTCCCCAGATATGCCTTCTCGGCTTCCAATCCAAGACATATGTGCTGGACTGGTTACAAGTATTGGCACAGCAATACGATACTGGTTTCACTATACACTTGTGGCCTTTGCATGGTTAGGAGTTGTACCTCTTACAGCATGTAAGTATCTCATTTTGTGGACGTATAATATGCATATGGCTGAGCAGTACAAGAGGGAGGGGAAACGTTTTATTGTCAGGGAGCTCTCAGAACCATGGTTAACAGTAAGCTAGTTAAGGGGGAAAATGTCAGAAGCTCCAACCTTCGTCATATCCGGTTCTTAATCACTGAATTTCAGGAAAAGCAGCTATGAATGCTGTGTGCATAATTCTTCAAAGGTGATTGGAAAACACAAATATCCCTAGTGCTTGCACAGAGAACAATGCTACACCTGGACCTTTTAAGCTGCCTTCTGAGGCACTTTGTGTAGGAGTTCACAGTAAGTTTGCTTTTCTTTTAGTTTAGCTATGTTGGTATTATAGATGCTGGCAGAATGGCAAGAGCTGGATTGCCTCTTGCCTGTGTTAAAATTCATGTAGACTGCAGTCTTAGATTTTAATTGGCAAAAAGATGGTGAAGGTTATTCTCTGGCTTGCATGTGCCTTTTAATCCTCACAGCTTTAAGAGTTTCTTCTCCTGTGGTCTGTTTGCCAGCATCTCTTAGAATCATAGAGTTGGAAGGGACCCCAATGGTCATCTAGTCCAACCTGATGTTTAGTCAGAATTTCCTTTCTTGTAACTTGAATCCATTAGTTCAAGTTCTACCCTCCAGAGTAGGAAAAACAAGCTTGCTCCATTTTCCATGTGACAGCCCTAGAGATATGTTTAGATGGGAATTATATCTGTTCTCAGACATACCCAACTCCCTCAACTGTTCCTCATAAGCCTTGGTTTCCAGATCCTTTATCTGACCACGTTCCAGCTTGTCAATATCCTTCTTAAAATGTGTTGCCCAGAACTGGACACAGTACTCCAGGTGTGGTATTTGCATATGTTCCCATGTTATACAAGAAATATCTGTAACAACTTTGTTATAGTTAAGAATAGTTTGGGTAATTGGATCGAATATGATTATGTTCCCTGCTTGGCAGGGGGTTGGACTCGATGGCCCTTGTGGTCTCTTCCAACTCTATGATTCTATGAATCACACATAGATGCAAATGCTCACAGATTCTAAAATATTCACTGCTTAAGAACCTGATACAAGAAAGTTTGGAGCTCCTGATGCCTTTCCCCTAAAAATTATCTTAATGTGCTATTTGAAATCAAGGTCTGAAGCAAATGGAACTTTTTCCAGACATAAGGGATGAGGGATTAGTTTGCAAGAACACACTCCTCTCCACCCCAAACCTGGTTTGAATTCCCTCATCTTACTAGGCTTGTTACTGAAGCATTGTTAGCCTGTTAAAATGAACTTTAGGATGCTCCTAACTCCCCCAAAGAACCCAGGTTTAATTGGCGGAAATTGCATTTATTGTCAATTTTTACTCCTTTAGGCCGTATCTACAAGTGCTTGTTTACTGGCTCTGTGAGCTCACTACTGACACTGCCATTAGATATGCTGTCAACGTAAGTATCAGCTAATACTATAGATATTTCTACACATTGTGTTCTAAACAGCTTGCTATTTTTCTCTTACAATGAAAGAGATAGGATAGAAAATTAAAGAATGAAGCATTATTATTATTTATTCCTCTTAATGGTCCGGTCTGTGTGTTTTAATATACTGTAAGTGAACAGAATTTAATAACTAGCCTGGGAATAGCGCTTCTGGGTAATTCAGTAATAGAGAAAGCGATCACTGTACAAAATAAATATTTCCCAGTTTTAGTATGAATAAAATATGTTTTTGTATATAGCCTCTGCTTTAGTCTATCTGTGTGAAAAGATACCACTTTTGTTTTGTGAAAATGTAAGTATTCACATGTAGGAACCCAGCCTAACTTGTCTTAAGATGAGACTGTCTGCTTCTCTGCCTGGCCAGGACAGCAGTTATTCAGGTTATGCTTGCAAAACACACTACATTATTATGTACATTTTAAAAGTATTGTTTATTTTAATTGTTTGAGAGCCCGTAGCAGAAAGGCAACCTTTTAATTAAAAATAAATAGTATATTGGAATGGAATAGAAAATTCATGCAAAAATTTATAATGTAGAAATAAAATGAGATGTATTTATTTATCAGTGTATTAAATAATTGAGCTTAATGCAAAAATATACAGGGAAGCTATCTATGGCCTGGTAATGATCCCCAGTGTTAATTCCTACAACTTCTCACCAGCTCAAAATCTCCAGGAGGTAATAAATAATAAAGTAAAAGAAAGTAAATGTCTTACACTACCTTATTTTAAATGCTTCATCAACAAAATAAAGGATCAGATTAGTATCATCAGGTGAATGAAGATGCTGGAGAAACTTCTAAGTAATAATTTTGTGCAGATAGCAAGCAACTTGAGATCAACATGACAGATTGAATAGATTTAAATTGAAATAACTAAAGGCTTGCACAGCGAGATTTCTACTGGAGATCTTGACTTGTTCTTTTGTTCAAAATCAGGTAAATTTGGTACCATTAAGGAGGTCTTACCTAAGTGTGGGTGACTGATTGCAGAGTGAGTCGACAATGATTTTGCATTTGGAACGTAACAGTTGTGATAATGGGTGTAAAGAATGTGTTGGTTGTCTCTTCAATAGAGAGAATTTACTGGCAGACTGTTTGCAAGGTTGTTTTGTGGTGACGTGCACACTCTGTGCATTTATCAGCCTTGTATGGTTACGTGAACAAATTGTCCACGGAGGAGCACCACAGTGGCTGGAACAAAATCAGCAGCAAGCCATCAATGGTGTTGGGCAACAGAATGAGGTAATATGTCCTTCAGTTTTTCGGTTGCAACTTTCAGCTTGAATTCCTCTCTATTGCACATTAGCTTTTTCTCTCCTCCCCGCCCCCCCAATATAGAATTGTCTAACACTAGGTAGATACAGATAGGTAGCCGTGTTGGTCTGCCATAGTCAAAACAAAATAAAAAAATTCCTTCCAGTAGCACCTTAAAGACCAACTAAGTTAGTTCTTGGTATGAGCTTTCGTGTGCATGCACACTTCTGTTCTGTTCTGTTCTGTTCTGGAGAAGTGTGCATGCACACGAAAGCTCATACCAAGAACTAACTTAGTTGGTCTTTAAGGTGCTACTGGAAGGAATTTTTTTATTTTGTTTTGACTAGGTAGATAAATACACATATCCTGTTGCATAATGCATTCTTCTGGCAGAAGCTTCATTGACTTGTGGATTGCACTTAGTACCAGCAACTTTCCTACTGCAGCGGTACCTCGGGTTACAAACTTAATTTGTTCCAGAGGTCCATTCTTAACCCAAAACCGTTCTTAACCTGAGGTGTGCTTTCGCTAATGGGGCCTCCCGCTGTGCCACCGCCGCATGATTTCCGTTCTCATCCTGGGGCAAAGTTCGCCACCCAAGGCAACTACTTGCGGGTTAGCGGAGTTTGTAACCCGAAGCGTTTGTAACCCGAGGTACCACTGTATAGTGTTTTGTTCTGTACTTTTATCAAATATCTTAAGAGTCTTTGAATGACTTCATTCAGATAGATCATTAAGCTGTGCAACACTGTGAAACTGACATAGCAGCTGTAATACCAGAAATATTTAGTGGGATACTTGCAACAGGAGATAATGTGCCTTATTTCTACAAGAAAGATCCTAGCTTAGGAAGCTGATATTACAGAGGTGTCTGTAGAAAGTTGTGTAGTATAGTCTCCATTGTTTTACTTCTAAATGTGCATATGTTACAAGTTCTGTTCCTTGTCCTGTTTTCACAGTAAGGATATGAGAGCAAAGAGGGAACACGTTAAACTCCTTGTTATAGCCTCAAAATCTGAGATCAACATCTAAAGTAGCATCTGGAAGCTAATCTAAAACATGGTTCTTCTCAATTATCACAGTGAAATGGGGTCCCTCCCCCTTCAGCCTGCATCATCTTTCTTTAAACATCCAGAATAATTTTCCTATTTGAGACTGTACCTGCCCAGTCTTGATCAGATTGAAGAAGCTGGCTTCCTCTGAATTTTTGAGAATAGATTTATTCCAATTGCTCCTCTTCACCTCTCAGTTTAAGATACTGTTCCCCAGGGAAGTCACTCAGGTACAGCTTGAGAAATGGACTTTATTTGCTGTAGCTAATGTCTCATACTGGTATGGATTTGTGTATATCAGGGAGACCAAGCTGCAGATGTTTCTGACAAGCAGAAGATACCACAATGTGTTGATATTTTAATAAGCATCTTGCTCTGGGGCAAGGCATCTTTACAGTCTTTACTAGATTCCTTGTAGCCATCTTTCTAGATAGGATAAAGTTGGACAAGAGGGAAATCATAATTTTTAATGGGCATTAATTTTCACTCCATGGCAGTAGAGACCTGCCACACACTTAACCATCTTTGTTTTATTTAACATTTTCAACAATTTTGATGCATATGAAGCTGACGCCTACATGCTTTATTAAAACATTTCTTTAAATTCTGAAGAGTTGTATCATTCTGGCCTTTTATTATTATTTTTTGCAAATCTATGATAAAAACAATTCAAGTGAATTTTCTTAACACTCAGATGTGTTGCTGACATTTCTAATGATGCAGGAACGCATCATAGTATAGCAGAACTCTTTAAGTTGTAGTTACAGATAGGTAGCTGTGTTGGTCTGCCATAGTCAAAAAAATTCCTTCCAGTAGCACCTTAAAGACCAACTAAGTCAGTTCTTGGTATGAGCTTTCGTGTGCATGCACACTTCTTCAGGTATCTGAAGAAGTGTGCATGCACACGAAAGCTCATACCAAGAACTGACTTAGTTGGTCTTTAAGGTGCTACTGGAAGGAATTTTCTTTAAGTTGTGTTATTTTCCCTTCTGTGCCAGGTTCAGGGTGTAGGAAATGGAGGTGCTGAAAATGCTGCACTTGACCAGCCTGCAGACCAGCCAGCTGAGAATGCAGTTGTAGGTGAAAATCCAGAAATCCAGGAAGAACAACCAGATGAAGAAGAGGAAGACAATGAAGATGAAGAAGATGTTGTAGTAGAAGATGCTGCAGATGCCAACAATGGAGGGCAAGGTATATTACTTAGTTTTTAACGACCTTATTTGTACCCTGTTCCAGGATAATAGGGTTGTGTTTTGGCTATTTGATTTCATGACTTGCTTCCTGGAAATTTTCATAAGAATTTGTAAAATCTGCCACACATCAGTAAAACACAAACTTGGCCTTAATGTCTTTTTATGAGAGCCTTTAAAAAATCAATCCATTGTAATTTGGTGAACTTCGTGGGAACAAGGCATCAGGTTTTCAGGGTGGTTTGTTATACTTAACCTACTACAAGTAACAAACTTAGCAACCATTTTATCTGAACATGCAGAATATATTTTATTTTATTGTTAGAACACTTGTGTGCCTTAAATTGGCCGTAAGAGAAGAAGGGGATAAATGGAAATTGCAGAGTTATGAGAAACTGAAAGATAAAGTGCGAGACTGGCTCCATTACTATCAGATAATGGAGGTTTATAAGTTAGATAGGAAAATCGGTTTTCAGGTGGAAAAATCAAAACTGGAGACAGAACTGTTAGAACCCAATGCTAAAATATTATCAAGAATGTATAACTTGCTGTTGAAATGGAATACCCAGGATGAAACGGTTAAATCAGCTATGGTCAAGTGGGCTCAAGATATAGGTCATAACATTATGTTTGCTGACTGGGAACAGTTGTGGACCACCGGCATGAAATTTACGGCATGTAATGCCTTAAGAGAGAATATTATGAAAATGATTTATAGGTGGTACATGACCCCAGTCAAGCTTGCAAAAATTTACCACTTGTCTGATAATAAATGTTGGAAATGTAAAGAAACTGAAGGTACATTCTTTCACCTTTGGTGGACGTGCCCAAGGATTAAGGCTTTCTGGGAGATGATCTATAATGAAATGAAAAAGGTATTTAAGTTTACCTTTTTGAAGAAACCAGAGGCCTTTCTCCTGGGCATGGTCGGCCAATTGGTGCCAAAGAAGGACAGAACATTCTTTATGTACGCCACAACAGCAGCAAGAATACTCATCGCAAAGTATTGGAAGACAGAAGATCTACCCACCGTTGAAGAATGGCAGATGAAAGTAATAGACTATATGGGACTGGCAGAAATGACTGGCAGAATCCGAGACCAGGGAAAAGAGACGGCGGAAGAAGAATGGAAGAAATTTAAGGACTACCTTAATAAAAATTGTAAAATTACTGAATGAAAGAACGATGTGGATTTGGAAATTAAGGGGTTTTCAGCTGTAATGATTAGGTATTAAGAAAAGGAAGATTTAAAAAGTAAATAGAGATAAGGGGAAGGATTTGCTGAACTGAACTAATTAGAGATTGGAGTACAGGAAGGGGAGGTACGAGGAGGTCGGGAAAGTAAGGTTTATGAACATAAAGGACTGAAATTATACTTGTTATTGTATGTGGTTTGTATGTTTTGTATGTATTTTTTCTTTTTACTTTTCCTCTGTTCTTTTTATTTTAGATAATTTTTTGAAAACTTTAATAAATATTTTATAAATAAATAAATAAATAAATAAATTGGCCGTAAGAGGCCTGTCCAGTTATTCAGTGTTACTATCCTGGTTGAGCTTTATCTATTTTAAAATTTAATTATCTATTTAGATGATATGAACTGGAATGCTTTGGAATGGGATCGAGCAGCAGAAGAGCTTACATGGGAGAGAGTGAGTAAGGACTATATATTTTGGAAGTGCTGTTTGCTTTGAGTCATTCAGACATGGCATGGCTTTAATAATGCCCATAATCTTGGAACCAGTTCAGGATGCTTTTCCGAACTTTGACCTTGGACAGATATATCTGAACCAGCACCCTCCACCGTGGCCTTTCCTCATAGCAGGAAACCATGGTTGTCGAATGCTAGGATGATGGCTCCTTTTTAACAAGGAAAGTTTTCTCTGGGGTGGATGTGATTGAAATGGGTGAAAAGGGGGTGTTTGAGAGGAGAAATATATAGTGTGAAAAAGCTGCTTGTGAAGACAAATTGGGAATTGGGAAGTGGTGAACAATGACAAAACTGGGTGTCCCCTTCCACCATGCTGCTTCTCTGATCCCAGTTACCTCTTGAAGTTACAAAAGAAGAAGAAAAAGAGGTTTCAGAGGTGGCATGGCATGCTTTGTCAGAGTAAAATTCATTTTTCTTGCGTAACTAGGCAACTGTGTTCCTAGTTCCTGTGTATCACTGCTTAATACAGTTTCTTAAGGCACATGGCAGTCCTTGGAGAATATAGAAAAAATATTGTCAAGGTTATTGTGAGAGAGATTTCTAAGCTGGCAATCATGAATGATTTCTGTTGGACATCTAGAAACTCATGTGAGCTTCTCTCTCTCTCTCTCTCTCTCTCTCTCTCTCTCTCTCTCTCTCACACACACACACACACACACACACACACAACATTTTATTCTGTTGCACTGCAAAGAACATAAAAGTAACACATTTCCTATATGTGCTAAATTCTTTGAACTTGGTCCACAGTTTTAAGCTAGTTATATATTTAGGGAATCCCCTAAGCACCAGCTGTTTGCCAGGTGTGTGCAGGTTCATGTAACATCTGGCGGGCGGATCTTAAAGCTTATTCTTATATGAGTTTGACTCATTCTTCTTATCTGTTCTTTGCCACAGTATTGCCTGGCAACAGATCCAGCCTGACATTGTCAAGTTTGAAAAGCTGCTGCCTAATTGTCCCAGTTGGATGAACTGGCTAGATAGCCATGTAGTGAGGAACGGATAAGGGCAGGGCTAAACAGACCATGCCAACCTGTTCTTCACTAAATCCTCTTTCCAAAAATGTGAAAAAGTGGAAGAGAGCCTAGGGGACTTTGTGGTTCTCTGCAACCTCTCCCAAGTATTGTAAAAAATGATGGGGGATAACAGATCCTTGATGCTTCAGACACTGCTGAATCTTGCGTGAATGTAGATGATTCTGGTTACTGACAGCAAAATCATCTCTTACTTCTAGATGCTTGGACTTGACGGATCCCTAGTTTTTTTGGTAAGTGAAGCTTTATTGCACTAAAACTCTGTGGTTGGATTGTGTCTCGCATCATCTGTTTGTCTTCTTGATCTATAATCTTCAGTATATTGTCTTACTATATCAGATACTTTCAGTTCATTTTATTACTGAATCAGAAGAAGTAATAGCACCTTTATTCCTGTGTGATTATGCTAGGCATTTTTGAAAAAAAAATGTGCTTTATATTGTGTCTCTGTGAAAATTTGAACCTGCAATATCCTTTGTCCTGTTAGGAGGAAAACTGATATTACTAATTTTTATTTGAGAAAAGCTTTAACATTTCAGTACCTACAAATTAGTGGCAAAATGGGGTGATTAATGAGAACACAAGATAAGAAATTTAAGTTACTTCTCAAATACTTTGATATTGCCATTTCTGAAATGTTCCCCTCTTTCTCTCTTAGGAACATGTATTCTGGGTGGTGTCATTAAACACACTGTTCATTCTTGTCTTTGGTAAGTAACTGCATTTACAGCTCTTTCAGGATAATTGCTGTGCATATGGGCCCAAATTGGAGTAGAGCTGGATTAGTTTTAAGCAACAGTTCTGTAATATTCTCAAGAGACGAAATTCTGATTTTCTTTGCATGCATTTCCCAATGTGTAATGTTTCCAGTAATCGAACTAAAAGTTTGGTTGCCTGTGAAAAGCATTAAAAAAGCACTTGAAATATTTCAAATTTCCTTTGTTTAAACATGTGTAAGTCTGTGTAAATGACAGTACACAATGGTATCAATTTGACATCACAGCCCTAACACCTTAGAATTGTTTTTTATTTTATTTACCAGAGGTTTATTTCTGTTCCCTCCCCTATCCCTTAGCTGCACAACTGAAGCATGGAGTGCTTTTGTAGTGTTTTATAGATGGATTAGATAACAGTAGAAGATGATTTCAGTAATGGCCTGCTGATTATGTCAGTCTGCCATCATTTTGTGACCGGTGGGGACCTCAGTAATTTCAGCCATCTTGTGGGCCCTAGGGGTAGAATGATGGAAAACTTTTTGTGTAGCTTTTGTGTAGCTCGCTGAACAGATAACGCATAAAGATTTCTATCCTTTTGCTAGCTCATTAAAAATTATTTTAAGCCACACATCAGAGAATTGTTGAAAAGAGTAAACTCCATTAGTTTTTTTTTTCTCCCTTCTCCCTCCTAGCGTTTTGTCCCTATCATATTGGTCACTTCTCTATTGTTGGGCTAGGCTTTGAAGAATATGTAAGTATATTATTTATTTATGCATTTATTTAAAACTTAACATGCGGGAGGCAAACTACACAGTTTGTCCCACAACATGACTTTTGCAGAAAGCAGCAGCAGGGTTTTGCTGCTGCTGCTGTCATTGGCCACAAAAGCTCAGCAGGAAGGGATAGAAATCACCATCAAATACAACATTAAAACATTAGGATGCAGCCTCTTCACAAGAGGAGAAAGGAAAAAGAAAGAGGGGGATGGAATCAAACTGATTCTAAGCCAAAGTTCAGTGGAACAACTCTGTCTTACAGGTCCTGCGGAAATAAATCAGATCCCGCAGGGCTCTGGTCTCATGAGACAGAGTGTTCCACCAGGCCGGAGCCAGTGGCCTTGGCTCTGGTTGAGGCTAATCTAACTTCCTTAGGCCGGGACCTCTAGGGTGTTGCTATATATGGCCCTTAAGGTCCTCCGTGGGGCATACCGGGAGAGGCGGTCCCGTAGTTACGAGGGTCCTAGGCCGTGAAGGGCTTTGAAGGTCAAAAGCAGCACCTTAAATCTGACCCTGTACTCCACCGGGAGCCAGTGCAGCTGGAAAAGCACTAGGTGAATATGCTCCCATGGCAGAGACCCTGTGAGGAGCCTCGCTGCAGCATTCTGCACCCACTGGAGTTTCTGGGACAGCTTCAAGGGCAGCCCTGCATAGAGCGAATTACAGTAGTCAAGCCTGGAGGTGACCGTCGCATGGATCACTGTGGCCAGGTCATGTGACTCCTTCATAGATAACAGTTAAAATTTGTGATTGAGCCATGGTAGCTGGCTGGGGTTGGATGAGGTTGGAAGTATAAAATAATGATGATAACTTGCAAATACAGTGGTGCCCCGCAAGACGAATGCCTCGCAAGACGGAAAACCCGCTAGACGAAAGGGTTTTCCATTTTGGAGGTGCTTCGCAAAACGAATTTCCTATGGGCTTGCTTCGCAAGACGAAAATGTATTGCGATTTCCTGCGGGTTTTTTTTCCTCCCCCCCTTTTTCTAAGACGCTAAGCTGCTTATCAGCTGATCCGCTAAGCCGCTTAACAGCTGATCCGCTAAGCCGCTTATCAGCTGATCCGCTAAGCCGCTTAACAGCTGATCCGCTAAGCCGCTTATCAGCTGATCTGCTAAGCCGCTTATCAGCTGATCCGCTAAGCCCCTAAGCCGCTAATAGCGCTAATCCGCTAAGCTGCTAATGGGCTTGCTTCGCAAGACGAAAAAACCGCAAGACAAAGAGACTCGTGGATCGGATTCTTTTCGTCTTGCGAGGCACCACTGTATCAACACATTTTGGTAGTCACAAGTGGTATTGAAATATTTTATTCTACCCTACCAGTGTACTTGGTGCTTTACAAACCTTCAAAAGCATAAATCACAGATTTTTACTCCAAGGAGTTCACAGTCTAAACATGTTTTTGTTTTCTTTAGGTTCAAGCATCTCACTTTGAAGGCCTAATCACGACAATAGTTGGCTATGTACTGCTGGCAGTATCACTAATCGTTTGTCATGTATCCTTGCATAAGTACTGACTGCACATGTTTTCAGTGTTTGATCTATGGATGGTCATTGTTAAGTACACAGGGTGGAATTCAGTGTTGCACAATGATGAACATTTTGTCTCCACAAGCATTTCATCTTGCTAGATGTTGCAATCCCACGTGTGCTATTCTTTGGGTTCCCCCAACCCCCAAAGACAGTCTCAGGTACGTGGGGAGGAAAGGGAAGAAAGCCCCATTGCATAAGTGGAAGTCCTCATTCAGGGCCTCTGCTGATGGAGCTGGGTAGGTGAATCACGACCTTTGCCTAAGAAACAATGATTTTATGGTCTTTATCTCTTTATGGGAGCAGTGTGGGCGCACCATTGGGAAACTCATAATTGCAAGTAAGATATTAGGATCGTGCTGTAGGATTGGAGCAACCTCATTCCTGTTGAGGCACCAATTCCTTCTACTCTTGCCCTGATTTCTTACATCAGTAGCAATGTTAACCACTGTCAAGCTTACCAGGGTTCCTTCTTAAGAAGGCTTTCGTACTCGCTTCAAAACCTGATTCCAAGTTTTAGTTAAGAAGGAACTCTTGAAAACTTTTATCATTAACAATGTTGGGGTTGATGTAAGAATTAAGAGCGGGACATTTGCTGCAGAGAGAGGAAGGTCTGGGCAAAGGAAGTGTGTGTTCCTGTGGTCCATTTCAGATCTCCCAACTGTAGTTAAGGGGTACCAAGCGTTGGGTCCACAGTGACCATATGTGTTTGTGAGGAATATCTTACGGTTTTTAAACATTTCTTAAATCTATATTTAAGTGAATACTTTCCCCTTCAACCAGTTTCCTATTTCCAGGCTTCTAGTTGCTCAGTACTCATTCCTATGAACTTCTTCTGCCCTCTGCTTCACAAATCAGTATTTCACTTTCCTTGACCATATTTATACAGGGCTTGGCAGCACTTGTAAAATTTCAGAGATCACGTCGCTTGCTTGGAGTGTGCTATATAGTTGTCAAGGTATTCTAGCCTTAAAAAGCAGGTCTATTTAATAAAACAAATCAACATTCAGTAGTTGGTCCAAATAAAAAAACCTGTCTTTCCTCCTCTGCAGGTGTCATTGTTAGTGGTGGTAGAGATTGGTGTTTTCCCCCTCATCTGTGGCTGGTGGCTGGACATATGCTCTCTGGTAAGATTAGCATTTATTAGGAGACAGACATTTATCACTGCATTCTAAGGGGCAGTCAGGAGGAGGGTTGCTTATGTAGGTTGTGTCTGTTAAATAGGACCAGTAATGCAAAAAGAAGTTATGACTATTAAGAACTAATCTTAATAGTTTGCAGCGGAAGTGCTGTTCTGCTGGTGGAGAATAGAGGGCATCCACAGGATGACACCTAATGCAGGGGTTAAAGGGTCCACTGCTGTCCTGCTAGTGATGGAGGCAAAAACCAGCTGTGTAAAGGGAGGTGGTGGGTCCACAGGATCCTAAGCCTCCTTGTTCTCCAGGCATAGTTCAAACAGGTTATTATGACTATTATGAGATTAAAGGAACAATCCTATGCTTCCCAGGAAGGATGCTGGAATCGAGGTAGTTGATCCCCTCCCATTGTATTCAGCTTGGCAGAGGAGGAAAATGGAATATGACAGCGGGGAATCCATCCCTATCTCCTGGCCTGGCCTCATTGAGCCTGCAAGACATAGGAAATGGCAGTAGCCCTGTCACAGATTCTCCATCTCCCCCTACCATCTCCATAAGGTTGCTGCACCTTAATCGTTAGCTATAGTTTTGCTGCAAATGTGGTTGACCATCTCCAAAGACTACGGATCCTCCATCTCCAGTGGCTTTCTTAGTGATTTTATACTAAAGGTGATTCATTTTAAAAGCCTACACAGTTCTGTGCTGAAAACTGACATATATAAGCTGTGGAAAATCTTATAGAATATACTTCTGTCTGTTAAGATTTATTGTGCGAGGTCTGCATTATTTTTTCACCATTGCTAAGTGCTGTCTACAAATATATATTTAGAACTTTGCTGTTATGTACAAATAAAATAAAGACGCAATTTTACTAGTTGCTGAGAGTTAAAAAGAATTACTTCCCTGTTTTAACTTTTTCATAGGAAATGTTTGATGCTACTTTGAAGGATAGAGAATTGAGCTTTCAGTCAGCCCCCGGCACTACAATGTTCCTACACTGGCTAGTGGGAATGGTGTATGTCTTCTACTTTGCTTCCTTCATTCTCTTGCTGAGAGAGGTATGGTTTGACTGAAGTGTGATTTTCTAAAACCATATGTTGTAAGAATGTGGCTCTGGAATGGCTAATGTCATCCGCATTTCTGTTTTTGTGTTCACCTCTGTTCACCAGCCTTTGCTGACAGGAAATAATTGATAGGGTGGGACAAGGTGTTGCCCTACAACTTGTACTGGTGTAATAAAGAGTGCCAGTCTTGCATATGCTTGCTATTCTGCAGTGGAACAGGAGCAGTCCCAACGGCTGCTTTTTGCAGATTCTATGTGTGAGCGAAAATTGCACAAATTGCTTGTAAGGGCAGGCAGCAGAGTTGGCTGCTGGATGGGGAACTGCAGGGAACCCTTGCTGAGCCATGGCCTGCTGTGTAAGAACATGCATTGTATAGCTGAAGGGGTAGGGGGTATTCCTTGCAGACATTGCTTCTGGGAAGTGAATGTGAGAACTGGGAACCCTCAAGGTTTCCCCTCACCCATGCATAGAACCTCTGCACCTTGTGGTCCATGTGCCATTGACTGAAGGACAGGAATGGGCCTAGTAAGCCATGGAAGAGAGGGGGGAATTGACATGAACAGAGGGAGCATGAGAGCCATGTTTGACAAAATTCAGCCGTGTAATTCTCTTGGACATAACTCAGCTGTTACCTCCTCAGGTAACAACTGGCTCAGTTGTTTTAAACTAGTTTGAGAGAAGGTAGGTAGTGTTTTGGTTAATCTGCAGACCATATTGAACATAAATAAGGAGTTTTTATGGTCTCTATAATGTTACCGGTAATTATAGATGTCAAAGAGAGCAACTACTACCAGACTTTTAGAAGACATCTGAAGGGAAGCTTTTAATGTTTGATATATTACAGTATTTTAATATTTTTTTGGAAGCCGCCCAGAGTGGCTGGGGAAACCCAGCCAGATGGGCGGGGTATAAATAATAAATTATTATTATTATTATTATTATTATTATTATTATTAATAATAATAATTTATTGGGGGGAAATGTCAGAACTTGTAATCCTTCAAATATCAACCTACTTATACTTATTTTTCTTTCAAATGTTAATATTCTCTTTTCAGGTACTGAGACCTGGCGTCCTCTGGTTTTTGAGGAACTTAAATGATCCAGACTTTAATCCAGTTCAAGAAATGATTCACCTGCCTATTTATAGACATCTCAGGAGGTTTATTTTATCAGTGGTAAATACATCTTTCCAGTTTCTCTTCAAAAAGTTTTTATAGCAACTAATGTTTTTTCTATTCAGTTTCTATTTAGAATTTTAATGTTTGTTTCTCTGTTTATTAGCAAACGAAATAGCTAACTACAGATAGGTAGCTGTGTTGGTCTGCCATAGTCAAAACAAAATAAAAAAATTCCTTCCAGTAGCACCTTAAAGACCAACTAAGTTAGTTCTTGGTATGAGCTTTCGTGTGCATGCACACTTCTTCAGATATCTGAAGAAGTGTGCATGCACACGAAAGCTCATACCAAGAAATAGCTAACTGTGTGTAAAGATATTGGGTTGTATTCAGTTCATGTTTACATAGAGTAGACACATTGAAATAGGCCTAAATCTTGGTAACTAATTTCAATTAATCTATTCTGAGTTAAAGTTAGTTGAATACAACCCATGGGGGCCAGAAGTCTCTTTTCCATTCTATAAATATTTGCTGGTATCATAGTTTTCTTCTGTGTAACTTACTGCTGAAATAAGTTTCACTTGTATCAATAAAATACAGAAGTATGATGATTCAGCAAGAACCAGCTTAGACTGTTCAGCAGTGCCAAGGAAAAGTAGATCATATTACAGGAAAATAATGTAAATGTTACTTAAAAGCAAGTACGTGGGGCTTCTTGTGTGGAAAATGTCTAATCTTCAAGTCACTTAGATTACTAGGAAGCATACAATTGCACAGAATAAAGTTTTGTTACAACAAGATATTATATTCTAAGCAGACAAGGCACAAGACATTTTGGTTCTTGGGGCAAAATATCCAGTCCTTTTTAGCTTGCTTCCCCAAAAATTGATGCCAGGAGAAGAGTCAGAAATAAATCCAGTCGCTTCAGTTTTGTAGATTGTCTAAAATTTAGTGTGTACATATCCCAGGCAGAAGTGACAACCCAGCCTAAATAGTAAACATTCCTGATTCATTTTCCAATAATTGTGTATCCAGATTTTGACATAAATAGGTTTTTCCTTTTGATAACCCACATCTACAGGTAAATTATCCAAATGCCAGTGCAGACATTATATTTAGCTGGTTCTTTTTCTCTTTGGCATCTCATTTTAGTAGTAGGCCCATAATGTAACTTGTGAGCCAAAAAATTTAAAAATGTACTTTCAGGTTGTTGCAATGGAGCTCTGATTTATTGATTCATAGATTATGTTGCTTAGGTGTGTGAACAACTTGTGCAAACTGAAAAGAAAAGAAGAAGAAACAAAACAGTTTTTTGATGCAGAGAGTTATCAAAACCATAGTTTGCAAGAGTAAAAACAATCAGTTAACTAGTATGCTCCCTCTTCTCCTAGCTTCCATGTCTTGTGCTAACCATGGTTTACCATGGCATTCAGAAATTAAGACATACTAAGCTAGAGTATGGCTTACTGTGAATGTGTTGCTGTGCTGGCTCTCAGACAGGAGCTCATACCTACTTTGCTCCTGCTTAGGCTTTTTAGGTTATCTTGGGGCAACAGTTAAGCCAAGGGATTGTGGTTAAGGTCTCTCCTTCCTAAGCACCATCTGTGGCCAAGATTTGTTCTATGGTTACAGGTTTTGGATAAGGAGGAAAGGCCTTAACCATCTTGCCAGGTTTGGACAACACACTAAGCCAAACCTTTGGTTAGCTGTTACCTAAAAACCTCACGGAGGAACAAAGCAGTTTTGATCTGCGCCTCAGGAACCAGCACATTCACTCTGCTATGGTTTGGCCGAGCACGATGTGCAAATGTTGCCTGTGGCTAGCTAGCACTTGTTCACAACAAGAGTTGGAAATCATGGCTTGAAAATGGTTGCTGAGTCTTACTGTTAAGTTCAGGGCTGACCAGATTGTTCTGATTTCAGTGTTATGGCAAACTATGATTAGCAGCAGATAGGAACAGAAAATGCACACAGAGCAGAGGAGGAAGTGCACAACCTCATAACTTGTTCATGATTGTCCAGTCCATGCATTTTGCTAGTGTATAAATAGACTTTAAATTAAGGCTGTCACACAGAGTATCTTCCTTGTTGCAGATTGTCTTCGGGTCAATCGTCTTGCTCATGCTTTGGCTTCCTATACGAATTATTAAATATCTGCTGCCTCATTTTCTTCCATATAATGTAATGCTCTACAGGTAATTTATTTTTGGAATATTTTCTGTCTTCCATAGTGTGTTCTTTTACTGCAAATGCATATGTGCATATTTTAAACAAACCATTGGCTGTGTTTGTTCAGTAAACTGTGTTCCAATATACCAACTATACAATGATCTTGTTCAGACATAATGCTAAACCTTGGTTTTTCATTACATGAAGGATTCTTAGGTTTGCGAGCTTTCTTTCCACTCCTCCGGCATGGACATAACTAACCACTGTTTGTTATGTCTGAATCAGGACAAACTGTTATTAGTCTTAATTGTACTTTAACTAAACAGACCATAGTTTACAATCCTAGCTTTTCTAAATTACCATTAGGATTAACCATAGTTTTGAATTTGGACATAATGATGAACCAGATGAAAACAGATGATAGCTTCTGATCTCCTAGTGGCCAGATCAGTGGTGGTAGAAGAGAATATGGAGAGCACAAAGCTTCTGCACATAACAGCAAATCATACAGTGGTGCCTCGCAAGACGAAATTAATCCGTTCCGTGAGGCTCTTCGTATAGCGGTTTTTTCGTCTTGCGAAGCAAGCCCATTGACAGCTTAGCGGATTAGCACTATTAGCGGTTTAGCGGCTTTTAGCGGATCAGCTGATAAGCGGCTTATCAGCGGATCAGCTGATAAGCTGCTTAGCGGCTTAGGAAAAGGGGGGGAAGGGGGGGAACCCGCAGGAACTCGCAAGACATTTCGTCTTGCAAAGCAAGCCCATAGGGAAATTCGTTTTGGGAAGCGCCTCCAAAACGGAAAACCCTTTCGTCTAGCGGGTTTTCCGTCTTGCGAGGCGTTCGTCTTGCGGGGCACCACTGTAGTTCAGTATTGCTTTCAAACCAGGCAAGAATCCTAGCTATAAAACAGGTGGACGACCTTTTTTCTGTTGAGTGCATGCATTCAGATGGTGGTGAAGCCACCAAAGTGCTTTGGATTAACTAATATGGAATAAAAACCACCATGTTTCAGTTTTCACCATGGCCACGTCAAATTAGAATTTCCAGTCCTACTCAGAAGTAATCTCTTCTTGGTTTGATGGGGTTACTCTCAATAAGTATGCAGATGATTTTAAAAATACAATAGCTGCTGTTTTGGAAAGCAAGTAATGCCTTTCTGATGCTAGTGTGCTACCCCACCACCTTTCCCTCCAAGTAATAAAACCAGGGGAAACCATCAATTTATTTTTATTCAAATAAAATACTGTCCTTTACCATTTTCCTGAAACTAGTAAAGGGAAAAGACAAAGGGGAAATGAGAAAACAAACAGGAAGAAAGGAATTCTAATGGGATGGAAGAATGGGGCAACTTTGGGGGGTTGTTGGGGCTGCACAAAATGGGGTTGGGGACCAACTTGAGGGAAAGGTAGGATATAAACCAACAGTGGCCCTAGGCTGCAGGTTGTTCAATGCCTTAGAAAATACCAGTTTTATATATATGTAACAGGTATTTGTTAATGACATCCCTGCTTTATTTGTTTCCCAGTGATGCTCCTGTGAGTGAACTTTCCCTAGAACTACTTTTGCTTCAGGTGGTGCTTCCAGCTTTGCTTGAACAAGGACACACAAGGCAGTGGTTGAAGGGTCTTGTACGAGCATGGACTGTTACTGCTGGGTACTTACTGTAAGTGTAAAGAACCCATAAAGCACAAATAACCCACATGTCTTTAATGTTTTTTGTTGACTAGGCAATAAAAATGGAATGTTTAGATACTGCAGAATAAGTGTTTATAGCAAAAATTCAGAGGTTTGTAATGATGACCTTTTAAAAAGCTACTCTGTATAAGTGTACCAATGGAAATTGTTGTGCAGCTTTACTAATATTTATCTGTTTGATGGTTATGCAAGAGGGGAAATAATTATTTTGTTTTTGCGTTCTCTACTCTTACCTATAATGCCTCAAATAGCCTGGGCGCAGCTTCCAATGTGATCACCCCAGGTATAAGAGGCTAAGCTCTTCTAGGTGTCTTGCTCTTCGGAAGTCCATTTTTGGGGCTGCTCAGTAGTGTCAATTATAAATCTCACTTCCACGAAACTTCATGACACCTTGAGGGACCTATTTTTCTCAGGCAGGGAAGGGGGAAGCAATATAATTTTTTTATAAATATATATCGAAATTCTGCTATATGATAAAATGAGGCTTTTAGCTGGTTTCTGCAATCTTTGAGGGTAGGAATGACTAGTAATTTATGTTCATAGGATGTTTGATGTCAGAGCTTGGTGTGAAAGCTAACCAACTCCTGAAGAAACTTAGCATGCACACATACAGATGACAGGGAAAATGATCATCTGATCCTAAGATTTGCTGAATCTTAATTATTTTATGCGAATGGTACTACTACTACTACTACTAATTATTTTAAGACTTCATTCCATCGGGCTGAAGCTGAGAAAGAACAGGACTATTTCATTTTTGGCTCATTTACTCTTTCTTTCACCATCTATCAATGGCTATTCCATCAGGCTACCAGAACAGGTTCCCTCCCTTCTGTAAGAACTGTACAGTAGACCCTCGGGTTACGTTACTCTCAAGTAATGTAAACTTTGGGTTGCAAAGGCAGCAAACCCGGAAGTATTTTTCCAGATTTTGCTGCTTGCGCATGCACAGAAGCAGCGCTTCTGAATATGGATTTTTCTGGGTGCGCATGGACCCCTGGAATGAATTAAGTTTGTATCCAGAGGGTCCACTGTACCTTAAAGAACTGGTGCTTGTGTTTGTTTTCCTTCTGACCTCCCCATCGCTTTTACCTTTTGTTTCTGTATTTTTTACCTTTTATATTGTAAGCCTGAGGACAGGAACTCTTCTGTTTCTTACTGATTTGCTAGCCGCTCTAGGCTCCTTTTCGGTTGAAGAAGAATTAAAAAATGCTTAAAATACTAATAATTAGATAGGACAATACACTAGTTATCCTGCCCTATAATGCTTGGAATTAGAGATGTCACTCACATTGCTTATTTGAATCCTATCCCATGTAGGGTGTGTGGTCATCTTCATTCCAGATCTGTGATGCTGCATTTAGGGCTGTTGTTTTTCTTTTGATGTTCCAATCAGTTAGTAATGAGATGTTTGGTTTCAGAACCATGTAGCATGTTAAAAACAGCTGTGAAAGCACAACAGATTTCAGTGGCCTTTGATAGCTATTCTGTGTCATTACAGTGGTACCTCTGGTTGCGGACAGGATCCGTTCCAGAGCTCCGGTAGGATCCTGAGGTTTCTGCAATCGGAGGTGCCTGTTCTGCACATGCGCATGGCTCGATAGACTGCTACTGCGCATGTGCATGCGGCGAAACCCGGAAATAAACTTCCGGGTTTGCTGCGTGCGTATCCCGAAGGATATATAACAAGAGGGGCACCTAAGTAGAGGTATTATCGTGCTTTTAATCACCATACCTATACATTCATTAAATACTAATAGGAACGTTTTTTCAGGGATCTGCATTCTTACTTACTTGGAGACCAGGAAGAGAATGAAAACAATGCAAACCAACAGCCTAATAACCAACCTGCTCGCAATAATAATGCCATTCCAGTTGTGGGAGAAGGTCTTCATGCAGCCCACCAAGCCATACTACAACAAGGAGGACCTGTTGGCTTTCAACCTTACCGTCGGCCTTTAAAATTTCCACTCAGGGTGAGTTGTTCTAACTGTCCATTTAAAGCAGTGATAGCTAACCTCTGGCCCTCTAGATGAGAGCTTTCCAAACTGTTAGTGTGTCGGCTGCAGTGTGTAGGTGTATCTTGTGAATGCTTCCGAGGTTGGAAAGCGGTTAGTTTAACCTCCGGTTTACAAGTAAAACTGAATTACTGTGTCACGAAATGATGCACGTCTCAAAAGTGTGTCACCGGCATGAAACGTTTGGAAAGCTCTGCTCTAGATGTTGGACTCAACAGCCATCAGTCCCAGCTCACATGGTCGGTAGTTAGGCATGATGGGAGTTGTAGTCTAGCAACATCAGATGGTGGGGCAGGTTAGCCAACCCTGCTTTAATACAGTGGTACCCCGAGTTACAAATGCCTCAGCTTACAAACGCTTCAGGTTACAAACTCCACTAACCTGGAAGAGTTACCTTGGGCTGAGAACTTTGCCCCAAGATGAGAACGGAAATCGTGTGCTGGCGGTGCGGCGGCAGCAAGAGGCTCCATTAGCAAAAGCACACCTCTAGTTAAGAACAGTTTTCAGGTTAAGAACGGACCTCCGGAACAAATTAAGTTCGTAACTAGAGATACCACTGTACGTAATTTAGTTCACTGGTATCTAGTTAATTAATTCTCCATTTCTTTTCAATATCTGGAACAAGTAATTCTAAAGGCAGTATTTTTGTGAGTGTTCAATATCTTGTTTCCTTTGTTTGCCCATTCGATTCTTACAGAAAGGAATGGTTTCCCACCACTCTGGGGCTTATTGGCATCACATAAAGGAACAACGATAAAAGGGATGTGTGACTTACTTTAGGAAGTATATTATGGAAGCAGTCGGAAAACAAAATGTGTAATTGTAGGTATTGGCTGTGATCCTTCACTGTGTGGCTGTCAGACCCAGTTGCAGAGGAAGCCACTTTATGTTCAGTTAGCCTTGAGGTCCGCCTCTCCAGGTTGAATGTATATGTGGAGGTCTAAAATTCTGTATCTCATGGAGAGAAAGCTAACATGATTCTCTGAAGACTACATACAGTAGTTTTCGAGTAAAAAAATAAATGCTTAAGATCTGGGCATTAGGACAACCAGAAATGTTAATCACTTAATTCAGACACAGAGCCTGTTGCTTTGTCAAAATGCTTTCAATGACTTCTAGGCACACAGGGTATTTCATGAATATATTTTCTACTTTTGACTGCAGGCTCTCATACAATTGGAATAAAATTGCTAAATTTTAAGGTGTCTTCCAAATGTCCTTTTTATTGCTTTTTTCTTTGTAATTAGATTTTACAATTTTTCCACTTCATTTTTGTGTTTTTCAGATATTTTTGTTAATCATTTTCATGTGTATAACACTACTGATAGCAAGTCTTATCTGCCTAACGTTACCAGGTATGTATTTCACAGTAGCAAGTTGCTGCTGCTTATTAACATGTCCTTGTTTATTTAATTTTAAATTGCTTGAATGGAAAAATAAAATAGGAAAACGTAATGCAGAAAACAGCGTATCTTCTGTTGTGTGGACTTTGAATATGCTGATCTTTTTTCATAAATCAATATCTAGACCAGTGTTATTTCAGTAAAAACGAAAGTAAATAGTCATTTTGGCATCTTTCATATTTATATTTGGCTGTTACGATGTGTGCTTACTAAAATACCATGTTGACGCCTTAAAGCTTTTAGAAATTGCTTCAACTTGCTGACTTCATGTAATGTAAATATGAATTTTTATTGGGCCAGCTAGTTAATTTTTTTTTTTTTTATAAATATTTATTAAGATTTTTTAAATACAGAAATGCAAAAATAATAAACAATATAACATGTATCATGACATCTTTTTCATAACTTCTTTGGACTCCCTCACGTCTCTCGCTCCCACTTGCATCATTGTAAAACTTTTTCCAGCAATTTATCAACTTATTTACATTCTTAAATCTCATTGTTTAATTTAATCTAATAATTCTCCAAAAAAAAAAAAAAAAAAGAAATTTATACTTTCCTGAATCTCCTTTATCATCCAGATTACATCTAATTTAGTGGTGCTTAATTATTTATGATCTAGCATCCTCCTTAACATTCAACCAAATTACAGTATTTTTGTAAGTAAATCTTAAATTTCTTCCAATCTTCTTCAGCTCTCTCCTCTCCCAGGTCTCGGATTCTGCCAGTCATCTCAGCCAATTCCATATAGTCTATCAGTTGCATCTGCCATTCTTCCAGTGTGGGTAGATCTTGGGTTTTCCAATGCTTAGCGATGAGTATCCTTGCTGCCGTTGTTGCATACAGGAAAAAAGTTCTGTCCTTCTTTATCACCCTCTGGCCGACAATACCCAGGAGGAAGGCCTCTGGTTTCTTGGGGAAAGTATACTTAAATACCTTTTTCAACTCGTTATATATCATTTCCCAGAAGGCCTTCACTCTAGGGCACGTCCACCAGAGGTGAAAGAATGTTCCTTCATTTCCTTTACATTTCCAGCATTTGTTATCAGACAAATGGTATATTTTGGCAAGTTTAACTGGGGTCATGTACCATCTATATATCATTTTCATTACATTTTCCTTCAAAGCATTACATGCAGTGAAGTTCAACCCAGTGGTCCACAACCTTTCCCAGTCCTCAAACATAATGTTATACCCAATATCCTGTGCCCACTTTATCATAGCCGATTTAACCATTTCATCTTGTGTGTTCCATTTTAACAGCAAGTTATACATTCTTGAAAGTACCTTGGTCTTAGGTTCTAACTTCTGTTTCTAATTTCGATTTCTCCACCTGGAACCCTAACTTTTTGTCATTTTTAAAGACTTCTTTAATCTGAGCGTAGTGTAACCAGTCTCGCACTTTATCCTTCATTTTCTCCAAACTCTGCAATTTCCAATTGTCTCCATCTTTTTCTAATATTTCCCCATATTTTGGCCATTTGGCCTCCATATTGGGTCTTTTTCGGGCCTTAGCTTCCAGAGGTGATAGCCACCTTGGAGTTTTATTTTCCAATAAGTCTTTATATTTTGTCCAGACATTAAACACTGCTTTTCTGACAATATGGTTCTTAAAGGCCTTATTGATCTTAACCTTGTCATACCATAAGTATGCATGCCAACCAAAAGCATTGTTGAAACCTTCCAGATCCAGTACGTCAGTGTCTTCGAGAAGTAGCCAGTCTTTTAGTCAGCAGAAAGCTGCGGCCTCATAGTACAACTTTAGGTCTGGCAGGGCAAAGCCCCCTCTTTCTTTCGCATCAGTTAGTATCTTAAACTTAATTCTGGGCCAGCTAGTTAATTTAAAGCTACAGTCCTAGGTATATTTACTTGGAAGTAAGTCCCATTTAACATGGGCAGATTTAACATCCAAGTAAATATATGTAAGATTGGGCTTCCTGGCCACCCAGTGCCTTAAATCTTGTAGCACAGCTGAAAAATTAAATAGCCTATTAGAAGATAAAACTCTTTTACTTGCCAACTCTGCCCATCTGTTGACCTCACCACCCTTCAGAGTAACATTAGCTGATTGACAGGTGGGTGTAGTTTGGGTGAAATGGCCTTGTGGCCCAAGATTGGCCCCCGACCTCTGCTCTAACCATAGGTGATTTAATCAAAATATCTGTACGTTCAGATACTGGGGATGGGGCTGTTCAGTATGGCCCTGCTATTTACTCCTATATACAACTTCACAGGGGATAATAATACCTTAAGGGGGCTAAACTTGTGTAGTTTCTTTGTCTGGAAATCTCATATTTTTTTTCTGCCGTTCCTATAAAGAGTTTGTGGTGGCATACATGGTACTCCTCTCTACTCCCCTCCAACCGTTTTCACAACAACTCTGAGAGAGAGGCTGTAGGCTGAGACACTGTGACTAGCCCTAGGCCACACAGTAGGCTTTGTGGCTGGTCAGGAATTTGAACCCAGATCTCCTGATGCAAGCACCAAATAATTACCATCCACATGTCTTTTCTAAAGAAAAATGAATTCAGGCACTATTCGTTTGGTACACATCACTTTAACAGTTATCATTGTCTTACAGCAGGGAGTGTTTTTGACCTGATTTCTGTTAGCTCCTGAAAAGTGGGGCAAATGCTTTACAGATTTTAGTTGACTTGGTTTTTTCTTTGTGCAAGGTGGTTAATAAATTTAATATTGGGGTTAAAACAAAATTGGATCTGTTCAAATTAGTGGCTGGGATTTAATCAGCTTGTGAAAACGTAATGTAACTTTTTACTTTATTTTCTTTGAACAAGTAGTTCCCATTCAATATTACGAATTGCTTTTTAAACTGCCCTCCGTTCAAAAGCGGCTGTCATGCACCACCGGGGGCTGCAATTGAGTGAGAGAAAACTCTTAAGCTACTTTGCTTATGAATTCTCTGGGCCCGTATCATTCTATGGCTGTCTGGTAGTGTGTGTTTCTTTTAAATATTCATTAATGTTTCTGGTTTTAGTATTTGCTGGCCGTTGGCTGATGTCCTTTTGGACAGGGACCGCCAAAATCCATGAATTGTACACAGCTGCTTGTGGGCTCTATGTTTGCTGGCTTACCATTCGGGCGGTGACGGTGCTTGTTGCTTGGATGCCACAGGGCCGCCAAGTGATTTTTCAGAAAGTTAAGGAATGGTCCCTCATGGTAAGTCATCTGAAAAAATGCATTTCTTTTAAGTTTCGGGAAGCACTTAGTGTATTTTTGGTCTTTGTGGAAGCCGCCCAGAGTGGCTGGGGAAACCCATCCAGATGGGCGGGGTACAATTAATTAATTAATTAATTAATTAATTAATAGTTTGTTTGTTTGTTTGTTTGTTTGTTTGTTTGTTTGATGTGGACGGAGTGTTTGTCTAACTATTCAAGAAGCAACTGTTTCCTCCACTATGGGCCTTCTCTAGAAAGAGGAAATCAAAGAAATAATTAGTTGTAGCATCTCCCCCCCCCAAACTGCCGTAGGCTTCATGGCCTTCAGTTATTCACCAGATCTGGGCAACAAAGGCTGGAGGCTAATGAAAGACCAGAGCCACTCTTTGATTTCTTGAAGGAGAGAGCCTAGGTCTCTCAAACCTGCCTTTGAACTCTTGTCCTCTGAGCATAAGCTGGAGTGGAGAATTTGGCAAAGAGTATTAGTGCTGAACCTCACTCAGCACATTGTAACACAAACTTCCTTACTTTGCCTTCACATATTTTGGGGAAGAGTTGTAGCATTGACAACTGACCCCGGGTATGAACCCTAGTGAGCTCTCGTTCATATGTGCTAGCTGAAGGAAAGTAGACTTCCTTTCCTTCATTACTCTCTCTGCGCTTTCTCTGATATATTTTGTCAAGAGGCAGCTGCCTCAGAAATTACTGCTCCAAAGGACCCACTAAATCCTTTCTAAATCTGGTTCTGCGTATTTGTTTCTCTTTGCACTCCGTTTTATTGTGATGTTGTGTAAGTACAGCCACAAGGTTTTGAAGTGTCACTAAATTAAGTTTTCTCTTTTTTTCTTTTACTTTTTAGATAATGAAGACATTAATAGTTGCTATATTGCTGGCAGGTGTAGTTCCACTTTTGCTTGGACTTTTGTTTGAGCTGGTTATTGTTGCTCCTTTGAGAGTTCCCCTGGACCAGACACCGCTATTCTACCCATGGCAGGTTAGCTCTGTACTTTTCGTTTTGAGTGCTGTTGTAGAAGTTAGGCTTCTGATCTCCGCCAGGGAAAAAGGCGGGGAATGAATGAATGAATAAAACTTCAATAGTTCCAACTGTTGTCTTTTGCAGGAAATTAAACTAATGAATGTGGCCTTAGAACTGTGAGCTTCATTGTAACTGAAACTCAAAGTGAACATAGGGCTATTTTTATATATTCCCTGCCTTTTCATAAAAAAAGTATTTAAGGTGATCTACATAAAATCAAGCGACATTCACATTTATAACTTAACTCTAAATATGTGTGACAAAAATAACACACATTCATTTCATATATGTCCCTGCATCTATTTTCCTCCCCTTCCTTTGTATTAGCAAATTCCCTACATTAGCAAATTATAGGCAACAATTTTGGGTGTGTATGTAAGAGCCTGCCCACTTTGACTCTACAATCACTGTGCATATTGACGATGGTATAGAAATAATCACTGTTTTTGTTTTGACTTAGGACTGGGCTCTTGGTGTTCTGCATGCCAAAATAATTGCTGCCATAACTCTGATGGGCCCTCAGTGGTGGCTGAAAACTGTTATTGAACAGGTAAGAACTGCTTCTTTGGTGCAAGGGAGGCAAACAAAACATAAAGGTAAAGGTAAAGGTACCCCTGCCCGTACGGGCCAGTCTTGACAGACTCTGGGGTTGTGCGCCCATCTCACTTAAGAGGCCAGGGGCCAGCGCTGTCCGGAGACACTTCCGGGTCACGTGGCCAGCGTGACATTGCTGCTCTGGCGAGCCAGAGCCGCACACGGAAACGCCGTTTACCTTCCCGCTGGTAAGCGGTCCCTATTTATCTACTTCCACCCGGAGGTGCTTTCGAACTGCTAGGTTGGCAGGCGCTGGGACCGAGCAGCGGGAGCGCACCCCGCCGCAGGGATTCGAACCGCCGACCTTTCGATTGGCAAGCCCTGGGCGCTGAGGCTTTAACCCACAGCGCGACCTGCGTCCCAAACAAAACATACAGACCATTAAATTGCCCATACTAGGGAACCTGTGGCCTTTCAGAGCTTGTTGGTCTGCAACTTACACCGTCCCTGACATTTTGGCTATGTTGGCTGTGGCTGATGGGAGTTGGAGTCTATTAACATCTGGAGGACTCTAGGTCCCTTATCCCTGGTTTATTCTGTTTACTTCTTCCTTAGCTACCTCTAAAACTTAGCATCTTTCCTCTTGCTTGGGAGACTGGCTTGATATCCATAAAGTATTACTGAATTTTCAGTTTGGAACTGTGTTTTCCTGACCAAGAAGCTACAAAATAGCTCTCATCTCTCCCCACTCCTCAAAAGCATAACATTACAATGGGTTACGACTCAGAGGCGAATGTGACAAAAGTTGACAAAGGTTTTGCACAGCGGGGATGTCACTAGTGTTAAGGGAAAAAGCAGGGAGAAAATATAAGTAAATTTTACAGGGCTACTTTTGGTTAGGTTTTTCAAAGCAAATATAACAAACAAATTAAGTGTTAAACAAATTGCAACAAATAACACTATAGAAACCTTTCTTATTATATAAGACACACTTTTATCAAATATTTTCCCCCAAAGGATGTTTCTTATTCCATGAGTTGAACATGCCTTGTCTCTATACCTTCTAAGTTTTATTTCTGCTTTTACTGTTACCTTGTTCAGATGATCATATCCTGGCTCAATAAGATGCTTTGTTCCTCAGTATAACCTAGCAAACAACTGAGGAAGTCTTAAGTTACCTATAATTTCCGTTTTGTCTGAACTGGGAAACTTTGACAAACAATTTTGGAATAAGCTAGAAGCCCACTTGAAACCACGACTTCATATTTTGCCTTGCTGCAGAGTCATTAGCCAGTGTTTCCTTCTTCAGATATAAATATCTGTAGATTTCCTGGTTTGGTTATGGGAAGGTTTATTCACACCTCTGTTAAGCCATTATCATCTGAACATGGCAAATGTGAAAAAGATCACCCTTATTATAGCATCTTCAACATATAGTACCCTTGGTTGTATCATTTTAAAAACTAAAATGGCAATATGGGTTAAATCCAACTGTATTATAATTTTACAATGGCTTTCTAATGGTCACATGGTATAAGCCATAACCAAACCTTGCACACACAGTACAAAACATACTTTCATTTTTTTACATATGCACAATAATGGAGGAATCTACAGTAGTAAGCAGCACGTATTATAGACTTAAAAACAACTTGAAATTATTAAAGTGTATTTATTTTATTTAAACAATTTATATACTACTTAACTACAATAATCTCTGAATGGTGTGCAATGCAGAAGGGTAAAAGTCAGTTAAAACTATAAAATAAGACTTCAATTAAAATGCCTGCTGGAATAAAAAAAAGTCTTCAGTTGGTGTTGGATGATCAATAGGAAGAGGAGCTGTCTGACTTCAACTGGAAGTGCCACAGAATTGGGCCCATAATACAGAATGCACAGCTCCTTGGAGACACATGCTTGTTTCCTTGTACATTTTTTCTCCTGTTTATATAAACAAATGAGGCAGCAACCAACACATACCCTGTTCCCAGGTGTCCCCACTCCCCCAATTTTGGGTTTCTATCTGTGTTGAGCTTTTTGTTTAATTACTGTATATTTTTATTTCTATATATTGGGAGAAAAAATGATCTTGATTACTAGGACGTAAATAATGGGTTGTGTCCAACCAAGTTGTCCCATTTGCACAGAGGTTTCTGCCTGTGCCACAAAAACTCTCCCTCTCCTTCCCAAATCTGCTTTAGTTGATTTATATACTAAAACACCTGTTTAGTGATACAGTCATGCCTTGGGATGAATACGCTTCAGCTGAAATATTTTTGGGTTGCGCTCTCCCGCGACCCGGAAGTAACGGAGCGCGATGCTTCTGGGTTTCGCCACTCGCACATGTGCAGACGCTCAAAATGACGTCGCGCGCATGCGCGGAAGCGGCTAAACGCGACCCGCGCAGACGCGTCTTACGTTCGCTTCAGGATGTGAACGGGGCTCCAGAACGGATCCTGTTCGCATCCAGAGGTACCACTGTATGTGGAAACTCAACTGTGGTTTAGCTCTATGTGGATGAGATACAGTGTGCCCAAGCAAAGTGTCTGCAAACAATAGCTTTGCTTTTAAAGAATGAAGAATGCTGAGTCCTATGAACCAGGAATACAGTTCCTGGCTTGCAGCAAACTGTATTAAGTTTCAAAACAAGTTAACTTCAACTCATGGGTTATGAAACTGGCTTCATAAACTAATAGAGTTTGTTGTAAGCCAGGATTCCTGGTTTGTAAGAGGCAGCAAGCCAACCTTAATTTGTAAGTGAAACTACTTTCTGTAGAACTGCTCCTGGCTGTGCATGGAGGGGGAGATATGCAGGCTCAGTAATTTGTTTGGGCTTGCTTCAGCCTGCAGCTCATCTAGATAGCACTAAACCATCGTTTACATGCTAATGCTGATATTAAAATATTAACTGCCACATTTAATGCTAATATTTTAATGCTATAATGCTGTCATTCCTTCTTAATCATAAATATGGAGATTGTTGTATGTAATACGTTTAATGGCAGGGGCCGGGCAGCCGTCCTTCATGCATCTTGACTGTGGTCTTATTGTTTCAGGTTTATGCAAATGGAATTAGGAATATTGACTTACACTTTATAATACGGAAGCTTGCAGCGCCTGTTATCTCAGTTCTGTTGCTTTCTCTTTGTGTACCATACATCATAGCTTCTGGTATTGTACCTTTACTAGGTAAGTGCAGATGGGCATACAGATTTCATTGTGTGGGTCCCAGCTTAAGATACGAATCGGGGCAAATCTTTTGTGAGAATGTCAAATGAGTGTTCTGTCGAGCATGTCCATTAGGTAGCTGTTCTTCACTTACCACATTTTGTATCTTGCCCAAAGGTTCAATTAGTATTTCGTTTGCTAGCTTCAGTGAAAACCATCATGTCACATCATTTGGAGAGTTTTGGCCAACACATAGATCCTGAAGCTGTTTAGTAGCTGGTAGGCTTTAGCTGAAATTTAGAGATTCCCAGCTTTTGTTTTCAAAGAAATGTACTTCTAGGTCATTAAAAATGAAATAGAAATATGTGCTAAATTTGAAGGTGGTGGCTAAAATATCACCCTAAAAAGAATCATTTCAGGTAAACAAAGATAGCCTATTAAATATGTGAATATTTATACAGAAATTGTACAAAATACATAAACAACAATCAGATGGGGTGTAGGGCTACTACCACAAAATAGCTAGTATTTTAGAGTTCAGTGACAACACAATACTGGGCAGCCCTACTCAGAAGAAAGACCTAATGAATGGGATTCACCAAACCAGCATCGTTGGTGGAAACTCTGCACAAGGGCTTCCGCTTGTGCAACTGGGCTCCTTTCCCCTCAACCCTGTGCATATCTGAAATTGGCTTGGGGTGGTGGCATCAGGAGAACCCCTGAACCACACATGGGGGGAGGAGAGGGGAGATTGTTCCATCTGGAAGAACTGGAAGAATATGATGTTGAATTCCACCCATTGTCATTTGTCACCTTGGAAGTACCGTATTTTTCATCTATAAGATGCCCCCATGTATAAGACAACCTCTATTTTTTGAGCCCTAAATTAAGAAATATTTTTTCCATGTATACATTCCATGTATAAGACAACCCCCAATTTTAAACTTAAAAAATTTGGAGGAAACACGGAAAAATATGGTATATCTAGGACATAATGAGCTTAAAGGGAAAGGACCATTAGGTCCAGTCGTTACTGACTCTGGGGTTGCGGCGCTCATCTTTATTGGCCGAGGGAGCCGGCATAGAGCTTCCGGGTCATGTGGCCAGCATGACTAAGCCGCTTCTGGCGAACCAGAGCAGCGCACGGAAATGCCGTTTACCTTCCCACCGGAGCAGTACCTATTTATCTACTTGCACTTTGACGTGCTTTCGAACTGCTAGGTTGGCAGCAGCAGGGACTGAGCAACGGGAGCTCACCCTGTTGCGGGGATTCGAACCACCGACCTTCTGATTGGCAAGTCCTAGGCTCTGTGGTTTAACACACAGCGCCCCCTGCATCCCATGCATAATGAACTTACAATCACTCAAATAAAAACATGGCTGCAGCATTCAAGATTGAATTATTGATTCAGAATTATTTGTATTTCGAATTCTCCATTTCAGAGCTGTTCAGGTGAATCATAGAACTAAATTACAAATACTAGTTGGAAGACTTTACAGCATTTGCAGTGTGGCTGTAGTCAGTGGCTTCTCCTTGTAGATAAGTAATGTGCCCTTCCCCAGAAAACACTGCATTACTTACTTTGTTCTGTATGTGGCAGTAGCTTGCTAGAGGGTAGTGGAGAATGGCTTATTGAGCAACAACCAACATGTTCATGTTCTGAGCTTCCATTATAAAAAATGGTTGTCCCTACAGAATATGTGGGGTGTGTGACATGGTAATAAACCAAACATGAAACTGGATATTAAACAGGCCATAACTTTATTAGCTTCAGCATCTATGAATTCGGCTTTGCAAAGACAGAAATGTTCTGATACTCTGGCAACCTATTTGCTGACAAAAATCTGAATACCAGTAAGCAGAAGAGGTTTCAGGAAAAATTCTTCTCTGTTCACATAAACCAGCAGCCGCTGAGCACCCACAGCAAAGAGACAAGCCCTGCAGCATAAGGCAGTATCACTTGGTGATATGAAAGGCAAGAATCAAGAGGTTGATATTGGTAGAGTTTTGCTTGTTGGTTGCTCCAGTTCCAATATTTGAAATGTAAAGCCTTTATTTTAACCTTTAGCTCATTTGCTCTTGTTAACTTTTTTGCAGGTGTCACTCCTGAAATGCAAAACCTAGTGCAACGTCGAATTTATCCTTTTCTGCTCATGGTGGTGGTTTTGATGGGGATCTTATCTTTCCAGGTCCGTCAGTTCAAGCGCCTTTATGAACACATTAAAAATGACAAGTGAGTACCTACATTAGTAAAGTTCATCAGTTCTGGGGCAGTAATACTAGTATGCTAAAGTTTTAGGAAGCTAGAAGTGATGGATAGATTTTGGAGCATTGTGAAAGTGGTATTTTAAACCTTTTCTGAAGCATCTGGGATGAACAGTGAGGTGACAGAATACTGTCAGATTTACTGAGTCTAAATAGAGTTGATAATGTCACTGCCGCTGGAAACACTGAAAGCTTTTCTTCAAAACCAGAAATTCTGTGAAGCGATTCGTGTTGGTATGCCATGGCCTGCCCATTTGGAATGTGCAAAGGGGATCAAGCAGGTGTTCAAAATAAAAATATTCGTAACTTTCTGTACTTTGAATGTCCATTCCTTTTATATAAGAAGCTTTAAAAATGTATTCTATATACTTGCTATTGGGATCTTAATGGCTGCAAGCAAATTTTCCATCAGCAAAGTATTTTAAATAAAATACTTCCCCATTTACTCTGCCCCCTATTTTTTTTGAACGGCATATGACCAAACATAATGGTGTGTTTGCTTGTTTTTTAAATCATAGGTACCTTGTTGGGCAGCGACTTGTGAATTACGAAAGGAAAACTGGAAAACAAGGGACACCAGCCCCACCCCCTCAGTCTTCACAAGAATAGAAACGCTCACATGGAATTACTTGATCTTCCCTTGCCTTTGTGTCCTTTTTCATTGACTGGTCTTCATTCTTTGGGTGTCTTTCCCAACAGTCCTCTCAGCTGGGTTTTTATCTTTTAATTTTGGCTTACTTTTTTCATGGCGTTCAGAAAGCAGTCAAGGCTGTGCACCCTTTACCTGCAACTTCTGAAGTTATCAGCGCTGAGATCTGTAAATGTGTAAATAGCAATACCCTAATACCCTGAATTAAAAAATGAATGTTCATTGTACATCTTTAAAAGAATATTAATTTATTAAATCTAGTTGCCACTTTGTTTTGGACTGCTGTTCTGTTGACATATGTGCCACAAAGCAATACTGCAAGAGGCAAGACACTTTAAAAAAAAAGAAAGAAAACAGTTGCATTTTTATGGTGGCTCTGGCCATTTCCCAAATGTAATTTTTGCGAAGCTGGGGGCTCATCAATATAAAAACAAAATGACCATTACAGTCAGCAGTGAAGTGGCTTTGGCAAGAACACATAAGTTTCATTTTTTTTATCATTTTCTATAACATCAAAGCTGATGTAAATTTTCTATTGCCTGATTATCTTTTTCCATGTGTAAGTTTATAATATTGTACAGTAACTGGTAAATCAAGATGAATTTTTCTCCTTCAAGCAGTTTTGGCATTGCTTGTTTGGCTGGAAGGCATTAATTCCTTGGCACTGAAAGACAGAATTTTAATGAATTCCTAAGCACTTAAATCAAAGTTCATTAGAGCTAAGTGGCAGGAATACTTAAATCTGCTAATTGAGAGGTTTGTGGAAGAATGCATTTCCAATGCATAAGCCAATATTTCCTTTTTACATCTTTGAAGCTATACAGTTTAAATGCTTACAAGGATTTATTTACTCTCTAGAGAATAGTGCAGAAGGTTATCTGACAAGTTTATTCAAGAGCACAGAGAACATAAAGGCTGGAACATTGCTATGAAAGACCCTCCTTTTTTCTTGAGTGGCCTGAAACCTTCTTACAACCAAAGTTGCAATTTCTACTATCGACTTTATACCATATCATATTAAAAATGAACATCTGTAATTCTGTAAATGGTTAGCATTAATTTTGCAGTAATGCTAGAGGTTTTTTGGGGAAATTAGTAGATTCTATGGGAGAAAACCTTTATAGTATTAACAACAGCAGAAAGAGAACCAAAAATAAAATAAAGAGCTGATCTTTACAGTGATAGCGCTAAGGAAGAGGCCCTCCCAATCAAGTTCACCAATTCTCATATTTTTATACGTTTACTTATTTTCTGCAGGTGGATATGCATTTTTAATGTAAATAGTTCTGAGACAGACAAATGGAACTATGCCGAAGCTTTAAGTACAGTTCAGTTGTGTGCTTAAAACACACAACATCCTATTCAAAAACAGTGAGAAATTGATTTAGGTTTATTGTATTGAGAAACATTAATGCTATGCAGTTGTGTGGCCACTCAGGACTGTGTCCTTGAACATCATGTATATTTAATTATGTGTATTGAATAGGTTACCAAGGAATTTGTCTACTGTCTTCAGGATATGTCTTTGTGCTTGAAAGAAAAAGCAGAAATATGTTGAGAGCTGTTCTGGTTCCATGTTTGGGGGGCAGAGGTGGTGGTTGGAGTTAAGATTTCTGACAATCTAAGCTCATGCCCAGTAGAATAGTAGAATTGTGTAATAGAAGTGGAACTGGACTATCCAACTGGACTATCTAACAAGAGGTCCATCTTTGGTATTTTGCAGCATTACCTCATTTTAGACATTCTGGGCTATAAAATATGTTGATACACTTGAGGTTTATTTCTAAATAAATATTTCACAAAATTCCAAATAAAAAGAGCATAGTAATTAGAGATGGCCAAAAACACTTCTAATTCACTGTACAAAGATCTTAATTTTGAGTCTTTTGTGCCTGATCCTCTGGGACATGCAAATATTACACATTTCAATATTTATAATGGTGTACTTTTCTGTACAGGAGCATATTTTACCCCCAAATACTGCATTTTCTGGTAATACATGTGTTTGGTTGCACAATTATCTGTCATTGATGGTCTTTGTTTTTGTTTTTAATATCCAAGCAGTCTTACCACTGGGATATTGCCAGCGATGCTGTGCTTTTTCCTGTAGCATTTTGCAGAAATGCAGTATCTTGTAATTTTTGTTTTTATCCCGGACAACCTGATCTGCAAAGATTATTAAAGTTTATTAAGAAAAAGCCTTGGCACTTGCTATCTTATTGCAGCACAAAGCAGGGCTGTGTGTGTTCTGTTCTAAAGGGAGTGGAGCGGGTAGAACCAAAGGCTGCCAACATGAAACTGGATTCTGTTTACTTGTATCAATTACACAAATTAAGTGCACTTACTCCCAGGTTTATGTATTGTGCTTCTATTAGTAATGGGAAAGGAAGTATGTGGGGTGCTTCATACTGGCTATCCATATCTCACCACCCATTTCCTATATGTTTTGCTGTTGCCTCAAAGGACTAGAAACGTACTTTAAAATGAAAAAGAAAAGCCCAAGTTTGCAAGCCCAAGAATACTTGCCAAAGGAAGGTGATATTTGTAGGGGTTTTTTTTATATAACCATAAACAATGGCATGGGATTGACATCAGTAAATCAAAATATAAGGTAATACTGTAGGAACAAAACAGTGTTCCGATTAAGCTGTTCAGCTATATATATATTCCAAGTGCTAGTAGGATGGTAACTTTCTGTGGTGCCATGAGAACATTCTTCAGTACCTGGTGCACAGAGTGTCTGAGCGAGTTTCCAGTCTTCAAGGCTGTAGAGATTAGTTTTGAGACACAGTGCATAGTTTTGAGAGACACTGCATTCTGACTGAATGCAGGTCTCTTCTGTGCAAATAGCTGTCCCCATTAGTTTCAGTGGAGACACCTATGTCTCCCTTTCTCTGCTTGGAGTTTTTCCATTCTTTGAAGCAAGGGATCCTTGTGGATGGATGAGTTTTGTGAGTACCTCAGAGAATTCCATACCTAAAAGCGACAGCTGAAAGGCAAACCAGGATTTACGAGGTGCGGAAACTTATGTTCTCTGTCATAGGCTTGCTCCCAGTAATCTCTCCTTAGCCACCCAACTCTGGCACCGTTTTGGGATCCTTAAAAGTGTGAATCTCTAGTTACAAGTCACTGCTGTGAACACCATGAATGTGAAGATCACACACATCAAAGTGCAATGTTCAGTTCCAATAATAATTGGAATAATGATTATTCTGCACTGCAGGAGGTTGAACTAGAAGAGATGCTCCTCAAGGTCCCTTCCAACTCAACAGTTCTATGATCCTATAATATGCTTTGTTTACTTTTTAAAACAAAAAACTGGCCCTTCTTAAAGATCAAAGCAGTATTGAAAATGTGAACAATTGCTTGAATCTCTGTCTTGTTTCCAAAGAATGGGGAGAGCGCTGATTGATGCTTTTGAAATCGTCCCAATGCACCCCATTATTTTGAAAAAAGCCATATACTGTATACGAGAATGTATAATATAGTATGGATTTTGCGGAATTAGATAAACTGACAGGAAAAATTAGATATCAGAAAGATCACAAGTTCACACAGGACTGGAGAAAGTTTACGATTTATCTGGAAAATATTTGTGATGAACAGACAACGCTAGTTGGATTTAAAGAGGCTTTGTGACGAGAAAGGGTATTGTAAGAGGGATAAGAGCTGTAAAGATTAATTAACTGGCAATACAATCATAAAGGAAATGTGAAATAAATTTAAAATTATGAGGATTGTGGAGGGAGCGGGGGGAAGTCCAAAAGAATTTAGTATTATAGTGGATATGAAATGTGTTATTTAAATTTGTAAAAGAAAATTTTCCTTAAAAATTAATAAAAAAAAAAGAATGTATAATATAGTACATTATTTATAAATATTTTATCTATCTATCTATCTATCTATCTATCTATATATGATATTTATACGCCGCCTTTTTCCCTCTAACAAGACTCGAGGCGGCTTCTATGCACAACCCCCCCCCCCCAAAAAAGGACCCACCTTGGTAGTTGGGCAACCTAAACGCACCTTCCCTTCCCTTCCCACTGCGCCTGCGTCCCCGATGTCCCCGCCCACAGCACGTCGAATCAACACAGAGACTGCAGTTACGGCCCGAAGCTCGAAGGCCTTTTCTATCCCAGCTCCCACAGCGAAGCACCTGAGGGGTTTCCACCATAGAGTCCCCCCCCCCTTCTCCACGGCCCCTTTCGCGTCCTCACGGAACGCGTCTTTTCAAGTGTCGCTCTAGGCGTTCCGCCGAACAACCATCCCCCCCCCGCCCACACGCGCTTCTCTATGGTTCTCGCGGTTGCTACGAGACGGCGAGGCGCGAGCGCGCTGCCATAGCAACTCAACGGCGGCGGCGGCGGCGGGCCGCCTCGTCCCTTTCGAGAAAGAGCGCGAGGGAGGGCGAGGGGTTTAAAAGCCCCGGCGAGGTAAATGGCCTCCGCTTCTGCCGCTTCTCCTCGAGTCGCCGGGGGCCGTTTCAACCCCGGAGGAGGGGGGAGACATTCGCGAGGCAAAAAACTGCATAACACACACACACACACACACACACACACACATATCCATTTGTGATAAGTCATTGTGGTATTAATCCTGCCGTCTCTTAGTTGGCTGGGGTGTGTGTGTGTGTGTGTGTGTGTGTGTGTGTGTGTGTATATATATATGTATGTGTGTGTGTGTGTGTGTGCACGGAAGTAGCCAAGGGGGGCAGCGACCCTCCTCCAAATCAAATAAATCAATAGAAATCCTTAACTAACTGAGGTTTTGCCCGCCCCCAACATAAACCCTGGCTACGCCCGTGTGCAGAATCTCTTGCACAGCCAGGATTAATCCTGTGCGATCACAGCCCCCCCCCCCCAAGTGCGTACAGTGCACAGTTGTACACGGGTGAGCTCCTTTTACCCCTTTTTTGTTGTTGAAAGCAGTATATGATAGGTGCAGAGAACAGTCCGTAACCTACACACATAAATTCTTATTCTTAAAAGCCTGCTGGATGTGAGAACAGATTTTTGTACAAGAAGGGACATTTTCAGGATCAGCCGTCTGCTTTAGGCTCCTGTAGTTGACACTCTCTGGTACCCCATAGCCACAATGCGTCTCTCTCTCTCTCTCTCTCTCTCACACACACACACACACACACACTTCAATTCAGACTTCCAGTATGTTTGCTTGAAAGCAATTCTCAGTGAATTCAATAGTATATATTCCTAAGAAATGATGGCAACAAGCCTAACACCTCATTGAACTCAGTGGGATTTACTTCCAAGTAGGTGGGCACGTGATTGAGTTTTATATGTAGGATTGCAGCCCTTTAAGACAAGCATCTACTTGATTAGCTATGCTTCGTGACTTTTGGTCTCTTTTTGTGTTAGTATTGATGCTGTAATATACAAATTTTGTGCTGAGAACAAATCTGAAGGAAATGTTCTAGAAAGGGAAATTATTACGTATGTGTGGGGAAATTTGACCAGGGAGGGAGGATCGACAAACAGCAATGATAATGCTACCATGTTCAAGAAGATCAGGCGGTGTGGCAAGGCCAGTACATGTCTTTTGAGTTATCCAGTTAAATTTGTGTTATCCAAAGTAAGACAGCTTGAAATAGCTTCATAAAATTGTAGAGTTGGAAGGGGTCCTGAGGGTCATCTGTTTAGGAATAATGTTCTTTTTAGTTCTCTTAGGTTTCTGGTTTTGGACCTAGTACAACCATGCCTGTTCCAGATGTTATGTTCTGTGCGCAGCAGATCCATGTTCCTCCTGAACTGCCAGATATTATGAAACAATTTACCAAGGCTGCTATCAGGACCCAACCGCGTGATGTACTTCAGTGGTCTTATGCGTGAGTAGAAAACTGAAACTAATGGCCCTGATCCAGAAGTCTTCACATAACAATCACTATTGGATAGCATCTCTGTGGGAGTGGTCAACTGGCAGCACAGGCAAAGCCGCCTTGCACAACTTTTGTGCCTGATGCAAGGGGAGGTCAGTCCAGCTTGATGCAGGTGTGCTAGAGAACTCTTGTGTGTACAGAAACCTGCTCAGTTTAGCAGGTTATGAGCCAATTTGGCAGGTTTGGCTCATGAATGTTACTGTCTGGCTTAGACAAAATGATAATAAAAACAGTGAGTTGAAGAAAGACAGTTCCTGAGGATGGAGAAATGGCAGTCCACTCAAAGTCCTAACCAAATTGGCATTCTTGAGCATTTTGGCCTAAACCAACATTAATGCATTGGTGTGCAATGGCAGCTGAACAACCTCTAAGAATGAGAAAATAAATGTTTCCCAATGGGTAGCAGAATTGTGGCAGAGAGAGATGCTTATTTATTTTACCATTAGTAGTTTTCCAGCCGCAAGGCCTCATCCCATGGAATTTTAAATCCACGTTTCCCTGCATTATGGGAGGAAAAGTCTCCCTATTCCCTTCCACCCTAACAGGAAATGGCTTTTTCTCACTGAAAGGGCCTATTGGGCCGCCATTACACACATTTGACCTTTAAATTCATGTACTGATTTTGAATATTTCTTTATTTGACCTGAACCATATTTTTGCATTTGTGCTATCATAGGTATTTCTATGCTTTGTCAAATGGAGAACCTCTTCCTGTGAAGGACCGTCTTGAAAGGCCAGTAGCCACACAGAAAAATGACACTGGTCTGACTCCAGGACTCCTTAAAATTTTGCATAAACAGGTAAAAGTTTTTGCAAAATGTGTCCTCAGTATTCCTATGAAACATCTTTAGAATTTTTTTTAAAAAACAGCTGGCAACCTAGGGAGAACGCTGTATAGATTTTAAATGATTTAAACATCTAAAATGAATGTTCTTTAGAAGTAACTTAACTTTCCATGCTGTTTTCTTATGGTTTCTTTATGATGTACATGTGTTTTTAAAGCTCTCTGAAAAGGAAACTGTGGAAATATCGGACCTTCAGAGAAAGTGGAAAAACCTGTGCTTGCCAATGGAACAGCTCCGCAACCTTCTTCGACTGGGCAATTTTGCAGAAGGAGTGGAATGGATGAAGTTCTTTGCCCTTGCATGTAGCGCTCTTGGTGGGGTATGTAGGCCTATCAAACATAATGTGTACCTGTTTGCAGTGTTTAGAATTTTGAAAGATCAAGATTCTATATTTATGTTCTCTCTCGCTCTCTCTGGATTTTGAGACATGCCTTAGATCACAGTTTTTCAACTTTTAAATTTTGTAAATCTGCTTTTCAAAATTTGGAAACAGTTTCACATTCATCATTCTTTACAGAGGTGACATGATTCTTCCTTAACAGTATCATTTATTTGGTTCCTAATATTCACCAAGAGCAAATTATCTGAAATTTTCAGTTTAAGTAGAAGTTAAGAGACCATGTCATAGCAGAAATTAGGAGTAACATGTACCTGAATTGCAGATTCATTCCATGGTGCCATTCGGTTATGCCTGTTTAGTTGCACTGGATGGCATTCTTTTTTTTAATGTTATACTGAGTTTCTTTTTTGGCTTATAAACAGATTACCTATCACCTTTTAGGATTACACTAGTAAACTGAGGAGTGCTTCAGATTTTATGAATGCATTAATCAGAAAACATGTAGAAAAAAGCATGTGAATCCTAGTAGATTGTTACAGCCTGGTGATGGCACATGCTTCTGTGCAGTTTTCCAGTACATCTCTGTGAAATTAGCCATGACTTCCTGGCAGATGCAATAAATTAGAAACATGCAGCATCATCACACATGATAATTTCTACACAATTTCCATACTTTTTGCTAATATATCATTGGTGTTTGATGTGGCTCTTGCAGTGGCTATGCACAGATCACTATGTACTTTCATCACTTCACTTTATTGTAGCGCATGGCTGCTAATGTATGCTTGCTTTTTATCTTTTTCAGTCCTTACTCACTTCTATGAAATATGCCTGTGAAATTCTTACAAATGATCCAGAAGGTGGAGCAGCCCGCATTCCATATGACACTTTTGCATTTATCTATAGCTACTTGGCTAGCTTAGATGAGGAGATAACGGAGGAATCTACTGAGAAATTCCTCAAGGCTCTTAAAGAACAAGTGTAAGTATTAATTGGATGTCTGAATGTAATAGAATCCAGATTTGGCTTGGAACTGCATTTTAGTCAAGCAGGCTCTTTTTATTTGTTCTTCTGAAGCTATGGTTTTCACGATCAGATTAACATATTATTTTTTCACCAGTTTTGAAGGAGAATTGCTCTTTGAAGTTTCCCCTGTAGCTGCTTCTTGCAGCTTCTTACAATGTAGTTTGTACAGTTGAGTTGAGAATTTGGTTACCGAAAGAAAAAATAAAACAGCAATAAAAAGTTTAAAAATATTAATAATATTTGCCTGTTTTAAATTGAGAATTAAATTAGAGTGGAAAATATTAATCTGCACTGAGGCTTATGCTAACCATGGTTACTTTTAATCCTAGCTTGCAAACCAGTTTCAAATTCTGTTTAAAGTCAGCTACGGTTAGGGTTGCTGCAAACGTATTTCTACTCAATACTTTAGGCTGAAAAATGAAGGGATAAGGAGATTAATGTGGCAGTCGAGAGGAGAAAACGTGCTTTTGTCCTGATCTTTTAACCATGGTTAAGAGATTGGGAAACTGGCTGTAGTCAGATCTAACAATAAGTAGTGGTTCAGTGTAATGAAAATGTGCCTAGCCTCCCCCATGCTTGTGTATGTTCCCTGCACCCCATCCACTCCTCCAGCATGGCGGTAATTAGGACACTGGAAGCTTAGGTTCATAGAAAGCTGGGTCCTACTGGTCCATCGAGTATTGTCTATACTGATTGGCTTTGGCTCTCAAACACTTCAGGCAGGGAGTCTTTCCCTACTTGGGTATGCCAGGAATTGAACCTGGAGCCTTCTAACACAAAGCAGAAGCTTGAGTTGCTATTCTTCCCCAGCCCTCCTGCTTCCCTTTTAGATTAACCATAGCGTAGCGTGTGGTCCAAACTCTTGTGTGGTTAATTTTAACTATGGTTAGTGAAAACAAGCCAGCTTCACAAACTATGGCTTGAAGTTGGCTCATTTCCCCTAGCTGTAGTTCAGATTAACCAGTTTGTCTGGATTTGGATGATATGGCTAGCCGCACACAGTTAATCTAAAATAGTGAAAGTTTCTAAACTCTTGTCAGAGAAAATTGAGTCCATGTGTGAGCCCAGGGGCAGGTCGTTACATTTGCAATGGGTCAAGATGTTAGACTATTACATCTATGCAGTACTGTGGTATCTAGCATATAATTATGGAGATGGCCAAGCTTAGAGAAATATATTCAAACTACTTTTCACCTCCAAATACACACTTTCTTTTAGTAAAGGCTGGATATGATACGACCTTAACAGTTCACTACATTATAACCCACCTTATTAATAGGGTAATATTAATATATTATTTTGGCTCTTATATTATAATGCTGGTATCCTAGCTTATGAAGTACACGATTTAAACAAGAAGGTACATACATATAGAGATTTGGGGTATCTAGCTTGTGGAATAGAAATATCCCTATACACATCTCTGAAAATATTACCGTGAGTTCCTCTTATTTTATGCAAATGTTTTCGTGTTAGAATTGCATCCAAATGGGATGAGAGGAAGTACCACAGAATGAATGTAAACTGAAATTAAGTTTATTTGGGCATTAATAATGAAAAGTAATACGTTTTCTTGTAATTTTAGGTCACGCAAGGAAGATATGGTTGGAGTTGCAGATTTCCGTCCGCTAAAGAAACCTTAAATCAGGACTTAAGAGAATGTGGAATAACATAACATTATCTGACATAAAGTACAGATTTTTAAAGTTAATAATATGCTACCTGTAGTAGTGTCCTTTATGTTCATGAAATTGTGAAGGAGTCTCAAAGCGGCTAACATTCTCCTTTCCCTTCCTCCCCCACAACAAACACTCTGTGAGGTGAGTGGGGCTGAGAGACTTCAGAGAAGTGTGACTGGCCCAAGGTCACCCAGCAGCTGCATGTGGAGGAGCGGGGAAGAGAACCCGGCTCACCAGATTATGAGTCTATTGCTCTTAACCACTACACTACACTGGCTGTCTTCAGATGTCTTCTAAACGTCATGTTTATTCCTTTGACATCACCAGCTCAATATGTATTCAACTTTGAACTTGCACAAGGCTGTCTTGAGTCAGCTGATTCAGACCTTCACTCTCACAAAGAAATGGATTAATTGCTTTAGAGTGCAGGTGATTTAATTTAGGGGAAATAAGATGACATGTTTCCTGTTTTTGTAGGATCAGCAAGTTAGTAATTAATAATCTTGAAAAGATGCTGACTTGGTTAATGATCACATCTGCAAAATACTTCAGCCTTGTTTTCTTCCCAAGTATTTCAACATGCTAGCCCCAATGCAGTATCATTAGCATGATGCCTTTCATGTTATATTGCAGCAGGTCTAGGTGGGAAGAGGAGAGTATTTGTTTTACAAAAGAGGGACATGTTTGTGTCTCCCACTCCTTATGAAAAAGGAAACCTGTAGTAAGATCATATGTGGCACCCCTGGAAACATTAGCATCCAAAGAGACATAAAAAGACATTCATAGAATGGTGGAGCAGGAGTAGCAGAGCCAATCCCCCCCCCACCTGCTAATATGTTAGTAAAAGAGGATGGGTGCTCTGTGAACAAGCCCCTAAGGGCCTCTGGCCTCATGTACTCTACTCTCCCACCCTTCTTAACTTCCAGGATCGTTATGGGATTTGTGTGCAAGTGCAAGCCAGTTTGCTGGTTTTCTTAAATTGCAAACTCTAGTTTGCTACAGGTAAGACGTCTGTGAATGTTGTCAATTTTGGTTTTTCTTTTTTCAAATCTTAACCAGTTCTTCACATTTCTGCTCAGCCCCTCCTGTGGTTGCCCATCCAGCTACCCTCTCCCTCTGCTGCCACAGGGCAATCTGACAGACTGCTTCATCAAATTTAAGAAACTACCATCTGTCTTGGAAGGAAGAAGTGGCTCTCAAATGTTCCTGCAAATATACTTGATTTAATACATGCAAGTTTTATGTTTTGAGTCCTGCAAGAATTTACAGTCTTCCAAGCTACTCAGAACTCACCTGAATGTAGTTGTGTTGTTGTTGTTTGGTAATATGAATGTACTTAACTCTGCAGGGCTTTTAATAATCTTGTATCTGTAAAATAATTTCCAGATAGGACTTTGGACCTTTCTGACCATCATCTAAAAACACGAAAACCAAAGAAGTTATTTTAAGTTAATATTATTTAATATTTATATATATATATAGTGTGTGTGTGTGTGTGTGTATGCATGCTGGGTGAAAAATAGCATTGGCTAAGATCAGCATAGGACCACAGTTTATACTGCCACTACATCAGGGTAAGTGTTCACAGGTGGGACTTGTAGCACAATGCTACAACTTCTTAGCAATGGAACCAGGCCTGAAAGCAATTTCTTCTCATCCATCATAGGTGACTAGGTAACTGCATAATTGCAGTGTCCAATGGCTGTAATTCAGCCCAGAGCAGCCAAGTCCCAATATAGTAATGTGACTTAAAACATGCAAACATAGGCTTCCACCTTTTTGCTAGCTTTACATAGTCTTTTATCAAAGGGTGTCATAATGGACAAAGCAATATGTGGACTGGGGAAAAGGGTGAAGTAATTCAAGATAGGAGCGAGGGGATGAGGATGCCTCAGCAAGAGTACCAAATCATTTCATATGTTTTGTGATTTTCAAGTATCACACAGTACAGCTGTAACAATTTTCCCCAGACCTTAGTTGACTTTTGCTGCCAAATCTGCAAAGCGATCACTCACTGTCTATCAGCTGGGATCTTGACCTCTGTTTCTTTGTTTCTGCAAGGATACATCATAAATTGCAATATTTGTGTTAGGTCACAGATGTAACATGGTTTTGTGGACATTCAAGTGGTAGGGAGGAATAAGCCCATGAAGCATGCAAATGATCAAAACAAATGAGTGCTCCAAACCAGAGAGTCATGAAGAACATAAGATTTATTTAGACCAAGGCAATTTAGGCTACAATCCTAATTCCACTTACCTGGAGAGGAAGGCCCATTGATTCGATAGAACTTAGGCATAGTTAAAATTTTGCTGTTAAAATATGACCCAACCATGTTTTAAAACATCAAGAAACTAACTAATTTGGAGTTCACCCAATTATCTATTTTGAAATTCCTTTTTTTTTTTGAACAAGTATGTTTACTAACCAATTCCTATGTCTCAGGGATGGGAAAAGATCCAACCAGGTTAGATCCTTATCTCCCCACCCCCAAACCCCACCATGTGAAGTTTGACAGGTTGTGTGGGGGTTTACAACATTTGAAATTGGTGCATGGTCTCGAGGTTTCGCTAAGTGCACAACATATAATTTAGGGCTTCATAAAAGCTGCACCTACTGAAATTCCTACACAACAGCAGTAGAGGAGACAAATTCTCCTTTGCATACCTTAATGCAGGGGGTAAAAGGTAAAGGTAAAGGTACCCCTGCCCGTACGGGCCAGTCTTGACAGACTCTGGGATTGTGCGCCCATCTCACTTAAGAGGCCAGGGGCCAGCGCTGTCCGGAGACACTTCCGGGTCACGTGGCCAGCGTGACATCGCTGCTCTGGCCAGAGTCAGAGCTGCACACGGAAACGCCGTTTACCTTCCCGCTGGTAAGCGGTCCCTATTTATCTACTTGCACCCGGAGGTGCTTTCGAACTGCTAGGTTGGCAGGCGCTGGGACCGAGCAGCGGGAGCGCACCCCGCCGCAGGGATTCGAACCGCCGACCTTTCGATCGGCAAGTCCTAGGCGCTGAGGCTTTAACCCACAGCGCCACCTGCGTCCCAATGCAGGGGGTAGTGAACCTTTAAAGCCAGGTGGGCCAGATTGTTGTTTATCCCCAGCCCTGTGGGCCAACTCTGATAGGTGGATGTCAGACTTTTGGCAAAGCATCTAGCATAGAGCTGGCAAAGCCACTTTCTGCAGGAATCAGCAGTGTGATTGACTTCCCCATTGATTCAGCTGCATCTCTACTTGTCTCACAGCTGGCATCACATATGACATCATGATGGCAGACTTGGCCTGTGGGTCAGAGGTAGGAATGGACAGGTATGCCAGCTTGGGTTTATCCTTATCTCATTTTTCCAGTCTTCAGTTCCCCACATTTTGTGATGGCCTGGGATTCGGATTCAGATGCTGAACCTAAGGAATCCCAGCCTGCACAGGATCCCCCGCCTCCAGAACCAGCTGAGCCAGGGCTGGGGCTTGAGCATGAAGGGTCCTCACCTGTGCCGGATCCTCAGGTGTAGGCACCAGTTGAGTCTGCTCTGGCTCCTGAGGTGAGGACCCATTGCCTACAGGTGCTCCATTCTCAGCCCCGTCAGGGGAAGCTGAGGTTGCCTCTGGGTCCGGTAACCCTCCATCCTCTCCTGAGCAGCAGAGGCTCAGGGCAGAAGAGGCGGAGGGAACTAAATTCCTGCAGCAGGAGTGCTTGCCTCCAGGCCAGGAGAGGCGAGTCACCTGAGGATAGGGGCCGCCCTGTGCCTCGGGGCAGATAAAAGCCAGCCAGCCCCAGTCTCAAGTTGTGGGACCAACATTGGTGGTTCTCAGTCCCTGCCTGAACCCTGCCCAGCACCCAGTCTCGGCCTTTACGAACTGCCTTCATATTGCTTCATTGACCATGGACTGGACTTGGACCTTGCCTCTTGATTAACCCCCGGGACCAGCACATATTTCTTTATCTGTTTGTGATTATATCTATACAGTGGTACCTCCGGTTGTGGACGGGATCCGTTCCGGAGCTCCGGTCGGATCCCAAGGTTTCTGCAACTGGAGGGACCGCTTCTGCACATGTGCACACGGCAAAACCTGGAAAAATACGGGTTTGCCGCCTTCGCATCCTGAAGGATACGCAACCAGAGGTGTGCGTATCTAGAGGTACCACTGTATCTCTCTCTCTAAATGTATTGCCAGTAAAATATTTTGAATTTCCCCTAATATACACATTTCTGTATGCAATTTTCCCATATGTAACTATGTTTGAATGCTATTTTTATGCATACATGCGCAGTTTACCTTAGTATATGCATTTTTGCACATATATTGTTGTTGTTGTTGTTGCTATTATTATATTACTTGGCCGGAAAACTACATTGCAAAATTTGGAGAAGTGAGAATTTAAAAGGATGATTGTGTTCCAATTAACATATGTTCACTTTTAATGCAAACTGAATCAAAATTTGCCCTGCTGAATCTCTAATGCCTAAGGAGGGTGGGGAACTTGTAGCACTTTTGATGTTAGACTGCAATTCCCATCATGCCTGACTGCTGGCCATGCTGACTGAGGCTGCTAAGAGTTAGAGGTCATTAGCATCTGAAGGACCATAGGTTCCCTCTCCTTGCTATAAAAAAAGTGAAGGTGAATGGATGCTCCAATGATGATAAGCCTCTTGGTAGGAAACCTGGATTTCCAAGTCACACAGCAAAGGAAATGGGCATTTTTTCTTGGGGGTCCCTGTACCAGCAGCAATGCTTAGTAGGTACAGCCTCACTTCTGTTTGCTCTGGATGGTTAATTTTGTGATACCATTTTTTGCTCCTGGCAAAACAACGTCCTAGTTCCTGAGTTTCATGCAATAACAGAGTGAAAACTAGTTCATATAGTCTCAAAAGGTTTCAAATAAATTAATCAGCAGCCACCATAACTCAATCAAGGTAGTTGCTATTTTTTTAGCAGGTAGCAGTCTTGAGATACCTGTGGCTTCCCCTGTAGACCCGCGAGACAGAAAAAGCTAGACGTTCTGCTGGCAGGATGAGGTACTGCAGGTGACTCTAGAATATTTGCAACTTCACCTCACTACAATTTTCCAGCACAGCCAGGATAACAAATTATCAGCTTGTCAAAAACGTAAGAAGCTGTGGTGTTAGGTCAGTGGCATTTTCTGTGTGGCTACTGGGATTTGAAAAGGACCCTTTACAGGAAGAGTCTTTACAGAGTAGCCAAATAGCTAAGGTACACCAATGCAGGTTTGCCCAGTCCCTGATTTTCATTTTCTTTAGACATTAAGAATCAAAAGCATACAAAGATATCCTGAAAAGTCAAATATTAATGTTTTCTTTCAGACTTCTGAGGCAGATAACATTATCTTCGCTAAGCAAGTGTGCATGCATAATTTTCATCCATAATTTTATGAAAAAAATGCATTTTGTTATATTACATTCAGATAAAAAACAAAACAAGTGAGAGTCAGAAAGTGCATTTTTAAAAAAATAAACACTGCTATCTGATTTACATTCATTTAGTTTAAACTGCACTTAGCTACCAGCATTCATACACGCCCGTAGGGATAAATAAGTGTTTGTCAAGGCCAGGGAATCCGGAGGTGAAAAAAGAAAAAAGTGCTCAGAATACCTTACATAGTGTCCTAGTTTTCACTCTCAGTGTTAATGTTTAGGTGACTATTCAAAGCAGTCCTGCTCACACTTGAAGGCTGCTATCCTATACATACTTACCTGGAAGTAAGTCCGATTGAACATAGTGTTACAAAGGTTGCATGCCATGTCCAATCTCTGCCAAGATTCGAGGCGTCTTACCCAGGGTCACGTTTCTGTAGGCAATCAAGATGTGGTGGAGACTGTCGTGACTTTACGATATAGTTTATTTTTCACACATTTACACAAGAAGCTTTCAATGGAGTGAGTGCAGCATTTATAGCACTGACATCTCAATAGGGGCTTGTTCACCCAGTAGTACAGCACTAGATACTCAAGGCTTCTCAAATGCCATCTTCGTGGCTTTGTCTCAGCCTGTCAAGATGGATCTGATCTTCTGCCTCCTTTTTCCTCCTTCCCAGAAAACCCTTTTCTCCTCCCCTTCTGTCTGCTTCCTGCCCCCACCACCATTCCCAATATTCCAAGCCTACTTTTAAAAGGTGACATTTTTTCCTGTAGCCTATATCATTGCTCAGCGTAACTTTGGCAACCTCTATTGGCAAAGACCCAATGATTTATCTGTGATGGACCATCCACACCTCATCCCAGGTGAGGCTCTGGCCTGGAAAGGAAGCTTAATCTGTATTTTTCACGCTGGCCTGGGATCTTGACTGTGGTTTTCTTCTGGAATGCCTTGCCAGGATGGGGCTAGGGAGCACAATGTTGCAGTGGTTCTTGTGTCATCAGAATGCTAATGATATCCAACTCTGTCTTTCTTGTCAATTAGATTTTAGGGAGGCAATGGAGGTCCTGAACTGTTGTCTGTCAGTGATTGACTAGATGTGAACTAACAAGATAAAACGTAATCCAGATAAGACAGAAGTGCTTTAGGTCAGTAGGAAAGCTGATCTCGGATTAGGTGTACAATCTGTTCTGGACAGGGTTGCTCTCCTCTTGAAGGATCCCGTTCACATCTTGGGAATGGTCCTAGGTCTAGTCTTGTTAATGGATGATCCATTGACCACTGTAGCCAGGAGTATATTTGCTCAGCTTCTGCTAATGCACCAGCTGCCCACTTTTGCTGGAGATGACAGATCTGGCTACTACCAGGTAGACTGGATTAGTACCATACAGTACCTTTGAAAAGTATTCATAAACTTCAAGTACTTTGAAATACTCCAGTTAGAATGGCAATGAGGGCTGGTTTCTCAGAGTACAATATTTCAATATTATACTCCCAAGATTGGCTTCTGGTCCATTTCTGGGCTTAATTCAAAATGATGGTCACAACCAGCACAAAGGAAGGATGGTAACTCAGTGGTAAAGCATCTGTGTTGCATACAGAAGGTCCCAAGTTCAATTTCCCAGCATCTCCAGGTGTCCTGAAGCACATTCCCAGCTGGGAGTGTCCTGTCTGAAACTTTGGAAAGTCATGGCCATTTAGTGTGGGCAATACAGAGCTACATGGGCCATTGTTCTGAGTCAGTGTAAGGCAGCTTCCTGTGTCCCTAACCTTTGAATCCCTAAATGGGTTGCAAACAGGATTTTCAAAAGGCCTAATTCTCCCACATGATTCTGCCTACCCATTTAGATCTTTGACAGTGGCCTTGCTTCACATCCCTCTGCCAGCAGAGACACGGTTGGTAGGTATATGGGGCAGGGTCTTCTTGGCTATAGCATTAAGTCTGGGGGTGGGGGGTGGGGAGTTAGTGAACCAGGTCTGGTTTTAATTGATAGAAAAGCAGTAACTAATTATAGAATGATCTAACTAGAAAGCAGGTAAAGATCATAGAATCATAAAATCATAGAGTTGGAAGAGACCACAAGGGCCATCGAGTCCAACCCCCTGCCAAGCAGGAAACACCATCAGAGCACTCCTGACATATGGTTGTCAAGCCTCTGCTTAAAGACCTCCAAAGAAGGAGACTCCACCACACTCCTTGGCAGCAAATTCCACTGTTGAACAGCTCTTACTGTCAGGAAGTTCTTCCTAATGTTTAGGTGGAATCTTTTTTCTTGTAGTTTGGAACCATTGCTCCGTGTCCATTTCTCTGGAGCAGCAGAAAACAACCTTTCTCCCTCCTCTATGTGACATCCTTTTATATATTTGAACATGGCTATCATATCACCCCTTAACCTCCTCTTCTCCAGGCTAAACATGCCCAGCTCCCTTAGCCGTTCTTCATAAGGCATCGTTTCCAGGCCTTTGACCATTTTGGTTGCCCTCCTCTGGACACGTTCCAGTTTGTCAGTGTCCTTCTTGAACTGTGGTGCCCAGAACTGGACACAGTACTCCAGGTGAGGTCTGACCAGAGCAGAATACAGTGGCACTATTACTTCCCTTGATCTAGATGCAATACTCCTATTGATGCAGCCCAGAATTGCATTGGCTTTTTTAGCTGCCGCGTCACACTCTAGCTCCTAAATTAAGCAAGAACACACTATGTTGAGTTAAAGTATACCCAACCAATATATTTGTACTTGTCAGATTAATCTGTTAAGGATAATTAGCTCAATCATGTCAAATTTCCAACGTTTAACCATTTTTTAGTCCCATCTATAAGTGAGAACAATCTGTTTGTTGTTTATATATATATATATATGTGTGTGTGTGTGTGTGTGTGTATGTATGTATACGTATGCATAGTGTTGACCCTTCTGCTGGAAAAGTAATTAAGTATTATACTTGTTCAGGATTAATTCCTCATGAGGCTGTTTCTGTTCTTGTTTAATTCTATTACGGTAGCCAATATGAAACATATGAAGGACGTCTCACTATTTCAACATAATGTTTTCAGTCTTGTAATTTCCCAGATGGGGATGTAGCAGATGTAGGTGAAGGCAGTTGGCGGATGGACAGACTCGGCCACGTCTGGAAATGGTACACCCACACCTGAGAGGGGATTTGTTTCCTCAAAGCAGTGATCTGCATAAGGACTCCTGCTGGCAGCCATCCAGGTGTAGATAAGGTTCCAAATGCTGAAGAGGCGGAGAACCTGCTGTAAAAATGACACAGTTCAGCAGGACATTCTGCACAATTCCCAGTTAAATCAATAGGAACTCCATGAGAATATTGTACATTTTGTTGGCATCCGTCTGTCTCGAGACAATGGAGTGCGCCTCCACGAGTGAAGTCAAACTGCTGCATTAGCAGCACCAAAATGACCTCCCCAGGATGCAAGCCTGAGCAGTGTATATGGAGGTCATGGGCTGCCCAAACAATAAGACCCTCTTCCCAGAATATGTTTGGCGCCAGCTTGGCTGCAGGAGTTGCCAGAAGGAGGCGTTCAAGGCTCCATCCAACCGGCATAGGAACTCCACTCTGGATTTGTGTAGGGTTTATTCCTTAGCCTTTTCTTCTCCTAAAGATATGCCGCAAGACAGTAGAGGTTTAGGATGAGTTTTCCTTCTCCTAGACAGGCTACCTTCCCAGGTGGGTGAGTCCCATCTGCGCCTCACTTCCCTCTACAGCCCATGCAGAAACCATCTTCTTGACCATTATTGGTCTCAGATGCTCAATCCACTGGAGCCTTTCTTTGTATGCAGGGGAAGTCCCTAACACAATGGGGGTTTGAGACCCATCAGCTGCAAAAATCAAAGGCTCACCTCGAAATCAGTGTATCTTACTTCCAGGTAACTATGTGATTTGGCTTTTATTTTATTGTTTAGATATTTTACTTGTCCTGTCTAAAAAATATGAAAACTACACAAAGTATACATATTTTGTATACTCTAAACAAAAAAAATATATTTCTGGTTTAGGGTTTTTTGTGACCGTGAATTGGCAGTACAGCAACAAAATCTGTTCCAGGAACAAAATGGGTTTCACAACCTCTGGAACTTCAGGGATTCTGTTCAGGTATGGTTGAGGTTTGCCTGGTTAGCTGCCTGTATCATGGATATAACAGAATGTGTGGGGTACTGTACCCTAATTTAATTAATTCTATATTTACAAAGCACATTTTACCTCTCCAATCATATTTTTAAAATAACATTTTAAAGACAAAACCATGTAAGTGTGCAGTTATCAAATCAGATTTGATGCCCAGTAGTTTGCATTCTAACTTTGATGGAAATAAGGTTGGGTTTTTGAAAATTGCTTTTGCTACACCTGTTGTTGACAGTATCCCCTTGTCCTGCCATTAACTATTCAGGCCAATTTTACAAAGCAAAAACAGTTTGTAGAAGCAGCTGGATATTCATGAAATAAACATATTTTGCAGTAATTATTTTAATTAATGTTAAACTTTGTCTTACTACTGAGTCTTTTGGTGTTATCCGACACCCCTTGAAGTACTGTGGTGGAGTGCATCCAAGACTGCCTCTCTAGGGCACAGTCTCACCATATTGCCTTGGAATGAGACAAAGGTTTTCTTATGCTCTAGGGTTTATTTTTAAAACACTCTCCTGCTTGCAGAAATAATGAACTCAGACAGCTCCATCTGCATTGGATATATTATCAGTAAAATTCTGTCTCATTATAAAATTGGGCAAGAGCATAACTGGTGCAACATCCCAGAGGCAGAGATTCTCAATAACTCACATTGTCTCCATTCTAGGTCTGGGTCCTAGGCCGGCTAAGGGGGAAAGGAAAATATTTCCCTCAATAAATGTTCCACCTTATGTTCTTACTGCTGGTCCTGCTTCTGCTCTTTCCATTGTTGTGGGCTTGAAGAACTTGGAGGACATACACCATACCATACCGTACCGTACCGTACCGTACCGTACCGTACCATACCATACCATACCATACCATACCATACCATACCATACCTATAAAGGTCCTTGAGATGCTGATTACAATATAGAATCTATATTGAGTCTATACCTGAAGGAACGTCTCCGCCCCCATCATCCAGCCCAGACACTGAGGTCCAGCTCCGAAGGCCTTCTGCGGGTTCCCTCACTGCGAGAAGTGAAGCTACAGAGACCTAGGAAGAGGGCCTTCTCAGTAATGGCACCTGCCCTGTGGAATGCCCTCCCATCAGATGTCAAGGAAATAAACAACTATCTGACTTTTAGAAGACATCTGAAGGCAGCCCTGTTTAGGGAAGTTTTTAATGTTTGATGTCTTTTTTATTATTAATATTCGTTGGGAGCTGCCCAGAGTAGCTGGTGAAACCCAGCCAGATGGGTGAGGTATACGGTAAATAAATTGTTGTTGTTGTTGTTTTAAATTGTAGAGTTGGAAGGATCTCAAAAGAACATCAACGGCAACAACACCAAAACCAATCTATATAAAAAGGTTATTAACACTGCCCGGCACCTTACATTTTAGATTACATTGGAAAGAGGGGCTTTCTCAGTTGCCACCTCCTATTCTGGTTCCTCTTCTCACTGCTCCACTTTGAAAGATGGTTCATAGCCTTAAAGCCTTTTTTTCTGTATTAATTCTTGCCTGTTTTGCATTTTCTGGATATTTTATACTATTTTTAGATGGTAGAGGGAGGAAATGTTTAGTGGGTAAGAGGGACTAGGCCTCGCAATTATGAGTGTAGTGGTCTGAAGGAGATGGCAGTAAAAGGTTAGGCTCTTCCAGGGGAACAAAGGTTAAGAATGTAAGAGAATTTCCCTTTCCAAATCTTCTCCCAACCTATGGTGACTTCCCTCCTAGCCTACTGTTGAATTCCTGGTCAATAAATGGACCTTGGCCAACCAGGGCTTGATCTTGAATTAGAATGCTGATCTGTGTGATGGAGACACTTGGATCAAGTAGGAGCAATTCACTTTCTGTGCCTGCTCACTTGTTGAGATCTTTGGAGGTTGCGGGGCACTGTTCTGTATCCTACCATTAGGCTGGTGGGTATGTGAGACTAGACTTTCTCCATGGTGACTTTGGAACTGCATTCCTTAGGAAACACATTTGATTTATTCATTCTCCTCTTCATGGCAGATGTTAAGCCTTTTATGATACCTCAGGTTACATACGCTTTAGGTTACAGACTCCGCTAACTGAGAGTTAGTACCTCGGGTTAAGAACTTTGCTTCAGGATGAGAACAGAAACTGCGCCGCAGCGGTGTGGCAGCAGCAGGAGGCCCCATTAGCTAAAGTGGTGCTTCCGGTTAAGAACAGTTTCAGGTTAAGAACGGACCTCCAGAATGAATTACCGTAAGTACGTAACCAGAGGTACCATTGTAACTGAGCCTGTTGCTGCTGACTTCTTGGTGTTGTGCATTTTCAGTCTTTTAAAAATCTGTGCTGGTAGCAGTATATTAAAATACAACATATATTCATTTGCAATGATTTGTATTTTACTATGCCATCTGTGTTTTAATTTTTGTTAGGTGCTTCAGGGACCTTTGCCTAAAAAGTATAGAAATAAACTATGACATGACATAATATGTGAAAATGTGGGGGAAAGACAGTGACCATTTAGCTTTTTCACTCAGTTTCTCATTTTCCAAACATTTAACAGCTCCCATTTCCTATGAGACATAAATTATTTGAATTCTTGACTAGGCTCATTTATGGTTACATTTAGCACACCTGCTGATCATGGCAGTTGCTAATTATTATCACTATGTAATTTTTGTTGCTAAGTGGCTCATAGGTTTTTCCAAGACTTTCTCTACCTTGGCTTTTCTGCCCACCAGTCAGAGTTATCACTTCTTTTTTTAAAAAAAGGAAAAACTGCTCCTGCTCCTGTGGTTTTAACTACAAGCCCCTATACAAAAAAATCACCAAACAGCTGAGTTTTTTCAGGTATCCTTCTACTTATCTCCATTCCATACCTTTTAAAGTTTTACTTACACGTGACCATTTTAAGGAAAGAAGCATTATCTAATCCCTGCGGCTTACATCGAAAGAGCTCCTAGTAGTGTGGGAGGAAGAGGTTTACCATTTCCTGCTGATTCTCCCCACCACCCTTCAGTTACAGCCTGTGTCATGCTGTTCAGGAGGGTATACCAACCCAGGGAACAGATTTTAGCAGGTGTAAAGAGTTGAAGCAGGAAAGGGATCAGCAAAAGCTCTTTGCATGAGCAGAATTCCTCTTGCTGTTCTTTGGATAGTAGTGTGTACTGGGCTGTTGTTAAAGCATGTGAGCGGAAAAAATGGCAGTCCTCCTACCAGTTAAAATAATGCTGCAGGACTAATCCAGAAAAGGGTTTTCTAAAATGCCTGGATGTTGTTGTTTTTCTGAAATCAACTGGCAATGCTTCATCTGCTAAGGCTTAGCCTAACTATGTTCATTGTTCTTGGAGTATTTGATTAAAGATATACCTGCGACTACAGCCCTGAGAGTAAGCCCCAATGACTTAAATGGGACTCACTTGTAAGTAGACACATATAGGATTATTCTGTGTGTCAATGAAGTTTCACCCAAATGCTCTTCATATATATTTTATACTAGCAAGCTCTTACCTATAGTTGCTTGGGCACTCTAAGAAACCACAAAATCAGTGAAGTTTTGAAATAAGTGGTTAAAATCAATTCAGATTTGGAAGATTCACTTCGCCATCTTAATTCAAGATGAAAGCACAGAGGCTCTCTTAAAGCGGCAAAGCAACCTTTGAACCAGCTTCTCTCTTCCTTTAAAGGCGGAGGGAGCTTGGTGGAAATGGTGCTTAAAGGCAGTCTCTGTGCTGTGCTTCCATTGGAAGCATGGAGACTGACTTACAGTGGCAAAGCATCCTTTGAAGCAACTTCTTTCCTAGCCTCCACCCCAAGGGAATAGGCTATTTCAAACAGCACTTTGCTCTGCTTCTCCTTTAAGCAGGTAGGCAGTAGCATTGGCGCCATCCCTTTACCTGCTGAAAGGAAAAGACAAATGACTTTAATCTCTGCTCATCAGCTGAAAAGCGGAGATTAGATCCTGCTGCCTGGCAGCAAGATCCTATTCCCTGCTGGGAGCACTGCCAACTCGTGATTAAACTCTGTCCTCCTGCCCATCAGCTGACAGCAGTGACACCAGCTGGTGGGTGGGTAGGTGTGGGGCTTTTTTTGGGGGTGGAATAGCCTGGTGGACCAAAGTGGAACCCCTGGTTGGTCAAATTGGCCCGTGGGCCAAAGATTCCCCACCCCTGCAGTTAGAACTTATATGATCCCATTTTAAAATAGCCACATTAGTTACCTGTTTGTTTCTAGGACCTATTTGAGGTGCTCACATTAGTGTCTAAAAGTCCTGAATGACAGGTTCCAAACATGTGAAAGACTGTCTCCATCTTGACCAATACTCTTGGGTGTTAAGATATGCACAGGGGGTTCTATTGGCAGTTCTGAGACACCCTCAGAAGTGTGGGGCATGGCAGTCCAGAAGAGTGCTTTATCTGTGGAACTCCCTCTCCACAGAGGTGCTTCACTGTACGGCTTTCACTATATGCTGAAGACGCACTTCTTTACCCTGGACTTTGACATCCAAGGTATACTGCTTTGGGGGACCCCCCTCTTTTGCTGAATGAACAGCATCTGAAAGTGATCACTATGTAATAATCCACAAATAGTGCAAATCTCTCTGTTGCAGTTTGTGTAAGAAGTGTGTGATTGTTGTGAACAGCTGAGCTGTGCCACAGTACAATACCCAAGGCCCAGAGCTCAAACAACACTCCCACAACAATATTTAATATCAATGCTGTTGTAACCTTACTGAACCCAAGGGAACATACTGTTTTATATATACAATAAAAAAATTAGATTGTTACTCTGAAAGCACAGTTCACTTCTTTTAAGTAATGTTCAGTGCATGGTACAAAATATATGCTTTATAAATTATAAATAGCAAATATAAACAAAGGAAGAAAGAAGTAGGCATTTTGCAGGCACATTATACCTTTTAAGACTATTAGCAACAGCTAAAATAAACTGCTTGCTGTTCATGAAATTTCTGCTGGATCCTGCTTCTTGCCTGCCAATAATATTAATGTCAAAACATCCAAGCATTCTTATAAAATACAGTCTTTTAAATGTTTGATCATCAAGAATGTTTGCAGAGCTTGTTATTAAATGGGATCTTTGGTTATAGGAATATTATTTGTCTGTAAGAGATCATGTAGGCATGAGTAATATTGGGTTCATTTAACTATTACAGTATATTAGTGTCTTCCTTGATAGCATTTACGGAGTTCCAAGCACCCTCCCATTTAATTACCAGTCAAGGCCAGTTCTATTTAGGTGGAGAGAGAGAACCAGAAGAGCAGCTTTCAGACTAATAATAGCAGATCAGCATTTTGCCACAGTTATATTCACCGCTGCTTGCTCATTTCAGAAGCTCCAGAAACCATGGAACACTATTATGCTATACTTTCTATAGACACAGGAGATGGAAAGTCCTGGTTAAAGGAACCATGTAGTCTGACAAGCCATACTGAAGAGATGTTATTATCTTTGCTATTTTACAGAGGATGGAACGAATCCAGAACTAAGTGAATGGCAGAAGTAGTAACTCACATCTGTTCTGTGCACACCAACGTATTAGCTACCTTACAAGGGAAACACCTATTATAAAATTTCCATGGTCCTCCCTGACTGCTCACCCTAAAGCTTTCACTACTGGCATAAATAGATAGGTCTAGTTACAAATGTTGTTGACTTTCAAAAGTACTATTGTGTTTGTGTTTTTTAATTCGCTGGATGCACACCTCAATAGTACAGAAGGGAGTGAGGCCATCTGGGCAATGGGTTGTGTCAGAGATGAAGTGGAATTTCATAATGCCAGTGTATAATTTAGGAGGTGTAGTAATTAGTTGCACACGGAGTTCCCTGTACAGGCAATTGATACATCTAAAGTCTAAGAGGGCAGAACTGAGGCCAAGGATCCCCTACTGGTGGAGCCATTGCACAAAGCACATTGCTTTTTTGCATTCTTTCAAGTTTTATTGAAAATCAATACATATTGCGAATCCCATCCATTTTAATGAAATCTGTATGGGAGAAGTTCCTGGTGAATTGTGCCCATATCATTAAGGATAATGAAAAAAGCTATCTAAGCTTCGCTGAATGCAGGAGTAATTAGACTTCCAAATTTATTTAATGATGCTTGGCATCACACTGCAAGAAAAACATGTGCATCCTGGAACATGGAAATCCCTTCAGTGAAAGAACTGATGCTGCCTGAGGCTTTGTTGTTCCTTCATCATCTATACTTCAAACTTAGGAGTGCCAATAAAACACCATGAGAATGATAAAACATAACAAATATATTTCTTTAGAATGTAAACAGGCTTCCAAAATACTCACCTGCTAACTGCTTTTTTTGGCACACCCTGACTATAATGCTAAAACAAATTTCCATTGATGGCAGATCTTAATATAAACTAGTTAAACTCAACACTTAAACCTGAAGCATATGAATCACAAAAAAGGCAGCACCCCTGAGCACATGCAGAGAGATTTCCACCCCTGAGTAATCACAGCCACATGACACATCTGGGATTAGTGAAGGATTTTCAGGTTAAATGTTTTTAATTCTATGTCAAGATTCAGCTCAAGCACATCCCACACTACAAATTAAGCATATCTAAAAGGCTACTTAGATCCAGCGGTGGCACCAGGGAGAAAACTCTTTTCTTCTCCTGCCACAATCTGCCAACACCACTATCAAAGGCTCATATCTACATCAACCAATGTGTATGGTCCTAAAGAAAAATGGAAAGCACAACATGGGAAGTTGTCTTTTACCCGGTCTCACTCCACATCACAAAAAGTAGGATGTACAGTATGCTTTCAAAATAACCTTTGAGATTGCCCATATTGTTTCAAGACACACTGTTACAATGAAAACAGTAATTAAAGCAAACAGGGTATCTGGATACAATATTTCAATGTCAAGTGAGGAGAAGCTGGCAAGTGTTTACTGTATAAGGCAACACACATTTGCTGCTTTTCTTTTAGATTATTTCCCCTCTTCCTTGGCTTTTCCTTGCTGTATTTTTTGCTATACTGTATTTACCGTATTTTACCTTTTCTTCTTCACCACTTTATCCCTTGCTCCCTCTCCAATTAATTTCCCTTGATAGCTTTGTTAGAGCACAAATAAATGACAGATTCAAACTAGTTTAAAATTGGTTTACTGTTACAGCTTCTTCCAAAAAAACATGGGAACTGTGGTTGAGTGCAACACTGGGACTCCTTTGATACAGAACAATCCTTTGGTGTTTACTTAGTTTCCGTTGTGTTTAATGGGGTTAGGGATAGCCAAGATTATGCTTTTCCATGTTTTGGAACTACAACTCCCATCATCCCTGACCAATGACCATGTTGGCAGGGGCTGATGGGAGCTGTAATCCAACAGCAGTATAGAGCACACCACGTTGCTTACACCTTGTTTCCAGGCAAGGGAAGCGTGAGGATAATAAGTATAAACTGACCATGTCACAAAAGTACTGATCACACCAATAAATGATGGGTCATATTTGGCAGTAGCTCTGGCAAGTTGCTTGCAAGGAAGGAATTGTTACTTGCCCTGAACAAGTTGTGCAAATAATTATTTGCAAGGATGATCTAAACTTACTCTGGATATCCATTTATGTATATGTCTTCCTTACAGCTTTTTAATATGGTTATGAAAATACTAAAATTCTTGAATTTTACATACCTGCTCCCTTTCCCTTCAAGCAGCAGCAGCAGCAGGATTGAATCTATGTCAATTTGCAGAAAAAGTTGCAAGAAGGTCCACTGGCAACAGACAAGCATCCAATAGAGAGTTCTAAATATAGATCACCAAAGACAAGATGAATGGAACAGATCACAGGCATTTAAAACTATAATCCTATTAAATAGCTATGCTTGAAACTGCTACCTTGCAACCCTACAAAGGTCTTTACTCTGACGTATTTATTACACTGGTCCCTTTGAGAAAAGCCATCCTACTTCTGTGATTGTTGTTGTTCTTGGTATTACTTTTAAAAATGCCACAGAACCACTGCCTCCTTGGCGTAAACTCAATTGACTATTGTCTCTGTATTGACTAGCTCGTGCGACTATTTGAAGGGATTTACTACGAATAGGCGATTCCAAGAACGCAGGTTCCGTGTGATTACTTTTCAAACGCATCTTTCACTCTTAAAATATACCACTAAAACGTGTATAAAATGTACTTGTGTCTCTTCATACAATGGATTTGTACTTTTTCCCGCAGCGATGTTAACTCACAGCTCCGCCCCGCAAAAGTTATGGGTTCCCGAATAGTTGTATTCAGCAACTGTAACAACTCCATTTATGTTTTCATTTACTATTGCCCACCCCGATTTTTCACACCCGCCGCCCAGAAAGTATGGGGACACCTGACGACGAGCCTGAGGAAACTTGGAGGTGGGGTCGTGTAAAACATTAGCGAAGCCATACATGTCTGCAAAACTACTGAACTAAGAAAAGGAGAAGAAGCCCGGCAGGAGATAAAGTTGAAGGTACTCAGGGAATTCAAATTACTCACCTGTCAATAGCAATTTTCTTCGCTGGTGCATAAAACCTCAACATGGACAGCTGCATGTAAATCGCTTTGCAAATGTGTCCCTGATGTCAACATGCTAAGCTGGAGCCTCAATCTTCTGGTGATCGGATTAAGAGTCACTGCCAGGAGTTTTCTAAACGTGTCGGTCGCTCTGTCTCTTCCCGCAGTCTTTCCCGGACCATATTTGGAACAAGATCTATCGCCGGAAATATTGCTTATTGTTGTGGTTTTTCTCCAGCACCGCCCCCCTCCCTCGTTTTCGCGACAAGGGCTTACGAAAGAGTGGCTGGCCTTCTGAAAAGCAGCCGGCGGCGCGGAGAAATTTTGCTTTAGCTCATCCAACCGTTACAATAAAATTTCAGGAAATCGGATGGTCCCCGAGGGGAGGCTCTCAGTTCAGCTGCTCCCAGTTTTGCCGCGTGTGCGAACAAACTTTCTGGCGGGAAAAAAAGGACCCTCCTGGTTGCAAAAGTCACCCTTTTGGTAAAAGCGAGGAGCTTTGGAAACCTTTTCGGAGTATTGTGCTCGGTTGAAACAGGATAGCGTGAGAAGTGCTGCTTTTGGTTTTTTTTGCTGGAGATCAGCGAGCGCCTTGCCCAGAAAAGCAAGAGGCAAAGAAAGTTTGTTGCATTCTCGCTCGCCTCGGCGTTTTGCAGCCCTTCTTGGAAAGGAACGAGCCTGGGTTTTCCCGCTTTGCAACAGCGTCAGGAGCCACCGCTCGTGTTTCCCCAAAACTTTCCACCGCCGTGTCACCCACGCGCATCAATCAGGAAGCTGCGGCGGGAAAGGAGGTGGGGTGAGACGCTGCTCAGTCCCCCTTGGCAAGAAATGCCTTGTCATCCCAACGGCTAGGATAGCCTGGAGTCGCCAATAACTGGTTTTTCCTTTTTAACCTGACAAAAATGCGGGAAGAAAGCCCCAACTCTTTGCGCTTGGCTCAATAGAAAGTCGAGGTAGGGCAAAAAGGATGAGTGCAGTAGTCTTTTTTTTTTTGCATCTGAAGTCTCTTGAGATAACGGCATAGATTATGGGGCGGGGGAGCGTGATCCTCAGTGGATCCCTTCTTGATCTTGTCGCTCTGGTGCGAGTTAAGTAGATTTGGGACCGAGAGACCTACTTTCTCGTGTGCACCTGAAGAGGGGCTGTGTTGCATGTCAGGGCATCGCAGGCCCCTTTCTTTACAAAAAATAATACTAGCACTGGGTTTTGTGTTTTAGTAAAAAAAAAAAAGTGGGGTCCGGAGAGTGTCCTGTACAGAGGAGTGTGAGGATGTTGTCCTTGGGGCCAAGGTTTTTTCTCTAGAGAGCTCAGCATTTGTGGCTTGTTCTCGGTATGCTCTTGCTTTCACTGTGAAAAGAATAAAAATATTTGGATGCTAGAGAGCTCAGCTTTGCCCCACGGTGCGCGCACACACGCATCCCCTTTATTTTGGAAAAGGGAGGTGGCATTTCCCTCTCAAGACAGGAGTGCCTGTTGCAACTCTTTATGTCGCAGGTCCCCAGCCCCTCTTCTTCCCTCTCTGGTCATCCCGCCGGGCCTTGCACGTCTGAACGCGGATGCATGCGTGCAGGAGACCTGGCGGCGCCTCAGGGGCGACCTTTCGCTCCCGAAGGTAAAAGCTCCCTAGAGAAATAAAGTCCAAACACCTCCCTCCGTGAAGGGAGGCGACGATGGTGCTCCTGTCTGGAGACGGCAAAGCGGCCGGGGAGGGCCGGAGTCCCGCCGCGGCAAAGCACCTGCCCGTGCCGCCCTCGGAGCCTGCCGGGCCGGCAGCCGCGGCGCCTGAGGGGAGCGTCGTCGTCGGCTCCGGCCCAGCTGCCGGGGCGGAGAGGTCGCGAAGGGGCAGCGAAGGCGATGGCGGCGGCGGCGGCGCTGAGGGAGGAAGCGAGGAGGACGACGCTGGCGGCGACTACGAGGAGTACGAAGACTTCTCGGACCTCCCGGACACGCGCAGCATCGCTTCCGACGACTCCTTCTACCCGCCGCGGGCGGACGGCGACAGCGACGACGAGGGCGGCGGCGACGACTGGTCTCTGGGAGAGTCGGACTCGTCGGCGGGAAGCCCCGAGGCGCTCACCCTCTTCCGAGCTTGCTGCACCAACAACGCCGTGGCCTTGAGAGCCATCATCCGGCAGGGTCCCGAGGAGAAGGAGGCCAAGGAGACCGACCGCAACAAGAGGGTGAGCGGGGTGCAGGGGTTGGGGGAAGCGCCTCAAGCGGCGCGCGCCGGAGCGGGAGGAAAAAGGCGGGAAAGTAGGCCTTAAAGTGCTCCCTCAGCTCTCGCGTCAAACGCCTCAGTTCACCTCAGGCAGCCCATTTGTCCCTGTGTCCTCTGCTTCTTCTTCTATTAATTATTATTATTATTATTATTATTATTATTATTCCTCCTCCATTTCTGAGCTTAGGCCACACCACGCTGTCTGTTTGTCGGGGGGGAGGGGGAAGTAACCGTCGCCCTCGCCTCCTGCCCTTACTGGCATTCACTCCGGTGCAAATCAAGCCCTGCTTCTGGACAGGCCCAAACCGGGGTGGGGGGGGGTGGATATGGGCCACTTGGCCCAGGCCTCCGATTCCAAAAGGGGCCTCCGCCTGCATATTCACAATTATTTATATATTTATAAGACTTCAGTTATCCCCAGGGTAAAAAAAAAAAAAAAAAGGTGGGGGGCACATTACAGTGGTACCTCAGGTTACATACACTTCGGGTTACACACTCTGCTAGCCCAGAAATAGTGCTTCAGGTTAAGAACTTTGCTTCAGGGTGAGAACAGAAATCGTCCACCGGCGGCGCAGCAGCAGTGGGAGGCCCCATTAGCTAAAGTGGTGCTTCAGGTTAAGAACAGTTTCAGGTTAAGAACGGACCTCCAGAACGAATTAAGTACTTAACCCGAGGTACCACTGTATCTACCTGGCCTGGGCCTCTGCCTGGCTCTGCAAGGCCCTGCTTCTGGGCCCCTATCTTGTAGCCAACCCATGGTTCAAAATCAAACTGTAGTTTAGGCAGGCCTGCCTTTGGCCTTTTATAATGTGCCCCAGTCACAGAGGTGCAGATCACAAGTAAAAGCCGCAACTGGCAAGGCCTAGCCTTCCTTTGTCCTCTTAGCTGCCTGAGTCCCAAGTCCCAATGCTCTCTCCCAAGGACAGACCATTTCTTTCCTGTCCATAGTGTCCAGCCCCAGAATCTCCTTCTGGGCTCCGTTTCCACCCATCAGTCCACTTCTCATGTTCCCTCACACACATTTTGCTAATGCAGAACAGAGTTGTGGGGTCGTGACCATCCCCACGTTGCTGCTGGTGCACTGGGCAGATTGTAAGAAATGCCTCTTCAAATGCATAGACTAGAGAGCCTTTACTTGCTTTAAATGCATGGAGGAGAGTTTTCTGTTTTGCATTTCTTTTAGCTGCCTTGTCTCCTCTGTGGCTATTTCCTCTCCCTCAACATACGGTAGCTTACTCAAGTATGAGCAAGGTCAAGATTTTGCTGTAAACCGCTCTGAGGTTTTTCCCCTCCTTAAAAAGTACAAAGCAGTATAGAAAGGAAGTGAAGAATAACATTTGTTTTCACCATCCCGTTTCTCTTTTCTCCCAGTTTACTCGTTCTCTGCACCCGTTTTTCAACCTTTAGTCTCTCTGTCCCTTATATTCTCTGAACACTAGGACCTCTTCCCAATCCTTAGCTCCTCTATGAGGCTGTAATCCCAGACAAATGGACAGCTTTTCCTTACTTGCAAAGCTACTGTAGACTATTTATTTCTCTAAGTTCTATCTATGGCATTCCACCAGCTCAGCCAGTCTCCTTCAGAAGTTTTACTACCACACGGGCAATACAGTATAGATGGGGTAAGTAGAAAGCACCACGAGGTGATCTTTTTTAAAATCTTAAACAGTTTCACGGATTCTGTATACATTGCTTTACTTTTTACATGTTATGATTATCGTGAAAAGGCTTTTGCGGACAGCTTCCACTGAGGCTGTAATAATGTCTAGTATTAGTCCCTGATTTGTACATCCTCACCCCAAAGACCATCAATAAAGGGTGTCACACCTACATCATACTTTGCCAAATTTATCCAAATACTTTGCACTTTTTTCTTGTAACTTTATTTACCGTATTTTTCGCCCCATAGGGTGCACCGGCCCATAAGGCGCACCTAGTTTTTTGGGGGGGGAAATACTGTAAAGAAAAAAAAAATTTTCCCCCCCCAAGACGCGAGGCTGGGGCGGGGGAAGCCCGAGCTTCCCCCGACCCCAGCCCCCAGACCAGGCTCCTCTCCGCAAGCCGTGGGAGCCCTCCCGCGGCTTGCGCAGAGCTACCCAAAGCCCCGGCGCGACTGCTCAGTGCGCCGGGGCTTCGGGGTGCAGGCAGCTCTGCGCAAGCCGTGGGAGCCCGGCGGGAACTCTCGCAGGCTCCCATGGCTTGTGGATAGCTTCCTGAAGCCTGGAGAGCGAGAGGGGTCGGTGCGCACCGACCCCTCTCGCTCTCCAGGCTTCAGCGAAAGCTTGCATTTGCCCTATAGGACGCACACACATTTCCCCTTCATTTTTGGAGGGGAAAAAGTGCGTCCTATAGGGCGAAAAATACAATACCCACTTCCTTGCCTTTGATGCTTGAAATTCTGAATGGACAGCTCCTAGTGCTGGGGCTTGAAATGCAGTGGGATATCATCCCACTTTTAGACAGACGTATCATCATCTCAGTTCTTTTCAGGTGGAAAATAGTTGGGCCTAATCTCCCATTTCCTTTTTACCCTACTATGACACGTCCCATTTCCTTCAAAACTATCTCACTTTTCCCTCCCGCTTTGAAAGAACTTTCAAAAACATCCCATATCCTATTTTCTTTTGCTTTGAAAATATCCCTCTTTCTTCAGAAATGTTGTTCTTCTCTTTCTTTTCCCCACTTTGGACACTGCATGTGTTTCTATGCAGATACTATCTTCCACTGCTGGTGATGCTGTTCGGATGATGAAGTAGCAAGTAAAACAGAAGTAAAAGGGATAATTTCCAGTAATCTCCACATGTTAAACATAATATGTAGATTGGCCCTTACAATGTAGGAGATGCTTTAATAATTGAAACAACTGATATTTATCACATAAATGGATTCCCTGATTTGATAAAGTTTGGCCTGAATACACCTGCTGTTTTACACTAATGGCTAGCTAAGAAGTTCAGTTTGATTTGCTAGTGGTGATCATGCTTCTAAGATAACGTATGAAGTGAACACCTTGATTCTCTAGCCTTTTGTGGTCAATCTTATGTGCCATCAGTAACGAAATGTTTCTCAAATATTTTCCACATAAAATTGATAAGGTACCATTATCCTCTAATCTGTAGTTGCTTTAGTACACAAAAAAATTAATAGGCAAACTGGGCCACAGTAGATTAAGATACTATGCTTCACACCTAGTTGAACAGGTAAAGGTGTATGTATGTGTGCACGTGCAACAGATTTCACACCTTTTAGACTAGTTTGTAATCCTCCGCCCCGGATGATGAGTATACTATAGAGGGATGTGTTCATGGGTATATAATACATGTTATAGTATCCCTGTCTATTCTTTTCCTATACACTCATCAAGGATTATGTTGACAAAGGGAGGGAATGCAACTACAAAAGTCCCCAGCCACCAACAGTCCTTACAATCATTTATTAAAAGACTTTCCACACCACCATTACTGCCAAGGAAATTTTTGTTCTCCTGTATTGATATCTGTACATGTCCTCAGATACTCACTCCATCTCCACCCGCAGCCTATGCATTAAATAACTTCAGGTGTTGTGCTCTATTCATGCAGAAGTCCTATCAGAGACTCCTGACAGCACTTTCTAAGTGTTCCTATAATATGTATTCTTGTAGTAGCAGCCAGTGGAGCTGCACTGCTCTTCCACCTTCCCAATCCCACATATCTATGCCTCATATTAAGAGGGGGAGAGGCAAGGCAGTGGTTTGATGGGTTCTGGGGCCAAGAGCAGATCTAATCCAATATTCCTGCACTGCACTCGTGCCAAGCTCCTGCTACCTTGCTCCTCTCTCTCTTGGTAAGTGATAGCAACACACATCATTGGAAAAATAGGACTGCAGGCTTTGTTACAGTTACACATTTTAATATATGAACTATTGCAGGACTTCTCAAACTTTTTGTCCCCAGAGCCCAACTGAGACAGCTAAAAATTACTGAGGCCCACCAGTCACAAAAGGATGGTGCAGGGACAGTCAGTCCCAAGATGAGGCAGAGTTTGACATACTCAGCTTGCATTTAAGGACATAATTTTCTACTGATATCTAATTCGTCTTTAGAAATTGCTAAATTCTTTGCTACGGCATTTTCCTAGTGGCAAGGAGTACCATAGCTCAGACTTCCACAACTTAAATGCAGACATTTGCTGTGGAGATATTGTGACTCAGCCTTCCCGTTCCTGTCAGAATTTACTAGAAGCTCTAAGGAGAAAAAAAAATTCTTTTATATTTTTCCCTTCCCACACTCATATGTCCCTCAACCATTTTTACCCATCTCCTATAATATATTCTCCCATTCTCCTTTCACACCCAGGTTGTACTTTATTCCATTCTCCCCACAACCAGCCAGTTTCTTTCAGCCTTCCTCCCTGGTACTTTAAATTCACATCTTCCTTCTATAACAGCTTTCCTTTCTTACCCTCCTTTTCCATTCTCTGTTTGATAAAGATGATTATATTAACCTTTTATCTCATTTTTTCACCTCCTCTGGCCCTTTCCTCTCAGAAGAAGGAGACCTTCTTTTCCCCTGAACAACTCTGTTTCTTGGCCACCTTTACTCAGTGGTCAAGGAGTCACTAGTGCTGGCACTGGTCCAGCCAAAAGACTGGCAATACTAGGGAGCGGGGAAGGCAGGCAAGGAGGCCATGGGCAGGCTGTGATAAAGAGGCCCACCTCAAAGTCACCCAAGGCCCTTTTGAGAGACACAGAACTATGACATATGTATATCATGAACATGAACATTATTGTTTTGTTTCAAATGCTGTAAACTACTGTGTTTTGGAAAAGGCAGTATAAAAATCTTGAAAATATACAGGTACCGAAATATTATGGGTACAGTCCAGCCAGAGATTTCTGTGCCATTGATTTCATTGTGAGAATCAACTGTGCGCTTAACTGTCTTATCATTGAAACTAGTTGCACCCAAAATTGCTTACACTAGAATGGGATGTGACATATATGTGCATTCATGCATTTTGTGGGTACAGATGCAAGTTCATGCATAGAGGTAAGCATATACTTACGTGTATATTCTATTGCTAATCTAAAATAACAATGTCAGAAGGCTAGTAAGATGACTGGGTAAATTTAATAATTCATAAATAAATTAAATTTAAAAACTCTAATATTGCATCAACATTTTTAATACAAGAGAAAATTAGTGCTGAAATATAGTTTTGCTTTTATACTCAGTACTTGTTTATAGTTTCCCCCCGATACTGGGGTCATTCATTTGAGCCTTTAATTTTTCCCATAGTAAATGGGAATAATTCACTTTTTGAATGGTGATGCTGTATGTTCTGTATTAAAACACACAGAGTTGTTGCTAGGCTTTTTTTAAAAAAACATGAATGCTGAATTGTGAAGTTGCTTCAGCAGCCGGGTGCTAAACATAAGCCTATGAAGCAATACACTAGAGAGGGGCACAGAAATATCAGAATCTCATAGGTATACATTATTTTGCTCACTAACCAAGCAAACAAGAACCTATTGCAACCCATTATAAGCACACATTAAACAACAAGCTTGTCGTAGAAATGAGAGTTCATTCCAGCTATTGAACAAAACTATTGATGAAACAGGGTAGGATTTTCAAAAGGAATTAAATCTTTTGGAGAGCTTCAAAAATAAAGACCCTGGAATAAACAGAGAAAAGCTCTGTTGCATGCAACACTGATCTCTTTTTTTTGTATGTTCCATCTGTACTGTTTAAGGTACTCCACATTGAATTATATAATCAAGACTATGTCTCATCTGCAATTCTATACTTGGGGAAATTGTCCTCGACTACTAAAACATGATCTAAAATAAATAATAATAATAATAATAATAATAATAATAATAATAATAATAATAATTTATTATTTATACCCTGCCCATCTGGCTGGGCTTCCCTTTCTTATCCTTCTTTTCCCCAGCCACTCTGGGCGGCTTCCAAAAGAATATTAAAATACATTTAATTGCTGGTAAATTGATTATAGCACTCATACTAAAAAAACCCCATACATTCTGAATAAATAGAGACTGTTTTCTTAAGGATTTAGTTAAATTGACCAACATGCCCCTTTTGGGATTTATTTTTTTAAAATTCATGTGGGCAAAGTCCAATAATATTGAAGAAGTATTCAGTATCATAGTAGACCAAGGATTGAAGTGCCTCATAAAAATACACCCTAGAGGGCAAATTCACATAGTGATGTACATTACTTAGTATAACTACTGTTATACTTACCCTACTTCTCTGAGCAGTGAGAGAGGTTTCTTTGAATATGGCAGTTACCTAGGCTTGTTTTCCTTTGTATAGTAGTCATTTGAGCCTTTTGGCCTATAATGATATTTGAATTTATTTGCAAAAATGTAAGTTGAACACAGCTGGAGACAAATAGCTGAAACATTACAGCACCAAAATCTGTTGCCCTATATCAGAACTCCAGAGAGTCAGCCAATACCCCCCAAATGTTTATTTAGCTGACAAAACCCCAAGGCAGCACTCCCTCCCTTTCTCTGTCACTCTACAATTCAAAAATAGCAAATTAAGTAGGTAGGGAAAATATACCTTTCTATCCCACTTAGAAATTTTGGGGAAGCAACCACCTAGCAATCTCCATAGCAAAATATGTACCTGAAAACATGTCACCAAAGACTGGGAATTTTCAGCATCTTCAAAGCCTTCTCTTATCTAGACCTCAGATTTTACAACCCCATCATCTAGTATGCCCAATAGTAGTGATTAAACTCCCCTTGGCTTCATTTCTCTCATTGGGTTCAGCAAAGCAAACTATTACTCCCAAAATGGAAATTAGCTTGTTCTTCCCTGAGCCCAATTCTGAAATTCAGATCCCATCATGTTTCTGTGATGCAATCAGTGAGAGCCTCACTTTATTAAACCCTAGGTATCCTGAGAGATCCTGCCCTGCCACACCTTAACTTCCCACTAGCCCAGTTATGGTGAAGAAGCCATTCTGTGGAGCCTCCCTCCTTTCCTTGGACCTTGAACTCTGCAGAAAGTGTGTATCAGGTAATTTCCAGGGAACTCCATTGTCCATGTTACAGAAACACCCTTTAAATCTATGTTTACTGGGATACTGACTGCTTTTGCAGTTACATAGGCACCAGATAAGATGATAGGTCCACAGTGATACCTCCTTACTGTTGCTGAGAAGAGAAGTAATGCTGGAACAGAGTTCAGGGGGCTCACAGGGGATTGGGGGATTAATGGGGTATTAAAGTCCCTACCAAGCTCTGTTGGTCCAAATTTTGGAATTGGGCTTGTGAAAAAAACAAGCTATTCTCCAGTTTGGGGGATAATACCTCAATTTGCCAGGCCAAGTTCTGAACTGCATGAATACTTATATGCAAAGGTTTAGATGATTAAACAAACAACTTTGCTTAGAAAAAGAATGCATTTACACAAGGATATTCATCTCCCAATAAATGCAAATTTAAATGAATGAAATCTGAAATAGCTCTCAGAGATCAAATACCACAGAGAGAATTTTCCCATTACCCCAAGGACCTTTCAAATGGTGGCAGGACATATTTAAATTTAAGAGAAAATACGTGAATGTAGGGTTATTTGATACTTACCAATAGGGTGGAGGGAAGTCCAGGACTAACTAAAGTCCAAAGGTTTTTTTTTTTTCTTTTCTTTCTTTTTTGTATATCTATATGTATGCTTGTAAGTTGGGTGATATGATGATCTGTATAGCGTATATTTGTATAGACATGTGTACTTTCAAAACTTGAATAAAAAGTACTTAAAAAAAAAATCAAATGGTGGCAGGACACACTGTACAGTGGTAATCATCAAGTGTTGATAATTCATTGATAAAACATCAATATGTGTTTTCCCCCTCTAGTCTAAAATTTTACATAATCAATATTTTATACCATCCCAGGAGTAGAGATATGTCATAAAGTACCCAAATGTGGACAGGAACTAGACTAGTTTTTCCCAATTGTGTTGTCTCCCAAGCAAGAAGTGATAATTATATTCTATAGTTGGATTATCTAGGCTCATAATAGTTTATTCTGAGGTTCTCTCCACTTCACCTAGAGCTTTTTATCTGCATTACCCTTGGGAAATTTTGCTGTCTTGTTTCACATGTCACACTTTTTTTGACTGGCATTAACTTGCTCCAGCAGAACACATTGTTTAAAAAATAGCTAGCTCTTGTTCTCACTGTCATAGCTGACCTATTTTTGTAGAATATAATGGAAACAACTGTGTACAGTAACAATATTCAATATGTGACACACTGTTAATGTAGACTTTGCATTTAAATTGGCATTCTCTTTTAAAGACCAAACAGTTAAGAGATTTTTGCAACGTTCACTCCACGTCATAATAAAGAATAATTAAGAACCATATGAAGATTAGAGCTGCACATTTTATGTTGTCACATCTGGGTGCAAATTAGTAATTATATCAATTGTTAAAACCACAATGTGGAAAGATTCATTTTTTCAAGTTATTTTGTTTTTTTCTCATGGGAAACAATTCAAAACTACTCTGTGAAAATCAGACTTATTCAGTTTTCTTTGCAAATTCCCACCATTTCTAAGTTCTTTGAAGTTCAGATGCATTTTGTGGGGAAGAGCCAAAATGTATTCAATCATATTATGTGCTGCAGATGAACCTTCATTGTGGCATGCTAGATTTTTTGTTTATGTACCATACAATGCCTCCTATTTAATTATACCCATGACTGAAGTCTCTGAGGTCTCCATGTGAATGAAAAGCTGAAAGCCGTGTATGATGATAGGTATCTTTAGGGATGCAGGATTTATGTGAGTAAAGTTGTATTTAAATAAGTAGGAGTTCTGACTGCATTTGTACTGCAGAATTCGACTTCTAAAATTTTGTCTTGCTGCAGGATTGCAATAAACACCTTGTAAAGCAATTAGATTGCACATCATTTTTTTAAGTAGTTGGTGGAGGACACTGAAATTAGTGTTTAAAAGAGTAAAATAAAAGTGTGTTTAAAAGAAATGTATGAAAATAAATCCTGACAGAATCCTCAGAGATATAAAATGCATAGAGGTAAAGGTAAAGGTACCCCTGCCTGTACGGGCCAGTCTTGACAGACTCTGGGGTTGTGCGCCCATCTCACTTAAGAGGCCAGGGGCCAGCGCTGTCCGGAGACACTTCCGGGTCACGTGGCCAGCGTGACATTGCTGCTCTGGCGAGCCAGAGCCGCACACGGAAACGCCGTTTACCTTCCCGCTGGTAAGCGGTCCCTATTTATCTACTTGCACCCGGAGGTGCTTTCGAACTGCTAGGTTGGCAGGCGCTGGGACCGAGCAGCGGGAGCGCACCCCGCCGCAGGGATTCGAACCGCCGACCTTTCTATCGGCAAGTCCTAGGCGCTGAGGCTTTAACCCACAGCGCCACCTGCGTCCCACATAAAATGCATAGTTTAGTACTTAATAGCCTGGTCCTCTACATCTTCTATCAGTGCTATCAGTGCTTTTTTGCCACTGGAAATGAAGCAGCATCCTATGCTTAGTTCAAAGTCGTATCATTGTACTTAAGAGAAAAATACAAGAATTTGTAAACATTTCCACTTTGGGTAATTGTGTCAGTCATGCTGTTATAGCAAGAGTAGTCAGTATTAGGTCCCCATGATATTACTTGGATAAATAAAACAAGCACACGGTATTAGGTCCACTATGTACATAGGTTCTAATATGTCTTTCTGTGCAAAATTCTAGCATTTTCCTTCTTAGTGTAGGAGTAGCCAAAGTATGGCAGTTTCCAGGCAAAAAATGTCATGTCAGAACAGTCTTTGCTTTGCTGCTTCCCCCGCTAAATGCTGGAATCAAGAAAACATGAGATGAATAATTGGCAGAATCACTGTCTGTGGGAATTGAAGGCTTGGCAGTACAGTAATGAGAAACTGCAGCAGCACATTCACTACCTAGGGATTGCTAAGGGAGGGAGAACTGTGATGGAGGACTGGGACGGCTATGAGCAGAGGAAAGGAGCTATGGGTAGTGGCTATGCAAAGGGAGATCCAGTGGCAGAAGCTGTGGGGGTGTGGAAATGGTTGAGGTAGATGCTGTAGCAACAGAGCCTGTGGTTTTCACCTTAATAATACTTTAGCCTTAGGAGAACCTTTGCCTGTTACTGTTGAGTTAGTCATAACATTCAGAATTAACATATCCATATATGTGAGCATTGGGATCACCTGCTAAAATTATTATTTAAGTCTTGGGCAATATATTTTGCACCATAAGGAACAGTCCTGTTTTATGTTTAAAACATCATTCCCAAAGTCCAGTGGACTGCTTTTCCTTACAGTAGCTCCCAACAGTTCAGTAAACATATTTTTGTGTACATCTGACACAGATGTATCTCAGATGTATCATTGAAAAGATACTGATATGGGAGTTAAAAATCATGCGATTAAAAAACCATTAATTACTTATTTTTACTATTCTCACTGCCCATGTACACAGTGGACAAATACCCAAGAGGAAGAAAATTGTGTTTTATTTTTTTTTAGAAAACCAATACGAACAGATTCATCTATCCCTGTGTACAAGAGTCCAAAGGAACTCTTCCACCAGAACCTCATTTATTTAGACACTGCCAGTGTACCCTTCTTGTTACTCTTATGAGAGTGAACAGTTATCCTGGATGGAGTTGCATATCATTTCAGGCTCTTACAGGGATATCTCTTGTAGGCTTACTGAATTTTTTTTCTGCAAGAAGGTTAAACTGGATTCCTTTCAGCTCTCTAAGCGACTATTCCAGAATTGGCCATCCAAGAAGCAAAGTAACCTCCTTTGCGTGGGAAAAATAGGTGGTGCAATGGGTCCCACAAGCCCAAAGAGACTCACAGGGCCTTTTTCTTTTCCTCTGGTCATAAGTTTTACTGCTCTGGGTTTCTCTCAATGAGTTGTAATATTTAGTTGAGTTGTTTAGTAGATGTCTGGTAGGTGCTGCTGTTCTCACACAGACATTCTCCACCTGCAGCTCTCTACACTCAGAGTTTTCCAAACTGTGTGTCATGACACGTTAGTGTGTAGGTCGCAGTGTGTAAGTGTGTTGCGTGAATGCTCCCCACGGTCCTCCTGGGGCTGGAAAGGAGTTAGTTTAACCTCTGGTTTGCTAGTAAAGTTGGATTACTGTGTCATGAAATGATGCATGTCTAAAAAGTGTGCCACCAACATGAAAAGTTTGGAAAGCTCTGCTCTATGGTCTACTGTTTTAAGCTTGCATAGAGTCAAATGACCTGTTCAAAAATATGATACAGTGTTGCCCTCGGGAAGGGTGATTATGCTACTTAGAAAGAGTGTTTTAGGTGCAAATGTTGCCCACCTCCCTCAGTAAAGCTAATAGGGAAGGCTAAGCTAGAACCATCTCCCTAAGAAACTAGCTTTCAGCTGATAATATTTTAATGTGGGAGAGCATTCAAATACAGATTCCCACCCCTATCTGCAAAATGAAGTAGTAAATCCGAGTAGGGCTATACTACACATTTCTAAACTTATCATCCAGCTCTTCATCTAATATAGTGTTTCCCAAACTTGGGTCTCCTGCTGATTTTCGATTACAACTCCCACCATCCCTAGATAGCAAGACCAGTGGTTAGGGATGATGGGAATTGTAGTCCGAAAACAGCTGGAGACCCAAGTTTGGGAAACACTGATGTAAAAGATTCAAAGTTCATGTAACATTAGAATAGCCACATTCCTTAAACTGAATGGAGAGCTCACAGACATAGAGAACCTTTTGCACATTTATGCATGTTGTTCCATTACTGAGCCACAATTCTGGCCTTGCCTATTCAGTGATTGGCACTATTTTAAATAAACATTTCAGTAAATTTTGCTTAAACCATATCTTAAAGTAGGAGCTCTGTCCATTAGTAATATCATTCACAGGAGAATAATCAGAACAATGTAAGATAATATAGTGATTTGGAAATTCGTACTTCTTTAAGAAATACATACAGCAGATTACCAAGATCTGAAACTAAGCATGCAGTTTTATAGCAAAATTGTGATGTTGCATGTGTGTTTTATGATTTGAAAAAGCAGTGTTAAGAGATGCAAAAACATTTCAATATTTACATTTTTTCTGTAACCCTTAACAGTTTTATATTGTATTTTGGAGTGTTTTATTTTGACTGCTATTGAGATGACAATACTACCATTATGCAAAAAAGGATAGGATAAGTATGGTGTTTTCAAAAAGAATGTTTCTATAAATATAACTAAATATAGAGATTTGTGAATAAATTATAATTTGTTTCTGTACCACTGGCAAATAAATAGACCACAGGCAATAATTCAGGGCCAGTGATGAACTTAAATTGAAAAAAGGGGACAAAAATTCTCAGTTTAAACTGTACAAAATTAATTGCAGCAATTCTTATACACAACACTGGGTTTAATAAATACTTCTGTACACTAGCTTCTCCAGTGTTATCAGCTTTGACAATGCCCACCAACTGCTGTAGGCTGGGGGAGCTCTTGGATCTATTCCCCATCAAAAAAGTGGCAACCATCTGCTGGGTGAGGTGCATACTTGTATATATCTTTTAAGCTTTGTTTACTAAATATAAATCAAATAAACATGCAAAATCATATCTCCATTGATTTTAGGGCAGTGGATTGTAACCCCTGTGTAAGTGAGGAGATGCTTGTATATGTGTTCTTAGAAGAAAGCCCCACCCTAAGTAAATTAAAAAATGTTACACATTAATACCTGATTTTGAATACTGGAATTCAATTTTATTTATAAATTAACATAAATCAATGTCTTCTGATGAACTGTAATCTTGCTGGCATGATCAGTTTTGCTTTTTAGCTACAAAGTGGATGAAATAAAGTCTTAATTTAGGCAGCCCATACTAGAAAAAATATTATTACTTTTCGTGTTCATATTAGAAACACTGATGACTTTCATAAAAGCATTAAAGTGTTTTCTGGATAATACATGAAACAAAGTGAGTGCATTCAAATTAACTCTGAAAACTGATTTTAAAAGGATTCAAGAGGACTGTCATGCATACTTTGCCTTCTCCATTAAAGTAGTTCTTGAAGAGATGGGTTAGTTTAGAGTCTTTGTAAGGGACCATCTTATTGGTCCCTTAAGTTTGATTCTCCTGCAGAGCTTCAATACAGGTCCTCAGCATCATTAGGGACTGATTAATATTCCGTGCTTCCCGTAGTCTGTTCCCTTCCACTTTGGTTCTGCTTATTTTCCCACTCCCTGCTAAGTTAACTAAATATAACTGGCTCAAGGTTATCAGCTCTCTGTCCTGTAGAACATTATCTCCACTGGCATCAAGTGGTGCCTGCAGTCCAGTTTGATCAGGAACACACTATGGGAACAGCTGGATTCATGATTGAGTTCAGTGTTTGCAATGTGCCTCTTCTTTTGGCCTCTCCAGAAGACTTCAAAAGCTTCCTCTGTGGATGTGACTCCCACCTCCGTGCATCCTGCAATGTACATGTTGTGCTTCTGATCCTTGTGGAAATTTTTGGACTGGGGAAGTTTTGGTTTGATGGGGTTGAAGGGGCCTTCATCCAAAAGGTCATAGATGTAGTTGTTATAGATCTCAATGTTGGAAACAAACACACTGTAAACATTATCTTCATCAACTTCTACTTTGCAGTTGTCTTGGACATTGATCATATCAGTTATTTCAGGGTCAATTTGCCACCTGTTGCTAGATGGAGTTTTTGGAGTCTGAAAAGCTTCTAGTTTCTGACGTTCAAGTAAAGCATCAACATCACACTGCACCTCAAGCCCATTCTTATCATCCAGCTTGTACACATATTGTTTGGCCTGCAGAGATCCTATGCTGTTGAAGATCATGTCTAAGCAGCAAGGAAGCAGGCCACTGCCACCAGGAGAACCAGTCATGGTGCGAGTTTTCCCACTCCCAGTGACACCATATGTAAAAGGGAGACCATTTCCCCCATGAATCAGATCATCCACTAGAGGTTTAGCAACGTCAAACACATGTATCTGAGACCCACTAACATTAACCCCGATGCTTTTTAACATCTTTATGCACCCCCTTGCCCAGATTATCCGGAGCTTTGGGCTGGGCTGTCACCAATATGCTGATGACACTCAGCTCTATCTGCTGATGGATGGCCACACCGACTTGACCCCGAACACACTGACCAGATGCTTGGAAGCTGTGGCTGGATGGTTTCGTGGGAGCCGATTGAAACTAAATCCTTCGAAGACAGAGGTCCTATGGCTAGGTTGGGATGGCATGAGGATGAGGGACCAACTCCCTTCTCTTGCGGGGGCCCAATTAGTGCCATTGACTTCCGTTAAGAGTTTGGGTGTAATCCTTGACGCCTCCCTTTCCATGGAGGCGCAGGTTACAGCAACAGCCAAGGCGACATTTTTCCACCTTCGCCGGATCAAGCAGTTGGTCCCTTACCTTTCCCGCCCTGACTTGGCCACAGTGATTCATGCGACGGTCATCTCCAGGCTTGACTACTGTAATTCGCTCTACTCGGGGCTGCCCTTGAAGCTGTCCCAGAAACTCCAGCGGGTGCAGAATGCTGCAGCGAGGCTCCTCACGGGGTCTCTGCCATGGGAGCATATTCACCCAGTGCTTTTCAAGCTGCACTGGCTCCTGGTGGAGTACAGGGTCAGATTTAAGGTGCTGGTTTTGACCTTTAAAGCCCTTCACGGCCTAGGACCCTCGTACCTACGGGACCGCCTCTCCTGGTATGCCCCACGGAGAGCCTCAAGGTCCATAAATAACAACACCCTAGTGGTCCCGGGCCCTAAGGAAGTTAGATTGGCTTCGACCAGAGCCAGGGCCTTTTCAACTCTGGCTCCGGCCTGGTGGAATGCTCTGCCTCATAAGGGCCCTGCAGGATCTGATTTCTTTCCGCAGGGCCTGTAAGACAGAGTTGTTCCGCCTGGCCTTTGGCTTGGAGCCAATTTGATTCCCTCCCTCCCTCTCTTTTTTTTTTTCTTTTCCTTCTCCTCCTGCGATGAGGCTACATTTTAATATTTTAATGTTCCATTATTTTAATGTTGTATTTTATTTTTGTTTTTAAGTTTGTAATCATTCATCTTGTTTTTATTATTGCTTGTAAGCTGCTCTGAGCCCGGCCTTGGCTGGGGAGGGCGGGGTATAAATAAAAAATTATTATTATTATTATCATTAAAAACACCTTTGAATGAATATTGAACCTCCTTATACGTACTCCCCATTGTGGAGAATTCGGTATCCATCTGGTGGGTGAACCTTGACTGTTGTGGTATTGATCACTTTTATGCAGCATTCTTGGTCTGGCACACTGACTGGGCGCACCAACAGGGTCCTTCAGACTTTTCCTGCATCCATTTTTCTGCCGAGGCTTCTTTGAGGTTTCAGTTTTCATGCCCGCCTTCATCCCGCCGAGGCTGCCCTACTCATCCTTCCTTTTCTTCCTCTCGCTGTCCTCTTGGTGAAGGTTCGGTTTGAACGTTCCCTCCCTACTCTGGCTTTCCTGGGATCATATAAATCTTTCAGATCATGTGTGTGATTCAAGACGAGTTGTTTTTAAAGTAGTTGATGCACAACAATATAGCAGCCTGAGTCAAGATGCTTATACTGTCAAAGTGAAAGAAGTGCAGGAAAGGATATTCCCACCTTGAGTTGTGAACTGGCTTTAGCATGAAGATCCTGGCCTGTATTGAGCCCAGGTTCCTCATTACATCTTAACTGGGGAGTCAACAAACCAGGAAAATGAAACAAGATCATATTCAGATTTATGAAACTTCAAACAATCATCCAAACCAGGCTGCTGTTTTTTTTTGTTTTTAAATTCTACCCTCATGTGTGCTGGTAACACCTCCCGTCCCTCAATCAGTGGGTCTGCAAAGGTGTAACTAAAGCTTGATTTTGGACTGTGTGTTGTCTGCAAAAATCTCATACTTAATCCTCTGTAATCTAAATCTTTGCTAAAAATAGATTTTGGAGGAATAGAGTAGTGGTTGCTTCTACATGCAGATGACAGGAAATGGCATTATCTGCTAAGATGACTGATATGGTGATTAGGTTTGGCATTAGCATAAGTTTAAAGGATTCCTTCCAAAATTTGTATGAGAATATACAGTTTGGCAGAAACTCTTGGGCTACAAAAATAAATCGCGTTTCATTGGGAAAGTGACATCACATACAACAAAATTTATGTGCAAGGACATGTTCACTTTTGCTTCTCACAGGTATGTTAAAAATGCCTATCTTAACAGAAAGCGTCTGCTAAAGGTGAAGCGGAATGTTTTTTGGCCAGGTGCAACTTATACTTTTTTAACCAATCTCAGCAGATTCAAGGCCAGCAGGAAAAGCTGTCATGGAAACTTCACTTGCAGCTGTAGGCTATTTGCCTCTTTTTTTTTTTTTTTGCATTATTTATCATTTTATTTGTATAGTTAAAACCATGCACAAGGCGGTTTACAACATGAACAAAATTACATAATTACAAACATAACAAAAGTAGTCATAAAAATAAATAAAACATCAAAATGATTTCCACATTCATGATAAGATCTAAAATAAAGATACAAAGAATAATTTAAATAACAGCAACAATGCCCTCCTCCCAACCAAACCCTCTAAACAGTACCCCACTTTAATGGATTTTAGAAGCAAATACAAAGCCTTAAAAAAAGCTAAATTGTGTGATATAATATTTAGTGACCTGGCTGCTCTTTAGTGATGTTGATTTTCTTGGAAAAAATTAACTGGCACATATTCTCAGGGGAAAACTGCATATTAGACTGATTTGCCTATGGAAATTTGTATCAGATTTTTTTTCCAGTGGAAAATTTTGTGATGTCCTAGGGAATGATCTAATTTACCATGTTTATTTAGTAAATTAAACTAAGGATGTACCCCATGTTAATTTATTGTTCCAATACAGCGCAAATGTAAGGAAAGTGACCTGGATTCAGTTAACCTATTGTGCTAGCAGAAACCAGCACAAAGGCTTCGGCTAGTGCAATGGGCTTTCCTCCCATGTGCCCCTGCACTTCCTTCAAATCTGCTCTGCTTCTTTGAAATATCGTTTTAAAAATGTAAATTTGGAAGTGAGAATTCTGTATCCTGAAGCAGGCTTCCAAACATGGATTTTATCTCTGCACTGAGAATTACATATGTAGGGAGAGCATTGGGTGTGCACTGCATGACAGTTACACATTCACAGGCAAATACAGTGGTACCTCGGGTTAAGTACTTAATTCGTTCCGGAGGTCCGTTCTTAACCTGAAACTGTTCTTAACCTGAAGCACCACTTTAGCTAATGGGGCCTCCCACTGCCGCCGCGCCGCCGGAGCACGATTTCTGTTCTCATCTTGAAGCAAAGTTCTTAACCCAAGGTACTATTTCTGGGTTAGCAGAGTCTGTAACCTGAAGGGTCTGTAACCCGAGGTACCACTGTAGTCCACGATGGCTATACTTTGCATGACAGCCATAGGCAATATACTTGGAAATACTTGTAGCTGGAAAGCACAAGAGGGAAGAGTGTTGTTATGCTCAGGTCCTGCTTTCAGGCTTCCCATGTGCATCTGGTTGACCACTGTGAGACTAGGATGCGGGACTATATTGCCCACTGACCTAATCCGGCAGGGCTATTCTTACGTTCATATTAATTTCTCAGCAAAGAGAAACCATAGTGCTTAGCTAAGCTACCATAAATTACTGTCATAAATAGTACCTAATGTGCACAGTGGATTAAATGTCCCCTATCAATTAAATGTATATAGTTGCATTCCCGAGAGTTACAGTAATCAGCAAATATATTCTTAGTGCTAAGTGCAAGTAGAAGTAGTTGGGTAGAACCGTTTCAGGGATGAAACTAAAATGTTACAGAACTTCCATTATACTACAGCTCTTCCCTTCTGGGACCTATTTCTGTCTCCTGCCTTTGCTTACATGAGATAAGTGGAACAGAGCAGTGGATTATCCAATACCTTCTTCTAAATGCATCTGAGGGAAGGAAGATAATTATTTAGGAGGTAACAGCATCACAGCAAGATATTACTGCTCCACATTTCAGGCATAATCTATGGGGAATGGTATTTTGTGCAGCTCCCATTTATTTTAGAAGTGTTTGCGCAAGAGAATTTCCCCATGATTGTGCCCATCATCTCATTTAGCAATTTGCTTAGGGCTATGAGTTCACAGTGGGATAAACCACTGAGCCTCTTGGGCTTGCTGATCAGAAGGTCGGCGGTTCAAATCCCTGCGACAGGGTGAGCTCCCGTTGCTCGGTCCCTGCTCCTGCCAACCTAGCAGTTTGAATGCACACCAGTACAAGTAGATAAATAGGTACTGCTTTGGTAGGAAGGTAAACAGCATTTCTTTGCACTGCTCTGGTTTGTCAGAAGTGGCTTAGTCATGTTGGCCACATGACCCAGAAGCTCTACGCCGGCTCCCTTGGCCAGTAAAGCGAGATGAGCGCCGTAACCCCAGAGTCATCATCTGTGACTGGACCTAATGGTCAGGGGTCCCTTTACCTTTATGAGTTCACAAGTAGCCTCTGTATTTTAGCCTCAACTCTCCAAGGCTACACCTATTTTTACAGGGCTCTTCTGAGGATTTTATCAAAATATAGGGCATGTAGTGCTAGTACTATATAATACTATATAATCATTATCATAATAATCACTAGCTCTCAAGAAATTAGCAAAAATTGTCTAGTTATGAGGAAATGCTGCAAACTACCCCCAGAATCAAACACATAGTTCAACCAGCTTCGGCGGAATTGCAGTCTCTCATCCCCACATTTCTATTGCAGCCCTGACTTGACTTTGTGAATATCTAAATGTAGAAGCTCTTTAGTTATGTGACTTTCTCTCTTCCTTAGGAAGCCCAAACACAGAATTATTCAGAAAAAGTGTAGAAAGGCCGTGGCGGGGGGGGGGGGGGGGGGACACACACGGGACCAGTTACACTTTCATGAGCTAGACACTTATAGATCTGCCTCCTAGCACTGCTTTATCCTGTCCTTGATCTGGTGCTTTATTTTCTGCAACAACATTGTTTTATTGAATAGTTTCCACAGTTATTTTATTAATTTAATCTTATGCACTTATATATTTGTTAGCTGCTTCCATGGAGTAGGAAATCTACATTTTAAATGTTAGAAGTAAATTAGAAATAATAATAATCAATGCATTCTGATTTGTTCACTTGGTTCCCACTGCTAAGTGTTTAGTTTACATTAATGCCCTCATGTAAAATAATACAATGTGAAATAAGATTTGGAGTTCAAAGTGCTTGAGCTTGCTTCCCTTTAACCACCACCTTATTTTTTATTTATAGACTGGCCTTATTGTTGCCTGTTACCAAGGGTTTGTGGATATTGTAATAGCCTTAGCACAATGCCCTCACATTGATGTAAACTGGCAGGACAATGAAGGAAACACAGCTCTAATTACAGCGGCCCAGGCAGGTAAGGAGGTTTGGTCCTCATTTCATTTTTTTTTTGTCCAACAGTTCATGATTGTAAATGCCTATTTATTGTGATTGCATTGAGCAAACAAATGCCAGGTTCCCCCCCCCCCCACGAGTCTTTAGGCTAGCCCAGCAAGTATTGCTGCTCTGTCCTCTTCCGTGCATTTCAGAGAAGCTTGTCCCTTTTAATGCAGCTCAGCACTATAATTAGTGACACTATTATTAATTTAATGCACACCAGGCTCTGCTTACTAGATTAAATCTTCTGGAAGTGATTAATACTTTTCATGGGGAGAAGATGATGTACTCTCTATTACTTCTATTACTGTATACCATTAAAGCTACCATATTAGTGAAAAAAGTGTCCACTTTTATTTCTGACCAAGTAGTAATAATATTACAAATGGGAGCTACAACAAAGTGTTGCATTGTATCCATCCTCCTAATACTCTTGTTAAGGAAGTTACTCCATTAAAGAAGGGTATTCAACTTTGTTTTCTATTTCTCTTTTCTTGGTTTTCTATTTTTCTTTTCTAACCCCAAGCAGTTCTCTGAACCCTGAACATACTTTTTCCATTGCTGTGCTGACAAAAAAAGAATTTAAAATTGGCATTCAGACAAATATACAGAAGAGTCTAAGGCAACTGTGCTGCTGCAGCCTTAGAAAAAGAAGTAATGAGAGCACAGCAACACTTGGGCTGCAGATAAGCCTATCAGTGAAAACAAAAGGGTGCCTAGCACAGCTTCCCTGCTCTGAACCCTCTCTCTCTCCAGCCCCCCAAGATCATGTTATGTCCTGCATACAAAAGCTTTCCTATTCAATTCAGTGAAAGAGTGCAACAAATATTAGGTTGAGCACAGATGCTTTAAAATATTATTTTGCAATAAAAACCAGGAATGTAATCATGTTCAATTCATCATACTGTGCAATACAGAATTAGCAAAAGAATGAAGTATGAAGCTTTGAAATGATAAATTCTGGGAAAATTCATTTTAGTTATATTATTTAAGAGTTGCTTAGAATTATAAACTAAATATAGTTTGTGCTAAAATTATTAAATTAATGACAACAGATTCTAATTATTGACAACCTATAGACAGTGTAATGAAAAATGTGTCATGTTGAATTTAATAAATATTTGGTGAAATGCAAGCATGGCAGTTACTTCCCTCTTGGGAATCACTGAATGCTGTTGTAAAAAAAATATTAGAGCTGATACAGAATAATGATTCATAATTATTTTCTGGAATCCCATTACCAGAACATGTGTGTTTTAACTAAGCTATATTCATTTTAAAAAATGAAATGAAAAACTCTTACCTTATTTGATAATTGTTTTGTTTCATTTTAAATGTATTGTGTGGCTATAATTTTTTACTACAAAAGTATTTGTGTGTTTTCACAGCTGCCTTTATAGAAAACCAATGCCTGATACAGCTTTTTAACAAGAGTTAGGTGGTCTCAGATATTGTATAACCTGCTTTGGGTTGTGTCCACCCAGGATATATATCTGTCCTGTTAACGGATTAGATTTAAGGCTGCTCTTTTCTGACCTTTATATTTAATTATAATGAGCTCAGTATTAATCCAGAGTGTTGACATTGGCTTGATACTGTCTGCCATTATCTGATACTGCTCCCTAAAGAAAATGAGGCTAAGTAGACCACAGGATATATAAGAAGTTTCCTATAATTGTATGGAGTTATTTTCCTCTTTTCTAAAGCTGAATGACATTGGCCTTGATCACATATCACTGCGTAAGCTGGGGCTAGGTCTGCATGCATGATCCAGTCCACCAAGCCTTCCAGAGTCACCTGCCAGCCCCCAACCCAATTTACTAGGCTTGTTCCTGGGGGAGGGGGGACACCCACCAAAGCACGGAGAGTCAAGCAAAGACTGTGGTAGTGTGGTAATCCTTCCTAAGTGGCTAGCCAGTCCCCAGTTCAATTAACCACCAGTAAATTTGGGGCAAAACTAAACAAATCAAATCCCCTCAACCAGACAGAGTTCCATCCCACCCTGTGGTAACAGCCCTAACTCCTGTGTGGATCCAGAAATGGCTACATATTACACACAGTCCTCCACAGCCATTGTCCCTGAACGTGCTCCAAGCATGACTGGTGAGAGGGAGAATGTTCATGGACTTGCTAAGACATGTCGGTGCCACCTTGGAGGAAGGTTTTTTTTTTTTTTTTAAGGACTTCCTGCCTTTTCAGGGTTGCTGCTGGGGAAGGTGGGTGCTGCTTCTTGCCAGGCGTGGCTGTCTCTGGTTTGCAGAAGAACAAAAGCAAAAAGGATTATTTCTGTCTACTTAATATTTGGGGTGAAGTGATTGTTGTGGCTAATCAGTGGTGAGAGGATCTGGAAAGGGACTCCTGAGAGAAAAGGCAGTGAGAGCGTGTGTAAAAGACAAGAAAGGGAGAGACCGGCAAAGAGTGGAGAGAGAGAGAGAGAGAGAGAGAGAAGTGGAGATGTGTGTGTGTTACAGATGTTTCTCGGTAAGGGAAGGGAAGTCTGCAAAGAAGGGACTGGGACTGGGTTCTTGAGAAGCCATGCCCACTTTAGAAATGTGGCCTCTGACAGCTTTCCATTCAGGTAAGATTGCCCTTAGCTGAAAAAAGCTTTCCCATCCTTGCAGTAAGCCACAGTTGAGAGTTCTCACCATCTTTGTTGTTTGGTTCTAGAAACAAACTATGATCCCTAGCTTAACTGGGGATCATAGTTTGTTTTGTTCAAATTAGCAATGATCAGGAAGCCAAGAACATCCCTTGGCTTCGTATTGTGGTTCGTTTCTCCCACGTGGGAAAGTGGGAAAGATTGGCGCATTCACAGTAAACCTTTTTTTCAGGCATGATCTTGTTGCACTGTAGAGTTTAGTACTGGCAGAATTGGAGCTATGTTTTCACAATTGCCAAAGTCCTATTATTAATTAATAGACATATATTTGAAACAGCCTTATAAAGAATTTATGCATTTTAATTAAAGTTGCATTTATTTATAGATTTTTAAGAGCTGATTCTTTTTCAACATAGCACTTTAAAATTTGAGGGTGGCCTGTCATTTCTTCTATTCCATTTCCATGTCACATCAATTGCTTCCCCCTCTACCAGGATCCCAACATTGCTATTTTCTGTTGACTTCATTCTGCATCTCTGGTCTTAATACCACTGTTAAACTGTCTTGAAAACAGCACACAGTTACACATCCCTAGGACACATAATTTCAGGCTTACTGTTGCCACCTGAAATTATAAGTTAAAAAAGAAGAAGCTCCTGAACAGGAACCTAGAACTCATTTGAATCCAATATTGATGAAAGGAACACTTCAGCTGAGTCCACGTCCAGATCTGGCCTCCTACTTTTTCTCTGTTAACCAGCTACAGTTGCATAGGAGAGCCATCCCTCTATCCTATAGTTACTGTGCTCAATTCTCTCTTGCCCTTTTTTCAGATAGCTACATTTGTTGGCAGCTTTCAGAAGTCTGCAACTGCTCCCACAACTGAAAGAGCACTAAGCAGTTGTAAGTTTAAGCTTTTTCATGGAGTATTAACATTCTGAATTAATTGTGCATTGTATTGGCAATCTTTTCCCCTAGCCCAGATACCTTATGTTAAAAGAGTTCATAAAAGTAGAAATTCTTACTAGCATCTTGCATTTCTCCTGCTGCTTCAAATGTGAGCATATATAAAGATTGTTTTCTATAAGAGCTTTTAAATGGAGTTAACTGATTGCCATTAACTTGAATTAGCAACTGCACCTGAAACTGCAAGTCTGAATAGTGCAACCATTTGTGCCTGAATTCAGACTAAAGAACAAATCTTTTTTTTAAAAAAGGTTACCAGGGCTGTATTCAAAGTAGTGTTAAGCAGGTTGTTTTGTCAGTGCAAGGATTTATCCTTGTGCAACAGAAAAAAACCTCTTCCTCTGGGCCTCCAAATTTCTTCTGGGTGTTTCCCCAACCCTCTGGAACAGCTTTGGGTATGGCATGAGGGGTGCAGAAAAGGAGGGAAATCCCATTGCACTAGCTCTAATCCTATTTCTAGCACAGCTGTTTAGCTCAATACTACCCAAAGTGAAATATTGAGCTGGAGGACTGAGACTGCATATGAATGACATTTTATTTTAGAATCAGTGAGAGTCTGAGTACTTCCTTTTTCTTTGTAGTCCACACACAATCTAGATCTAGTGCATATTTTTGCTCCTGAAAAGTGCATTTTGAAAAACTGGTTGGTTCATTCCAAAATAAAAGTTCAGTGCAGATTGATTCTGCATTTCCCCACAGTGTGTCCATTTGAAAACAGATGAAGGTGGTTCCAGCAATTGGGGAGTGTATCTACACCTTCCCTTCTTAATTCACCCAGGGCATATGCAGGGAGGAAAAGGCATTGATAACCTAATCAATGGAGGTTTTTCAAATGGTTATCCGATAACCACACCCACCCACCCTTCTCGATGGCAGGATTTAGATTGAAAGCAGCATGCTGAGGACGACCATGAACAATTCCAGAGTGACAAAAAGTATGCTTTGGTACTACAAAGGGATTGGTGTTTACACAGCCTGAGCCTTATGTCCTTAGTGCACATGTATGAATTGCACCGCGGTGGCCAAAATGGTGGCCTTCAGATGTTGGACTACGGCTTCGATAATCCCTGGCCAATGGCCATGTTGGCTGGGACTGGTGGGAGCCGGGAGCCCAAAAACATCTGGAGGGCACAGTGATGTAAACCCCCAAATTCTAATGTTGAAGCATGTACTATGAAAATGCTGCTACTAACTTTTACTCAGTTTTACTCAAAAATAGTGAGGCCTTTTCTGTTAGTTAGAGATTCTATTTCTAACAATTCTGTAAGGGCTGCCACCCATTTTGCAGGTGGCAAAGTAAGGCCGAGAGTCTGCTGAGGCATGATTTTTCAAATTATTTGGCATGATTTTTCTTTTATTACCATGAGGAAATTAGCACAGGTCTCAGCTCAGGTAAAAAGAAGCTTAAGGAGTTAGGGGCACGTTCAGAATGTCAGCAATACTGGGCACCTCAGTAATGAAATAGTTTTAATGCAGTTGTGAACAATTATTATCAGAAGCCCTTTACCTGAGAAATAGGAGGGAAAAGATACATTGAAAGGAAAATCTATATTCATTTATAGAAATGAAGTTATTTCCCATGGATTGCAGTAGGACTTTGCACTTAATGCAGCCCTTTGAAAGGATATTATTTGTAAGGATCAGGTGCCTGGTTTCTGCAGGAACATTTTGGTTGCTTTTTCATTTCTAGTGACTCATTGGTGCTCAAAGAGCACCAGTGATATAAATTAGTAATGATAGAAAAGCAGTTTCCAAAGTGGTTGTTGTGGAGTTGGGCATGCCTATGTCTTGATTTTTGTACTTTAAATTACCTAGAAAGTCTAGGAGTGTTCTGAAGTTATGTAGGCCTAAGAGTGTTAGGGGATGCAGGTGGCGCTGTGGGTTAAAGCCTCAGCGCCTAGGGCTTGCCGATCGAAAGGTTGGCGGTTCGAATCCCTGCGGCGGGGTGCGCTCCCGCTGCTCGGTCCCAGCGCCTGCCAACCTAGCAGTTCGAAAGCACCTCCGGGTGCAAGTAGATAAATAGGGACCGCTTACCAGCGGGAAGGTAAACGGCGTTTCCGTGTGCGGCTCTGGCTCTGGCTCTGGCTCTGGCCAGAGCAGCGATGTCACGCTGGCCACGTGACCCGGAAGTGTCTCCGGACAGCGCTGGCCCCTGGCCTCTTAAGTGAGATGGGCGCACAACCCCAGAGTCTGTCAAGACTGGCCCGTACGGGCAGGGGTACCTTTACCTTTACCTTTTAAGAGTGTTAGGGGTTGGGTGATCAGACAACAGTAAGGATCTCCAGCAGAGCCCATTGCTGATCAATTCAAAAGGACATGAGCGCATGATAAGGACGGGAAAATATCAGAAGTTCAATCAGAAACGTCCCTAAGAACAGGGCAAGTAGAGACACTGCAAATGAATGCCTGACATTTTCACTTCTTTCATAATTTTGCATTATTGTACCCTGTCGCTATCTACCGGTAGGTAGAAGGACTCTAAAAAAGGGCTCCAGTTAGGAAAGAGGCAACCAAAGAGCACAGCTGTCCATAAAATACCTGAGTGTAATTAAAGCTGCTTTAATAGATAAACATGCAGCTCTCCTCCTTCTAGAATATTGTTTGGGTGCCATGAAGCCACTGATCATTAAAACTGTACCAGATGTTCTGCTATGGATTTTGTTTAATTGCTTGTATGAAACTTCTTCATAAACATTCTTGGATAAATTTAACTGACTGACATGTATTGCAGACTATTTAACTGGACTGCAAAATAAGACGAGGGAACTTTTTTTATACCGCTTACAGTAATTAAGTTGTTGTTGTTGCAGCTGGCTGACAGACTACATTATTACACAAACCATCAACCCATCATACAACAAATGACAAGTGGGGGGAAATGTTCTGAATGAGCAATAATGGCACTAGATGTTTGTCTTGTTCTGTCAGTCCAATTACAAGGGCTTGATGGTTTAATTGGTCTTCAGACTGTTAGCTCCCTAGCGTTTATAATTTTAGCCTGTGATAGATTTTTACCACTCTACATATTTCAGTGATACTGGCAAAGCAGGCAGACCTTCTGCTGGAGATTATGCCTGATATGGTCTGCTAAAAGCATTTTTAAGAATATATATACTGTGTCTATTTATTTATTTATTTATTTATTTACGGTACTTACTCAGTCATTTTAGTTCATAATCTGTCCTGTTGCTAGTTCAGTATAGGAGAAGCTTAATGACCAGAGTTTTACAGCAGAGTTGGGAAACTGAACTCTCCTATGGCTGGCAAGGCAACAACAGATCTTTAAACTATTATTTCCGCTTACCATAGACTCTCACAAATTACCATTAATGTAATCATATTTATAACTCTCAAGCATTCTATTTGGCTTGCCACTGGTGATTATTTGGAAATTGCATGTGATGGCAATGAGTGGCTAGGAGGAAACTGGATTCATTATCCAGTGTTTCAATTAGCTTCCTATAGCTTTCCAGGCATAACTCAAAAGTACTGCTTTAATCTACTTGGCACTAAATTGTATGAGCATTACATCCTAGAACCCACCTTCTGCCATGATTAGCTTAAATTATCCTTCTGAGCAGGGATAGGGAATATGGATAGACCAAATCAACTTTCCATTAAATTTCAGTTAATATACTGCAAACAAAATTTTGCATAGCTTTCATTTCTAAGGAAAAGAAGTAACTGATCTGTATGTGTATTTGCCAACCATTCAGAGAGACATATTCAGGGAGCACCAGTGACTGTGTGGGAAGGAGAGGGTGAAACCCATTTTGTTAACTTCCTTATTTTAGGATTGAACCAAGCCATAGCATTTTATAGTTCTTGGTAGTGGCGCCTGCCCTGTGGAACACCCTCCCATCAGATGTCAAGGCAATAAGCAACTATCTTACTTTTAAAAGACATCTGAAGGCAGCCCTGTTTAGGGAAGTTTTTAATGTTTAATGCTGTATTGTGTTTTTAATATTCAGTTGGGAGCCGCCCAGAGTGGCTGGGGAAACCCAGCCAGATGGGCGAGGTATAAATAATAAATTTGATGATGATGATGATGATGATGATGATGATAGTTTAGTGGTTTTTTGACTCTGAGGAGTGTGTGTGATCTGTCCTGAAGCTTCAGAATATGAGAGTTAAAATAAAACAAGTAGAATTCACAGTGGTTTGAAAATAATACACTTTTGTATTGATATTTTTTATTCTTTTTTTTGTAGGACATATTACTATTACACAGTATTTATTAAACTATTATCCTGGCCTTGATATTGAGAAAAGGAATGTCTTTGGATTTACTGCACTCATGAAGTCTGCAATGCAAGGCCGAAGTGAATGCATCAGAGCTTTAATGTTGGCAGGTATAGAAAAATCCTATGCTTCATTATCCTCATTCCCTTGAACTACTGTAAAGACCACTTCTAAATGAAGGACTGCAGTTCTTGATATTTACTCTGTTGGCAGCCCTGCCTACTCTAATTACAGATTGGACAAAGAGAGAGGGAGAGAGAAATGCAAAACCATTGTTGCTTATTGTTGTTTTCCACCACTGAATTTTCTACAAATGGATCTCATTAAGTAAACTAAATTCATTAATTTATTTATAAACATGAATATTCTACCATATTTTGCAAAAGCAGTACCAAACACGATCTAGGGCAGCTGAAATTTCCTTTCAGTGCCTGCAGGGTTTACATACTCAGTTTAAATGGAAGGCATAACCCAGTGAACTTGTACTAACCCTCGCAAAAATAAGTTTGCATAGTACAGAACTTTCATAAAACACAATAGGAAAAGCAGACAAAGCAGCTGAGTTAAAAGCAGAGAGTAACATTTGGAATACTAAAATTATATTAAAAGCACCCTGAAATAGAAAAAAGAAAAGTCTTCAGCAATCAGCTGAAGCTTAAAAGAGAAGAGCCCTGGCATGTCTCTACAGAGAAGGCATTTCACAGTTGTGGTTCTGCCACCAAAAAAGACTGTCTTGAGTGCCCATCTTCTGATGTTACATAAGGATGGAGCAGAGCCTCTGAAGTTGACTTTAAGTGGCAGCAGGCGCGCATGCTTATTTTTAAAAATTTCTATATCACTCTTCCAACTGGGGGCTGAGGGGGGGGCATACAACATAATTAAGACAGTGTTACTAAATATCTGCAATAACAATAAAAAACTAAAAACACACCTCTTGAAAATTTACAATTTTTATTCACAGGGTTATTTCAATAGCTCATGGAGACCAGAGTGTTTTTTGTGTATTTCAGGTTATCAGGAAACGGGTTAATAGCAAAGTGATGTGGAGATGGGCTATTACTTCTGCTCATTTTAGGGAAGCTGTCAGGATGGCAGCTACTGGCCAGACATTATATTTAGAAATAATTCATGGATTAAGGACTGCTCAGCAATTGCAAGAAATAATGGAGCTTGTAGAGTGCTAAAGAGGATGAAACATGGATTTATTGCCAAAAGGCTCAGGAGAAACAGAGCTAAGCTATTGCGGCCTTATTTTGAGAGAGTATCCCTAAGCCAGGGCAAACCATAGTGATTACTTATTGCTTTTATCAAATATTACAGAACAGGAATTCACACGAGATACAAATATGTTCTTCTGTTCAAATACCTGAAGGCTTCCATTTGTTAAATATGGTTTAACATATGGTAAAATGGTAAGATACACAATTTCAACCCATCTAAAGGCAATTGCACAAATATTCTCAGCTGCAAATTTCTCCTATGCTAGTTAGGTTGCTGTGGACTCCCACAGTTGTTTGAAATATTTGTAAAACTAGAGCCTAACCCAACTTTTCTTGGGAGTCAGACCCATTCATTCAATAAGATTTACTTCTGAGTAGGCTGTTACATGACCAATTTACTCATACTGAAATGAGTTGAAAAATGAAGCTATGAAACATCTACGTTAATATTGCCGTTTTAAAAAAGAAGGGCCCCAAAATTCCTATAAACTTGGAGCTTTTCTGATGTTTTTTGCTGGAAATCTCAGCTCAGATACTTCAAGCATATTTCATTTGCAGATAATATTGCAATATGTGTAGCGGTATTAATTTAATGGAATATTAATATTCCAAACTGACTGGGATGTTCAGGTTACTTATTCTGAAAAAAACCCTGTTTGTAATATTAGATTTCTCTCTGGAAAATCAGGTCTAAGTGGAGATGGACACGTTTCTTACATGCTGATTTTCAGACTCAGTGTAATTCAGAATGATTGATAGAATGCCATGACACTTGGAAGGAGGACTTGAATATTCATGTGTGACCCAGGTAGCAAAGTACCTAACCTTATTTATGTTCATGTGGGATTAGTTTTAAAGAAGTCACTGCAATACTTCAGTAGTGTTTAAAGCAAATCTTGTATCCCAAATAGATTTCCTGAGAAAGAACATACAGCAAAAAATTGACAAGCTATTAGAGAAGACTTATTTGTGGTTACTGTGCAGATAATCTTCAGTATTTTTTATCTACAGCTTTACTGGTAGAATTTCCTCATTTAGGCAGAGAGGATGCTGGAGCTGAGAATACCATATTCCGTTCATTTCTTTTCTTAGTCCTACGACAACAATAACACAGAAAACATTACCTGAGCTCTGTATTGTTTCTACTATTCATTCCATTAGTATTATTTATTACTTGATTCAATCTTTGTGTTCCGTGGGATAAATGTTCATATTATCTTCAGAGTCTCTTTCAGTGATGGTACCAGCACACACTCCAAGGTGTGCTCCAGTCACCCATCTGTGCGATTGGAGAGAGATCAAACAGGAAAGACAAGTTGCTTACCAGTAAATTGCGTTATTTGATTGGTCATCTGTGCAGTCACAGCTCATGTAGTTTCTTCACTGCTGGTGCCGTCAGTTCGTTGAAATCATCATGGCAAGGCTGAAGGAACTGAACAGGAGGCAACTGCCTCACCTGTTTCAGGCCAACCCTTCTCCCTCAAAGGAGGGGACAGGAATACTAACCCCCTGACTAACATATTATAAACTCCTGAAAACGTTTTACACTCAAGTGTGACTGCACAGATGGCCACCATTACAGGTAAACAGCCTAATTTTGGTGCACTTGATCCTGAAATACAATCTTAAGAACAGCTGGGAATGTACACACATGGAGTAGCAAAACTTCAATGCCTAGAGCAGGAAAAGCAGTCAACTACTTTGAGTTCACCTGAGATAAAACAGCAGAAAATTACATGAGGAGGAATACATAATGCCATTTTTTGTTGTTAAATAAATATAAAACAAAAACACAGCCAACATTTTTTATTTAGCAGAATATAGAGTAGTGTGCCTTAGTATTTGCCAGTATAAGGGTAGAGATAAGGAGGGGTCAGCAAAACACATCTTCCTATCACCTTTCCTCCTTTTCCTGTCTGGCATTGGATGTTTTCAGATAGATATACCTTTCACTGACTCTTATTCTGGTCAGATGTAATCTCAAATTAACCTCTTAACCATTCATGAGATTAGCCTAAATCCACAGATTTGGGTTTCTGGCTGTGCCATCTGGTGTGCTGGAATTGTCAGCAAACACTATTCACATCTCTTCCATTTGTCCTTTCAATAGCTTTTGTTTGTTTTTTACTGGTACTTTTTTGTTGGCTGTTTAGTATGTGTAATTTTGCTTTCATCTGCAAAATGAAAGGTCCATTGTAGACCTAACATTCCGAGTCTCCTGGCCATTCCCCCTTCCAGTCCGTTTTTGGAGCTGACTGTGGTGTACAGTTTACATGGCAGGCGGGGTGGGGGGGGGGAGAAAGAGGAGCATAGGAGCAAGACTCCCTTAGATACCATTCTTTTTCTGAATTGCAATCCTTCCATTAATTGTATATCTATCTGTTGCAAACCCTACACCTGTAATTTGCTACATTTAGAGATACTCTGCTTTCAAATGCAAGTGCAAATGTAATATAAAGTGATTTAAAACTGAATATGTGTAGACAAATGTGACCACAGCAAAATTTCATCTGGCCCTCTGGGGTGGGTTTGATGTTATGTCAATCGCAGTTCTTTTGCAATAAGATCATCACAGAGGGAAACACTTCTCAGCAGACTTTTGTTCCTTGCAAATATAGAAATAATAATAATCCATGCATTTTGCAATAGCATGCATGCAGTTTTGGGGATGTAACTGCATTTTGAAGTTTGAGGTTTTAAATAGCTGTATGTGAAATTTTGCTGTTCAACTAGGCATTGACACTATTTGCATTCTTCTGGGATTACAGAGGTCCTTTTGCCTTTTTCAGAGACAGGACAGATTAAAATGTAGTCCGCAATATCATTTAACAAATGTTAAAAACAAATGCTGAAAACAAATGTTGAAAAATAAAAGGCTGAAGAAAAGTAAAGGAGAAACTTGAGTGGAGATACACTTATTTAATTATGATACAGTTGTACCTTGGTTCTTGAACGCCTTGTGACTCGAACGTTTTGGCTACCAAACGCCACAAACCCAGAAATGAGTGTTCTGGTTTGCGAACATTTTTTGGAAGCCAAACGTCTGACGTGGCTTCCAATGGAGTGCAGGAAGCTGCTGCTGCCAATCGGAAGCTGCGCCTTGGTTTTCAAAAATCAAATGGACTTCTGGAATGGATTCCATTTGAGAACCAAGGTACGACTGTATCTGTATCTACAGGAAATAGCTTGGATCAGTGGCGTAGTGTGGGGGGTGCAGGGGGTGCCGGCCGCACCGGGCACAACATCTGGGGGTTAGGGTTAGGGGGCGCAAATCCACGGGTTAGGGGGCGCAAATTACTTGCCTTGCCCCGGGTGCTGACAACCCATGCTACGCCACTGGCTTGGATCTAGCCATGCCCACTAATAGGGTGCCACAAACAGTTTTATGCAGAGTAATGTGGCCCTTAGTCTACAAAAGGTTACCACCCCTGCCATGGGCTGTAACAAAATAAGATAAATGGAAGTTTAAGTTTAATGTGAGAAGCGTGTGTACGGTAGAATCATGTTTTCCTAGGAACAAAACCTAGAAAAACCATTCATTCACAATACACTCTTCCACAACATTCTTTACTGGGGATTTGAATTAAAAAAGTATTTAAAATACCTCAGAGATTATCACAAAACTGCACTTCATTAAGACTTTTGAGATTGATACAGTGTTTTTTAAAACTCCAGCTCAATGAGACAATGAAATGCAAGGTCAGGCAGCACTTACTTGTGTTGTGTTGTGATGATGACACATGTTAAACATCACTCTAATTTCTGATGGTGTAGCTATGGGGTCATAACAATATCTGCTGGCTCTCACTACAGTTCTGTACTGAGCAGTAAATATCTAAATAATTTGTGTAGCTAAAAAACCAAAGTAAAATTGGCTTGTTTTATCAAAATATTAACTGACAGTCAAAATAAGAGTTGTCAAGCAGCTAAGGTTTCAGAGTTTCCTAACGCAATATCTTACAAAATTCAGGATATCCTTAGCTTTACCTATATAATGTGGTCAGCTGCACTTTTTTAAAAAACAACAACAACAACAACAATAATAATAATAATAATAATAATAAACTAACTCTCTCTCTCTCTCCTTTGAGGGGCAAACATTTATGCCACAGACCCAGGCCGTGGATTCACATCTCAGGAATGGGCATGTTTCACAGGAAGAATAGAATCTGCCTATCTTATGCAAAGACTTATGGACAAGCCATGTGCTGAGCAATTTTGTGACCACTATGAGCTAGAATGGCCAAAGTTGAAAGAACTTCTTGCCAAGGCTGCAGAGCCAAAGACCTGTTTGCAAAAGATCTCGGAAGGCGTCAGATCAATAATAGCTTCCAGAGGTTTCAAAGGCCCTGAAGAAGATGGTGTCCTTGATCATATGGTTCGGGTGACGACAAGTCTAAGGAGCTCTTTTGTTGCCATAGCTTGTAGGACCGTGTGCCCTGGAAGTCCGCCTGGCATAGGGAAACGCAGGCCTGCTGTACAAGAGATCTTTAGGAAACAAAGAGCCAAGGAAATCAAATCTATGGATAGCAAAGACCATTTTAACAGCTATGAGAAGCTGTTTCAGAACTCCAGAGTTATGTTAGTCTCCAAAAAGAAGGAAAGGCGAGCCAGCCTCCAGCCTTTCAGTCTAAATGTACCTCAGGTTAGCATTGTGGTTCCAAGGAAATCAAGCTTGCTGCCACTACACTTGCTGAGAAGGAGCAGTGTGCGCCCAGGATTCGTCATCCCCAAAGTCCGAATCAACAAGGCTCCTCCACCTACTTTCCAGCCAGAGAAAGTCAGGCGAAAAAGCAGTGCCGGTGATGGGGCTTATCTGCAGATTCCTAAGTGGAGGTATAAAGAGCTGAAGGAAGAAAGGAAGAAGGCAGAGGAGGAAGAAAAGAAAAAAGCAGAAGCAGCTCAGAAACAGAAGCAAGGGTCTCCTGTGAAAAGCAAGAGTTGAACTGAGGCTGAGACTCATGATAGCACTACTGAGATCAATAGAAAAGTCAAGTTGCTGTATTGGGGCCAGCTGAATGACACAATTTAAAGGAGAAGAAATCATCTAGAGAGCGACTGATATGGTAAAGTGTATATACGTCAAGAAATGTAAGGAAAGATTTAGAGAATCTGTGAACAGGTTTAAAATATGGAAAAGGTAGTTTTCTTGGGGTGGAAAACAGATGTCCCACAAAAGGGGTAATGGGATTAAGCTCCAAGAAGTGAGAGCTAGTCTGGATATCAGACATTTTTCTATACATAAAAGAGTATTAAGCTACAGAGTATGTTTGCAAGGGAAACTAATATTAAAAATAGATTTCATAAGCACTGGCTTGAGGATAAGTGAAAAGACAAGTCTACGGATTTTGTACAAGTGTATTATGATTTCCCCATCCCCCACACTAAAGTAAAGGGCTTTAGCTTGATGCTTGCTTTTAAGAAAATATGGACATTGTAATGAAATTTCAAAAAACAAAAAACCAAATATTGAAAGGATGCAAAAAATCTCAGGGCATTTTGTAGAAAACCAACTTTATGAATAAAATGTTTGTAAAGCATTTCTTCTGAAAGTTATGTTAATGGAAACAAAAATGGTATGAAATTATATATTTTGTATTGAATGAGATTTTACTGTTTATTTATAAAAAGTGTAAAAACTACTACGAATTGGGTTAATTTCACAAAATGCAACATTTCTGAGGATCCTCCCCAGTTATTTTTCAGGATTATGCTCAACTTTAGGTTCTCCCACTTCTGTATTCTGAAACAGATCTGCAGCAAAATTTGCAACTTGCGTACTCCCTGTTCAGGATTCCAGCTGTCACATTCCTCATCCACACCATTTTTATTTATTTTTTGAACTCTCAACAGCCAGTCAGCATGCTGTGGCCACTGAACATTTGAGCATCCTTTGAATCTTTCCCAACTTCTTCCTAAATATGTTTTCTTCTTCTGCAGACCCCTATACCTGCTGTTACATTCCCAGCTTGCGTGTGGGCAGTGCCATTTTTGCTTTATAAGAAGCTGCACTCATTTCCTGAACATCAGAAATAGAGGGAATGGTACTTCTTCCAAGAAGCTCAAGGCATTTTTAGTACATGCAAAAATTCTATTGAACACCACCACTGAACTTAAAGTGCAAACATAACCATTCTCAGAAATAAACCCCACTGAGTTCAATGAATTTATTGCTGGCAGGGTAGAGATTTGATTCAGTTCTCATTTAAAGCCAAATTTATCAAAACAAGAACTGGAATACAGCAATCCTTTGAAATTCACATGTATCTGAATCTGCAGTGCAGTTTTCCAAGCAGTGCTTACAAAAATGCATGTATATAATTTAGGCAAAAGTGTGCATAAAAAAACACAAAAATGCGAAAGGATTTGCATGAGGGTTTTTTTTTATGCAGACTGTTGCAGAAATGTGAAGAACTGAATCTAAGATTTGAAAAATGAGAAACAGAATACCAAACTGAGAGACCGTTCCAGCACTACTTCCTGGTCTATATGGGACAGGAGCTTTAGCTAACCATGAATGTTTCTAGTACGGAAGACCATCAACTAAATGAATGCATATACATTTTTGTCCATTTTTTAATTAGTTCTCTGCAAAACTAAATTGCTGATATGTATTAAGTTCTGCTATTACTAAAATTTATGGCATCCTAAAAAGATGTTGGTAATATTTTCAAGCTTTTAGATGCCCATGGCAAAATTGCCTACAGTGGTGCCTCGCAAGACGAAAATAATCCGTTCCGCGAGTCTCTTCGTCTAGCGTTTTTTTCGTCTTGCGAAGCAACCCTATTAGCGGATTAGCGCCATTAGCGGCTTAGCGGCTATTAGCGGCTATTAGCGGCTTAGAAAAAGGGGGAAAAAGCGAAAAAAAATCACAAGACTAAGCAAGCCCATAGGGAAATTCGTCTTGCAAAGTGCCTCGAAAACAGAAAACCCTTTCGTCTAGCGGGTTTCTCGTCTTGCGAGGCATTCGTCTTGTGGGGCACCACTGTATATGCATCTTTCTCTAATGCTCCAACAGAGATATATTTTTTCTTCACAGCCAACACATTATATTTACATATAAAATCAGTCAGTTTATTTAAAAAAATCAATTCTTACAAGCAAGTACATGAATTTGCACTTTGATTATCATCTAAAGGACAGGTTCAGCTGAAATGCACTATCACTCTCAGGGATGAATTTAAACAGTAATGTTCAAAGGGTGTAACCCATTTGTATGTGTATATGTTATATTTTCAATTATGAGACAATAAATTCTGTTTAAATTATGGCATGCCTTACCTCAGTTTGGTTTGGGACAAGCATGATCTTATGATCAGCTTCTAACACCATGAAATTGCCTAGCCCAGCTCCTACCTTTGCACATTTGACTAGGTCAGCTTCAACTTCGGCCGCCTTTATGGCCAATGCTCCATTAGTGGAGATTTGTAGGGCAGTCATTTGGTTGTCTTCCTCCACTTTCACAAGACATTATTAGTTAGATCAGATGTTTTCAGCTGAAGCGGCTTTTAGCCGCATGGTATTACTTCAGATCTTGTAATCAGTATGCCAGCAGTGTGGACTCCCCAGTTGTTGGGAAGTGCTGCGGTATGTCCCAATCCACTGGCCTTCCCTAAGATGGTCTGATTTCTATTTTTTAGAGGGGGTTCTGTCTCTTCTGTTTTTTAATTGGTTTATGAGCTGGGAGGGAGGCAGGATAATATTCCATTTTCAGGTGCTTCGGTGTATGGTTTAGGGAAGTTTTTAATGTTTAATGCTGTTTTGTGTTTTTAAGATTTGGTTGGGAGCTGCCCAGATGGGTGGGGTGTAAATGATTTATTATTATTATTATTATTATTATTATTATTATTATTATGCTGTTTGGAGAGTCCAAAAAAAATGAGCAAGTGCCTGCCTTCCACAAGTCTTTGCTCCTGCCTGCGGTCATGTGAGAGGACTCACCCAGACCGCTGTCCCCAGCAACCCACTCCTAAATCTACACTTCAGGTAAGCCAATGGTTCTTTTCAAAACTGTTAAGATGCACGAAGAGAGAGAGAGAGACCATTTTCTAGAATGCGTTACCTGTATTTTTGCACAACACAATAAATCAGATTCTTACTGAAAACTTCAGGCAGAGCTTATAAAACTTAGGCATTCTATTGATATCAAAGGGATCTTTATGTGCTTGCTCTCCAGTTGAAAGCCATAGTACCCAAAAGCAAATGAACTGAAGAGCTCTGCCAGATGATGTCAGAGGCCCATCTAATCTCCAGCATCTTATTTTTACAATGGCTAACCAGATACCTATGGGAAGCCCTTAAGCACAAATTGAGTACAACAGCATCCCCACCTGTGATTCCCAGTAACTGGTATTCACAGGCATATGTTACCTCTGACAGTGGAGGTAGGACATAGCCATCATGGCTGGCAGCTACTGAATGTCTGACCCTCCATGACTTTGTCCATCCACATTGGTTGCCATCACTGCATCTTGGGGTAGCAAACACAACTAGTTTCCCCCCTGTCCAATGTTTTCCTATCAGCTTAATAGAACTTTAGCTGTATTGTGCCCAAGAGATACATGGAGCTCAGCTAGCATTGATGTACGTGTGTGTTTTTACAGTGAAGTCAAACTTTGCTTTTCTGTTATTGCTTCCTGAGTTTCAGTCTTCACTGATTTATTAGCAGTGCTATGCTACTACACCTGAAGTCAACATTTGAACTCCCTTTATGAGAAAAGAACCCTAGAAGCTAGCAAGCAAGCAAGCAAAAAATACTGTATCGCACAAATGTATGTTTGGCCACTGTTGAAGGATTTTGACCTTTTTACTTTGAAAGTTGGTTGTGATCTTTGCACAAGACATTATGCAATCGTTTTGTATTATGTCTAGGTATATAGACATACACTCTATTCCTGGATCTACTCCACTGTTTCAAACCCTTTGTAATACTGGGCTACACATTTTTCATCTAGACTTTCCTAAAATGGAAGTCAATACAAACCGTTCAATTTGTTTTTTGTTGCAGTGGCTTTAACTAGTTAATAGTTGTAGTGGTGTCTTATTTTTGAGTACGGTGATGCAGTTATATCACCCAGAAGACAATACATAACTGAAGCCACTCAAGTTTCCTCAAACCCAAACCAGAGTCTAATTTTACATTTTACCAAAATAAATAAATATTTTGTTGTTGTCCCCAATGCTTCTGTTCATCCTCCCAAATGTCTATTTAATTTACAGCTTCAAAACAGCATCCAACTATCTGAGCAATAAACTGAACACTGGGTTAATCACAGATTTAAAACAGAACCAACAATTAATTGCACCCCATGAGCTCGATTTTTTTTTCCGTAATTGTAGCCAGAACATGTTAGCTTTCTTAATTCTTTTCTACACCTATTAGCAACCACTGAGTGAAGAGATGTATTGTATTCTGCACTAAAAATAAAATTAAGATAAATTCCTCCCCCACACCATTACACTCCTCCCCAACCAACAAATGTTTGAAAATAGTTTTGTCACCACTTTCTTTTTTTGCAGAATTTAGCATGCAATTTTTACTCACTCTGTTTTTTAATATATACGGTAATTTAAAAAATAGTTTTCCAATATACCCCCAATAATAGCCAAATTATTATTGTTTCTGGTTTTACCACTCATAGTGAATGGCAAGGAGCAATACAGGGAGGTTGCATCGCCAACTACTGGAAATTTCCCCCCACTCACATGCCTCTTCTGAATTTCAGCTGGTGTGACCTTAGCAGAAAGGACTACTGCTTGCAGAAGTCCAGGCATTGGTGTGTGTTGGGGAGGGGGAAACCTCCTGGAACAGAACAAGATATGGCTTGGAGGGCTGCAAGAGGAAAGGAGGATGGGTGAAAACTGGCTGTCCCAACTTGCACAACTAGAAGCGCTTTCCACTAAAGCAAAGCCACCATTGGATATGATCCTTGATAAGCAAATAAAACTTACCTTATGGAGGAAAGAGATATGACGACTCAGGCCAAACTAACTCTAGCTGTTCCCTGCTTTGCTAAATGCCAACGAAATGGAGAATCAGGTATTTCCCTCATAACCAACAGAACCTTATATAACACACTAACAAATTACCTATGTGCATTTTGGTGCCTCTGAGTTAATGACAAATATGCTCAAACTATGTCTTTAAATCCAGAAGCTTTTACCTGTTTACTCATCTTCCTCTAGCATCAAACTAAAGGAACAAAGAGCAGAGCTTTTACACTAGTGGTGCCCTCACTATAGAACTGTCTTCCCAGCAAAGCCTTGCAAGGCCAGTTCTCTTTTAGGGTGGCTAAACAATGCTTTCTTCTCTCCCACCCCTCCCTAAAGATAAATAGTAATTTATGCTCAAACTGAATTTTAAATTGCCTTTCTGTTTGCGATTTCTCTAATTTTCATAATTTGTTTTAATGCTATCCTTATTCGTCTTTGATTGTTGTAATCTGCCATCAGGTTCATAGTTTAGTTGAAAAGTTAGAAATTAAGGTTGTAAGTCCTAAATCCATTGAAATTAATGGACCTAAGTCAGTCATGCCCATTAAATTTAATGGATTTACTTGGAGTAGAACTAACATTGGATAGAATATTATATGTATCTCACCCAATGGCAGGAAACAGGATTTCCCGTGTGATTCAGTCACAGATGGAGCCTTTGATGGTGAGATTAAGGCAAAGGCATCTGTCCTATTCAGGTACAACTAACCTAATTAAGTTGCCACCAGTCAAACAGCTGCAATGCAATCTTGCAAGCAGATAATTACTTTGGCAAAATCTGGAACCACTGCCAGCACCTGGACTCCTGCTCAGAACTTCCCATTATAAATTTTCCATTCTTTTTAAATTGGTGCACTGTGCAAAAAGTTGTTCCATTTTGTTAAACTTTTCCTGCGTCTTCTAACAGCAGCACAAGACACAGAAATTAAACATAACAGGAGTTTCTTCTAGCATAGAGTGGTGGAAACATTTTTTTCAGTCTAGTTTTATAAAACTGGAAGCCACTTCTTGTATGATAGATAGCATCTTCAGTGTGTTCTGTATGTCCTGTACATATTTTCTTTTTTTGGGGGCGGGGGGCGGGGAGTTTACCTTGGAGATTAATAAGAATTAACTAGCTCAGAAAAAGACATTAAGCGTTGGAGGACACTAGTAGCAGCTGCACAGTGCTGGTGTCTTGTTTCAGCTATTCATCCATTATGCCAGCCCCCCCCCCCCCCCCAATCTAGCCGGAGTTGATGGGAATGGTTGTCGAAAGCATCTGAAGGTCACTAGGTTGATTAAAGCTCCATTATGCACAGGAGCGACATACAAAAGCAGCCCACTCTGTGTTGTAGCATATGTGTGTGTGTGTTTTTCTGCTGCATCGGGGGTCCAAAAAATCCAAGAGTTTTAGTAACACACTAGCAATTCACCTAGTACCATAGCTCCGTACATTTCCAACATATACAGAATAGCAAAAGGAGATGCTGTGCTTTTAATAAATGTTCCCCTAATGAGCTCAACTGAAGAGTTTATTTAAGGATGTTGTTTTTGTTCCAGATTCTTCCAGGTGTCACATTTGTCACATCAGTTGCAGGCTAATGTCCTCTCTGTTTGATAAACCATCACTTGTGGATGTCATCATGCCAGTTAATCATAGTATCATGAGCTCATGGTGAGGCAGCTCAGGTTAATTTCCCCCCCCACAGAAAAAGCAACCGTGATTTAAAATGCAGTTATTCATTGTGCTGAATTTTTAAATGGACAAGGCTGCCACAAGGTATTCAATAAATATGGCTCCACTGAAAGCTAATCTAATGCTGCACCTGCCAGATAAATAAGATGCCAGATCTTAAATTCAAAAGCAGTCGGCTTCCTTGCCCAATAGGATGCAAGGTTTAATGCTACATACTTCTCTCTTAAATTTTGCTAAAACCGAGTGGATTCCCCAAGATGCAGTATTAGACTTTTGCGTCAAAAACCACTCCCATGTATCCTTGAATTGAACTCCAGTGATGTTTGTAATAGCAGTCAACCGTGACAACCAAGCAAGCAAACAAACTATACTTCCTCCAAATAAGATTTGGCTAAAAAATTTACTTCCAAAACGCAATCCCAAATCTGATTGTATCCAACTAAGTTATACAGGTGGCAACCATTTCGTGTGGTGGTTCCATTCCCAGCCCCTGCACACATCAGCAGCATATAAGCATGCCTCACCCCATTACACCCTGCCCACGTTCTGCCCTCTTTTGGGTCCAAAAGTACCTGCGATCACCATCTGTACTCAGAATAGACCCATAGAAATTTATGGACATAAGTTAGTCATGCCTATTAATTTCAATGGGTCTACACCAGTATTTCCCAAACTTGGGTCTCCAGCTGTTTTGGGACTACAACTCCCATCATCCCTAGCTAGCAGGATCAGTGGTCAGGGATGGTGGGAACTAGTAGTTCAAAAAGAGCTGGAGACAAAAAATAGGGAAACACTGGTCTATACTGATTTAACACTGAAGACAACTGTATTGCATTATCATGTTTCAAATAGAGGTAATAGGAGTTTAACATTATCCAAAGAATGTATTCAAAACAGTGACAGGAGGAGTGCTTATTCTTACCACCACAGCATGGATAATTAATGTAAAGTTTTTACGATGCATTTTATGCCAGTAGCAAGGCTGTATAAAATTAGAAGATATTAACAGCCAAGTAGGTAAGTGGATAGGTTAGGATGTCCTTGGTAGTCTGTGCTTTCTTCTGTTACAGTTTAGTAATAATGAATCTCTTTTAGGCTTTTATGAATGCAGGATATAATTTAATATTGGAGGTACCCTTCCCCCCCCCCCCGTGCCACTAGTGAGAAACTTTTTAAGGCTGGTCATATACATTTGGCTTGATTGGTCACAGGTTTTACAGGTCTGAATGGTTCATTAGATACACTTGACAATTAAAAAAAATAATAATCACAGCACTTGGCATATTTCTTATTTATCTATCACACATTGTTTGGTGATTGCCGTTTTGTGGATATTTGCAATATTTCATGTTGCCATGGTCACAGCACATAGGTCTCTACAGGTTCCAATGACCCAAAGACCGTTATGAGCTGCAGTTCTCCAGAAACTTTAATTCAGAGCTATTATTAAGAAAGAACAAGGTGCCGAATACAGTGAAAGGATACTAGTCAGCAAACATAGCCTTGCCCCATTAGGAATGGATGTATCCACTGGTATATTGACCTTAGTCAAAGCAGCCTTGCATGGGCAGCCACAAACACCATCTCCGGCAGATAACATTACCTCTCCCACAATGCTTTTCAAGTCACGTCAGTTTATCATCGAGTGTAGGGATGGAAACAAAACTGTCGCAGGTGTATGATCCAGGTATTAAGTGCTGGTTTCAGTGGGTCCAACAAATAAGCAACTGAACTCCAAATAGGACCTAGGTTGCAATGCTAAACATACTGGAATGGGAGCAAGCACCACTGGACCCAGTGAGACTTCTCATACATTTAAGAGTTGCTCATGTTTTCTTGATGATGTACATAAAGCTCAGTTTGATTTATATCCATAAAATACATCACATGTACAGTTATTGAGATGAGCAGACTTTCAGAGAGTAGATGGCTACATTGCACCTCATGACAATAACATTTAAATTATATGTGTGTGTATGCAAAAGATTTTATTTATTATCTAGCATTCAGTTTTCATTTGTCACAAGGTAGTCATTTTAATGGCACTTTGAGAAAGAAGAATTTGCCTCATAAGCTACACATGCTGAAACTTGATTTCAAAAAAATGCAGAATTTTTTTCTGGAAACAAATTAGAACCAAGTCATATAAAGCCAATAACATATTTTCCTTAGGTTTCACTTCTTATTGTTCACATGGCTTATTCCGGTCAAGTCAAGTATCTCTAGGACTTTTATGCACAGAAATCTGCACAGAAATCTGATAAGCATATATGTACATGAAATAAGTATAAGGACACCCTTTAACATTTATCTCTTTAGCATTCTATTTCCAGTGGGCAGCCTGATGATTTTGAGTGCTCACAAAGCACAGCATGAAAATGATAGCCTTTTCTCCATCACAAGAGCGATATTCCTCCTCCATACACGGAGTTCCAATTTAGTTACCATGGATAAGCACACGAGAAGCACACTCCATGAATGTTTTCCTCAGCAGAGAGACTCTGCCACTGAAATGCCTCAAGGGTTTGAAAACATTTTTCACAGTTGCATGTGAAAATAAACATGCAAACAAGAGAACCATTTAGATTGCAACTATTTAGATACAGAGAGCAGCAAATCAACTCCATCTAAAGAACTCTAGGCAGCATGTTGCTCCTATTCACCAACTATGCCCGTGTTGATGAATCGGTATCTAGGTAGGTAGGTAGGTAGGTTCTATGGCACAGTGACATCTAGGCCATACTGCACCAAGAACCACATGTATTAGGCAGTTTCTACTCATTTTTCTTTCTGCTCAATCATGTACTCATAGAAGAACCAGGCAAACATGCCTTAAAAGGGGTCGGCAAGGTTTACCGCGCCTGGGCTGGTTCACTCCAGTGGAGATCCCTCTGTGGGCCGGATTGCATGTGTGACTGCGATTTCCAGTGTCTGCACCTGCGCAGACATGATTTCTGGCGTCTGCAGACGTGATTTCCAGTGCCATGGAAGCGAGTCCTCGGCGGTGCCTCGCCGAGCGGGCGGCTCAGTTCGGGGGTGGCTCATGGGCCGGTTAAACAACCCCCATGGGCCGCTTGTGGCCCATGGGCCTTAGGTCGCCGGACCCTGCCTTAAAATGTGAGAAAAGCATCTAGACTCATGTCTTGACCAAGACATAGAAAGGTCCAGATGTTGCAGATGAGGTTGCTGAATTCACATACAAGCTGGAGAGCAGTTATGGATGACACCCTAGCAACACATCTTCAAGGGTCAGAGGAATGACCCAATGCAAGCAGCTACCATGTCCAATTTGTAGTTGGGGGGCATTTTTCCACGTGCAGTTCTTCTGTGACACTTGACTGTGAAGCAGATATTGATTTGTATTTGAAGAGCTTGCTGTTTGACCTAGTTTTCCTAGAGTTCTGTCATCAATTTAGGCATAATGATCAAGGGTACAGAGGTTCCCTCTGTGCCTAATGGCAAGATGGGCATCTTTAAACATTGAGGAAAATAGTAGTACGCAGCCCTTTGTGAAGCTTTGACTTGTTTTACACACAGCGGCTGAAGAAACCAAACAGACCCCATTTCTCTTTCGTTTCAAAACCATGGCAGTCGTAAAATAATTACACATTTTTATTAAGCAGTATTTCAATGGGTTTTTATTATTATTAAACCTCTCTCCTCTTGCAGTTTTCTCATGTTATTCATCATTAAAAATGAATGATTATTCAAAGCCCAAGGGGAGTGGAAATCTTCCATGGTTGCCGGAAGAGAAATTGTAACAATGATTCATTAGCAGCCAACTTTTTCTGAAGTTATTAGAATGCATTGTAGTCTACAGGATTAAAACGAAAAAGAAGAAAAAAGAATGGTGTGGTTTCACCATTTAAAAAATAAAGTACCTATAAAAATGTAAATGAAATTTGGGTACAGTATACAGAACCAAGTGATTCCGAAGTACAAGGTTGTTTGCATGACCAGGCTTAGCTTTCATCATAATGATTTTTACATCCCCCGCTCCCAAATCTAGCAGTGGATATCCTTATAGGCAGCTGGTGGAGATCTCCAGGTGTGCAATGCAACACTCATCTTGTTCCCCAATGAGTGTAATGGATCTAACAGATATATATGAGAATACACACCACCATCTTGAGACCACTTGCCACACACTAGAGCTAATTTACTCTGCTTGCTGTGATGAAATAAAAGGACAAGTCATTGCCCACCAGTACTTCACACGTTACTGCATTAATATAACATAGATCTTAAATTGCCACTGTAAGATTATTCAAGTTTGTATATGGCGGGGTCCTTCCTGGACTGCAGGCAGTTCAGACTGCAGGCAGAGCATTCAAACATGTGATTCACCCGGATCCTACAATTTGAAGCTATCTATTTAGGAACGGTTGTGCTGTCATGTGTTATTCCTGCAGGCTTAAAATCTGTTTCAAGTTTCTGTACTTTCTGAGCATGTAGAAAGTGTAGCAATAGGTAGACCATCCAATCTTGCCATTTTAATTGGATTCTTGCCTCTTATTGCTCTGTTGTTGTTGTTTTTTTTTTTTGGGGGGGGAATGTAGACTTTGGGCCAACCAGTTGGCTCATCTTTGGCTAGGCTGCGACATAAATCTCCTAAAGACCCACACTTTGCAAGAGAGATCTACCCATCTGAGAAATTTCTGGTCCTTTCATATCCTAGACTAAAATAAAAATAATTGCGCCGGCCCTTCCTCAAACATGTTTGAGAAAAAAGAAGAAAATAATAAAAATAATTGCAAGGATGCCCTAAAAGTCTTACTCATACATTGAAAACCTCTCATCAGAAGAGGGCAAGCAAAAAGTAATACACCTTTTCCCCTTCCAATCTAATGCATTCCAGTAGTGCCAAAATCCAGAAATGAAAAAGTTTAAAATAATTATTCAAAGATCTAGGTTTTCCCAATCCCGTTACATTTCTATGACCATATTTTTTTTTATTGGCAGTACACAGGGACATGTTTTTTTTCCAGCTGAGTTGTAGGACTGAAGACTCTTCCCTCCCCACCCCCTCCCCTTTTTAACCATTCAAACCATAGGCAATTAAGGCAAAAGCATGAGATACCACTTTCAAAAGATCTGGTAGCACAAATCTCTTAATCATTCCATCCGTAAACACTATGGCTGGATCCTGGGACAGGAGCTTCATTTGCGAGGTTGGTGGATGTGTTGGTTGACATGTTGTGCGGGAGGATGCTTTTCCACAGAGGGATGCGGTTTCTGATGAGCCACCTGGGCTGCAGCTGGAGGGAAGTCTTTATCACCCTGATTAAAAAACAAACACATCAGAATGAAAAGAAAAAGAAAAAGAGAGAACACCTGTCTCACCTGCAAGTTGTGTGTGTGTGTGTGTGTGTGTTTGCTCCAGCCTGACATGCCAGAATGTCAGAGATTCTTACAAACTGTTTCTTGGGCTACAGAATATGAGCTTGTGGTTCGTATCAGCTTGCCCATTTCACAATATAAACATTTACCTGTTGTTGAAATGACCATGGTGCATACAAACTGCAGCTGACCAGATCAGTTAAAATGAGCTGCTCTACAGGAATCTAGGAAATTGGCTTAAAATGCAGGTTTTGCACATTTTACTACTTATGAAACACATGGCTGCATAACTTGGCAAGCTGATGTGTGTGAATTTGCAATATCACAACGAGAGCTTCCTGGTAGCTGTATACTGCTGTCCACCAAGTGTGGGAAGATGGTGGCAAAGTCTCCCTATGGTATCCATTTTGTGACTGGTGCCCATAATCTTTCTCTAAATTCAAAACGTACATGCTATTCTGCACTATAAAGTGGACAGCAACTAGCCCTTTTCTGACACACAAACACAGAGTTAAATGATGCACTTCATGCAGGAGCAATTCGGGCACCGTATTTTTCGCTCCATAAGACGCACCTAGTTTTTAAAGGGGGGAAGCAAGAAAAACTATATTCTGCACAGAGCATACAAGCGGCTCTAACTTTTCTTGCTTTAAACCCTCCCGTCCCTCCTCCCGCTTCGCTGAGAAGCCAGCAGAGCAAGCTGCGCAGCTCTCGCTGAAGCCAGCAGAGCAAGAGCGATAGTTGTGCAGCGGCTCTTGTTCTGCTGGCTTCCCAGCAAAGCGGGAGGAGGGACGAAAGGGAGCCCTTACAAGGGAGCGCTGAGCATAGCCTGGCAGCGGCTCTTGCTGGCTTTTCCGGGAGGTGTGGGAAGGGAAAGAGGGCAGCCACTCAGTGCCTTCTCCCACCTCATGGAAAAGCCCCAAGCTCCGCGCTGCTCTTTAAAGGGAGCGCTGAACAGAGCCTGTATGCATCCCAGATGCGAATGCAGGTGGGAGGCTCTGCTCAGCGCTCCCTTTAAAGAACCGTGTGGAGCGTGTGTGAGGCTCTTGTTGGCTTTTCTCCCTCCTCGGGGAAAAGCTCCACGTGGCTCTTTAAAAGGAGCGCTGAGCAGAGCCTCCCGCCTGCATTTGCTCCATAAGACGCAAACACATTTCCCCTTACTTTTTAGGAGGGAAAAAGTGTGTCTTATGGAGCGAAAAATACGGTAATTTCTCCATTCCTTTTCCTTTCTGGGCTTTGTCTATCAGACTATGTGCCTGTGGTCAGCAGCTGTCTTATCTTTCAATCTTTGTACGGCACTTAATAGGGACTTCATGTGTGAATGATGACATAAATTAAAAATGAGAATAGGAGACATCAGATCTAAACCAAAAGGAAGTTGAAATTCACGAGAAACTGGCAAAGCTTCCCTTGATTTTAAAACAGTTGAAAATTAACAAAGATGGAAACTCACCCTTGCAATGACTCCAGAAATGAACACAGTTGGTTTAGGTGGACTGGAAAATTAAAGAGGAATATTTAGCTATATAACTGAACAGTGCCATTTGATACAGCCAGAGGGCAAAAAGCCACAACAGATAATTCCAAAGACTTTATTACTCAGACTTTATAATCAATTCAAACGAACACAGCCAGAGACACTCTTGGAAACCAACATTCTCATAGCAATCTCCATGAATTATCTATTCAGCCCATCCTTGCTGTACTAGTTAATGTACCAGAGGTGCAACATGACTGAGTTTGGAAGATTTATTCTTTGATGTTCCAGATTCAAAATTAAATAACACAGAGAGAATAAAGATGGAACCCCAAATAAGCAATATGACATGGCAGCGACAGGTCCTTCAGTCTACGTTCTCTGGGGTTCAATGCTTGGTGCAATGGGTGGTGGAGAGCTTGTAAGAGGGCGGTGGAAGGAGTGGGTGGGTGGAAGGAACTAGGACTACCTTATCATCTGCTTTAATGGGAGTTTAAAATGTGCTGTGGCCAGAATGCAAAGCAGTAATCCAGGTGGGTCAAGTTTTAGTAGTACAGTAAACATAAGACAAATAATATTAAATCAGCCTTTAAGGCTAACACTACAGCATCAAAATCCAGGAAACCTAGCTATGACATTTCTGGGAAGGATATTTGATTTACAAACTTTTCAAATTTGTGTTAAGCACTTAAACACACATGACAGTAAGGAAAAACGAATAGCAAACAACATGTTAATAAAACATGAAATCTAGTTTCTGCACAGTATTTGCTTGCCACGACATTTTCTGAAAGGCTTCATAATGGCAAATCTGAATTTGAATGATTTCCTCACATATTCTCCCTATGACCTTTCAATTTTCACAGTTCTCCGTCGAACCATAAAATTTTGGAGCAGCATTTTTTTGAGAAGCACTTGCAGCCACCAGATTTATCCACCGGCGCTGTTCAAAGAAGTTGTTTGTAATGAAGCCCCTTGGGTCAAAGAAGTATGGGCTGGTTCTCTCTCTGAGACAACTTAGTAGACTTCCACGTGAAAGCCGTTTCAATCTAAGAGCAACCTCTCGGGAAAAGGAGGCAAAAAACCCCACCAAGAGCACATGATTCTACCTCAAGTTGGCTCAGCTGGAAAAAACAAAGCTGGAAAAAGCCATCTCTGACAACCAACTGATGCCCTCCTTTGTGGTCATGGGGTTGCAGCACTCATCTCGCTTTATTGGCAGAGGGAGCCAGCGTACAGCTTCTGGATCACGTGGCCAGCATGACTAAGCCGCTTCTGGCAAACAAGAGCAGCGCACAGAAACGCCGTTTACCTTCCCGCCGGAGTGGTACCTATTTATCTACTTGCACTTTGACGTGCTTTCGAACTGCTAGGTTGGCAGGAGCTGGGACCGAGCAATGGGAGCTCTATTAGTGGAGACACTGCTAAAACAAAAACACTACCATAAGTGCAAGGTCACCAATTGGATTCCACTCCCTGATATAATTTACTTCCCATGTATCAGAGCCAGGCTGGGGCCATGACTTATTGGACCTGCATACAGGCCTGGAATGTGTGTCTCCAAGCAAGTGTCTGAGATGAGTTACTGGAAGTGAAGGCTAGATGACGCTTGCTTGCTCTGTTCAATTTTTTTTTTTGGGGGGGGGGAGACACAGGCGACTAGTATTTATACCAGACCTAGTCTTTCCAGAGCCTTCATATTGCCAACCAATTATAGGGGCCAATATTGCACATCTGTATTTCCTGAAGAAATCAGAGTCTGATTTCTGGTGCAAGACACCAATTCCCTGATTTCGTGATATTTACAGCATCCTGACATCAGCAACGCTGCCATCTCTCCACAAATAGCTGCTAAAAATAGAAAGGGATAGAGAAATCCTGACAGCAGCCTCCCCTCCTTCTTTTCCAATCCTCCAGAGAAATGGAAAGGAAACAGGGTTTCATTCTTTCAATTGTTTTGCATTCTGCTGGCGTTTCACGCATAGTGTAACCTACATTTCTAGTATTTTGTAAGCTATAAATGGCTGCTTTGAGGATATATTTAATCTGATGAAAACCAGTTTGACAGATGTTGTTTTGAAGATACAGCATACCATACCTTTCTCTCTAGGCTTTCGTAAATAAATTTTAAAAAGGAATGCCTCCTTTAATGTAGGGAACGCTTGCTTTTAACAAATGCATTTAGCGAATATAAATAGATGCAATTTAAAAATAATAATGAAAACGAAGAAGTGCCACTATAAAACCTAAACTTTCAGAGAGAATATTCTCATTTCAGAATATCATAACATATGGGAAGAAATCCAACACCTGCTTATGATGAAATGTTTGAAGCCCTCGGTGCTTCTATTAAGAAATGCACCTGGTGAACATCAATATCTTCAAGGAGTTCATTTATTCTTAATCCTATAATATGGAATTCTAATATTTCATAATACTAAAGCTTAAACAAGGCAGATATTGACATTGCGGAGAACTCACACAGAAGACTGATTAGTTGAAAAGGCCACTAAACCAGTGAAATGAGATATGAGGAATACTAAAAAGTGTTTTTGCCTTCATCATGTAAGATTTGAGGTCTTTAGTTTCATTATTATTCATTATTATTGTTACAGCGCTTCCATCTCACTTTATAAAGTACTCACACACCACTCTGAAGTCTGTTCAAAGTAATTCACATACATCATTGCAGTAATCTTTACAGCAACTATACGGTAAAGGTAAAGGTACCCCTGACAATTATGTCCAGTCGCGACCGGCTCTGGGGTTGCAGCGCTCATCTCACTTTAAAGGCCAAGAGAGCCAGCGTTTGTCCGCTTCTGCAGACAGTTTTTTCAGGTCATGTGGCCAGCATGACTAAGCCACTTCTGGCGAAACAAGAGCAGCACACAGAAACACCGTTTACCTTCCTGCTGGAGCGGTACCTATTTATCTACTTGTACTGGTGTGCTTTCAAACTGCTAGGTTGGCAGGAGCTGGGACCGAACAACGGGAGCTGACCCCGTCGCCGGGATTCAAAGCGCCGACCTTTTGATCGGCAAGCCCAAGCGGCACAATGGTTTAACCCACAGCGCCACCCGTGTCCCCAACTATATGGTAGGCCAGTATTGTGTGCTTCTATATTCTCTCTATATGTGACATCGTTATTTGGATGTGGAATGGGGTGTCTGGAAATGCTATGTCCCAAAATAAGCAAGAGTGTGGGTTCACAGATCTCCATGGAATTCAGGGAAGAAGGACAAAATAGTTAATTATTATTTTTATAAAAATAGTATGTGCAAATTACTTAGGGAAATAACCCATTGCTCATACCTTTGTCGAAAACGGATAGTGGGTCAGATGAAACTTTAAGTGTAAAAATACTTTTAAAAATGACAGAGTTCAAAAAGCACAGGGGAACTGTCAAATATTTTTTTAAAAAATATGGATTTCCCCTGACCTGAGGGAATGTAATAAAAACCATCTAGTTGCTTTGATAAATCTGTAAGCAGGCACCAATCCTATAGGGTCCAAAGAGTGACTCTAGCAGGGGGGTTCTTCAGCTCAACCTTCATTCTATTGTTTTCAATATTTCACCTGATCGACGCGACTTTTCTAATGAGTGGTCCTGAAGGTAAAACAGGTTTGAAATGCTTTGTTGCCACTTGCTGATAATTTGCTTCTCACATATCAAAATCTTCGCTAGCAGATCGGCACAGAATCAAAGCATTCCAAAGCGATTGCAAGAGGGTTTTTTTGCCTGGCAAGGCTGAAAATGTGCAAGGATTTCCACAAGATGGCACTGCTGAGCCTCCAAACTTCGCAGAGAGGCAAACAAGCAAACTTAAAAAGACAAGCTGATCCTTTCTTCCGTGTAATTTTAGAACACAGAGTTGCAAATAATGTAATTTTTTGCGATGGGGGGACGGGACGGGACGACAACGCACACTCGTACATACGTTTAATTCATAAAGATGTCAATTGGAGAGTTCAATGAATCTCCTCCAAGGAGATCATGGTGATACACACAAGATTTCTCATCTTAAATTCACAACAGCCCTGAGAAGTAGGCTGGACCAAAGTCCCATTTATAGGTTCAAAGCACAGTTATGGACATAAAGCATAAAAGGACAGCAGAACTACCAATGCCACCGAGCAGAGAGTTATGAAAGGATTTTTCATGCAAGGTTCCTGACTGCAGGGAGAAGTCTACGTGGGTTGGCCACAACGTCCCCCCCCAAAATTCCCATCAATATTTCCAGCTCAATGTGGAAATGCTGGGGTAGGTTGTTAAGGGCAGGGATGATGGGACAGGGCCGCCAGTTGCAGCCCAATACTCCTTCTGCATTTCATGGTCACACATGGTCTTTGAATGAAGGAACAGAGCTTCTGAGACTGGGTGAGTGGGCATTGGAATACAGTGGACCCTTGGGTTATGTTACCTTTGGGTAAGGTAACTTCCGGGTTGCAAACGCGGCAAACTGGAAATGTATTCTTCCGGGTTTCACCGTACATGTGTGCAGAAGCGGCGCCTCATGTTGCGGACTTACTGGGGTATGTAATTAAGTTCGTATCCGGAGGGTCCACTGTAATTCTTTATTTTTTCTAGTACAAGTCTAACACTCCATGCATTATATTGCACAAGCTTTTATATTCACACAAATAAAGACGTAGCTTTACAGAAACAGTCTCTCAACAATAACTATTTACAAACTGATTTTATAAAACTTCCTAGAGTTAAGTCTTTATGTACTTTGCTCTAACTTAAAAAAAAATCAGTCATATGGAAATGAGTCATTAATCCATTTTTCTCAAGCCCACCTCTTAATTCGGATCCTGCGAGGACAATAACCAGATGGAATTTCCAGGTGTCAAGTAGCGACTAATTTTCCTTTTGTCCAGGGGGCACCAACCATTTTGGGCACACATCTCGAATCCTGCAAAAGTGCTATTGGTGCCAGTCACAAAATGGCTATAGTGAGATGTGTGGCACAACACAAAATGGCTGTCTCACTTAAATGAGCAGAAAAATAGGACCAAAAAATGCTCTGGGCATCAACTGCCCCAGCAATAGCGGGGAAAGCACCAATATCAACCACAACCACTCACAAAGGGAAACTCTTTCTACGTCTCCTTTGTTCAGAATGGATGAATGCCGAATCCTGGCATGAAATGAATTGTGGGTGTGGCTTTGGGGTGCGGGTTCAACGTAGGATAAACTGAACAAACAGGATCTGAGCAGGAAAACCTAGCAGTCTCTGATGAATTGTAGATTTCCTGCATGATGGAAAAGATAGTGGTAAACTGGCACCCATGGGTGCCATGTTGGAAATCTCTACTTTAGTCCCTTCTGTACTCCCATCTGACTGCTGTCACTGAAGATGGTGACAGCAGCCACAAAATTATAAGACGCCTGCTTCTTGGGAGAAAAGCAATGACAAACCTAGACAGCATCTTAAAAAGCAGAGACATCACCTTGCCAACAAAGGTCGGTATAGTTAAAGCTATGGTTTTCCCAGTAGTGATGTATGGAAGTGAGAGCTGGACCATAAAGAAGGCTGATCGCCGAAGAATTGATGCTTTTGAATTATGGTGCTGGAGGAGACTCTTGAGAGTCCCATGGACTGCAAGAAGATCAAACCTATCCATTCTGAAGGAAATCAGCCCTGAGTGCTCACTGGAAGGACAGATCCTGAAGCTGAGGCTCCAATACTTTGGCCACTTCATGAGAAGAGAAGACTCCCTGGAAAAGACCCTGATGTTGGGAAAGATGCACAAGGAGAAGGGGACGACAGAGGACGAGATGGTTGGACAGTGTTCTCGAAGCTACCAGCATGAGTTTGACCAAACTGCGGGAGGCAGTGGAAGACAGGAGCGCCTGGCCTGCTCTGGTCCATGGGGTCACGAAGAGTCGGACATGACTAAACGACTAAACAACAACAACGTACTCCCATCACCACAGTTTGATGGAAGGTAGCACACAGAGACAACATACTGCAATCTCTCCAATCACTGACCCTTGTCCTGGGCCAGTGGAGGGCAAAAGGGAGTGTGAGTGGTGGTGGATGGAAATGACACTAATTCTGTCCTTTACTGACTTTTCCAGCAAGATTACTATAATGCATTCTACATGAGGCTGCCCTTGAAGACCGCTCAAAAGCTTCAAGTAGTGTAGAACCTGTCTTTTAGAATACTAGCTGCTTCTACAAAGTGGGGCCCAATTTTGAAAGAACTACACAGACTTCCCATTTGCTTCCAAGCCTAATTTAAGGTCCTGCTACTTTTGTTTATTTGGTCTCTATTTCCACAGAGTTGAAGACTCAGCAAGAACAAATATGCATGGCTGAATTACCTCTGAGAAACTGGTTCTGAGGACCATGTCATGTTTTAAAGTGTTTTCAGCTATGTATGTGAGAAACTAGTGAGTATACTACGCTTAAAAAAAAAGAAAAGATAAATTTTCAATGTTCAAGAGAAGCAAAATATGTTGGAGGCAAGGTCCCCAAGCTTCTAACTGCAGATTGATTCCACTTGCTTCTGGCTTTTAAGTGATACAGACTACACAAGTGCCCAAATCTTGCTGAAGCCTCCAAGAAGTTCTTCCTCTGTTCCAGCTCTCTCTCATTCATGATTTTATCTGCACAAGCAGAAGGAAGCAAATGCTCTCCTAAGAATTGAGCTGTTCTGTGGGCAACGGCTGAAAGAAAACAGCAGGAGTGAGAAAAATGTTTACAATTCCATGTCCCAAAGGGCCACTGTTTTTTGTTTGCTTTAAGTCACGTTAGCTACCAGACCGCAATCCATCGCTGGGACAGTGCTTCTAAGCAGAAAGGCTCAGGCACTAGCTCTTAAAAACAGTAATTCATTTCTGCCAGATCAAAAGATTTGTGTTTACAAGGCATTTGTGAGGCACTATCTAAAGCTATAGGCTATCTCTCCTTTGCAAGAGGGTTTATTTATGAGGCATGTTAAGTTTCTTGATCGCAACTATATACCTACTGGTAATGCCCCCTATTAATATTATGCTAGCTATGTGTGTGCTTTGTAGGTATTGAATTTTTTCTTCCACGCACAGTTATTTTGCCAGTGTACAACTTCCCCCATCAATGATTGTTTACAGCAATGGCTTTTCACATGCATGTAATTTTCCTGTGAAGAAGACAGAGGCAGGGATATACGGTGTACTGCTTTAATTTTCAAATGAGGCATTACCTGCAAATGAGGGCCACTGTCAGGGCCAGACTATGGGTGGCTACACCCGAATCTAGGCTCTGCCTCTCAAGATCAGTCAGTGAAGGTAGAAAAAGCTGTGGTCTCAATTGCTACAAGCAGCTGGTATTGCTCCACAAACTAGATGAAGGTAGAATGCCATGCCCCTAATACCTATAAAAAAACCCCAGCCAGTTTGGGGGATTCTTGCTGTCTCCCACTTGCAGTGTTCGTTGCTGAACACACCTATATTTCTACTGTACCTGAAGATGGCGTCAAGGACACAGGGTCCACATTAGCTCAGGCTACAATTTTTAGGTTCCAGATTAAACCCAGAGTCCCTTTTCAGGCACCATGTTGCTTGCAAAGAAGCTCAAAGAAGATTCTCCATTCAACACCCACACTGGAACTTTTTGACAGCAAACATTCATTCCCCTTCTAAACACCAAGACACACTAAACCCAAACCTACCCATGCAAATATTTGTAAGTCTCAGCTCTCCTGGGTGATGAAAGAAACAGAAAACAGGCTCTTCCCCATCTACCTAAAGCAGCACTAAGTAAAGGCTGTGAAGATTTATCTAAGGTAGCCTCATAGAATGAGGCAAGTTACTCTCTTCACTAACCAAGATACATCCCACATATAAACCACTTACAGATCGACAGTGGATCATGTCATGTCACCAGAAGTGAGCAAGTTGTCACACCGTGCTTCAAATTTATTGTTGTACAAGACACCAGCTCAGAAACCACACTGCAGATAAACACCGTTTGCCCTCATCCATAATAATCAGTTATCCATTATGCATGTAGCAACTGAATAGAACAACAGTCATGAACATGCCCCCTCAACGCACCAACATCCCACCGAGTAATCTTCAAGAACAACTGAGGGGAAAAACCACATCACTTTTATCACACCCTGATGAATGCGGATGATACACCCAGCAGCTGCAAGTTAGCTTATGGGCATCATTGCACCCTGTGATCCATTGAGCCACCTCCATTACCAAATGAAAGGGAATAATTCATTTTCTGAATGAAAAGGGAAAGGAAGAATGTAGGATATGGTTCAGCCTTTCTGGGTCTGCACTACTTCAGAATGGGAATAGAAGCGAGGGTGGCAGAACAGAATTCAATGTTCTCTCAAGCTAATGAAAAAACTACCCTTGGTGCCTGCAAAAAAGGGCATGAGTACATGCTAAGTTTTCTGTGTGAGCAAGGTAAGGATCTTCCCCCTTAATCATCTTTCTGTACATGAGGACACAATGAAACATGTACATCACTTGCATTCCTAAGTGGTAGTCTTCAGGAATGGTGGTATTCTCTTGCTGGATTAATTTATGAGCAGAGGGCGATGTATAGGTTACAAATTTATTGTAATGTATGATGGTGGTCTTTGTTTTTGTTTTGCTTCGGTTCCTGTTTGTCTTTTGTAAGTTTTGGCGATTTTAAATTTGGAGGTTTAAGTATATTACGTTGGTATGGGAAACTGTCGTGTAACGGGCCAATGGCCGTAATAAAGATCAATCCAATCCAATCTTGCTGGATTTGCTCCATCCAGGATGGATAAAAATCAATGATTTTAATAATAATAATAATAATAATAATAATGATTTTTTAAAAAATTAAATCAGATTTTTTTAAATTTAAATTGATATTTTTTTATTTAAATCAGATTTTTTAAAATAAAATGCTTTTGGAGGAAAAATCTTTCTAAAAATAGCTTTCTATTTAAGTCACATTATAGTCCAAAGGCTATTCATCAGGAAATAAGGATTTGTTTTAAGTTTTAAAGGTAAAGGGACTCCTGTAAAGGTAAAGGTAAAGGTACCCCTGCCCATACGGGCCAGTCTTGACAGACTCTGGGGTTGTGCGCCCATCTCACTCAAGAGGCCGGGGGCCAGCGCTGTCCGGAGACACTTCCGGGTCACGTGGCCAGCGTGACATCGCTGCTCTGGCGAGCCAGAGCCGCACACGGAAACGCCGTTTACCTTCCCGCTGGTAAGCGGTCCCTATTTATCTACTTGCACCCGGAGGTGCTTTCGAACTGCTAGGTTGGCAGGCGCTGGGACCGAGCAGCGGGAGCGCACCCCGCCGCAGATCTAAGTTGTTGTTGTTCTTTTTTAAAAAAACCCCGTTTAAACCACATCAGTTAACAAACATGGATACATATGCTATAATGTTATTGTTTTAGTTAAATAAATTGTTTAAATTGTTATTAAAGAAATGATTATTTCTCTCCTTCCAATAAAGTACAGCAGAAAAGTTGTCCAAATATAAACAGTTAACTTATTAAAAACTCACAATAAATTCCAAATCAGTAATTTTTGATATAACTGTAAAAACTACTCTGAAAATTTATTATTCCAAAAATGAAACCTTCATCTGGTTGTAAATATTAAGATTATACCAGCAAGAATGAGTCTTTCTGTAAAAAAAAAAAAAAAAAAGACTGAAATCAAGTCTTACTGACTTGTGATTTAAATCAAATCCACCCTGGCTCCATCTACATTTTACACCCTTTAATTAGGCCAGTAGAGAGATGAAATTGTGAAGGACCAAAGAAGCGCTAGGCATTGTGCCATATGATGACCTTTCTCTATTTTTCACCCTTTAAACAGTTTCCCTCTAATCCCAAACCAGATTTAATCTATACAGTGCTTCTACACCAACCCCTTTTGCTTCTATACCCAAAATGACAAGCGTACATGTACATGACTATAACCAAAAGCAATACACACACACTAAAACCTGGGGCCCCTTCCCAGATGTTTTGGACTACATGAGTCCTTCTGGACTCACAGCTGTCCATGAAGGCGCAGGTCAATTCTGTGTCCAGGGCAGCTGTTTATCAGCTCCATCTGGTACGCAGGCTAAGACCCTGTCTGTCTGCGGACTGTCTCGCCAGAGTGGTGCATGCTCTAGTTATCTCCCGCTTGGACTACTGCAATGCACTTTATGTGGGGCTACCTTTGAAGGTGACCCGGAAACTACAACTAATCCAGAATGTGGCAGGTAGACTGGTGACTGGGAGCGGCCGCCGAGACCACATAACACCAGTCTTGAAAGACCTACATTGGCTTCCAGTACGTTTCCGAGCACAATTCCGAGCACAATTCCGAGTGTTGGTGTTGACCTTTAAAGCCCTAAACGGCCTCAGTCCAGTATACCTGAAGGAGCATCTCCATCTCCATCATTCTGCCCGGACACTGAGGTCCAGCGCTGAGGGCCTTCTGGCGGTTCCCTCGCTGCGAGAAGCCAAGTTACAGGGAAGCAGGCAGAGGGCCTTCTCAGTAGTAGCGCCCGCCCTGTGGAACGCCCTCCCACCAGATGTCAAAGAGAAAAGTAATTACCAAACTTTTAGAAGACATCTGAAGACAGCCCTGTTTAGGGAAGCTTTTAATGTTTAATAGGTTATTGTATTCTAGTGTTTTATTGGAAGCCGCCCAGAGAGGCTGGAGAAACACAGCCAGATGGGTGGGGTATAAATAAATTATTATTATTATTATTATTATTATTATTATTATTATGAGCCCCTGCCAGCACAACTATGACGGCTGCCATTGATTGTAGTCCAAAAGCAGCTGGAATTCCACTGCCTGGAGAAGCAACACTAGAACATGGGAAGAACCTTCTGGAGCTAAACAAAGGCTAACCTAGTCCAGCATCCTGTTTTGTACAGCATCCAACCGGATGCCTCCAGGAAGGCGACAAACAAGGAACCTGGTATCATTTAGAAGCACATCAGTGAGATTGTATCAGTGGTGGCCAAACCTGGCCCTCCAGCTGTTTGGGAACTACAATTCCCATCATTCCTGACCACTGGTCCTGTTACCTAGGGATGATGGGACTTGTAGTCCCAAAACACCTGGCAGGCCGAGTTTGGCCACCACTCGATTACATCCAAAACATTACAGAATTATCTAGTTAAAATAACGAAGCGCGTAAAATGGATTTCCGTTTTTAGACAGAAGTCTTTGGGGCGGGGGGAAAGAGTACGTTGGTCTTAATTTCATTCACAGGGTGGGGGTGGGGGGAAATCAGACACGCCATCTGCCACATTACGCAGATTACATGAAGATTAGTGTTGCTCAAAAACACACACTTTCAGCTGCTGTTTCCAAAGCAGCAGGCCGTTTGGCATTACATAAATGGCTGACAACAGCAATAATCTGCAGAGAGCCATCCAACCAGCTGAGTGGCATCTTAGCTTAACGTCTTACTGCCACCAAGTTATGTAAATGTGTCCATTATTTTAATTCTAGAATGTGTCTGTGCAAAACAAGCATGCAGTGCTCCTACTTTCTCAATGCACTCCAGTGGCATGAATGGAATATGGGGGTGGGAAGAAGGAGAATGACGGTTAATACCTTGCCTCCATGCTTTGGAACAATTTTTAAGGGCATGCCAGTAAAAAGTAAAGGACCCCTGGACGGTTAAGTCCAGTCAAAGGCCACTATGAGGTTGCGGCGCTCATCTCGCTTTCAGGCCGAGGGAGCCACCGTTGGTCCACAGACAGCTTTCCAGGTAATGGCCAGCATGACTCAAACGCTTCTGGCGCAACGGAACACCGTGACGGAAACCAGAGCTCACGGAAATGCCGTTTACCTTCCCACCGGAGCGGTGCCTATTTATCTACTTGCACTGGCGTGCTTTCGAACTGCTAGATTGGCAGGAGCTGGGACAGAGCAACGGGAGCTCACCCGTCACAGGGATTCGAACAGCTGACCTTCTGATCGGCAAGCCCAAGAGGCCCAGCGGTTTAGACCACAGCGCCATCCACGTCCAGTAAACACCTGTTTCATGGAATTACCATATTTTTCGCTCTATAAGACGCACCAGACCACAAGACGCACCTAGTTTTTGGAGGAGGAAAACAAGAAGAAAAAAATATTCTGAATCTCAGAAGCCAGAACAACAAGAGGGATCACTGCGCAGTGAAAGCAGCAAGAGGGATTGCTGTTCTGGCTTCTGGTATAGCTGCGCAGCCTGCATTCGCTCCATAAGACGCACACACATTTCCCCTTACTTTTTAGGAGGGAAAAGGTGAGTCTTATAGAACAAAAAATACAGTAATCAACCTGCCACCCTGAGATCTTCATATGAAGGGTGGTATACAAATTTAATACAGTAATATAAATAAAATAAAATATTGATCACTTCTGGTTACATACTAACTATTGTTGAGTCCTCTTATAATCAAACATCACTTCAATTGTGTGCAGTGTAAGAGTGCAGTAAATCTCAACTGTTGGTATAAAAGGATTGTTAAGTGACCGAAAACCTAGGTTAAGCTAAGAAGAGTTCTGAGGCTGGTTGATAACAGGGAAAGCCTAAATAATTCTCCCAGAGAGCATGAGAAAAGCAGTGTGAACTTATATATAGCCTATTAACACATTGTTGAAGTTTTTTGTTCAGGTTGTAGGCTGGACTCTAACTTCTTTAGAGTAGACTTAGAGGGTCAAAATACTATTTCTCCCATGTCTGGTTTTGAAAGGGAATCTACCCTCTCCCTAACTTAAACATTATCCTAACTATTGTGGATTTTCTCATAATCCATCATAATGTCTAACCTTATGTTGAACTCTACTAAGCTTTTTAGCCTCAAAGGAATCTTGTCAAAAACAACCTTCACTTGCTTGTATATTGTGTGCCCAAAATACACTATTTTATCAGTATGATTTCGGCTTAATAGGCATGTCTGTGAAGAGTGAACAAGTATACAGTGGTACCTCGGAAGTCGAACGGAATCCCTTCCGGAAGTCTGCTCAACTTCCAAAACATTCAGAAACCAAGGCGCGGCTTCCAACTGGCTGCACGAAGCTCCTGCAACCAATCAGAAGCCACATTGGACATTCGGGTTCCAAAGAACGTTCGCAAACTGGAACACTCACTTCTGGGTTTGCAGTGTCCGGGAGCCAAAACGTTTGACTTGCAAGGCGTTCACGAACCAAGGTATGACTGTACTATGGTACCTAATTCTCCCACTATTTATAGAAGCTGCTTCTCATGTTACGCTGGAGTTGCTAGGTTCCAACTCAGAAAACCCTCATCATCAGAAGCTACGATTGTGTCTACTAGCTCAGTATCGTCTACATTGACTTAGCAGTAGCTCTCTAGGATTTCAGACTGGGTTCACTTCCAACCCAACCTGGGAAATGCTAAACAACAACAACAACAACATATTTATACCCCGCCCAACATGACAAAACATCAAACATTAAAAACTTCCCTAAACAGGGCTGCCTTCAGATGACTTCTAAAAGTCAGATAGTTGTTTATTTCCTTGACACCTGAAGAGAGGGCGTTCCACAGGGCGGGTGCCACTACTGACAAGGCCTTCTGTCTGGTTCCCTGTAACCTCACTTCTCGCAGTGAGGGAACCGCCAGAAGGACCTCGGAGCTGGACCTCATTGTCCAGGCTAGACGATGGGGGTGGAGATGCTCCTTCAGTTATACAGTGGTACCTCGGGTTAAGAACTTAATTTGTTCTGGAGGTCCATTCTTAACCTGAAACTGTTCTTAACCTGAGGCACCACTGTAGCTAATGGGGCCTCCTGCTGCCGCCGACACGCAATTTCTGTTCTCATCCTGAAGCAAAGTTCTTAACCCGAGGTACTATTTCTGGGCTAGTGGAGTCTGTAACCGGAAACGTCTGTAACCTGAAGCGTCTGTAACCCGAGGCACCACTGTACTTGGCCAAGGCTGTTTAGGGCTTTAAAGGTCAGCACCAACACTTTCAATTGTGCTCAGAAATGTACCGGCAGCCAATGTAGGTCTTTCAGGACCAGTGTTATATGGTCTCGGTGGCCACTCCCAGTCACAAGTCTGGCTGCGGCATTCTGGATTAGCTGTAGTTTCCGGCTCACCTTCAAAGCTAGCCCCACGTAGAGTGCCTTGCAGTAGTCCAAGTGGGAGATAACCAGAGCATGCACCACTCTGGCGAGGCAGTCTGTGGGTAGGTAGAGTCTCAGCCAGTGTACCAGATGGAGCTGGTAGACAGCTGCCCTGGACACGGATTTGACCTGCGCCTCCATGAACAGTTGTGAGTCCAAAATGACTCCCTGGCTGTGCACCTGGTCCTTCAGGGGCACAGTTACCCCATTCGGGACCAAGGCAGTCCTCCACACCTGCCTGCCCCATCCACTCAAAAAGGAGGAAGCTCCCATCTTGACACTTTCAGCATTGGCAAGAATCTTTCTTACTGCTTCAGACTGCCTCAGTAATCTGGTGCAATGCAGGCAACACAACCTGTTCTTCTCCCCAACCCACCCCGTTTTAGAGGTGCTGTAGGAAAGCTCTACTCAAGGCTACACCTTGTGTTTTGGATTGGGGGAAATAAGCTTGGGTGTGTCCCAGTCAGGTTCCCACCCTCCTTCTGACTCCTCATGGATAAGAAACTAATGCCACACTACCTCATAAAATTCAGGGGCAGGAGTTGCCAGGGGCACCTGCAAATAAAAGGTTGCAGCCAAGAACAGCCAGAACTTGGTAACTGAATTTTTCACATCTAGGTCCACTGACTCAGGTGCTGGGTGTGCAGAACACGTACTTTGCCTGGTTCAATTCCTGACATCTCCAAGCAGGACTTGGGGGGGGGGGAGAGAAGACTCCTGCCTAAAACCTTGGAGAGGAGAGGCACCGCCAACCAGTGCAAATAATGAGGCAATGGACTGACTCGGTTTAAGTCGACTTACTTGCCGTGTAGGAGGCAGATTTTTCATTTATGTGCCAGTATCCGCCACCGCCGTCGCCCCAACAACATGCAAGAGAAAGCCCAGGAAGACGACCGACTGCAAATTGGCAGTGGCAGCCAGGCAATTGTCTACCTAGCCAGGACTTAATCCAGGTTGATGCCTGAAATCCTATTCTTATTAGCAGCAATTATATTTTTTCATTTCAAAGCCAATATCACTGTGCTACCCTGTCAGTTTTCATCTTATCCTGGACAGAGCCTCAGAGCTTTCCATGACTGTGAAAGAGGCAATTTTAATTATGTTGGTTTGGAAGATAACAATACCTTACAGAGCTGACCCCTACTTATCTGGGCTTGAACCAATTCTTTTGAACTTCTGCTTTGATCAAAGGAAGAAACCTCACCGCCCTTTTAAGGTTCATTGATGGAAGTCTCATATGACCAGAACTTTAGATGAAATTCTAACAGCGCTATAATTTTTTTTTTTTTAATCTAGCAGTGCAAGTCTTACCGACTTTTGCAGGGTGCCCTGGCAAACCATTTTAAGGAAGTGCCTGCTTTCAGTCTTCTATATTATCAAGCCTCTGGTTTGCAGACTGAAGGGAAAATCCGCTTCTCGAGTTATCTGGCAAAACCTTTGTCCCATGAACCACTGCGCTTTGATGTGCTGGTATGCTACTCACAAGGACAACATTTTAATTCTTACATGTAAGGGTCATTTAAACTTGTGAGACCCATTTGCATTCTGAAGTGGCATATAGAGCCTAATCACAGTTACCATTAAAGTGGGCATTGATGCTATCTGAACCGCATGGGATGGATGTTATCCACAGTAAGGTGCGATAGCAGAAATTGGCATTCCAAAACAGAGAGGACTTGTTGTTGTTTAGTCATTTAGTCGTGTCCGACTCTTCGTGACCCCATGGATCAGAACATGCCAGACACTCCTGTCTTCCACTGCCTCCCGCAGTTTGGTCAAACTCATGTTGGTAGCTTCGAGAACACTGTCCAACCATCTCGTCCTGTCGTCCCCTTCTCCTTGTGCCCTCCATCTTTCCCAACATCAGGGTCTTTTCCAGGGAGTCTTCTCTTCTCATGAGGTGGAGCCTCAGCTTCACGATCTGTCCTTCCAGTGAGGACTCAGGGCTGATTTCCTTCAGAATGGATAGGTTTGATCTTCTTGCAGTCCATGGGACTCTCAAGAGTCTCCTCCAGCACCATAATTCAAAAGCATCAATTCTTCGGCGATCAGCCTTCTTTATGGTCCAGCTCTCACTTCCATACATCACTACTGGGAAAACCATGGCGTTAACTATACGGACCTTTGTTGGCAAGGTGATGTCTCTGCTTTTTAAGATGCTGTCTAGGTTTGTCATGTAAAACGTACATAAAGGAAGAAGCGAAGGCAATTTTGTTTAATATGCTAGAATATAATAAATGATGATCAACCTTACTACAAAAATAATACAAAGCTGAAAACTCCAGTCTTGGAGAGCTCAGTTACTCAGTTGATTGGTGGCTTCTTGACAGACCTTCAGTCTAAAACCTTTTCACTCTATATAACATTCACAGACCATTCTGGAAGAATCTGAAACCAGTAGATTAAACTGGAACCACTGAGTAATGGCCATTTGCTAATACTTTAGCAAATCCATTCCCAAGCCACACTATGTGTTCTTCACCTGTATCTTTCCTACACATCACATAAAACCCTAACTCCTGCGGCGGGAGGCCCCATGATATTCTTGTAAAGAAGCTGGTAAAATGCGGACTTGACTATGCTACCACTCAGTGGATTTGTAACTGGCTGACTGACCGAACCCAAAGGGTGCTCATCAATGGTTTCTCTTCATCCTGGAGAAGAGTGACTAGTGGGGTGCCACAGGGTTCTGTCTTGGGCCTGGTCTTATTCAACATCTTTATCAATGACTTGGATGATGGACTCAAGGGTATCCTGATCAAATTTGCAGATGACACCAAACTGGGAGGGTTGGCTAACACCCCAGAGGACAGGATCACACTTCAAAACGACCTTGACAGATTAGAGAACTGGGCCAAAACAAACAAGATGAATTTTAACAGGGAGAAATGTAAAGTATTGCACTTGGGCAAAAAAAATGAGAGGCACAAATACAAGATGGGTGACACCTGGCTTGAGAGCAGTACATGTGAAAAGGATCTAGGAGCCTTGATTGACCACAAACTTGACATGAGCCAACAGTGTGACGCGGCAGCTAAAAAAGCCAATGCAATTCTGGGCTGCATCAATAGGAGTATAGCATCTAGATCAAGGGAAGTAATAGTGCTACTGTATTCTGCTCTGGGCAGACCTCGCCTGGAGTACTGTGTTCAGTTCTGGGCACCACAGTTCAAGAAGGACACTGACAAACTGGAACGTGTCCAGAGGAGGGCAACCAAAATGGTCAAAGGCCTGGAAACGATGCCTTATGAGGAACGGCTAAGGGAGCTGGGCATGTTTAGCCTGGAGAAGAGGAGGTTAAGGGGTGATATGATAGCCATGTTCAAATATATAAAAGGATGTCACATAGAGGAGGGAGAAAGGTTGTTTTCTGCTGCTCCAGAGAAGCGGACACGGAGCAATGGTTCCAAACTACAAGAAAAAAGATTCCACCTAAACATTAGGAAGAACTTCCTGACAATAAGAGCTGTTCGACAGTGGAATTTGCTGCCAAGGAGTGTGGTGGAGTCTCCTTCTTTGGAGGTCTTTAAGCAGAGGCTTGACAACCATATGTCAGGAGTGCTCTGATGGTGTTTCCTGCTTGGCAGGGGGTTGGACTCGATGGCCCTTGTGGTCTCTTCCAACTCTATGATTCTATGATTCTATTCTATGAGTCCTTCCCCTTCCCCCTTTTTCATGTTTCTCTCAAATATATCGTAAGTTCTTCCGAAAAGGACTATGTAATTTCTGAATAGCATACTGTTAGTATCCCCCAAAAGGTAGCATATTTTAAATGAAAACAATGTATGAAACTTTCATTTTAATCCGGTTCTGCTCTGCAAAAGAGCATTACAAAAATGGGAGCGCAATGTGCTAAAGGTCTTTTTCCAGAGCAAACCGCTGAATGCTGAACTTAGCAGCTATAGATCAGAGCCTTACCAAACAAATACAGTAGTACCTTGTGTTACAGACGCTTCAGGTTACAGACTCCGCTAACCCAGAAATAATACCTTGAGAACAGAAATCGCGCGGCAGCGGCGGAAGGCCCCATTAGCTAAAGTGGTACCTCAGATTAAGAACAGTTTCAGGTTAACAATGGACCTCCAGAATGAATTAAGTTCTTAACCTGAGGTACCACTGTATCTTGGTAACAAGATATGTGCAAGTCAAGCAATACTTACCCAATGTCAAACGAATATGCCCCCCCCCACCTTGTGTGGTCAAGTAAAGCTGCAGTGGACACCAGAAGGAGTTTTAATTTTGGAGCCTTTCAGACAGCTGGCGATATGGTAGATATAAGAAAGAGCATGCAAACCAGAACAGTGTTCTAACAAGACTGTGAAGTTCTGAACTTTCTTCTTTAATTGAATGGCCCCTGGTATCCCAAGTAGCAGAGCAATTTTACTGACCCAACAGCATACCAAAAGTGAGTGATGTTTTGTGTATGTGTGTGTTTTAAAAGGAGCATGAGTCAAGAGGGCATGAGATCCCGCATTTATGGGATTTGTCTCATTAAAGGAGGCTGCACAGGCAGCACAATCTGTTTTTTCTTACTGCGCAAGAAATATAAGAAAAAGATACTACCCTGGGTAAAAAACATATACTGGGTAGCTGAAAAGCTTGCAGTAAATTTGTGAGAGATCTGTATTCTTACAGAAACGTGCTTCTAAACAAACACTTGCTGAACTGTGACTTGAAGGACTAAGTGTTTCAAGATTGTTTGGGGGGGGTGTTGTTTTGTTGTTTTAACTATTTACTTGTGTTTTTACCTTGTATTTTATCCTGCGACTCACCCTGATGAAGGGCGGTATACAAATCTAAATAAAATAAAATAATTAAGGCAAATATTAAGGGCAGAAACATGTCCACCCTTTTCATTTATTAAAGCTGTTGCTATAAATTAGGATGCAGTCTTTATGCCCAGTTGTACACAGTTGAGTAAACTGGGCATAATCAGATGGAAACTGGATAAGCACATCTGAACGCAAATGGAATCTGCACATGTACTATTGTGCTGTTGTATAATTTCAACTGAGCCAATTGTGTGAAAATGCGTGCAACCACCTGCCTTATTTCAGATGGCATGGGGCCTTGGAAGTAAACAAGCCAGGATAAAACCGTGACTTCAGATCCTGCCTCCTTGGGAAGCCATCGCTTGAACCAAACACAGTTCCCAGAATTCAGATTCTACATGGAACTGTTACATTGAGAAGTTCACCAATTAAATGCCACTTTGGCCTGGTTTTCAGAAAAAAAGCAGATGAAATGGTAAACCTTTTTTGACTATGCCACTTCAGACTGCAGCTGGCGAATGCTGTAAATAAATGCTCATTCACAGGAAAAATTCTCTCCATGCAGAAAAGTGGATGTCGGGGCCTCCTCCTCAATATACAAAATAGGGGTTTATTATTATTATTATTTGTATGGGGGCTCGTTCAACCATGCGACTCTCCACCGGCAATCTGAAGTGATATACAATCAAGTAACAGGTTTATCAATGCATCTGTTATTTGTGAGAACTAGGCATTTGTATAAAACATAATCATGTTGACTGAGCACAATGTGGTAAAGACGCCATGATATTACAGTGAGGCAGAACAGACAAGCTTGCTTTAGCAACAGCAAAAACGAGCGCTTTTAAATGTATGATTGCGTGCAGATATGATTTCATATCAGGTTTTCAAAGCATAGCCTGCATACCTTATTATCAAGCTTCAACAATGTAAGATTAGGATATCAGGGCCTACTTTTAATGAAGAATGCCCTGAAAACCTGTTGAAGTGCAGGACATCAAATTAAAAAGCTTTGAGGGCGAAACCTGTTCTTTGCTCAAGGTGGCATTTAGAAAGAGTATCTTGGCTCATTTCAGTATCAGTTTAAACTATTCAAGAGGTAAAAGGACTTGAATTTGACCCAAAAGAAATATTTAGGTAAAGGTAAAGGGACCCCTGACCATTAGGTCCAGTTGTGGCCGACTCTGGGGTTGCGGCACTCATCTCGCTTTATTGCTGGGTGAGCTGGCGTACAGCTTCCGGGTCATGTGGCCAGCATGACGAATGAGAGCAGCGCACAGAAACACCATTTACCTTCCCGCCGGAGCAGTACCCATTTATCTACTTGTACTTTGACGTGCTTTCGAACTCCTAGGTTGGCAGGAGCAGGGACTGAGCAACGGGAGCTCACCCTGTTAAGGGCGATTAGAACCGTTGACCTTCTGATCGGCAAGTCCTAGGCTCTGTGGTTTAACCCACAGCGCCACCCGCGTCCCCAAGAAATATTTACTCCGGTTAAAAACCCTTTTTTGCCCCGTCCACTGGAAGCAAGATCAAAAGTCAGGGGCAAATATTTCCCTTTGTAAACATCTGCATATCCAATATGGTGGTGGAAGCCTGTAATTTAGGAGCTATGGGCAGAAGCATGGCACAGTGGTGTCCTTCCTTAAATACAGTAGCACTCACAAGGAATATGGACTGGGTGACAAATCTGAAAAATGAACTGGCCTTCAAAGCTCTCTGTCACTATTGGGGGTGGTTAAGCAAGGTAACTGCAGAGAGGTCATTTTGAAAGCTACCCACAAACAGATCAAGAGAACAACTGGAACAACTTGTTCTACATCCCCTTTAGTTGCTGGGAGCATTCTGTTCACCTTGAATATTTGTACTACTTATCAACCTGCCTTGGGGCAGAAGGACACAGAGAGAGAACAGGTGTGTTTGCAATAGTTAGAATTTAATTTCTGCCACACAACAGTAACCTTTTCAGATCTAGAACTTGCCTTGAACATCAAGGTCCAAGATGGACGCCACTTTTTTATTCTTTAAATACATCTGTTTTTGTACCCCTCACTTTCCCCTCTTCTTTTCAAACCAAATTAAAAACAAAACGATGTCACTAGTGAGAGCATTCGACTTGTGGGTCATGACCCAAGCACGCTGAAGATCAATGGTGTGAACTGCTGCACTAAAGGCATGCCAGATTCAGAGCATGCTTTTGTGTGTGTTTTTAATACAGTGGTACCTTGGGTTACATACGCTTCAGGTTACAGACTCCGCTAACCCAGAAATATTACCTCGGGTTAAGAACTTTGGTTCAGGATGAGAACAGAAATCGTGCTCTGGTGGCGCGGCAGCAGCAGGAGGCCCCATTAGCTAAAGTGGTGCTTCAGGTTAAGAACAGTTTCAGGTTAAGAACAGACGTCCAGAACGAATTAAGTTCTTAACCCGAGGTACCACTGTACAAACCTAAGTCACACTGTGGTACATGGGGTCAAAGGCCTTGAGTAAAAATCTAGAGTAAAAATACGGACAAAAGAAAGAAATACTGAAAGAGAACTAGATGGGATAGCAGCAGATGATGCCTTTAAACTTGGATCTACTGTAAAGCAAGAGATGGAGGACCTTTTTTAAAAGACACAGGGAGAAAGCTGGACAGCTTGTATTCCAAGATATAGAGATTCATAACTAACTTTTACAATGGTTACTAGCTTAAATTTTGTTATTAAAATAAAAAAGCAGACTGGAACAATGAAAAAATGCTAGGGAGGTTGCTTGCATTTTTTTAAAAAAATTATCTTACCCTCTTTCCGTACCGAATCAAATATTTAACTCTAGAACTTGAAGGTCTCTTGACTATTAAAACCATTTTCACTAATAGCCCTCATGACCTACCCCCCCTCTCTCTCACACACACGCAGAGTTCATGTTCCTCAGAGACCCAGTGTGGTACAGTGCTAGACTCAAGTTCAGGAGACCGGGATAAAAATCCCTGCTCAGCTCACTTGTTCATTTTTAGATGGTTTCTCTCTCTCAGCCTAACCTACTTCATAACGTTATTGTGAGTGGAAAGTAGGTTAGCAAACATATACAGTCCTGAGCTCTCTGGAGAAGGCAAACACACACACACACACACACACACACACACACACACAAACGCGAACCCCATTCAAGTATTAATATCACTGATAATAATTCATTTGTACTCTGCAGCTTAACAGTTCACTATGGTAGTGGGACGCGGGTGACACTGTGGTCTAAACCACAGAGCCTAGGACTTTGTCGATCAGAAGGTCAGCGGTTCGAATCCCCGCGACGAGGTGAACTCCCATTGTTCGGTACCAGCTCCTGCCCACCTAGCAGTTTGAAAGCATGTCAAAGGTGCAAGTAGATAAATAGGTACTGCTGTGGCGGGAAGGTAAACGCTGTTTCTGTGCACTGCTCTGGCTTGCCAGAAGCGGCTTAGAAATGCTGGCCACAGCTGTCTGCGGGCAAACGCCGGCTCCCTCGGCCTACAGAGCAAGATGAGAGCGCAACCCCAGAGTCGTCCACGACTGGACCTAACGGTCAGGTGTACCTTTACCTTTATGGTAGCAATAGGGTTCCTTTCTTCCTCCTCTGTTCTCCTTTTTACCAACATTCTTGCCCAACCCTAGCCCTTGCATGATGGAGAATGTAAAAGAAAAGTCTGTGCAGTTGGAAAGTTCATAGAAAACATTCCACCCAGAGGAATGGCCGTATTAGCCTGCTCCTGCAACAAGTGTTGTGTTCAGGAATTTGCCAGCACCTGCAATGCCTCCAATGTCCCCCAGCACATAGACTGCCCTTTAGAGGATAAGGTGATCAGCACACAGGTCCGTAAAAGGTTCCAAGCATGTACAGTAGAACATGCCTAGAAACTCTCCCCGTGATCGGAACCCTGATTAGACAAGGGCTGCCAAATGCAGCGAGTCTTCTAGGAGCATTCCAAAGTGTTTTCTAGGCGCCCTGAAGTCAACATGGTTAAGAACTCTCTAAAGAACTGTGTACTAATCTCATGGAGGTCTAAAGGACAACTGGCACACCCACTGTGGGTGGCGCTTCCATGCCAGCTCCTGCCCCATCCTCGTTTACAATGTCACAAACACTTGAACAGAGCCAAGGAGCTTTGCACCGTCGTAAACACTAACAAATTTATTCCCGAATAAGCTTTCATGGATCAGAGTCCACTTTCTCAGTTCCAAAACAGTAGCTGAGGCAATGGTTATGGAAGACTCATTTCAATCAACTGAAGCAGATATTTCACAGCCAAATAAACTATGGGATTTTCAAACACCGCAGCCTGAATTGATCTCAGAGTCGAGCGTCCCCCCTCCGCCAATCTTTTGTCATATTTATCTTTTTGTCTGTACAAACTAGCAAGCCTACTGGTTCCGTGCTTTCATTTTATACCTCATTTGCCTCAAAACGATCATAGTCCTTATCCTAGCCAATTATCTAAAGCCGGTTTTGACTTTGAAATAAAGAAGATAAACTATAGCAGCAATAAATGCACAAGCAAGAACCACAGTTTTGGATAATAGCACCACTGAGGAAGCTCCCTTTCTAGCTCAGATCAAATAAATGCAAACTATCTTGTTTGTGAAAGAAAGAAAGGAAGAAAGAAAGAAAGGAAAGAAAATGCCTGTTGAGGCCACCCATATTACTTTGCTAAACTAATTACTGGCTATATTTCTTGGGGCGCACAAGCAAAGGCTAATAAAGGCTTTAATAATTAAACAGAAATGCTGCCTGTTTGTCCTTCAAGTGTATCTGTTGCATTAACTTTCTAGATTTTGACAGACAAGTCGGCATGTAATTCTACGCCTGCCTCACGCAAGCAACTCCAGAGGCCCAATGCAACAGTTATGATCATTTCAGTCTAAATAGCTCAGAATATTCCAACCCCCATGTCACCACTTGTGACAACAAATGATCTTGCAAAATGATCTATTGTCCTCTCAGGAATTCCTAATCTAAGGTTTTAATTAAAGTTCTTCATCTTAATAAATATGACACGGCTAAGCAACAGCCAGCGTACATACGACTGCCAATCAAAACCAGGATCTGGCGCTGAATGAATAAACAAAGTGAGAAGAAGCAAGGCAACTGCACAAAACCAGCTCTTAAAATAATAGCATAAATGTTTCATTTTTTATCAGAAACACGGAGGCTGAAAACCTGTAATATTTATTTAGGGATTTTATATACTGGGCCAAGTTCAAAGTCAACAAACAAACTAAGATGAGACTCCATTATGAGTTTTTCAATCACGCTAACTTACATTCAGGATTCATTCGCTCACCATTTGTTAAGTTCAACACAATTCTTCTGCCATCCACAGTGCAGAGTGGATGCAGCAGAGGAGTGTGATTAACACTATCTTCAGTCTGCCTTGTCCCTACGATCAAATGTTCACCATAGTGGTAACTACGCGTCTGCCTGGAGTGTAGAACTTCAGACTACAAGTTGGGGCTCATATAACAGAACATGAGTTCCTATTAAAAAAGGATCCTGCACATAGACAGTGGAGAAGGGTAGGTTAGAATGTCTATGTCAGTCCATTTATGTGTTGAATCCCTGTCAGGGGAAATGGCTTGGTGTAAATAAATATACTACTAATAATAACTGAGTACAGTCGTATATTGGATCTTGAACACCTTGTGAGTTGAATGTTTTGGCTCCTGAATGCCGCAAACCCGGAAGTGAGCGCTCCGGTTTGCGAACGTTCTTTGGAACCCAAATGTCCGACGGGGCTTCCGATTGGCTGCAGGAGCTTCCTGCAGCCAATTGGGAGCCACGCTTTGGTTTCCAAACATTTGGGAAGTCGAACGGACTTCCAGAATGAATTCTGTTCAACTTCCGAGGTATGACTGTACAGAACGCATAGGCCCAAGCCACGAGAAGCCTACTGCTCAATGTCAAGGGAGAAAGCTCCTATGAATCAAGCCTAAATGTACAACCCCATACAAATCTTGCAAATAGACACAAACTGGGCCAAGAGGGGAAGGTTAGGTGCCCTTGTGGGGAGACACTTCCACTAAGTATATATACCCTAATCTTTGCCAACCTGGTGCCTTCCAGATGTTTTGGACTACAACTCAGTTCCAGCTAAGAAGTGAGAGAACAAGGCTAGACCACATCTTGATTCAGCACTCTCCATGAATTATTTTGAAGCCAATATATTAACCTTTGTTGCTCTGCCAACAATTCAGTTGTTATCTTTGGCTGGTTATCTTCTGGCTCCCCAGTTTAATTAGCTGGGATCTTACCTATTGGCTAAGAACCTAATACAAATGATTCTCTAAAGGTTATTCCCACAAGACTACCCTAGTAAGATTCCTTTTTTCAAACACTTACAATTCCTTAAAACATCATGGTTTCACCCGAAGTAAACGGTGGGTGTGTACAATGTTCAGAGAGAGGAGAAAATCCTTGTTGTGTGATTTATTTGTTTTTTGGCAACTGGAAAAAAGAATCTGTTTGAAATGTTAGTCATGAGTAAGGCTGCGATCCCAAACGTATTTACTAGGGTCTACTGTCCCAACAAATACAATGGGACTTACTTCTGAGTAGCCATTTGCAGTATTGCACTGCATGCAGAGTCTCACTGAGTTCAATAGAACTTAACAGCAGCTAACTTGATCTGGATTCAACCCTTCGTTCAATAGCCACCCCAGTCTCTGGCTGCAGCCATAAGAAGATTTCAAGAAATATACAACACTTGTGCCTTCGCATTGCATGCAAAAGATTCCAGGATTAATCCCAAGCTTCTGCCAGTAAGTGCAGATCAGGAATGAGGAACATACGGCTCTCCCTATATTGCTGGACTTTCAACTATTAGAAACATACAGTATAGACATTCCGCTTGCACCCCTCTCCTTGGCTTGATGTTGGGGGGAAAGAGCCATCAATCTTTGTTCAAAATTTATTACTAGCTTGTATCCCTTGCTCCTGATTGGGTTTCTGTATTTCAAAGGACCTGAAATGAAGAGAAAACGATACCATTCCTTTTTAACTGCAAAGTAGGGGGTTGCTCTGCAATTTCAGACACACCTGGACATTATTGGCTTCCTGGCTTCCTGCCAGTCTGGCTTTCTACTTGGATATGGACTGTGCTTTTGGCTTTGTTTAATGATCTTTGCCTAGAAGTCGATGTGAGAAATTGTACCCTACTGGCTTATTACATCTTCATTCTTTGCTTTATGCTGTTATCCATGAGGCGCTGTTGATTCAAGGGCAGAACACAGACGGCGCTCGTGGGAGCACAAACCTACCTGGAACAGCCTGACCAGTAAACGGACGACCAGCGCATAGTCCTAAATAATTGTACACTTACAGCGCTTTTCCTCCAAAGCGCTCCAAGTGTTTCACATTGTGAACAGTGGGAGATTAAAGACAGGCAAAAGGAAATGCTTCTTAACACACAGTTAAGCGTATAGTTAGAATATGGGATTTGTTACCATAATAAGTGGTGAGAACCACCAATTTAAAGATGGCTTTAACGGGGGATAAGACAATGCGTGGCCAATAAGTCTACAAATGGCTACTAGTCATGATGGCTATATATTTCCTCCAAGATCAGAGGCACCTGACACTGGCGATTAACAGCACCAGACACTGGCGATTAACAGCAGTAAAGGCTGCTGTGCTCACAGAGTTGGGAGGGACCCCATGGGTCATCTAGTCCAATCCCCTGAAATGCAGGAATATGCTCCCATACGGGGATCAAACCTGTCACCTTGGTGTTATCAGCACTACGCTCTAACCCAGGCACAGGCAAACTCGGGCCCTCCAGATGTTTGGGACTACAATTCCCATCATCCCTGACCACTGGTCCTGTTAGCTAGGGATAATGGGAATTGTAGTCCCAAACATCTGGAGGGCCCGAGTTTGCCTATGCCTGCTCTAACCAACTGAGCTATTGCCAAAGTAGTAATGATCTGCTTCTGGGGTTCACAAAGAAATCCGGTTGGCGCTGCGCTAAATGGATCTTTGATTTAGCCTAGCACAGCAGTGTCACGTTCTCCTTAAGTATTCGGGGTAAAATACCGAGTACTTATTTTATATGCATTTCAATGTGTACTTTCTGTATTGATTTTCCCCCTCTGTTATCCACTGGGCAAATGTCAGTTGATAAAAAAGGTCAGCCTCTTGGCCAAGCTTACTAAATGCAAGCTATATAAGCACTGCATCATATTAAGAACACCACATGCCTCTGTGGTACCTCTGAATACCATTATGCTAGGGATGAACGGCAGAGGGGGGAGGAGTGTAGTTTTCATGCCCCATCCAAGTTTTTCATGTAAGAGTGCTGGAACAGATCAGATCAGAAGAACTTTTATTTGCATCAGCCACTAGCCATGGCAATAAAATAAAATAAAATGTACTGAAGATAAGAGGTAAAAACTTAACTATACAAAATACATTTTGGACCTTTACATCAATAATCAAATAATAGATCTGTTTTGCAGTTTTTGCTGGGAGTGCTGGATTACGAGGACAGTTGAAAAACAGAAGGCAGTTAACATGGGGTGGGGTGTCTTTTTAAAAAGTCAACCTTCGAATAATCGTTTAAATGTAAAACTTTAGATTTTAAAAATCTTAGGATATAGCACACACATTATTAGCACGTTTTGGAAATCAGACGTTTCTTTTTATAAATCATATTCCCACCCCCCATGCCTATCTGACCATCAGCAATATGGTTCTATGTAGCAAAACATGAAAACAACAAGTAAATAAAGTCCATTTAAATTTCTACTGAGTAAGTAGCAGCAGGAAAAGACCTGCGGCCAAGCAGATGCGTGTGAGAAGTGAGACTCTCTGCTTGTGCAGTTATTCCATGCTCAGAATCTGGAGGAAATCACCAGAGGTTTATAAGCTGCTACTGGTCCCATTCATTCCCTTCCTGAACATTTCCCACTAAAGCCTATTTCAAGAAGCCCCTGAATAGCTCTGTGCTCATACAAGAAATGTTTAACTACCTACAGCCCTTTCCCTACATATCTGCAACACCACCTCAATCTTCAATAGACCACCTGGCTTGGCTGGCCCAAAGGTAAAAAGAGGTGGCAGCCAAAACAGATTTTAAAAAGAAACAGGCAAACACACATCCGCCCCCACCAAAGCAGGAATTCTATTTTTCCAACTCTTTTCAGTTCTTACTGAATTCTCTACCTTGCATCCACCTTAGATGTCATTGAAAACTGTCATGCAATCACTTGGATTAGCATAAATAAATGTGGAATGTTGAGTGTGTGTTATTATATTTAGGGAGCCATTCTATGAACAAGAACCTTGCGTAAAGGGAACCAGAGTAAGTTCAGCTAGTATAAAGTTACACCAGATCCAGTCTAAGTCCCCAGCCCTAGCCCCGCTCTGGTCCTGCTCCCAGATCACCCCTTTTGGGGGACTCACACCAGCCTCAGCTCAGCTAGCTGAGCCCCAGCTGAGCAAGTTCCACGGCTGCATCTTTGGCTGAGACGGAGATCTATTGCATTTTGGCAGATCTTGCCATAGGGCTGCCTCCGTGTTCACCCAAGCTGTCCAATTCCCCACAACTGTGCTTTGCTGGGAAAAGAGTAATCGCCTTGCTCATTTATAATAATACACATGATGGAAAGGCCTTCACCTGGTGCCAGGAGTCTCCCAGTCCTCCTGCTCCTTCTCTTTCTCCTCTTTGGTTTCTACGACATGTGGATGTTTCTGCACGATTCTCATTCCACCAGCTTTGACTGCAACAAAAATAAAGGGGCCTGTCAGATACGCTGCATGATGGCAGGCAAACACTTTAAAGCCACATGAAACATTAGAAATTAGTACTGCATCATCAGAAGTTGCCCATGAGCATTTCTGATGGTCCAAATGGACCAGATATTGTGATGTAAAGGTAAAGGTAAAGGTACCCCTGCCCGTACGGACCAGTCTTGACAGACTCTGGGGTTGTGCGCCCATCTCACTTAAGAGGCCAGGGGCCAGCGCTGTCCGGAGACACTTCCGGGTCACGTGGCCAGCGTGACATCGCTGCTCTGGCGAGCCAGAGCCGCACACGGAAACGCCGTTTACCTTCCCGCTGGTAAGCGGTCCCTATTTATCTACTTGCACCCGGAGGTGCTTTCGAACTGCTAGGTTGGCAGGCGCTGGGACCGAGCAGCGGGAGCGCACCCCGCCGCAGGGATTCGAACCGCCGACCTTTCGATCGGCAAGCCCTAGGCGCTGAGGCTTTAACCCACAGCGCCACCTGCGTCCTACTGCCTGAGAGGAATAGAAAATAAAAACAGCAGTGATTTTCATTTCCTATAACTCATATTCCAACAGCAGGAGCTTCGAGCTAACTGCTCCTTATAGGTACCTTCAATCTCCCTCAACCTTTTAGTTGCACGGCTGAGGCCAGTACCAAGCCTGCTATAAAGACCACCAAAACCAAAGGCTTTCCTTTACAGCCATGCTATTATCTTACTTCATTTCTGCAGTTTCCGAAAAATGAAATTTAGACTTTTAAGCCATACTCAGCTTCACTCCTACTGAGTCAAACTGCTACAATGCATTTAACAGATGAGTACGGCGGCACAAACCAGTTTAGGGAAAATCAAATTATTAACGTTGTTTTCGCAAGGACGGTGCATCCAAAACAAATCAAGACACTTGAAAGTGCTTGTTGGAAACAAAGCCTGTGAACTGTATTTTGGCTGCCGATAATGTTGTCTGGATTTGGGATGAAAAACTCCCAATATTTTAACTCCAGTGATTAATTTCCCAGGGATCGTGGGGGGACAATCCAATCACTTGCAGTTGGTGGCAGCGTGGGATGTGGGATAAATTAAAGGTAAAGGGACCCTGGACAGTTAAGTCCAGTGACGGATGACTCTGGGGTTGCAGTGCTCATCTCGCTTTACTGGCTGAGGGAGCCAGCGTACAACATCTGGGTCATGTGGCCACATGACTAAGCCACTTCTGGTGAACCAGAGCAGCACACGGAAATGCCGTTTACCTTCCCGCTGGAGCGGTACCTATTTATCTACTTGCACTTTGACGTGCTTTCGAACTGCTAGGTTGGCAGGAGCTGGGACCGAGCAACGGGAGCTCACCCCATCGCGGGGATTCGAACCGCCAACCTTCTGATTGGCAAGCCCTAGGCTCTGTGGTTTAACAGAGTAGTCTACATTAAACTACAGTGCATTTACATAGCTGAAAAGCACTCGTGTGAATTACTACATTACACAGGACATTTTCCTGTTGGAAATCAGTGAGAGATCCCTCAATTCCTTGATCATTCTGAATAACAATAGCATTTCCCCCAAAGATCCAGATTCCCTTCAACAACAGTTCCCAGAACTACAGTATTTTTTTAAAGGGTGTGTTAAGACTTCGAAATCTTCCATCTTATTTTTGAAAGTGCTTAGCTGGAGCCCAATATTTTGTTTACTAGGCCTGTAAAAACATCTCCACCTTTCGGACTGTACTGATGCACATGAACTATCTTTAGGCTGATTGCCTACATGTTTTTCTAAAGCAGAGGGACTTGTGCTTGTTCGTCTATAGGGACTTGTGATTGTAATAAGTGCCTATTAACACAACACATTAATGGGCCCCTCTTCCTCTCTAGGGTTGATTGGTAACTTCTGTCCAGGCTATTTCTCTTGTTGTTTTCCTCTCTGCACATGAACACCGCAATCCATTGCACAATTATGAGCACTCAAAACTCACTGAAACCCATGGAGCTTGAGTCCACATAACAATGTGCTAGATTGAGCCTAAAAACACTGTGCAGGATTGCCAGAAGCAGGGGAAAGCCAAGAAGCCACTTTGGGGCAGTTCTGGAGAAAGTGAAGAAGTGGGAGCACACACACACCGGCCCTTAAAAAAGCAGTATGCTCACAGCTTATTAACTAGGGGCCACCCATTTTCAGAGACAATTTCTGAACAATTAACTGTGCGAAGATCTGCAGGGAGGGGGAAATAGGAGGGGGCAAAGTAGTGCCACACACTGATTTTTCAACATTTCCCTCCAGTGTAATTTAGCCAGTGTTCCTGAAAAAGGAACATGGCAGGGGCAAGGGGAAGGGAAATTGGCTGGATCCTAAGCTTGTTCAACACAGTCATATGACCTGGCAACCCAGCGTTAAGTTAAGATAGCAAGAAGGGTTTTGTAACTCAAACACTACTTTAAAGGCTTGTTTTTCCTAGGCTTAGGCCAGCTCAACCACCAGTAGCCTCGCAGCTGAATGGAGTCTGGTTCTAGTATAACTTTGTGCCGGCTTAATTTGCACCGGCTTGCTTTATGCCTGTTTCTTGTGGATACAATTGATCTCTCAATGTACGGTTCAGCTCCTCAACACCACCAACACTTATCAGCTGTTTACCTAAGCAACAGCTGGTCCTCTCTCAAACTACAGAGCTCAAGTCAAACATGCCCCTTCTACAGCTCGCAATAATTTTTACTTTTCCTTCTTCATTGCCTTCAGTTTACACGATTCTTTATATATAGTAGAAAGGGGGGGGGGATACTTAGAAAACAATTAGAAAAATAAAAGTATTCTTCACTTCCAGGAAATTAAAAAGGACTATAAGGAGAAATGTCCTGGATCATTGGTTCCAATTGGGGGTCTGTGGACCCCAGGAGATCTGTGGCACCATTCACGTAACAAAAACTACCATAGGGATAGGGAAAATTTCAAAAGTAGGGAGTCCAAGGCTTGGCTTTTGACAAAAAGGGGGTCTGCAGTACTTAACTAACTGGGAACCACTGTTCTAGATCTCTCGCCTTCCTCTTATAATAATGAAATTTCTTTAAACTATTTCCCTTACTTTCAGCATAGGACTTTCAAGATTAAGGCATCATGAAACAGTGGGGTCATACAGGTCAAGAACAGACTGGGAAGGTTAAAGGTTGAAGTAAGAGAAGTACTGTCTGCAAGTGAGCAATATAATCCAGGAAGATGAAAGGGAAGTTAAATGAAGAGACACTAAAAAATGCCTTTGGTGATTTCTGAAATCCACAGGGTTTACAAGCACAGCAGCTTCAAGACAGCTCCATGTTCAGAATACTGTATTGCACAATGTCTGGGAAGTTGCTTAAGACTTTGCTCTGAACAACAAATGTTGAAGTTAGACAAATGAATAAATCAGCATGTGGACACAAAGCAATTACATTCCTGTTGCTCAGGGTGGAGGGGAATGTTTTTAATCTTTTTCTACTGAAATTTTTGCTTCAGGAGTTTTTATTTTATTTTTGAAAATCCAACAATAATTTATGAAAAGCACGGCAGTTAATTAAATCAGTAGCAAGAATTTTCTGCGCTTTCATGGAAAGATTAACACAAAATAAGAAACTTGCTTACTATTTTGACATTTTGTTTTAACCTCTACTTTTAGGACATGGCAAATTCTTTGGACAGTCACTTTGGGGATTTTTTTGAAGTTTTATTATTATTTTTTTATACTGTTTTATTTAACAGTAGCTTCAAATATTGCTATTGCACAGAATGTAACTAAAGTGTGTCTAGGACTGCAGCCAAGCTGAGAATAAGCACTATTAAACTCAATGAAAAAAGCTTATACAATCTGGCTGCAATAGTACACAGTAACTCTCTGTACTGTATTATGGCATCCACACACACTTTGCAATGTTCCTCTGTGCTATGGTGTCTATAAACTAGACTCCTATGAGGATCCATCCGGTGACCTCCAAGTGGCTTTTCACAAGACACTTGCGGGATCTGTTTTCTTGCATACGTTGGCATGGCGTCCTCAAGTGGAAAGCGGGGAATGGACGAAGTCCTACTTTGCAGAAGTTTCAACACGCATAGGCCATACAAAACTTTTGCTGCTTTAAGAGAGGCGGAAGGAAGCATGTATTAACACTGCAGCAGCACCTGCGCACCCCGATCCTCAGCATGTTGACTAGACAGTAACGTTGCAATCCTGCTTACCCGGAAGAAAGCCCCGCAGCTTCAACGGGGCTCACTCTTTGGTAAGCACACTTTGGGCCGTCACCTCAATGAAAATGGGCTTGCTTCTTGTACTCAGAAAAACAACAACAACCCCAACTCTGCTCCATGGGGGTGGCTCCCAAGTAAACGTGCACAGGATTTGCAGCTTTAAAAAGAATCGGGCACCCGCCTCCTTCCCTGATGCGCGCACAAAACATGTCCACACACCCACACCCCGGCCCACTCTCCATTTAGGACGACATGCAAATATTGTGTGTGTGTGTGTGTGTGGAGGGGTGATTTTTAATTTTAAAAAACTTACCAGCTTCCCCCTCCTCCCCTCCTAATCACCCCTCCCAACAACAAACTCCCGTTTGGCCAAGCCAAGATCTGGAGAGGTGGAAAGAGAGAAGGAAAGAGAGAGAGAGAGATCGGGGGAAGGTCAGCAGTACCAGCAGGAGGGTGTCCAGCCCGGGTCTCTGTTTTGACTTTAGGCGGCGAAGACATGCTCGCTCGGAAGCTGCTGCTGCTGCTTGCTGCAAATCAAGAGTCAGCCCCAAAAGCTCAAGCGCAAAGCGGCTCCTCCGGCAGCGTCCTCAGTTGCCAACGTGGCCTCTGGCTGCGCACGGATCTGTCGTCAGAGCGCGCGGCGAAGCGGGAGGAGGAGGAGGAGAGAGAAAGGGACGCGCGGAAAGAGGACGGCTGCTCCTTCCTCTTCCTGCGAGCAAGGAAGGCGAGAGACGGGCGGGCGGGCGGCTGCCTCCTCCACTCTCTCTCCACCCCTCTTTTTTTGGCTAGGGAATCTATTGCTTTGTTTATTCAGCTCAAGCAATGTATACGTTGTTTATTCAGCTCAAGCAATGTATGTTTGTTTGTTTATTCAGCTCAAGCAATGTATAAAAAGGTAAAGGTAAAGGTACCCCTGCCCATACGGGCCAGTCTTGACAGACTCTGGGGTTGTGCGCCCATCTCACTTAAGAGGCCAGGGGCCAGCGCTGTCCGGAGACACTTCCGGGTCACGTGGCCAGCGTGACATCGCTGCTCTGGCCAGAGCCAGAGCCAGAGCCAGAGCCAGAGCCGCACACGGAAACGCCGTTTACCTTCCCGCTGGTAAGCGGTCCCTATTTATCTACTTGCACCCGGAGGTGCTTTCGAACTGCTAGGTTGGCAGGCGCTGGGACCGAGCAGCGGGAGCGCACCCCGCCGCAGGGATTCGAACCGCCGACCTTTCGATCGGCAAGCCCTAGGCGCTGAGGCTTTAACCCACAGCGCCACCTGCGTCCCAAGCAATGTTGTTGTTGTTTAGTCGTTTAGTCGTGTCCGACTCTTCGTGACCCCATGGACCAGAGAACGCCAGGCACTCCTGTCCTCCACTGCCCCCCGCAGCTTGGTCAGACTCATGCTGGTATACGTTGCAAAAAAGAAGAGGAGCGGTTTGCAAAAAGGGGGAAATCTAGGGTGGAATTGCAACACAGAATTGTAGGGTTGTTGGAAAGGGACCCCGGCCCCGAGGACATCTAGCCGAACCCGCTGCAATGCAAAAAGTTAAAATGCTAAACCAGGTTAGAAATTACGCATCCCATCTGTCTCCAGAGCCTATGGAGGAGTTGCACCTTCAGGGGCTTAAGTTGGAAAGTTGCAGCCCCCCCCCCCCCCCGTGGCTGTAGAGAAATCCAATATGGGAGATGTTAAGTTGTGGGCGAACATATCAGACGACACAGCGATTCTTCCAAAGCAGCCCTTTATTTGTAAGCTGGAACAGAACTGAACTGAGGAGCTCAGCCAGCCTGCTTATATAGAGCTCCACTAGAATGCAACAGTAACCATTTTCTGTAACTAGCCAATCACTGAACGTCACTTTCGATCCTTCATTTGCATGCAAACTATCCAATCACTGAAAGTCACTTTCAATCCTTCATTTGCATAACTATCTACAGTATCCCCCTGCTGGCCCAGGGTGAGAACTTCAGTACATAACAGGAGAGACATGCTTTGTTGCAGCTGGGGCAGATGAAGGTGTTTAGTTGTGCCCATGCAGGTGTGCCCTTTCATCTGCACTCCTCCCAGCGGTCATTCCTCCTCTGGTCACTGCTGTGGATACCCAACCTGACTGATGGTTTCCATGTGCTGTACAGTGGTACCTTGGGTTAAGTACTTATTTCGTTCTGGAGGTCTGTTCTTAACCTGAAACTGTTCTTAACCTGAAGCACCACTTTAGCTAATGGGGCCTCCTGCTGCTGCCGCGCCGCCACCGCGCGATTTCTGTTCTCATCCTAGAATCATAGAATCATAGAATCATAGAGTTGGAAGAGACCACAAGGGCCATCGAGTCCAACCCCCTGCCAAGCAGGAAACACCATCAGAGCACTCCTGACATGTGGTTGTCAAGCCTCTGCTTAAAGACCTCCAAAGAAGGAGACTCCACCACACTCCTTGGCAGCAAATTCCACTGTCAAACAGCTCTTACTGTCAGGAAGTTCTTCCTAATGTTTAGGTGGAATCTTCTTTCTTGTAGTTTGGAACCATTGCTCCGTGTCCGCTTCTCTGGAGCAGCAGAAAACAACCTTTCTCCCTCCTCTATGTGACATCCTTTTATATATTTGAACATGGCTATCATATCACCCCTTAACCTCCTCTTCTCCAGGCTAAACATGCCCAGCTCCCTTAGCTGTTTCTCATAAGGCATCGTTTCCAGGCCTTTGACCATTTTGGTTGCCCTCCTCTAGATACGTTCCAGTTTGTCAGTGTCCTTCTTGAACTGTGGTGCCCAGAACTGGACACAGTACTCCAGGTGAGGTCTGACCAGAGCAGGAGCAAAGTTCTTAACTCAAGGTAATATTTCTGGGTCAGCGGAGTCTGTAACCTGAAGCGTATGTAACTTGAGGTACCACTGTAGTTGTCTAGCAAGGGATTCCCATAAAGTGGAGTTAATGTAGGCAACCTTCGTGTCCTGTTTGCAGACACCTTTGTAATGCATAGTTGATCTGCCTGGTGCATGAAGCCAGCTCCCCGTAAAGCACATCTTTAGGGATCCTGCACCTTCCGTTCTGTGGGCATGACCAATCCAGCATAGAGGTCCTCTGTCCTGCCATGTAATGCCCAAAATCTTCCTGATGCAGCGCATGTGGAAGGCGTTGAGGCGTCGGTCCTGGCAAGTGTAAGTTGCCCACAACTCATTACTATTGATTAAAGGTAAAGGGACCCCTGACCATTAGGTCCAGTCGTGACCAACTCTGGGGTTGCAGCGCTCATCTCGCTTTATTGGCTGAGGGAGCCGGCGTACAGCTTCCAGGTCATGTGGCCAGCATGATTAAGCTGCTTCTGGTGAACCAGAGCAGCACACAGAAACGCCGTTTACCTTCCCGCCAGAACGGTACCTATTTATCTATTTGCACTTTGACGTGCTTTCGAACTGCTAGGTTGGCAGGAGCAGGGACCGAGCAACGGGAGCTCACCCCGTTGCGGGGATTCGAACCGCCGACCTTCTGATCGGCAAGTCCTAGGCTCTGTGGTTTAACCCACAGCGCCACCCGTGTCCCATTACTATTGATACAATTGTCCTAAAAACAGGAACCGCAGAATTGTAGAGTTGGAATGGGCCTCAACAGCCATCTAGTCCAATCCTATGCAATGCAGGAATCTCAGCTAAAGCATTCATGGCGGGTGGCCACCCAACCTCTGCTAAAAAACCTCCAAGGAAGGTTGATCCACAACCTTTCAGGGGAGACAGTTCCACTGTTGAACAGCTCTTATTGTCAGAAAGTTTTTCCGTATGTTTAGTCGGAATCTCCTTTCTTGTAACTTGAATCCATTGTTTCCTTCAGGAGCAGGAGAAAACAAGCTTGCTCCATTTTTGATGTGACAGCCGTTTAGATATTTGAAGGTGGCTGTCATATTTCCCCTCAGTCCGCTCTTCTCTAGGCTAAACACACACAGCAGCTTTCAGTCGGTGCTTAAAAGAGTACCGGGATGAAGATTGGAAGATATTTAAAGTTTACTTACAGAAACATTGTAAAATTAAGGAATGTTAGAAGGATGCTGGAATGAAGTTATGTGGTTTTAGCAGAAATGTTATAAAAGACTAAGTAAAAATGGATTGTTAATTGGTGAAAGAAGAGAATGTAAAATTACAGTATATTAAGATAAACTATTAGGATAAAAACAAAGATGGAAAGGATTTGCTGAAATATCTAACTGAACTAGAATACAAAAAAGGGAGGTGTGAGGAGGTCAAGGAAACAAGCAAATGAAAGATAAGTTATGGGAAGGTTTGATTTGTCTTTTTCTGTTTGTTTTTTTCTTTTCCCCCTTTGTAACCTTTAAAATTTGAATAAATATTATTTTTTAAAAAAAGAGCACTGGGATGGTGCCTGCTCAATAGGCAGGGCAATAAAATGTTTAGGAAATGAACAGCATGCTCTTTAAAAAATGGGGTTTGGAAGGCTGTGGAAGACAAGCCTTTTGGCCTACTTGGCTTAACAGGTTGGCTATCTAGAGCTGCCATGTACAGGGGCACTGTACCAGCATGCCTCTGGTTCACTCAGAATTAACAGCGATAATAAAGAACACACCTGAATTCACTCCAGAACTTTTTTTATTTTAACAATGTCCCAAGGTACAAATAAAGGGTTAGCATCTAAAGAACTTACCACCTTGCTGTTGATTACAGCAAGGCTGTCTATCATCCAACTTAGGAAAGTTTTGATAACTGTACAATTATGGCATAAATTGTATGGAACATTGCAATTTTTTTTGGGGGGGGGGGAATACATTTAGTTTAAAATTCATTCAAGGAAAGGCAGAACCTTTGGATTTTTGTGCAGTGTGGTGGGATTTTAAACAATATGCTAATAACAGTAATTTGTGACTTGATTCCAGAAGTAAATAAGAATGTTTGGCTATCGTGAGAATATAAGATGATGTCGTCCTGTTTGTGGATAGGCTATATTCCACTGTCTTTATACTTTAACTTTGTTTTTAGCGTTTGTACACCTGAGGATTATGGCATAACACCAGTTTACTAATACCACAGCAGACCTACATGAAAAATAATAACATTTTTAGAAAAGTAGTGAAAAGGTGAAGTGACATATTATTCTTGATACTGTAAAACACACACCCCTTCCATACCCATTGTTTATACAAGTCATGTTGGTTGAATTTGTATTTTGCTATACTGAAAACTAATTAAAAAATCGGGGGGGGGGGGGGGACTGTTGGAAAGGAATTTTATAAATAAGTGTTTTAAAAATAAAATAAGTACATTTTGCAGTTACCTTTGCACCTCCAGTTTTTATCTTGCAAAGCCTTTGCTTTGATTTCTAAACACAAATAGACATTGGTATTATTTCTTCATTTGTAGTATTTCCAGGCCCTAATCTGAAGGAGGATTTAATGCCTTTCTTAACTGCAGAGCCAAGAGTTATTTAGCAAGGTCTCCTAGCACTGAACCGTTGCAAAAGGTGCTAAAAAGGCAGGTGGTGAGGTTTTGCTAGGTGTTTTTTGTTTTTGCAGATAGTAAACTCCTGTCACCAAGGAGCCATAGTTGCAAACTGCCTTGAGTTTGCTACCAGAAACTCGGTCTGTTTTTTCGATAGCAGTAATTGGGCTAAAGATACAACCAACAAATATGTCACAGTAACCTGGACTCTGACAACGATTGCACAAGTTTAGAAAAGCAAATGGTATGAGAGCACCTTAAGCACATGCTGCTGTAAAGTTAGTCAGCTAAAGGAGTTACATGACTTGTAGTCTTGACTGAATGCGCAAATGAAAACTAGGGAGGAATATCAGGTGGAAAAGGTTTCCACTTTTTAAAATGGTTATTGAAATGCGTAATATTATTCCATAATATTGAAATGCTGAATACAGAAAGCCCTAAAACAGTGGTTCTCCAAAGGTGTGGCAGGAGAGGATGGCAAATATGGCAGGAAGATTCAGGGACAAACAAATAAACATTTAAACATTTTGGTGTAGTATAGTATAGTATCAAAACATTTTATCTTATTCGCAGAATATGGATAGATATGGGAGCAGGGATTTTCAGCTCTTGACAAATAGGAAAGCTCAAAAGAGAAAGGCTTCTTTGTGTTGGTGAGAGTTTGTCTATCACAAATGAGACCTAATATAAAAGAGATTATGTGGGAAAAGCAAGCTCCCACCTCTCACTGAATTTATATACATACTTAAGGTACATGTGTAAGAGGCTTGTTTATAATTATATTTTGGGAATGATTATTATGAAGCGGCATGTCCCATGATCATATTATAAAGTAGTTGTGTTCTATGTTACACGCCTAGCAATGCCAGTTTTTCTTTTTGTTGTCCAATGTATTCCTTATCAATTTAAAAATTTGGTGTGGCCCTGAGGTAAAATGTTTGAGAACCACTGCCCTAAACAAACCTTCTCTTGCTAAGGTTGCTTTTGTTATCTGCTGTAGTGCTGTGTTTGTCTGTTAGTGGCTGTCTTGTTGGTGAGTGAAATAATTTTTGGGAAGGCCCCCCCCCCCTAAAAAAGCTCAACATCTTTGAGACCAGCCCCCCTAAAGAAAGCTCAACAATTTTGACCGGCCCCCCTAAAAATAAATCAACAACTCTGAACTCCCCCCCAAAAAAGGGGGTAGATCACTGCCAGTTTCCCTCCCCCAGTAGATTGCAATCTCTTGGGATGTCCCTGTGATAAAGCGTGTTCACCTTCATGGAGAGCACATGTTGCGGTGGGATCTAACAGGACACCCCCTCTTGGTTACTGGGCAGGACCGTTTGGCTGGCCATGACTGTGATTGGGCCAATCTGGGTTGTTGGGGAGATTTTGATGTTACCATTTAGAGGATTGGCCCGAAGGTTATATATTCTTGGCATGCAGCTTTTATCAATATCTTTTGCTGCGTGCATCGGATCACCTGCCGACCCTCCCTAATTTAGGGCTTTTGCCTTTGACCTTGCTATGCCTGTCATGGGGTCGCGGGCCTGGTAGGAATTTTGTCCATTTGGCAGATTGGCTGGTGCCATTTGGTTTTTGCCTACTGCGTAGCAAATCGTCACAACTTGTAAGATTGCAGTTAGGCATTGGTTAAAATTTGGTTGGTGAAGGGATAAGGGTTGGCTGTACCTGCCCCTCCAATGCTGCTGCTGCTGCAAGGGAATTCCGTTAAAGGAATCCAGGGGTTTGCCATACTTTTGTCCGTATCCCCGGCAAGGGGCTAGGGCCGTGCAGGCCCCTGGGAGCATGCAGGGAGGGGTGATGGTATGGTGCCCAGCCCCATTCTCTCCCCAGTATTGTTTTCTCTTGCTGGCTTTTGCTGGAATCCGGAAGTCAGTTCTGTCCCCAGGCGGGGGGACAGATGGTCGTAACCAATGCCTAAGCAACCACTCACATTTTAATGTATTTTAATAAAGTTGTGGCCAAAATTATGCCAAAAACCTTAAACAAAAATTCTATGTGAATTGTAATTTATTTAGGGGGTGGCTTGGGGACCTCAATAAGGGACGTGGGTGGTGCTGTGGGTTAAACCACAGAGCCTAGGACTTGCCGATCAGAAGGTCGGCGGTTCGAATCCCTGTGATGGGGTGAGCTCCCGTTGCTTGGTCCCTGCTCCTGCCAACCTAGCAGTTCGAAAGCACATCAAAGTACAAGTAGATAAATAGGTACCGCTCCTGCGGGAAGGTAAATGGCGTTTCCATGTGCTGCTCTGGTTCGCCAGAAGCAGCTTCGTCATGCTGGCCACGTGACCCGGAAGCTGTATGCCGGCTCCCTCGGCCAATAAAGCAAGATGAGCGCCGCAACCCCAGAGTCGGCCAGGGATCCCTTTACCTTTACTGGGGACCTCGACACGCAAAGAAACGTTTCACAAGTCAGCCAGGCAACCAAGAATTTAGGTCTGGCCAAGAGAGGAAGCTTGGGATGGGTGTAATTCCAGAGGCCAAATGCAGCTGTCCACGCCTAAGATTTTGCACCTCTGTTACTGACAGATACTTCACTAAGTAGTTTTGGTTGCTTACAGAGTATGGTATTTCTGATCTCTTTTCTTTCTGTGATCTTTGGATGAAGAGCGTCACACGAATGCAGTTAAACAAACAAACAAACAAACTGTACGCTGTAGGTCACTGGCCATACAGCTTGTCTACGTAGGGCTCAGGCTGGAGCTATATCATAAATATCTGTGTAGCTCTGGGGAGGAAAGCATCTTGGGAAGGGCTGAATTAGAGCAGCGAGATTATTGGGCTGAAAAGTGTTAAACAATCCTTTCTCTGAAGGGCCCTGGGTGAGGGGTTCACTCTTCTGCATGTTAAATAAGGGTAAAGATACAATTGTAGGGTTGCTATACGCTCGGAATGCTATATCCACATTCATCAGCATTATCCAAATGTCTGGGAAAATCTGGACGTATAGCAGGCAATTTTGCTGCTGTTAAAATAGCTCGAAAATGGCATTTTTTGAACTTTGGGCAAAACCAAAGAAAGCTCAACAACTTTTCCATCTTGATTTTCACTGTTTGAAATATTGTATTTACTTTCTCTGTTCCGCTCTTCTTCTTAATTTTCTTCCCTTACTTATTCTTGCTTTTTCCTTTCTAGATTATTTTGGCTTTTATTGTATGTTGAAAACGTTTAATAAAGATTGATTTTTTTTTTTAAAAAACCCAACCCTTTCTCTTTCCCCACCCTCAGTCCTCTGCTCATCCTGACCCCCCAAAAAAAACTAATTTTAAACATGAGAAACTGTGGTGAAGATCAGGAATTGCAGAATTAGAAAAATAGAAAAAATATGGCTGATTTATAACGGTATGAGTGTGATACAGCACATTGCCTCAAAAACTGCATCTGAAGGTCCAACAAAAGGAGCTGGTGCTATATTGAGCTTTCCATATTCCCAGTCCCTGTCGCAGGCTTTGATTCCCTGTTTATCTATCTTAGATGTAGTCTGCTGGGTCCTTGCTGTTGCATGAGCTTTACCTTCAGGTCTTTGGTAGATGATTTAAGATTTCTGTTAACTTTGTTCCATACTTTATCAATCACAAGGTTCAGGGCTTTTGCCTCGTGCATTTTTCTCCCAAAGAATATGAACCGGTAGTAGGCTATAAATAATGCATTGTGAAGGCCTTGCATTCTGTCTCCGCTAAGTCTGTGTGTAATATAACCTCATCTTTTTCATGTGGGGAGCTTGGTGAAGTATATAGATGGCTAGGCTGCAGCAGGAAGTATTAAAATGGGCTGCGTTTATTTTAAGAGAGAAATTATTTATTCAGGGAGATAGAAATGTATTTTTCACTCGTTTTTAAGTACCATATAATCTCTAATTATGACTGCTGTATTCTTAATCACCAGAAGTCTGTTTTTTTCAGAATTGATAACCACTTTTTTTCCTGGGCACTCCCTACTTAGACAATAAAGACAATTAATGCTGTTGGATTGGCAATTCATCATAGTTAAACACCTTGTGGGAGGCACATTCTTCTTCCAAATTAATGCACTCCCCCCATTACTTTATAATTGGAACGCTTTCCAATTTTACTGGGGATGAAAGGGAAAAAATAAAAAAATGTGAGGAGTAAATCATGGGTTAAAGGTAAAAAGACCAGAAAAGTTGACACCAACCAATAGAAATAAGCTATCAAATGATTATGGGATATTATTTAATACTCAGGTAGAAGAATATAAAACCTTTATCAAGAAATGGTAGAGAGACAATAAAGAAAAGTGCTTTTAGATGGATGTACAGTGGTGCTTGTGGGCCTGCAAAATGAATAAAATTGGTGAAAACGAGATTGAATGTACTAAATTTGTACAAAACCAAAAAGAGTCCCCGTGACAAGAACGTGTCTTCCAAGGAGATGGAATATTTGTAAATATTTGTAAATAACGAAGAGATTTCACAGACATGCACACATGTTGGAAGTATGGGAAGGCAATTAAATATTGGCGGATGGTAGTGAATATTAATTTTTTCAGTTTCATATTATATTAGACTTTGAAATGTTTATTACATTTTGGCAGTTATCATGTTTCTTATTTTTATATCTTTCAGAGGTTAAAAGTGTGTTTTCTAAAACGGAAGAAAAGCAGTTGAAGACCGATAAAGGTAATAAGAAACGTGTGAATTTGATGGCATTTCTGAGGAACCCAAAGTAAAGTGGCCCTGAGGAGAAAGAATCTAGTGATTCGGTATGGAAAACAAGGTAAGAAAGGGGCAGAGGGCAAACTTGACATTGTGAATCACGTAAAGGTTGAGATGGAATAATGGCTTTTTGTTTTTGTTTTTTTTTAAATCATTTTTATTTGATTTTACAGATAGAAATTTATAACAATACCAAATACATATCCATGTACAGTGGTACCTCGCAAGACGAATGCCTCGTAAGACAAAAAACTCGCAAGACGAAAGAGTTTTTCGTTTTTTGAGTTGCTTCGCAAGACGAATTTCCCTATGGGCTTGCTTCGCAAGACGAAAACGTCTTGCAAGTTTGTTTCCTTTTTCTTAAAACTGTTAATCCTATGGGAATCCGTGCTTCGCAAGATGAAAAATTCGCAAGACGAAAAAACTCGCAGAACGAATTAATTTTGTCTTGCAAGGCACCACTGTATAAAAAATTCTCTGAATCTCAAGACTTCCCCTCCATGGGTCCTATTGTCAACATTTTCAACTGCATATTATTCCATACTCTATATTTTATATCCATCCATGTTATCCATAATCTTTGTTACATTACAAGTGACATTAAAATCCTGCTAATGTTTTCATCTGCTTACAGCGGTCAAAATAATGGCAATTTGTATCCAACAGCCAGAAAGTTATATGGAAGAAATATAATTCCACATGTTTAAGTATTATTCTGAGGAGACCCACTGAAATCAATGGAGTTGTCAATGCAAACTTCCAACTACCATTCATTTTAGTGGGTCTGCTCTGAGCATGATTTAGTCAGGTAGAATCTTATATATACACTATACAGCAGATGTAGATTGTGTAGTTTTTCATATTATAGATCTCAGCTTGTAAGCAGGTTGATCTCAGATGGCCCTTCCAGGGGTTCCCCCCTGCTCCCCCCTTTAAAAAAAAAATCGTCGATCCACATAAATCTGTAACTGTAAGTGAAATTAGCATGAGATGCGATCTACCTGTATAATATTTTAAAAACGAGACGGAGTTGGAATCCTTTCAAGATGAAGTGAAACTGATAACATAACACTTAGAGTTAAGTTTATAGTCTGCAAAAAAAGAGAAAGAAATATATCACTAACATTTGGGTATTCTGATAATAGCAATCATGAGAAGAAGAAAAACACTTCCCCAGTATTTTTGGTGGCAGTGCATGCAGTCACATTGAAATCAATGCGTTCAATGTGCTTATAGCTGGGCTTCAGATTACATTCTGTTTTTAACACAGAAAGGAACTCAGGAACCAGAGTTCCTGAGTTAAACAACACAATGTAGATTTTCAGGGTTTGTTTTTTTTTACATCAAATTTGGTTGTGATTTCTGTATTTAGTAATGTAAGTGTCTCTTTATTGCCTTCCTTAAACAATGCTTTTTATATAGGTAAAGGTAAAGGGACCCCTGGCCATTAGGTCCAGTCATGGCCGACTCTCGGGTTACGGCGCTTATCTCGCTTTATTGGCCGAGGGAGTCGGCGTACAGCTTCCGGGTCATGTGGCCAGCATGACTAAGCCGCTTCTGGTGAACCAGAGCAGCGCACAGAAATGCCGTTTACCTTCCCGCCAGAAGAACCTATTTATCTACTTGCACTTTGATGTGCTTTCGAACTGGTAGGTTGGCAGGAGCAGGGACCAAGCAACGGGAGCTCACCCCATCGTGGGGATTCGAACCGCCGACCTTCTAATTGGCAAGCCCTAGGCTCTGTGGTTTAACCCACAGCGCCACCTGTGTCCTATATAAAAATCTTTATTGTGGTTGCTAGCAACATGGTCCTATGCATGTTTATTCAGAACTGAATCTAATTGTATTTGTTGGTTCCTGCCATGCTACAAATAATCATAATCCTACCATTTATCAATGTTTGCGGTTTAGGGAGGGGCACCCCTCAAATCTATAACCAGTGCTTTTTCTGGGAGTACTCAAGAGTACTGGCACCTTTTTTTTTCCTAAAAGAAAAGCACTGTCTATAACAATATATTTTTTCTGTCTTGCGGCAAAGCTAGGGCTAATCTAAAAGTGGATTAGTGCTTTAGTCTGCAATCCCATCTCCAATTCCCTGTGGTAAGGGGAACTTCCTTTTGAGTAGACATGTATAAGAATGTGGCACTGCCTGTATTGTTTTTGGCTGAATGTAACAGGATTTTATATTTCTACGGTTATGTATTGTAAACCTTGAGAAGGGGTGGCCCATACACTTTCAAATAGCTGACAACTTTTCAAGTCAATCATCTCCTCCATATTCCACTTCTCCCAGCGGAGGCTGTTAGGATTCCTTATGTGAGTGGCTAAGGTGTAAGAAAAGTTGTTTTTCTTGGACATATTGCAGCTTCCTGTAGCGAGACATGAAATATTCTGACAGCACTGGGCTGGGCCAAGAGTCTAAAATGGGATAACATATGCTAGCTGACTAAAGAGACCTATAAAAAAATAATAAAAGCTTTTGTTTTGTTGCTGGTTTTGACAAGGAAAGCTGCCAAGCATAGCATGTTGTAGAACCCCTGGGGCGCTTTCCCATGTTAGCAGCTTCTATCATATGCATATGGTGATAAGCACCAGCCTGCCCTTTTCAAGGTTTTTTCTCCTACGTACTGAGACCATCTGAGATTAATACTGATAGATACATTCAATATTGGTGTACTGGAATCCACGAGGGTTTGGCCTGCTTTCCTACACATGTAGGGTTTACATGGCACAAAAATTAAAGTGATCTCCTGCTGCAAAGATTCCCACCCCCTCAATAATAATAAAAAAGGAAAAGCTGCTGGCAATCTTATTATACCTGTTGTTGATAATCCATATACAGTGGTACCTCAGGTTACATATGCTTGAGGTTACATACGCTTCAGGTTACACACTCCACTAACCCAGAAATAGTGCTTCAGGTTAAGAACTTTGCTTCAGGATAAGAACAGAAATCGGGCTCCAGCGGCGCGGCAGCAGCAGGAGGCCCCATTAGCTAAAGTGGTACTTCAGGTTAATAACAGTTTCATGTTACGAACAGACCTCCAGAATGAATTAAGTTCTTAACCCGAGGTACCACTGTATGCAGACAGATATGACAGCTATCTTTCCATATCATGAGACCCAACATAAGATCTTTGTTTGGACAAGCATACATGTATTGCTAGGGAGCAAGTGGTGCTGTGGTCTAAACCAGTGTCCCCCAACCCCCGGGCCGCAGACTGGTGCCGGTCCGTGGATCAATCGGCACCGGGCCACCCGAGGAACTTCAAATCATTTCACTGTGGCGGGTGGCCGAGGCGCAGAGCATTGCGCCCTCTCAAGCCCGCCCATTGTGTGACAATAGTGAAGGAAAATTCGCTATTGTTACACTGATGCTCCTCCTGGCCAATCAGGGAGCGGGTCCTCCCGCTTCCTGATTGGCCGAAAGGCAAACCTCTCGCCATTGGCCGAGGAGGAGGCGCCACGGGAGGACTGAGGACTCGAGGTCGGAGACGCGGGGACTGAAGAGAAGCTGCCGTGAGGTAAGTGCACGGAGGGGGGGACTCAGCACTATCAAACGGAAAGAGGAGCAGCAATGGTTTTATTAGAATGCCCTCTCACTCACCCAGGCCTATTGCACTTATTTAGGTCAACAACTCCTGGGTCGAATGTGTTTGTGCGGGTTCAGGCATAAGTGCACGGGGGGGGGGTTCTCTGCTATTGAGGAGACTCAGCACTATGGCGCGATGATCTCTGTATTGATAGGGGGAATGCTGGAGCATCTCTGTATTGAAAGGGGCATGCTGGCATCTCTGTTGAAAGGAGCACGCTGGCATCTCTGTATTGAAAGGGGGCACAGTCATCTTTTGTGATTTATATATATATTTCACTATGTTCGAGACAACAACTCTGCCGATGTTCTGGATTAAAGTCATGGCGGAATACCCTGAGATTGCCACCACAGCACTTAAATCCCTATTGCCATTTCCGACAACCTATCTGTGTGAAGCGGGGTTTTCTGCAGTGAACAGCAACCAAAACAAAACAACGGAATAAACTGGACATAAGCAACACACTTCGGGTGTCATTGTCTCCTATTACCCCCAGATGGAACCGTCTCGTTGCAAAGAAACAAGCTCAGGGTTCTCATTGATTTGGCATTCTAGTGAGTTAAATAAAATAAATCACTTTATATTCATTTTTTGGTGTAGCTGTATTTTATTTTGAAGGCATGTTTAAATACAATTAAATTAAAATTATTAAATCAAAACAAGCGGGCCACGGAAAAATTATCAAACATTTACCGGTCCACGGCGATAAAAAGGTTGGGGAGCACAGGTCTAAACCACAGCCTCTTGGGCTTGCCAATCGGAAGGTCGGCGGTTCAAATCCCTGGGACAGGGCGAGCTCCAATTGCTCTGTCCCAATTGCTGCCAACCTAGCAGTTCAAAAGCACACCAGTGCAAGTAGAGAAATAGGTACTGCTGCAACGGGAAGGTAAACAGCGTTTCCGTGTGCTCTGGTTTCCGTCACACTGTCCCGTTGCACCAGAAGCGGTTTAGTCATGCTGGCCACATGACCCGGAAAACTGTGTGTGGACAAATGCCAGCTCTCTTGACCTGAAAAGCGTGATGAGCGCCGCAACCCCATAGTCGCCTTTGACTGGACTTAACTGTTCAGGGGTCATTTACCTTTTTCATGTATTGCTACTTATTTTATATTGCTGGAGCATAATTATTGCCTCCTCCTTTTAAATATATTACCTACACTTGATCCCCAAGATAAAGCATATCTACTTATCAAACCTTTATTAGGCATTATGCAGGTAAAACCATAAAAGGAAAATAACATATAAAAGCCTTGAGATATATATAAAAAGGCAGGAGTTGGCTACATACAAATATAAATATATACATATAGAATCAGTGGTTTTCCTTGTTAACCTGCTCCTTGGAGGACTGCTGCCAAAAATTCGGCTACCCCCGCCGTTACCCTTTGGTCAGCGTCGGATAGGTAGAGTCCCACACATTCAGCTTGCTGGGGTTCCAGACCACCCGAAAGGGGGGACAGCACGCGTTGACGGAGCGTACTGTACAATGGGCAGTGAAAGAGGATATGCTCTACAGTGTCCGGGACATTCATAGAACATCTGCAGAATCTCTTGCTTCTGGGAATGTTTTGATATCTTCCCCAGACAAATGCTGAGGGAAAAACATTCAAACGGGCCAGCATAAAAGCCCTACGTTGGGCTGGGATTATTAATTTAGAGACGTAATTGGCTCTGCAATCTAAGATATTTAAATCGTAGAATCTGGGGGAGCAAATTTTGTTTACAGCTGCCATAATATTTTGTCTCTCGACATCCTTTAGTCTAGTTAGGATATTATGGAGAATATATTGCTCATTAGAATTGTACAGGAGCTCCAGCTCGATGCCTAAAGATTCAATTTTTTTTTCAAGGTGCTGATACCATCTTGATTTATAAGGGTCTTTGAGCAAATCAGCGAGCAGACTTGATGGAGGGCAGCGAAAATGGCAGCGTAACCAATACTTTATTGAGGTGGACCATGCCCAGTATTCCATTGTGTGTATGCCTATTTCTGCACACATTGTTTCATATTTGATCATAAGAGGGAGTCCAAGAATACGTCTCAAAAAGCTGGAGTGAATCTTTTTTATATCACTGTTATATGCTTGGACCCATAGCGGGATACCATAGAATATCTGGGATTGCACTTTTGCTTGAAATATCTGATTGGCCGCAGGAATAAATTGATTACCTTTCTGATAATAAAAACGGGCAACTGCTGATGAGATGCACTTTGCCTGTTTTATGGCATTTGTGCGATGGGTTGCCCACCCTAAGTTGCTCTGGAATAAGATTCCCAGATATCTATGGATTTTCACTTGTTGGATTTCTTGCCCTCTTATTTTCCATTTCTCTAATTTCCAACCATTCGAGAAGACCAAAATTTTTGTCTTCTCATAATTTATAGAGAGTTTGTTACATTCGCAGTAAAGGATCAGTGAAGATATAAGACGTTTCAGACCCAAGCTCGTTAGTGATAGTAAGACAGCATCGTCTGCGTATAATAAGAGAGGAACTGGTTTCTGATTGAGTTTAGGGGCATGTGATTCTATTTTTTGAAGGTAATCTGGCAAGTCTGATAAAAATAAATTAAATAGAAAGGGGGCAAGAATACACCCTTGTTTTACCCCTTTCGAGTTTGGGATGTCTGAGGAGAGGTGACCTTTGGTGTTAAGTTTGACTTGACAGGTATTGGAAGAATGTAGATTTTGCATTAGAATCAATAAGCGCTGATCAATTTTTAATTCTGTGAGTTTCCTCCACAACTTTGGGCGGTCAATTGAGTCGAATGCACCACGAAAATCTACAAAAGCAGCGTATATCTTAGATTGCCTTTGGGATCTGTATTTTTCAACCAGATGCATAAGTGTAAGACAGTGGTCTAGAGTAGAGCAACCTTTGGAGAAACCTATTTGTTCTTTCCCTGGTAAATTTAGATTTTTCATCCAGGTAAGAAGTTTAGATAAGAGGTGCTTAGCGTAGATTTTCCCTATCACTGATAGTAGGCTTATCGGTCTATAATTCCTTGGTTCTTTTGGGTCGCCATTTTTAAAGATTGGAATAATTATTGATCTTAACCATATCTCAGGTATGGTCCCATATTTATCTATAAGAGTAAACAATTGAGCTAAGGGTTCTGCCCACCAATCTATATAGGTCTTAAATAGTTCTATTGGTAGACCGTCTGGCCCAGGAGATTTCCCCGATTTGAAGTTTTTAACTATCTCTCTAATTTCCTCTTCCTCTACCCTTGGCCACTCCTGGAGTTTATTAATTTTATTTTTAATGGTTTCATTTCCTTTAAGTTCACCGTGTAGATTGTTAAATACAGATGTAAAGTATTGGGACCATTTGGATTCTGCAATTGGTGGCAGAGTTAGTTGATTTTCGGCTTTCAGTCCTCCGTACACTAGGCTCCAGAACGCTTTGTTGTTTTTACTCTGAATTGAGTCGAATAATTGTAGCCATTTTTGAGTTGCGTATTTCTGTTTCTTTTCGGCCAGAATATAATGGTATTTTCTTTTTTCATCAAGATAAGAGGGCTCTAGTTTAGTGCGATTATTTTTAAATGTTTGGCGCAGTTTTCTTTTTAGCTGGAAACATTCATCATCAAACCAAGGGCTAGCGCTATATTTAAGTTCCCAAACTTTAGGTGGAGTACTAAGCTCTACAAGCATTTGGAAGATTTCATTATAAATTTTAGGAATATCACAGTAGGAATTAGTGGTCTTTAAGTTGAATAATACTTGTTTTCTCAGGTTAGCTGTAAGTTTATGCCCCACTTCTGCACTCATTTCCTGGGACCATTTTAATTGGGTCATTTGTTTGTATTGAGAAGGTTCTATGATATTGTGCTTAGTTATTTTGGTTTCGTCCTTTAAGCTAATAGACAGCAATAATGGCTGATGATCGCTTTCAGTGCGCGTTCCAATTTTGAGGTCCATGATCGAATTTATAATATTATAAGGGACAAGAATATAGTCGATGACACTGCATCCTCGGGGGGAGAAATATGTAAACTCCCCGCTTCTATCGCCATTTGTTGAACCGTTCACAATCTGCAAATTAAAGTTGTTACATAATTCAAGTAGGCGTAAGCCTTCGTTGTTAACAACCCTGTCTCTGGAGAATCGTCCTATTTTCAGGGCATGTGCGATATCATTATCAGTATTCCAATTTAGTTTGCTACATAGTTGTTCATTGTTGGTTCCCACTCTGGCATTAAAATCACCTGCTATTATCAGTGAGGCATTTGGGTATTTATCGGACAGATTTTCTATATAAAAGGTTAGTTGTGACCAATTTTCGCTACTGATGTTGTTTTTGGTTGGGGGGATATAGACATTTACAAGTAGCAAAGAGTCTTTTTTTTGGGTTAAAAGTAGAGCTTGTGCAAGTGGTAAACATATTTCTAGTTGCTTGATTTCAAACCCTAAGTTGTCTTTGATCATACAACAGAACCCTGCTTTCGGCCGGCCCTTCGTGTTTGTTTTCAATGCGGGTTTCGTATAGGAGATGAATCCGTTAATTTTAATATCTCTAGTTGACCATGTTTCTTGTAGGAGTATTAGTTCAAAATCCTTAAAGAAGTTCATTAGGTCTGGGTCTCCGTCTTTGTTTCCCCACCCTGCGATATTCCAGGACATAAAGCATATCATGTTTAGCTGAATATATAACTCTCAATTAGCCATGAAATAATAAGATTTGTATTATATGCCCTGGGGTCTCCAATCCAGTTTAGCCAGTGGCAGATTCACACCTTATCATTTCTGTACGCTATTCTATTTACTGGATATGTGTGACTGGTAACTGGATTTATAAACTGACTCCATTTTGTTTCAAGTGTTGGGAAATCATAGAATTGTAGAGTTGGAAGGGTCATCTCCCCTGTAATGTAGGGATCCCACAGCCATCCCTGGATGGGCTTGAACCCCCAACCTTCTTGTTAACAGCCAGACACACTGACCCATTGTGCCACAGAAGGGCAAGCTCTCTGTGTGGTCCTATATCTGTGATAACATTCAGGTTATCTTTCCACATCGCAGTCATGAACATGCATGCGTCCAGTGAATCTAAAGTTGCTCTGATAAGCGAAATTTCTTAGAATAAAACCCTATAAAAATCTGCTTGATTTACTTTTGAAACGGGCTGAAGTGCAGGAACTCCTCTTGACCTGTGAATCAGGCTGTGTGTTGAAAAGCATAATATTCGGGGGGGGGGGGGGGAGAAATGATGTGAGAATCCATGGATACAGAACACCTTAGTGGTACTTGTAGGAGATCATTATGTGGCTGACTGCAAGCTAATTGCATTTGTTCAGTGACTGAGAAAATGGGATACAGATGGGAAGTGAGCGGTAGGAAACACCCTACTGTTGGAGAGCAAAACAAAGCAACTGCTACAGGGTATAGCACGTTGTTGTCAAGGAAAAAAAGGTTGAATTTGCCTACCCCACGCATGCGCTTTTTTCTGCTTAAATAGCTCTTTTAATTAATTTTTAGCAATGTGTGGTTGTCACAAAACAAGCGTAGTAATGGCTGAGGGCAGCTAATAACGTACACTTCTTCAGTGGGAGTATAGCTGAAGTGATTGACAGCATTTCCTGCGAAGCAGTGCGATAAATATCAGTCTGTGAAAGCTGCTTTGAATTCACAAATATAAATAATCATATGAAGATGATGCCGACTCCTTTTTAATTTTTTTATTTCCAGAAAAATACATGGAATGCATAAACTGTCACAGAGTGAGCCAGTCAGTGGTACAGCCTTTGCTTTGCTGATAGCCAATCTTGATGGGTCATGGCACTGCCTTTGTTTCTTAATGGCTTGTTTCCAGGTGACTCACTGGTCTTCACCCTGGGCACTGCCATGGGGAATGCAAAATGCACTCTGACAGCAGAATGCTGAGAAGGCCCCGCCCTCCCCAACCTGAGCAGATGGATAGGTTCATATTGGAGGAGATGGTCCTTCAGGTATCATCAGGACAAGGTACTTAGGGCTTTAAAGGTGATCACCTTTGAACTGACCTTGGAAGTCACGAAAGCGGATCCAGCAACGGAGTCAACATGCTCCATCAAACTGCTCTGGCCACAGCAAGCCTGACTGCAGCATTTTACAGCCATTGTAGTTTCCAAACGCTTTTCATTTTTTAAAATTTTTTAAAATTAATTTTTCAACAAATTTTAACATAATCACTGCTGGTTAAAAAAAGTCAAAAAATAAATTCGCAGTTCCCCTTCCCCCAACTTCCCTTTCTGGTTTATAACATATTCACTTTTCCTGCTTGTTATTTTATATCCCTCATGTAATAAAGTTAAATTTGTACATTGTTATATTCTTAATATTTTAACCTCATATTTATGTTTTCTGTTTATGTCCATTGATTGTAAGTGTTTTAGTCAAATCCTGCAAGTGAGTCCATTTCCTTACATTGTTTCTGTAGATATATCATAAAAAGTTCCCAATCTTTTTTGAAGTCTGTGTTAGCCTTATCTTTAAGTCTTTCAGTCAGCTTCGCTGTTTCGGCATATTCCATCTTGCCATTGTTCTTCCATTGACATTTCATCGCTTTTCCACCTTTGAGCTAGTAAAATTCCAGTTGCTGTTGTAGCATACATAAATAAATTGTTCTTGTCTTTTGGCAAATCTTGACCTAAAATGCCTAATAAGAAAGCTTCTCGTCTTTTAACAAAGGTTATCTTAAACATTCTTTTCATTTCATTATAAGTCATATCCCAGTACAGTGGTACCTCGCAAGACGAAATTAATTCGTTCTGCGAGTTTTTTCGTCTTGCGATTTATTCGCCTTGCAAAGCACGGATTTTGGAAAAGCTTCAAAATCACCAAAGTCTTCAAAAACCTCAAAAAAGGCTACCACACCACGTGCTATGAGTTGCTCCTCGAAGTCAAGTCGCAACTGTACCCCCTGAATGCACGGTTTTAAGAAAAAGGAAACAAACTTGCAAGAAAAAGGAAACAAACTTGCAAGACGTTTTCGTCTTGCGAAGCAAGCCCATAGGGAAATTCGTCTTGCGAAGCAACTCAAAAAACGAAAAACTCTTTCGTCTTGCGAGTTTTTCATCTTACGAGGCATTTGTCTTGCGAGGTACCACTGTAATTTTAAATTATTTTACAGTTCCACCACATGTGGAAAAATGTGCCTTCCCTTTCTTTACATTTCCAACACTTATTGGAGCTTGTTTCTGAACACTTTTCAAAAGTAGTGTTACACAGAGCATGTTGCATTGGAATCCACTCAGAATGTAGCTAAAGGCAAAGATGGGGAGCGTGCAGCCTTCCAGATAATTCTGGACTGCAGTTTTCATAATCAACTCTAACCACTCTGGTGTTTAGGGCTGGTGGGAGTCCATCAACATTTAGATGGCTACTTGTACCTCTCTCCTGGTCTAAGGGGACCAGCTTGCACTCACCTTTTATTTAACCACTCCCCTGTCTTGCTTAATTACATGTTTTCTTAAAAGAAAAGGGAATGAGCCAAGGGGGAACTCAGGACCTTGTATGTCTGGTCCCTGGCCTTAAAGAAGATTTCCCCCACAGCTTGTGTTAATATTTAAGTAGCATCTAAGTGACCCAGGGTAGTGATAGTGGCTGTTGTCAGCTAATTTAACCACAGCGCATATTCATTCAGGAATTCAAAGCCAGTCCACCAATAAATGCACCACATAATATGTCTGCTGAACATGTACCTTGCAAAATGTCACGGCTGGGAAATTATGTCTTTAGGAAGAACTTCTAAATATGACCCTTCAGGTCTTCCACAAACTGGCAAGACTGTAAGAGACACGCCACACAAATGTGTCAAGAAATGTGTGATGGAGTGAACTGCAACCTTATCTCCAGTCCTCTCCCCACCCCCACCCCCACTTATTTTTGAAGGTGTTTTCCTCCACAATCTATGTGTTAATGTTGCTATTTTAATTTTCCCGTTCACAATGATTTTGGGATATCGTTGCCAAGATCTTGTCACAGGTCACTTCCCATCTAGTCAACACCATTAAAGATGGCAGGATTTGCCAGCCTACAAGAAGTTCGCGGGCTTTGTTCCAAGCCTGTTTAGTCCTCTGCGGAGGCTGCCAGACAAGAAGCCAGTGAATATATTAGTAACTCTGAGGAGAAATTGGCAGTCAGAAATCCTGCAGCCTCTTCCTCTCTTAATCCCCTATCTGTGCGTTTTGTCTATTACGCCATTAAAATGGCATCTGGTCGCCATTCGTTTTAACAACAGGTGCGATCTTTTAACTGGTTGAGGCAAAGTTTCCAAAACTGCTTCAGTGGCAAGAAATGGCCCAGATTTTGTTGCAAGCCATTAGATGCCCTCTTTGACATTTTCAAATCTGGGCTATAATGTCTTCACACTACTTGGAAAGTGGGGGTAGGGGGCGGAGAAGAGGTTCATTGTTCTTGGTTGTTCTTATTTCCCACCTGGAGTCCTAATCCTCTGTTCGGAAAATTCGCATTTACTTGGTTGCTGAGGCAATGAATAGTGTCACAAACAAAGGATTAGGATGTCAAAAGAGGACCAAGCAGCAGGTGCAAAACTGAAATAAAGATTCCCTTTTCATCAGAATGCTTTTATAATTGAAAATGGATAGAACGTTTTAATGTACAGATGCAAGGTTGTTGCTTAAGATAAATGCTTTCCTCAAGGTTGGCTCGCAGGTTTGCACAGCAGGCTATGCCCATGATAACTGCAAACATATGAGAGTACATGAGACTTTATAGATGTTGCCCAGCCATTGCAAGAGCTCCCGTGTTAAGGTGTCAAGTGCTGGGGGTAATACTTTAGGTGCTCACCACAAACCTTTTACTAGTGCTATGTGTAACTATTATACAGACCGTATACACCTGGAAGGCCGTATTCACAAATACCAAGGGCTACAATAATTAACCCTGAAAGGTATCAGACAGATAGCCTTTGCCTTTGCAGTCAACCTGCTACAAATCAACCTAGCAGTTACCTTGTTCAACCCACATTTTACAGCTTCTCTGCAAGAATATCATGTGGGGCTTTTGTCAGAAGCCTTACTGAAATCAAGATACACTATGTCGACAGCATTCCTCTGATCCACCAAGCTTGTGACTCTATCAAAAAGGAAAAGAAAAAAGAAATGAGATTCGTTTGGTATGACTTGTTTTTGAGAAACCCAGTTCGCCTGTCTTCCCAAGTGATGTGTAATTTTTTTCAGAGACACCATTGATGGAATCTTTTGAGGAGTTGGAGATGGCATTTATAAGTGGTCCATGTTTCACAGGCATATAGTAAGGTTGGTAGTACAATAGCTTTGTAAACAAGCATTTTGGTTTCCTTGTGAATGTCCCAGTCCTCAAACACTCTGCACTTCAATTGGGAGAAAGCCGCACTTGCTCAGGCGATGCTGGATTTCGATATCAACGTTGGCAACCATCAAAGGCTTTCTGTCATGATCCACTGGAATCGTTTGGAGCGCAATGGAATGAAGATTGCAAGAAAATGTTTCATGACATTATTCGGTGCTTAACATAGGCTCCAGTGTTAGCCTGTGCAGTTGCAAGTACGGTAAGCCATTCATTCTCTACTTGGCACACAGATACCACCACTAGTGGACTGGGGGCAATGTTGTACCAAGAGATTGATGGGAAAAGGAGGTCTCACCATGAGCAAAGCCAGACACTACATACATAAATAAGAATTTCCAGCACTGAAATGGGCCTTTATTGAGAAATTCCCAGACAATTTGGAGAGACAAACAATTTAGAGAAACAATAAGCCCCTTACCTACGTCCGTACATGGGCAAAGCTGGCCACAGTATTCATTATCCACACTTCAGTATTCATCGCCAGACTGGAAAGGCTAGCATACATGCAAAGGCATTATCTTGCCAACAGCATAATAAATAGTCCAGCATCCCTGCTGAAGGAGTGAACACACTATGTGGTGGGGATGGAGTGAAGCCAGGACTATCAATGGGATTTGCTGCTGAGAAACCAAGGGTTCCATATGTTTTTATAATATTCTGTTTTTCTTGTTGTTAGACGACAATATGTCATGGAGAAGGTTGATTTAGCACTCTTTTCTCTTGACATCTCGCTTGCTTTGTACAGTGACCATTTATGCACAGCTAGCCTGTGGGTTAAAGCCTCAGCGCCTAGGGCTTGCCGATCGAAAGGTCGGCGGTTCGAATCCCTGCGGCGGGGTGCGCTCCCGCTGCTCGGTCCCAGCGCCTGCCAACCTAGCAGTTCGAAAGCAACTCCAGGTGCAAGTAGATAAATAGGGACCGCTTACCAGCGGGAAGATAAACGGCGTTTCCGTGTGCGGCTCTGGCTCGCCAGAGCAGCGATGTCACGCTGGCCACGTGACCCGGAAGTGTCTCCGGACAGCGCTGGCCCCTGGCCTCTTGAGTGAGATGGGCGCACAACCCCAGAGTCTGTCAAGACTGGCCCGTACGGGCAGGGGTACCTTTACCTTTACCTTTTAGCCTGACACAGTCCAATGGGATTCTGTGTTTATATTTTAAACAATCTTTTATTTCTCTGTTTTCAAGTCTCGTTCCAAATTCATAAATACATTTTCCTATACATCAGAAAAAGCAAAACAAATATTCAACAAGAACATAAAATCATTTATTTATTTTTTTAAAAAATCACAGTGCTCCTGACATGATTCACAAACAATATTTCTTGAAAACCAAGTTAGACTGCAGGCCTATACACACTTACATGAGCATATGTCCAACTGAACCCAATGGGATTACTTCTGAGTAGGCATCTATAGGATAGCCCATCAGACCAGTAAAATACAGTAGTTCTTGGAAGGACTGGTGAAAAAGAAGAAGAGAGGATTTCTAGAGTATAGGTAAAGGTAAATAACCCCTGGACGGTTAAGTGCAGTCAAAAACGACTATGGGGTGTGGTGCTCATCGCTTTCAGGCCGAGGAAGCCAGCATTTGTCCACAGACAGCTTTCCGGGTCATGTGACTAAACCGCTTCTGGCATAATGGGACACCATGACGGAAACCAGGGCACACAGAAACGCTGTTTACCTTCCCACCACAACAGTACCTATTTATCTACTTGTACTGGCGTGATTTCAAACTGCTAGGTTGGCAGGAGCTGGGACAGAGCAATGGGAGCTCACCCCATTGCGGGGATTTGAACTGCCAACCTTCTGATTGGCATGCCCAAGAGGCTCAGTGGTTTAGACCATAGCGCCCCTAATCCACCAGTCCATCAGCATACTGTACATTTTTACTTAGATGGGAGCCACAACGAATATCCCAGTTGTCATTCAATAGATGCAATTAAAAATTTAAAAACCAACATCACCCCAGTACTTTTGCTTTGTTCCAGAAAAACTGGCTCTTATTAGTTACCCTACCACCCTGTGAAACATGAGATTTGGAGGAAAACAGGTATCATTTATCCTATAGCCTTGCTACATCAATCTACCAGCTATTACAAATCATTAAATAAATGTATTAACTTACAACATTTTAAAGGAGGATGTGTGGATCTTTAGAGAGATCTGCATGCACAATGCAGACAACCATAATCTCTCAGGTGGACTGCTTTAATGAGTGCCTCTATCACAGACAGCGGAAGGCACATATTTGTATTCTCCAGAGAACCAGAAACTAGCTTCAGACACACAGCAGGACCTTTGATATTCCTTCCACCACTGCCAGGCAAAGCTCCTTTATACTGCATAGCAAGGCACTTCTGAAGCTTGAGAAGCATCTAAAATAGTTAGGGGAAATAGACAACATCAATTCCCAGAGGGCACATGCAAGCTCATGGGTATACTGAAAAGAGCTTTCCGGGTTGCAGCCATGATTAGAGGCCTTAGCTGTTAGAGCAGTTAAGGCTCCAGGTTAATTTTGCAAGAGCGCAGAGAATACTGACTCCGAGAGCCATGCAAATAACTCCCAGACAGATAATTATGATTCCACAATATATGATTAGCTTGTCCTGGTGCGCTGCCAAGATGGTTTTGATAACTTGCCCAAGAGCATACTGCGCATAGGAAGAAATCCACGGGAAATATAAGCAGATGAATGCCTTTATCTCAGTCTTCTGTTGTTGCTAGATGACAATGTCTGGGGCAAAACAAAGTGTTTGCGCTGAAATGATCTCAATTCAGATTTGGCAACATCAGCTTTGCATTTGCTTGGCACTTGAAAAAGCCGGTGTTAAATATATATGTAATACATGCATTTAAGCTTGTTTGGTTTGTCTGGGGAGAGAACAAGGTACAATATTGCTTTGCCAAATCGAGGCATTGGTAGGACAGACTAATTTGAAACCTCTGGTTCTTAGAGTAGTGATGCCACAAAGAGTCCTATTCCACGGAAGAAGAGCTAATCTAACAAAGTGACATGGATCTGAAAAGAGGCCAAGAAACATACTTATTGAAGCACTCCAGAAAATATGCTACAACCTGAAGTGTTTCAAGTTTGATGGAACAGAGCAGTGCTAGTGTGGAGACCCTATAGTTTTAAAAGCTCAAGAGGACAACCACCTATGTGATGGGTGGATAATCTAAAACTAACAGCAGGACATCTCTCCAGAAAATGCTAGAGGGAACTTTAAGAGGCATATATCCAAAGATGGGTGTGGGACACTGTAGAACAGGCTCCCGCAACCTCGGTCCTCCAGATGTTTTTGGCCTACAACTCCCATGATCCCTAGCTAGCGGGACCAGTGGTCAGGGATGATGGGAATTGTAGTCTCAAAACATCTGGAGGGCCGAGGTTGAGGAAGCCTGCTGAAGAAGAAAGAAAGCTCCCCTACAGAATTACTTTTTGGTTGACAATATGAGATCCCAAGAGTAATTTAGTACTGAGGGTGTACTATCGGTCCCCTCTTACCAAAGTGCTCTGGGTGATCTTGAGTTGGAAAATGAAATCAGGGATTCATCCAAAGGCATTGTAGCAATAGGATTAGTTTGATTAGCTGCACATACACTGAATACTTGCTCTGGTCACAAGAAGCAGGCAATATTTATAGATACCCCAAATTGACTGTGTCCTAGAACCAACCAATTGGGAGGTGACCATGGACTTAACTCTAAGCAGCACCCAGGACCTAGTAATCATTGTTTAACTGCTTGGAAACAATGAACACAGTAATAATAAAAATTAAGTTATATCTAGATGGCCTATTAACAAGCAAGTCCCATGCACATTGACTTTATTGCAGTTGTCATGTATTAATGAACTGGGCTTTCTAGAAAAGTAATACATCAGCTTGCTAAGTTCAAAGGAGGAATTTGTGTGTGCTTTTGAGCTTCAAATTGTTTGTATGTGTGTCGTTTGTTGTTGTTGTTGTTGTTGTTGTTGTTGTTGTTGTTGTTACGAAAGTGCATACAGCACCTCTCTTTTCCATTCATGGAATCCTTTCTACTGAACTGGCCCTATTGAATATTTTCCAAGACAATAATGCACACTCACACTGCAAAGTACTCATAAGCCACCTACTCTCAGCAGCCAGGAACATCATAACTAGACACTGGAGGGACCTGTCTATAACATTAGTGTCTCACGTCAAATATAACTGATCAGCTTACATGTTTTTATTATAGACATTTATTCCATCTGTAGGTGGAGATCTGTAGGTAGGGAGATCTGAATCAACAGAAGCGACTTGCAGGAGGGAAAACTTGTTTGAAAGGGAGCAGGCACCAGTATCTCTTACTCTGAATGGTGTGAGGAAAATCCTGCTGGCTGTAGAAGTAAAACCCATTAGTTGCTATCACACAGCACAGCAGAACTTATTGTTCTTTTCGTCTACGCCTCCAGTGCTTAGGCAGAGTCTGCTCATCTCCAATCATGCTTCTTTGCCCCTTTGTGCTTTCATATGACTGGAGGCCAAAGACCCACAATGGCCTTTCTTTCTTTTCAGCAATCTTTTTATGGATGCATCACAACAGACCTGTTGCTCTAAAAAGCAAGTTCTATATCAAATGCAACTGCCGCTAACCAAGCCTCCCTGCTTTCTTCTTCCTCGTCCCATGAGCCCCAAACACAGAGCAAAGCTACCGTATACAAAATTGATGGTTTGAGTACTTCGATGAGGTTGAGCCAATATGGCCTTTGCTTCCTTGCATCAAAGAGGCGTGCATTCTCCACCTCCCTGCCTCCCTCTGTTCTTTATTTCTGTAAGAAACATCTGCCTTCTGTAGGTGAGGAATCATAACAGTGGTACAGATGTAAGCATTAGTACACATAGGGAAGAAATGTCAGATACAAAGCAAAGGAGAGTGGTTAGTTATTTACAATCACCATGTGGACATGAAGGCCCCCAGCTTCTTCCTAGTCCTTTTTACTGCTATGCCGCACTGAGTGTGCCACTCAAGCTCATGGTAAAGTTCTCTCCTCTCTAAGAGCAAGCCAGTGAAGAGAGCCAGTGTGGTGTAGTGGTTAAGAGTGGTGGACTCGTAATCTGGTGAACCGGGTTTGATTCCCTGCTCCTCCACATGCAGTTGCTGGGTGACCTTGGGCTAGTCACACTTCTCTGGTCTCTCAGCCCCACTCACCTCACAGAGTGTTTGTTGTGGGGGAGGAAGGGAAAGGAGTCTTTGTTGTGGGGGAGGAAGGGAAAGGAGAATGTTAGCCACTTTGAGACTCCTCTGGGTAGTGATAAAGCGGGATATCAAATCTAAACTACTACTCTACAAGCTGTAGCCATGAACTTACCTTGGCTCATCTGCTACCATCCACAGTCTAAAGTATGCCAAATTACTAGAGAGACCTAAAAATACATCAGTTTTACTTCTTCAAAACGGGGGCCTCTCCCAATAAAGTCCTATGCATGCCTACTTGGAAGTCTGCCCCTGTGAGTTCAGTGGATTTGCTCGCATGTAAGTGTATGGGACACGGGTGGCGCTGTGGTCTAAACCACTGAGCCTAGGGCTTGCCGATCGGAAGGTTGGCGGTTCGAATCCCTGTAACGAGATAAGCTCCCGTTTTTCGGGCCCATCTGCCAACCTAGCAGTTCGAAATCACCCCCAAATGTGCAAGAAGATAAATAGGTACCGCTCCGGCAGGAAGGTAAACGGCATTTCTGTGCGCTGTTCTGGTTTCGCCGGAAGCGGCTTAGTCCTGCTGGCCACATGACCCGGAAAAAACTGTCTGCGGACAAACATCGGCTCCCTCGGCCAGTAAAGCGAGATGAGCGCCGCAACCCCAGATTTCATCTGCGACTATCAGGGGTCATTTACCTTTAAGTGTACAGAGGACTGCACCTTTGGTCTAAGTTGTGCAAATCTGTCAGCTTTGGTTTCTCCAGCTTCTCCTTTTTCCAATCTTAAGCTCAATTTTCCTCATTTCCACATCAGTTTGTAATTCAAACAAACAAACAAACAATCATCATCATGCATATTAATCTGCATTTTGGTGCAAATTTCTCTTAATATATGCAGCTTTGCCCAATAACACATTTTTTGCAAGTATAATGTATTTTTCTACACTGTTTTCAAATGTACTTTTTAATGTACAATTTACCCTAGCATACAAATTTTTGTACAAATTAATTGGCTGGAGAGCTGCATTGCAGAATTCACAGACATACGAATTTTGAAGTACCACTGAGTTTTGATTCATGCATTGTTTCAAAAAGTGCTTTTAAACACAAACTGCACAAAATTTCTACCCCATCCCTACCTTGATGTTCTGCAAAAGGGTGTCATGATTTCTGGTCATTAGTCAAAAAAGAGGATTGTTTAACAAACAACTGACAACCCAGAACAAGTGTCAAATCACAAAAGCGTGAAAATGTTTAATATGCAATAAAATATCATTTCTCTCAGGCCATTTGGAGGAAAAAATTACATTTTTGGGAGGTTGTGCTGAAATGGAAGATTTAAAAAGAATATAAATGATAAAAGCAATATAAATGTGATTAATTGAAGTCAAATCCTATGTAATGTTAAAATCTAATCTGGGTAAATGACTCTGTCTCTCTATATGTGTGTCTGTTTGTGTGTGCACGGCCATCTGTAGAAAAAATAACATGTTATAATTTGCAAAATGTCATACTGTAATAATTGCCACCAGCAGTTACAACTATCCATTGTAGACATCTTGTATAAGAATAAATAGTATTATGCTATGGGGACCAAATGCCCTGATTTCATAAAACGAGATCTGCTCCAATACACTAAAATTTCCCTTTAATAGAACACTGCTACTTGGATCAATAAAACTTTCTTTGACACTCCAGAGGTTCAGACAAATCTAGGATAAAGTGATTTAAACTGGGTTTGAAGCCTGACTCACATCTGATGTTCTTTCTTCATAGGTTACGGGAGAAACTTACTCATGCCTCAGAGATCATTCCTATAATAACTCTCACTGCCTAGGTACTCTCTTGATGAATTCCTAGTTTCAAATCCAACCAATATGCGTTAGCCCCCTGCCTCCACCTCACCTGGCTGGCGCCCACCCCCCCCGGTAGGCATCCAACCTGGTGCCACAGAGGGACCGTGTCCAGCAGCCTTTTGCTGCAGCGCCAGCCTCTTCCCGGCCTCATTCTTCGCCGTCGTCTCGTCGCGAGCCAGGATAGTCTCCCGTCCATTCCCAGCAGCGACGACCACGTGGATCTAGCCTAGAAGAGGAGCTTTAACAGAGACGTTTTACCACCTTTTTTCTTTCTTTTCTGCTGCTTTCCCCCCCTCTACAATCGTTGCATTTGTGAGGGAGACGTTTCAGTTATTAGAGCTATTTGCGTAATTTGGGCTTGCTTTTCCTGGCGTACCTTGGGCTCACGGCTGCACCACTCCATCACTGTTTGTGGGGGGGGGGGAGAGTGTGTGTGTCAATTTGCTCTCTCTGGGCGTCTCTTTAGACATCCTTATACTTTATACATTTACTTTCCTTATAATTAATTTGAGCATAACTCTTGGTTTGGGTGTTTCTTCCTGCTTCCCCATCCTGTTCCGTGTTAGCTAACTTGGATTTCTTTGCACTCCTCCGACACAAAATTGGTCACTTGGCGTGTGTGTGTGTCTTTAACGCTGCTGCGCTGTTTGGGGGAGAAAACGGGGGACTTCCAGTGCGGCACAGCTACGTTTTGAGGGGCGCACTCATTTAGGATTGGCGCCGCAACAACAGCCGCACACTTGGGGCTGCCTGCGGATAAGATTAAAGAAATGGGCCGGTGGAAATCCAACGCTTATAAGAGTTATATTCGCTAGAACGCGCACTGCTACATTACCCTACTTACCTGCTTTTCCTGTCTTTTTATCCTCAGCTATGCTCAGGAGAAGTGTGTGGATTTGCGGCCACAGTATAGTCCATTGGGCCCGCGTAAGGGCGGTCAGCTGCGGCCTCATGCCTAATCTTGGTTTTCCACCTGGAGTTCGAGTTTCCTGGTTTTCGAGAAGAGGCATGCGATGGGAAGAGCTTATGCCATTGCTGTGGGAGAAAGTAGCCATGTTCGGCCCTCCCAACATCCTTGTCATTCAACTGGGGGAGAATGACCTTGCTAACAGAAGGAGTGTGGACTTGTTGTCGAACATAAAAAGAGACTTGAATGCGTTTGCAGCCTTATGTCCCAGAACGATGGTGTTCTGGTCCTCCTTCCTGAAGAGAACTTTTTGGCGCGGTGCGCAGAGCTGTATGGCCATTGAAAAAACCAGGAAACTCGTAAATCGGGCAGTGGCCCGTTGGGTGCGCTTCATGTATGGCCGAGTCATTTATCATGACCGTATCCAGATCGGCGACCAAGCCTTATACCGGAATGACGGGGTGCATCTATCACATCTGGGGAACGACATTTGGTTAGATAGTGTCATTAATAGCATCTGGGATTGGTTGCAGCCGTGAGGGTATTGGCCGCGAGCCTTTCGGCTTGGGTGGTGGTTAGGCATTGGAACAATGTGTTGTGGTGTGTTGAAGTGCTAGGTGTGGCCATCGCCTATGCCTTCAATTTTTGGGTATTCCGTTAAAGGAATCTGGCGGTCGTGTATTCTGTCCAATGCCTGCTTGGTGGGAGGCCATGGCACGACCCTCGGTGACATCAGGGGAGAGCCTATAGTTGGATTAGCATCAACAGGCTCCACCTACTGGTGAATAAACCCACTTGTTTTAGAGATCCAATGCCTAAGCCAATACCTTTTCACTGCTGTAACCAATAAAGTTGTGGCCTTTCCTTGCCCATTAACCTTATATCACGTGTCCTTGTGTATTCATTTCACATTGCGGGGGTCGGGTCCTCGAACCACAACTCACATTCAGAGGAAGGAAGTTTTTATTGGTGACGGGGCAGCTTCCTTCCTGGGTTTAAGAGGAACTGAAGGGATGGTTTTATTTGGGACTGTGGTGGGAGGAAAGGGTTAACCCTGTTGCCATGCACCATACCTGTTATTGAGAAGGAGAAACTTGACATGTTAAATGCAGACATTCAGCCATCACTTCTGGTTTGGATCTCATCCTTCAATTGTAAACACATTCCCCAAGTGCCACTGAACTTGATGGGACTATAAAGTAAAGATACCTAGGGCTACATAATTAGAGAGGACTTTCAACAGCAGCACCTCTTCAGGGACACTTTTCCTGTGAGTGCTGTGGGAAGTATTAAATGCAACACACACACACACTGAGATGTGGCATGGAGCTGTGTTGCTCTCAGAGGCCCTTCTTGCTTTTGAAAAGACAAATATTACTATGCATCAGCCAAGCTCTAAATTGGCAATAGCTTTTTCTCCGGGTTCTGAAATGTTACTAGGTACATGTCAGGGGTCTGCTTCTGAACCAAATTCCCCGGTGGGAGATAAATCCCTTCGCAAATTTTGAGTAGCATATAAAAACAGCATCTGAGGGTTGGCATTGAAAGTTGGTGCACGTATAGACCAGACAACAACCTGATGACTAGGAAATGGGAAAATTCCTACATCTCTCTCTCACTCTGGCTGCATACACCCCATACACTGAAAGCACACTGAAAGCATATTATTTTCCCCAAAGAATTCTGGGAACTGTAGCTTAACCCTCACAGAGTGTTACAGTGCACAGCACATTATAAATTATGGTTCCCAGGATTCTTGGGGGCAAGGGAGATAAAGTGCTTTCAGGGAGCTTTAAATACATGGTGTGTACACAGCCCCTCCCAATATCTCTATGAAACAATGGTTTGGAATAATTCCTCCCTCCCCCCATGGTTAAATTACTTTGAAGATGCCTGGAAAGTCGACTTATATCCCGGCCTCATCTCTGAGATCGTCTGGAAGGGCGCTGTTAGTTGTCTCCTGTGTTGTTGTTGTTGTTTAGTCGTATCTGACTCTTTGTGACCCCCTGGACCAGAGCACGCCAGGCACTCCTGTCTTCCACTGCCTCCCGCAGTTTGGTCAAACTCATACTGGTAGCTTCGAGAACACTGTCCAACCATCTCGTCCTCTGCCGTCCTCTTCTCCTGGTACCCTCCATCTTTCCCAACATCAGGATTTTTTCCAGGGAGTCTTCTCTTCTCAGGAGGTGGCCAAAGTATTGGAGTCTCAGCTTCAGGATCTGTCCTTCCAGTGAGCACTCAGGGCTGATTTCCTTCAGAATGGAGAGGTTTGATCTTCTTGCAGTCCATGGGACTCTCAAGAGTCTCCTCCAGCACCATAATTCAAAAGCATCAATTCTTTGGTGATCAGCCTTCTTTATGGTCCAGCTCTCACTTTTATACATCACTACTGGGAAAACCATAGCTTTTACTATACGGACCTTTGTTGGCAAGGTGATGTCTCTGCTTTTTAAGATGCTGTCTAGGTCTCCTGTTTTACAGCGGCCTAAATGAGTCCGGCACTCTTCCAGCAGAGATTTAGGAACTCCCCATTGATGGTGGTGGGGTTTGCATTCTGAGGCACCGTGCGTGTCAGCAGTATGCTTGTAAGCCCACCCCATTCTGCACCCTTCTTGAGCCAAAACCAGCGTGTGTGTCAGTGGTCATGCAGGCCTTGAATGTGCACAACTGGGGAGTTGCATGACAATACACATGGGGGAAAAAAGGACATTAACACTCTCTCTCTCTCTCTCTCTCTCTCTCTCTCCACACATACACAGTGGTACCTCAGGTTACAAACACTTTAGGGTTACAGACGCCGCTAACCCGGAAGTAGTACCTTGGGTTAAGAACTTTACCTCAGGATGAGAACAGAAATCGCACAGCGGCAGTGGGAGGCCCCATTAGCTAAAGTGGTACTTCAGGTTAAGAACGGTTTCAGGTTAAGAACGGACCTCCGGGCCAACTTAAGTTTGTAACCAGAGGTACGACTATACAGTCGTACCTCTGCTGACGTATCCCTCTGGATATGTAAACTTTGGGTTGCAAACATGGCAAACCTGGAAGTGTATAAATTGTGGAAAAACCACAATTTGTATTATACAGTACAAGGAAGGAAACAGAAGCAAAAAGAAGGAAATTATAGCTGTTGGTAAATAGAATTATATTTCAAAGGGATTTGCCACCTATGTGACTGCGTGTTGTCATATATTTAATGGAGGTAAGATCAGGAGGCATGCAAGATTGATTGACAGATTAGACAGAGGTACAGAACACACAATAAAATAATTTCGGAAATTTCATTTTAGTGCTGAATCAGTCTGACGTGTCCATTATCAAGAAATGGGAAGCCAATTTTTAACTTCTTGTTGTTCAGTCTTTTTGTGAACAATCCAATCACAGATGGTTCTTGCAATATTTTAAGCCAAATGTTTTCATGACTCACTGGGATAGATGCTTTTCCAAGGTACTTTACAAGCAGATTTTATCTAGATTACAGCAGTGATTGGCAAAGCACTGTAATGGTTGGATTTGGCTGGTAGATTATTTCAGCTCCCTCTGTTTGGAATCTCAGTGAAACGTCTTGATGAATAGCAGAGCTGGAGGCAATAGCAATAAAGAGCATAGTATATGAAAGAATAATGCCAAGGCAGTTTGATTAGATCTGCGATTTGCAGGATAGTTTTGCAAAAGCACTGAAATCATAAAAATAAGAGGACCGCCGGCCTTTGGAATTTATACAATACGTGGCTGTGTTTCTTTTCATATTCGCCAGACAAATAACGATGCCTCTGATTTCACCTTGGGCAGATGTGCCCTTCCTTGCAAATTTGTCCTGCAGCTGTTCAGTAAAAGTAGATATCAGATGGGCATCTCTCTCTCCAACTTGAAACCTTGAGTCATATTAAGAGGTTCTTATAGGACTGCCAAAATCAGTTGGTGATGGACTCCTCTGTGAATTCGGTACAGTAAGGAATAGACTATAATGATGAATGTGTGAACTAATGTTCTCTGTGAACATAGGGAACATAAGAAGTTGTCAGACCACTGGCCCATCTAGCTCTTAAAATGTTTCTCAATACGCAGGGCCAGGAAAACTGTCCACCTGATACATTGTCCTTGCAGCCAGAGAGGACAGTACTTGCTAGCAGAAAGGGTAATGGTCTGATTAAGTATAAGGCATCTCCAAACCTAGCGTTTGGAGAGTACCTAGTGAACAGGGACAACCTCTGCTTTCATGGGATTTGTGTACATAATGGTGTCTTGATGGGTGCAGCTGGACTAGAGAAGAATAATCTAATTTTTCTCCATTGCCTTTATTTAAACTGGAATTAGCAGCATTTAGCAGAAGCCTCAAAATACATGAAACTCTGTACACACCTATGTACAAAATACATAAAACATCACACACATTTGTTGAGCTCATTGAGGCTTACTGATGATTAAACTATAGAAAACAAGTATACTTCCTGTGCTGTTTCTTCACTGGCAATTATTTAAAATTGAACCCATGGTCTGGGTTCTTTCCTTTTCCCTTTTTATTTTACATTCATGGCCAAGCCCAACTCACCTTGCTACTGTAACTCTGCAGTTGCATCAGATTCCACAGGTGAGAGGAAGTGGATTATGCCACAAATGCTTAAATAAAGAAAAACAAACATGCATTTTCTCCTAGTCTATTCAAATTAATCCACTTGCATCCTACCAGGACTTTTTTTTCCAGCTGGAACTCACTGGAGATCAGTTCTGGCATATTTCAGGGAGGTGTTCATGGTGAGTTCCAGCACCTCTTTTTCTAGAAAAACAGCACTGTATGCAACCATATTTTAACAACAACTTAGGTTGCCTTTTAGCTAGTTAGCTAAATATTTTCAAGCCTCATTGATGTTGATGGGAAGGAGTTAAAGATTTGCTTAACAGTGAAACCATAAACAACATACATATTTCTACCCCCAAATAACCCCAAGTTCAGTAGGACTTTCTCCAGCTTAGCGTGTAGCCTTAAGTCTTCCATTGAAAACAAAGTTTTACTAAGAATATACCTATGGGAATTAATAAGCTCTGAGTAGGACTAATGATGAATACAATCCCAAGTGTGTAATTCTGCCCTTTGGCTATTTTCTTATAGGCAGGTATCTGCCAATCACCACAACAATTAAAAAATATGACTGGTTTTTTTGTAAGGGAAACCGCAGCTTCCTTTCATTTAAGTTGTGTCTGCATTAGTATGGAATTAGCTATATTGTCCTGGTGTCAAAACTGTGTAAGTTTACCATATATTTGGGAATAAGAGAACTATTGTATCTCAGTAAGAAAATGGGGGGGGGGGGGAATGACGACCATCAATTATTTTCTCTGACATGTAACTATTAGCTATTAACTCCATGGCTTTTTATTTTGAAAAAGCTCATAGTTTCCTTCCTTTTGAGTTAGCTGGCTTCCTCTTGTTTTCTCTTCAAACTTCAGAGTCAAACTTCTCCACAGTATTTGCTCAGGTTTTCGCCCTCATGGAAGGATTTCCATCTTCATATTAGCAATAGGTTTTGTATATCTAATATGGAAGCTCCAATCTTTTCTTTGTACACCATCGACTAAAACATTAATTTCTCCTTAGATCCTTCCTCCGTGAAGCTGATACCATGATATCATTCGTGGTTACTTCATTTTTTTTTTACAATGTGAGCAGCAGCTTGTATGAGGAAAAACACCATAATCTAGATGCCTTTGTAAAATAAAAATGTTTCCTTGCGGACGATGGATTTTCAATTTGGGCAATTGCGTTTACCATCTTTCCATGCCCTTTTTTTCGGTCTGGTCGCTGTTAACCAGGGCTTTGAAAGCAAGAGGCTCAGCAGGTATTTTCTGAAATCCAAACAGCAAATATTGCGGGCAGATATTTTTTATTTTAGAATGGCACAATCTGTTAAAACTTAAAAATGATACTTTTTTGGGAGGGGCGGGGAGTCTGAATGGCTCCATAAGGTGGGGTATATGTGCTGCCAAAAAATACCTGACAAAAAGAAATAGAGAAGGGCCTTGCTGGACAAATTTGATGGCACCTGATATTCATTTCTGATCTGCTTCAATTAAGAGAGGTACATCTGTTCTCTCTCTCTCTCTCTCTCTCTCTCTCTCTCTCTCACACACACACACACACACACACACACAAAGGTATATGCACGTTCAGCATTTCCAACCCTCTCCAGTGCTGGGGTTGAGGAGGCTGGAAAGACATCTCTGCCTTCTCCTTAGAGCATAGCAGGCAGAGGGATTGTATTGCTCATTCTCGGCACTATGCACCACAGCGCTAAGACCAGAGATGAGAGTAAGAGGCAGCATTTCTCCCACTTCCACTCCAGTGCTGTGGTGGGGAGTGAGAGGAAAGGCTGCCATTTACTCCTAATGAGTAAGCAGAAAGCTTATCACCAATCCTAGCACTGTCGTGCTTAGTCCTAACAATTGGGATGAGAGTTCCCTTGCCACCTTTTGGTCCCAAAGAGCAGGCAGAGGGGTTATCTTTGATTTTAGTGCTGTGGTGCTTAGTGTAAAGACTGGAGATAAGAGATCCCTCTGACTGCACTTTAAGGACTTATCTCCAACCTAATTACGAGATTCTAATATTAGAACACAGTAGATGAACCAATTGAGCAATTATTCATGATAAGGTGGCTAATGGTAAAGGCCGAAAGTCAGATTTTTGATGAAATTGTGACCCCGGGGTTTAGGGATTTTTTTTAAAAAAATCTTTTTCTGCCGGTTAAGTTGTCGAGGGCTGATTTCTTTTCCTGTCATAAAAAGCCTTCTGTTTCGGCCACCAAACCTCTCAGGGGAACATTTGCAACCGTTTGGCACCATTTTTGAGTGAATCGCCAAAAGTCAGATTTCTGATGAAATTGTGACCCCGGGGCTTAGGGATTTTTCAGAAAAATCTTTTTCTGCCAGTTAAGTTGTCGAGGGCTGATTTCTTTTCCTGTGATAAAAAGACTTCTGTTTGTCCGCCAAACCTTTCAGAGGAGCATTTGCATTGGTGTTGCACCATTTTTGAGTGAGCTGCCCAAAGTCAGATTTTTGATGAAATTGTGACCCCGGGGCTTAGGGATTTTTCAAAAAAATCTTTTTTCTGCCGGTTAAGTTGTTGAGGGCTGATTTCTTGTCCTGTGATAAAAAGCCTTCTGTTTTGACCGCCAAACCTTTCAGAGGAGCATTTGCAACCGTTTGGCACCATTTTTGAGTGAATGGCCGAAAGTCAGATTTCTGATGAAATTGTGACCCCAGGGCTTAGGGATTTTTCAGAAAAATCTTTTTCTGCCGGTTAAGTTGTTGAGGGCTGATTTCTTGTCCTGTGATAAAAAGCCTTCTGTTTCGACCGCCAAACCTTTCAGAGGAGCATTTGCAACCGTTTGGCACCATTTTTGAGTGAATGGCCGAAAGTCAGATTTCTGATGAAATTGTGACCCTGGGGTTTAGGGATTTTTCAGAAAAATCTTTTTCTGCCGGTTAAGCTGTCGAGGGCTGATTTCTTTTCCTGTGATAGAAAGACTTCTGTTTGTCCGCCAAACCTTTCAGAGGAGCATTTGCATTGGTTTTGCACCATTTTTGAGTGAGCTGCCCAAAGTTAGATTTCTGATGAAATTGTGACCCCGGGGCTTAGGGATTTTTTCAAAAAAATCTTTTTCTGCCGGTTAAGTTGCCGAGGGCTGATTTCTTGTCCTGTGATAAAAAGCCTTCTGTTTCGGCCACCAAACGATTCAGGGGAGCATTTGCAACTGTTTGACACCATTTTTGAGTGAATTGCCAAAAGTCAGATTTCTGATGAAATTGTGACCCCGGGGCTTAGGGATTTTTCAAAAAAATCTTTTTCTGCCGGTTAAGTTGTTGAGGGCTGATTTCTTCTCCTGTGATAAAAAGCCTTCTGTTTTGACCGCCAAACCTTTCAGAGGAGCATTTGCAACCGTTTGGCACCATTTTTGAGTGAATGGCCGAAAGTCAGATTTCTGATGAAATTGTGACCCCGGGGCTTAGGGATTTTTCAGAAAAACCTTTTTCTGCCGGTTAAGTTGTTGAGGGCTGATTTCTTGTCCTGTGATAAAAAGCCTTCTGTTTTGACCGCCAAACCTTTCAGAGGAGCATTTGCAACCATTTGGCACCATTTTTGAGTGAGCTGCCCAAAGTCAGATTTTTGATGAAATTGTGACCCCGGGGCTTAGGGATTTTTTTAAAAAAATCTTTTTCTGCCCGTTAAGTTGTCGACGGCTGATTTCTTTTCCTGTCATAAAAAGCCTTCTGTTTCGACCGCCAAACCTCTCAGGAGAGTATTTGCAACATTTTGGCAGCATTTTTGCGTGAATGGCCGAAAGTCAGATTTTTGATGAAATTGTGACCCCGGGGCTTAGGGATTTTTCAACAAAAACTTTTTCTGCCGGTTACGTTGTCGAGGGCTGATTTCTTGTCCTGTGATAAAAAGCCTTCTGTTTCGATTGCCAAACCTCTCAGGGGAGCATTTACATTGGTTTTGAACCATTGTTGAGTGAGTTGCCAAAAGTCTGATTTCTGATGAAATTGTGACCCCGGGGCTTAGGAATTTTTTCAAAAAAATCTTTTTCTGCCGGTTAAGTTGCCAAGGGCTGATTTCTTGTCCTGTGATAAAAAGCCTTCTGTTTCAGCCACCAAACGATTCAGGGGAGCATTTGCAACCGTTTGGCACCATTTTTGAGTGAATGGCCGAAAGTCAGACTTTTGATGAAATTGTGACCCCGGGGTTTAGGGATTTTTTTTAAAAAAACTCTTTCTGCCGGTTAAGTTGTTAAGGGCTGATTTCTTTTCCTGTGATAAAAAGACTTCTTTTTTGACCGGCAAACCGTTCAGAGGAGCATTTGCAACCGTTTGGCACCATTTTTGAGTGAATGGCCAAAAGTCAGATTTCTGATGAAATTGTGACCCCGGGGCTTAGGGATTTTTCAGAAAAACCTTTTTCTGCCGGTTAAGTTGTTGAGGGCTGATTTCTTGTCCTGTGATAAAAAGCCTTCTGTTTTGACCGCCAAACCTTTCAGAGGAGCATTTGCAACCATTTGGCACCATTTTTGAGTGAGCTGCCCAAAGTCAGATTTTTGATGAAATTGTGACCCCGGGGCTTAGGGATTTTTTTAAAAAAATCTTTTTCTGCCCGTTAAGTTGTCGACGGCTGATTTCTTTTCCTGTCATAAAAAGCCTTCTGTTTCGACCGCCAAACCTCTCAGGAGAGTATTTGCAACATTTTGGCAGCATTTTTGCGTGAATGGCCGAAAGTCAGATTTTTGATGAAATTGTGACCCCGGGGCTTAGGGATTTTTCAACAAAAACTTTTTCTGCCGGTTACGTTGTCGAGGGCTGATTTCTTGTCCTGTGATAAAAAGCCTTCTGTTTCGATTGCCAAACCTCTCAGGGGAGCATTTACATTGGTTTTGAACCATTGTTGAGTGAGTTGCCAAAAGTCTGATTTCTGATGAAATTGTGACCCCGGGGCTTAGGAATTTTTTCAAAAAAATCTTTTTCTGCCGGTTAAGTTGCCAAGGGCTGATTTCTTGTCCTGTGATAAAAAGCCTTCTGTTTCAGCCACCAAACGATTCAGGGGAGCATTTGCAACCGTTTGGCACCATTTTTGAGTGAATGGCCGAAAGTCAGACTTTTGATGAAATTGTGACCCCGGGGTTTAGGGATTTTTTTTAAAAAAACTCTTTCTGCCGGTTAAGTTGTTAAGGGCTGATTTCTTTTCCTGTGATAAAAAGACTTCTTTTTTGACCGGCAAACCGTTCAGAGGAGCATTTGCAATCGTTTGGCACCATTTTTGAGTGAATTGCCAAAAGTCAGATTTCTGATGAAATTGTGACCCCGGGGCGTAGGGATTTTTTTTAAAAAAATTTTTTTCTGCCTGTTCAGTTGTCGAGGGCTGATTTCTTTTCCTGTGATAAATAGCCTTCTGTTTCGATTGCCAAACCTCTCAGGGGAGCATTTACATTGGTTTTGCACCATTTTTGAGTGAGTTGCCAAAAGTTAGATTTCTGATGAAATTGTGACCCCGGGGCTTAGGGATTTTTTCAAAAAAAATCTTTTTCTGCCGGTTAAGTTGCTGAGTTCTGATTTCTTGTCCTGTGATAAAAAGCCTTCTGTGAGGCAGATGACTTGGAGAGGGCTCACAGAGCCCTAAAACCCATGCCAAAACCCAGCGCCCCCCCAAGAGACATCATTGTATGCTTCACGCGCTACAAAAAGAAGGAAGAGGTATGGAACAACCTTAGAAACTCAACCAACCTTCGATATGGAGAAACCCCCATTCTGGCCCTACAGGACCTATCCCAGGATACCCTAAACCGGAGGAAAAGCCTGCGCCCATTCACCCAGCGTCTCCAACAAGCCGGGATCAAATACCGATGGGGCTTCCCCTTCCGCCTCATTGTAACAACTAATACAACACAACACACGGCCACCAACATATCTGAGGCCCTACAACTACTAAAGAACCTTGAACTCGACCTCCCACCGGAATGGCAACCGACAAACCCACCAAGTGACAGCCCCAACCACGAGGAAACAACAGCAAACAACTGGACGACGGTAGAGAAGAAGAAAAGGAAACAACAGAAGCGGCACAACAACGCAAACCAATACAGACAAGCATCATGCTCAGAACCACCCCGCCGGCCATACGACACAAGAAACCAGACCAAGATTAACCAAACCAATTCATCGCAGATGGACAACCCTACAACAACAACAACCGCAGCTGAATGAAGCCACAAACTGAAGGACTGGTGATTCCCCCCCCCATTTCCCCTCTCTCTCCCCCCAAAACATAGATTTACTTAACACCATCAACATCCCCCCAGCCCCACACCCCCACAGAAATCCCCACCCCAACACCAGCCCAGACGACCTCAACCACATTCCCCACCACCCACACCTTCACCATTCCCATACTCCATACTAAGGAAAAACAACTCCTCCAACCTCAATAACACAACCCACAATCAGGCTAAAATCTGATACCCAACCAGCACTATGGTGGCACCAGAGCGTACCAGCACCCACACCCACACACCAACACACCAACAATGTTGCTCATAACATTGGCAACATTGCTCATGAACCTTATACTTGACAGCGACGTTACAAAGTCACTTCACACTGTCTCACTGATCTCCCCCTCTCGCAAACAACAGGGGGGACGGCCTGTCCTTGAACACGGCCTTCCACACCAGCTGAGACCTAGGACCAACCGGCTAAATGCCAGATGGCCCAAAATACCCCAAACAAACACCTATATGACTACATATAGGAAACTCTCTACAACTTACCCCCTACTCTTTAACCCAAATCTTACTCTAATCCCATTAGCCCCCCACCCACCACACCCTAGGTCAGCGCAACCCCACTGGTTCTTTAAACAACACGAAGAGAGAGACACAAGACAACCCGAACGGGTTGGCAGGGAATCGCCCCACATAATAGATAAGCAAGATGGCTAACCTAAAAGCAATTACATTAAACGTGAGGGGGCTGGGAAACCCCATCAAAAGAAAACGCATCACCTCATACATAAACACCATGAAACCACACATCACCTTCCTACAAGAAATACACAACCCACCCAAAGGCAGCAAACTCCTGAGCGACCCCCGCTTCAGTCAGCAGTGGGTCGCACGAGGCTCAGGGAAAGCTCGCGGTGTAGCCATAATACTCAGTAGAGACCTGAACTTCACTGCCACAACAGTCCTCAGGGACAAAAAAGGCAGATTCATTTTCGCTAAAGGGACACTAGATGGTAAAATCAAACTGACAATTGGCTCCATATATGCCCCAAACGCGAAACAATTAGAATTCTTCCAGAAGACACTAAACAAATTCCTCTCCTTCTCTGAAGGGGAAGCAATCCTAGGAGGGGACCTCAATCTAAATATGAAAGGTATATCCCTGAAAGATATCCACCCTACAACCCCATGGGCAACCTTCCTCCGAAGGAAACCCCCAACAACTAGGAACTCTTACAAGTTACTAAAAATGCTAAAAAACAGGGGTCTCTACGACATTTGGAGTGAGCAAAACCCGGGAGACATCAGCCATACATTCCAATCGGGACGTCATGATACAGTGTCCAGACTGGACAGCATTCTACTCACACAGGGTCTGATCCCCTCAGTGGAATCAACAAACATCGGTAACATTAAAATCACAGATCACGCCCCAGTAGAAGTCATCGTTAAAATAGGAGAAGGAACACAAACCACCCCATCATGGTCCTTCAGTCCCATCCTAACTACAAACAAACAAATTAGAGAGAGTCTCACAGAAACCCTCCAAAACTACTTCAAGGAAAACGATGTAGACAATATAACAACCCCCCTCCTATGGGACACAATGAAAGCGGTCACCAGAGGAGCTTGCATAAAAGAGAAAACATTCCTTAAAAAACAAACCTCCTCAAAAATTAGCAAAATAGAACAAGACATCACAGCCCTCTCAACACGCTACAAACAAACAGGATCTAAAAAACTCCTCAAACTTATAGAACAAAAAAGGAGAGAACTAGACTCCCTAGAAATTAACAAAACAATGATCAGCATTCTATATTCTAAACAACGTTTCTATGAATATGGAGGGAAAAACTCCAGATTACTAGCAAATAGATGTAGGAAAAAAGCACTCAAAACAAGAATACACTGCATCACCAAAAAAGACGGCAACATAACATCCTCCCCTGAAGAAATAACCTCAGAATTTGCAGAATTCTACTCCAACCTATACACCTCCCATAACCCACCAGAGAAGGAAATCAGAACATTTCTAGCAGGACTGACCATGCCTACCCTAACTGATGAGGAACAGGAATTCATGGACAGCCCTATCACCCCAGAGGAAATAGATGTGGTCCTCAAAAACCTGAAACCACACAAAGCCCCAGGCCCAGACGGCTTCACAGCAGAACTCTATAGGAAATTCAAAGAACCCTTGATGCCCTACATGACCCGCCTATTCAACGACATCATAAAAGGGGGCCCCATCCCCAAAACCTGGACCCACTCCAAAATAGTCTCCATCCCAAAACCACTAAAAGACAGCTTCAAAGTAGAATCATACCGCCCAATCTCATTAATAAACCAAGACTACAAGATATTCACATCAATCTTGGCCAACCGCCTAAAAATCTTCCTACACAAGTTAATAGCCCCAGACCAGACTGGCTTTGTCCCTAGCCGCAATATAACAGACCCCATCAGGAAACTACTGAACCTGATCGAACACAGCAAGGCAATGAAACTCCCATTGACAATTATGTCCCTAGACATCCTCAAAGCCTTTGATTGCTTAGAGTGGAAATACATATTAGCAGTACTAACTAACATGAAATTTGGCCCCAACTTCCTGCAAATCCTCAAACAAATATACTCCCAAGCCTCAGCAAAATGCAGAATTAACAATATGGATTCTAATACTATAGCTATCCAAAGAGGCACGAAACAAGGATGCCCACTGTCTCCCTTCTTATTTATCCTGGCTCTGGAACCCTTAGCAATCCGCATCCGAGCAGCCACAGACATCAAGGGAGTGGAAATAAAAGGCAGAACCTATAAATTAGGGCTCTTTGCAGATGACCTAATGGTGACAACACCAGACCCCATAAGCACAGCAACCTCCCTAATCAGAGAACTCAACAAATTTGCAATGGTGTCGGGCCTACAGGTAAATTTTACAAAGTCAGAAGCTATGTGCTTCAACACCCCTCCTCACACCCAAAAAGAGCTCACGAAGGTCACCAAAATAAAACTCTGCCACACCAAGTTCAGATACCTAGGGGTACAAATAACCAGAAACCTCAACAAATTGTACCTCCACAACTACAAGCCCCTGTGGCGGCAAATTAACAAAGACCTAAAGAGATGGAATAACACGAATTTCACTCTCTCAGACAAAATAGCCATGATCAAAATGATCACACTCCCAAAACTAACCTACCTATTCCAAACCCTCCCAATCTGGATCCCCTCAGCCCAACTCCGCAGTTGACAGAGAAAACTACACTCTTTCATCTTCTCACATAAAAAACCAAGAATAAGCCCCAAATACCTGCACCTCCCCACCTCAGAAGGAGGATGGGGAATCCCCAACATAGAAGCATATTACATTGCCAACCAAATACGTCATATAATTCCATACATACTAGAAGATGAGACAAAACAATGGGTACACCTAGAGAGGGACACAATTGAAAATACCTGCACCACAACATACCCACTCCTCCCAAACAAACTAAAGAAAATTCCCACAACACTTAACAGGTACACACAGACCATGCTCAAAGCATGGAAAACACAAATAGGCAAACTATCCCCAACCCCATCCCCACTAATCCCCCTGGCGTACCACCCATTATTCCACCATGCAGCACAAAACCTCCAGATAAAAGCCTGGCGAACCAAAGGCTTATATCGCCTAATAGACTTTTATAAAAATAACAAACCCTTGTCAACACAAGAAATACAAGACAAACTAGAAGACACCCAAATGCCCTGGTTAACACAACACCAACTACATGCCCTCTTAAACAACCCAACAGTAAAATCAGCAGCAACTAGGCCCCTGACAACCTTTGAAAACCTCCTCCTAACAACAAAGGGAAACGGTAAAGGGACGGTATCCGCAATATACAAAATACCACTCCAAAATCCCGCAAATCCCCTAGACGCAATCAAAAAACAATGGGAGAATGACATAGGCTATGAGATTAACCCCACTCAATGGACCAGAATGTGGTCTAAACCCCCCTTTAAATCCATATCAACGAAAAGAAAAGAACTCACACTGAAACTCACCTACAGGTGGTACCTAATACCAAGGAAACTAGCGCTAATACACCCAGGAACCTCACCAAAATGCTGGAGAGGGTGCACCTCCACAGGCACATACCTCCACATGTGGTGGGAGTGTCCCAAAATCCAACTATTCTGGACAACAGCCATGCAAGAAATATGTAAAATAACAAAGCAAGTATTAGACTTCACCCCAGAATTGGCCCTACTAAACATCTTCCAAGACAACAATGCCCATTTACTCCACAAAGAACTCATAACCCACCTACTTTCAGCAGCCAGAAACACCATAACCAGACACTGCAGAGACCTGTCAGGAGTAAGCATGGACCAATGGTACCAAATAGTATGGGAAACAGCCCTACTAGAAAAATTAACTAACAAACTGAAACTGACACGGGGACAAACAGAAGAAGACACCTTCACCCCGGTATGGCTCCCCTTTATCACATACACAGCCCAACAGGACAATGACAATAATCCACCAACAGCATACAAATCAATATGGCTAACTTGATCCAAAACACCCACCCACCTCACTCACACACGAAAACAAAGATCACCACAGCCAATCACAAACAAACAATCACATCCTAGGCCAACCCCAACCTCTCTCACCACCAAAGGAACACAAGTGAACAACACAAGCACGCTGACACCAAACTACATACATTAAGCATAATAGAAACACCCATCCATCTCCCCTCCTTCCACCCTCCTTTCTTCTTTTTTTTTTCTTTTCTTTTTTCTTCTCCCCCTAATGCCTCAACAAATGAAATGGATTTGTAAAAATGTTACACGGGAAAAAAAATACACGAGGCATTACACTTACACTGTAAAACAAGAAAACCCTTAATAAAATATATTAAAAAAATAAAAATAAAAAGCCTTCTGTTTCAGCCACCAAACGATTCAGGGGAGCATTTGCAACCGTTTGGCACCATTTTTGAGTGAATGGCCGAATGTCAGACTTTTGATGAAATTGTGACCCCGGGGTTTAGGGATTTTTTCAAAAAAATCTTTTTCTGCCGGTGAAGTTGTTAAGGGCTGATTTCTTGTCCTGTGATAGAAAGCCTTCTGTTTCGACCACCAAACCTCTCAGGGGAGTATTTGCAACCGTCTGGTACCATTTTTGAGTGAATGGCCGAAAGTCAGATTTTTGATGAATTTGTGACCCCGGGGCTTAGGGATTTTTTCAAAAAAATCTTTTTCTGCCGGTTAAGTTGCTGAGTTCTGATGTCTTGTCCTGTGATAAAAAGTCTTCTGTTTCGGCCACCAAACGATTCAGGGGAGCATTAGCAACCGTTTGACACCATTTTTGAATGAATGGCCGAAAGTCAGATTTCTGATGAAATTGCGACCCCGGGGTTTAGGGATAATTTTAAAAAATCTTTTTCTGCCGGTTAAGTTGTTATGGCTGATTTCTTGTCCTGTGATAAAAAGCCTTCTGTTTTGACTGCCAAACCTTTCAGAGGAGCATTTGCAACCGTTGGCACCATTTTTGAGTGAATTGCCAAAAGTCAGATTTCTGATGAAATTGTGACCCCGGGGCTTAGGGATTTTTCAGAAAAATCTTTTTCTGCCGGTTAAGTTGTCGAGGGCTGATTTCTTTTCATGTGATAAAAAGCCCTCTGTTTCGACTGCCAAAACTCTCAGGGGAGCACTTGCAACGGATGGCACCGTTTTTGATTGAATTGCCAAAAGTTAGATTTCTGATGAAATTGTGACCTCGGGGCTTAGTGATTTTTCTGTTTCGACCGCCAAAATTCTCAGGGGAGCATTTGCAACCGTTTGGCACCATTTTTGAGTGAATGGCCGAAAGTCAGATTTCTGATGAAATTGTGACCCCGGGGCTTAGGAATTTTTTCAAAAAAAACTTTTTCTGCCGGTTAAGTTGTCGAGGGCTGATTTCTTGTCCTGTGATAAAAAGCCTTCTGTTTCGACCTCCAAAACTCTCTCTCTTTTTTTTATAAATATTTATTAAGCATTTTTTAAAACAATCAAAAACATAGGTAATAACATAGTATTTTCAAATATCCATGTTTCATGCACTTCCTTGGACTCCCTCACAGCTCTTGCTCCTGCATTCTAGACTTATAAATCTTGCTAGCAAATTATTAAATTAGTTCCATTCATATGATAAAATTTCCCCAAATTAATTCTCAAATTTCGGAATTTAAAATCACACTTATAAAGTACTTAATTATAAAATACTATTTAACCAAAATTTATCTTTTCTTCCAATTACGCTTAAATTTATGTTTGATTTGTTGAAGCCATGTTGTTACTAATCTTACATCTTTCTTAACATTCATACAATTTACAATATTTTTGTAAATAGGCCTTGAATTTGTTCCAATCCTCCTCCACCAGTTCTTCTCCCAAAACTCCGCCAAAACTCTCAGGGGAGCATTTGCAACTGTTCGGGACCATTTTTGAGTGAATGGCCGAAAGTCATATTTTTGATGAAATTGTGTTCCTGGGGCTTAGGGATTTTTCAGAAAAATCTTTTTCTGCCGGTTAAGTTGTTGAGGGCTGATTTCTTTTCCTGTGATAAAAGGACTTCTGTTTTGACCGCCAAACCTTTTAGAGGAGCATTTGCATTGGTTTTGCACCATTTTTGAGTGAGTTGCCAAAAGTTAGATTTCTGATGAAATTGTGACCTCGGGGCTTAGGGATTTTTCAAAAAAATCTTTTTCTGCCGGTTAAGTTGCCGAGGGCTGATTTCTTGTCCTGTGATAAAAAGGCTTCTGTTTCGACCGCCAAAACTCTCAGGGGAGCATTTGCAACCGTTGGCACCATTTTTGAGTGAATGGCCGAAAGTCAGATTTTTGATGAATTTGTGACCCCGGGGCTTAGGGATTTTTCAGAAAAATCTTTTTCTGCCGGTTATGTTTTCGAGGGCTGATTTCTTGTCATGTGATAAAAAGCCTTCTGTTTCGAACGCCAAAACGCTCAGGGGAGCACTTGCAACCGTTTGGGACCATTTTTGAGTGAATGGCCAAAAGTCAGATTTTTGATGAATTTGTGACTCCGGGGCTTAGGGATTTTTTCAAAAAGATCTTTTTCTTTCAGTTAAGTTGCTGAGTTCTGATTTCTTGTCCTGTGATAAAAAGCCTTCTGTTTCGGCCACCAAACGATTCAGGGGAGTATTTGCAACCGTTTGACACCATTTTTGAGTGAATGGCCGAAAGTCAGATTTTTGATGAATTTGTGACCCCGGGGCTTAGGGATTTTTTCTGCCGGTTAAGTTGTTGAGGGCTGACTTCTTGTCCTGTGATAAAAAGCCTTCTGTTTTGACCGCCAAAACTCTCAGGGGAGCATTTGCAACCGTTTGGCACCATTTTTGAGTGAATGGCCGAAAGTCAGATTTTTGATGAATTTGTGACCCCGGGGCTTAGGGATTTTTTCTGCCGGTTAAGTTGTTGAGGGCTGATTTCTTGTCCTGTGATAAAAAGCCTTCTGTTTCGAACGCCAAAACACTTAGGGGAGCACTTGCAACCGTTTGGGACCATTTTTGAGTGAATGGCCAAAAGTCAGATTTTTGATGAAATTGTGACCCCGGGGCTTAGGGATTTTTTCTGCCGGTTAAGTTGTTGAGGGCTGATTTCTTGTCCTGTGATAAAAAGCCTTCTGTTTCGACCACCAAACCTTTCAGGGGAGCATTTGCAAGCGTTTGGCACCATTTTTGAGTGAATGGCCAAAAGTCAGATTTTTGATGAAATTGTGACCCCGGGGCTTAGGGATTTTTCAAAAAAATCTTTTTCTGCCAGTTAAGTTGTTGAGGGCTGATTTCTTTTCCTGTGATAAAAAGACTTCTGTTTTGACCACCAAACCTTTCAGAGGAGCATTTGCATTGGTTTTGCACCATTTTTGAGTCAGTTGCCAAAAGTTAGATTTCTGATGAAATTGTGACCCTGGGGCTTAGGAATTTTTTTAAAAAAATCTTTTTCTGCCGGTTAAGTTGCCGAGGGCTGATTTCTTGTCCTGTGATAAAAAGCCTTCTGTTTCGAACGCCAAAACGCTCAGGGGAGGACTTGCAACCGTTTGCGACCATTTTTGAGTGAATGGCCAAAAGTCAGATTTTTGATGAATTTGTGACCCCGGGGCATTGGAATTTTTTCAAAAAAATCTTTCTCTGCCAGTTAAGTTTTTAAGGGCTGATTTCTTTTCCTGTTATAAAAAGCCTTCTGTTTTGATTGCCAAACCTCTCAGGGGAGCATTTACATTGGTTTTGCAGCATTTTTGAGTGAGTTGCAAAAAGTTAGATTTCTGATGAAATTGTGACCCGGGGCTTAGGGATTTTTGAAAAAAAATCTTTTTCTGCCGGTTAAGTTGCCGAGGGCTGATTTCTTGTCCTGTGATAAAAAGCCTTCTGTTTTGACTGCCAAACTTTTCAGAGGTGCATTTGCAACCGTTGGCACCATTTTTGAGTGATTTGCCAAAAGTCAAATTTCTGATGAAATTGTGACTCCCCCGGGGCTTAAGGATTTTTCAGAAAAATCTTTTTCTGCCGGTTAAGTTGTTGAGGGCTGGTTTCTTCTCCTGTGATAAAAATCCTTCTGTTTTGACCGCCAAACGTTTCAGAGGAGCATTTGCATTGGTTTTGCACCATTTTTGAGTCAGTTGCCAAAAGTCAGATTTCTGATGAAATTGTGACTCCGGGGTTTGGGATTTTTCAGAAAAATCTTTTTCTGCCGGTTAATTTGTTGAGGGCTGATTTCTTGTCCTGTGATAAAAAGCCTTCTGTTTTGACTGCCAAACCTTTCAGAGGAGCATTTGCAACCGTTTGGCACCATTTTTGAGTGAATTGCCAAAAGTCAGATTTCTGATGAAATTGTGACTCCGGGGTTTGGGATTTTTCAGAAAAATCTTTTTCTGCCGGTTATGTTGTCGAGGGCTGATTTCTTTTCCTGTGATAAAAAGCCTTCTGTTTTGACTACCAAACGTTTCAGCGGAGCACTTGCAACCGTTTGGGACCATTTTTGAGTGAATGGCCAAAAGTCAGATTTTTGATGAATTTGTGACCCCGGGGCTTAGGGATTTTTTCAAAAACATCTTTTTCTTTCGGTTAAGTTGCTGAGTTCTGATTTCTTGTCCTGTGATAAAAAGCCTTCTGTTTTGACCACCAAACGTTTCAGAGGAGCATTTGCATTGGTTTTGCACCATTTTTCAGTCAGTTGCCAAAAGTTAGATTTCTGATGAAATTTTGACCCCGGGGCTTAGGGATTTTTTTAAAAAAATCTTTTTCTGCCGGTTAAGTTGCCAAGGGCTGATTTCTTGTCCTGTGATAAAAAGACTTCTGTTTCGAACGCCAAAACGTTCAGGGGAGCATTTGCAACCGTTTGGGACCATTTTTGAGTGAATGGCCAAAAGTCAGATTTTTGATGAATTTGTGACCCCGGGGCTTAGGGATTTTTTCAAAAACATCTTTTTCTTTCGGTTAAGTTGCTGAGTTCTGATTTCTTGTCCTGTGATAAAAAGCCTTCTGTTTCGAACGCCAAAACACTTAGGGGAGCACTTGCAACCGTTTGGGACCATTTTTGAGTGAATGGCCAAAAGTCAGATTTTTGATGAATTTGTGACTCCGGGGCTTAGGGATTTTTTCAAAAACATCTGTTTCTTTCAGTTAAGTTGCTGAGTTCTGATTTCTTGTCCTGTGATAAAAAGCCTTCTGTTTCGGCCACCAAACGATTCAGGGGAGCATTTGCAACCGTTTAACACCATTTTTGAGTGAATGGCCGAAGTCAGATTTTTGATGAAATTGTGACCCCGGGGCTTAGGGATTTTTCAAAAAAATCTTTTTCTGCCGGTTAAGTTGTTGAGGGCTGATTTCTTTTCCTGTGATAAAAAGACTTCTGTTTTGACTGCCAAACCTTTCAGAGGAGCATTTGCATTGTTTTTGCACCATTTTTGAGTCAGTTGCCAAAAGTTAGATTTCTGATGAAATTGTGACCCCGGGGCTTAGGGATTTTTCAAAAAAATCTTTTTCTGCCGGTTAAGTTGTTGAGGGCTGATTTCTTGTCCTGTGATTAAAAGCCTTCTGTTTCGACCACCAAACCATTCAGGGGAGCATTTGAAACCGTTTGGCACCATTTTTGAGTGAATGGCCGAAAGTCAGATTTTTGATGAAATTATGACCCCGGGGCTTAGGGATTTTTCAGAAAAATCTTTTTCTGCCAGTTAAGTTGTTGAGGGCTGATTTCTTGTCCTGTGATAAAAAGCCTTCTGTTTTGACCGCCAAAACTTTCAGAGGAGCATTTGCAATCGTTTGGCACCATTTTTGAGTGAATGGCCGAAAGTCAGATTTTTGATGAAATTGTGACCTCGGGGCTTAGGGATTTTTTCAAAAAAATCTTTCTCTGCCGGTTAAGTTGTTAAGGGCTGATTTCATTTCCTGTGATAATAAGCCTTCTGTTTTGATTGCCAAACCTCTCAGGGGAGCATTTGCATTGGTTTTGCAGAATTTTTGAGTGAGTTGCAAAAAGTTAGATTTCTGGTGAAATTGTGACCCCCGGGGCTTAGGGATTTTTTCAAAGAAATCTTTTTCTGACGGTTTAGTTGCTGAGTTCTGATTTCTTGTCCTGTGATAAAAAGCCTTCTGTTTCGGCCACCAAACAATTCAGGGGAGCATTTGCAACCGTTTGGCACCATTTTTGAATGAATGGCCAAAAGTCAGATTTTTGATGAAATTGTGACCCCGGGGTTTAGAGATTTTTTTAAAAAAATCTTTTTCTGCCGGTTAAGTTGTTAAGGGCTGATTTCTTGACCTGTGATAAAAAGCCTTCTGTTTTGACTGCCAAACCTTTCAGAGGAGCATTTGCAACCGTTTGGCACCATTTTTGAGTGAATTGCCAAAAGTCAGATTTCTGATGAAATTGTGACTCCGGGGTTTGGGCTTTCTCAGAAAAATCTTTTTCTGCCGGTTATGTTGTCGAGGGCTGATTTCTTTTCCTGTGATAAAAAGCCTTCTGTTTTGACCACCAAACGTTTCAGAGGAGCATTTGCATTGGTTTTGCACCATTTTTGAGTCAGTTGCCAAAAGTTAGATTTCTGATGAAATTTTGACCCCGGGGCTTAGGGATTTTTTAAAAAAAATCTTTTTCTGCCGGTTAAGTTGCCGAGGGCTGATTTCTTGTCCTGTGATAAAAAGCCTTCTGTTTCGAACGCCAAAACGTTCAGGGGAGCACTTGCAACCGTTTGGGACCATTTTTGAGTGAATGGCCAAAAGTCAGATTTTTGATGAATTTGTGACTCCGGGGCTTAGGGATTTTTTCAAAAACATCTTTTTCTTTCGGTTAAGTTGCTGAGTTCTGATTTCTTGTCCTGTGATAAAAAGCCTTCTGTTTCGAACGCCAAAACACTTTAGGGGAGCACTTGCAACCGTTTGGGACCATTTTTGAGTGAATGGCCAAAAGTCAGATTTTTGATGAATTTGTGACTCCGGGGCTTAGGGATTTTTTCAAAAAGATCTTTTTCTTTCAGTTAAGTTGCTGAGTTCTGATTTCTTGTCCTGTGATAAAAAGCCTTCTGTTTTGACCGCCAAACCTTTCAGAGGAGCATTTGCAATCGTTTGGCACCATTTTTGAGTGAATGGCCGAAAGTCAGATTTTTGATGAAATTGTGACCTCGGGGCTTAGGGATTTTTTCAAAAAAATCTTTCTCTGCCGGTTAAGTTGTTAAGGGCTGATTTCTTTTCCTGTGATAATAAGCCTTCTGTTTCGATTGCCAAACCTCTCAGGGGAGCATTTGCATTGGTTTTGCGGAATTTTTGAGTGAGTTGCAAAAAGTTAGATTTCTGGTGAAATTGTGACCCCCGGGGCTTAGGGATTTTTTCAAAAAAATCTTTTTCTGACGGTTTAGTTGCTGAGTTCTGATTTCTTGTCCTGTGATAAAAAGCCTTCTGTTTCGGCCACCAAACAATTAAGGGAACATTTGCAAGCGTTTGGCACCATTTTTGAATGAATGGCCAAAAGTCAGATTTTTGATGAAATTGCGACCCCGGGGTTTAGAGATTTTTTAAAAAAAATCTTTTTCTGCCGGTTAAGTTGTTAAGGGCTGATTTCTTGACCTGTGATAAAAAGCCTTCTGTTTTGACTGCCAAACCTTTCAGAGGAGCATTTGCAACCGTTTGGCACCATTTTTGAGTGAATTGCCAAAAGTCAGATTTTTGATGAAATTGTGACCCCGGGGCTTAGGGATTTTTCAAAAAAATCTTTTTCTGCCGGTTAAGTTGTTGAGGGCTGATTTCTTTTCCTGTGATAAAAAGACTTCTGTTTTGACCACCAAACCTTTCAGAGGAGCATTTGCATTGGTTTTGCACCATTTTTGAGTCAGTTGCCAAAAGTTAGATTTCTGATGAAATTGTGACCCCGGGGCTTAGGGATTTTTCAAAAAAATCTTTTTCTGCCGGTTAAGTTGTTGAGGGCTGATTTCTTTTCCTGTGATAAAAAGCCTTCTGTTTCGATCGCTAAACCTTTCAGGGGAGCATTTGAAACCGTTTGGCACCATTTTTGAGTGAATGGCCGAAAGTCAGATTTTTGATGAAATTATGCCCCCGGGGCTTAGGGATTTTTCAGAAAAATCTTTTTCTGCCAGTTAAGTTGTTGAGGGCTGATTTCTTGTCCTGTGATAAAAAGCCTTCTGTTTCGACCACCAAACCTTTCAGGGGAGCATTTGAAACCGTTTGGCACCATTTTTGAGTGAATGGCCGAAAGTCAGATTTTTGATGAAATTGTGACCCCGGGGCTTAGGGATTTTTCAGAAAAATCTTTTTCTGCCAGTTAAGTTGTTGAGGGCTGATTTCTTGTCCTGTGATAAAAAGCCTTCTGTTTTGACCGCCAAACCTTTCAGAGGAGCATTTGCAATCGTTTGGCACCATTTTTGAGTGAATGGCCGAAAGTCAGATTTTTGATGAAATTGTGACCCCGGGGCTTAGGGATTTTTTCAAAAAAATCTTTCTCTGCCGGTTATGTTGTTAAGGGCTGATTTCTTTTCCTGTGATAATAAGCCTTCTG